>NW_026639618.1:1200000-2400000 GCF_028554395.1 Pezoporus wallicus
TCCCCGCCTTGCAAAACACTCCCCACACCATCAGCAGAGACCCAGTAAGTTTGAAATAATAATAAGGAGCACAAAGGGCAGCCAGGACTCTGCTTTGAAATTCAGGGTTGTTTCTGAGGGAAACAGAGAGGCTGAAACAATATCTGTCCTGGTCTGTTTTCCCCTTCCCAGATGTACAATATGAAACAATTTTAAGTGAACTGTGTAAGAATGGGTGTGTTTAACCTTCCGGCATGGGATAGGAAATCCTTTCAAAAGGAAAATAAGCTTCAGCACTACATTTACCTTCCTAAACAGCCCGGTGTAAGACCTAAACAAATGAAAACGTTGAAATGGTCCCTGACAGGCTGAAACAATGCTGCCTCTTTCTTTCAAGTCTGCTGTTTTCTGAGTTGTGCTATTTCATAGTAACTCAAGCGGCCACTGGATAGTTAAACTCTCCTCTGACTTGCACTGAAGGAATGTCTCTAGGAGGGGATTTGAATCAGTCCAGAGCTTGGCAATGAAGAAGCAAATCTGGGCCTCTGACTGCATGTCCTCCTAAGAGATAAACTGCAGCTCAAGCCACAATTATGGGCTTGATGCAGAGATTACTGGAGGCAGACGTCTGGCTTGGGTTCAGCAGACTTGAGGCTAGTAGATAATAGTGCCCTCTGGCCTACAAAACCTGTGGCACTGTAAATTGTTAATGCATCCTTCAAAAAGATAAACTCAGGCGTGATTCTAGGCATGCTGCTCCTGTGCACTGCAAGCAGTGCTGGTGCTCACCAGATTTGGGGTTGCAGAGCACTGGGGGACTGCTGCTGAGCGTTGGGCTACTGCTGAAATACCCGCTGCTGCCACAGCTACTCATGCTGCTTCTCCGTACTGCTGATACGATCTTTATCTCCTTGGTGGGACTCACTACAAGCAAACAGAAAATGTAGAGAGAAAGGGAACCCATATGAGTTATTAAACCCACTTCCCTGGTTTCTTTAAAACAACAGCAATAAGCCACGCTTTCAGTAACAACACTGGGAAGGGGTTAGTGTGTTCCACAAAGCTGGAAAAGTCACTGTATGAGCATACTGCAGCTAACATGATGGCTGAACTATTCCCATTGCACTGTCTTCTAGAAGGCATTTCAATATAAGTAAGTTTTTCCATCTTTTTACTTTGCATTTATTCTCTTAGCTCTTACTAACTAGCAAATGCTGCAGGACCCCTTCCCTTCACTTTTACTCTTCTTGAAAACTCCACATAAAATGTATGACATATTACTTTGGGCTTGGGGGATTTTAACCAGTTCTGCTTGTTTGTGGACACCGTATTTTGACCAGCATTTGAAATGCTATTGATCCACATACAAAACTACCCTAGGGAACTAAACACTGAAACCCCTTGTCCAAAAAGGACTTTTTAACATCCCATGGAGTCACCCTACAGACAGCAGTATAGTTGATGAGTCACCTGAGAGAAAACTGGTGTGTTTTCTGTTGTCATGGTTCTGCTTGCGCAGGCAAAACGGGCTGTCGTGGCTTTCTGGCATCAAGCGAGATTTCTCAGTGAGGAGCTCCATTAATCGCCGGCGGCGGCGGAAATTCATTCTGCACTGGTAAAGCAAGTTGCTGTCCATAAAATGGTGCTTGTTGGACACTAGGAAAAGAAACGGGTAGAAGAAAGTCTATAGCTGGTAGAACTGAAATCAGAGCATACCTGTCTACATTGTGTGCACTGCATGCCTCACTGTAAGGAAGCAACACTCAGAGCTCTCCTCTTCCCCTCTGCAGACTCAGAAGGGGGAAGGTGGTCAGCTTCACACAGGTATCTTCAATATGCAAGCTTTCATAGTGTTGATAACAAAGCAGGAACTGTAGTGGCCATTGCTGAGAGAAAACTTTTACACTACGTTGATTAATGACAAGCACTTTTTATTTTCAAGTGGAAACGGAAGTTCTTTATCTTTCCATGACAGGTTGCACCATAGTCCATCTCCACACACGCCTCTTCTGTATGCCATTTGCTGCTGGTGGTCCCTGCAGACCAGATGTAGCTCCTTTCATCAAGCTTTTTGTAAACTGATCAGTCTAGGGCGGTCCCTGAGAGCTCTGACTGACCACCCTGTTCAGAGCTACAGGGCAGCAAGGAATCAAGACCTGTGTGTTTCCTCTGTCTTGTTCACCACAGACACTCTGTCCCAGACACTTCCTGCAGGCCACTTCCCCCTTTCACATGGATACACAAGGTTTGGGAACAGGCACCCAGCCAAAAATCATTTCTTACATAATGAAAAGGAGTCTTAATTACAAGCTCTTTGACACTGAGAGCAAATCCCAGGTTGCTGGTGTCAGAGAGAGAGCACAGAGCCTACCCACAGGCTGCAGCCTCACCATAACGCCTGTGTTTGCTGCCACTGATGCTGCATCTCAATAGTGATGAAAAATGAAGCAGTTGGACAGAATTGTACCAGGTCCCAGAAGTGCTCTGACTCCTTCAGGGCTTGAGCACAAGAAAGCCCTCTGCAGTACCCCTGTCATTAGTACTGCAGCATCTTAAATAGCTGCAGTAGATGTTCTGGCTGCATTTCATCCATCTTCACCTAGCTTCCATGATTATGTTCGACAGAAATTATTTCCTACAGTTGACCTTTTCCATGAAGGATCTAGATGCTGGATTTACCTAGTTTATAAATCTCATTTCTTTCAATACTGAATCATAAGAACTGGTGGGTTATACATATTTATGTGTAAAGTGCAAACAAGATACATCTGCACTCAGAGGTCAGTAAAGTCTCTTGAGTATATCACTCAGTCATTTGGTCTCAGTCTCCTACTGCAGACACTGAACCTTTGCCTTGCTCTTTGCTCTGCCCAATATGTGGGGTCCAAAAGCAGCAGAGCTCAGGATGCTACACCAGACCCAAAGCCTGGAACCCTGCTTGCCTGCTTTCCCTTCATCTTCATCCCCAACACATTCTTTCTTGCTCTCATCCCTTCTTAACACCTCAGATGGCTCTCCATGAGCCCCACAGAAGTACAGCACAGATGTGACAGACCTGTAAAAAAGGCTGTATTTAGGCATAAATCACCAGGATGTAATTTGATGCTTGTGAGCTGAAGGAATAACCTCAAAGAAGACAAAGTCCATTCACCTTTTCCATGATATCCATCCCAGGGATGTCTAGTCATGCAGACAATAAAGAAGACACCAGTCCTAGTACAGCATGGCCCTCTACACCTTTTTAATGAATAAAGCAGAAAGGTCACAGCAGTCAGCCAAACTGTGATGTTTCACATACCATCTACACAATAGACCCCTATTACCTACATCGCCCGGTTCTGTTGAAGAACTTTGGAAGAGCCAGAGCTGCTTGGCTTTTCTCTGCTTCATTTTGGTGCTGAATCTGTTATTACCTCAAAACAGGCGCATGCATCCTCCTTGAGCAAAAACAGCTTTGCTAAGACAAATATAGCATTGCAAGCAATTTTTACTGTGTTCTGACACATTAATTATTGCAGGCACATGCTGCTGCTGTGCTCCTCATGTTGGACAAGTATAGTATGCAATACTATTAAACAGCACTTACTAATAATCACTATTTTTGAAGAACGGAAATAGAGGAGGAGAGATTTGGAGACTTGCCTACATCCACAAAAGGATTTGCTGTCAGAGGCAGTTAGTATGTAGGTGTTCACAGCTACCAGTCTCATTCTGAGATCACTGACACAGTAAGTAAAAGCAGCACTATCTAGCTATGTCCTACATTATTAGAATAATCTGATGTAAATTAAAAAAAAAAATCCTTTTTTTCTTTTTTTTTATGACATCCTAAAATGTTCCCTGAAACTTAAAAAGACAAATTCTACTTATTCAGCATGCTACAGGGATTCATAATCTTCAAGGAAAGAGGGCCCCACAAATACTCCCTTGGAAGTAGAATTACTGTTGCCAACAGTTTGCAATACAAGAAATGGTTTCTGATTCAAATTAAACATTATGGCACTAACGTCTTTCATTAAAACAATTCAGTTTGTGCCATTAACCAAAGTGCTCTGACGGTCCTCAGAAATGATGGCAATCAGAGATCAACACACACTCATGTTGCACACATCGTAAAGCTCTCTGAAATACTGGAATAGCTACTGACCATGAAACTAGGTAATGTAAACTTTTTTATGCCAAGATACTGAGTGTATTTTAGAATAACAATACTTGTTTTGACTGAAATACTGTAGTATTTATATACTTACAAGAGCAAAGCTTAGGTCTTACACTGGAGTAATTCATCCCCGCTGTAACTATTTTAGTCCACAGAAGGGTGAATTTTTATATGATAAATGAATACAAGTGGAAAAGGTAAGACCAATGACTGCATGCTGTAGAATATTTGTACATTATTTACAAAACAAAAGCTTTGTAGCCAGACTGCCTATAACAAGTAGCATTAGTACAGAAACTGGAGTGCTCACTGATTTTCATAGTTTAATTCCTCATTTCTATAGATAGTTCATGTTTCATGTGAGTGTTAGAATAACAGCCTGCATCCTCAGTTTGAGCAGATTACATATTTGTAGCACCATGTAACCTTTTGCATATTTAAGAACCTAAAAAAAAACCTAAACAGAGGCAGTGAGCTCAGACTGTCTTCTGGTACATACATCATCAAACAAAATATCTCACCAAAATTATTGGGGTGCCCCATGGCACATATCCATGATTTGGGATGAAATGTCTGTTCTGTGACTCTGCCTAAGGATGAGTACATCTGGAAGTGTCCTTGCCCATAGCAGGTGGAATGGAACTAAACAGTCTTTAAGGTCCCTTCCATGATCCTGTGATCTGGGACAGTGTGGAAAAAGTGATTTCCAGACCATGGATCAGAAGGTAGCGTTTGAGATGGGGGAAGCAGACACCAGTGCATGCAACCTCTGAAGCAGCTGCAGTGCAGTGTCTGTCTTTCAGGGTTAAGCAGGAGGAGCTACACTTGTCCTTTATAAATCGCAGCTATGTGAATGCCGGACTCAGAGCACGCCCAGAAGGTTGGGTTTGCTGCACTTAGTACATGCTGGGTGAGAGGTATTAGAGCACGCATAGGTGCTCAGATCAACTGCTTTAAGAGTCCATGTTTTGCTGCAATCAGCAGAGAAAAGTGGGAGTGAAGAACTTTCCCAAGCTGATTGCGGAATGCTGAGAGGACTGCACAGACTTGCCCGGGAGAGATTTCTTTAAAGGTAATTTAGAGGTTGCTACCTCAAACTAATGTGAAGTGTTGACCCAGGCAGCAGCAGATAAACTTGTGGCAGCTGACAAGGCTTTTGCTCCAGTTATCTGTCCCTCTCGTGGAAGCTGCTGCTGCGAGATAGGGATTGACTTCACTCCTGAATTAGTTCACTGCCCCCCATAATGGAGCATAGAAAAGCAAACTGGCACTCATTTGTCTTAAAAAGTCAGGCCACGGATGGCAAGTATTAGGACCTGTATTTGTACATGACGAGGATGATACAAAGAGCAAGGTGGGGTGACTTCATGAGTTTCTCATTCCAATTCAATTCACCAGTGCTCATGTGGCAACATGTCCACGTTACGATGTTATGAAACAGAAATAAATGTACTAAAGACAGTAAAGTAAAAATACGGTGACTGACAACTTCCAAAATCGTAAAAGTGCACAAGAGCATTTATGGTCCTGAGGGAAATGCACCAGCATGCATTCAGTCACCGATGCCAGACTTTGGGGGTACAGTCACAATCCACCAGTTTGATCTCCCACATACACAGGCCACAAAATTTCTCCCAGAAGCAGAATTTTAAAACTGTCTTTTAATCTTACATACATATATTTTTACTTGTACTTTAAAGCAGCCTATAATGACCACTTCACTCTTTCCCTTATGAGCTTTTTAAGGCTTCAGTCACTTTCCCTGACAGGCAATGAAGATTTAACTCAAGGCTGAGTTTGTTTAACTTCAGCTGCTAATCCCTGGACTTTGCTACACTTTCATCACAAAGTTACATAAGATCTGGTAAAAAATCTTCGTAAAGAAGTCTGTGAAGTGATGAAGCCAACTCTCAAACATCGCTGATAATCTGAATAAATCACACCCCTTAAATTATGATTTAACTCCTTGAATCCTCTTCAGTATTTCTTTATCCTTCCTAAAATCCAGTTATCAGAACTCCATGCTCAGTTACAGCCTCACTGCCCTTCTCTTACTTGCTGTTGTCCTTTTTGTACATCTCAGGCTCGCAGTAACAAGTTACTACAGCTATACTGCACAAAAAGCATGAAATGGGAACAACTTGTGACCAGTACTTTCTGGACAGCATTGCTTCACATCAATGGATGAAGCCTGTATCCTCATTTCCTAGATGTATCGCCTTCATGTTATACCAAAACACACATCTTTAGGGGTAATGACCATTTAATTGAGTTCAATTATTTGTTTACAGTCTCATCTAGTTTTTACAGACTTCATTGGTGAGGATTTCAGTTTGTGTATTTTGATATTTCTCTGATTGGGAGCACCCAATGTAGCAGCTTCGGTGCTTCTTACGCCTGGCTGCTTAACAGTTTCTGTCCAGACACATAAAATATAAACTTCAATGTCCACGCAAATCTTTCCTCTCCAGATTCTGACACAAAACTCTGGGCTCTGCATGGGCCTCAAACAGCCTTGTCTTTCCTTCTTTTGCAAGGAGGCTGATGCATAGCAGAGATAGAAATATTAGCTTTACATTGACTTCATAGAACTGAGGAGGCTTTAGAAAGTACAAAAGCCTATTTTAATAAATGGTGTGAGTCATGCCTTTAAAATCAGGCCACTTTTAATAACTGGCTTTTCCCCAGAATTCCTCCCACCACTTCAATTCCCTGTGATTTTTAGCTCTGATAATCTGTGTGCATCTCCACTGCAGTGATTAATGCTTTCTACCAGCTGAAAGCTGCAGTTCCCAGTAGAGCACATCCAGCTATGCACTCCAGCTGCTCTGCACAGCCCCACACAGCGCTGTCACCAAGCAAGCCCATAGCTGGAGCTGGGGGACAGATGCCCCATGTTGAGAGAGCAGTGGGAAAGAAATCAAAGTTCTCCAAGGAGCCATATGAGCAGCTCTCCTCAAGAGAGCAGAGGACGTGTTGAAGTGTTCACCTGTTTGTTTGTGTGAGCACGTGCTTGTGCTGGGGTTAAAAGGAAGAGACCAGCAGAGTCTATGGAGTTTTCACTGTGGATATGTCATGCCTTTCCCAACGTCAAGACAAAAGCAGACTGAACACTTTCCAGCAGCGCACAGCACATTTCCAAGCCTTTAGCGGCACGAGGCAGTGGCCCCAGTCTATTCACAAGAACACTTTATCTTTTTACTCAGGTAGTTCCCTCTATTAAAATGACATTAAACCCAGTTCGAAGTTGCAGGAGATCATTCTGGACCTTCATAATTACTGGCTGCAACAGTCTGTGCCGTCACACAGCAAGTCGCAGATGACCATACTGGTTTTGACCTCAGGAATGGCAGGACACTGCCTCAAAAGAGTTGATGTTGTACCAAAACCAAATGCAGGATGATGAGACACGCTGGTGGGCTGCAGGGAGTGACGGTTTATCTGAAGAAGGGCACAGCCCCAGCTGCTCCCACCAGCTCCCGAAGCATGATAAGGGAAGGGTCTGGCTGCAGCCTCATGTCATTTTGCTTTCCCGCTCCCCTCTCCTAAGCAAAACCAGCGTTTAGAAGGGAAGGAAACAAATAAATGCTGTAAAATAATGGTTCCTTAAAGAATGCCTCTCTCCATGGATAGCACACAGCTTACTGAGCCTGGCCCCTCTGTGCCTCAGGCCTTTAGCTAGTGCAGTGTCGGTCCCTGGCCAGAGAAGCAGTGGCAGTGTGTGTCCACTTTGGCTTTCACAGAGCAAGGGTGAGCCCATGAGGTTGGAGAACACTAAGCAGCTGCTGAGACCCACAGAGCTGCTGGCCTTGGGGCTGCTCCTCACCTCAGCTCCATGCTGCCTACCTCTGCCACTCCTGCCCTGACCTTTCCAGTCCTGCCTTGCACCAATGCACGTGCAGCTGGAAGGAGAATAACCGACACGTTATTCCGCACTGGACAATGCTTTTCCCATGCCTCTCAAAGCCTTCCTGTTTTTCTAAAGCTAATCTGGCACTGCAAATGCATTTTAATAATGGCACCTATTCAGATTAGTTTCCTTTTACACATTGATGAATTCCACCTGCTCGGAGCTCCCTTGGATCAAGGAAGAGAGGCTACAGATGTTCAGCCAGCACAGGGCTTTGCATCTTGGATTCCCTGCACCATAAAAACACACACTTACATTTCCACCTTTTATGCACGTATATATGCCACGAAGACTGTAGATAAGCCCACCTGTGAATGTATTCAAGCAGCATGTTAAACTCTTGGCAGTGCAGCTCTACTATGCTGTATTTTTTTCTCATCTGGATTACAAGGAATTCACTTTGAATGGACAATGAATCTAAGCCTGAACTGCTCCAGTTTCCACTGACCCTCTGATAGAACACTACAAGGCAGATCCTGGCCCTGAAATACAAAATACAGAGAGCTGTTCCAGCTCCTCCTAGATAAGGCTGAAGCTAGTAAGTGTGTCCAGAATTAAGTAGGTCCTGGACCTGTATGTAGGCCCAGAAAAAAAAAGCTATGATATACTTAGAGAACCATGTCTTCTGAGCTGCTTTAATGAACTGTGCTGTATTCATGTAGTGCAAAAAAAGTCTAGACAACTTTTACACTTCCTTTAAAGCATTAGGATTATGATAGACAACTGTCAAAAGTGCCTTGGTAACTGAAATAGAGAGTGTCCTGCTCTAAGTAAAGTGATATGTTCTGCTCAGGGCATTCATATTTTATTTCAGCTGCCTTAAAGTAGGCACGCACATAAGTGTTTCTATCTACATTTTGTCGTAAGCTTGTCATCTATTTGCAGTCTATTTTCAAATACACACACTTACTCTAGCATGAAAAGCCAGTGTGGAATCACACGCGTTTCAGCAGTCTTTTCCATTTGTATATGAGGATTTATCGTGTTTAATTTAGCAAGTTTACAGAACATAGCCAACTGCTTTTCTTTGCTTCCAAATAAAGTATGGAAAGTACAGTCTGCGGCAAGGCAAGCAGAAGATGAAAAGGCCCATCTGGGTATCTGTTTTTTTTGTTGCAGCTGTTAAAAACTGAAACCCATTCTCTGTCAGAAAAACAGAATTCGGTAGTTAATATGGAAAGGAGACTTCGTATGTGATTTACATAATGCATAGAGTGTGTGGCTCTCTCAAAGAACAAGCCCACTCCTGCTTTAGATAAAGACAACTGCAAGAGGAGCAGCATGAGAAGCTGATACAATAGGAAGCCTGAAGATTGTACAATTACATACAAAGTTCTTCTTCTCTCACTTTCCTACCAGGCCAAAATCATGAAAAATATGCAAAGTGGTCTCCAGATTTAGCATACGCAATTGAATTACTGTGGGGGAGGAACTGCTAGGGAAGAACTGCCACACAAACAACCAAGTGCCTCTGCAAGGCATAGGCTCAGGGGGAGCTGGGCTTAGAATAAAGAACAAAGCTGTGCTGCAGGACTTCAAAGACTAACTGAAGGCTTGTGTTTCTCCAAGATAAATCAAGGCACCATCTGTAAAAAAGTGATGCTTTATAATTTTTAGCATGGAATATACACAATGAAATCTTGGATAGATCCAACAGCTGATGGGATCCAGGTGCTGGATCAACTAGAAAAATATACAAAAAAAATCTATGTGTAAATTTTGGAGGAGAAAACCTATGAGCAATACAGTCAAGGATTTATGGGATGGTTCAACGGCACTTATAAATTGCTACCTGCAGTTGGTTAAAGCAGAGGCATATATTTCACATATATGACAAGTTTTCACTTGCCAAGTAAGTTACAAATGTCACTTACAAATGTCAGCTAATCATAAGCAACTGGACATGTAAGGTAAATGTAACAACACATACTTCACAATTTATGGGCATTTTAGATAAGAGAGGGAAAGCTTTTCAACAAAATCAAAAGAAATAATACTTTCCTAGGTATTTAATCGACTTCCACAATTACAACAAACTTGTGACTGCACCATGGATCCTGATGCTCGAAGCTAAATGTGCTGATCATCTTGTTAAAGGAAATTCTGCCGTATATAAAGGCACAGGGTTCTTGCAAAGAACGGGGAAAATTAAATACATGTTTTAAGACTTTTCTGCAGAGACAGGGAGAGAGCGTATGTCAATATTTACTGTTCTCAGTAAGTCACTACAAAATGTTTGTTCTCTTCTCTGAAAGTAATTTGCACAGTGGAGTTTTGCTGACAAAAGATTAACTCTTGAGAGGTGATCAGCACCTGCTGAAGAATATGCACCTGCTTTGAACACACCACATCTGGCCAGGTGCAATTAATAAAACTTTTTAAAGAAGAAAAGCAAATCCAAAGCAAAAGACCCTTATATCATGCCTAGGACATCTTACCTCATTTACTACCATTATAAAATCCTACCACTGATAAAATGTTTCAAGGAAAATACCTTCCAGTCATTGCCAAAAGAGACTTTTCCACCCCTTGCCCATTCAGGAAAGTAAAGTCTATGGCCTTTCCAGACCCCATCATATGTTCCTCTGCAGGTCTGAAACTGGGAATCTGCATCCTGCCCTCCTGGAGCAGAAAGGACAGCCATGCAAACCTCTGTGTGCCAAACTGTGCTGTGGTCACTGCCTGGGGAACGTGCAGGAGGGATGTCAAGAGAGGAATAGCGCTAAGCACATGCATTTGAAGGTAGGCAGCAGCTTGGGAAACAGCAATAGTAAAAGAAAGATAACATGATCTGGGATGGGAAGGTGAGCGCTGCTGCTCAGGTTTGACTGGGATTGCGGCACACGATGTACTGCCTGCGATGCAGGGAAATGGCATCATATTTACACTCCACAACCTACTGAAAAGTATTTCTAAATGTGCTATGGCTTGGTTGCTGCCACAGAGGAAATGCAAATATTCACCTTGCAGGTGCTATCCTAAGAAGGCATAGGTTCCTCTTAACAGTATTAACCAGATTTTAAAATGGAAAGTATCCATCACTTGAGATTTCAAACCTTAAGCCTTTTTGCAAGGCATGCAGACGTTTCTCCATCCCTCAAGCTTCTGTACCTGATGAGTCCTTGCAGGAGGACTTAGCCTATCGTAGCAGTGGTGCTCTTCTGCTGAGGTGCAGGGTAAGTGTTACAGCAAGTGCCATAAGCAAGTATGAGTCAAAAAGTGAAGCCAGAAGGAGCTTTGTGGATACCCTCTTTCCTTCTTGGACAACTCAGTATCTCTGTTCTCCAGACTGAGCAAGGGCTGTGACTATCTGTGTCCTCTGCCTGCCCTCAGCCCATCCTTGCTTTGGTCAGATTTATACTGGAGCCAGCAGGGAACTCCTTTCTTCTCTTGCTGCATGTGAATTTTGACCACAGTAACTACTCTGTCTCGCCATTTATATATGAAGAATCAGGAAAGACCCATTCTCCTGGAGGAAAGTTTTACCTGTTAATATTACAAAGCTTTACATACCTCACCATAATAGAAATGGTCTTTTTAACAGCTGAGAAACATGTTCTGTTCACCTTTTGTCCCTGCCCTGATTGGATGTTCATCACTGTGTTTATAATTCTTTATTCCTGTCTTCGTTCCTATATTCTGGGGAAGATCATCAGTGTTCACAAATGCAGAATAATTACTGGTAATTACACTGCCAACAGAAGCCTTTAAGAAATGTAGAGTGCATAATACCCTGCTAGCTACATTTATTTTTATTCCATATTACCTGGAAGTACCAGTTCAGAGGAAAGGACATCTGGCTCCTATTTGTGAAAATGGTGGTTTGTGGGTTATGATCTGTATGTACCAGTGGGATTTTGGAAGGAAGCAATTCAGCACTTAAGCACATTTCATCATTTTCATGTACAGCAGGGGAAATATGTATAGTTTTATATGCCCAAAGAGATCATGGAGATTATTTTTAAACTGAAACATTTGATGTTTTTACATCATTTACACAATTCCTCTTAAACCACTGTTTTCCTTTTTAAATTTAGCATCAGTGTTTGTTTCCTGTGTGAAACATGGTTTGTGTCTGACCAATGAAAGTGAAGATAAGTGTGTCAGGAAGCTCCATTTTGAATACAGTACCTCAGCTGCAAAATAAAGCTTCTATGAGTAACTGAAAGTCAGTATCAGCAAAAATAAATTGCACAATTCAGTCGTGGTTGGAAAACTGCTACTGAGATTGTCAACTTGATGCAATTTATTTCTATTATGTTCTGTTGCATTAGGTAAGGTAATAAATACTTCACCAGAACAGCAGAGCAAGCTTTATTTTTTTTTTCATACTGTGGTTATCAAACAATGCTGCTAGCAAAGATTGCCTTTAGGGCAGGAAAATGTTTTATTCTCCTCTCTTGTTCAGTCAAGAGTCTTTCTGCTGGTTCTGCCAACAAGGATGCCAATTAGTGTCAAGTAACATTTTGGTGCTGCTGATGAGATACAATACAAAGGGATCATAGTGTGGTGAAATGAATTTACTGTACTAAGAGATAGAAAAATACTCTTTTTTTTTAATTGGACCTAGAATTCCATAAGATGGGATTATAAAAGAGAATACTACTCCTGCCATTTTACAGTTTGTATCCCCAGTTCTTTACTGGGAGTTCTCATTTCAAGCTTCCTTCTTAGAGGAAGCCAACATTACATGAACCTCCAAAATGCACAGATCGTATCCAGTTGCTAAGGAGAACCCCAAACCACCTCTGTGTTAATTGTGCTAGTACTCTCATCAGTATTCCTGACACTATCTAGACAAATTGTTTCAGTGAAATCCAGAGAAGAGGGAAATCTGTTTAGGATGTCCACTTGTAAAGGTAAATCCCAAGGATAGCATTCAGTTTGATTTCACTTCCAGCTTCTCCATCAGTCAGTGCAAATTCCCCACCGAGTTATGTTTCCCCTGATAAAAGCTGGGTGAGAAAGATGATGGTACCTTGCAGTGAGAGGGCCACTTCCTCAGCAATCCACCAATTCCCAGGGCCCCATCTGAGGTCACTTCAAATCTCTTTCTAACAGGGTGTTTTGCATGTGCTCTTGACTACTAGAAGAGGATGGGCAGGGGATAGATCTCCAAAACTGGCAATCCACAAAGGTGAGCAGGGCCAGCATTGCTCAGGAATCCAACCAGAAACTCGGCTTGATGGGAGCAAAACTATTTCCTTGCCAAGGTGCACTGCTGAGCATTTGCCTTAGTCAATGAAACAATGGTTGATCTGTAGTAAAAGCCACATCCTGACTTTCTTAGCTCTGCAAAGATTTCTTAGTTCTGCAAAGATTTCAACTGCAATGTAAATCCAGCTTTGTACCGAATGTCAAGTCCTGACTTTATTTCCTCTGCAAAAACATCAATCACAGCATAAATCTCACTTCTGCCTTTTTTTAATTTTATTTTTTTTTTTAAGGAAAGTTTACCTTGTATATAATACACACAAAATGCTCGGGTAAAAATAGGAATGAAATCATTGCTGCTATAAAGAGGAGGAGTGGCATACCTTCCCTGTCCATCAAGCTCCAAGCACTGGAAGCTGATTACTGTAAACATTCAGAAGTAGCTCCTAGTAATTGGAGGCTAAAGATAATGTGAGCATGATTACAACCACACGGAGCTGTGCGGGTCACTTATACCCCCATTATTGTCTATTAAACTAGTCTTAAAACTAGGTTTTCTCACAAAGCAACAAGCGACCTAGTCAATCTAGCACCTTGTATATTAACAACTTGTTACTAGCATGAATTGTTTGTTCTCTGTCAGAATTAGTGTTGATATGACAACATTCGGATCACCAGGATCTGCTTACTTTTGAGTTGTGTATTAAGCAACATAGCTAACAGCTTCTGCCAGCTACTTCTGTCATCTCCTGGCATCCCTTCATCACTCCCAGGTGCACTGCAACACATTTGTGGTGGAAAAAGCCTGGTCACAGAAGGGCAACTTGCACTGGGAGTAGATGATGACACGTAAAATGGGTTTTAGTGCCAGTAGTGTTCATTTCTTCATCCTCGGGGCAGCACAGAGAGAAAACTCCACTTCCTCTGCCCTTAACAGAGGGCAAAAATTGGTGAAGGTGACTCTGTCAGACACATTGTGCTGGACCACAAAGAAATACTTGATTCCTGCTTCGAAGAAGTTATACCAGCAGGACAAATAAAACACCACTTTGGCCTAAAGTTATATGTTCTTTCTTGACGAAACATTCTAGAACAGCTCTGCAACATGATCAAGGGGGAAAGCTGCTTTTCTGGCATCAGACTGTGCTCTGCTCCTTTCGAGTACAAAGACATGAAGAACCTGTCATTTTTGTTCTACTTAGAGAATTTAGCTTATTTATGGTTCTAATCCCTACTTGATCCTTACAAAGCTATTTACCTCAATTATACCTATCACTGATAACAAGTTCTACAAGTTAATTACCACAAGTGTAGGAGTGCTGTTTTCTATCCACATCCTTATGCTGTTGTTGTAACACCCCAAATTCTAGCTTTTTCTGCATTACAGGCAGAATTTTCAGAACAGATCAAGTTTTTGAAAAACCCACTCTTATTAAATAGTTACCTAGACTCCTGTCTGAAATGATTTAGAACTTTGCCATATTATGACCAAGAAGACAAGAGCCCCTCAACATGATCTGACCTGAAGAAAGTGCTACAAAAAGTGTAGCTTTTGCTACCTGGCAAAAACTTCTCACCATGCTGTATAATCCCATGCTCCAAAAGTCTGCGGCCAAGCTGCTCTGCTTCAGTCCGCGTCGTGGCCTCTCCTTCCTGGATCAGCCAGTCAATGAACTCCGATGCCACAAAGGTCCGTTCGTACTTGACTCCTTCCTCTTCCCTGGCTTGCAGAAGAGTATTTTCAGAACTCATCAGCCTGTTGGGGGGGGTGGGAATTGGTAGGGAAAATAGTTCATCAGAAAAGCAATTCCAGCTTTTTCTGGCAAATCCCGCTGATATTAAGCAAACATGCATAGACCTTTCACTGACTTACTAAATTTTTCCTCAAGCTATTAATCTAAACTTAGGATGTGAATTATAACTGCTTAGTCAAGAAATTTAGGCTCTATATATCTGTGTGAAGTTAATGCTTTCTTGGGTTTTTCCTAAAAGAAAACAAGGTTTCCCAGTTTCACATTTCCCCTATTCAGTTCTTTAGCTTCTCTAAAAGCTACTGTATAATCAACTTTGAAACAAAATTAGCCTAAAAGCACGAGATTGTGACTAATGTATTCAAAAACTCCTAATTGCTTTTCAGTTAGCAGGACTATGCTCCAAAGTCATTTAGATGGTTTTGAAAATTCTTCCCAAAAGCTCTAGAACAGCTTAAAATTCAAGAAAAAACAGCAGGAAATTAAAGAGAAAGGAAAAAAGGTAGTTCTGTGGCTTGGGTGGTTAATAAATATTTAGCATCCAACATTTAGTGATGCAGCTGCAATCAGTGACCTGAACACATTTTAGTATCTAAGTCTCAGAGTCTCTGTGGCTTATCCAGCTCTGTGTAATATCAGAGTTCAGAGGAGTACTGTGAGGTGTCTAAATCTCCTAGCAAGTGGCATGTACCTAGCTTGAAGATACTAATAAAATTCTTCTCCATTCAAGTAACCTATGCAAATTACAGCATTAAGAAAAAGTATTTTGTAGTATTTTGTTGATGCGAAAGTAAGGTTGACAGAAAGAGAAGACAATTTGGAAGAAGAAATGGGAATTGTTCCCTTGTGATGCAGGATCCCACATTTTGTGTTTTGTTGGGACTTTGAGCACCATGCATCCTTATTTACTAACTTCATTTTTCCTCACAATTATTTTATCTATTATAGGCTAACAATAGGACTAGTTGTAAGACTTTCAGCAGAACAGCTGCAGAATGGCATGGTTATTTTTTCCGTGTAAGACTAATAAGTCCCCTTCTTTCCCCAACTATTTGGAAATTAAGGGCACAACTGAAGTACAGTAAGAATATTCTGGAAGCACTTGATCTTTGCCCTTCTGATTGAAAGTTTGAATTTCATGTAAATCCATAGATGGGCTATCTGTTTCTTAAAATGCCAGCATGTCCAAAGTTCATGGGAAGCATCAGAAAAAACTGTGCCATAAGAACACAGAGAGACATTTAATATGAAATCATAATGAAGAGGTTTGACAGGATCCAGCCGCTGTTACTTCACCTGAAAGACTGATTGCCTTGATTTCAATGAGAGATAACTAGAAGCCTGAACTGACTGGACCTGACCAACAGACAGCCAAGCATCAAACCTGGCAAAGGCTCCTCAGCCGCAGCTGTATATCAGTGGCAGAGATAATGAGCTGCTCTCTGGTGCACCACTGCCAGCACCTCTGAGCTGAGTAAGAACTAAAAAAGTCAAAATTAGCTGAAGTCGGGGGTGAGGCCAAAAGCAAGAATATGTGACACAGGAGACAAGGTTTTGACTCCAGAACTCTTGCAAAGACTTGTTTCCTTTTCATATTTTGATTTACAAGCATCTGCATGCAAGGCAACATTTTGTCCCACACTAACCACATCTGATACAGACAGTGCTCCAAGAGACCGTCTTTAAATGTGTCTCATACACCAGCCTTTTTTTCTCCCTGGAAAAAAAATCAAACCCAAAGCTTGTGTCTTTTTGTACCATCTGCTGCATGGTTACCCAGAACTGGTTACCCAGGCTCTGCGGGCACCAAGACAAAAAACCTAAGGATTGTGTTAATTGTTCTTTGATGAGTCTATAATTAGTTGACCAGCTCACTGAAGTCGCAGATAGAAAGGTCCTTGAAAAAGAGATGCTAATGGTTAGGTGTTTGCAGAGACACAAAAGAAATTTGGAAAAATATCAAGTAGAAAAACACTCAACTTGACATTTCACACCCTTTTGCATGTGCCCAGAATAGTACTGCAAAGGATTTGGACTTGTGAACAAACAGACATGACAAATTGACAGTTTAACAAACCCAGAAACAGCAATCCATAGACTTGCATCACTAACTGAAGTAAATCACTGTAACGCCATGACTGTCAACAAAGCTGTACCAACTTACATCAGCCAAAAACCTGGCCTTTCATTAGCCAGTACTGGAAAGTGCCTCTATCTCTTCCATTTTCTCCTTGTTTCAAAAAAAACACAAGCCTATTCATGTTAAAACATATCATTTGCTAAAACTGGCGTTATCCTGCATTAAGGGAATGTATTTAGCCAAACACTGAAATTCAAACCTTGTTTTATCTAAATAACTGCACCAGAGGATAAATCTGATTTAACCACTGATGAGTTAAAATGAAAGTAATTCAAAGAATGCAGTCTCAAAATTATCTGAATGATTTCCTGATATTAAAACCATAAATCTGCATGCTTTTCACTGTGCAGTCTGATTGAAAAATCTCAGCTGGAGTCAATATCATGAGATGACTTACAGTTCCTAAACCTGATTGCACCAGAAACAACAATCCTGTCTGACCAAAACCTACTGAGAGTTGCAAACGTCATAACAATGGGATGTCTGCAAATCCTTTTTTTTTAGCTATGAACTGTCTGTGCTGGATTTAGTTAAGATTTGCAGGGAGACTTTCACCGAACAGGAAACACGTTTATCGCATTCAATCTGGTCCTATATATATATTGTCCTATAGATTAAGAAAACTGATACCATCCTTGGACCTAATAATAAACCATTCAACAATTTTCAGACAAGAAATCTGTAGGAAATCCAGTAGGTTTCATCTCTAGTTATATACTTGAACCTCAAAACACACACACAGAGAAAGGATTAACAAAGTTTGCAATGATGTGCATAGAATTTGGACTAATGTATGGTTTTCTGTGCAAATGAAAGGATAATACAAACAAAGACTGATTTCAAATCTTTTAATAGCACAGGTACAGCCACCAAAGTTGTCCAGCATAGATGGAGGAGGTAATGCCACAGGAGAGGATAATCCAGGCTACGAGGAGCTTTGTGGCTACATATAAGGGGGACAAGGAAATGGGGAACAGTCCTACTGTCCCACGGGAGAGCACAAGGAATTTACCCAAACAGCTGCCTGAATGCAGAGAACCTGCCTAACGCATCCATTCCTTTCCCAATGCAACAAGCTGCTATTCTTCCTAAAGCATTTTGCTCATTTCACTCGAGGGTACAAATCTGAGTGGATTGACTGATGTTGGATAACATGTCCGCAGATTTGGCAAGCATAAACTACATTAACTTTTGGATATAATGGTACTCTAACCCTAATATGGTGGGTGGAGAAGAACAGAAAATTACTATAATGTCTAACTTAAACTAGCAAAGCCTAGTGAATATCAGCAACATCTACAAAATTAGACACAGATTTTCAAAATATGTTGGATTCAGACAGATTTCTTTTGGCATGGTTGCATTTCTCTTGAAATTAGGCCCTACAGGCATTTTGATAAACAAGTTGAATACACTGGGACATGACTTCATGTCTGTGCATGAATACTTTTCTCCAGTTGTTGCTGTTTAATAACTATTTTAATTGCACTGAATCTTTCTCAACACTATCAGCAAACTGATACAACAGGTATATTACACATACACACATTTCACTGCAGAACTTCTGCAGTAGTCTATCAGTGTTAGAGTTTGAATGTAAAAGGCATCCAATGAAACTGAAGGTGTTGCTAGTAAGTGTGCATGGACAAGGGACCTAATGAAATCTGAGTGTCTGCATGCTCAGTTTGCTACAATAAAATGGAGCCCAGACAGCCAAAGTATGTGTTCTTATCTTCCATGAATATAAAATATTTCCAATGATCCATGGAGAATTTTGACTAGGTTTGACTGTCACAGACTGGTTTCGAAATGCCATTTAATTTTAAGCTATTCGATATTTAGCACTCAAGGCTGGTTTTAAAAGTTTCTGAACTCTTTAGATATGTTGCCTAAGAGCAATCACCTTATGAGGTCGCAGCTATATTTAGATATAGGTGCTGCTTTTGGCATTATCTCCTTTTCCAAGATGGGAGCACTTCATACTGTTATGAATATTTTTCTGCTAGTATAGTGCTGGACAAACTGGATACTAGACATTGGTTTGGGGCTAGTTCTCTATGCAGAGAAATAGGGATGGAAGCAGACACGGGAGAAGACAGTTCTTGACACCATGGCTCCTTTCATGCAGGACTGTTATCAGCAGCACCAACAAAAAGAGGTTTTTCTCACAGAATAGAAAAATGAATATAGAAAAACAATAGGAAAAAAAAAAGGTTTGATACTGTTGACTGACTGGCTTTTATAGTATGGGCCAGGCTTGCAGGCACTGCATGTTACAGAGCCTAAAGGAGCAAATGCTATGCTTAGTAAGGCACAGAAGGTTTGGAGATTTGATTCCTCTGTCCCAGTGCACCCAATGAAGGATTTTTTTTTCCCGTATTTTCTTGTGTCTTATCCAGTTTTTTATTAGTTTCTTTTTTACTTGAAATAGTCACAGTGACCAAGTCTCAGGGAATTTTATACAATAGGTGCAACAAAAGGAATGGCATTTACAATTATTGGTTTATACTTCAGTTTTATTGCTTTTTCATGAAATTGACCTTCAGAGCCTTCTTACCTTGAAAATAACGTTTATCATCAGCTTTTAAACTTGGGATTTTCCTGAGTGCTTTATTCTAAGAGGGGAACAAAATTACTCCAGCCAGAAAGAACAGCATCTTGCCAGCTGCTGCATGTTTCTGCTCTAACCAAGCAGAAGAGGGGGTGGTATCCAGTCTAGAGAAATACTTCAAGCTTTTTGGTAAATAACACGTCACAACTTTCACATTAGTTTGTAGTATATGCCAGCATGTGTTTTATTCTCTCTGTTTGTAAGTACAGTGCCACAATCTCTACATCCTGAATGCAAATGTCATTAATTATAGACTGGGAAGTGTGGTTAAGCTGCCTAGTTATTTGACGGACGTAATCCGGTGGGATATTCAGTATCTCATCATAATCATCTGTTTCAAATCTTAATTAGAAGCTCTTGGTTGGTTTGGGGTTGGTTTTTTTTTAGACAACTTTTAATATAACCTTTCGGATGTAAAAGCTTTGCAGACTGGAACATCAAAGATTAATCTCACCTATTATTTCAAATCCTACCTCCTGGTGAAGCTGTAGATATGGAGTCTCAACAGACTTATAGCCATTTGTTCAGTGCATTTTGATGTACTGGTTTAGGTCTTGTGATTGCAGTTTTACATGACAAATCATCTTTTAGTAATTATTTTTACAGAATAGAGTGCAAGGGCTTAAATTCACATTGGGTTCTCACGTAGGATGCATTTACAACCCAGAACGTCAGAAAATACCATTTCATTTTAAACAAAATCCTACAAGTGAACATGGTAGAAAAGCAAAAGACAAATGGGAGAGACAAGAGTTACCAACTAAAGTCACAGGATTACCCAGACCCATTTCTACATAATTTGAAAGCCTCTAACTATTTAAAAATTGGTTAAGAAGTAGCATTTACATCCTGTGGCACTACTATGAACACATGATGGATACTGAATGAAACATACTTTTCATACAGTCTTTGTCCTCTCATGAACACCTTCACCTCATTGTCCAGGGGAAACGTCCCATCGTCTTTTCGGAAGCGATAGAACAGTTTGACATCCTTGAATTCCTTATGCTCATCACAGACTGAAACATACAACAGATTAAAAAAAATCTTCATATAGATGTTAAGGAGTTGAGGATCTATTTACCAGGTATCACTGTGGAACTTCAAAGTAAGCATGTATGGAGCCTAAACCACTGTATTTCTGAGTATGAAACTTTATTCAGTCCTAATAACTGATGACAGGCTGAAGAAAACTTTTAGATATGTGTTCATCAGTTTTCTGAGCATTATTGCAAACATAAAGAGCAAAAAAGCATCCATCCACTGTATACCCAGAAAACCTTTTGACAAAAACAGTCTGTTAACTGTTTAAAAGGCCACCAATGTAGTACACCCAATAATTTCAGGATTGACAAACTTCTTGAAGTTATCTGCATCAGTTGAGCAATGTAGGAAACCCAAGACTTGATGCAGAAAGTTACCATGACAACTAGCAAATGGTAGGTACAACAGGAGCACACTAAGGAATGATAAATTAAGTTTATAAGACAGTAGCTGGTGATGGGCTTTTGTAAATGCAGAACAGAGCTCCAACAGGGCTATAAATTAATAGGAAAGGTATCCCAATCAAGGTGCTCCTAGCAGAGTTGTCAGCTCACGTACGTGGACTCACCTGCTGCACAACAAGAGCAGGAAGTGGTACCCCTTTCACTGGAAATGGGAGTTGAAAGGATGCTCTGAACATCATGCAGAACCTGACTAACTTCTTTGAGTTTATCCTAGCTAACTATTTCATCAAATTTGAGTGCAATGCATGAACATTTTCAAGAAACACCTGCTCTATGTGTACTATATGCACACACACATATAAAATTTGTATGGAAGTTATGGTGTGCAACTGGATCCTGAAGCAGGAAACGTTTGAAGGTTGTTAAAGCTTTCAACAAGCAGTCAGCAATGAAACATCTATTGCTCAATTAAATTAAGTCACTCAGGCATCCACGCAACTCTTCACTGACATTTTCTCAATAGAGGATTAAGTAGTCAGATCTGAATACCCTATAATTACTTTATTCTTTAACTATCTACCGTGAGTCCCAGTTTCCATAACAACCCAGCATTTTAATTTAATAGCCAAGCAGAAGCTGTAGAAGTGTCATTCATTCAATATGTGCATTTCTTACTTTAATTAAGGTGTTGTTAATGTATTGAGATAGCAGCAGTGTTGCTGCACATACAGTGACCCCTGCATGAAGTCAACATTCGTCTGTTCTCAGGCACTTGGTTTTCCTTAGAAAAGAAACAAATGGTACATTCTGCCTTTTTTAAATAGGTAATACTATACGCTTGAAGTAAAGGCCTTGGATCGTCTTTGTTTGTGTGCTTCCTAGCTTTTTTTGTGCACCAAAAGGCGACTAAATGCTACTACTGAATTGGAATTCTCTTTTTCATCAGGATAAATTGTTATTCAAGAAGCTGAAAGAAACAGATCTCAAAGAGGCAACAAGTTCAGGAGAAAATTAATCAGGGCACAGTCGGACCACTAACTTTCCTGCAGCTGTACCAGCACTAATGTTTGTGCAGCTGGTGTGAGGGACAGGGCCAAAGAACTAATCCGTCTGAGAAAAATGATCTTTTTTTGCCAGCTGATTTTTCAGATGGGTTTTTCATCTGGAAAACTGTGCCCTGGGGAGCAGGGAGGTGAGGGCAGCAGGGAGAGAGGGGACACAATCCAGCTGGGGATCAGCAGCAGCATGGTCTCCAGTAACTTCTTGCCCTGTACTGACATAGGGAACATCACTTCACACCTCTTCAGCCTCTCCTCAGAGCACAAGGGACCTTGCAGAGCAGCACAGTTCAAGAGAGATGCTCCCTTTCCAGCAAGGAAAGGATCCTACATGCCCTGTACTTGGAAGAGCACAAGTAGGATTTCCCTTTGTTTCACAACAAAACATAGCTTAGAACTTTTTAGTGGCTGATATTGCACTTACCATGGTGGATAATGCTGTGATCCAGTAATTTCTGCACCAGTTTAATTGCCGTCTCTCGGTCGGAGGCCTCCTTATGGTCAATCAGCCAGTCGATCAGCTCTTTGGCAACAAAGCAGTTCGGGTATGTCTTGAGGTGGTGTCGCCGATCTTTAATGACTTTTTCTTCATGCAGTCGGAGCCTGGGGGTCAAATCACCTTG
The DNA here is from genome assembly GCF_028554395.1 of Pezoporus wallicus. Classification (NCBI taxonomy): domain Eukaryota; kingdom Metazoa; phylum Chordata; class Aves; order Psittaciformes; family Psittacidae; genus Pezoporus; species Pezoporus wallicus. Next base: position 1,222,834 of record NW_026639618.1, read on the forward strand.
TGAGTATCATTTGCAAAAAGCCTCTGTAACTAACAACACTGGGACGAGAGTGGAACAGAGGCACCCAAGCCCTGCTCACTTTGCAGGTGTTGGATGGAAGAGGAAGACACTCGGTCACATGTCATCACTGGCATCTGACCACCAGGCAACCCACAGCAACCATTTATTACAACTTCAAACCCCATACTGGGAAAAACTTGGTTTCTGCCCAGCGGGCAGGACTAAACAATGAAGAACAGCACAACATACTAAGCCTATTAAAATACTTCCTGTACCTCAATTACACTGTCAATAATTTGGAATTAATTTTCCCACATTATTAATACATTCCATACTACTCTTTTATTTTGTGGTACCACTGCTGTAGTTTTATTTTTTTTTAATCTCATTCATTTTTTTAACTGTAGTTTCTTCCTTGGTTGAGTAACTGCATTTTGCTTCCAGCTGCACAAGCACAGCGTTTCTGATTTAAAATTCAGGCACAAAGCTGTTCCAACACAATGTTACAGAGCATAAAAAAGTTGCCTCCTACTCCAAATAAAGGAGAACTGGTTCTCACTTGGGGAGTTGGTGGTAAATGCTACCTATCTGCCGAATCTCCCCATCACCTTGAAAGCAAGTTGGTTGGCTGGTTTTGGGATGCTTGGGTCAGAATGCAGATCCTGATCAGAGTAAAGGATCCCTTGCTAGTAAAGTGTCTGGGCTTTTGAATCTTTATTTCTAGTCTTTTTTTTTTCCAAATAAACAAAATGAGTAACTTTATCAATAAATTAATGGAGAGAATTTTTTAAGTTTTTTAACAGTTTTATGCTTTCTTGTTTTCATTTTAATTAAGAATTTCAATAAGTCTGGTTTTGTAGTGCTATTTCTACACAACAGTTCTGAGGAAAGAACAGAAACTGCAATGCTTGAGCACATACCACAAGCAAAAATGTTGCCATTCATTTCCAAGTGGCCAGGATCCTACCTTGTAAACACTCTCACTGATTTCAAAGATGTTCTGGGTAATGTTGTAATAATCATAGGGAGTACAACTATTTCTATTCCCTAGAGAGGGAGATAGCACAGAAGGGGGTTAACATGAGCCTTGAGAAGCACAAAGGAGTCCAACCAATTTTCCTCTCAATGTGATTCCAGTATGAAACAATTATTTGTCTTTAGAGTCAAAAAAAAAGGAAAATATTTGGCTGAAATCATTGAAGAAAATATTATTAGGGCATTAAACAAGGTTTATTTAGCTTCTACCTAAAAATATAACAAAGCAATATTTTTGTTTTGCAGCATTTAGCCTAGAACTACACTGGAATAGCCAATCTGTGATATTAATTCAAAACCAGCTTTACAAACATGACAAAAAAATGAAGACTTTTGTATTAAAAGTACTGATAAATGAGATTAGTATTCTGGAAAGAAGTGCTGGTAAACATCCCATGTGTTGTGAAATTCTCTGAGCTAAAATACCTTTGCTTAAAGCATATTTTTCCAGATGTGCTCTAATATTTGTTGCCATACTTAGAAAGAAAAGCCTACACAGTTTTAATTATACAGCATGCAATTATCAGAATGTCTGATGGAGCTTTACATTTAGAATATATTCCAGGTTATAATAGTGCTCATCCAGTATCATGTTGCACAATAATCTGCAAGAACAAAACTAGGGAGAGAGCGTGTAGTGCATGTGCAGATGGTTTGACCCAGCTTCCAGTCATCAGTTAAAGTCTAAATGGATGGAGTTCATCTGATACATGAGGGAAACCCCCTTCTGTGAAATTCTTTGTCCAAATGTTGCATAAGAGTGTGCCAGGACTGGTCTGGCATTCCACAAACAAGCCAGGAGCCAAGAGCCCCAGGAATGGGAATCTATGTCTGAAATTCTGCCTGAAGGCTTCCCTGCAGTTGGGGGGTTTATAAGTATTTCATGTTCTCTGTCATGTCAAAAGACACTAGTTCCCCTTACAACCCTTTTCCTCACTCTGAGCATTTATATGAGCACCTCTCTGTACCCTTTTGCCTATATTTATAAAACTCATAAAAATTTTATTAATTATCTCTACCCGCTTGCTAAAGTGGCTTCAAATTTGCTAAGAGGTTACGAAATCAAGAAGTCACACAGAGCATGACCATATAAGCCTCAAGAAACCTTAGAAACCAAATTTACCACAATTTCCAAACGAAAGTGGGAACTTCTTCTGCAGTCTACAGCAATCGTATCCACACTGAATTATGTCCAGGCTAATTTCTTTGGAGTAAAGAACAGAAAGGGAACTCAGATTTTCTCCCCAGTGGTATATTCTGTTCTCTTTGTCAGAGCTTCCTCACCCCTACAAACCTGCTAAAAATCAAACTGTCTGGAGGAGAAGTACATCCATAAACTGAAATAGTACATACTGTAAACTACAAGTATAAAAAGCTCAGGTAAAGTTATTGAGCAGGTATTGCAGTATGCAAATCAAAAGGTTAAGTAGGAATTCCAAAAATGTGTGTTCAGAAATATTTATCAGAGGCCAACTCAAATGGGATAAAAAGGAAAAAAATGTAGCAATGAATGCGATTATACACTGGAACCAATGCTTAAGTGAAGTGGTAAATTCTTTATCCCTTGACACTGGGGAAAAGGCTTCTCAACAAAAGACCCTGATGTTTTCCCATTAAATAGTGTTAATAATTTCTCATCAGCTAGTTTGCATGGTGACTGGAAAAGACCTAACTTGACACCAGTCGCATTTCTCTATCCAGAAGTAGTTTTTCTCAAGAGCTGCTTAGGAGAGTTAGCTCACTGACAAACCCTAACCGGTTTGAGGAGAGAATAGAGAGGGCAAACAAGAACTAATGATGAGAGGACACCTTGCTTCAACAAGCCTTTGAAAAGTTGTCCCTCTTTCTACAACTTACTAGCTCAACACCAGGAGCAATCTTATGTCCACCAGTACCTCAGCTGTATGTAATTCTACGTATTATTCAGAATTACCTGCCAGATTCTGCACTTGGGGCCACAGTCTCCCTTACCTGCAGAAAACAATGTGAGAACTAAAGTGTTTGAACAACTGCCTGTGAACTGTAACCCTTCGATATTTACAAATTGATATCCATGGCTCTTGTTCATACTCATAATGCATAAAGACAATCTGTATTTGCAACTGTGCATGCCAGAACAGTTTTCTTGGGGGCTTGTCTAAACAGGAGCTGCTCCTAATTAACAACATGTAGGAAATCTTGCCCCAAATAGACTTGCCTTCCTCCTGCAAAGCATGAAATGGGATAACCCAACCATACTGCTCCTGCTTTGCACTAAACACGTTCAGAGTTAATCAGGAACAATGTTATTTGTTGAGCTGTCATTAGGCATTTTCTTTGCCAACTATCAGAAAAGTCATGATAACAGAAAGATCCAAATCTTTGCCTAGAAATAAAGAATCAGGCACTAACTTGGGAAGCCATCACTCTCACAGCTACATGAATCTTCCATTTTGTTTTCCTCCAGGGAAATTATGCATTTTGAAGTTTCTTGCATCTTTTCTGAACCACGAGGTAAAGTATTTTACAAAGGCAGTGCCTGCACAAGAGTCTAGGTTTCCTTTTAAACCCCTGAAAAGACTGGCCTGCTGGCTTTAGAAAGTAATGATGTCACTAACTGGACCACAGGCCAAGTATTGCACCCAGCTATTTCCCTCCAATAAGTCTATTAGTTTGTGCTTGGCTAGCACAGATCTTGCAGAGCACCATCCTGTGCTGATTTCTGTACACGAAAAGACAAAAAGCCTCCTGCTCTTCTTGGTAATTTTCTGAATAATTCATCTATCATTTTCTAGTATTACATCCTGTATAGACCCTATGCTTATCCTGGCAAGGCTCAGTAAAACTGTACAGGGAACAGGTTGGTTCCTGACACTCACATGGTATGAAGACTTGCATACTGTGCTCACCTCATTCACCCCTTTTAACCTTTCTGAAGCAATTACACACACACATACATATGCATTTACCATAGCATCATAGAATCACAGAATACTTTGGGTTGGAAGGGACCTTTAAAGGTCATCTAGTCCAACCGCCCTTGCAATGAGCAGGGACATCTTCAAATAGACCAGGTTGCTCACAACCCTATCCAACCTGACCTGCTGCCAGGGATGGGGCATCTACCACCTCTCTAGGTAACCTGTCCCAGTGTTTGAGCATGCTAATGAGTCCCAGCATGCTCACAGGTTACTGCTACGTCACACTTTGCTTTAGCATATGTCCTTGCTTTCAGTGACTGTCCCAGCTTGAGCACTGACAGTCAGCATGCATTGAACAACTGCAGTTTTATCACCACAAGGTAAACTCTGAGCAAAACCATATTGGATCCCTTGAAAATTAAGAGTGACACGCAGAGGTGAAAAGCATTGCAGGTGGTTTCTGCCATCTTCAAATTCATTCACAAGTTCCATATACTTGGAACTTCTGTCTGAGAAATTTACTTATTTCCAAGTAAAGCAAGTCACAGACTTCTTTGTAATAAAAACATATGGACATAAAAATATCTTGACAAAGATGAGGACAATTCATTGTGATTGAAGAGCACAGGTTTTCCACACATCTTCTCAAGGGACATCATAGGTGCTCCACTGGCAGGTAGAATTGGGTTTTCCATTAGATAATCCACTTCTGTAGGAAACAGAACAGTTTTGTGTTGTCCCAGAGCTCACAAAGTTTGGCTATTTTCTGAATGTAAGCAATATGACCTGCCTACAGCACGGTACTCAGGCATCTTAAAAGCTGGCATTTTCCAAAGTACCTTGGTAACTTAGAAGCGTAATTCCCACTGAAAGTTAGAATTCACAGGTCAGCTGCAGACCCAGTTCATTGCAAAACAAGTGAGCATATGGTGGTGTTTGTGTATATACACGCACACAGGAAAACACAGCTGTGTGAAATATTCTTGACACTAAACTTTGCGCTGTCAGCAAAAATAAAAATAATAGGTCAATGATGTTAAAAACTTTGCACAGAGAGGTGGCTGTGAAGGTTCCCTGCAAATGCGATGTGCATTGCTGGGACAAGCATTTCCAGCTGGGCTTGCCAAGTCCCAGCTGAAGTGTCAGCGGTTCACTGCTGCCTGTTCCTCTTTCTATTTATGCTTCAGCTCTGCAATCACTCAGTTCTGTTACTTGATATTCACAGGAGCTAAAATACTCTTTAAAACATGGGGTCATACTGGAAATAGGATGCAGATATTTCTGTGTTGGTAGCTGTGGCAGAGAAGGAATTCTACCTTCTGAAATAGGGTTAGAGAGGTTGTCTTCAAAGCGGCTCCGGATATCAATTCTCATCACTGTGTTCATCTCCACTTTTTTGCCCGCAGACATGTAGTCAACTTGAGGACATGGCAGAACACAGAGCCAGATAGAGATTTCAGATAAACCATCTCTTGGTGCACTGCAGAGGAAAGCCTAAAGCTTCCAAAGAAGTGACAGTTCACCAGTGCCCCTGTGGTTTTAAACAAAACACTGGGGCTGCCTCTTTCATGAAGTCCTTTTTCATAAGTTCAGAAAGTAATAAAGTCACTAAGCCTGCAACCAAGCGTAGACAGGGACATCCTCAATATTCATTATACCTTACTACAACTGGCAGGGGTCAAAGCAAGCTCTGGGGACCAGAGACAGGCATGGCTCAGCATCTAGGATGAAATCAGAGTTCTGTCTTTTGGAGACACTCTTTCAGCTCACAGATTCAGGCCAGAAATTCACACCCACAGCCTCCCTTGTGAGTACTCCAGACTGGAGAGGAAATTAGATCTGTGCATTTGTATCAATCTATGTATCTATGACTGTATCATAAAACTAGCAACCACTTGCAAAACCCAAGTTTGGAGTTTTAAACCTCAAAGGTGTATAATCTGAGCCTGTATCTGGTCTTCATTTAAAACAATACAGCATGATGTTGTAGATCTGGTAAAACACTGAATGTGAATAGGATCTTTAGATTAACTTTTATGTCAAGTTTTGGAATATATATGCTGGCATTTTTCTAGGATTTGACTCTGTAGGGAAAGGAACGTATTCAGGGGGCAACTGACTCCCCTCCACTTTTCTCTTTGGGCTGTGATACACCCACATGTGAGGGTAGTCTAACAGTAACACCAAATAAGAACAGTGTTTGTTCACCTCTTTCTCAAGAAGCAGGAAAACTCAGTATCTTGCAGGTTACAGATCTAGCCACACTTTCTCCTTATGTCCACAAGTGGCTGATCTCCCTGCCTGCCGAGCCATTTCACTTCCATTTCACTTTTAATCAAAATGTGTATAAACATGAATAATGCTCCCAACTGCCTGAGAATGTCAATCTAGAAAGCTTCTGTCTCACTGGAAAGCACAAAACCAGGTTTTACAAAGACAAAGGCACAAAATGCAGGCAAGTTATTATTTCACCTGCGCCTGGTCATAAGGAAAGCGGAAGTCTGTCTGTCTCGCTCCAGCTGCTTGCTTTCTGGGCTCAAGCTGTCAGAAATCAGGAACTCACAGTTCTCCTCCTTAACAAGGAAGTCAAATATAATTGTGCTTCTCACTCATGTATGGATGAGCTGGGATGCACAGATGGGACAAATGCATGCAAGTGAAGGTCTATGGACTACTGCTATGTGGATCCCCACAAGAACCGATGTATGTTTCACTTAAGAACAAGCCATCTTAGTCCATCAACTAAGTTTTTTCATGCTATTTTTCTGTCTGCGTTGCAAGGATATTCTTAGACTTGCTAAATCACTAAGTATCGTGGGGATTAATTTTCTTGGGGATGTCTTCCCAATTCTAAACTGAAGATTTCTACCATACATTACCTAAATTTGAAAGTGCCGACCAGAAAACATGAGACAACTGTTGTTGTAGACATCACTTCCCTGGATTAACACAGTAGCCAAAAGCCACCAACTCTTGTGGAGTTTGGCTGAAAATCATTCTCAATAAAGGAAGTATTTTACAGATAGAAGACTGAGCAAGGAGCAGTGTAGGAGGCCAGTGAAAATCATTGAAATTTGTGTCAGGGAACGCAGACCTGTTTTCTCAGTAACATGGCTGGGAGAGGTGAATGTTCCTTTGAAATGCTAAACGGGCTAAACAGGGAAAATACAGGAAGCCCTATAGCTACAGCTATTCCTGCTAGCACTGCCATTCAGGAACCTGGAGAGACAGACCAGGAACTGGGGAATAGGATGCTGGACTACAGGTCTGCATTGCTGTGGTCAAGAAGAGGGGCTGCAGCAAGGACATGAGGGTCTGTGGGTGCCAGAAAGCCCTGCTGTGTGAGCCCACATCCCAAGGGGGTAGTGTCATGGGTTTAGCAGTAGCAGTTAATTTTTCTCCTTCTTGGTAGCTGGTGCAGCGCTGTGTTTTGACTTTCAGCCTGGGAACAGTGCTGATAATACCGATGTTTTTAGTTGTTGCTCAGTAATGTTTACCCTGACCAAGGACTTTGTGAGCCTCATGCTCTGCCAGGGAGGAGGGGAAGCCAGGAGGAAGCAGAGACAGGACACCTGACGCAAGCTAGCCAAAGAGGTATTTCATACTGCAACACGTCGTTCCCAGGGGAATAACTGGGAGTTACCCGGAAGGACATGGGGTCTGCTGGGTGGGACTCATTTTTTGGCGGGTGGTATCGTATTCTCTTCCCTTGTTATTTTCTCTTATCATTGTTGTCGGTGGTGGTAGCGGTGGTGATTTGTGTTGTACATTGGTTGCTGGACTGTTCTTGTCTCAGCCCCTGGGAGTTGCATTCTTTTGATTCTCCTCCCCATCCCTCCAGGAGCGGGGAAGGGGAGAGCCCCTGGGGGGCAGGGACACGGGCCTCAACTGCTTCCAGCAGTGCACTTGCTGGGAGTGAACAAGCTGCCTGACTGGGTATAAACCATGACAGTTCCGGAAGCCAAAAAAAGCTACAGGCTCAGGGCCTTTATTTACTAAGGTTGGCATCTCTTTTACACTTACATACAGGGAAAAGCTTGAATATGACCCTGCTATGCTCTTGCACTGTGTAAGAAATGAGGAGGTCTTTCCACCCACCCATCTGACAGCAGATCTGAGGAAGAGCAGATCCATAACACCCAGAAAGCACCACAGCACTGCAGACAGTAAAAGGTGTTGTTATGTGCCAGAGGCAACCCAAGAAATCCATGGGAGAACTGAAATTAGCCAAGTGCCTTATCTCAGGTGCAGCTGTGATGTTCGTCCCACCCTGTCAATGAGTGACAAATAGCTTTGACAAGATGGTTTATGGCTTTGGCTAACCCCTGATCTCAAAGTCCTTCCAGGTATGGCTGCTCTCTGCCTGAGTACTGCAGATCTGCAGATCTTCTCTCAGTATTTTATGCTCCTCAGAGGGGCACTGACTGTTTGCACTCCTTTCAGCAGCCCTTGGCAGCCCTGCTGCAAGCAAGAAAAAAATATCTGCCTTCAACATTAATAATACGTCATACTGCAGTAATATCTCAATTGCTTTTAGCAATCATTTCCCATCTCTACACAAAAGTCTTAACCAATTACTATGCTGTGTAATCATGAGTGACATTAAGCAAAAATAGCCAGTACCTGACAGGAAATAAAATGAGTAATAAAATGGTTAGTGCCATGTGCTATTGTTAACAAACCCAATTTTATATTGAGGCTATGATTCAAGACTTTTACTCACTTCCAACAAATACGTAGGTTCATCTCAATATAAGCATAGGTGTAACAGTCTTTCAATATACAGTATGGTGTATTAAAAACATCACACTTTATCTCTTCCAGTTCTAACTGAATAGCTTCCTTTTTTTCATGGTTAGTATAACTGCATTACTGGGCTTTATTTTTGAAGGAAGCTGTGAAAGCAGTAAATAAAAACATACTGACTAGAAAATGCATTCTATTGAATTTCTTTGAATCAAAAATGATCTTACCATATTTTGGCACTGATTCATGGGGGTTTTTTATCTGCTACGGCTGGCAATACTGCAGCATGCGGGATGATACACTGACAGAAGATATGATTCAAGGGAGTCGTTTCCACTGTCTTCCAGAAGCCTACTGAAATCCAGTGGCTGACCATTAAACTATAAAATGAAACTGGAACTGATGCAAATTTTTAAACACTTAAAGTAACGATCCATTTGACTGGATTGCCTAGAGGTGATTAAATTGTTAGTGGTTGACCTTCACAGTGCAAAAATAGAAATGGAGGAACAGGTAAGACTATAAAATGCAAGGCTGTGCACTAACAACAAAATGCCCTCCTGAAAACTGAGAACTTGGAGGCTGAAAGCAACAAAGAGTAAGAAATAGCTGATTATGCAGTAGCTAAACTCTCACAGACTACAAGCTATCCACAGGCTGAGACCATACAAAAAAAACAAAGGCAATCTTAGCCTGTATTAACTGAGATATTTCCAGAAATTATGGGAAATCCAGTTCATGTCATTGTAAATGATACTACAGGACATCATCAAAATATGGTGTATTTTTCATGCCATCCTGATTCAAGAATGATAAGCTCAAAGAGATGCAATGAAGCAGCGCTATGCTGGTATCAGAAATTATGAGCCAGTCTCATGAGCAGAAAGAAGAAGATACCGGTTTGGAAGTCTGACCTTATCCAAACAGAAAGTGAGAGGAATAGATGTATGTCTATGATCTTTCAGGACAGCTAACAGCAGAGTGCAAGAAAAGCTCTTGAAGTGATGCTCCACGGCCCAACTCCGCATTTTTCCCTTAGGTAAAGTCTCTACATGTCCATACTCAGTTGGCTTTCCTGTCTCCATGTGCATACCCACTCATCCCGCTGAGACCCAAATCACCAGGTTTGCAGGAACCTCCAGCCCCTCACCTGAGACCCTGTGAAGCTACCGTGAAGAACCTGACTATATATGCAGTCATAGTCACCCAGGCCTTTCTAAGCCTGAAATTTGCCTACATTTATATTGTGGCACTTCTTTTTTAATTATTATTATTTATTGAATACTATAAAGTATGTAATTATTAAAGTAAATAAATAAAAATAGGATAGAAGCCTAAATGGACTCATTTTACAGTCTTTTTCAGTTCCCTTAAGTTGCCATGTTTGCTTAAAAACCCCATCACTGCGAGTGTAAAACATAAGCCCGTATGACCTTCACAGCCAGCTGGAGCAAAGAAATCAGTATAATCCTAATCAACATTCTGCTCATTTATATGTGCTTTTCTTAAGGAGAAACCTGTAACATCCAATAAGGCTTCACTTTAAGTGCCTATTGAAAAAGAAGAAATAAACCACCATCTACAGAGATAAAAATGAAATATGCCTCTGAAAGCCATTGATTGCCCCAAACCACCCTGAATGAGTCCCAAACACACCTATGCCAGATGGTAACAATGATTTTACTCAACAATTCTGCAATATAACACTACTGTATTCATTTTTCAAGCACAGAAATGATTGTTCTCTGACACAGATGTTTTAATGATAAAGAATTGTCTTATCTACTTTAAATCTTTTTCTTCACATAGTTCATATAAACACGTAACCTGGAGTATTAGGGTATATGAATTTAAGGGCATGAAGTCAAACGGCGTGAAGTTACTGCTTAAATTCTGGCAGGCTAATGAAGAATTTTATCATTAAAGAGAATGTATTAATAAACATCCTAGTTAAAGACTAATTTAAATCACTTTACTTTTGCAAAAATCTAGCCTGGGGATGGTTTCTTTTGATGAGTTCAGCATTTTTCTGCATCCGTTATATGATATGAACAGATACACAGCTGCTGCGTAACTACTCTTTATGAATAGTGCCTTCTGCCAGGATGCTATCAAGGATCTTGTCTTGTTTGATTAAGCCTTGTTACATGCTCACAAGTAGATGAGCTTTGAAAAGATAAATACTACAGAAGCATTCTTCCTTTGCTCTTAAGATTAAATGGAAATTTTCCTTTAAAATAATAGCCAAATCAACAAGGAGCCCGGAGAAGTTCTGCTGCTCTGCTGCACAGCTTGCTCCCATTGCTGGGCCATGTGTTTGCCATTTCTCATTCTAGGCAAAATTCTCTTTCCACACATGTAGAAAGCTCTGTGAGCAGGTATTTATGTGCTCTGACAATAAACTCAAACTGTGACTTCTTACTGCTTTTATAATTCAGAACATGCACCCTGACCATCATGCACCAAGTAACGGCATCAGCTTTACATACAGTATCAGCCTCAGTTGAATGCTGGTAGGCTTAGATTACAACAATACGTTTACAGCATACTCCAAAGTCAGCATCAGGCCTCAACTTGAATCCAAAACACATGTTGCACAGACAGCTAGGGATAGGCTTTAGATGGGCAATGGGACAAGAGGAGGTGAGAGGTTAGGGCCTGCACTACGCCTTTACACAGCCTCAGATGCTCACCTTTCATCAGTGTAAATGGCCCAACACTGTCTGTTAACCCTAAATCAAATTAATTTACTCAAGACAAGCTTTGACATGACCTGTCCTGAAGAAAACAGAATCTGTTAGAGCCTGAGTATGGTTGCTCCTCAGATGGTGTTGGGCAGATGGACCATGGGTGCTTCTTGTAGCTACCCAGACACACAGAGGCATGCTCTTTGGTTCAGTCCATTAAGTCATAGGCTATCAAAGCACAATACAAATAGTGTCAGCTAGGTCTTGAACTTTCTGAATGCTGAGCTATAGAATCATAGAATCGCTTACGTTGGAAAAGACCTTTAACATCATTGAGTCCAACCATTAATCTAGCACGGCCACATCCATGACTAAATGTTCCCAAGTACAACATCTACATGTCTTTTAAATATCTCCAGGGATGGTGACTCCACCACTTCCCTGGGCAGCTTGTTCCAATGCTTGACAACCCTTCTGGGGTAGAAATTTTTCCTAATATCCAATCTAAACCTTCCCTGATGAAACTTGAGGCCATTTTCCCTTGTCCTACCACTTGTTACTTGGGAGAAGAGACCAACACCCACTTTGTTATGACCTCCTTTCAGGTAGCTGTAGACAGCGATAAGGTCTCTCCTCAACCTCATTTTCTCCAGGTTAAACGCCCCCCATTCTCTCATCTGCTCCTCAAGAATTTATGCACAGGAATGAATTCCCAAACTAGGCCCTTTGTGCACAGTGTGAGAGGATCTGAGAGCTCTTGATCTGTTTGTTGTATCGCTATGCAGGCAGTGAGAATAGAGGAGCAGGTGGCTTGTCTCAAGATTACTGCTCCTCTTGTAATGCCAACATGACATAGCCAGCAGGATTTCTGGCACTAACATGATCTACTGGCCTTCCAGCATGTATTACTCCTTACAGACTGATATAAAACCAGTATGACCTAAATATGCACACTTTGGTTTCTGTCCCTCAGGTTCTTAAGAAATGCATCTACAGATACCCTCACAGACACCTTGAAAAGCTCTCTTGGTGGTGGGAAGGGTTGCAATGTTGGCATCTCATGAATCTTATGATCTGGGGTAAAATCCTGGGCTGACTTAAGACAGTGTGGTCACAGGAATCATGTTCTTACCTTCACATCTTCATAAAAAAATCACTTGAAAGAGAAATTTCAGAAGTTCTTGGTCATTCATTTGGAAATGGATACATTTCTCATCTTTAAATTTGCCTGAAAAGCTGGACAACGTGAAAAGAGTGGCAGTGTCAGTCACTGCACCCGTTACACAAACTAATCCAGCTGATTTTTCACTGAAGTAGCTTAGAAGTATTCTTACAAGCCACCCCACCAGGGCAACTGAGTGGATAACAACCTCTGGTTACCAGCCAGCAACAAAATGCTGATAATATCAGCAGCCACAGCCTAAAGAAGACATCGCACCATGCCTTCAGGAAATGTAGAGTAATTCAGGTTGGAAAAAACCTCTGGAGGTCATATGATACAACCTAGCTAAAAGCATGTCCAGTTAGTACAAGTTGTTCAGGGCCATGCCCAGGCAAGATTTTAGTACCCCTGAGCTTCTCTGGCTCCTATTCCAAATTTTTACTTACCCTCACAGTGAGTAATTCTTTCCAAATATCTAACTTGCAAATTTTGCTGAATGTCCCATGTCCTATCCGTACGCACCTGGAAAAGACTCTCTCCCTGTTTCCTTACATTTCTTACTGAAGTAGTTGCAACCAGTAGTAAGATCCCCCTGAGCTTTGTTTTCTCTAGGCTGAGCAGACCCAACCCTCAGCATCTCCTGGTACATCACATGCTCCAGCCCAACCCCACCTTGACAGACAGCCCTCCTTGGGGCTTCCTTCTTGTACAAAGACACCTTTTTGCTGTCTCTTTTAGATAATTGCATAATTTTGCATGTATTGATGTTAAATAAATAAATTAAGATTATGAAAATAAGCTTTTAATAAACCTTGCTTCATTTCTTTTTTCACTGTGGACTTAAGAACCTACTTTCATCACCTCATCTAATTAGACAAGCAGCAGTATGATATCAATGGCTCCTATTATGGAGCCATTTTTCTCATCAGAGAGATCTACTTATTAACCTCATCTAAGATCACCTGTTTCTACCATTTCCCAAAAGACCTGAAAGGTCTAGACTTTGTCCAAATGATATTAGCTTGGAAAATACTGTCCAAGACAAGTCTCTGAGCTTCTAGCCTCAAGTAATTCTCAAAATGATATTTGTACGATGTCTTTTGGGATTTGTACATGATAGCACCATTATCATGCTTCACATCACAATCTCCCTCTGTCTGCACAGACCAAACAGCAAAATAGCAGTTTAAGCTAAGAGTTACTCTTTCTACATTTTAGTAAAAAGGAAAGTATAAGTTAATTACATCCTGAACATCAGGAAACAATTAACAGCTTTCTGTTATATCACCCTGATTTCTAAGCTATACAATTATATGCTACTGCAGAAAAGGATGTGTGATTATCAAAAGAGGATCTTTTCTGCGCAAAATGAAAGGAAATTGTTCCACCGGTGACAATCAGCGCTATAAATAATGCCTGGCTAATATCTTTTCAGAAGTCATTTCCGTTAGTCGCAATCCTAACTTTGAGTGATGTGCTGGCCATGTGTTGCCAGACTCTCCTCCCAAAGAGGATGAGCGCAAGTGCGGGACTCTGATTTCTCAGACAAGCACTTCTAACTTCAGCTTCCTGTGAATATTCTGCATTAGTCATTGGAATTAAATTAAAAACCATTGGGTTTAGAACCATATTGTAATTATGCCTTGTGTTTGGTTTGCCTCTTAAATCAGAGCTAAGAATGGCTTGTGAAAACACAAAGGAATACAAGCAGCCCCAGAGCTTTGAAGACATGAGTAACAATGTGAAGAGCAACAAATACAGCACACAAACACTTCTTTTGAACTCCTGCCAATAAACTCATTCAGCCCAATATGCCGGAAAGTGGTGCAAACACAGAGCCAGCGGATTGTACAACCGCTCAGCTGAACACTAGTGGGCACATTACAGCAATATGCCTGTTTCGGCCCTTAGTGTTAGAAGCAATGAAACAAACCCACATAAACCTCCAAACTACAACTCAAAGGACACCGTGCTAGAGGACAGCTGTGTAGTAACAGGGTGGGGGAATCTTTGCAAACCAGGTAGGTTATATAAGATCCATAAAGCATAAATACAGTTGTGTTAGTGCTGCTTATCAGCAGAACTTTGGTATCTGCAGATGCCTTGTGCAATGCACCTCTGGGACAGCTATACCTCTCCCCCAGAAAGTTCAAGTTTTACTCCAACTTTTCATTCCTTGTTATCTTACACCTCAAGGTTTCTTCTATGCCCCATCCTGGACAAACATTGTCTTGTCTGGCTCTTATCTAGCTGGAATGCTCTTGGAAAGAGCTTTCACAGCTCTTGATCTCCCTTATTCCTTCCACTGCCTCCCCTTCTTCTGTCCCTTCAAACACAGTGTTACTGTGCTTATCTTCACTTTCAAGCTCCCACCTTTGCTATCACCATCCCTCAGGTGGTGTTGGTTTTTGCTCTGACTGGTCATTTAGTTCCAAGTTTTCCATTCATTTAAATCTTCAAGTGAGAATCTTTGTGTTTGCTGCCTTAAATACACCAGAGGCACCCTCACCCAAACAGCCTGCACCCAAACTGCATCCCAACCGAGATTTTCTGCAGCAGCAGCAGACAGACACATGGGCCCAACACCACTGTAATACCCACAGCACAACCGACAGTCCCCTGGTTCTCCGCAGAAACCAGAAAACTCCCATCTGCCTGCAAATCCCTGTAGCACAGCTGTGGTGGCCCATGTAATCACCCACACAATTGCAAGGAAATGGGGAATTATGGCCTTGTTATATGTAAGCCAGCTTCTATATTTGCTCTGAATTAGCGAACCCAATCAGGCATATTTTTTAATTACCCGTAAATGCACCTTTGAGATCCGAATGCACTTACTGGATGGAGGCACTGTTAGGAAGACTGTAAAATTACAGGGCTGATAATTAAGGCGAGGGGCACATTCTGAACTAGTGCTGGCACATTGGCAGCACTGTGGTGTGCTGGTCATATAACTTTCATAGTACAATTTCAAAATGTATGAAATGTCAACATTTGTCTCCATTGATGCACAATAACCTGACAAGACTGCAGAAGGAAAGGTAAAAACCTTGAAAGGGAAATAATGCAGGCAAATTGCAGAGTTTCCGTTCCTATCTCATAACAACATGTGCACTGGGCTTTTAAACTCAACATGATTTTTATAGTCAGTCTTCTGCTGGAGTCTGAAATTTCTTAATGGGAATCCAGCAAATTCTTGGCCCATGTTGAGTTTAGGCAAATTAAGCACTGCGAGGGTGGGCGAGCAAACCCAGCAGTGGCTGCTGCCACTGTTTCTCCATCCTTGACCATATGGTTCTGCAGCCTCCCTAACCCCAGTGCTGGCACTAGTCTGCCCTCATGCTGAGCTGTTTAGAAAGTTAATTTTTTCTTATTTGGCTTCAGTTGCTTTAGTTCCCTGAACTTCTGTTCCCAGACGAACACCAGTGCAAAGTGCAAGGGACGTGATAAGAGCAGGGCAGTAGCAGCCTGCAGTTAGACCCACTCTATCAGAAAACCACAGCCTTAAACTGCACGTCAGTGACATGGGTTAAGCCAGCACCCATTTCTCTCACTGTACTTCTTCAGAGAAAGCTTTCATGCGGTCATGCAGTAAATCTGTTTGTAAAACTGACCCAACTGAAATATCAGCCATCCAAAAGCCCTGCTGATGACTTCCCCAGTACAGGTCACTGTGTGCTGATGGCCCACAGACGCTTAACACAGTCCCAAGGAGGGGGAGAACAGAGGAAGGAACAAGGAGCCAAAAACACCTATGCCAGTGTAGGTACAAGAAAGAAAGGGCCACTCCTTTCAGTGGCAATGCTTGCTCAAAGTCTTAGCCATCCAAACTAGTAGCTTCTCTCTACTTCTCTAGCTCCAGGCATACCTGTGCCATGGGGAAGAGCCCAACAGAAGTACAGAAATAGCTGTAACAGAAGCAGACCTGCTGATGATCACTGCCTGAGGAGACTCCTTTGGCTTCACAGGTTTCTGTAGACACTGAGTGAGCCTGTGAGTCTGGGGGTTATCATTCCCATTTCTCCATGCTTCCATGAAACTCAATACTTTTGAATTTTCAAAAAGAGAAAGAAGCTGTACATTATTTTACTTCTACTCCTGCTATACAGCACTCACCTGGCAATGTAGGTTTAAATGGTTTATTTTTCGTTAACTCTGAGTTCAGTTTTATTCTTTCTGCCGCAAGGAGCAAAAGCATATTCACAATACAGTCATTTCTCATTAAGGACTCAGGAAAAATACGGGATTCAAGGGAAAAGTCAAATCTCCAAACCATGAAAAAAATGAATTAAAATTCATGACTGTTGTTGATATTTACAGAATTGTTTAAAAATCCTTTCTCAGCTTCCCTTCTGCTAGGTAGTGGAGACAAACTGCCTTTGTCTCTCCATTCTATTATAATACCAATAGTCTTAGTCAATACAGTGTGGCTAAGGATTCTTGTGAGCCTGTGTTCAAATAGGTTTAAGCCGGTTTTAATTCCAGTGGTTTGTATGTTAAAATTGTTTAAAATATATGGCTTATTTGTCATGCTCTTGCTTAAGAAAAAAAAAAACAAGAACAAGCCATGACTAACATGTGAAGTGCATCCTTCACTCAACGACTGCCAGCAGTTCTGCCAAGACCTGAAGCTTTGCAGTTTCTGTCTTTATTAACATTTAGAGCCTCAATGCAATTTTTCTTCAGGGACCAAGTACAGAAACCAAACCTGCTTAGCTATTGCTTCTTACCCAGCATTCATTCCCTTTGCCAGTTCTTCATCAATTTAATCTCTTCCCACAAAAGTTTATTTTAAAGAGATGATTGTGTTCAACCCTGGCCTTGAAGGCAGGAGAAAAAGTACCTTTCAGTTACTAAAAGGACTCACACAAGCCTGCTCTGCCAGGAAGAGAGAAGCAAAAGAGTTAACCACAACAGAAGGTACATTTGATGCTGTGACAATACCCTTCACTTCCTTAAATTTTACATCAAAGCACTGAAATTCTTGAAGTTTTACACTTCAAAAAGTACTGAAGTCTACAGATATAAGAAATACCTCAATTAAAATGAGATGCACTGATGCCTCTGTAGTCCCTGTCTATTGATGCACTAGGGAAAGGTGGCTGACCTCCCTCTGTCTTCAGTCTGGTCTCTCACTCTACAAACATGAAAATGAGAAAAGAGAAGATCCTTTCCTTAACACAGTACCCAAAGCTCCCACCCATCTTGGCACACAGTGTCTGCAACTCACACCTGGGAGGTATTTCTCTCTGCTCTTCTGGGACACCACTCTTGGTCCCAGTGTCTGACCTCCCAAACCAGAAATCCCAATTTCAACAGAGTTCCACTCTGGCTCCCCAAGTTTGGTGGCTTTACACAGACTTTCCCTCCCTTGCCAGTCATAGCCTGCTACTGCTGGAGGAAACCACTACCAACTGCAGCCAAGATTTGTGTTGCAAGAGCCTGATATTTCTCCAGAGCATACAGTGCCTACCCCTGCTGGGACTCGATAAACAGCTCAAATTCCTAGGCATTATCACTACGCACATAGTAAATAATAATGACAAGTGATAGCAGGACTTCTCTGTTATGGTGTCAGCCTATGGCCACTACAGGGATTGTGTAGTGAATGCAAAACTAGATTGCTTTTGGCACATTAATTCTGCCTTCCCCGCACAAGTATCAACATCAAAACTGTTTCCTTCATCTGCTCATGGGCAGCTCCTCTAATGTAAAATAAATAACAAACATTTGTGCACATGCTACACACATCCAGGATCCTTTGCTTGCCTGCTGGTCTCTGCTAACCTGAGACAAAAGTTAATGATTGACTGTGTCTGGAATGGAATACATAAAATATACAGCACAAACCACTGGAACAACATCCGCCTTCTTGTGTACATAGCAAAAGAGCAATCACTATTTGCACATGAGTTGTTAACTACTTGATCTCTGAGTTGTGCTTGAGGAAAGCTGCTGCTGCCAGGAATGACTGAGTTTTTAAAAGGCACAGCTTAAAGGAAAGAACTGAGCAAACAAAAGCCTTACATCTTGATTTCTAGAAATGATGAATAGCCACAAAGTTTACTGAAGGATGTAATTGAGAATGGAGAAATTGAGATTCCTGGGCCAGGAATCATATACATATACGTACGCATATATGTACCCCTATATGTATATGTATACATATGTATCTATGCATGCATGCATGTTTATATGTATGTACACATGGGACTTGATGTCATTAAAATTAGTACAAATGGGCAAGACTGAAACACGTGACAAGGTGCATCAGGTATCAAAGATTCTAGAAAAAATAAACATATACATTTGAGAAACACCTGCTTTTTATAGAATTAAAATAATTTATATTAATTAAGATCTATATTTGAAAGGGGTGTGATAGGGTAGAATTAGCAAGGAACTTCTTGATTTCAGAGCAGTTCATTTTGCAGCTCTACCAACCTTTACTTTGAAACCTTTTCTTTGGTGGAACCTCACAGAGGAGATGATTGATTGCCAATTTTTTGGCGGCTTGATTTTGGAAAACAAATTAATGAAAGTGAACTTATCTGGACAGAGACTTCTGGAGCACTTTGTTCCACACAGATCTGATGTTATAATTTCCTGTGTCCCACCCGCCCTGAAGAAGTCAGGATGCGAGCACCTTCTCAAGTGAGAGGACTGAAAACTATTTTTTCCAGGGTTAGTTTTCAGCCAGATCTATAGCTCTTGGCTAAGGGAAATGCAACCACTGGTGCAGAACTAAGGAGGTTGCAAGAACAATGTGCAGGGCATAGAAAAACATATTAACACTTTAGGTGGAGGTACAATATTGTACTGGATTAAGCAGATTACAAAATAGCATCTTAATTAATACTGTCTCTAAAGATGGCTTATATGTTTGTTTAATATCTGAAGATTGGTCAGGACCTGACTAGACAGGAAGTGACCTCTGGACAATTTGTTATCTTAAATCCTTAAGTTTCTTTTAGTGCATAAACTTACTCTAGAGTGTTAACAGACTTTCAGACATAATGTTAGCATTTAATAAATAGCTATATGCTATATGGTTAATATACTTCTATATTATAGCAAAACATTAACACTAAGACTCTCTTGATTACATTTCACTAGAAACTGTTCCTGTTATGTGCCCTGGGTTCTTTGCACCTTAGACTACCAATGAACTTTTGAATCCTACCACCATTCTTTATTGCTCAGAATAAGAAAAAAAAATTATGGACCTGTAGGTGCTATCATCTTTCAGAAGTTGATGACCCTGAAAGTTACACACTGCAATATGTTAAGAAGTTTTCTTAAAGTGATACTCTTCCTGAAGTGAGAACTTTGGAAGACCAGTGAAAGCTGGTTTTGACTTGTCTCGAGGCTTCCAAATGTATAGTTGTTTACCATGTAAAACCTGTTTTGTAAGACGAAAGTCATGTACAAACCATACAAATCATATACAAAAGAGGTAAACAAATTTCTGTTGAACCATTATCTTGCATTTTGTCTCTTCCAAAAGAAAGAAAAGTCTCTAAGAAACTTGCTTCATATTTCCATAAGCCAAAAGACAGAAGATGCTGAATAGTAAGAACTATTCTATCAAAATCACTGGCTCATCTAACAAGTTTCCTAATTACTTACTCAACTACTTAACAGAAGGGTGAATGGGGAAAAGTGTTGCTTCTTGTAAAGGCTGGTGATAAAGAGGTATCCAAAAGTCTGCAGAGACATTAAACGTCATTCAAGCTACGCTTACCATAAAGAACTGCACCACATATACAACGGCAATATCGTTTTCTCATTGGTTTTCCTATTTTCTATAAAAAAGGTGCTCTTTTTGCTGTTCAGTCAACTGAAGCTTGAAGACACCCTGAATTACCAGGCATATTTTCTACAAGAAATGAGGGACTCTTGAATGATACACCAGATTCCAGTGACAATCTGGCACCAAGAAACAATTAGCAGCCTAGGAAGACTTCAGACACCATGACTTGTAAAGCAGGCAGTCAGGATGTATATCAAAACATGCACATTGAAACTGCTCTTGGTTGCCAGAGGCAAGATCAGCTCTAAGTTAATGCTCAAACCCGGACAGAGATACTTTAATCTTTCTGCCAAACAGCGCTGAAATGGGCACAACCTGCTGCCTTTGACCGGGAGGGAAATGAGCTTGGAATTGCTCTGCTTCTGATAAAATTCTTATCGACTTCAATAGTGCCGTTACATGTTCCCGTTATTATGCTTCCACAATGACTATCCAAAGCACTAAGGCTGTGACACCTTCCTTCAAGCACATCCAGCAAGACCAAGGAAGCTCGGGGATATTCACTTCCTAAGGGCTGCCCCAGGCAAATGTCCACATGAACCTGTGAGGTGGAAGCTTCAAAGGACTCTCCCGGTCCTGAGGAAGCTGAAGCTCATGATCCTCTCAAGCATAGCTCTCAGCTTCTTTAGGAGACAAGTCCATATTCATCCCCTGTAACTTACAGAGCCTGTTAAGGGCAGCTCTGTTGCAGCCATCACCACTGAACAGCTACAGGGTCTATGAAGCTGCAGCAGAACAGAGGGAAGAGCTGGGGCTTTGGATGGCTGAAGCTTGTCAAGCAGCCAGAGGCCAAGCAGTTCATCCTTGCAGGTCCATCAGTGCCTGCAGAGCCAACAGCCATTTTGTGCACATCCCAGCTCTTGCCTTGCTCTTCTTAATCTCCTGTACAGCAGCAAGAAGCTGCCAACGAGTCAGTCCTGAAGTGCCACACTGCTGAAATCTTCAGCTTTGTTTCATGGCTGTTAGCCTGGTAATGTAAAAGCTCATCAAGAGCCAAACTTCCAAAGTCCTCACTTTAAAAAATATGTTTCCATTAATCAAGAGTTAGATACTGGGTCAGACAGCCACTGGGTACAGAGGCAAAGGACACTACTGGATGTAAAAATTTACCATGTTAGCTAAAAGACAGCTCAAGATCCTGTTTATTTTCTATAAATCATCCCATCAGTGAAACAGGATTTACATCAGGGCATCATCTCTCACTAACTGCTCATGACCAAAGCCAGTGGGTGCAAGTGCAGCATCAGCATGTGCCAGCAGCCCAGCACACAAGGGCAGAGGCTCCTAAACTCACAGAGAAACACAGATCACAAGCAACTGAGGGACAGCAGCAAGGAGAAGCGAAAAACGCTTCGGCCTCCTCCTCTCCCCTCCCCTAGCTAGCACGCTCTTGCCTGGGGAGTGGAAGGGGGCACAGGGCTTCCATAACCCCCCCACCAGCACTGCCAGTGTGCAAAGCCAGGCTTGCCAAGGTGCTGCCCAGATGACTTCAGTCCTCATGGCATGAAGGAGTCCCTGCCAGAGAGGAACAGATGTGCAATGAACAGGCCACAGGAATGGGGGCTATGAGGCATGGCAGGAGGCTGGGGAGAGACAGGCAATAAGAACTTCATAAGGAATTTTAATCAAGCAGCTCTTAAGTATTTGAGTTTAGACACGTGTTGTTTGGTGTAGCACAAGAGTGCTTTAAATGCCTACACTTGGTTGGCTTTGTGTAAGCAACACCACACTCACAGATTCATTTTACACTTTTACTCCTCAGTTATAAGTTCATCTTGCAGTATGCAACACTTGCTCACATGCACTTTCACCCAAATACATAATCACCTGTCCGGCTGCATCACCCTCGCTGGCGGCTTAGCTTGCAGTTGTAAGCATCGCTAAGAATAGAGTACAGTATGTTTCCTTGAGAGCGTGTGTGTGCTGATTCTCTGTCATTTGTTTGCCTACCCCAAAGGCTGCTGAGATAGCCTGTCTTTGATCCTAAAAACCCTCCATGTTTTCATTTAGCCTTAACAATTATACACTTATCTTGGACAGGAAAAGGGAAACTTTAAATGCAGGGTTGGCTAAAACTCATCTACCAGCCAGCTTTCTATTGCATATTTTATGGCTTTTATTGTCTAGAAAACTGAGGAAAACTAACCCTTCACATAGAGTACCCTAACAGAGAAACAGAACAAAGCTAACAAAAAACGGAGGAAGAAAGGCAATTTTAGGCTCAGTTTCACATGACAATTCCAGCTGACCCAACAAGTCACTGCTGCCAGAATGAGAGATCTCGCTTCTTCTCTACCACCTCCTCTTCTTGCTCCCAGCTCTGCATTCCCACCACCTATCTTCCGTGGGTTACAGCAGTCAGCAGAGCAGAAAACTCACCTACCCACTGAATCACTGCATGGGATCTTCTCCCAAGAAGTGCAAAAAGTACAGGAGCAGACACAAGGGAGGAGAGGGATCACACAGCCAGGAGTGGGGAACAGGAAAAGGGTTAGGGGGAGAGCAGATCTCCTTAATCAGCAGTAGCTAGACATTATGCAGGCTGAGTTGTTAATGAAACCAGAGTTCAAGAAGGTCTAGGTCATTTCCTACAGAGTGGCAAAGGAATGTCCATAGGTAAGTTCACAGGATGGGGAATAACAGTTGGACTTGATGATTTAACAGTTGGACTTGATGACCTTAAAGGTCTTTTCCAACCTAGTTGAGTCTATGGTTCTGTAACTATTTTCTATCTGTAGACTATCCTGCCCCAAAATAGCACTGTGTTTCATTACCTTAATGACAAAGATGACAAATGTCATCCCTGATTGTGACGCTGATGAGCTGATACTAGGAATTAGATTTGTTGAAGTTTCCTCAGTCTTCTCCATAGGGAAAGACTGCAAAGCTTTTCCATTCAACTATGAGGTAAATAGAAAGATTAATATGACCTTAATAGAGATTTTGTATTAGCCTTGAATCTTCAGCTTCCAGTGTGGTAAATTAGGAACAGCAGGGTTCTTACTAGGCACTTGGATGAACAGCTCTGGCTAAGCCCACCACACAGAGCCTGCTTGCCAGTGCACCCCAAGTTTCACTTCAGGCTACTCTGAAGAGGAATCTCAAGCTTGGAGCAGACACTGGTGTGTACTGGAGCCAGGCCATTAAACCAGTGTTTACTCCCCAAACAGAAGTCCTGGTGTGCATCACAAGGTGTTAGTGGTCCTTACCTCACGGATAAGACAGTGTGTGTACTAGCAGCAGTGACAGCACCTTCCAAATCAAGCATAATTTCTATCATTTTCAGTGTTTGTCTGCCATTTGAACATAAAGGACAAAGAAAAATCAAGCAAAAACTACTGAGAAAGTATTTTTACATTGTCTTTCTAGTTACATGT
Source organism: Pezoporus wallicus (assembly GCF_028554395.1). Lineage (NCBI taxonomy): Eukaryota > Metazoa > Chordata > Aves > Psittaciformes > Psittacidae > Pezoporus > Pezoporus wallicus. The sequence goes on from NW_026639618.1 coordinate 1,246,554, forward strand.
ATAGCACACAATACTAGTAAGTCTTTTCTTCCTGAATCACAGGATGTTCCATCAACAGACTGAAAGCCTTAAGATTTCTTTTTCTCCCCTGTGGTGTACGGGTGCAGATGGCACACTAAATACATCACTGAAACTAAAAATTAACTGAGTCAGGCATTTTTGTGAAAGGTTTCTGCGCTGCGCACATCTCCAGTCACACACACTGTTAATTACTGCTGGCATTGACAGTGGGGATCCCCGTCCATCTGCTGGGACCAGCTGAAACAAAACAAACCGGAGCCCTGGGGAGAAGATGAACCTCTGCAAGGGCATTGCCCGCACGGCTGCGGGCCGGGCAGCTTCCCCGCACTCCGCTCCTTCTTCGCTGTAGTGTTCAAAGACTTCATTGATGATGGTTTCTCTGGGGAGGGGAGGGGGGGGGGGGTGTCATCTTTAAAGATGCAACTCTCCTTCTGCAGCGCTTGATGTCTTCAGGGATGCAGCAGCCTCTCCCCTGGACGCCTCTCGCCCCAGGCAGGGGAGCGAAGGTGCCCGGGGTAGAGGACCCCCGAGGCGCTCACTTAACTGGCCGGGCTCGCAGCTCCGGCTGCCACCTCCCCTCTTCCTCCTCCTTTTCCTCCTCCCCCTCCTCGCTGCGGAAAGCGGGTCCGGAGAGCGGGGACGCTCTGGAAGCAGGGCAGGTGCTCCGGTGCAAGGGAAGCCGGAGGTGGACAGACCCTCACCCTCCGCCCGCAGCTCCCCCTCCCGCTTTCACGGGGGCTGCTGCCGAGCCCCGCGTTCCCCGCCAAAGAGAGGGGCAGGCACCGCTTACCGGAGCTGCTCGCCGGTGAGCAGGACCTCGGCCATGTGCTCCAGCTCCGCCGCTTTCTGCTGCATGCTGCTCATGCCCTCCTCCATCGCCGCCGGCCTGCGAGCACAGCACCGCGAGTGAGGGGGGCCGGGACCCGCTGCCCCCCGCACTGGCACCTCCCGCCCGGCCCCGGCGGCTATAGAGCTTGTGGCCGGGTCTGGGGGTGCAGCGGCTGCCTCCTCCGCTGCTCCGCTCACCTGAGCGGGGCAGGTCACTTTTCCCCTCGGCAGGCTCGGATCCCCCCCGCGCCGCTTCCCGTGTTATTGTGTCACGGGCAGGCGGAGAAACACATGGCTGCAGCCGCCGCAGCCGCAGCCGGGCTCCCCGAGGCAGCAGCGTCCCCCCCCGGCTGTCACACGGCAGGCTTGGCGCTGCCGCCCCCCGCGGGAAGGGGCCGGCTCCCCGCCGGGAGCTGAGGGCCAGGGGCTGCCGCCGCCTCGGCTCCCGCCGCTCCCCGGGCCGGGCAGAAAGCAGGAGGCGGCCGCGGAGCTCAGCGCTCCCCTCCCGCAGTGCCAGGCGGAGCGGGGAAAGGTGCGCTCGGGAGCGAGGGGCCGGCCCCGTTGGTGAGCGCTGCCGGGTCTGGAGGGATGCGGCTGATACAGCGCCCGCTCAGCGGTGCGCGCCGCGCCTTGCCAGGTAGCGTTAGCGATGCGAGGGGCACGGAGGGAGCTCTTGGTCCGGATTGCCCCTTCAGAAATTGCGGTTGCCCTCCCGCTGTCAGGGTTTCCGCTCGCCCGTTACCCAGGGGGTATTTTCAAGCATCGGTCCCCTGCCCATCTCACCTCTTTGTCTCCAGGTGACAGCGGATGCAGAAAACTTGAGGGCTGAGGAACATTTGGTCTTGGCAATGGGAAGTAAATTGCAAGGTCATGAGCACTGTTTGTCAACATTCTTCATGGGGAAATAAACCCAGCCTTTTTTAAAAAAGTCCAGGGGGCACCTTCTGCAGTGGTCCAACAACGGTTTTCATTTACAGACACGTGCAAAAAGATACACCTTAATTGCCTACTCATTGCCTTTATTTCTGCCTGCACATATTCTGTGGACATGGAACTTGCTATGTTTAACTGTCTGCAATATTGGCATCCTTTCAGGACCAAGATTCTAGTTGCAGAAGGAACAGAACTAAGAGGGAACTAAGTGGGCCGGGAAGCAACCAGGCTGCAGACAATGGGAAGAAGGAGATTCTTTTCATGGCCCATAGTAAACCTGTGGTATTTAGTACCACAGGAGGTTTTGGGTGTTAAAGAATAGCCTTGGAGTCAAGGGAAAAATGGACAAATATATGGAAAATAAATCTGCAGAGGATTACTAAGCAGACAGCAGCCACATCCAGCTCAGGAAATTCTCTGTTCTAAAAATAATTGGAAGCTAGGCAAGCAGTTGCAAGAAGTTTCATATACGCTTTCCTTGCTGTTCACTAAGAATCTCTTTATAGCCACTGAGATGAATATTGGACTAGATGGACCTTTGGTTCAACCCAGGACAGGCATTCTGAGGAGAATCTCTTCAGGTCTCAAAGAGCACTAGAGATACATGGATGGCAAAGGGAGAAAAACTGCCTTCATTTCAGTCATGGGAGAGGCCAGGGAGAGAGACACCTTAGGACTGTAAACAGGACAGCCTGAGATTGCTTGCTGTAAATCTAAAACTAAATCTGACAACTTGCAAACACCCTCTAATTCCACTTACACTGCAAACATACAACGTACAGATTCACAAAGCTGGAAACAAAAGGGGAATTGAAAGAACCATCTCATCTGACCTTATCTTTAGGACAAAGAATTTACACAGGCATTTTTATCAAGCACTTTGTCACATGACTGAAGAAAAGACAATTTCAAGAGAATGTTACTGTGCGCTGTAGACCATTTCTGGGTAAGCTCTTGGATACATCACATGGGTTTGGCTGATTCAGCCATTTATCACTGCTAAAAGGAGATACAGCATTCCTATCAGCTCCGTGAGCACAACCTGCAATGTGTCTTGTGCTGGTTTTCCCACTTTTAGGACCTCTGCTTACTGCAGTTAAATTCACTGAACAGGAAGAAGAGTAGAAAGTGGAGAGTTTCCTCTGGGCTAGTAAGCAGAGCTGTGCTGATGGCTGTGGGGTCCAATGAGAGCCAGAACTGGCACTGAGGTGGAGTGGGCCTTAGCAGCTTGGAGCAGGAACAACAAAGGAGGAAGAGGGAGAGGAAAAGGGGAAGAAGCGGTCTTTGGGCAGTGACAAGCTATTGGCTTGACCCAGAGTTCTTATGGAACTGCAGAAATGCCTATCTTTCCTTGCATATCTTGCAATTTGGAAAATGCAGGCCAGTGCAATTTCCTGTACTGAATTGTTTAATGGTTATACATGGCTATGTTTCCCTTTGTGCACTGATATCCCCTTTGTAATTTGTTCCACATGTTCACACAGAAATTTCTTACAGTTACAGTGTGCCTAAGAGGAGGGAATTGGGTATCAGTCACTCCAAGCCTGCTCTCACCCTAAACCAGTTAATTAACATAACCCCAAAGTGTCACATTTCAGCCAACAGCCAATAATAAGATACATAAAATAACCTGATTAGAGGTTTGTATCTTGGTTTTAGTGTACAGACAGCTATAGAACATAAGCTCTAGCAAAAGATTAAGCCGTATTGACCCTTCCTCCCAGAGAAGGATGGCCACCAAGACTGAGATGCAGCTTTAAGGGGACAGCATGCGCAGAGTCTGAAATCATGAGAGCAAAAGAGAGACATCCCTCTGAGATAACCTCCGGGAAGTAGATTGATTTCTTTTTTATAGATATAGGATCAATTTTAAGAGTTGGTGTCTATTTTAGGTATGAATACGTGTGGTTTACCTTAGCATGGCTGGGGGTTAAGTGAGATGAAGGCAGTTAGCAACAGTGAGGCATCTGCCAAAAGCTTTGCAGATCTTTGAACTGAAGCCCTGGGACACTTTAAAATTCATCCTCCACAACATCAGGAGAGTAACAAAATCTGCATAGGTCTGGTGAAGAGTTGGTACCACAGGCACGAGGGGAAGCTCAAGTGTCTTCCAATGACTTTTGATGATGCTGGAGGCAGGAAGGTTTAAGGCTACGCATTTGAACCGCCAAGGTCATGGTGTTCTGTGGGAGAACAGGCATGAACAGGCACACTGTATTAGGGTACTGGGTTTAGAAAACATTTTAGCAATTTGTATGAATTTTCTTATCTCATTAGGTAAATGTCCAAGTGATGAAACATTAAATGTTTACATAGTGAAATAAGAATATTGCTTTCACTGCTTTAAAGAATATTGCATCTGTGGCCTAAATTTTGAAGTGATAAATTAATCTGAGATTTAATAAATTAATTCTTTAGCCTCATTAATCAATTTTCTGCATGCTTATTTTAGCATGAGATATTCACATGAAAGATTTACCAATATTCATGTGTATACTCCTTATTTCTCCTATAGCATTGCTCCTGAGGTTGTTTGTCTTTCTCTTGTTGGCATGACTAGAGTTTTCCAAACAGGAAAATAACAAATTAATCATTAAGGCATTGATCACCTCATGCAAAAGATATGAAGCACTTCAGGGAGAAAAGCAGGTGAGCTATTCAATGGGTTAAGAGTCTTGTTTTTCCTACCATCTTTTGTATAAGAACCAGCATTATGTAAACATCAAATTTAAAATTTCTTTGTCCCTCTCTGACTAAGGGAGACAAATTCAAAGGAGGTTTTTGGCTTTTAAATTGGCCTTTTATTTAAGTAGCTCTTGCAACACTCATGGAAAATGAGTGTGTATTTTTTCCCTATATTCCCATGCTTATTTGTAAAGAGAGCTCACTTGTCTTTGTGTTTCAATTGGTTCACTTCCTTAGCACTAGAGGCCTGGCAAGGGGGACCAGAGGAACTACCAGGTATTGTCCAGTCTCTCCTCCTCTTTTCAGGCTATGTACAATAGTGTTTCCCATTCTTGGCAGTGCACAGATTACATTCATTGCTGCTCATTTGCTGCTCTAAATTCAAACAATTTAAGTTGTCTGCTATGACCGGTCAGAAGAATCAGTGCTTGTGTGATTCAAAGGACTGAATGCATCTGGCCAAGCTAATTTTAGTCTTGTGAGAAACCACAGGAAAAGTTAGCAAGTTTTCAGAAAAAAATAAAAAAGGTACGTTTTCAACTTCTCTTTTTCTGTTATAACATCCAAGTTCCTGCACAAGCCACCCTAGTGAGATAACAGGAGGAATTTATCACAATCTGTCCAACATTTCAGCACCGGGGTGAGACTCGTATCTGTTCAGATTGTTACATTTCATGTGTCACTGACTTGGTAATTGTTATAATAGTGAGCTGAAGTGCAGAGAAAAAGGGATTTTGATCCTAAGATATGCAGAGGCAATCTGAAAGGGGGTTCCTAAGCCTGTCCTTACTCAGCTTTTCCATTTTGTATAAAATGTTCAAACACTAACAGGGCCAGAGAGAGATTGTGAGATTCCTTTGCAGGCTGACAGCTAAAGAACAGCCAAGAGATGGGTTCATGTTTTAGTGCTTGCTTCTGTGAACAGATAAATAGTTTATGGAAACAAACAGCTTCAGTAAGATAAAAGATCAGAAATTCACATCAGACCAGCAGACCAAGTAACTCAAGTTGACAGTATGCTCTGCTAAATCAGCATTTTGCATTACCCAATGCCAGTCATGACATTTATTTGAGTCCCTCTACTTACCTACTGTACCTGGAATATTTTCTAACTCCTTTGCAATAATTTCTAATTTTGAGCATCACAAAAATATTTACCTGTCAAAAAGCACCTGCAAAACCAGTTGAAATCTTAAACTTTGAAGACTTAATATGTATTTCCAGTAGTTCTTTTTTGGTTTGTTTTCTCTTTATTTCACATTTAACTGATAGCAGTTATGAACTCGTTCAGTCCGAGCTGTGTCTACCTTGTATGTTTAGTCCAGGTCATAGTTTGCAACTTGTAGTATCCATCTTAGTGCACAGGCTGGGAGGTGTGAGTCAGCTGGGCAGTGTGATTAAGATCTGAGAAGGAACTGCTTTCTAGACCACATCTGAAGTGTGAAGACAACACCTACTAGCTAAGTGGTAAAAGCCAGCTTCTTAAGCTGTCCCCCAGCTATATCTGTTAATGAGCTCTGATGTCTGATTGCAAGATCAAAAAGGTTGACCTAAACCACTGTAGCTTGAACTCACAGTTTGACTTGGCACTGTAACCAGCTCTGAACAGTCAGACACTTGTTTTTTGTCCTTTGACAGGCAACACCTAAAGCTGAGATTCAGTCTAAGACACTATTCCTCATTAGTCCTTTGCTACTTATTCATGCTTCCTCAGATGGAGTTTCTATTGACTGTTGCTCTTTCCACACTGTCCACGATGGAGCACACTCTGCCTCTTCCATGCCCTAGAGTGACCATCACAGCCAGGGTTCAGGGTAGGTGGTGGGTGCAAGCATGTAATGCACACAGATCTGTGGATATGTGCTTCTGGTGTCAGGAGCAGATGCAGTTTGACAGGGTGCCAAATAGCTGCTTCCATGAGATACAGAATCATACTCCTCTATGATTGATGAGGCTTTTAATAAAGAAAAACAGTCTTCGCCAAACAGTATTCCCCAAAAGAGAGGTTCCAGCGTTGTCTCCATCCTTAAGCACATCACATCCTATTGTTAGGTGAGGCTGTGCATCACACAGACATCCTGCGGCTGAGGAACACCAGCCAGAGAAGCTGCTCCTCCAGCTGACAGGCCTCCCGGGAGCAGAAGCAGCAGGCACTGCACGTGGCAGTTATGGCACCATTGCTGCAAGGCATCAGAAACACTGCAAACCAATGGCAGCGCTCGGCTCCACCGGGATAACTGCCACCAGCAGCTATTCTGGCTCGTCTAACTCTAATCTATGTCTCCGTAACAACCGCCCGCAGTAGGTAGGTGTTGAATCACTCTGCCACCCTGTGGTCCTTTCAAGAATTTAAGTATGAAAATGCCTACTAGAAAATCATTGCGAATTGATGCTCGACTGAAGAAAAAAACTGTTAAATCAAATTAACGGCAATTTTATAAGGGAATAATCTATAGATAATATAATCTCTGCACCGGATTACAAACACAAACATAATTGACTCCATCATAAGTTTCCCTCTGCAATGAACACCAAGGTAACTACCTAATCTAGTCAAAATAAAAAATTTAAGTCAGTAAAACCCTGACTCTACTATGAAAGCACCTTCCAAGGAAGTGTTTGTCTGGCACCTCCTGTGTACTCAAAATATTTATGGATTTCTTCGAATGCTGAAGCAATGAGACAAACTCAGCAGAGCACGCTTCTAAAATAAATCAGATAACCACATTGTGCTGGGATATGGTAAAATGATCAGATATGACCAGTCCCTTTACTGAACCAAGGCAAAGGGGGTTTTGGTGCTACAGAGAACCAGAATTCTTTATGGAGAATGAGCTTTGATGCAGCTGTGCATCAGGGAAACTGGGTGCAAAAGGAACTGGTAGAAGAAGGAGGCACCAACAAACATAACTGGGATAAAGCAGAAACGTAACAAGGGTTTATCATAAGAACAAATACAGATCTCTTAAAATACAGAACCAGGTAACAATATTGCCAAGGGCTGAACTGTAGTGGGAACACTGCCCTGCTGTCAACATCTTAGCAGAGAGAAGAGCATCAGAAAAACAGTCTATAGTTGTGTCCAGGAAGAAAACTACACCAAGGTGCTTTCACCCAGAGGAAATGAGGATAAAATGGTAAAAGAGCTGTGAATAGAAAAGGAATGAAGAGAAGTCCCACTAAGAACAGAAGTGGGACTTGAGCTGAAGAGGGGGAGAGAATCAGGAAGGGAAGGGAAGCTGGGAGGAAGACAGCAGCAACAGAGCCAGGCTGATGTAGGAGGTTGAAGGGGTAAATTGTGATGTCCCTCAGAGATTTTTCCCTCTGTATTACACCACCTTCACAGTGGGATGCTGCCTGTCTCCACAGCAACCAGCACAGAGATGAGACCTTTCCTCCCTGCCTGCTCTGACTCCCCTCTCTGGAGAGGAGCCCTCTGAATTGTCACTCTTAAAGATGTATATAGTATAGAAAACTGGCCCGGATGCACCCCAGGAGACCCACTTACTGGATGTGCCCACCACGGAACAGGATCAGCTACACCTCTGCTTTTCTTATAACCCAATTTGTCAGACCCGAGTGCCTATTTCCCCAGGAACGAAACTTGCACAGAATTTTAAATCAAAGATTTCTAAGTTTCTTAATTGCTTTTTATGTTTCTCTCATTCAAATTATTAAATTGAGGCGGAAATTCATTTAGCTTTCCAGAGGGAGGTACCTCCCCTCAAGCTTCACACAGCATCTCTTGTGAAGGAGTTAATGATGAGAACAGCCTCATCACCCACTTACCAAACGATTTCCTGGAGAGAGGCAATTCTGTTAGGTAAGGGCTTCACCAAAACTGATGATCCAGTCTCCAGCAGGTAGGTGGGAGAAGATGAAAGGACAAAGATCTCTCCTAACTATACAGGCAATGAATTTATTTTCTGAGTCAGGAGTAATTGGAGATCTGAGAGGCTAAAACATCCAATGAATAGAAAGTTAGTTCTGTTGTGCCAGCATATGTGATAGCATATGATATCCCTTGTGATACACTCACTACTGATCATTACTCACAGAGCTGTAAGAAAAAATTCCAGCTGCTCACTGACGCAGTGATTACAACGGAAAAATGTTTGGCCTCAAGACAAGCTGTAATATTCAAAAGCAGGAGAAAAAAATCAGATGGTTAGGATGTCCACGGAAAAATATCAAAAGTCCAACAGATACAGAAACATTCATGCTTTAGGCATAGGCTTTAGTAATACCTGGTGTGTTATGTGATTAAATTTTAGGGCTCACAGTAAAGTATTGCTGTTAGTTTTGCCAACTAGCAAGATCAGCTGAGTCTGAATTACAGTATGTGCTGTGGCTATTCTAGAAGCAGTCTGAGGATCTATCTAGCAAATGTAGATGGCCCAAAAGATTTTAATGATGTACTCATGTATTACATGACATGCACACCTGTCATATACTGTAAGACCAGAAGGGAATGGTGTCCCTATAATTGACAATGTCCTTCTCTTTCGTGCTAATGTTGACAGAAGTTGTAGCGCCTTCCCACCCACTGCACCAGTGTGCACACTGTGAGGATGCGCTCTGTAGCTGAGAATGTCCTGGCTGACTGGCTGAAGCTGGGAGATGCTATGAATGTCAGCTAGATATCAGCTTGTTCAGATCTACCCCACCTTATCACCTCATCATGACTTACACCAGTGTGACATGGCTGATCTCTGGCTACATTTGCAATTACATGTGCTGTCCTTGTAGAGAAATGATGTAACAAGGAAATGGGTATCCAAGCGCTAGCTGTCTCATAAGCATTGGGCATCCGGGTTTTTGCTTGTTGCACCAGTATACCATAGAATTCTCAGTCACTTCCTAACTGTGTTGATAGTGTTTGTGCCCTGGCTATTCTGGCATGTGTCTTCCAGCTTCGAGTGTTTCTTCTTCAGTGTTTCCAGCACAGAGCCAATTTGATGTCACTGAGATAATCCAAGCTATTGTAGAGTTTACACAAGTATTTAGGTTTGATTATGACTATTTATTTTCTCCTAACTTGAATATAACTGTTTCGTATCTCCCTGTTGGCCTATTAAGAGTGACAAGACAGAATTTATCTCTGGTGGATGAGCTATCTGGCTATTCTAGTAACTGGCTAAAATTTTCCCTGTTTGAGTCTTGGACTCATTATCTCCTGCTTTCTGGTTCTTTGCTGACTGGCATGAGCAGGTATGATGGTTTTACTGGGATATGAGATTACAAATGATTCAGTGTCTGAAACATAGAATATGTAAGCCACCTCTTTGCTATTTTAACTATTAATTAAAAAAATTAAAATAAATAAAAAATATGTCTAACTCAATAACTAACTCCAGCGGAGAACAGAAGAGTGTGTGCTCTGGTGGTTTAGGGGGTCTGAGTTTTTTTAGGGTCCTGAGCTACAACTAAAACCTGAACACTGTAATTAGCAGAGACAACCACATGCAACCTTTATGAACTTCTCTAACTTTTTTGTGCATCACACTCATTTTGACTTTCACCACATCTCACAAGTTCCACAATGCGTTGTATAGGAAGGTCTTCTCTCTTGTTACCCATAAATTTCTGTTAATTTCAGTGGTATTCCCCAGTTCTTACATTTGAGACAGACCAGACAATTATTATTCAAGCTATGTGAATGCCATGAACATTGCTGGGGATGGAGTATTCACCACTTTTTGGGCAACCTGTTCCAGTGCCTCACCACCCTCACAGGGAAGAAATTCCTTACATCTAACCTGAACTTCCCCTGTTTTAGTTTAAACACATTACCCCTTGTTCTATTGCTACAATCCCTGATGAAGAGGAAATGTAACATACATGCTAATTTTCAATATTGCAGAGGGCATTTCAGATGAAAAAAAAATAAATCCTTGAACTAAGGTTTGTGAAGCTTTAATCAAACTCTGTCTCTCCTGTGGAATAATCTCCAAGAACTGCAACTGTGAATTGTGCAGTTATCATCAGGCTGATAACGTGTTACTGTATTCAACTCTGATGCTGTGCCAGTTTCTCTAGTGCTGGCTCTATTATCTTTCTGTTTTCACAGACACCTTCATTATGCTTTGAAGGACATTCGTAAGTTTATATTGTGTATATCTTTGACATTTAAACACTTAATTTCATGTAGCCCAATTTTCTTACTACATTTTACTGTAAAGCTCCCAACCACTTGAATTGAAATCACACCTGGGAAGTCATCTTCCTGCTGCCTGATAACTAGAGCCTGATACTGGTAATGTGCCCTGTTGTACCATATGTTATCTCCTGATTCATTGTTTTATGTCTTAGCTGTGGAGCTTCAGGGTTATTTGAACTTCCTTTCTTTGATCATTATAAAATAATGTCAAGATCCTACCAAGCTCCCTTGCCATAGCATTTCCTTATAAATTGACAGCAACATTGGTAGTTCAGAATCTCCTCATTTTCTCTGCAATCCAAATTTTTTAAATTATTCATCTGTGTCTCTTGAAACTAACTTCATGAGTTCCTACACAAAGCAGTTTTCGTCAGTTAGGTCACTGCTCTAAAGCATTCCTGGTGAAAACAGAAGCATAATACAAGCTGTTTCCTGAGAAATGAAACATGTTTCCTATAGATTTATGTCCATGTTTTTGCTGATAGGCCATTTGGCTGCTGCCTCTCAGAATGGATCAGAGCTGCTTTCCCGTAAGTAAGGGCACCAATGTACTGTCCAGCCATCGATTTCCACAAAACATCTAGGAACTTTACTTGCCAAATTTCCCTGACCTTGAGCAGCAACTTCCAGAGTTGTGAAGGACAGGCAGAGAAAGATGGCAGGCAGCACAAGCATACATGTTTCCGCTCCTTAGGAAACAAACTAAGAAACATTTATAACCAGAACTACTAGGTCAAACAAAACTGGTTGGAAAAACTAGTAACGGCTACAAATATTCCTCACCATAGATCTGTGCCAACTCTTGAATACCATTCAGCGATTTTCTTCCCACTGGGTTTTTGTTGTGCGGCAGAGCTCTTAAGAGATAAACTCTGTGATTCATGTTTTGGATTCAATTCCTTGGCTGTATCAGAATCTCACTTTTTTATTCCACAGAATGAAAAGGAAGAAGGAGAAGAAGCAGGCATGCAAGGTCACTGGAAAATTGTACACATTAAGGTATAAATTAAACCCAGCATAATGAATGCTGCTATTTATGCAGCTAGTAACTGTGTGAGCATTTACTTGGTAGAACAGTGATTTTCTTGTTTACCTTTGAGGTGTGCAGGTACAGATTTACATTAAAGTAAAATGTAACAGTCTCAAATAAGGCTGTACACATATCAGTTTGCACCTACACATTAGCAGAAGCTAGCTAAAGTCAGAGTACCTCACGTTTCCTGTGTACACGACTGTATTTCCACCTTCCAATAACTGAATGAAGTACAAAAATATGGCAGATGGCTGAGTCTTTGACCAAGCCCCTGCACATGTGATAAAGGTAACTGCCTCGTAACTTCAAAGTTTTCTCCAATTACAGTTCTCCAAGGACCTTCTGAAGGCAGATGCCTGATTCAGTCACATACAGCAACATTTGTTCTCTGCTGGGCTTGGTACTGAGCCAAGCCAACTCCATCCCAATGGCTCCTGCTTCTGGTTCCAGCACGAACATGGTACAACCTCGTTGTCTGGGTCATTCGGTGCAGGTTTATACCAAACACAGAGAGACTCTGCAAGTTGATATACACAACTTTGGAGCTCAAAGTAATTATTTATTGGCTAATGAATATTTGTTAGCTGTTAGCCTGTGTTAGTCCTAGCTGTCTGCTAGGGCAGCTAGGTGCATTAGCAGCAAGAACTCTGGCATTTGGGGAGCCAGCTGTCCTGGACAAGACAGGGAAGAGGCATTTTTGCAGAGGACTAATTCCCAGTGGTACCCAGCTGTTGTCTTCTGAACCTCTGCTTCATGTTTCACTTATGTTTTAAGAATGTCAGTAGATTTCCTCTTGAACCTCTGAGCTGCAGACTATTTTCATTGCAATAATCACACTTGCCATACCCTAGGCCAGGCCACAACATGAACCCCTTCATGGAGACCATGCAGAGCCTTTCCTAAGGGACCATGTGCCAACGAGCGCTGTCAGATACTTGCTCTCGGTCAGGCTATCCCCGCACCTGTGGTGACAGGAGAAGCAGAGATGGGGCGATGCTGGTGGGTGCTCTCCACTTACTTCCACACTGTAACTGTGGCTCGGGCAGTTGGCCTCCCTCTCTCCACCCTTGCTCCCATGCAGCGGTGTTAAGGAAGAACCCAGAGGGTGCTGCCTCTGTCAGAGCTGGGTAGGGACTCATACATCAGGTCTGGTTTTGTTGTATTTCACACAAGGGTGCTGCCGCCCGCCCCGCTGGCCACGGCCAGGAGAATGGCAGTCAACCAGAGAATCAACCCAACGCCTGCGCCCGCCTCCCGCGCCGTCCCGCCCCTTGCCGCGACAGGCACCGCCTCGGCGTGGGGCGGGATAACGCTGCGGCGCGGGGTTCGGAACGGGTCGGCCTGCGGGCGCCATGCGGAACCGCGCGGAGGTAGACGCGACGCTGCAGACGGCCAAGGTGAACCCGGCGGAGCTGCTGCCGGTAGTACATTGCCTCAGCTTCGGGCCGCAGGCGGCCGCCGGAGGGTGCTGCCTGCTGCAGCTGGAGCCGGGCCTCTGCGCAGAGATCGAGGCGGGATGCAGGTACGGGAGCGGTGGGACTTGTCCGCTGAGGCGAGGCGCGGCCTGGCGATAGTGGCAACTTCCACCCGTCGTCTCTTGGGGCCCAGCTGCCGTGGTGGCCGGGACGGCGACCCGAGCCAGGCTGAGGGACCGGGGCAAGCCCGCCCCGCGGCGGTAGACGGGAGTTTTCACCCTTACGGCTCGGCCCGCTGTGCGTGAGGATGGAGATGGGGCAGGGCTGTGCTGTTCCATCTTTAACTGATGGCTTTTAAACGTGGCCTTTTCCAGACTTCTGTTCTTCTAAAACAGTTTGTGTGACGATGTAACTGTCCCTTAAACCTGGCTCTGTTACACGGAAAACTATACTAGTAACACCTAAGAAGCGTTTTATTCATTTATTTATTTACATATGGAAAAATTGCTGCTGAGGAGACCTTTAGCCAAAACGGAGAAGAGTTTCTCATCAGGCCTATAAATATAGGGGCCAAACACTTTGGGTTTAGGAAAGGCGCTGGAACTGTTGAGGTCGGGTGGATGGCAGGGTGCCTGTGAGAGAAACAGCAAAAGATGTACAGTGTTAGCATAGGCGTTTCATGGGGTGATTGCCTGGCATTTAACTCTGGACTAGAGCAGATTCTAGGTAAGTTTTTGATACGGTTTTAAAAATCTTACCTTTGCTGCAATGCCGGTGACATAATAAAAGCATTTAAATGAGACAATATCAGAACTCTTTATAATGAGAATAGCCTCAAATAGTTGGGAAGACCTCAATGTTCCCCTGCTGTGGTATTACCACGTCCTCATTAAGAATCTCTTTTTAATCAGGTATGTGAGCTGGAGAGGGGGGTTTGTATTATTTCTCCTGAAATGCTCTAGAAGATGGTTTTCTTTCCTGCTTGGAATTACTTGCAAGAAAACATACGTGTTATTGAGAAGGGATTATCTGACGGGTGCTGCACAACAGACAGAATTTGTGTTTACTTTATTGTTTCATATTTAGCCAGTTTCAGTCCACGTTAAAGAACAACTGAAGTTGAAATCTAATTTCAAATATCAGTGAACTAGTTCAGGCTTTAAACAACACTTAATTAGGCTTGGGGGGGTTGTGTGAATAGGCAGATGAGGTGATTCAAAATTGATCTGCGTAAATACCTTGAATTGTCTTTCAGAGAGGGAAAACTCAAAAAGGAAAGGAGAAAACATACTTAAGATATTTTAGATTAATTGATAATTACATCTTTCTATTTTGGTGTGCTGTTACTGCTGTTACCAAATAGAACTGCATTTTATAACTTCCTTACCAATGTATAAATACAAAAAAATATCAGACAAGTTTAATAGCTATTCATTCTGAAATAGCAGTAAAAATACATCTTTATTTTTGTGATGTTTCTGTTCCAGCCTAGTAATCCGTGGTGAAAAGGATGAAAAAGCAGTGTTGTGCAGCAAAGATAAAACCTATGACATGAAAATAGCAGATACCTCAAATATGCTGCTGTTTGTTCCTGGTTGCAAAACTCCAGAACAGCTGAATGCAGATCAAGCATCTTGTAATATTATTCATTCACAGGTGTGTCTTTCTGGGCTTTTGTTTGTTTGTGTTAATTCTCTACTTTCTTATTCTCTATAACTTCTTGTATTTTACCCTTCTGAAGCACTTGTTCTCAGTGACGAGATTACCACATTTTGCTGATCATTTTTGATAAGTTGCTTTGAATCCAAATGCTATATTAAAATGTTTTAAGAGTCTTTGCTTTTTCTTGTAGATTGCTGGTTTCTCCAATAACTATTGGGAATTAAGGAGATGCCGACCAAAACTGAAGAAACTGAGAAAGCTTTTAATGGAAGATCCCTATGGAGGGCCAGATAGTCAGAAGGATCAGGCTTCGACCTTTTCAAAGGTCAGTCAGCTATGTGAATTACCTTCTTGTAATTGTTAATGGCCAGATTAAAGTGAAGATATATTCTTAACTAGAAAAATGCCTTTCCTCCCATGTTTCACAGTGCTGCTTTGAGTTAATTTTTTAAGCCTATACAAATTGGTGATTATTAGCACTTTTGCTGAGTGGCAGGTAAGCAACCTTTTTGGGTTTTTAGCAAAGAGAGGAAAAGGAAGGACACTGAAAGAGACTGGGGATTTCCCTCTTCAATTGGGAAGTTTCTTGAAGACAGTCTCCAGAACCTTTTCTAAATTCCTTGAAAGTTATATAGCCACTAAGGTGTAATTCAGCCTTTCCTTCTTCGGGTGTGAATGTATGACGTGCCGTGTATGAGGGTGGAGGACACCCATTTGCCAATCAGTAATTCATGATGCGAAGGAGAAGCAAGGAGTTGCATACTAGATGCAAGGAGATGCATGATAAGGGTGATATGTGGCAGAGAGGAAGACTGACACTACAAGAAAGGAAAACACCCATGTGCAAATCATTTGCCCGTCAGTAATTCATGATGTGAAGAAGCAAGGAGTTGCATATGACATGCAAGGAGATGCATGATAAGGATGGCATGTGGCAGAGAATAAGACTGATGCTACAAGAAGGGAAAACACAAAATCCTGTCCTGCTGCCCTTTTCTGTTTCCAGGAAATTCAGTTTAGGATCTAAAGAGTAATTGAGAGCCCTGGACTGTGCAGCATATGATCTCAGATAAAAGGCTGATAAAAATCCTGGTGTTTTGTTAGTTTTGACTTTAAAACCAGAAATGGTTGCTCAAAAGTATTTTATGTTGACACTTGGTTGAAGCTGATACTACCAAACCATCTGTGCTTGGATGTACAAACACAGATGGTACTTTTCTCCCTTGGAGAAAAATGCTGCCTCTCTTTTTCTGGACTATTAACAGACTAATTTTTGAACAGTTTCGGAATCTTTTTCCCCCAGCACTGCCTTCTCCCATCTATTCTGGTCTAGGTGTAGAGAGACATACAACAGAACAGGGGATGGCAGAGAAAAAAGGGCTTAAAGTGACTAGCAATGGGGGGGGGGGAGGGAGGAGAAAGGAAGTCATGTGGAATAATATTTATTGCTAATATTGAACAACTATTATAAAAACATGTCAGTGTCTCCCCAGACATTAATGCCTAGTTTGAGGACCATCCTTCTCTGTTTTGAAGGAGAATATTTCCTATATCAGCTTACTGGAGAAAACTAGATATAGCTGATAGACAATTCTTATCTTGCCACTGGTTATTTGAAAACAAATGACTCTTGGGATATGTTTAGTCTCAATTACTAGCAGTGTTTAAGTACTGTACAATATGGTCATCCCTTGCTGAAATACTCTTGCGAGTTCAGTGCTGCTTAGCCTGATGATGTTTAATAGGAATGGTACTGCAAAAAGCAAAGACCTTTCTATATTTATTAAATTTTTTTTTAACATGTGGCTGTTCCAAACTTAGTATTGATTTCTTCCATTTGTGTTCCCATAGTCTAATGGATCTGAGGTACTTAACTCTTATTTTTTCTGTTCTGATAGAACTATTCTTACAGTATAATCAACAAAACTTTAATATTAAAGTTGATTAAAAAGGCTGTAAGGTGAATAAAAGAATTTATGAAGCCCTGTCTCCTACGGATTTAAGTCTGTTCTTTCCTTATACTTCATTCCTCATGATACCTTCTGTTCATCCTATATCTCCTAAAACTTTACCACAGACAGTATCTACAGCACCCTATCATCTCTACAAGTACTCATCTCTCCAAGTAACTGTTCTGCAAGAAGCTGTTCATATTATGGCTAGGGCTGTACTACGTGTCTGCTAATTGGTTACCAGACACCAAAACACATATCTGTTGAGGTCATGCTGGAGGAATCTTTCCCTCAGTGGAGGTACTAAGGTGGAGTTCTGACATCTGTCCAAAAGGGATGAGTGCTTTTTGGTTTGCCTATTCTTTGAATCTCACAAGTTAAAATAAGTGATTTAGGAAAAACGGAACACATTTACTTTTCATTCTTCCTGGTATACCTTACTTAAGATGCCTACTTGTGCTAGTTTGACATCCTGGGAATACAAGTGTATTGCCTGTGCATGGCACAAAGACTTCCCTGTAGTTAGACTGGCTTTTCTATTGCATAACTCTTTGAGAAAATGTAAGTTACAGGAAAGGTTTCAGAATGTGGTAAACCTTACAAAACTTGGAGTATACAGGGAGGGGAACATTACTCTTCATTACATCTTACAATACATTTAGCATGCTTTGCTGAGGCAAAGGAGGAGTAAAACGTGTTTATTTCTTTTATTTCCTCTTACTGCAGTATACAACAGAAGATTTGTTAAGTCTGATTCAAGCAAGCGAAGAAGAAATACTGCACCATTTGCAGGTGATAGATGCCTGCAAAATTGAAGGTATTATTTTAAAGAATATTATTGCTTATGAGGAACCAACCCTGCTTTTTTTCCCAAAATATGTGTCTCCTTTTTCTAAGGCCCATTTTACATCCTCGTCTTTCAAGGTGCAAGTCACTTCAAAGCACCAAGGTCTGCTTCCATAGTTCCTATGTTCTCTGCTGCTATGAAGCTGATCTAAAGGATAAAACCAAGCAGGCGCTGACCAGTCTGGCTATTCCCAGGGTAATTCCTTCTGTACTGCTACAAACACTGCCATCAGAATATCCCACCCATAACATGAATATTTTTTTGGCTGCCGGTCCTCTTCATGGATGAAGAGTTCTAGAGTGTTGCAGTTATAGAGATAAAAATAGCTAATCCTTAGGTAACCCTAGCCCTTTCATAGCTTGCTGTTCATCCCAGACTGGGTTTTATCTCGGAGGTCTTCCTACCATGTGAGGCAAGACTAGAGCAAGTGTCTCACCTTGGGACAGGTCCTACTCATCCTTTACTTGGCCAAATCCTAACCCTCACTTGGACATAACGTGACAGTAGTCCTGGAGTCACAGAATAATATAGGGCAGAACTGAGCTTTGGAGGTTACCAGGTCCAAACCCCTGCTTTATGGCATGGCTGCATGTAACCTTGGCTGGTTCTGTTCTAAGTATTTCCAAGCATGGACAGCTTTGTCCAAGGTGTTCCTGTGTTAGACCCTCTGCAAGGAAATAACTAGCTGGGATTTCCCTTGTTGCAACTGGTGCTTTTTGCCTCCTGTCCCATCACTGAGCACCACTGGAAAGACCTCTGGTCAGTTGTCTTTGTACTGTCCCATTAGGTAGGTGAGGATCTCGTGGATGCCTTTCCTTGTCATGTACAGCTGCACAACACCGTTGTACCTCATATGTGCTTTGTCGCATCTAGATTTCTGTGTACTAGCCTGGACCTGAGCTGTCACTTTTCAGGGCCAGTGCAGCCACTTCCGTTCATACAGTTCTATGCCTGAATGAATTACTAGTTTTTCCAGGTCTGATTCATCTTTGTATGGAATTTGTAGTGTCTTTGTATTTGTGGCAGTTAATCTACATAAACAGTTATGAATAATAGAGATTATTTAACTTCTTTCTCCTCTACAACTGCTTTTACTATTCTCTTCTGTTTCCAAGTTTTAATCCTGAAAAGGCCAGAATGTTGCTGCTGTACTTTGTAAAGGTGTGATCTAAATGTCCAGGCTCCTGTAATATATGTACAGGGGAATAGAATTAAGGTATTAATGTTCTCCTAAGTCTTGATTTGTGATTTTCTGTTTGGCAGGATATTGGAGAATTCTGGAATTTGACTATGAGATGAAACTCTTGAATCATGTGATTCAGCTAATAGACTCGGAGTCCTGGTCTTTAAAGAAGGTTCCTTTACGTACCTGCCTTGAGGAACTTGGATCTCTAGAGCCCACGTAAGCCTTTACATTTAGTACTTAAAATTGTTTACAATCATTATTAATTAATTACATTAATTACTGTTTCTTAGAATTATGGTCTTACAACTGTAGATTCCAGTTACCATGGTGTTAATGATACATTTTTCTTTGCCTCTAAAATATACAAGGCCGTTACTAGCTTAGACAGGTTAGTAAACTGACCATAGTGTCTATTGGTAATATTTTCACTGATTAGCAGTAGAAACATCACTGCTGAATTATAAATTATGGAAGTAGCATGTACTTAAGCTGTAAATTGCTGGCAATCTTGAAATACTTGTTCTGAAGCTATAGGTAGCCAAAAAGGTTTAGTTTACCTCTTGTATAACGTATGAAATGTGGCATGTTTTCTGTTTTAGTAAATCCAGACTGTAAGAGTTTAATTTATTGTACTGCTGTTTGGAGTCATGAAATAATTGAAGATTACCATTCAAACAAAGTTTACAGTATGTAGCATTTGCTATTTATTTGGCTTTTGGCTCAAAAAGAAATCTTGCTTTAGTATTAGTGTCTGCAGTTATGCTGTAATGTTATGCCAGAGTTCTAGAAAAATGCCTACTAATCAGTAAGTGATAATTAACTGCCAAATTTGTGACTTGCCATAGAATCACACAATAGTTTAGGTTGGAAAAGACCTTTAAGATCATCAAGTCCAATGGTTAACTGAGCACTGCCAAGTCTACCACTAAGCCAAGTTCCTAAGGAACACATCCGCATGTTTTTTTTAAATACCTCCAGGGATGGTGACTCCATCACTGCCCTGGGCAGCCTGTTCCAGTGCTTGATAACACCTCTGGTGAAAAAATATCCTAATATCCAGTCTAAACCTCTCCTGGCACAACTTAAGGTCATTTCCTCCTGTCCTATTGCTTTTTACTTAGGAAAAAAAGACCAACCCCCACCTCAGGACAACCTCCTTTCAGGTAGTTGTAGAAGTGACAGTCTCCCCTGAGCCTTCTCTTTTCCAGACTAAACAACCCGAGGTCCCTCAGCTGTTCCTCATCACACTTGTGCTCCAGACCCTTCACCAGCTTCACTGCCCTTCTCTGGACCTGCTCCAGCACCTCAATGTCTGTCTTGTAGTGAGGGACCCAAAACTGAACACAGGATTTAAGGTGTGGTATCACCCTGCTGGCCACACTACTGAAACAATTCTATTTGCAAAGAAGTGACTTTGCAAGAGTCAGCCTTCCTTATTCTCCTTATGCCCTTTAGTTTCTGTTACTTAAAACTAGACAGTGGAAGAGACCTTTGATGACAGAAATAACACACAGAATTAACTTCTATCTGTCCTTTTTGTCCCCTTTTGTTCTCTTTTGCTTCTAAGTTTTTGGGAATTTGTTCATTTCAGGCATGAAGATGTCACATCCTCAGTTCTCCTTGACATACACCCCCTAATACCTGTTCCTTCATTTTCTTGGTAACTGTTTCTGTAGTGTCTAATGAGCAGTTTTAAAACTTGATTTCTGATTTTTTTTTTTTCCTTCCCCCCAGATCGATGATAGAACACATTCTTCTAAGCTATGGAAGGAGATATTTTGACGATGGTAAATTTGGGAAAGCATGCGTATTTTAATTTTGCATAAAGAAAATGGGTATTGTTGAGTAAATGTAGATCCTGAGGATGGCCCAAACAAATCAATTTGCTACAATGTTAATAAAAGGAGGGAGTAAACAGTGAGCCAAAACTGAGTAAAATGGTTAGAGAAAGTTTCATAGGAAAAAGGACTATTAAACTGTATGAGACACTGGGGAAAAATCAGGAACTAACAGAAGTACTGGGAGTCATTTATTAGGTGTCTACAAACCATAATTTTGTGACTAAACACAGATGACCAGTAAAATTTAGGTGGAATCTCCTGTAGGAGGTCTCGGATGTTTAAGCAATTAAACAAATAGCAATTGTGCTATTGTAAATAGTGAATGGCACATAGATCTCCCTGAATTCAACCTGCCTGAAGTAGACATCTGCCTTTGGTCCCTTGAACTGCACCACAAGACCTACTGATTGTATTGATTAAATCTCCATTGCCCATCTCACATATAGACAGAATATTTCTGTGCCTTAATCTGAATTCTTCCCCACAGTTGCTTTCAGCTCACCTTTGAGTATAGTAGGAGTTGCACTCAACTTTTCAAGAGAAAGGAAAGTAGTTGGAGTGACACAAATTATAATCTTAGTATATTCAGACAGGTTGTACAAGAAACAAGTTTGCAGGAAGTTAAGATGGCTGAAAAAGTCAAAGGAAGTGTTTATGCCTGACATCGGTCAGAGAATTTTAGTCAAGTCAGTGTGAAACAAAATATGAGTTGATGAAGGGAATAATGATAATTTAAAGGTGATAAAGGACATGAAAGTTTTGTTGAATTGTTCAACCACAGGCAGCAAGCACTTTAACACAAGCCGTTCTGAAACAGGAATGAAAGATGTAAGAAAAAGTGTTACTGTGCAAAGTGAAAAGATGAAGGGCAGATATGTTTATTGACATGAATTAATACTTGTAGCTGGGGCAGTGCTGCACGCACACAGAATATCTTGCACTTGAGAAGATACCATCATTTGTCCAACGTAATACCAAGTCAGATTCTCCCTGAGGAAAATCAAAAATTGAGTACTTGCTTTGTAGAAGACTGTAGAGCAGAATGGAAATATGAGGCTGTACTCTGTTCTTTTATCAAAAAGCAAGAACCAAGATAACCTGTTTTTTGTTTCTCAGCAGGGGAGGTTTACTTTGAGATGCATGAAGATAAAATATGCAGAGCTATAGCACAAATGCTTTTGCAAAATGCAGTTAAATTCAATTTATCAGAGTTTCAAGAAGTCTGGCAACAAAGTGTCCCTGAAGGGATGACAACAAGGCTTGATCAGCTTCAGGTAAAAACATGAAGTACGGATTCTTTCAGAAGTAGGCTGTTACCTGCCTTGTGTAATACATACATTTTATCAATTAATGGTTGTTGATGTATTACTTGTGTCAGCTTTCGAATTCAAGTACTCCTTACATCCTCCGTGAGCGCCAGTGGTCTCGAATCAGGACAGCTGAGCTTTCTGCAAGTCTGGCATATTTCACTGTTTGGAGAAAAGTTTCAGCTGTTATCTGTAAATGTAACTAGAACAGAAACTGAAGCTGTTGTGGGGCAGACCGGGGTGGCAGCCAGCAGAGTAGCAAGCACTGGGAAAATCCTTTTGCTTGAGGAGGCAAAGAGGTGTTGGGACTCAGTGGACTTCACCTTCCCTTCTTGTCATATAGGAAGTGATAAACACTGCCTGTAGAACAGCACCTTTATGATACTTTTTCACTTTGCCTTTCATAGTGCAGTTTTAGAATGCTTTGCATGTTTAAGGGCAACTTGTACAGATTATTGCCAGGAAGAAGGAATTTTGTTTTGCCTTAACATTTCCTCTCTGATGCTGATCTACAGGGCTTGGCTCTTGTGGATAGAAGCTCAAGACCAGAGACCATCTTCCTGCTAAAAGTAGAAGACTTACCTGAAGGAAATCAGGAAAGATTCAACAGCTTATTCAGCATACGGGAAAAGTGGACAGAACCGGATATTGCCCCTTATATACAGTAAGGATCATAGAATCATAGGATATATTTATCTTTATTAAAAGTAGTGTTATCTTCTTCCCTTTTTGCATAGCTGACTTATCAGCTATGATTGCCTCAAATACTGTACTTCCCATTGTAAATGACTGGATTCTGTATGAGTGGAATTCCTACCTGTGGGAACTGTAGCTATATTTGTTGGATTTAAACTTGTGTAAAAAGCTGATTTTACTGTTGAAGGCAGATCCTATTGATTGAGGCATACTTAACTCAAAGGATGAACCTTCTGACATCTGTAAACAGTCTCCAGATTTATGACACAAGAACTGTATAGGCTTCCCATGCTGTGTCTTTCCTTCTTTAACACTCACATTCCAGTGCTGCCTGGAATACTCAGCCAGGATACACATGAGCAGATGTAGATGGTAACCCTCAGACCCGTATGAGTGTCTCTAAATTTGCTCTAATTAAGTAGTTCAAAGCTAACTGTTTTGCTAGATTGAAAACCTTTAGAGAACAGTAATAATAAAAAACAACCAACTCCCTGTAAAAACCAAAATCCTTCTTTCTGGAGTAAATAATGTTGTTTTGCCAGTCACTTAAATATCAAAGCCAAGTTCTCAACTTAAGGTAATTTGAAGCATTATGTAACAGTTACAGTTTCGTGGTTTGTTTTTTTTTCTCCCAATATCCTGATCCGGTTTGTTATATTTACAAGTATTTCATGGATTCCTTTTGTATGAAAGTATCTCTAATGCCAATGTCATCTGCTTTATTTCCTCTATAGGGACTTGTGTGCAGAGAAGCAGACCGCTGGGGTTCTTCTGACAAAATATGCTCGTTGCTCAATGCAGAATGGTGTTAAAGTTTATAATTCTAGAAGACCCATCTCCTAACAAGTACAGTTTAAAGAACTGAGAATTCTGAATGAAGTAACAGCTTATGTTACTTGTTGTTACCTCCTGGGGAAAGGAGTTGTCAACCAATATCATACAATGTTCTTGAGTTTAAGCAGCTAAGCTTCTTGAATGAATTCTGCTTTCTGCTCAGCTAAGTAGAATGTGAGGGCATTTGCCTCTTCTGAGAAACTACAGTGTCAGCAGCCTTTGCCCTCTCCTTCCCTTGTTTCCCCTTCTGTTTCCTTTCTGTCTGTAGTTATGCCAGGAGTTGAACTACTTATATATACTTCAGTTGTCTATCACAGAATCATAGAAATAGCCATAAACTGAAGTCTGACACTAAAAATTAAAACATCCTTGATGATAATTGAATCTATTTCAACAGCAAAACAGAATGTTTAGCCTTTTGCCCATTAGTCAGCATTCCTAAAGATTAAGATTGCATATCGGTGTTGACATGTTGAATACTGCAGACCTTGACAAGCTTGTGAACAAATTATTCCTGTGACTGCACTTACCTTAATTTTGGAAGGTGGTTCTTTTTATGGTCATGTCTGTTAATAACAGTGGCACAAACTGTTGGTACTTTAACACTTGCCAAGTTGCCTTTTACGTATTGAGAAAAACCAAATTGCAATCAAGAGTGAAGGTATGAGTGAACAGTTGGACATCTTGTTAGGAGCTTCCTCTGAACTGCCATTAGAATATACCCGAGGTAAAATTAGTTTTACAGAAGCGTACCTTTGCTTTTTAAAGAGAACTTAAGAAACTTTGTAATAGGATTTTTCACCTTGCTGTGACAAATAACTGCATATAGAAAACGTGCCTTGAAAACTTAGGGTGGAATATTACTGTGTAAAGTAATGAAATAGGATTTTTTTTTTTTATGATACGGTCATTATGTGGAGTGCCTTGTAATCATTAAAGGGACTGTTTACATGTCAGTGAACCAGAGTTTAATATTAAACATTTTTCATATATTTTTTAAAAACTTAGTAATTGTAGAGGGCTTGTATACAAAAAGCATTTGCTGTATCAAAGTCACATGTAAGGTGCATCAAAAGCTTTGGAGCTGCTGGCATACCTAATGCAGGGTGAGGGGAGGTACTGAGGGGTAGGACCTTATGCTCGTCCTTGCTGAACTTAATGAGGTTCCTATTAGCCTACCCTTCAGTCTATCCTGCTCATCCTTTGGAAGTGTCTACTTCCCTACTTCATTCATGGTTGCTGAACTTTAGGCAACCATGAGTACAGTTGATCCCATCTTCCAGATAATTGATGAGAATGTTAAACAGTGTTGGGCCCACTACTAAATAATCGGCTAGACAAGGAGCAATTCACCCCACCTCTTGGCGTGGCTGGTCAGCCTGTTCCCCACCCACCTCACAGGTGACTCCTCAGGACCGTACCATGACAGTTTCTCTTGAAGGAGGTGGTGGGATCATATCACAAGATGCGTGCATGATGTATCGTACGATGTGTCTTAGTATCCTCCCGTGTTGGGTGCGAGCCCTGCTCCTAATTATGTGTGCGCTAAGGTAGATCCGAGTGTCGGTGACCACAGCTCTACCCTGGCAACCGCAGGCGGCGGGACCCCACGTTTGTTTAAACCGTCAGCAGAGGGCCCAGACGCAGGCCTGGCGGAAGCTCCCGGTCCACAGCACAGCTTTACGGCCACAACCGTCGGGGAGGGCAGGGGTACTGCTGCACCCGAAAGGAACCGCGGAGGGCCGAGACGCGAACTGCCGTTTACCGGCCCTCAACCCCTCACACCGCCTGCCGGGTCCCTCCGCGCATCCTCCGGCGAGCCCCCGCCCCACCCCAGGCAAGGCCTGCGCATGCGCACCGTGCCTACCGTCCCTGCGCTGGAGGCGCTCAGCGCGCATGCGCATAGCGACATGACCCGTCCCCGGGAGACTTGGCTTATTTTTGCGGGGGCATTTTCTTCTTTATTTTCCCCCGCGGCTGCCTGTGCCACCGTTATTCCACCCATCTGGAAAACAGGGATCCAAAACGTTTCCCGTTCTTAAAGAACTAAAGCTCCTTTAAACGGGATGTGACCTTTCAACTGCTAGGGGTCAAAGGTTGCTCACAAGATGGCGACCGCCTCTGAGGGAGAACCCGCCGGCGAGGCCAGGCGGGAGCGTTGCTGAGGGCAGCCTCGCTCCCTGCCGGTGCGCTGCTCCCGCCCTCCATGCTGGCCGGGCCCCGCCCGCACCGCATCGTACCGTACCATACCGAGTGTATCGTACTGCACCGAGCCGAGCCGTGGGAGCCGCCGGCACAGCCGCCGCCCGCAGTGACGATAAGGCCGGGACGTGGGGGGCTTTGCTGCGCAGCCTGCGCTCCCCAGTCATCGCACAGTCGCCCCCCGGTCCCTCCTGCCAGGGGAGGGTGCGGCCTCAGCCGGCTGTCCCGGATCGGGGACCCCTTGGCCGTGCCTGCCCAGCCGCGGCCTTCCTGACTGAGCAGCGCCCACCTCCGTTGCCCGTTGAGCCGGTTATTTATCATAGCCTCTCCGGAAAGGGAGCACGCAGCGCCGCTGGACTGGTACCGTACCCCCAGTGGGGAGGGGTAGCGTTCTGCTCTCGTAAAAGATTAAATAGAAAACTGCATGTTGTTTGTGCTGTAACTATGGTGCTAATCCGAGCTGAAGATGTCTGACTGGTGGGAGCCACAGATCCACTGGCTAGATGGGTGATGAAGTACGACTTGACACTGGGGAAAATCAAAGGACACATCGATCGAGGATGATGCTGATGCCATTCTGACGGTCAGCAGTGTGTGTCTAGTGCTGCTGTTCAGGATGAATAGGAAGAAAGGAGACAAAGGATTTGAGAGCCCAAGACCTTATAAATTATAAGTATTGATTTATTATTTTATTTTTAATTTGCTATACTTGAGACCAGGGCACATTGAAACAGGCCACAGGCTGAGCCATAACTGTTTACCTGAGAAGGTTGGAACTGCTGCTTATGATATAGGTTGCATTCAGAAAATGTGTGTTGTAGGTGTATGTTTGATGTAAATGGACTTGCTCATGGATGGTGAGTCTGTCAACCATGCAGTTTCATAGAGATACGTACATTGTGCTCCTCAAACCTTAGAGATTTCCACACACTATCAGCGCTACAGACCATGCTGCTATGTCTCATCCCTGCTGCTCTGTCACACCCTTTTGACTTCAGGGTTTGTATATATATTTGTAAAAAATGCTTGCATTTGCAACAAACAGCTTGGTTAAGCAAATTGTCATTTTTGCACATGGATTGTTTTGGTTGTAACCAAACTCTAAAGCAGTTGGTTGGGGTTTTCAATGGATATTTATGTATTTCTGTTTATGACTCCTTGATTTCTTTAGAAATCTGTAACACAATTTATAAATAGAATCACTCTTGTTCTCAGATACATATTAGCATGTAGGTAACGTCTGAATCCATCTTGGATGCTAGATGTTATCATTCTCTTGTAGGAATTTTTATTAAACTTGCCTAGCTGAAGCAAAGTCGATTTTTAATGCACAGGGTACATGATTATGTGCATATAATGTGAGATGGTGGCATGAAAATTGAATTATGATAAGGCTGTATCTTTAGTCATGAATAACACGGCTGCAAAATGTGGTGAAAATGCCACCTACTACAGAAAAGATACAAAAATAACTTCCAGAGGTTTATAAAGGTTAGAATTACTATTTTATCTTCATTTTTTTAAATTGAGTTTTATTTATCAGTTCTAATATGTCATTCAAAATCTAAGCAAATACATTTGACTTGTTTAAAATACCTGTCTTAGTTATATGTAACCATTATTTAAAATAAGAAATTCTTATGATGCGAAATTGTAAAAGCCCATACTGCATTATTTCATGTGTAGTACCTGCTTACATAAATGACGTGAGAATCAATTCACCAGGTAAATTTTCCATAGGTGTCTCATTGCAGGCATTATAGTTGCTTGCAAATTGTAATACTACACATCAGTAAAGTGTTAGAACTTGATTCTGTGTCTTTAGTAATACAAGATTTTTGCATACTGGTAGATGATGTTCAAAAGTGATGTTATTATCTTCTGGTATCACTAGAATCCTGGTGTGACGCTATATTTGATTTTACTGAAACTTTTCTGACCTTGTGTGCAGCTTCCATTCATTATTTATTTTGGACCATGTAAGAGATTTAGACAGTCGTGAATACTTACAGAGCCAATCCAAACTGTTCTGTGATTCTATGAAGTATATGCTATACACGGTATTTATCTATATGTACATACATCCTGTATGAGCTCCCTATTAAAAAAAAGGGGGGGGGGTTTAAAATGTTATTTTAAATGCTTTCATTTGTGTAAAACTTATTTTAATTTTTTTCTTTTTTTTTTCCAGCACAACTCACCAGGTAGTTTGTATCAACAACATAAATTTTCAGAGAAAGTCTGTTGTAGTAAGTATTTTTTAATAAAATGTGAAAGTAGAAATTAAATGTCTGGGTTTTCTTCATGCTTTTAGAGGAAATAACTTCACACACAAGCTAATTATGTTCTTCAGCTTATTTATGTTTTATACCTTCTAATCTCAGAAGTCTGGCACTCCTCAATATGCATTAAATAAAATACTTTGTGAACACTTTAATCTCTGTAAGGAAGAGCTTTCTGAAAGAAGGCATTGCATTGTAAATAGTGTTACAGAGCAATCTGCGATTCAAAACTGATGTTCAGCACTGGGTTAGCTGATGTCAGGGGTTGTGTTTATAGAGTTCTGTTGCTTGAATGTGGGTTTACTGGGGCTTTGAAGAGACTGCTACGATTTCAAGCCTGAAGTCATTGTGGCTTTTTGTGAACTTCAGTACTTGACTGAATGGATTCTGCCTAGGTTTAAAAAAATCATCTTGAGCTCAGATACCAAAACCTAAAACATAGTGATGGAAAACATAATGATGAAGAACATAGTGATGCCAGTAACTTGAAGTCTAGTCATTAGAGCCAGGTCATTCCCAGTAAAACACTCACAGAATCATAGAATAGTTAGGGTTGGAAAGGACCTTAACATAATCTGGTTCCAGCCCCCCTGCTGTGGGCAGGGACACCTTGAACTAAACCATGTTTCATGATTGTCCATCGTGTCTTTTTTTATTTTATTTTGTTTCATAGCCAGGAAAACCCACCTGTTAAATGGTATGACACAAAGTGTATTCTAGACTCTTCTAAAAGGGCAAACCAATTTCCTTTTAAAATGAAAAAAAAATTTTTTTACCTACAGTTTTCCTTTGAAATGCATTAATGAGGTTATGCACTTTGTGAGTTGTTAAAGATTTTATAGCAGGTTTTGGTTTGTGTTTTCATAGGGTTATGTGGAACTGACAATATTTCCCACAGTTGCAAACCTGAATAGGATCAAGCTGAATAGTAAACAGTGCCGGATTTACAGAGTGAGAGTTAATGATTTAGAAGCAGCTTTCATCTACAATGATCCAACACTGGAGGTTTGTCACCATGAGTCAAAACAGTAAGTGTTGTTTTTAAAAGTCTGCAGATGCCGTGTATTATGTTGCTGTCAAGCATGACCTGTTGTACTGTACTGGCAAGTTTTAGCTGGTGATTCACTAATGGTAACTTTTGGTATCAGAACTAAATTCTGGGAGAGAATTTTGGCAATAATTTTGACTCTGTGCTATTATTTTTTTAGAATTACTAACATTTCTTTGTATTACAGTTTTGTAGAAATATGTGAAATTGTTTTATGGCGAAAAGGTGGTGGATATCGGTGGTAGTCTCAGTGATTTTCATGATGTGTAATGTCAGATTGGATGATCATTTTTCTTGCTTCCTATTTTTAAGCATGAGAATAGTCATATGGTATCAAAGTTTTGGGGAATATTTCCTGTTTTCCTAACAAGTTTTTTGTAGGAGTTGCTTCTGATTTTATTCAGTACGTCTAGGTAGCCTTATGTATAATTAACTTACTACTTCAAATAATAGGAATAAGGCAAATCATGTGACTGTATCAGGTTAATTATTAGATTACTAAATTAAGATGCTGTCCTTCAGCTGTTTGTTGTGTCCTGTTGGACAGTGATTGCTCTGAGAGATTTGCTAGCTGAAAAGATGGAGAGGGCTCAGTAAGCAGTTGATGCTACCTTGGTTAGCTCACGTAGCTGATGAAGGCAGATAGGAGCTAGCTAGTCTTATTCTGAAGCAAACTCTAGAGAGTTCTTACAGTCCTGCTGGTTAGATTTGTAAGAACAGTGGCATTCTCAAATGATGTGGATCTATAAGAGATTGTCTACGCATTGCCTTAACAGTCATTAATTAAAGAGAGCCTTTGAGGTGTTTCTTAGCCCATTTTAGCTTTCAGGTTAAGTCTGCCTTAGTCTCTCTGACTGTAAACTAGAGTATTAAAGTAACTGAATTGTTGTTCAGTTACTGAAATTCAAGTGCTACTTTTTATCCTAAGTTATGTATCCTTGGATTTGAACCGTTTGCATATGGCAATATATTCCTTTATTCATCACTTATGCAAGAGTTCTAATAATTCAGCTTACAATGTTCATTTATATAGGAGACTGACTTGGATATCAGAGTTCTGACATTTTGTTTGAGTTCTGATACTGAAACATTTGAGTCTGTTAATTCTGTAATTCCTATCTGGTTTTGACTCAGTAAGTCAAAAAATTCAGAATCCTCACTGGAGAATTCTGATCATTGTGAAAAGCTGGAAAATGAAGTTTTTGGTCTTTCCTAAGGAATCAAACTTTCATTATTTATTAGCATCATAAATGAGAGTATAAGCCTTAGAATATTATAGAAACTCACTTTGATATTTGAAGAGTTTCAAATTTATTTACCATCTGATATTGAAGAGCAAGTTTAAAATCATGTAGCTTCCCACATATTTTTGAGAAATGATGGGAAGAGGCTTTGATAAAAATCTGTCATCTGTTTGGTTTTTGGTAAGAGAAGTGACATGGGCAAACGTTTTTCACTAAATATACTCTTTTGATTTTACTGAAACTTAGTTTGTGTTCTCACACCTTCTTTTGGCTGGCTTGGTTAAGTTTACAGTTTGCTGAATTGTTGAAGAACTTCTAGTAAAAGCACTATATGTGTTTAACAGTGGCTAATATGAAATTGCAGAGTCCTTTAGGTTGGAAAGGGCTTATTGAAATCACTTAGTCCAACCCCTCAGCTCAAGCAGGGTCAGCTAGAGCAGACTGCACAGGGCTGACTCCAGTTTGGTTTTGAGTATCTCCAAGGGTGGAAACTATAATCTCTCTAGGCAACCTGCTCCAGTGTTTGATAACCATCATAGTAGTAAAGCATTTTCTTGTATGCAGGTGGAATTTCATGTATTTTGTGTCCACTGTCACAGAGGCAATGGGCACAAACTGAAACCCAGGAAATTTCCTCTGAACATCAGGAAACCTTTTTTCTTACTGTGAGAAGTTATGGAGTCTCCATCCTTGGAGATATTCACAAACCATCTGGACACGTTCCTGGGCAACTGGCTTTAGGTGGCCCTGCTTGAGCAGGGATTGGACCACATGATGTCCACAGGTCCCTTCCAGGCTCAGCCGTTCTGTGCTTCTGTAATAACTTCATCCTGAATAACTGCTGGAAGATGTGAGAAAGGTGCAGCATTTGAAATTACCAGAGTGAACACTCCATTATGTTAAGAAAGGGATCAGGAGAGAGAATTCTGTCATTTTGTGGAGAAAGTAAGGTTTTGTTTAGCATTCTAGTGGTATAGTGAAACATCATCCTTTTCCCATATTACCCTGTTTAAGAGCAGTGAATGAAATTCAGGGACAATGCATGCAAAGTGAAATACTGTCTCTCAGAGGGCTACAGTGGCCTGTGGTTTTTACTACTGCAGGTTTTCACTGTTTGAACTTAATAGAGGGTATCTGTATTTCATAATTCCTGTGTTATTTATAGTTATGAAAGACAGAGGTCACCAAATATTCTTAATGAGAAACTGGTATGCCTCTTTTCTGTATCTTGTATTACATGATTTAGAAAGTATTCCATGGTTTACAGAGTATCAGATGTGAATTTTTTTCCATGGACATACCTGGTCACAATTTGGTATCGAGCATGACGGTAGTAGCTAAGTTTGGATTAAATACAGCATCTCTTCTCTTAAGGCAGGATTACAAACAGAAATGCTGTAAATCTTAAAAACTCTAGAATTAGACCCTAAAAAAGAAAGAATCATCAGTGGGTGTCCTCTGCCCTTCTTTATAAAGAACTGCTTCTGGTAGCCATAGTGGTTTGTAGTAGTCTTTATATCAAATCACCTTGTCATCTCTTCCAAGTTCTCATTTTTTATGGCAGATTTAGTGATGATGTCCTTTGTACCCTTGCGGCTGAATTAGATATATCAATTGTTTTGTACAAGGCACAGATTAGTCATCAGGTTTTGTTTCTGATGTTATAGTTACCTTTTACATGTTTTTTTTTCAGTAGTCTATTGAACTAGTAAATATGAAATGAAGATGGTTCTTGGCAACCTATTTATTTAAAAGTATTTGGTTTGCATCCTTACTCTTTCCTGTGGTGTGTAGTAAAGAAAAAACCCTGAAGTTTTAAGGTTTTGTGTATAAACATTTTCTTGCTTTTATAAAGCTTTTGGTTTACTTAAATGTTGATTTCTAAAAGAATACATAAAGTATGTAGAAAAAGTTACTAATTTAATGGAATCTTTCTTACCTTTTTTTATAAAGGTTAAAATATTTTAAAGAATTCTTACTCCCTTAGTAAGAGAATTCAATTAAAATAGAAAATTCTGTATTTAAAGCCACTGTATTTCTTTGTGAAGACTTGCTGCAGCATCTGTGACTTGAGAGATTGTTTGCTCATAGGAGGTGAAGGCCAAGTGAAGTAATTGTTTATGTTGCACAAATTTTGGCATGCAAGAAAACAGTTAAAAGAGGTTTGAGAAAGTCAAGATTAAAGAGAGCTTTCTCTGTGAAATCCAGACAGCACCAGCTGAATTGTTTCTGTCTCACCCTGGTGTCAGATCTGCTCTTTGTGCTCTGAATTTGAACATTCAACTTGTTTTCAGTTCAAGTAATACTTTTGTGGTTTATAATCTATTAGTGCAAAAATCATGGACACTTGGTCTCTGTCATTTCACATTTTCAGCATTGCATAAGATGAAACAACATTTTTCTCTTGTCACTTATGCTGAATGACAAAACCCCTCAGTAAGAAGGGAATTAAAAATGGGCAGATTTTGTCAGAAATGTTAGAAATCTTTAATTTGTGCATAAAATATATTTTCAGCTTTGATACCGTTGCCAGTTTACCTGTCCGTCCCAAACCATAATTTCAGGTAACAACTGAAAGGATCTTTAAAGTTTTATCTAGAAATAACATCAGTCTTCCATCTTTTCATTTCCTTGTGATGCTTCAGGCCATCATAGATTTTTCATATTGGCATAGATGGATGAACTTACAGAATGCAGTCACTTCCTCTCTGACTGAGCAAACCTCTGAACAGTGCTGTAAGGTAGAAAATAATTCACATCATTTTGCCATGTGTACACCAGGTGGCAGAGAATCCCGTCTGGTTCACACTTTTAAGGAAGAGTTTGCAATCTTGTGAATTGCAAATAGTGTTGGAGAATGCCTGTTTGCATCTTGGTGTAGGACTGCTGTTGTTGAATGTTCCAGCTGCCTCCGTCCTCCTCATCTTCCCTCTTTTCTTGTAAATTGTTGCATTCTCAATTCTGTCAACGTAATGTAAGTGGGATTTATTTTTCTGGGCTCTGGTATCTAGAAATCCCACTGTCTATTCTGACTACTGAGAAAATTGCTTGTATCTCAGCCCCATTTGCATTAAAACAGGCAAATCCTACGGGTAGGATTGTAAACTGTTAAATAGCTGCAGCAACAGTTTGGAGTTCCAGTGCAGTGGTTTAATCTCTGGTAAGTGAAGTTTGTAATGGTCCTGCTGTTGGCTGGTTATGTGCTTCATATGTTTGTGTGATAACTGCTGTGTAGGGTTGAGAAGCTATTGCATGACATTACTCAGGTGTAATAGGTTTATAGGTAGCAAATGTACACATAATGCTTTCCTGTGTGTAGGTCCTCTATTCAGTGTAGTTTTAGCCTTTGGCAGTGTATACTTATTTATTCACTAGTTCAGCTTTATTTTTTCTTTTTGAACTTTAAGCCTGTAGTTTTTAAACATTAAAATATGAAGATGTTTTGGTATAGCTCTAACATACTTGTTGCTTCAGTTGCAAGCAGCAGTAAGGTGAGAGAGAGCATGATGTGGTAGCCTTTAGGACATGTCTTGCAACATTCTGAGAAATCAGTGATCAAACCTTTAGCATATACACAAAATAGAAAAATAACTGGTGGGCTGAGCATATGTTGTGCTGCAATAAATAGCTTTCATTTCCACTGGTATGATGCCTATCTAGTTGTAAATTCATGGTAGACTTTGTTAGAAATAAACAGAAGTGTAGAGAAATTTTGAAGAAAAAGATGGCAAAGCCCTTAACCTTTAGCAAAGATGAAAATTAATTTTTTTCAGTGTGCCAAAGTTTTAAATTATTGCCTTATTAATAAATTACCTACATGTGTACATATTTCATATAAATATATATTTAAAATATGCTAGATATGTGCTATATCATATATTTTGGGGGTTGGACTCGAAAACTGTTAACTGTATCTGGGAAGCACAGTAAAACAGAAAATGAATACAAGTAATGAAGAATAATGAATTACATGTGGATCAAATAACTTCTTTTGCCAAGCTGATGTTAAGTACTGTAGAAAAAAAAGTGGTTTATCAGCTGTAAGTTTGGGCTGTGTGACAGTTCAGTAGCAATGCTGCAGCTAGTCTCCAGGCAATCTACAACTCAAATGGATGCTTGTTATTAGGATCACAGAATCATAGAATAGTTAGGGCTGGAGAGGACCTTAAGATCATCTAGTTCCAACCCCCCTGCCATGGGCAGGGACACCTCACACTAAACCATATCACCCAAGGCCTCGTCCAGCCTGGTCTTGAACACTGCCAGGGATGAAGCAT
This sequence comes from Pezoporus wallicus, assembly GCF_028554395.1. Lineage (NCBI taxonomy): Eukaryota > Metazoa > Chordata > Aves > Psittaciformes > Psittacidae > Pezoporus > Pezoporus wallicus. The sequence goes on from NW_026639618.1 coordinate 1,281,007, forward strand.
TCACAACCTCCCTGGGCAACCTATTCCAGTGCCTCACCACCCTAACAGGAAAGAATTTCCTCCTTATATCCAATCTAAACTTCCCCTGTTTAAGTTTTAACCCGCTACCCCTTGTCCTGTCACTACAGTCCCTAATGAAGGGTCCCTCCCCAGCATCCCTATAGGCCCCCTTCAGATACTGGAAGGCTGCTATGAGGTCTCCACGGAGCCTTCTCTTCTCCAGGCTGAACAGCCCCAACTTTCTCAGCTTGTCTTCATACGGGAGGTGCTCCAGTCCCCTGATCATCCTTGTGGCCTTTCTCTGGGCTCGCTCCAACAGTTCCATATCCTTTTTATGTTGAGGACACCAGAACTGCACACGGTACTACAGGTGAGGTCTCACGAGAGCAGAGTGAAGGGGCAGGATCACCTCCTTCAACCTGCTGGTCACGCTCCTTTTGATGCAGCCCAGGATATGGTTGGCTTTCTGGGCTGTGAGCGCACACTGGTGGCTCATGTTCATTTTCTCATCAGCCAACACCCCCAAGTCCTTCTCTGCAGGGCTGCTCTGAATCTCTTCTCTGCCCAACCTGTAGCTGTGCCTGGGATTGCTCCGACCCAGGTGTAGGACCTTGCACTTGGCATGGTTAAACTTCATGAGGTTGGCATCAGCCCACCTCACAAGCATGTCAAGGTCCCTCTGGATAGCATTCCTTCCCTCCAGTGTATCAGCCGAACCACACAGCTTGGTGTCATTGGCAAACTTGCTGAGGGCTCGTTCAATCCCTCTGTCCATGTCAGCGACAAAGACGTTAAACAAGACCGGTCCCAACACCGATCCCTGAGGGACACCACTCGTTACTGGTCTCCAGCTGGACATTGAGCCATTGACCCCAACTCTTTGTGTGTGGCCATCCAGCCAGTTCTTTATCCACCGAGTGCTCCATCCATCAAATTGATGTCTCTCCAATTTTGAGACAAGGATGTCATGTGCGACAGTGTCGAACGCTTTGCACAAGTCCAGGTAGATGACATCAGCTGCTCTACCCCTGTCCATCAGTTCTGTAGCCCCATCATAGAAGGCCACCAGATTGGTCAGGCAGGATTTCCCCTTAGTGAAGCCATGCTGGCTGTCACCAAGCACCTTGTTGTTTTTCATGTGCCTTAGCATGCCTTCCAGGAGAATCTGCTCCAAGATTTTGCCAGGCACAGAGGTGAGACTGACTGGTCTGTAATACCCTTGGTCATCCATTTTCCCCTTCTTGAAAATGGGGGTTATATTTCCCTTTTTCCAGTCATCAGGAACTTCACCTGACTGCCATGATTTCTCAAATATGATAGCCAGCGGCTTCGCAACTTCATTTGCCAGCTCCTTCAGGACCCGCGCATGGATCTCGTCAGGACCCATGGACTTGTGCACGTTCAGATTTTTAAGATGTTCTCAAACCAGATCCTCTTCTACAGTGGACGTAAGGTCTTCATTCTCACAGTCCCTGCGTCTGCCTTCCAAGACTTGAGTAGTTTGGTCAGAGCCTTTGCCAGTGAAGACCGAGGCAAAGTCATTCAGAACCTCAGCCTTCTCCAAATCCTGTGTAGCCAGTTCTCCTGAGAGCTTCCTGAGGGGGCCTACATTCTCCCTAGTCTGTTTTTTATTTGCTATGTACCTGTAGAATCCCTTCCTTTTATCCCTAATACCCCTAGACAAGTTTAATTTTAACTGGGCCTTAGCTTTCCTAACCTGGTCCCTAGCTTCCTAGACAACATCCCTGTACTCTTCCCAGGCCGCCTGTCCTTGCTTCCACTTTTTATAAGCCTCTTTTTTCATTTGAGTTTTCCTCAGGAGCTCCTTATCCATCCAGGGAGGTCTCCTGGCCCTCCTGCTGCACTTCCTTCTATTTGGGATGTAACACTCCTTAGCTTGTAGCAGGTGATACTTAACTGTGTTTTGGGTAAATTGTGGTAATAAAATGTATCTCTATCAGGATGAAATGTGAATCACATCACATACAGAATGGTTGGGTTTGAAAGGGATCTCTGGAGATTATCTATTGTCAACCTACACTTAGCATTAGGAAAACAGATCTTTTTCCTTGGGCTGTAACTTTTGGCATGTGCTCTGTTTTTCTTAAAATGGCTGTATTGAGTTTATTGAGAATAGTACAACCTATGAAACAAATTAATCTGTGGTACTAAGCCTTCAGTGGATTCCTTTTACAATGAATCACCCATTTGAACTGGAACACTTCGCAAAAATAGAAATATCAGAATAGGCTGTTTTCCATAAAATGCTAAGCCCTGTGAAACCTACCTTCTTTTTTTTTTTTTTTTTTTTTTTGCTGTAAAATCATAACTTTTTCCTGTCTGTGGACCCATTGATGTTTAAAATGTAACCACAAGCTCATCATAATCCCCAAATTTGGAACAAATTCTCACTGATGTATTGGAAAGGGATCCCCTGTCAATAATAGTGAATTTTCAGAACCAGTTTAGATTAAAATTAAAAACTTTGAGGCTTTACAGTCTAACAGAATGTTACTGTTGTTTTCTGTTGCGTCTTTAATTGCTAAGCTAGTTCTTAGTCATGCAGTCTTTTCTTAAAGAGCATTTTCCTGATAGTATTTGTTTGACTTCCTAGGATGCCATTTGAAGGCAGCTTAAAGCAGCATCGATCGGAGTGGTTATGATCCCACTCAGTCTTCTGTGCCTCAGTAGCAGCACTTCTTTGACCCCTCAGTATGTCAGATCAGGGAGCTAAACCAATAAACCAACTGAAATCTGTCTGCAAAGAAAAAAAAGCCCCTTTTTTTTCATTCCACTTGACATTTGGCAGTTTCAGCTGCATCACCACAGGGTCGGGTGAACAGTGGTCCTCTTAATGATTGATGGAGTAGGAATGTGTGGCTGAGACTAGGAGACAGCACATCAGCTGAAGTTTAATTTGGTTTGAATTGTTCTTGAACCGTAGCTGAAGGGAAAAAATTATTATGTATTAAAACTTGTGATTTGGGTGTTTCTGTGCTCATATGCTCCTACTTACTATTCACGTCCGATTTTCAGAAGCTTCCAAGCAAAGTAGACAAGTTTACTGCTCCTAACATTCTCAGTCTTGGTAGTGGTGCCAGGGAATTTGTGCATTATTATTGCCAAAGATGAAGAACTGCATGAAAATATGTTCTCAATATATTTCAGTGTTTTAGCAAAGTTTTTTAGATGTAAAAGGCTAGGAATATAACCATGGTGGTTGACATACCTAGACTTACAGGATGATGCTGGCATGGTTAATTACCCTTCAGTCTTCCAAGTAAGGTACTATAATTTGGGTTGAATGCTGTTTTCTCTGTGGGTGGTGAACAGAGAATGGTTAGATGAAAGCAAAATCCCGACATGAGATCATGTCTGCTTTGTGTGGACTTCAGATTCCATGGAAGAGTGGAGTCTGCAGCCAAAACTTAACTCTGTCGTGGTGCAGTAATCCTGCACCTGAGTTGGGACAAGTCCTGGTATCAATGCAGTCTGGGGGATGAATGGATTCAGAGCAGCCCTGTGGAGAAAGACTTGGGGCTAGTGGTGGATGAAAAGCTGGACATGAGCTGGCAGTGTGTGCTTATAGCCCAGAAAGCCAACTGTATCCTGGGCTGTATCGAATGAGAGTGGCCAGGAGGTCAAAGGAGGTGATCCTGCCCTTCTACTCTGCTCTCATGAGACCCCACCTGGAGTACTGCACCCAGCTCTGGGACCCCCAATGTAAGAAGGACGTGGATGTGTTTGAGTTAGTTCAGAGGAGGCCATGAAGATTATCAGAGTGCTGAAGCACCTCCCTGGTGAAGACAGGCTGAAAGAGCTGGGCTTGTTCAGCCTGGAGAAGAGAAGGCTCTAGGGAAACCTTATTGTGGCCTTTCAATACTTCAGGGGGGACCTGTAAGAAAGATGTGGACAAACTTTTTAGCAGGGCCTGTATCAATAGGACAGGGGGTATTTAAATGGCTTTAAACTTAAAGGGGGGAAATTCAGACTGGAAATATGAAAGATTTTTTTTTTACACAGAGGATGTTGAAACACTGGCACAAGTTGCTCAGAGACATGGTAGATGCCTCATCCCTGGCAACATTCAAGGTCAGGCTGGACAGGGCATTGAACAACCTGATCTAGTTGAAGAGGTCCTTGCTCATGGCAGGAGGGTTGGAGAAGGTGACCTTTAAAGGTCTCTTCCAACCCAAACTATTCTATGATTCTGTGGTAGCTTCATGTTGGATTGTGGCTTTGTCCCCATATTGCTTGGATTAATCACTGATACCTAAATTCTGGAAAAAACTGTGATGAATAGTTCAAACACTTTCTCTTCAGATACCTAGTTGTGGAAGCTTTTGAAGAGCTCTCTGTACTGGAGGATTATAATTAAAAAAGGTTTTACTCCCATATTCTGTGGTTTAACAATCCATTTTTAGAAAGTATGAAAGCTATCATGTAAACATGCAAAAGCAGAGTTAGTTTTGGACTTGACTGGTCATCCTCCAGCATTTGAACATAATCATATTAAATAATAAGATACCATCCTGCTCATGACCACTTTAGCAGTGGACATATGCAGTAGATAACAATTAATCTAAATCATAACTGAAGTAATGGTGTGACTTTTGAATGAAATGCACAGTGAAGTAGCAACTAATATATAGTAGCTTAAGTCAAACCTGATTACACTAAAAGTATAATGCGTATTTCTGTGTGTGTTAAGGCCAAAACTCTAGCATCTAATATTTTATGTGATATTTACAAGTGCATAGAACTATTACTATCCATCAAGCTAAGGGAATACCATTGCCAAGCTAAAATCTCACTACATTTAGAAAAGCAACTTAAAAGCAGAACTGCAATATATGAGGAGGCACATCTTCAAGACAGATGTTTAGAATAAGCATACAAGCTTAATCCAAAATTTATAAAAAAAATTTTATTTTCTAGTCCAATAAATGTAACTGTTACTCTTATTGGGAAGAAAATAACACTGAGCATTTCTCATTTAATTCATTGTGGATTATTACTGCTTAAGGTTTTTGATCACAGATCTTTTCTGTAAGAGCCTGGGTTTAAGTTCTGGGGTTTGAAATCTAACTGTACTCCTCCTTTTCCCTCTACTCCTTTAAAATCAAAACAGAATACTTGGTTGAACATGCACCATGAAATTCAGTATAGAAATCGTATAATTTCCAAAGTTGTTTTTTGTAGTTCAGCATGTTCTTTAAGAATTAACTGGGTATTTCTGACAGGAGGAATCTCAACTATTTTTCCAATGCCTATGCTGCCGCAGTCAGTGCTGTGGACCCAGATGCTGGAAATGGAGAGCTCTGCATTAAGGTTCCCTCAGAGCTGTGGAAACATGTTGATGGTAAAGAGACTATATTGAAAGCTTAATTTAAGATGTACAAGGTTGTTAGCTACTGGTTTGCATAGAAAGATTCAGATAAACAGAAGTAACATTACATTGTTTTGTGACATGATATTTCCTTTTTCCACACCGATATCTTTCCAGTTGAAGCTTGAAAAATACCTTCATGCTTCTGAGTAATTCAGAGAAGTGGTTGCAAGGTTTCTTAACACTCTTTACAGTCTCACTTCTGGGTGATCACGAGCCCAGAAGTATACATGAGGAAGTTGCTGTAATGGAGTATACTGACTTGGTAACTTGTGATATTGAAGTTGCTTACAATTTATATGGTCCAACAAGAAAATAATTTACAAGGATATGTCTGTATACATATTTAAAAAAAAAAACACAACCAAACTGTATTATTTTTTCCCCATCTCCCTTTGAAGAATAGTCATTTTTAAATTGATTTGGTAGAGAAAAGTAGACTCTTTTACACTGGATCCTGGAACAAGTAGCTGCTTTAATAAATCAGTCTCCAGTGTTGATTATTTTCTTACATGGATTTTCTTAGTTTTTTGTTTTCTTACATCATTGTATCAGGTTTTCGCATGCTTTTATGTGACCTGTGAGAGAATAATAACAACTGTATCGTGAAGCTGACTCACACAGTGTTGTCAGATACACCTTAATGGGAAAGACACTTGAGTTTTTTAACTTCAGTTTAAGTTCCTGTTGCCTTACTTCCAAGCATAGAAGGGAAAATATTCAAACAGGTATAATTTTTCTTCTTAAAGTTTAATGCCAAAATATGGCAAGACTTGTTGGATAAATTTTACCATAGGCTTGATTTTTCTTGCCAGTCTATTCATAGGTGAGATTTCTGTGAAACTAAACCAAAGCAAAGACACTTAAGTTACAGGAAAATTTTAAACTATAATAAGAGGTTTTAAGAAACTGCAAATGACAATAACATGTATTTTAAGAATGTGCCTATTACATGCAGTTTTTGTGTAGAAAAACTATTTCAGCAAGGTACAAAAGAGGTCATGGGTAGGGTATAATCACTGTATAAAGATTCTTTATTATTGGGGAGTTGGAAGATGAGCTGTAACTGCAGTTGCAGATTTTATTATTTAATAAAAATTCTTTTCAATTCATATCCTGTAAGTTAAAGCTTAAGAGGTTTCAGTTTTGTAAGCTTTTGAGCTGTATTTTGTAAGTGGACCTGAAGGTCTGTGAGAATGAAGAAAACGTGTAATCTTGAAAGAGCAAGAGTCCAAACCTGAATGATTATTCTGAAATAAATTACATGTAATATGTATATGTTTACTCACATTTTGTTCTTGGTGTTGCAGAGTTAAAAGTCCTGAAGGTGCATATAAACTTTTCTTTGGACCAGCCAAAAGGAGGCCTTCATTTTGTGGTACCCAACATGGAGGGCAGCATGGCAGAAAGAGGGGCTCATGTCTTTTCATGTGGTTATCAAAATTCTACAAGGTAAGAAAACTGTCTTTGAATGTTAGACTGTATTTCCTATTTAATCTCAAAGTGTAGGAAATGCAAATAATTTCTTTGAATTCTTGTAAGTTTGAAACATTGTAAAACTTAATTTGTTTTCAGAAGAAGCTTGAAAGGATTCGAAGTAGCATCTAATGATTAGTAATTAGGATTTCTAGTCTTTCTAGCTCTACAGGAGGTAATGGCAAGGAAACTGGTAATGATTTATAAAATGAATATGCAGTGGGAGTCAGGTGTTCAAGGCCAGGTTGGACAGGGTGACATGGTTTAGTGGGAGGTGTCCCTGCAGGGGGGTTGGAATTAGATGATCTTAAGGTCCTTTCCAACCCTAACTATTCTGTGATTCAGAGTATTTAAGAATATAGTTTGGAATTTGAGAGAAAAATCAGCTGTGAAAAAGAGAGCATTATTATTAAGTATAATTGCTAACCATTTTTCCCCAATCTTGACTTACCCAGATTTTGGTTTCCTTGTGTTGATTCATATTCTGAATTGTGTACCTGGAAACTTGAGTATACTGTAGATGCTGCAATGGTGGCTGTTTCAAATGGAGACTTGGTGGAAACTGTATATACCCATGATATGAGAAAGAAGACTTTTCATTACATGCTGACTATTCCAACTGCAGCTTCTAACATCTCTTTGGCTATAGGACCTTTTGAAATCCTTGTTGATCCATATATGCATGAGGTAATAATTTTCATAGAGGCCTTTTTTTTTCTTTGTAATGAATTAGTGACTGTTTTTATTGCAACCAGTATATATTGGTCAAATGTGAGTATGTCTAGATACAACCTCCATGAATACAGTTATATGGTAAACTTGTCTTGTAATGTCTATATTTAAAGTTGTCTTCAAAGTAAAGCCTTTGAATCAGCAATAATTCCACTTATGCCCAGATTTACAGAGCTAGTTTAGCTGGAGTTGGTAAAAGCATTTTTCTCAAAATAGCTTTAAACCAATCCCGTTGCTGGTAGTAGATTAAAATGGTTGCTACACATTTGCGTAGTTTTCTAAGCTGAATTTGACATTGAGTTTTCATTCTTAACAGATTGTTGCCATAATGTTGAAGTCCACCCATTTATATTTACATCTGTAGTTTCAGATTGGGTAAGGATGGACTTGGCAGGCACATAAAGGTACCAATTTAGCATAAAGACTGGCCTGTATATTCTTCCTCTGAAAGCATGGTAGGAATATACTGGTAAATAGCTATGTTTTCCTTGATCCAAAGGCAAATGTCAGATTTTAGTCCTCAGAATGGTGTTCTGTTGACTTTTATTGGTGGGGCATACTCACCTGTGAAAGGTAATAACTTAAAAAAATATCAGTTGTTATTTGAAAAACCCAAGCTGATAAATTCCTGCAGTTTGACTTCTATAGAGCTCTCTTGAATTATACTTCTTGAACTGTACAGTCTCAGCTTTGTTCCTGTGTCACTGTTGAAACAATATGATTGGCTACATCATAATTTTGTGGAAAACACAGTAATATCAAAGGTTACTTGCAATTTTAGCCACGACAAGTCTTTTAAAAGTAGCACTGCTTGACTCATTTGAAAATAGCTGAGTCTTTACTGCATAAAAGAAAAATATTATTTCCAAAATATGTTGAATTGCAAAATGTAAGAAAAATGGCATGTATTTCTTAAATGATGCACACCTCTGGGTAGACATTGTTTAGCATGTGTTGTCTGTGGAGATTATTTTCCTGTTGTTGCTCTCACAATATCCTGGTGCACTTTTCTGTCATTGATAGTCATTATCACAGCTTGAAAGTGCTTTTTTTCTGTGAAATTTATAGCAGCTAGATTTTTGTTGTCTTTGGGGGGAGGGTTTGTGGGTTTTTGTTTGGTTTTGTTTTTTTTTCCCCCCGTTTGGGGTAGGTTTTGATTTCTGTTTGTTCAGGTATTTTTTGCTGTTAGGCAATATACTTGATATTTATGGATTTAAATATATTTGTCAGTCTTGTACCAAATTCTCCTTTGCTTGTAGGTGACTCACTTTTGCTTACCACAACTTCTCCCATTGCTCAAACATACCACGTCCTACCTTCATGAGGTGTTTGAGTTTTATGAGGAGATTCTTACCTGCCGCTATCCATACTCCTGTTTCAAGACTGTTTTTATAGATGAAGCTTATGTTGAAGTAGCTGCTTATGCATCCATGAGTATTTTCAGGTTAGTATTTGAGAAAACTACACCTTCTTAAATCCAAAAGCCCAGAAGCTCTCGATCTAAGAGTATTGAGAAATATGTGAAGCTCTTATTTTGGTGGCCTGAGTTTTGGGCTCTTTAGTTTGAAGAGGCTGAGGGGTTTTTGACATTAAAGACTTAACACCATTTCTGATTTTATCTCTTACAAAGATGTTGGATTTGTATCTTCTTCAAGAAAAAATTGGCAGTGGTTTTCTTGCTGGATTGGAAACACTATGTATGAAATATTTAAGAAAACTGAAGAAGTTTGATTAAGTTTTATTTTTTTCTTCAGCTGGAATAGAGTACCAGGAATGCAAAAGAGTTTCACCTGTTAAAACAAACTACTACATACACAGTTGTATGTAGATGATAATAGCAGGAGATCTGCCTGGATTAAGGGTGTTACAAAAAGATGTTACTATCTCATTGGGAAACCAGTGAAGGAATTACTTCATTTGTTTTGGCTGTTAAAGCAAAGTCTCTATTTTGTTTCTTCAGAGCTTGTGATCATATTGTGTTATTTTCTTTTTATGGGGCTCCAGCACAAATCTCTTGCACAGCGCAATGATTATAGATGAAACTCCACTGACAAGGAGATGCTTAGCACAGGCCCTGGCCCAGCAGTTCTTTGGGTGTTTTATATCCAGAATGTCCTGGTAAGTATTTTACTATTGAACTCACTAGAAAATTGGGAAGATCTGGGAAATTCTGATTTTAATTTGCATGTTGCATTTTGTCAGAAGAATAAATGAAACAGTAACTGTAGAAGAAAGTAAAAAAAAAGTGAAAAATAATGAACCCAACTCAATAAATGAAAATCCATGAGGTTAGGTGGTCTCTTTTTTGTTTTTTTTTTTCTGTTTGAAGGGAGAATATGAGATATAAAGGTTCTAAAGACAGAGATTGAACTTGTTTCAGAAATTATTGCTACTGAACGCTGTAGTGTGCTTTGGCACCTGGAAGTTTTAGAAGGGAGAATCTTTTGTATCATCAGTAAATTTCTGTCTTATTTTGGGTGATGTGTAGCCTGCATAGGAAGTACTTGTGGAGCACAGAACTAATTGTAAAGACTTTTGGGGAGGGGAATGCAGAAATTAGTGTAAAATAGGCAAATTCACTGGGGTGGTAAGCTGCTTATAGCTACATTTCCTAGAAGATCCCCTTCTGCTGCCTCTTGCAGTTCTGGCCAGTATTTATTTTAAAGCCTTTTGCTTTATATCAGGAACTTCTTTTTCATGGCAAAAGTGTATGTTCCAGAGTATCTTTGGCTTAAATAAAAAATCAACGAACATGTTTTTAAATTTATGTTTATACTATTTCTTTTGGTCTCTTCCTTTATTTCTAGCCTCCTTCCATGGTGAAGCCAGTTTTTTCTCCATCATAATGACTTTTTTTTATGTCTATGCACTTGATCACATGTGACATTATCGTGTGTCACTAGTTCATGATCATTTTGTAGGCTTTGTCCTTACTTTTCCCTTTCTGAACATAACTCTTTCAGAAGAGGTGTTTAAATGGATGTCCCCCAGATTGTGGGAAAGGTATTTTGTCTACTTGCTGGCCAATCTGCATTGCATTGAGATGTTTATTAACAAATTTGGATCATACAGATTAGCAGTTGTTTTAACTTCATTGTCCATTTTTATGGTTTTATTGTTACTATTTAAGCTTAAATAGTTTGGGTTTGTATTTTAACATGGGTTTCTGTGGTAGAAGTTTAGGTTTCACTGGCTTTTCAGTTTTATCGGTCCCATCCAGGTGCCAGGTTCCATAAATTGGTTCACAGCTCATCAGACTCCTATTGACTTAGAGAAGTTATATAACTTGCTGAAATTTGTGGCTGTTTTGAGCTGGTCAAAAATACCATCCCTTACAAAATACCTTTTGAAGTGCTGTAATTCATGCTTCTTTCTTATTATAGGTCAGATGAATGGGTGCTAAAGGGAATCTCTGGTTATATTTATGGCCTTTGGATGAAAAAAACCTTTGGTGTTAATGAGTATCGCCATTGGATTAAACAGGTAACAATATAATAGTACTATTTTCTATATCTTTCAGACATTTTACATCAAAAAAGATGCAGTATTAAACAAGACTGTAATAAATACAGTTTTACATTGCAATCTAAAGACATCTTTAGTCGTGACAAAACTTAAGAGCTGAGATACTTTTACTACTTGGTGCAAGGAAAACCACCATACTAGCTAAAATATGTTTCTCTCTACCTTATGAATAATAATGTTCATTGTCTCTCTGTGCAGTTAGTTTTGCTCTTGTTATTTGGGCTTTTGTACAAAAACAGAAAGAAAAAGTAATAAAGTATTTTGTTAGCATCTAGAATATGGGATTCATAAGGAGATATATTTGATGGATTTGTTATACTGTGGTGTACACCCATAAAGTTCTGAAGGGCTCCATTGTAATCTTGGATCAATAGTGGATCAGGTATCTTTTAATATGTATTGAAGTGCTAAATTAAATAATGAAACGGTCAAAGACCCCTGATGAAGGGATTTCTGGGTTTGGAAATGAAATTTCTGTCTTTATCTTACATTTCCTAATTTAATGCTCTGAGACAGGTAATTTCTAGTGAAAGCAGCAGTGACTCCTAGGTTTTTTGCAAGTAACATTAATTCACAGAAAGATGTATATCTTCTTCCTTTCATCACATTCTCTTCCTGTTCCAAAAACTAGATTCCTAACCCCATGGGGTCCATTTACATCCCTTACACACACTGGGTCTCAGTACCATATCCTTATCTGCCTAATGCATATCCAGCTCACCAGTCATGTGCTGTCTGTACTAAAGGTGTTTTAGAGAACAGCAGAACTAAATGAACATCTATTTTGAGAGTTCACTGCTGCTTGCAGCAGAAGTTACTTCTGGATATTAATTGCTCATGTTCTTCCCTATGAGTTAGCTAAGTGCTTCCGCATAGAACTAAGAGGTGTTACTGTTGCAGCCTCCAGTTCTGCTGTTACTGCTTTGAATGTTTTACCAATATATCAAAATGTATAATTTGATATGAATCAATAAATACTGACATGTATCAAGATTTGGGAATTCATTAACTAACACTGGGTTGCAGATAGCCATCAGTTCCCTCCCCCTGTGCTCAAGCTGACCCAGTTTGATTCAAAAGCCATATTGGCTGTTGAGTGATAGTGAGTTATGTGAGCATCCTGCCTTGAAGTGTGCATGTTAACATGGGCACAGCACCACACAAATTCAAACTCGTTCCAGTTCAAAGATGGCTTCTGTCTGGCTTGGGCGTGGGTTGAGGTGAACTACTGTATGCTGCAGTCTACTGTGTAGGTATAACCAGTATTACTTTCCACTGCAAGGAAATGGGGGTTACCTTTATTTCCTTTGGTCAAAGATAGTTTACTTATTGAACAATAATACACTTTAGATATAATGTAGTTAAATATTGTTGGGTGTTGATCTGCAATCCAGACCCAGAACAAGTATTAACTACTAATTTCTACTGGTTTATTATTGTTTGCCATCCTGAGGAACATCCCTGATTTTAAAATGCTCTTTGTATTTGTAAACAAGTTTAGTTAGGTGCTATGGCTTAAACAATGACATGAAGAACTTTCCTGTCTTCTTTAAATGATTTATCTACTTTTTAAAATCATGTTTGCTTATGTATGTTGTATTTTTTAGGAGCTAGATCAAATAGTGGCATATGAACTGAAGACTGGTGGAGTTTTATTGCATCCGATATTCGGAGGAGGAAAAGAGAAAGACAAGTATGTTTATTTAAGCCACAAGTCATTACAGGGTCTATTTTTATAGGGCTGTTAATATATGTCTTCAGTGTGTTGTGTTGCAAAAGGCCAGAGGCTGAAGATCTTCACTTGCCCAGGGCATGTATTACCAGTCTTATAAAGTATATCTTGAATATATTGTATCACTTTTGTTTTATTTTTCTTTCGCTTTAAATCTTGAAGGGAAGGAAATATAATGAATATTTTTAAAGCTTTTATGCAGCTACTTTTGGTTAAGAGAAAGAGGGAATGTGGAGCCAGAATTTTGACCTATTTCTGGAGTAGTTAGTAATCTTTAGGCTTTTTACAGTATCATCAGTTTCCTTTTTCTTTGCTCTTTTTTCTTTTTGTTCTCATTTACCGCCTTGCAATCTTATCTTAATTTCTTAGGACACCCTGTTGGTGATTTCGTTTTCTGTTGTTTGGGTTTTTTTAAGGAAAATTCTGCGGTACAACTGATTTTGAATTATTTCCTGGAAGACTTTTTAATTTACAGCATTACAGCTTAGCAATATGCTCCCTTATACAGAGAAACTACATTCACATTGATAGGATCAGATGAAACTAGAGAAAAAGGGCACATGTTTAAAAAAGGAAATTAAATAAAAGTGTTTTTGAAACTGCTGAATTTATTGGTTTTATTATATTTATTCTATTTATTCTATAATTGGACACATTTCACAAAATCCTGTTCTAATGCTCTTAAATTTGTATCTTCTATGTGACGTATCACTGTTAGATGCTCTGTGTTCCTACAGCTATTTCAATACTTCATTGTATTGCATATTCTTAATAATAAGCATAACATCACTTAAATATGAATTACAATTTGCTGTTTCTTGTAGATTGCAACGTTCCCTTATATGTAAATTAAGCACGTGTTCCTGGCTCTGGGAAATAATATATATTTAGGGGAAGCATTTTCATGATGATGTCTACATATATTTTTGCATTTCCTTGCTCTGTTTTTTGTGTTAAGGTTTCCTGCCAAGTGTATTTGAATTACAGCAGTCCCAATTAATAATCATATGAAGAAAGAAATAGGGTAATTACTAATCTAAGTTTTCAACTAAATTAGAATTGGGATATGAAAATAAATCATTGGGATTAAAGAAACTTTTAGACACATGAATTAGTTTCTGTGTAAAACACAGTCTTACAAATCCTTCCTGTTCCAGTCTGGTGAAACAAAACCACTACTCTCCGGAGCACTTACTTTAAAAGAAAAAATCCCAGACCTTGGGAGAATGAAAGAGAGGAAACTGCATGTTAACTGTTTGCTGTAAGGATGAAAGCTTCAGAAAAAAGTTTTGTATGTTATGTTTCCATTTTGTGTTCTCCCATTTCAGATTTTGCTTCTCTCCAGTCTTTGTGCTGGTACCACCCTGTTGTGAAATTGCAAAAGCTGAAGAAATTTATATAGATATATTTTAAATGGAAGTAGCATATTGAGAGGTTCACGTTGAATGACAAGATTATGTTTGAGAGCATGAGCATTAGGAATTTCCATGGAAGAGCTAGTTCACTTTTCACTTTGACAAAGGTTCTGGGTCCACATTGTTAATTTTAATTCTCATTTCAATAAAACTTTCAGAAGTATAATGATTGAAGAAAAATAGAATCAGAAGAAATGTATTAATATTGAATAAACTGCAAAATGTAACCGTCAAATGCAAATTGTCTTAAGTTTTGGTTTGCGCTTAAATAATATAACCAGTACCAAGATCAGTCAACACTTAGTCAATTTAAGAAGGCTAAGAATGTGGGTCCTGGCTTGGTTGTGATTTTCAAGAAAAGAATTTTACCGAAGTCAATCAACTGTATAATTTGAAGCTGGATAAATAGTTTTTATACTGAGACCAAATTATTATATAACGTCTGAGCCACAACCTCAGTTTCCTCATTGCATTTTAATTCTTTCATGGTTGCTAAACCCTCTCTACCTTGGAATGGAGAAGTATCCAAAATAACAGGACAATTGGGATAAGGAGAACTTCAGCAACTGCCTATTGACTAGAAACAGCAAGAAGTAAACCTAAGTACCTTCTTATTCATATACCTTTTATACCTAAGCAGGGTAATACTTGATTAAATTTAGAAATACTTTTTTTTATCTTCTTAAGGTGTTTAAACAGACATTCATGAGTAAAGTTAAGGGATACTCCCAGTAAATAGAAAGATGGAAAAAAACATCAAGGTGTTACAGCTACCTAGGTTCTTGCCATCTCCTGAGATCTTAAGACCTGCAGATAAGCAGCTAAGTTCTGGTCCTGTCCTGCTAGAGCAGTTCTTGCTGCCATAGGTCTTTCAACTGCATTGAAAAACTGGTCAGAGTTCAAATAGTTTAATAGGTCTTTGAAGGTCCTGGAAGACCAGAGTCTTTGTGAGGTAGTTGGCATGATAGATCAGGCTTATAGTGCTTATCTTTGATCATTACAATCTGTGAATTATTTAATTCTGTCTTGTAGTGTGTTCTTCTAAAGCCTTTGGACAAATCAGGTGTCTGGGCCATCTGTTATGTTATCTGTAAGTGAGAAAATCACAGGGAAAAATCCAGTCCTGAGCCCAGAAATTTTAAGAAGGTAGCATTTTCTGTGTCACAGTGGTCAATTTGTGATTCTTCACCAACCAGCATAAAATACGTCTGGATTCACACTAAGAAGCTTGCCTGACATGGTGCATGTCCAGTTTCTTCAGATGTTTGTTATTCATTAATGGAAAACTCAAATTCCCTCTGAAAAGAACTAAATGAAAATACCATAGCACATCAGAAAGAAAAAGACCTGGTTTATCAGTAAAATAAAATCAGACTTGTCGTTATCTCCATTTCTCAGATAATTGAAGGGGGGAGGTCTTATTTTTCTAAATAATTTCCGTATCACAGCAGCTTTTGTGCTTGGAAATGACCTATAGATCCGAGGATCCGAGTGCTTGTGTTCTGAAATGTCAAACTTGGTAAAGAAAATGAAAGCTTGTCAAAATTAAGGCTTTTTGTGTTTTATTACTGTGCAGAATCCAGAAATCAGTTCTGTTTTAAAAAGTTTTAGGGTTTCAGCATTTTTTGTCTTTTGACATGGATTGAGCTTAAACCATTTAAAATATTTTGCTTACAGACATGAGCGATATGTCTTAAGAAGCACCACAGATCAAGTTACAGTGTGGCACTTGTAACGTGATGCTCTGCCTAGTCTTCCTTGGCATGTTATCTGGTTTAGAAGACAGCAGTTTGCCAAAGTATTGAAAGAAAAAATTCACTGCTGAAGTAGAAACCAATTCCTTTTCTCTTCACATGAAAGTCTGTTTACTTTAATTGCAACAGTTATTTATTTAAATATAAGATATTCTCCACATACAGTCACTTCTAACAGAAGTGGAGCAGGGGGAATCACAGAATGGTTTGTGCTGGAAAGGACCTTCCACTAGACCAGTTTTCTCCAAGCCCTGTCCAGCCTGGCCTTGAGCATTGCCAGGGATGGGGCAGCCACAGCTTCTCTGTGGAAACCTGTGCCAGGGACTCACCACCCTCACAGTAAAGAATTCCTTCCTAGTATCTAATTTAAATCTACCCTCTTTTCATAATGTCAATATATGGGTAATTTCTGGACTCAAGTTTCTTGCTAGACTTCCTTGCTTGCGTTGGTACTGCTATCACTGTCTTTACAGTAATGCATAGCATGTATTACCAGCCATTACTCTCTGTTCAGCACTGGCCGTATGACAGGTGCATACACCCATGTCACACAGAATGTAAAGTGTGTGGTTGTTTTAAGCATGTCATAATTTATAACTTTAAAGCAGAAGAAGAGATGCTAAATAATTGTTGTTGCAGCTATAATCTTGGTTGCTAAGATATATTTAAAGTTCCATTCCATAAAATGCAAAATAAAGCTGCTTTTTTTATTATTATTTTTCAGCCCTGCATCACATTTACATTTTTCTATCAAGCACCCTCATACATTGTCCTGGGAATATTACACGATGTTTCAGTGTAAAGCACATCTTGTTATGAGACTGATTGAGAACAGGATTAGCATGGAGTTCATGTTACAGGTAGGTATTTAAATGATTATGTGGAATATATTGCTTTTGCCTTTAGTTGCATTTGTATTCATTAAATGGAGTTTAAGGCAGAGCAGCACAGGTTATCATAGGATTCAATTTATATTTTCAGTTTTAGCCGGAGAGAACAAACATGTAGGTCATTTGTATTAGGATGGGTTAGCTATTATTATTACTCATAACTTGCAATACTTCTTATATGTTGTATATCCTCTTTAATATTAATGTTGCTTTCAGTGATTGTGATTGGTTGTTAACACTGAGGACCTGTTTTACCCCTAACCAGTGTTGATGTGATCTAGTCTAACCAAATTACAAATAATGAAGTTGTTAGTGCATACAGCTTTTGCTCTCTCCATTGTATAAATTTTCAGTGCTAGAAAGAGCATTGATCTTTATATTAGAAGAAGTGGTTGAATAGAAAATTGTAGTTTTATTCTGAAATGCAAAATTTCTGTAGAGTTTTAGGTTTTTCTTTACTAAATATGTTTTGTGAAATGCCATGTTTTAGGCTTTTTTAAGGAAAACATGTATGCACCTGTGGTTAAGAACTATTTTAAGTAGTTCTCAGCCGATAAACCTTTCTTAAAGCTTTCCTTACATAAATCTGAATATTTTTTTTCAATATTTAAAAAGGAATAGCAAAGTAGAGAACCCAATGACTCTCTTATTTCTAAAAAGCAGATCTAGCCGGTGATCTGGTATGTTCAAAAGCTGGGGTTTCAGAGCTTTCTCAGGATCATGGGTGCTTTGCTGTAAAGAAAAATACATTTGTGTCTGCAAATCAGAATTTCTGATATGGTCAAGCAAATAATTTTCTGAAACATCTTTATTTTGAAAGACGTCTTTTCAGGTCAGTTATCAAAGAATGAGTTTTTTGGCCTTTAGTTGCAATTCAGCTGCAACTAAACAGAAAAGCATATTTTATATATTAAAGTATTTGTGAAAGTAATAACTTTTTATCATTTTAGGTTTTCAACAAGTTGTTGAGTCTGGCCAGCACTGCTTCATCTCAGAAGTTCCAGTCACACATGTGGAGTCAGATGTTGGTTTCCACATCTGGGTTTTTGAAATCTATCTCAAATGTCTCTGGCAAAGACATCCAACCTTTAATAAAGCAGTGGGTGTATCCTTTTTATTCTTGGTCTGGATTGTTAATATGGAGAATGAATTTGGTTTTTAATTGGCACTATTAAAGGAATGTGAGGAAAGGTATGAAATATATTTGCTTAAAGCAGTTAGGTACATTATTCTTTGAATTAGATATATATGGTTCACACTCCTTTCATAGTCAATTAGAGAATGCTGGGTTTTTTTCACATGTTCTTTACTAGAAGGTATTTCACTATTTTAGGTTCTACTTTGAAAGAAGCACAAGAACTCTGCTGGAATTTAAGGCCAAATTATACTAAAGAGATTCCAGAGGACACTGCCCATAGAAATATGCTGAAGTCTGACATGGAAAATGCTATAGTCTGGTGCATTTTAAGATGTGATTTCCAGTAAATCACCGTGAAATAAGTAAACCTAAAGCTCAGATTGATAGCTTAAAATACACTGATATTTAATAGCTTGGTAGCTTATGTTAAGATTACAGTTTAAAGTAAAATAAAGCTCTCTGTGTTAATTTTTTAAATTTAAGTGGTATTAGTCAAGAAATAGGGTTTCTTATTTTGGATTGATATAAGGGTTAATTTGAATTTGTTCCATTTAACGGGTTTAATTGGTAGTTTTAATTAATGTGATTGCAGGCTAGAACTATACCTTGCTGTTCCAGAAAGTAGAAGTAGGTATTAATATGTAGACATTATTTATTTAGACAGACTTAATGTTCATGCAGCACAGTATCTAACTAAAACCCACTGCATAATTAATATTTATGAGCTAGTATGAGACGTTAGTGTTTTATCTGCATTTTCTTAATTTCCATGTGTAGCTGTGTCAAGTACTTGAGGAGGATAGGAGTTCTCTATGTGCATGTATTCATACTGCAGCTATACCTAGATGTTAGCATTACTGTCTGAGCTGGGTGAATCTTAAATACATCTGTTCTGTAACCAGGGAAGACTTGCAGCTCAGATACTGGGACTTTTCAGCTTCTCTGGACTTTGGCCCCAAGCCTGATCCTGTTAACTGTAACTGGTGTTTAATTGATTCTATGGTTTCAGTCTCCCTACCATGCCTCAAACACTGTTGCAACCTGTGACAGTAGATTTTCTCTTCTTATAAGACCACAGCAGGTCATTGTATCATTAGAGAGAATATCATATTAGTCTTAAATAGTGCCATCTTATGCTATTAAGTGCTTGTGTTGGTGCTGAGTTTAAACGCTGTGCTAAAGAAACCACTAAAAATGCCTTAAGCTGTACTTCATAACAAAGTCACAGACCTTTATGAAGGCAACCACCGTGAACAGAACCAGTCTGAGGTGTCTAGCCAAAAGATGTTAGCTTGGAGAAAAGTTAATAAAGCACATACATGATTGTATGATAGAGAACTGTTTAAGGAAAAAAATCTTTAAAAGTCATGAATTAACATCAGTATTTTAATTTCCTGTTTTTCTTAGGATGGGAAATAGTAGGAATAAAGAAGCATAAAGGAAATGTAAAGAATGAAAACATTATGTTTGTTTATAACTATTGCATTGTGCAACTAGAATTCCTATACTGCTAATTAGGGATCAGAGTGGAGTGGTAAAATTTTATGGTAGCTTTGCATTTAATAGAAAACGGAATGTATTGGAGTTGGAAATAAAGCAAGACTACACATCTCCTGGGACTCAGAAATATGTGGTAAGGTCCATTTTCCATATTTTACCTACACATACAAGTATGATGCATACATTAATAAGCATAATTTTAATGTTAATAACAAAATCTCATGAACTTGAAGGGTCCTCTTAAAGTGACAGTGCAGGAACTTGATGGATCATTCAACCATACATTGCAGATTGAAGAAAACAGTCTTAAACATGATATACCTTGCCATTCTAAAAGCAGAAGGTAAGAACAAAAATACAAACTGCATATATTTTTAATATGAATGTATGAAAACATGTAGTGCATTTGAAGGTCAGTATATGCTTTTTTATATTTTGTGTTTATGTTTTCTTAATCTTACTCAATAAGATTTACCTGTGATGTAAAGTAAGAAAATGGAATTTACTGCTGTTTATAGATAGCAGAAAACCTTCTATTTTATATGCAGTTCTGAATTATAAGTATTTTTATTAAAGTTTCTTAAAGAATAAAAGTTTATTTAGAACAAATTGAATAAATACTCTCATTAGTCAAAATAAAAATGCTTCTGAATAGGAAAGACAAATTAGAGAGAAGATTAATGTGAGCCGGAGGAGTACTTCAAGTGAAGATATATGCAAGGAGCACTTGCATAATTTTCCTTTTCTGTTAAGAGTGCCAGGGCTGTTTACTAAATCTAATGAGTGAGAAAAGTAACATACTTCCCAAATAGATTCTTTCAGCTTCCTTATTCATTTAAATAACTATTTTGATGTCTGCTTCTCAAAGTTGTATGCTTACATGTAATTAGAAAAATTAATGGAAGTCAAGTTTAAGCCAATTTAAAATATTGGTGATTATTATTTGAATAAAACTGATGCACAGCTCAATTTTGTGAATATTTGTTTTGCTGGAGAGAGCATTATTTTTCAGTGTGGTGAAATACAGAGAGAACTTTTGCAGGGTTAAGTTCCATTTCTAAAGATATGTTTGCTAGTATAGTAATTAATACTTACTTTCTTCTATTTTTTCTTTTTAAATAGAAATAAGAAGAAAAAGATTCCACTGATGAATGGAGAAGAGGTGGACATGGACCTTTCTGCTATGGAGTAAGTTGGAGCTTGTTAGAGTTCCTCAATGTGAGACTGAGTCATGTTCGCCTTGTGTAAAGCATGCTATTTTTAAGGGCTTTATAGTAATGTTGTACTTCATTATATGACTGGCAAATTTCAAGACTACACCACATTTCTTTGCCTTCTTTGAGACATTTCTTCTGCAGCTGGGAAAATGTTGGCGAAGTGTAAATGTATGGGTTAACTGCTCTAATCAGATTTAAAAAATTATCTTAGGCATAATAAGGTGATATAATTACTTGATTCTTTCATAGACATATATCTTTCTGCTGGCTTTATAGGTAAAATCTAAATAAGAATTTGCTTGAAACAAAGAGCAAGCAGTTTTTGTTGGACTTCAGTGAAGACCATTAAACTGGCACTAAGGCACACAAGTTCCTGAAATCTGTGGTTAATTACAAAAGAATACTTTTAGATTGAAGATAGGTGATGAAATGCTTTATAACTATAATTCATACTGGCATTAATTTCAGTTGGAATTGTTTAGCTCTTGGGAAGCAGATTCTTGCTCAACCTGCTTTACCCTCCTAGAGTTTGAACCAGTGGTGTTCTCATAAGTACTGAAGGTGTTTGTACCTTGTTTGCTGGCTGAGGGGAGTAAATTATCTGCTCTTGAAAACTAATAGTGTGTCTTTGAAAATGGATTGATTGCTTGTCACCTTAAAAGTGCTGGAGATTGTTGTAAATTTAACCTCATCTGAAATATGATGAGAAATAATAAACAATATTTACATTGAGCAAGTTATTGTTATCATTTCTATATGATAGCTGGCATATGTAAAATAGACTTTTAATTATATTTAAGAGCAGTTACCAGAAATATTTGTTATGTTCAAGTAGCCATTGCATTACACTAAGTTGAGCCTTCAGTAATAATACTGGAACTGCCTTTCAAGTGGTATAGGATTTTATGCAAGTCACTTATACATTATTTATCTGTTAACCTAATCTCCAATACTGTCATTCTTTTGTCCAGTTTGGACTCTTCCAAGCATATATGGTAGCGTTTATTCTTTTTTATTCTTCTAAATCCTGTGTATGAACTCTTCTTTTTACTCTCCTTTCCTCTCTAGCTACTATCTTTACATTAATTCTAGATATTCTACAGATGTGTACAGAAATGCACATTATATTTATAATGATGCTTTTTTCTCTGTTCCAAACTCTATCCTAATTCTATGTCTGTATTTTGTTGTTACCAATTTAATGTGAAAAACTGAGTAAGAGACTTTATTCTATAGTTTGTACTTGTTGCTCCCATAAATTACTTAGGCTGTCATGATGCTGTGTAAATACTAAAGTATAAAATGTTTGTTTGGGTGGAATACAACTAAGTAATTTCATCTGTAGGACTAAAACCTTAATCTTCTCTGTTGATACTTTAACTTTTGTTATTTGGCTTGGCAGTTTTGTGCATTCGCATGGTTATCCCTTGTCAGCTTTCAATATCCCAGCATGTTTGTGTTTGTAAAACACTTTCATATCTGTTGATTAAAAAAATATATTAAAAATGCTGGTGTTTGCCACCAGATTTTCTTTGTTGTTTTTTTTTTTTTGTATTCTTAAACTGTAGGGGTGCTGTTCACTTAAGAAAGTTATAGTGTTTGAGGTCATAGCATTGAATATATTGAGATCGTACAGTAGTTTACCATGAACTCAGATCTGTAGGTTAAAAATACTAAACTGCTGTATCCACTTTGAAGTCTTAGAGGCTTGGACAGGTTGCCCTGGGAGGCTGCAGAATTGCTGTCCTGAAAGCAGGAGATCAGTAAAGGTGACTTTCAAAAGTCCCCTCTAAGTTAGATTATTTTTTTGGTTCTTTGAACCTAAATATTTAAATAATAACTTGTAACAAGCTAAAACAGCTATTGAATTTCTACAGTTTTGAAATGTTCTCAGCTATTAATGTTTTTCGTGTTTTTCTTAGTGCTGATTCCCCTTTGCTCTGGATAAGAATAGACCCTGATATGTCAGTACTGAGGAAGGTAGAATTTGAACAATCTGATTTCATGTGGCAGTATCAGCTTCGATATGAGAGAGATGTGGTTGCACAAGAGGAAGCCATTTTGGCATTGGAAAAGTTCCCCACTCCAGCATCACGACTTGCACTGACGGATATACTAGAACAGGAGCAATGTTTCTACCGAGTGAGAATGATGGCCTGCTTCTGCCTTGCAAAGGTGAGGTTGTGTTGAGTGAGAGCAAAGGAAGAAATCTGCTAGACATTGTAAACGTTTGAAAATGGTTCAAAACTCATCACAGTTCTTAAACTGGCTTGATATTTAACCTCTTAAAAGTGTTTGCCAAGTATTTTTAACATGAGTGATTTGAAAGAAAAGCTGTATTATTTTAGTCTGTAAGTGGAGACTGCAGAAGGCTTTCATAATTGTCAAAATTGAGATGTCAGACATGAAAACCACAAGGGAATTTTCCAGATTTCATTAAGTGGCAAAAATAAAAGACTTCTGTTTAATTTTTTTCAGATCCAAAATATATTTTTTCTATTTTACTGGGAAGTTCCTTGGCCTTTCTGTTGAGAACTCTGAATTGCTGAAATTCATCTGTCTAATATGAATTCACATTGCTGCCCTATATCATTTCGTATTGAATAGGGGCACAAAATAAACATCATGTTGGTCTGAAATTAAATATTTAACAGCCAGATACTTGCCTTTAGAGCAAAAGATCTTTTTTCTTTAGACACAAAATTAGCATTAAGAATAAAAATTAGAGAACCTTATGAAACAACTGGGTGGAAACACAGAAGAATTTCTGAAAAGGTATGTTGTTGACATATTTTGTGCCCATAAAGGCATACTTATTCATCACCACTTGTGGAGTTCAGATTATTGGCATATAGCTTGTTTTCTGCTGTTTACCTGTTGAGAATAATTCAGTACCTGTTCTGAAATTCAGAAATAAATCCTTTGGCCATATTTTTAAAGTCAAAATCCAAGAAATGTTTGTGACAAAGTATTATAATATTATGAAATACTGATGTTATACGGCCAGCGTATGTACTTGTATTGGTATTGTTGATATCTGACTTCAAATATTTCATTCACTTGGAGTATTTGGAAGTGGATATTCACAGGTAAATATTAAAAAAGCAGTTGTTGCAATGTTTAGAAAATGCAGTGGGGTTTGGTTTTTTTGGTCTTTGAATTATCAGGCAGTTGGGCTGCAGATAATCATAACTGGTTTTGCTCAGTTTTATGAATAATCTTGGGTCTACAAATAAGGTTGTTGACTTACAGAAAAAAGATTATAAAGCTAATGTCGTGGCTTAAACTCAGCCACACAGTTTCTCTCTCACTCTCCCCATCCTCCCCCTGCTCCCAGAGGGATGGGGAGGAGAACTGAAAGAATGTAACTCCCACAGGTTGAGGTAAGAACAGTCCAGTAACTAAGGTATAATACAAAACCGCTACTGCTACCACCAATAATAATAATGATAAGTGAAATAACAAGGGAAGAGTATGCAGCCGCTCACCACCCACCTACCAATGCCCAGCCCGACCCCAGCAGTGATCCTGCCTTTCCGGCTAACTGCCTCCAGTTTATGTACTGGGCATGACATGCTGTGGTATGAAATACCTCTTTGGTTAGTTTGGGTCAGGTGTCCTGTCTCTGCTTCCTCCCGGCTTCCCCTCCTCCCTGGCAGAGCATGAGACTCACAAAGTCCTTGGTCAGAGTAAACATTACTGAGCAACAACTAAAAACATCAGTGTTATCAGCGCTGTTCCCTGGCTGAGAGTCAAAAACACAGCACTGCACCAGCTCCTAAGAAGGAGAAAGATGACTGCCACTGCTGAACCCAGGACAGCTAAGTAAAAAATATGGCTGTGACACTGACTCAAGGTGAAGGAGCATGGTAGGATGGAGTTGTAGATGCGCTTATGTAAGTTACCTAGGAGGAAAGTGTAATACATTCTGTTAGTAGTTCCACTTGGTAAGAATCACTTCCTGTTGTCATTAACTCAGTTTAATTTTTGCAGCCTGTAAATATTAAGGATTTGTGTTCTTCATTGAAAAAAAAAAACAAAGTCCCTCATGTTTATTTTGGGGGAGAGTTCTTTTTCCTTGATTTGCAACTTCTAGTTGGATCGTGGCTACTATTGTAAAACATTCTTGGTGAGCACATGTTGGTATAGAGGAAGGATAGGCGACAAGCAATTATAAAACTGAATTTACTGCACTTTCCAAATATACCATATACTTTTTTTGTAAACCAGTCTGTTCTCTTGGGCATAAAGTATCTAGGTTACATATTCAGTCCTCATTGGTAAAGAAGGCGGGGGAAGGGGTGTGCACACACACACTTTGCTGAGTAGTTCATGACAAATAACCCTACAAGGTAAGAGAAAACAATGTCACAATGTTAATTCCTGGGAGGCTGATTTCCCTTTTCAGATCCACTGCAGTGTTGGTGATGTGCTACAAGCGTTAAAAAACACCACCACTTAGCGCCCCCTCTCCCCCAACACTGAGAAGTTGCATAGCTGTGCGTGACAATTACGTCCAGTTTTTTATGCTATACTGAATTGAAGGATGCAGAAACAAAATGTACTTGCAGTCTTTTTAAGTAGAAATAGTGCAAGACAGGCTACTTGCATTGTGGTATGGAGAATGTGCAAATACATTTAATTCAGAGTGTATATCAGTAAGTAGAAAATTTGGATTGTCAGTATTTAAAGAGAAATTCAATGAGTCAAAACACATTATAAGGGTAAAAAATACTGAAGAGATGATGATTTAACTACTGTTGATTTAATTTGAAAATACTGTTGTTCATTTCTAGATCTTGCAAATGTATGAAACCAAGGATGCTGACAAGGCACAAGAGCAGTTTTCTCTCTTGGTTGAACCTTCCCACATTACACCAAAACAGACTATAACAATAAATTGGTCTCAGTCATAGTCTCATTGTGAATTATGATTGAAGTTAGAGATGTCTGATTTGCCTTTCACTTTGGGGGTGGTCTTAGTCTAAGGGTGGCTGAGATCTACTTAAAGTCTAGGCTGAGGTTACTGGCAGGGTAAATCTGGGAGGCTGGTATTGCAAAAGCTTCTTCCATCACTGGCTTCCATAGAGTCAAAAACTTGGCTTAATAAACACAGAATTTTCATCTAAAATATAAAAGAATAATTCGGAACAGAAGTTTATCATGGAAAGATAATTATTTGCAGACATCTTCCAAATGGAACAATTTTCATTAAATTTACCTTTATTGTAGAGAAGGTATATTGCAGATGGCAGTGAAAGCTTAGCTAAAGTAAAATAATACATTGATGAAAATATGTATCTCTTTAAAGCACAGTATGTTCTTGGCAATTATTCTTTTTGATTATGGGAAATGTGTATTCTTCCACAGCCAAACTAAATTTGCAGTGGTGATGTTAATACAATTTCCCTTCCCCTAATTACACAGATTGCAAATTCCATGGTAAGTACATGGACAGGACCACCAGCCATGAAGTCACTCTTTACCCGAATGTTTTGTTGTAAGACTTGTCCAAACATTGTGAAGACCAACAACTTCATGAATTTTCAAAGCTACTTTCTGCAAAAGGTAAGATTTGGGTTTTTCCACTGAATGTTTTAAAAGAAATGTCAAAATACAAAACTCAACTGTAGTTGACAACTACAGGAACATGGACAGCACAGTCCTGCTTTACCCTTCATAAAAGTACAAAATAACTGTTTTTTTTCTTATATGGCATCTGTTTGTTCCATGTTAGTCAAAAATCAGTCAATAAATTGCATACATACAGTAATTATTTGTGAATATTTATGAGCTCATTCTTAAATAGAATTTAGTGCACAGTAACAAAGCTAATCCTTTTGTCTTTTAGGTGAATTAAGAAGTTGTTCTTATTCATTACTGGCAATGATATCGTGTTGCAAATAAAATCTCATAAATATTACCTTAAATTAGTGGGCTTTTCAGTTCAAGGCATTACATAATCCTTCTTCCTCTCTCCTATCAGTTCTCAACATCGTGTTGCTGCAGCTTATTTTGATGTTAATGCAGATTTATATACTAGAACCTACAGTTGTTGATTGTACAGTGAATCACAAAAATTAGTCGCAATGGTTTTCTCTCAAGATTCATTTTATAATTATTGGATGATTGAGTTATTATTCAACAGATTTCATTTTCCTCAGTATGGAGAAAACTCAGATTTTGTTTTCTAATCGTGCCATCGTTTTCCCCATGTCTCTTTTTTTTACCTTCTTTTGTGTTTTTCTGCTCTTTTTGTCATTGTTCATTCTTTCACACTAAATCTTGCACCTTTCTCCCTTTGAATCCCATGTCTGAAGTTTATTGATCTAGAGTAAAATTCCTGAGTCTGTGTGAGTGGAGCCTAGAGAGCTGCTTAGCTCATTCTAAAATAAATACCTAATCGGGCTAATACCTGTCTGGCTAATAACTCTTCTGGCTTCACTGACTGTATTGGATCTATACCTCTCGATGGTAAGAGAAACCTAGAAATTGTGTTCACATGAAAACACCCAAATTCAGTGCCTGTCTCAGACAGTTCCAGCATCATTTTCTGTATTTCATTATTTTTCATTTGTTACCTTGACTTGAGAATCTTTTCTTGCATGTACAGCGTGTTTTTTTCTGAACTATGACTAATTATTAAACAATGACACAGTTGGTTTGGTCTGAATATTTTATAGCGTGTGTATGACTTTCAAAAAGCACTTCTGTACAACTTTTCAGAGATTCGTTATTGTTAAATTGTTCATTGCTCAGTTCAGGCTATAGCTATCATTTTGCTAATATAAGAATGATGTTAGTATTAATTTTATTACACAGACTATGCCTGTTGCCATGGCCCTTCTGAGAGATGTTCACAACCTTTGTCCTAAGGAGGTTTTAATGTTTATTTTGGATTTGATCAAGTACAACGATAACAGGAAGAATAAGGTAAAGAATGTGTTAATTTGAATCCCTCACTTTCTTGTTGAAAAAGGTCTTAGTTAACATACTGCGTGATGGTTTATGCTGTTAATGTAAATCTGGCTGGGAGAGTTGATGAAAAGGTGATACGCTAAGCTAAACAGTAAATGTTACAGAATGTTCTGCAGCTGACATTTCTATGGCAGCGTTTCTTGGATGTTTCAAAGCTCTTTGTGCTTGTTGACTTACAAAGGAACCGCCTGTCTTCATGTGCACACATACTTTACTTACTTTACTCTTTTTCATTTGAAAGACCTATGTGTTTTGAGAAAATGTGCATGAGGCTAACATGTAGCCTGCGAAGTTAAGCACTCATTTCGTTGGGTTTGTTTTGTTTTGTTTTTTTTTTATCTCAAGAAGAGTATTTGAAAGAGCAAGGAAAGTAAATAATCACTTTTTAACAATACATAGGACTCTGGGGTTCTGGGCTCTGAATGTCAGCTCTAGCTTTCAGAACTGGATTGTTTTCATTTAGTTAAATAACAGCTGAAAGCCACATTAATAAATTGAAGTGTTTGAGTTGGAAGTGTTGTCATCTAAAGTTTCTTTCCACACAGACCATCTCCGAAGGATGATTAGATGACCTTTAAGATCCTGAGATGATACAAAATTCCATCTCCCTAGCTACAGAGAGAGTTTACAACTGCTGGCAAAATTTTAAGTGGAACAAATCTGAAGCATCTTAGCCCTCACTTTCTTGTCTGTAGAAACACATACTGTAACGAGATGCTTTTTGCAATATTACTGAAATAAGGAGATGATAGAGGGTGGAGAAGTAGAGAGTTAGACACGTGAATGCGAGCACCAGTAGTCACAAAACATGATGGGTTGTTCTAACATCTGCCTACCACCAAAGGAGAGACCCCACCTCACTTTGCCACACATCCCTTCCACACATGTATTTGACATCTTCTACCGAATCTGACAGCTATTGAGTTTGTTTAGTTTAAGTTAAATCAAGTCCAGTGCTTTTTCCTGGTGTTTAAATTTTAGCTTTGTACTTCTTGTTGCTCCCTAACAAGACCAACAAATAACACCAGCCAGCTTAACGGAAGGGGTGAAACTTCCTGAGGGTGAGCCCAGGTAAAAGGGGTGAATGAAAAAGCAAGAATTTCCACACTAAGCACCAGTGAGTCTGTTAGTTCACCTCAAAAGCTTGTGAAGTTGTTATCTAAACTGCCTGATTTTCTGAGGTGCTAAGCACTCAGTAACTTTAGTAACTTTGACATGGAATATAGAAACAGAGAGGTAGTTTTAGATGCTCTCATTTAGGAATAACGGCTTTTATTTTCCATACCTGGAAAATCTTCAATGCCTGATTTTTCCATTTGTATAAAGCAATGTGTTATTATTAATATGCTTTTGTTACAGAATGATTACTGATTGATACTGCCTAATTGCTCAATCACAATCCATTTTCAGAATGAATTTATACCCCTTTTACTTTCTCGTGCAGTTTCTCACATGATTTTTGTTTTAAGATCTTATTCTGTAGTAGTGCTTCAACATTTCTTTTCTTTTAGAGAATATATACTGTTATATTTGCTTGTGTTTAAATGCTGGTTTTATCTAGTTTTCAGACAACTACTATCGTGCCGAGCTGATCGATGCCTTAGCCAACTCTGTAACTCCTGCAGTCAGCGTGAACAATGAAGTTCGAACACTGGATAACTTAAATCCTGACATTCGACTTATTCTTGAGGAAATTACTCGTTTCCTAAATATGGAGAAGCTTCTTCCCAGTTACAGGCATACCATTACAGTCAGGTGTGGTTTAATAGTTGTACACGTAAGGAGAAGCAGACACATTAATGCTACTTTTGGGGGGTTTATGTACGCTTCTATACTTAATATTTGAGATTTTAGCTTGTGGGTCTTAATCATGTGTCAGATACCTTCCAATTTCCAAAAGCTGATAGTGCAAGTTTGTTTTGATTGCTTTCTTTTTTAACATTAATTTCTACCAGCGTAGACTTTTAATAGCAGGCATAAGGTGATCGTACTTGTGCCTCTTTAAGAAGTTTCTTTATGAAAGAGAAGTCTCTTTGTGAAAGTTTTGCCTTGTAACAATAACACTGTGTAATCTGAACTGTGTTTCTCTGTATGCTAGTTTAGTTCTACTGAAACCAAGGAACAGATTTGACATGATGGGGAATTCTGTTTGTTTCTACCTCATTCAGAGTTCATGAAAGCTATGTGTTAGTGCTGTGAAAGTAATTATAGCATGTTAATTTGATAATATAATTCTAGCGAAGTGCAATATTTGATTTTGAAGAAAGTAATTTTATACTTCTTGTCTGGCATTTTATCAATCTAATGTAAATTTCCTCTTTCTACCTCACCTAGCTGTTTAAAAGCTATTCGGGTGCTCCAGAAGAATGGTCATGTCCCAAGTGATCCTGCTCTCTTCAAGTCATATGCAGAATATGGGCACTTCATAGATGTCAGAATAGCAGCACTGGATGCTGTCGTTGATTACACAAAAGGTACTTTTTGTCAAGTATTTTGGCACTTTGTAACACGTGATATAGCAGAAAAATGTAATACCTCTTTAATAATAGGTTGAAATAGTGTGCACCAGAAAAGCTTGTGTGATGACAGATGTATTGGTAAAAAGCTAAGATTTCTATTAGTGCTTTGTCCTAGCAAATGCAAGTTTTATGAAGATGCGATGAGCATTGTTTCTCAGTGTTTGAATCAGCTACCTAAGTTTTGAGATAATGAATAGACAGCACAGTGAGCGGTGGTAAGGGGTTTTGGTAATTTCTTTTTAACACTTCATTTTCTGTGGTTTTGATTCAGTGAAGTTCAGCCATAATTGGTGGTCAGAGTTCTTGGTTTTGCTTTATGTTCTTGATAATCTGTTTTGCTTTTTTGCATGCATCTTATGGTTGTGTTTTGAAAACTTAGATTATTGGCTGGTTCTGTTTTGCCATTTATTACACACAGCTTATGTTTGTGAGATGTTTCCATTCTTCTAGTATTGTCTGTATTGTAGCTGACTGTTGCAGGCCCTTGAAAAAGGACTGGGTAGTTTTCTTAAATGCCATTTGAAGTTCAGATTCAATCCTGCCAGATTTGCTGGTGGCAGTTAAAAACTATATAATGATTTTATTTTCAGGGCAATGGAACGTTTCTTTTGCTTTTTGCATTAGTAACTGTTTTCTCTTTTTTTTTTTTTTTGAGGGGTTTATTACTTTGATCTTAATGCTGTCATTCTGTCCAAAGACTTCTCAAACTAGATAGGCAGTGGGAGGTGTTAAGGCAGTTGTAGTCTTTGAGTGAATGCATCTGGCATTGAGGCATATGCTTACAGGTTGAATCCAGACTGTCATACCAAAAAACTACTAACCTCAAGGGAGGCTGTGCACTGAGTGTCAGTCTCAGGCTCAATCATCAGTCTTGTAATTCACCACACATTCTGTACCCATAACCCACTGCACATACACTGTTTGGTGACTCTGTGAATGATACCCAGCTAGCATTCAGAACTCTGCTGGTGCTGTGCATCTCTGCCTCTGTTAGGCTACTTGCATTGTTCCTCCCTTCACAGAGTGTTAGTGGAAAGATTGCTGGAGAATGGAAAGCTTACTCATCAGCTTGCTTCACTTAGAATAATCTCCTCACTAATTCATCCCGCCTTTTTGAAAGAAAAAGTGATAGAAATAATGTTTTCTCATTAAATTCTTGACCTTTCATGGATGGTGTTTATATTTAATAATTAACTTGGATAAGAAAGTGTTTGTACTGCAAAGTAATACAGTGCAGCTTTAAAACAGCTGATCAAATGAGTTGCTGTATAAGCAAGATTGGATAAATTGCTTAAAATAGTCTAAAGGAAAGTAAAATTTGAATGGTAAAAAGTAGTAGAAAGATTATTTGAAGAAATCAGTGATTAAGTTGAACATAATTTCTGACTGAGCTCACTGTGAGATCTGGAAATGATGGATTAGTGTATTACTGTACCTGACCTGCCCCCTTGCCAAAGGCTTTTTTTCTCTGATGCAGAGGTATCAGATGCAAATATCTATCTGCTGTAAAGTCACAATAGTTCACAGCACAGCCTACTGGCTAACTGGTCATTATATCATTTCTCAGGTACAACCTTCCAATACTAACCACATGAGCTTCTGCTGTTAGACTGCAAGTCTTCAATGGAGGGATAAATCTGGAAGCTTAGTGTGCTGACTGACTTCTTCAGCTACCCATATAGAAGCGCTTGTCTCACTGAGCCTAAACCTGCCTTTGGAAGGAGAAATGATTTGCTGTCTATTGCCAAGAGGTCTGATTCTCATTGTTTCTGGCTACCTGGTTTCCAGTTCGTACTGGCTGTAAACCAGCAGCTATCAAATGCCTCTTGCTTGTGCCAAAGCTGGCGTTTTAGCAGTTCTTGTAAAGGAAGCTGACAGATTTTGTAATTTCCATAAAAAGGAAAGTCTGTATTTTCTGGGGCACTGTGGAACTCCCATGTTTTTCTATCAGCTCTAAGGGTAGGAATAGCACTGCCCTTTTTTTAAGTTACTTCAAATTAAATAATTTCTCCATGGAACTGAGTAAGTTGTTTTCTTTGCCTTTAATAGTAAGTCTTTTTTTTGAGACATGGTAACTGTAAAATGCTTGAGGCAGCATATAAGGACTTGGACAGTTGATCTAAACTGGCTCGAAGTGAACAGGGCTTATTAACTTTTTAAAGTTCACTTCTGAAAGTTGTACGACTATTAGTAGCTATATGTATACAACAAAGTAGTTGCATGTTTAGAAGAGGTAACAACAAACTGTTTCCAAAGTGTCATGAATGTTTAGGGTCTCAGATGTTTTGCGGTAAGTGAGAATTGATGTACCATCTCTTGTAATCTGAAAAACGCCAAGAGGTTTTTTACTTCAGAAAGCAATCACTTCTTTTTATGTCTACCAGAAGTATGAAAATCCACACATCTTTCTTTTCCCATAGTCTTCTCCTAGACAAACTGGCAAGACAAAGACAGGATGGGTGGTCTGTGAGCTGGGTAGGAAATTGGGTCATGGGCTGCGCTCAGAGGATGGCGATAAATAGTCTTTGCTCAGGCTGGCAGCCTGTCACAAGTGGGGTCCCCAAGGGAACATCTTCATAAATGATCTGGACAATGGCATTGAAAGCAGCCTCACCAAGCTTGTTGAGGGCACTGAACTGGTTGATGAGGTGGACACGTCAGGAGGGAGAGCCATCTTATAGAGGGACCCAGACAAGCTGGAAGAGTGGGCAAGCAAGAACTGTATGAAGAGCAAAGACAAGCACAAGGTGCTGCACCTGGGACAGCAGAACCAAAGAGCCCAGCACAGGCTGGGATTTGTGTGGCTGGGGAGCAGCAACGTTGAAGGAGACCTGTGAGTCCTGGTGGACAACCAGCTGACCATGAGCCACCAGTGCACACTGCAACAACGAAGGCAAACTGGATCTTGGGCTGCAGCCACAGAGGCATTACTGGCAGAGATAGAGATGTGATCATCCCGCTCTCCTCACCTGTTTGTCAGATTGCACCTGGAGTACTGTGTCCTGTTCTGGCCACCACAATTCAAGGAAGATGTGGGCATACTGGAACAGTCCAAAGGAGGGCCACAAAGGTGATGAGAGGGCTGGAGGACCTGCCCTGTGAGGGAAGGCTTTGAAGGTGTTTTATCCCTAGAGAATAGAAGGCTTATGGGGAACTCCCCACAATACTCCAGTTCTTAAAGGGCAGCTACAGAGGATGGAGGCTTAATCTTCCCAAGGAGCCACATGGAGAGGATAAGGTGCAACAGGTAAAAGTTGCACCAGGAAAGGTTTCATGTTGATACAAGAAAGAAATTTTTTGTGAGAACAATCACACAGTGGCACAACCTCCCCAGGGACGTGATGCAGTCTCCATCCCTGGAGGTTTTCAAGATGCGGTTGGACAAAGTGCTTGATAATCTTATCCCTTTCCTGTGAAAGGTTGGACTAGATGATCTGTTGAGGTCCCTTCAAGCCTGGGCTGTTGTATGATTCTGTGATTCTTCTGGCTAATAAGATTGGTTTTGCCCAAGGTCATGTTTAATTTGTCATTGCTCCCCAAAATGTTTTGTAGTTGCTTCATAAACTTGAAGAGCAGGTTAACTGTATTAATAGCAAAGCTTTGGAAGTCTCTCAGGCCTCATTTACACTATAAGGCAAATAGCAGGAGAGACTTACTTTATTTCAAGCACAAATAACTTTAAAAACCAAAGACTTCCCCCTTTCCCTTAACCACAAGTATGGTGTTTCTTGGTTCTGTCATCCAATACTGTCAGCTTAAAAATTTCATTTTCTAATCAAAAAACATTTCAAAATCCCTTTTGTTAGCAGTCAAAATAATCACAGCTTGCTTATGATTGTGAATCATACTACTATATACGATATACAATAATATTTTTCTTGCACGCAAAACAACTTTTATATGCCGTATTCTAGCTGCCTTTTATCCAAAAGAAGGGAGCTGCCAGTAAAACCGGCACTGTATGGACTTGAGCACAGGCAGTCACTAATCCCTTAAATTTATGTCCTAGGCATAACTTCTCAAAAATTTCTTTGATTTTTAAGTCAAATCTGAGATCATGGCATCATCTAGAATGGGGTAGCTGTGGTCTAAGTGGTGCAGAACGTGAGCTAATACATTTCTGCATCTGAACAGGGTTTGTGTAATTGGTGTTGCTGACAGCCTGTGTTGGTTCCTGTTTGGCAGTGGTACTTGGATAATCAAAGGAATTTTTTAATCTAATTTAAATTTTAAACAAGATGATTTTGTTTCTAACAGTGACAGGCAGCAATTTTCTAGAAGCATGTGCTGGTAGGTTTCAAAACCCATTTGAATTGCAAAGTATACTGATTTAAAAAACTAAGGAAGGCTACTGAGAGGAGTTTGCTTCAGTTTTGTGTAAGCCCTCTAGTTGTCCTCTTTCTGTTCTATTTATAGATAATAATCTTTCGCAGATTCCTACGCATGAGAATTTTAGGTTCTCTATTACCTATGGAAAATAGGATGGTTTTGCTAGTTGAAATGATATGTGGATGTGTTCATTTTAGGAAGCACACAGTATCAAGATGATAATTTACTCTGTGATCTCAGTCAACACTCACGAGCGGCAGTTACCTGCTGATAGTCACGTTGGTGGTTGTCAAACAACTGAGGCATGAAGGGGTTTTGTGCATGTTTCTGTTTCCGTATAAACTACTTTTTAATTGAGTTCGCAATATAATTAATGAAATTCCTCTTCAGTTGCAGTGATTCAAGTTGTTTGTGTTCAAATTCAGGAACTTGTGATTGTCTTGATCAAAATCCTTCCAGTTTATGCATATTTATAGGCATTTTATTTTCTTTTTCTTTGCAGTTGATAGGAGCTATGAAGAACTACAGTGGTTACTTACTATGGTTCAGAATGATCCTGTACCCTACATAAGGTTAGTGAGTTAATAAAGAGCCAGTATTTAACAACGCTGGGAACTGCTAGTAAATTCTTGGCCTGGAATCACTAGAACAGATCCGATGCTGAGCTGATTAATGCTTCTTCACAAACCAGTTTTTTCTTCTTGTTATATAAATTGAAACATGTTTTGATGTTTCAACAGTTCACACCTCAGAAACTAATGTACTCTTTTCTTATTCTCCATTATATTACTCTTCTTTATGTTCAGCCCCTGTGGTGTAAGTCTGAAGTTAGAGGTTGCTTCCTGATCATAAATAGATCTGATGCTGCATGTAGCAAAAAGACTTTGTAATACTTAGAAAAGACAAAGGTTGAGGTATCGTGCACACAGTGTTTTGCCAGCAAAAAGTGTAAAGCAATTGTTAGACTGTAGATGGGGTGAAAGGATAACGTGTGAAAATATGATGTAATTTGTAGGATTGCTTGTTCCAGCTTTGTTTTCACCATTCAGCAGATATTTTAGCACATTGATTATAAACCTTTGAACATAGGCGTTCATGATAATTGTTTTTCCCCTGACACTTTCTTCTTATGGCCACCATTAAAATACTGAGTTTCAAAGATAAATAGTATTACTTTTACTCTCTCTGTATAGGTGATTTTTTGCAAAGATCATAGCTGCAAGATTGTTCTATATTTTATTTCTGTCATTTTTAATGAAAGTAAGTACATTTGCACTCATTAGAGGAGGTTTAGCTTTAGTCTAGGAAGGAGATTTAATTTTATTTGTATCTTTTTGAAGAGGAGTTTAAATTTGGATTGAGTGCAATGTGTAAGCCTTCTTCAAAAGAAAGAAAGAAGAAATATATCTATAATATTTTTCTTGTTCCAAATCATAAAACAGCAAAGTGAAAGCTTGGCTATAAAGGGAGCATACTGAAAATAAGAAGTAATGGAACAAATAATTATTCTCATTCATAAAATGTTTTCAAGGCCAAATTTAAAGAAAAAGTGGGGAAAGGGAAAAATGTATCTACTTTAATTTCAGTGTGTAAATACTGTAAGCAAGCATGTAAGTGTAGAATCTCTATACACCAGCGTAACTTCAGAGATGAGAGTGTTCCTTTCCAGAAAAATGTGCAAGTCACTGGATTTGGTCCTGATGTTTTGCATAAAGTTGTTTAAAAATTTTTTGGTGTCAGTATGTAAAGGGTTTATTTGCCAGACTTGCTCCTTCTTTGTAATCATAAAGTCAGTGTGCAAAAAAATTGTTACTAAAGAGAAGAGCATAATGTAGGCTACAGTTTGGTACCTAACTGTTAAAAATAATGTCTAATAAGTCCTGCTGCTTTGCACCTTGGTTTTTATCTTTAAATTTTATTATTTGCTTATGAGTAAATCTGAGTCTATATATATTGTGGACAGAAGGAAGAGCTACAAGCATAAAACATTGGTTAAAATTTTTGAAGAAATCCTGTACTGAATAAGGGTCCTGTGTTGGATAAGCTTGTAAGAACATGGCAGACTGAACAGACTTTGTATTCTTAGTGTACTCATTTGGATAAAGATGTTTTTCTTTCAGGCATAAGATTCTGGATATGCTGACTAAGAATCCACCTTTTACCAAGAACATGGAGTCCCCTTTATGTAATGAAGCTTTGGTAGATCAGCTTTGGAAACTGATGAATTCAGGTTGGTTTTTATTTCTTGGTTGGTTGTTTTGTTGCCTTTTTGTTGTAAGGTTTTTCGAAATAAGCATTAAAGACTTGCTTCAGAATATGCTAAGAGCTCTCTTAGTTTCAATAGTTAAAATTGAAAATTCAGTCTCAGAGGTTCATTGTCATATAGGTACCTCCAGAACTGTCTCAGTGACATGGGGTACCAAACCTTGATTTTCATTCTTTTGTCTACTACTGTAGTATGCTTTGATGTACTTTGGCATAGAATGTTTCTTTGACCCAGGTGTTCAAAGCAAATGTTTCCTCAAATGGTGGCATCTGTACTACCTTTTGCTTTATAATTTGCTTTAGATTAGATAGTCTGTCTTTGTCCTCTTTTACTAAACTCAGAATATGAGAGGATAACATTTGTATAGATAATTTAAACGAGATTTTTAGAAGTATGTTATAAATTCAAGGCTCAATTTGCTTTGTGTGATTAGGAAAGATCCTAATGAGAGAAGGGCTTGCATCTTTACCATTGACCTGTTTTTCATTACTAAAGCAGTTTTATCCAGTACTGACAAACTGCCCTTTAACATCTGGCACATTACTACATGGATTACATATAAATGTTTATATAGCTTTTTTAGGTCATTGGAGGCTGTCTGTTCTCCACGTACCATTATTTTTAGTGTTCAAAAGTTTACAGATACACTCCAGGGGTTGAAATGGGGAAACTACCACCAGTAGTTCAGTTTCATAGGATTTGCCAAGTGTCAGGCACAGAAAATAAACAATTTTGGTGTTCCCATCAGAGTTTATTTTTCCTTCTTCTTGAGAGAAGAGTGTGTGTAGTGTTTCTTACAACCATTACCTCTTTTTGCAAGTAACAAATAGGGTATACATTCTTATTATGATTCATGGGGCTTTAAGTACTTAAATTTCTGTGCATTAAGATGACATAATGTTTCAATTTATTTTCTGTAAGGGCTAACTGTAGCATTCCAGGGTACCTTGAAAAAATGTTTGCTAATGTGAGACAAGTTAGTAGCCAGGTTTAAAGCTGCACAATCCTACAATCACGAGTTGCTTTCATTTAACATAAGCATATGGAATGGAAAGCAGACTGCTTGATATATATAATCTTTTTTTCTTTTTCCTTCTGTGTTAATCTGCATTATGTGGATAAGGCTCACAAGTTCCCAAGATCGCAGGGCAAGTCTGCAACCAATTTTATTTAAGCTTAGGAGAGAGATACTGAGTGGGAATTTATCTTATCATTCAAAGATGTACTGGTTTAAGAAGTTGAGTCAATTATTTGTTGTTGAAATATTAGAATAGTTTTTAAATTAATATTTGTGAATATGTCATTCTCTAGAGAGTATTTTAATGTTAGAAATGTCCAGATCAATATTCATGTTGCTTTCACTTTTAACTGAGTTAAGTGTACATACAGCTAAGCTCACTCAAAACACTACTTAGCCCCATGAAACTTAGTATTTACAGAGGTAGACCTTGTAATTTTATTTTATGCTAAGTCTTGCACAGCCACATTAACATGGCATTGGCACATCTGTGTCTTGTTTACTAGATAGAGTTCTGTTCCTGCTGTGGAACAATATGTTCAATAAACTTTCAATCAGTCAAGAGCTGGGCTGAGTTCACACCAGAATCACTGTATTTGCAGCGTTGCACCAGATGTAAGATGTCTTTGTGTTGTGATTGGTGCCAAACGTGCTTTGACCATTTGTGTATGAAGATAACAAAAGCAGTACACAGTTTACAGTGAAAAAATCAGTGAAGCATTGCTTTGTGCAGTAAGAATCCGTGTCTCCAGTATGAATCCACATTAAACTATTGAGTACCCAGTGAAGTGCATGACATAGTAGTGACGTCAGAAAGCATGTTTATGCATTGCTGGTTTGTATTATCAGTGTAGTTTCCAGAAGGTCATACTTAAGGCTACTACTATATTTCATGGAATACGCAAGCAAGTGTGCCCAAATCCATTGATGCTGGAAGCCATTTTGGTAACAAAATATTCTATTTAATTGCCCAATAGTAAAACTTCAAGTGAAAAATTCATGTGGTATTTTCGTTGTAGTTTTCATTATGTTAGCGTAGCGCTTAGTTTTCCACTCTTGTTCTGCAAACGTGTTTAGCTTACAACCCAAACAACTTAGAGCCTTTCTTTTAAACAGGTTGTGGCAGCTGAATTTGAGTCAATAAGAGGCAGGAATATTGAGGGAAGTGTATCTTAAGTACAGAAAATGTCATACTCTGGTGGATCCAGGTCACTTAAACTGCTTTATTTAGGGGAGAGGAGAAGATACTGTCTCTGTATTAACAATAATCTCTTTTGGATTTTAGGAACTTCACATGACTGGAGATTACGATGTGGTGCTGTGGATCTCTATTTCACACTCTTTGGCCTCAGTAGACCTTCTTGTTTACCATTACCAGAGCTTGGTCTTGTTCTTAATCTGAAAGAAAAGAAAGCTGTACTTAATCCAACGATTATCCCTGAATCAGTTGTAAATAATCAGGAACCTGTGAATAGTACTAACAATCACGGACAGTCAATAGGATTTCAGAACACTGTAAGCACAAACTATCTGCATACATCCCATTCAGCTGACTCCGAGTCCTTGTCTTGCTTGCTGGTTTAATTTTGTATTGTGTTCAAGCTTCTCATGCTTTAGCTAAGCTATCTTTATACCTTGTTACTGTTTATTCCTTCCACTTGAAAAGCTGGCATATACCATAGCATTTTAACTGTTTTGCATAGCGTATGCAAGCTTTTACTTGTTTTTTTTCTAGTCTCATTATTTCAGTTCTTTATAAAACTTAACTTTTTCTATATTGCTTGTGAGACATGAAGCGATTCACAGAAATGTTTGATGCTGTGATGAAAACTTTTTTATTAGACTAAGAATATTGCTTAAGGGCAAGTTATGCAATTTTCCAAAACAAACCCTTTTATCAAAAAATTTGTTACATCTTAAAATAGATATATCTCTTTTTAAACAACATTAAGAAATGTGAAAGTTGGAACTTTACCACATCTTCAGTGAACACATAAATCGGACTATTTAGTACCATGCTCTGAAGGATTTGTAACAACTTCTGAAAAATCATATACATTAAGGTTCATACCTTTCTGATTGTGGAGACTTCAGTCCTAACACAGAATCCATTGCATAGTTAAAAAATAGATGTTAGGAGCTTATTCAATTCTTACCTTTCTTATGAATAACTGCCACTGCTGCAAGACCAAGTCTTTTTGTTGGACAGATTTAATCATGCGGGGAAAAACTCAACAGACGTGGAAATAATGAGATTCAAGAGCTACATTTGATTGAAACTGCTTCTGAGTAAATCCTGAAAGAGAATGTGAACATGTGGTCAGCATGTTTGAAACTCTTTCCCCCCTTCTGAATGGGATGGTTTACTATTACGTTCAGTCACATGGTTGATTTCTGTATCGTTTATATTCAGAAGTTATCACAGTAGCTTGCAGGCCAATTCCAGAAGGGGGAGAAAATGATAATGGAGTCAAACATCATTAGAGCTATCCTACATATTTACACAATTTATAATAAGTCCCAATTTGCTACTAATAAACATCAGAATTAACTAGCAGTAGACATTTTGTTGGCAGATTTTTAGGCTTTGGTTCAGCGAGCATCCAAATTTTTTTGCAGCCAATCTTAATAAAAAAAAATTTAGTTGTAAGTCTTCTTCTTCCTATACTACCCTCCTTTGTGATAGCAGAGTGTTGCTGCATAGTGAGCTGGATCAGGGCAGGATCTAGTTGAAAAATATCTTTTTTTATGAACAGACAGTTCCTGCTGGTTCAGTTTCTTGGCCCAGTTCATCATGTAGTTAGACAAATAACTTGTGGCAGCCCCGGACAGAAATCTGTGAGGAAGAGGAGGAGGCTGCTTTTAGTAGCAGTACGCTAGTGTGAAATATAAGCCTCAATTCATACTTCATTCCTTGTATCTTTTCTTATGCCTTATCTCCATTCTCCTACCCCTTACTTTAAGGTTACCATTTTCCATATAACTCCCTCAGAATTCAGGGAACTGATTTTCCTTGTTAAAAAAATCGAACTAGAAGCATAAACCAAAGATTGCCTCTCACATAGACAAAGTTTATCCAGAAGTGATTCACAACAGTTGTGTGTTGGATTAAACAGCAGGGTTAAAAAAAGGGAAATACATAATTGAAGGAAAATTAATTAATGTGATAGAATACATCAGATTAACATTTAGATTCTTTAAAGTAGACTCTATCTGCCGAGAGCATAAACATGTTAAAATAAGTACTGGTAGACTTGTGACACTGAATTTGCTGAAGATGGTAAAAGTCACTAATTTTATAAAATTGACTTATAATTGTTCAGGGCAAATCTGTGAGACTTTTGTATGTCCTTTGAAGGATAGAGGAAGGAGCAGTTCAGTGGAGCAGCTTATGCTTTTGAGAGTCTATGATACAGCTTTTATCTGGTTTTTAGTGGGCTCTTAATTATGTTTGCTTCTGTGGTATTTTTCCTTCTATATTTTGTGTATTGGGCATGTTGTAGCACCTATCTCCTGTTTTACTGACTGTATGTGGAACTTAGTAGACTCTCCTGCTATTTTTATATTCCTTTGACCCTGTTTCTGTGGACAGTCTAGGCAGTAATTTACAAAACAGTTTAACTTTTTAATAATATTGTTGTGAAATCAAAAAAAAACCAAACCCAAGTTATAAGTGCTTGTTATGATTTGTATTCAAGAAAGTAAGCCTTAGCTTTTAAAGCTAACTAAAAGAAGATTTAGCTAAATCCCATGTGTAAATCAGAGGCTATCACAGTTTTTCAGCTATGATTGGACTGAGGAGAGTCTGCAAGGCACAGATTTATAGAAAGGCTATTCACAGGCAGCAAATGTTGCACACCAACAGTACCATGATTGTGAGAAGGAACAGAAAAGATGCCAATGGTAGATATGCAGAAGGAGAAGGGATAGAAGTAAAGAGAAACTATGTTTGTAGGAGAGGTTGGCACAAATCCATGCAGGGTTTTAGAAAATACTTTTTGCCAGAACTACAGGGAAAACTTTGTTCAAATCACCCACTTCACCCAGAAGTGTTTTCAGCTATCAGGTCTCTTTTAGGCTGAAACATGGCTCTTGCTATCTTCTAATTTTGGTCTTTTAATGCTGCTTCAGGAGGATGATCATCTTATTAAGGAAACAGCATCCAGCATTTCTGGTCATCAGCAGGGGGTGAAGAGGAAGGCTGATATGCCACTCGGGTCTCCATTGGAGCCAGGGCAAATACTAGAGAAGAATGAAGACAGTAAAGTCAAACTCAAAATCAGAGTAAGAAATGGAAATTCAACTTGCACAATATGTAGGATATTCAGAATAACAGCAGTGGATTCTGCTGACTTCCCTTAAAGCTGTGTTCAAACAAAAGACACGTTGTGTGTATGTGTGCAGTAGTTGTTACACTTACTTTGCAAAAATCGTTTTCCATCAGATTCTTTATTGGCTGAAAAGAACTAAAATTGACAGTTAATGCTCCTGTTCGCACAGCTTCATGGTAAATTAGAATGAAGAAAACACACTGACCCTTTTTAATTTCACTGAATTTTTATTCCTTCGCAGTGGTAGATATCACTTCCTTTCCCTCTCACCCCCAGTTTACCACAAAAATAGAGTATTTTAAGTTCTATTTAGTGATATTCTTACAAGTTATTAGCATCTGCGTATTTTTTGTTTCCTGATATCTTAGTTCTCAAACTCTCAAGATGAGGAGGAAATTGATATGGACACAGTTCATGACAGTCAAGCCTTTATTTACCATCATTTGAATATGTTGGAGAGACCATCCACACCAGGTATGAGTAAATTTATTGCCAAAATGATAGTATGAC
This sequence comes from Pezoporus wallicus, assembly GCF_028554395.1. NCBI lineage: Eukaryota > Metazoa > Chordata > Aves > Psittaciformes > Psittacidae > Pezoporus > Pezoporus wallicus. Next base: position 1,323,726 of record NW_026639618.1, read on the forward strand.
TTTTCCAACTATTTCAGTCACGTATGGGGTTTTTTTTACTACTGTTTATTCCCAAACATAAAGTGTTGGTAAGTGTTAGACGTTAACTGATTTCCAGGGGTAAAGGGTGCATAAGCACATTTTTGTAGCTTCCAGTATATTTATAGATAACTGTATACATATGTATTTTCATTGTCTAAGTAAGACAAGTATGTATCATGCTTATAAAAGTGAAGAGCTCAGGAAAGAATAAAACTACATAAAGCTGAAATAGAACCCCATAAGCAATTGGGTCAAACTTACTTTGCTGTAGTTGTTACTTAGAAAAAAAATAATTTTGAAAATTAACTTTAAAAAAAATAGCAAGATCGTTAAGGTAAAAAAAAATCTCTACTCAGAATCACAAAGTGATTTATAACAACTTCAATATTTGAAAAACATGCAGGCCTCAAAGGTGCTTAGAAGGGCTTTTCAAAGTTGAAAAGATTGCATCTATGAGTAAAATGGTTTAATTTCAAGCACTTTTACTACTTCTCTAAGTATCTTTTTTAATAAAATACTTTACAAAATCATTTCTCAAAGAACAGTGTTTTTTAGAAACCTTAATGCATGCTGAACTTCACTGATGAACATGCACGTTCTTACCTGCCAGTAGCAAAGAAATTCAGCGGATAGTCCCATTTTCTCAAAACATTTTAACCACATTTCTTAAGTTTAGGTCCAGAATGTGCCAGTGGCACTAAGCTGAGGTATTGTGACCATGTAACTAGCATTTTTGAGACCTTCGGTACTCAGCTGTGCTGCTTTTGGCTGGGATAGAGTTAATTTTCTTCACAGTAGCTAGTACTAGGCTGTGTTTTCAACTTGTGCTGAACACAGTGTGATAACACCAGGGATCTTTTAGTTACTGCTGAATAGTGCTTAGAGTCAAGACCTTTTCTGCTTCTTATTCTGCCCCACCATCAGTAGATTGAGGGTGCACAAGTTGTTGGGAGGGGACACAGCCGGGACAGCTGACCCCAACTGACGCAAGGGATATTCCATACCATATGTAATGTTCAGCATATACAGCTAGGGGAAGAGTGGAGGGGGGGACATTTGGATTGATGGCATTTGTCTTCCCAAGCAACCATTAACGCATGATGGTGTCCTGTTTTCCTGGAGGTGGCTGAACACCTGCCTGCCCATGGGAAGTGAATGAATTTCTTCTTTTGCTTTGCTTGAGTGCACAGCTTTTGTTTTCCTAATTAAACTGTCTTAATCTCAGCCTGTGAGTTTTCTCACTGTTACCCTTCTGATTCTCTTCCTCATCCCATTGTGGGGTGAATGAGTGAGCAGCTGTGTGGGACACAGTTGATGGCTGGGGTTAAACCACAACAGCATCCAAAACAAGATTTTAAGGTTGCAGTACTGCAGTGTGTAGAAGTGTTTGGCCTTAGAAGTAGGATTCATAGTAATTACCCTCTTGTTTGTTTTTCTGTTTTTATCCAGTGGTTGCCTAATCTAAAATACAAGTAGATCTTAGCAGCAGGATCTGGCACATTGGTTAAGTTTTGAGTGCTGTAGATCCTGAGCTGATCTGACAGGTGACCTCATCTGCTTCCCCTGGGACCTGGCAAGTTAGTGGCCCTATTTAAGAGAAGCACCGGTGGATGTTCCTGTTCTTGGTGTCCTGCTGAGGCTGATGCCGTGGTGCTGGCTGGGGTTATGGAAGCTGAAGACTCATACTCCCTTAGGGCCTAGGACTTAACAGTTTTACTTCCTTGGCAGATGCTGTAGCCACCAAGAGGTTTTGTTTTGGTTTTGTTGTTTTTTTCATAAAAGGTAACTGCTGTCATTGCTCAGCTAACAAATCAAGTTCATATGGGGACATAAAACACAGGGAAGTCTAGTTTCTGGATTCCAGATGGCTTTTGGTTAATGACATGTGCCTGTACAGCCAGGTCCACCAGGATGGATTTGCTGTTAAATACGTAGAGTAGCAAAACTCGCACCATTTTGCCTAAGAACAGGCATTTCAGCAAAGTAAAGGGGAAGGCTGCATATAGGTTGCTGTTACGAGCTTAGGAGCCTAATTCTGCTCAACTTTTAATTTAAATGTCTCAGAGCTGCTTGGTTTGTCCTCAGTGTTATGGGCAACCATCAGATTTTCTGTTGTAGCAAAGAATGACACATCCAGGGCACGCGAGTGCAAAGCTGATCCACTGAGGATTAGTATTTATAACTCTTACATGGTATTTTGCAACAATTTTTTTTTACCGGACTTACACACTCGGTGGAATATAAAGTCATAAACAAAACTCTGCCAAATACTTCACAAATAGGACTTATGGGACCCTCTGTACGCCAGCTCTGTGCTCCAGCTCTTGCATGTTAAGTTTGCACTAGAGTTCAGAAAGGGTAAGGCCTGATGAGGAGTGGAGTAATGGCCAGTTGACTGCTGCTTTTGTAGACCTACAGCAGACAAAAGCTACTTCGAGTTTCACTTGTGTGCTGAATGACCTTCTCACCTCTGCCATTCAGGCATTCAGCACATGGGAAGGCATTTTCTTTCTTAGGTAATAAATGAGACAAATGCTGGGGCTTTGCCACATAATTCATTTTCAGTAATAAGCCTTTGAAAAGCATTAGTTTGAAACACTTCAGATTAATTTCATTTTCTTTGGTTTGTGCAGTAAGAAACAGTTCCACTTCAGATATTCTTTGCTTCTAAAATTTCACCTGTTTCTTATTCATGGCATTTTTCTTAGAAGCAGAGATGTATGAATTTCAGGCTGGGTAAATAAAGACAGTGCAATCTTTAGGAAATTGTATACTTCTGAGAAGAAACAGATGGGGAAAAATAAAAGCATACGTAAATAAAATTGTTCATGCATAGGAGTGTTCTGTTCTACAAAGGAATCACAGATAATGTTTCCTGAGGGCCTTGGAGTTTTTTGCAGTGATGACGGAGGATGGGCCCACTTCAGTGAGTGCTTATTGTGAAATAGATTGACAACAGGTTCTGAAATGGTCTCAGTGCCTTCTTAGTAAATCTGTAAGGTCTTGTATCTGCCTCCATACTGTGGCTCTTACTTGGAAGGCAGCAAGCTCTTAGTCCATACTCTGTTTTCCTCTCACAGCTGTGGGTTATGTCCCTACATGTCACATGAAGCATTAGGTCATGAGCCAAACACAGCCTGTGAACAACAGCTGCCAGGAGGAAGTTCATTTGGGTCTAAATCCTGCTGTAGCTGTGTATTCCTTTATACTTTTTTTTTTTTTTTACACTCCCCACCACCCTGACTGATAATTTGGATTTGTTCAAATTAATGTAACCCCCCCTAAAGCCAGGAAAAGGTTATTTTTGGTTTTTTTTCTTCCCTGTGCGCTTCTGCTCATGGATATGAAAGGTTAGGGCTGAGACATGCTACATGGGCAATAAAAGAAGTCTTGTACTACAGCTCTTGCAGGATTACAGGTTTCAGTACTAGAATTATAGCAGCTTTTGTAGTTCATATAGAAAATCTTTTAAATCCTACTGAAGCATCCTGTCTACAATAATAGAACTGTGAACTCTGGTAGTTAAGAGATTCTGGAGATTCCAAACATTTTTCATGACATTATTAAAAGAAAGAGTTGTGAACGGTTGGAAGGATGCTGTTGGGTTGATTATTCATCTGCCCTAAGGGCTAGGAACATGGCAGCTGTTTTAGAGCCTCTAGTGCTGTGCAAATTCACATTTCTAATGTGAGAACAGATTTTTTTGCTACTAAGTTGCCAAGAATAGTAGTAACGCTCGCTGCTCTTCAGATCAAAAGAACTTCAAGATCATATTTTGTATAAGCAGTAGATTTAAACTCTCATTTCAGACTATAAGACCTGTTGACTTCAGTGAGATCTGATTAAGATAACACTTCTATATTTACTTTAATATTTCACTTATCTGAAAGTACAGCAGTTCAGAGCTAACCTCTAAAAAGTTATGCTGCGTGTCAGTGTTTATTGATTGGCATGTTCTTTTCTGCTTCCAAAATAAATGCCTAGTTGTAGCCTTTGTGGTCTGCCAGTGAAGTTATATGTCTTTAGGGCTCAACAGATCATCACTGATAAACATTTAGTTAGAATTTTTCCAACCATTTTTGGTAGTTTGATAGCTAATACAAAGCAGTGTCCAATTCTTTCTTTATTTCTACAAAAGAAAAAAAAAAAAGACATACAGCAGTGTTCTTTTTGTACACTGGCAGTCCTTTCTCTGATCACATTCAGGAGCTTTGAAGACACATGCTGAGCATTCAAACGCAGGCCAGAAAGATCCTTTGGCCATTCCATTAATCCCTTGCCGTTTTCCAGGATAATCAAACTGGAAATTTCCACTGCTGAGCTTGTAGGTCACTCTTTTTACCCTGTAGATGTACATGAGGTTTTGATGGTCTAGGCCACACTCTTACCTCTTGATAGGACTGTGGTCTTGTTTATCACAGTTACTGTCTGCAGTTTCAGGAAATAATGAATTAGCTGGATTGAATTGTTTCTGGAATGATTTGAAACTGGATACAACACATACTGCAGTAAGGTATAGAGGGAAACTGTTGCAGTCATGTTTAACCAGTTCGTTTACAACAATATATCTGAGCTTGTGGTGCTAATCACTGCATTTCAAGTGTATAGTAGATACTAGGAGTTCAGTATGAGTTGTATGAAAAGCCCACTCCTCTGGAGCTCAGTGAAGCTACCTGAGTTAGCTATAGGAGCACCAGTACATCCGAGCTCAGCCAAAGAGGCCTCTTGCCAAGAAGGGTTAAGGAAGCATCAGCACAAGTACATAAATACATAAAGAAACACTTCTTGGATTTTGCTACTATTTTTAATGAGGGAAAAATTGTCACAACTGTTCTGTTAGACTATCCTTTAATAACATGTAATATTACTATAGTGTCTGATAGTATCTGATACACACATGTTGACTTTATTACCTAAAGTATAACTGTTTCCAAACTGCTGACTCGTAAGTTTTGAGGTTGTATAGATAATTTTGCCTCACTGAAATAGTATGTGGTTAATTGCACACTTCACAAGCAAGGTTGTTTTCAAGTGCTTTATCTTGAAGTGTGTGAAAGCAGCTTTAATAGAAACATAAGCCCTGCAGATAGTGACAGCATGAATGAGATTGCATCAGTGTGTGGCTGCATTGTGTTAACTACATGGTTTAATAAAAGCAACTTAGTTGTGTAGCTGTGCCTGTCTCTGAGAAAAGAGCTGATCACTCTCAAATGGAATCACTGTCCCTGGAAGTGTTCAAAAACTGTGTAAACGAGGCTCTCAGTGATACAGTTTAGTGGTGATCATGGCAGGTGTGGTTTAATGGTTGGACTTGATGATCTTAAAGGTCTTTTCCAACCTAGTTGATTCTATGATTCTAAACTTAGGAGATGGATAAGGCTAACAACTAAATTTTCATGTGAACTACCTGAAGCCATTAAACACACAGAGTATTCTGGATTGACTTACTAATTTAAATGATTTTTTTCTCTAGAATAGGAAATACACTAGAATTTTCTAGAATATTAAAGTATATGTCATAAAAATAACACCACAGTTAAGCTAGTATTTTAATATAAGGACAAAGCAATATAGTTTTGAAGCAAAATTCAACTGAGGAAATTAATAAAACACATGTTGAAAGTTATATTTTGATTAAATCACCAGCCCATATATGCAGTATGTTCACAGATGCTATCCTTTGGTGTAGGTATAGGGAATTATCTGTCTGGATATAAATCACACTAAAAAATGTGAAGTCAAATGAATCTGTAAATTTGAATTAGTTTGATTTTTTTTTTTTTTTTTTTTTTTTTTTTATGTTGAAGCCAAATTAACTGATTTGTTCAGCACATCCTCAGAAAACTTCTGGGTGGTTTTATTTTAAATAGACCTTTACTTCTCGCTCTCAAACTTTAAGTTTTGTCATATGGTCCTTCAAAGAACACTCTGATAGACAGAAAATTGATAAATCTTTTTCAGATATATATATAATTTGAAAAGTCTACTTCTTCAGACAAATGATGAGACACTCTTGCACTCTGGAAGCCTGGAATTATTTATGCTTGGTAACTTTTTGTATGTGCTTCGTTGGTGGTTCAACAGACGCATAAACACAGCATTAAATTAAAAAATAGTGTGTCTTGGATGTTTCCAGGGTAATACTAAAAAACAAAAGTAGAAATAAGGAAAAACAGGGTAATTGTCAAAACAATTTTTAAGCTCCTTTCAGCTTAAAATCTCCCAGTGTTCTCTCTTTAGAGCAAATGCTGGCCAGCGCTGAGCAAATTGCATTATTTTTCTCATTAGCAACCTTTCTTTAGCTTCTGGGGGAGACACAAATTGCTCATGTGCTTGTATTGATGTCCCCTTCTTCCCAGAGGTGGCTGGTGTCAGGTTCTGGTGCACTAGCCTGTCCTCATCTGAAACACTGGATCCATGGGCCTTGGCCTGTGCTTTGATTTGTGAAGTTGATTTCTCCCTGTCTTGACACATGAATAAATCAGGGTGCGCATGGGGTCATTGTTAACAAGTGTCACTTTGGAAAAGTCAGCTGTTTTAAATAGATTGTACATGCAAAGAAATAGAGACTGTAAGTCTGTGGTGTCCTGCCCTCTTCACACAAAATCAGAGATAGGCTGAGAAAGTTGGGGCTGTTCAGCCTGGAGAAGAGAAGGCTGCGTGGAGACCTCATAGCAGCCTTCCAGTATCTGAAGGGGGCCTATAGGGATGCTGGAGAGGATCTCTTCACTAGGGACTGTAGTGAAAGGACAAGGGGTAACAGGTTAAAACTTAAACAGGGGAAGTTTAGATTGGGTATAAGGAAGAAATTCTTTACTGTAAGGGTGCTGAGGCACTGGAATGGGTTGCCCACGGAGGTTGTGAATGCTCTATCCCTGGCGGTGTTCAAGGCCAGGCTGGACAGAGCCTTGGGTGGCATGGTTTAGTGTGAGGTGTCCCTGCCCATGGCAGGGGCGTTTGAACTTGATGATCTTAAGGTCCTTTCCAGCCCTAACTACTCTGTGATTCTATAAATACCAGAGAAACCATATGGAAGATCTTATGAAAGCCTGTTGGCATGTTAAAGTCTCGAGTTATGTATTTCCAAATTGTATAAGTTCGGTAGCAAGAGTAAATTAGGTACACTACCAGCCGCTGTTGTTCAGTGTTCATGTACCTGTGGTTCTTTAAAAGGAAAACACTGACCCTAGATAACTGATAAGCAAGATGATGGAATTATCTGACAGCAGCTTTTATTACAATAGAAAGTGTTACTTTAAAACTTAATCAAGATCTAACCTCCTTTCATTCTAAAACTAAATTACAAGATACGTGTTTTCGTATTTTTTCTCTCTCACATTGGTCCCCAGCACAGTTTCAGATCTTTTTCCCATGGGATAGTTACCCTGTCTAATTTTAAACACCTACCCAGTTAGCTGGAACACTGCAAAGCCAATAATTACATTGGAATCTCCACATCCCAAACAGAAGGAGATCCAAGTGCATTTTCTTCCAAGGAATTCTCCCAACCACTTCAGAAGCAAGCTCCTGGGCTCACCCTCCACTTATTGTGGGTTTCTGTGATTTGAGAAACCCAGGTTCCAGTCGTGCTCCCCCTGCCAGAAGGAAATGGGTTCCCTGCAGGAAGAGGGAGTGCTCCATGCCTCCATGCAGCAGTCCTGCTCTACCCCTGCTGATATGAGGATAGCATTAATGCCCCGTAAAGCAAATCCTACTTAGCCTTGCTTTCCTACTTTGGCAGCTTCCTGGCATGGGCTCTAAGTATGTATTAGTTAAAAAGAAATTAAAATGAAGAATAAGAAGTTTAACGGTGAATTTCACAGGTAATTGGCAAGTTTTTTATAGAGCTTTTACAGTTCTGTCCATTTTAAAAGAACTGAGTGTGGTAGTCTGCATGCATCCTGTCTGAGCCATTATCCAGGATCAATACATTTGATTCCTGATTTCAAAGCAGTCTTTAGGAGTAGGAGGAAATTTTCTGGATAGTTATTTTTGGATTTAAAACACCAACAGATTATAGCTATCATTTACCTCTGTGAAGAAAGTGTATGTGTACTCTCAGGTACTGGCTCTTTTATTTCTTATTTGTAGCGTATTGCCAATGTTGACTGTCTCCTTAAGCCTCAGCAGCCTTTGAGGTGCAGCTGGATCCCACTTCTCCCCTTCCTGAAGATCTTCCTGACTTGCAGTTCCTACGTGCTCATCCCCACCCCTTCAGTTGTGTTGGCTTAAGTTACTGCTCTCTTTGCTCCCTAATTTGCTCCAGTCAGAGGTGTTTAACTGTTTTAAAGAATAGATTCTTATATATATATATATATAAAATAACTCACCTGAAATAAGTAAAGAAGTGATAATGCAGACTGATGCCTTAGCAGAGCTGGTAGTTCAGTGAACAGCAGGAAATGTGCACAAATGCCAGGTAGGACAACAGAAGCAAGAAAGGTGTGTTGGATTGCGTCCTTGGTCTTTGCTGGCACTTGGCATTCCTGCTCCATCATCCCTGCAGACTTAAGCCCATGTCCTTAGACCAGTTATACCGAGTTAAAGTTTGTAAAACTCAGAGGTTTAACCTTGATTTGAGGTTGTTGCAGATGTAGTGTCTAGACTTACAGGTTCAGTTTCCATGAAAAATAGCTCCATTATTTGGAACTAATGGAGCTGTGAAGTATTAAGGGTTTGTGGCATGTGTGTGGGTTTTCTGTTTTCTTTTAAGTTGACTTTAGTTTTCCTTGAATGTTTTAATGTATCATGTGCCTGTAGCTTAGGAATATGTGAGAATGTGTTTCATACCTTAGATAATCTTTTCTACATCTTTTATGGATGAACACTGATTGGTCTTCAGGCTTTTTGCCATGACCTTTATTTCTGTGTTACAGAAGCTGTGTTTGTGTCCCTACCACAGGTTACCTTTAACACCTGTAACCTATTTTAATGGTGTCAAATACCATATGCTTTGGTTTTCTGGGGTGCAGCCTCCAATCATTCTTTTTCTAATGACCCGAGTCAGATACGCTCTTTTCCACTGATCTGTCTTAGGGTTAATGGCTGGTTTTGCATCCTTTCATCTGCTGAAGAAAATGTTCTTGTCTAAAAGCTGCATGCTTTAGAGGACTAGAGCTTAGGCTGCTGGATAGATTTAGGTACATCTAGGAGTTCCTTAAAAGAAATATAATTTATAGTTACATTGTGAAGCAATCTTGTACCTTTTTGCATCAAATATAACATTTGTATGTTGTCTGCAGTGTTGAGAACGGCTCCAGGTAACAGTGTAAGAAAAGTTATAGTAACTGTCCACTGGCAACTGGAAGTTTAAAATACTTGTATAGTAGGGACCTTATAGGACTTTATAGGAAACTATTGTTCTCTAATACAGCCTCCTTCATAACGTCATCAGAATTTTATATTGCACCATATTCACATCTTGTGGTCGAGTCCAAGCATATTTCTAGAAAGACATAATTTTTGCTATTTAAGACTTCAAGCAATAGGGATTCCACCATGTCCCACAGTAAGTCATCAATTATTCTCACTGTAAAAATGTTTTGTATTTTTATTGACTTCTAAGCACTGCATGCAGATGTAGATTTTGTTTTTTCCAGCCATGTTTAAAAGCAAAAATCAGCACAGCTCTACAGTTGGAAAACTTTCCTATGTATGTGCTTAAGTAGATCAGTTCCTAATCTTTGGGGTAAGGCTAGAAAGATTGCATGTAAATCTTTCTCAATGCTTGTTCGTCATACTGCAGGGAGCTGGCTCTTCAGACTTCCAGGAATGATTACCGTAAATGAATCTTTCTTGCCTTTCAAGAATTGAAACCAGCCAACCAAAAAGATGTACTGGGGAAAAAAGCATCCATTTTCAAATATACAGAAAAAGATAATTACAAATTATATCAAGTAATTCCATGTTATTTAACAGGGATATTTTCACCAAAAACTGTAGGGAAGAAAAACCCAAAACACAAACACACATTTAAAGCTTCTGTGAAGAAAATCAATTTTAAAAGGAATAGTTGCCTTCAAAAATCTGTTAGTGCTTTTCTACATTGATCTAGTAGTTAAAGCACGTTCTTACAATGTGAGTCATTTGATTCAATTTCTGCCTAAAGGAATTTCAGCCTTCCTACCTTCCAAGCGTTTCCCATCATTAACAATGTTATTCTTAGATTATTGCCCTTTTATCCATACTATTGAAGCTTTTGCAGTCTGTGTGAAATAATGAAATACTAAATGAACCAAAGAGAGAATGAGAAAGTCATTCAGGAATTGAGAAGTCATGGATCACATTTTCCTCTCAGATTCACATACAAGACTTACTCAATATATAAATAGTTCTAGTGTATTTGTGAAATATACACTAATAACAGTGATTGCCTTTATTGGAATCTGCTTTTTATTTAGGAATAAAAGCATATAATCTTTCAAATAGGCTAAACTGGTTGTGAGAAGTTCTGTTCAGTATCAAAAGTTTTGTATATTGTTGCAGGGAGCTTTAGCTCGTAACGAAAAGGCATTCAAATCCCAAACCTGCACTTCAGTGATTCCAGTCCAGCACTTTATACCAGTTTTCACAAGTAGCCATCTTTTTATTATTCATGATATAGTGGCCTTCTGACTCTGTTTAAAAATGCATTTCTGGAAGCTAGTATTACTGTAGTTTCTTAGGTCTTTATAGTTGCTTATTGTCTGGGATCCATTTATACTTCTGAGGGAGGAAGGAATAACTGTAAATTTCTCAGTAGTACAGGAATTTTCATGGCATGTTCAAAGCCTTTTCTGAAAAAACATAAGCCGAGTATGTGAACAGTACAAGTATCCTAACATTATCTGTATGTTTAAATGATAATATAGTTTTTATCCAATATTTCAGAATTTCTTCTGCTTGAAAACAATGCAAGTTAAGCATTTACTAACCCCCTATATCTGTTCTTTCAGGTAAAGAGCAATCTTCAGGAGAGGTGAACATGCACCCTGTCTCAGCAGCTCCGCTGTCTGTGTTTAGTAAAGAATCCAACTCCTCAAAACATAGTGACCACCATCACCACCACCACCATGAGCACAAGAAGAAGAAGAAGAAACACAAGCATAAGCATAAGCATAAACATAAACATGACAGTAAAGAAAAGGAAAAGGATCCCTTTGCTTTCTCTAACAGTCCAGCCAGTGCACGATCCATCCGTTCCCCATCACTTTCAGACTGATATCGATCACTTCTCTGGAGTTCAACTTGCAATATTCTCTGAATATTTAGAAGGATGTATATAACTATAGCTTCTGTCTTTTTTTATGGAAATAACTATATGTGAATTGCCTTAGCAATTCAGAAGCTCTGCCACTGTCCTTATTTGAAGCATTCTGTTTGCATATGCGGTTGTTGAAATAATCTGATTCAAAAAGTATGTTTTATGACTCTGAGTCATTTTGCATTTCACTGTTCTCCACACCTCCCACTCTTTTTTCCATTTTAAACAAAGAAAACAGCCCTTTATGTAAGGGCCTGTGTCCACTGGCAACCCCCTGCACATCATGCTGACCATGTGTGCTGCCAGAACCAATTATGTTTTAATCCTTTGAAGAACATTATGAGGCGAAGTATGTTTTAAGCAGAAGCCAATTGCCAGGCCTTTGGTGAAGTGCTGTTTCCAGAGTAGTGTTGTATTACCAAGTGTAGACCTCCTGAGAAGACAGGGATTTTTCTGTAGTCTTCAGTTGAGCTGTTTCTTGCTTTAACCATTGCGCTGTAATGTCAGAATTTTAAGAACGGTACACAGAACATTTGCCTTTTTCACATTCTAAAACTCTTAAAAATCCCAAGCTGCTCTTAAGCTGCTTTTATTATGGACATGACCCTTTGAATATAATGACCCTCTGCAATTATGTTTTTGGAATTTTAGCAAAATGTTTAATGCATGTTTTGACCTGTAATCAGGCTTTTAAAACTCCAATAAAGTTTGCGAATTATTTTGACAGAGGTAGATTTTTTTTTCTTCAGGCTTGACACTGGGATATACTTTTGAAAGATGGCTTTACTAAAATTAAAAAAACATATTTTTAAAAAACATAAACTTCAAAGATTTAAAAACACATCTTTCCTCCTGCCAAGGGGTGGTTTTTTTGGAAGCATTGTATATGATCAGCTCACGAAGCCGCAGGAGAAATACATTAGTAGGTTAAGCTAGGTCTGGGACTTTGAATGATGGATGCATTTAAATTACTTCAGCTGTGGTTTTTGCGGTGTACTATTTACACCCAGCAAATGTTTTATTTAGAAATTTATATTTTTTGAAATTTTGATAATAGAGATAAATAACCTCTGCCACTTTTTATGTGTTTTCTCTATTTGTATGTGGAGGCAGGGGTTTGACTTCCATGCACTGGTTGACTTCTGTTGCCCAGAGGTCACTTCACCTTTAGCTTTCTATAAAATAGTTGTATTTGGGCTAACTATTTTTAAAAGAAATTTCCCAGCTTCCTTTGAGAGCTGATTTTCCTTCTTAGGACAAAGGCAGAAAGTTCAACAGGGATCCAAGAAGACTTTTTAAGCCATATTCTGTTTCATTAAAGTTAATAAATACTTTTAAATTACATACCTGCTGTTGAATCCTGTAGTTTTTGTAATACCAGATTATCTTTAGAATGAAAAGATGATAGACTCAGGTATTTTGTAATACACATACACTTTGTTATTCAGACACTGTATCCCTTTAATACTTTGTGGCTAGTTGTGATAATCGTTGTATTTGGAGTACGCATTAAGAGAATTTTGGGCTGGATTTGGTTGTGATGGATGTGGGCAGCATCATGGCTTCTCCTCATCTGCTGCCACACCGGCAACTCTTCCTTCACATGAGGAGAAGCCCTCCTTGATGTGCTGGGTTTCCTCTCTAGCAATGACTGCAAGCTCTTAGCACTTAGATGAGCTAAAGGCCACAGGAACAGGCAAACGCCCAAGAAGCCCAGGTAGAATGAGGTACTGAGCATGTTTGGGGTAGACTAACCATGTGTGCAGCTTGGTTTACCACCCTCTTTGTGCCAGCGAGCTGCTGGGTGAGCATCGTCAGCTGTGAATTGCAGGGAGAGGAGTGTGAGGAGGCTGTAGTAACAGCTCGGTGGAAATGGTTGTAGGTATTTTTCCCTTGGCTAAGGAGTGAGGTAACAGTGCCAAAGGTGTTTGTGGGAGACCTAGGCTAATAAGCAGTGAAAGCTGGCATTGTTTGGGAGAGCGAAGGCAGATGCATTTATGTTTTAAAAATGAGGTCATGGATAATTTAGGCTGGTGGAGTTTCTACTTTTGGAGACATGGATTTACACTCTTGTGCTGAGGGGAACCGCGTTGTTCAGCGATGCAGGCGCAGGACTGAGGCGGAGATGTAACGTGGCAATTCTACCATCAGGTATTTGGCTGTATGGCTTCAAATGAACTACTGAATATATAGTAAGGCGATAGGGCCAAGACACTGCTAATAGAAAACTGGAGTGGCAGAGAAGTTCTAAAAAGACTTTCCAGTGCAGGTTATGTCATGATCCTGGTTCAGAACATCCACTAATGTGTTTGATAGAGTACAAACTTGAATTTTGAGGTCTTCAAGGATCGTGACGTGGACAGGCAGCAGCTCCAACTGGCAGATGTGCTCTGAAGTCAGAATGCTTCAGGTGGTTGCACAGGTGATCCGACAACAGAAAGCTCAAACTCGGAATGAATGTGAAATGCTGAACTGGGAGAAAATGGAAGTGTGTGAAAGCAAGGGATTCCCACTGTTTCGCAAGGTGTAGGTAGGGGAAAAGCATTTGGTCATGTAGAGATGAGCAACTTGATATTGTTACAAAAGTGAAACTCACTGAAGGATTAACAGGATTTTTTTTTTTATAAACCATGAAAGTAATTATTTTATCAAGTGCCAGTGATTTTGGGCAACACATTTTAAGAAATAGGTGGGGAAATTCCCCTAAATCAGAACAATGGGTAACATTATATATAATTTAAAAAAAAAAAAGCACAGTATTCCTGGTCTAGAATGGAAGAAGTCTGAGCAAGGAACTCTCCCTTCTGATACTGAAACGATTGCTACAACAGAAAATGTTTATCAGTTCTTCTTGATATTTCCTGTGGGAAAGATTAGCTTTATTGGCAAGAAAAAAAAAAAATATTTTTGTTGATGTTAAGATGAGAAATGCTTTGACAGGCACCGGACGATGTCCTGAAGGCTCTCTTCTTGCAGGTTTTCAAGCAGCAGATTGGCAAACGGCTGCAGGGGATGTAAATGGGATGCTTTGCCCTCCACAGCAAAGTAACTTGCTGCTGCAGTCTGTTTCTGTGGTTTCTTTGATCCTCCATTTCTGTCAGTGAAGTCACTGCGATGGCTCCCTGTATGTGATGGGCACATCTGGAAGGCTCAGGTAACACAGGTCTTTGCCTGCCAGAGATCTGACTGATGGCAGTTTAGCTTGGGTTTTTCATCTACTGAAAATCAATGACTTTTTCAAGATTATAACCTGATATCAATTTGAGTTTACACTTTCATGTTTGGACAGTGGATTAAGCTCTTTATCCTCAACACCTTCAAAACTCAGGTTGGCTGTAATCTGTGTGGTTGATTCCAGTCTGGGTTCCGATTTTCAGTTAAAACTTCTCATTTGCAGTACACTGTGCTTGAAACAAAAGGAGAAATGTTTGTGGTAGCATTCAAATACTGGAAGAACACACATTGCACATATAAAGCAGAAATGCATATGTTGTTAAGATGCACAAGGCAGTCAAAGTCTGGCGAATTTATTTCGCTATTTAGTTTTTAACATGAATTCCTTTATTGTCTTCATTAGAAACATTGTAATATACATAAGCGTAGGACAAACGTAATTTTAGAAGACCTATGTACATTTTTAATGCAGAATTTTCTTTTTGGTTTTAGTTTTGTGTGTTTTTTCTGTATTTCTCAGCACAATTATGGAATAAATCATCTATGAAGTAACTGCTGCTTCCCTTAGATTCATAGACATGCTCAAATATCTGACCATTCTATGATTCTATCTGATTAGGATATAGCTGCTTTCCTTAGGTGTCCAAGTCAGCATTTATTTTAGCCTAGATGGGTTCACTGCCAGCCCTGTCAGTCTGTCCTGCTGCAGCAGAGGAAGGACAGCAGGATGCAACTTCTCCGGAGTTATTGGATGAGCTGTTTCCACCGTTCCATCGCAGATTGTGCCATCCCATGGAGTGTTCCAGCTGGCTTCAGGGTTTATGTCAATACTAACAGGGCAACTGACACCGTTTAGCTCTTGGGGCTATAAAAGCCGTTTAGTTTTGGTGGATCTCATGTTTATAGAAGTATGATAATTTTTGTAAATTTTGATATAAGGAATTTTTAGTCATGTCAATATTTTCAGTTCCTTAGGACTGTTTATTCACAGCAGCTTAAGAACTTGCTTTTTACTGGAGCATCAGTATTGCATGGGGGCCCTTAAAATACACAAGGTAAATAGAAATATTTTGGATGGACATAATCGCTTTTTCATGTTTATCTTTTTATATATATCTGCATAAAAATATTTTATTAATGATATATATATTTCCTGGTTTTATAATTGCTAAATTAAAATAATGAGTGTTTGCATGTGCATTAAGCCATGGCAGCTACTATTTAAATCTACATTATTCCATAGTCACCTGATATCATAAATGCAGTTTTTCTAACCACATTCCCAAGGTTTTCTGTTATTATTACTTTTGCCAATTAAACCTTTACCATTAGTTACCTCTGTTAATGTAGATGAGTCAGGATTTGATTCAAAAGGCTTTGTATTTTATTGAAAAACGCTTCACATAGGTCTGGTGCTTAGGATGTGGTAACACCATGAAGTGACAGCAAAAATTGAAGGCATATTTGGCTAGACTTTTTTCATTTCTGAGTGAAAGTGAAGCTGTGTGGGCGTGCTTTGGGCTGACCTGTTTCTCCCCCAGCTCCTGACCTCACTGGATTTTCTGGGTGCCAACCAGGCTCTTGCATGCCCTCCTACAACCCTCTCACCTGTGAATAAACTCGTGGTAGTTCTCACTACGTTACCAAGCTGAAGCTTCTGGGCAGAGACTGAGTAGGCAGCGTGGATGATGCACGGCTTGTGGAGCCGAGGATGGAGTGGGGAGAGGGAGGGAGGCATGAGCAGAACAAAACCCTCTTTGGCAGCAGCAGCCGGTTTGTTTGGCTCCGCTGCTCCTTGCGACTGCACGGGGAGAAAACAATGCGATAGGGAGAATTCCAGATTTTACATCTGTGCCTCTTTGGGAGCTTTAATTCTGTTGTGAATTGGTTGAGTGAGTGTTTTGAATCAGACTCATTTTGGCAATGTTGGGCAGCTGGACTGAGATGAGCTGACGCGACTGGCCATTATTTTTTCTTTGCTGTGTTAAAAGACGAATGGTATCAAGAAAAGGCAAAAGAAATGCTTCAGAAATTACCCTGAAGGTCATGTCAGGTCAAATGGGGGGGTTACATTATTTTAATTATTTTTAATTTATTATGGTTATATTTTATTCTAATCTATTTTACTTTTATCCACAGAATTCAATTTCAGAATGGCGTTAATGTGAAGCATTTCATTCTCATAACGCACTTCCCATTTTCTGAATGTTCCTTTATTTATAAAGAAATCATACTGTAAAATATGCTACAGTAACTGATAAAACTTCTAAATGAACATATGCCCTGAACTGAAGTAAAAGGTTTAAGGGCACGTTAGGAATGAAAGCACACTTCGAGACATGATTGATTGACTGCTCCTGTTTTCAGTAACTTATTTCAGGGACAAAAGCCTCTTCCAGGAGTTACCTGCTCCCCACCTTTGCAGGAATAAGTGGGGTGACTCAGATTTACTCAGGATTTAAAAGCTGTTTGAATTCATGTGAGGAACCCTCTGTTTGTCATGGGGATTGAAATGCTTATGCCAAGCCTTGCTGTATCTGCCTGGGTGTGAGTTTCAGTGTGGGACCCAAGAGACGCCGTGAGAGCAATGGAAAGGTGGCCACAGTTTTCCTTCAGCACCCAACAACAGGGTATGGATGAGCAGTCCGGGGTCTGTTTTACTTACACTGCTGGTTCTGCTGAGCTCCCAGTCACTTATTGTGCTAAATATTTTAAGTTTTTAAGTTTTGCTTTAGCACTGTAGAAAAGACTTTGGTCTTTTCATAGCTCATCTCCCACCCAGGAGTTGAATTGAAGTATATGGGGGAAGGAGGCTTTTTAGCAGTTTGGAAGTAGTACAGCTTTTCAAGTTGATCTAGTGGTCATGAAAGTTTATTGACAGAACATTATTGTGCTGCTCGTTCTAGTCAATTCCTAGTTTTTCTGTACAGTGAAAAACTGGAGTTAGGAAGAAAGGAAGAGGAGGGACTGAGACTATCTGTCATCACAGTGAAGGGAAACTTGGAGAGATATTGAAGGTCTCACATCAGTTCTATCACTCACCTTACTACAGCAGTCTCTACTGCTTTTAGGTATTACGGGCTCACCCATGGAGCTGTGGCTGTCTTATTTTCCTCTGCTGTTTATCTTCAAGTCTTCTTCCAGTTTATTGATGTAATCGTCATCTGAGAGTTGGAGCTTGGACACCACTTGAAGACATCCACCAAAGTAGATGGTTTAAGCTTTTTTGGCGTATGATACCCTGGACCTGGGGGTTTGAGTCTCTTGGTTTTCCATGGTCTGTTCCTAGCTCGGTGGCCAGCAGGCTACTGCAGCTTAATTCTCCTAAGGACCAGGCATGAATGTTCCTTGTCCCTTATGGGCATCTTAAGTGGCAGAGTCTGTGCAAGCATCTTCCTTGTGTTTGAAGCAGTATATATGAAAAAAATGTTTCTCTATCTCAAATGATTTTATCAAGGGATTCAGTTGTCTTTAAGTGTTGGAATTCATATGTTTATTAGTTAAGCGAGTACTTCAACTGATTTCAAAATACTGAACACTTCCAGTTGCTTTAAGACCCAGATTTTTAAAAATAGATGTTTGTTTCCACAGCACTGAAAATCTTCCTTAATAAAGTGCTTAATAAGACATTCAGCACTTACAAGCTAGGACAAGACACAGAGGAGGAGAGAAAACAAGGCTTTTTCCTACATCTCTTCATGTAAGAGATGTATCCCTTGGTGTTAGTTGAGAACCTAGCAAGGGCACACTGTTGGTGAGGGGAGGCTGCTAACTAGCCACGGTATACTCCCATTGCTTGTAGATTCACTTTTTCAGAGGTTTTGACTCTCTCTGGTGTGTTTTCTCGTGCCTGGATGGAGTGTCCTGCCCGGCACAGCTCTGGTGTGATGCGTCAGAGGGGCAGCGGTGCCACCTGGCCCTGCTCAGTTTGCTGGGCCAAGGGTCACGTTGGCACTTCATCAGCAATGACTGCTGTATTTGATCAAAGTATAAGCAGAGATTCACCTCCACACACTGCTGGTGTCCAACACTGTGTTCACAGGCCAGTCTGTAAACAGGCACCAGAGCAGCACTTTCAGCCTTGGGGAAAATAGGCAGTTTTGTTTAGGATTAGGTATTTTTTCTTTTCCTTTTTAGCAGAACAGCTTTGTGTTAAACATAGAGAGCGTGTGAAGTTGAGCTGATCATGTCCTATGTCCTTTCCATTCAGACTGTAGACTTTCTTGCATAAAACTAGCTCTGAATGACTGCAGGATTTCAATATAAATTGACATTATATGGCACTGCTCGTGTCCTTCTGAGCTAATAATGCCCGTACTAAGGTTTGATTCTGAAATATAGCAAAACCTCAGTAAGGCATATGGAAATGAGAGGCCCTGTTGTGAGCTAATGACCGCTGTGAATGAACGAACATGTCAGCACCGTAACATGAGATACACTTAATTGCTTTTTACAATGGATGCTTGTATATGATACACATCAGTGTACTGTGAAGTGGCTTGTTATGATAAGACCATAATATAGAACTTTTCTGTTGAAATGGTTCTCTCTCCCTACTTCTTGGGAAATACTTGTTCAAATAAATATGTGGGTTAGTGAGGCAACAGATAGTTATTTGTGTCTCAAGTGTGAGTAATGTAACATGAACAAGCATTAATGACCTAACTCCTTAATTCAACAGGAGATCCTTATTTTTCTTACACGCTAGCTTATTTCTTAATATTTTGGAATCCGTTGCTCAGTGTGTGCTGTGTTCCCAAGGGAGCTGAGCACAAGCTACAAGTTTTGGGATAACTCCGTTCTACTCAACTTCATAATCTCTTGGACTCTCTCTTGGACTTCTTCAGCTCAGTGGCTGGCAACTGTGTGTATCTGCTCCCTGAATCATCCACTAACATCTGCCCGAAATCATGAAAAGACTCGCAGTTTTCAGTGGATGTGAGAACTGGCCAAACCATCCACGTGATTTACAAGTCTTTGCCCAATTTCCAGAAGAGACTCCAGCGTGGTGAAATTGAAGCCTTGTGAGTTTCTGTGTTCAAGAACTGGAACGACGAACCGGTGACAGAGAATAAAGACGAAGATCTGAGAGGGAGCAGCAGCAAGGAGGAGAAGCTGGGCATTGATAAAAATCACGAAGTACTCTGGAGAATATGATTCGGGCACATAAGACCATCTGGGCAACTGTACTCAGCCCCATGGCATCAAAGTATGATGGGATGATCCCAAAGCAGTGTCTTGAGTGGAGAATGAACTGCAGGAGAAATCAGATCAAGCTCAAATCAGCTCAGTCTTGTTCTGGAGAGCTGAGTCCTGTTTCTGTGTCTCCACAGACAGGGTTGCTATGGGAAGCTGGCAGGTCATTTCAGCTATCATTTTCAGAAAAGGTCATTTTTAACTTCTCTGTTCAGTACTCAGCTTGAAGCACACAGCTCTAATGAGGGGAACTGCTGACTCTTGATGGCTCCATCTGGAGATAATGGGTCTGTACTGTACACATCCAGTACGGCAGGCCTCTGGTAGTGCCTGTTACAGACTGTAGTAGTAGTTCTATATAATGCTATGAAATCTAGAAACTGGGATTCCTGAAGTCTTAAAGCAGACTCTTAAGATTAGTGTATGTTGTTAGCTGACGTCTCTGTTTTTCGTATGAAAATGGTGGTAACGCTGCTTTATCCCAAAAGAGTGTTGCCACAGTATTTTGGAAATTGCTTGGACTCTATTGCAAAGACATCTCTTGATTTTGGATGCTGGAGAGGAACTCTTCATCAGGGACTAGCAGTAGGACAAGGGGCAATAGGTTTAAACTTAAAGAGGGGAAGTTTAGATTGGATGTAAGGAGGAAGTTCTTTACTGTAAGGGTGGTGAGGCACTGGAATGGGTTGCCCAGGGAAGTTGTGAATGCTTCATCCCTGGCAGTGTTCAAGTCCAGGTTGGACAGAGCCTTGGATGGCATAGTGTGAGGTGTCCCTGCCCATGGCAGGGGTGTTGGAACTGCATGAACTTATGGTCCTTTCCAACCCTAACCATTCTATGATTCTGTGATTATCTTGTGCAGAGAACAGTTTTGAATGGTGCTCCATAGATAAACAAGTCAGGAATGTGTATATAGTGACCATGTTGGGCTGCTCTGTGTTGCTGTTGATATCCTTGGTAGCACCTGGAAGATTTAGCTGCTCCTGCAGCCCCAGTGTGCATCTATGCAGCATACAAGCAGTAAGGGTGTGGTGCTGTGCCCCCTTCTTGTTGGCAGCATTTAGCATTGCAAAATCACTCTGACGAGAGCAAGCTGGCTCAACATTTGTGATCTGGAGCAGCTCCCAGCCTTGGTTCACAGGGTGTTCTTGGTGTGGAGAAGCAGATGGAGCAAGGGTGTTGTAAGAACTTCTGTTTGTCACTGTGGGTGATGCAGTTTGAAACAAGGGTGTACAGCTCCAGTCCCTGTGCAGAAGGCACCTGAATAAACAGGACACGCTGGAGTCAGAGCAGCAGAGCCATGAATCATGTCTTACCAGAGGACATACTCCAGTAGGAGTGGGAATCTAACCTGGTTTGTATGACTTCAGTACATTTTGGGTGATACATTTTGCATTTAGGTGACCATGCTGATACCCCTAAGAGCATGCTAAAGCTGGTTGTTGTTCAGCCATACTGCAAGCTCCCTTCAGCCTTGTGCTGCATGTTGAATACCATGTGTCTCCTCAGTACTTGACGACTATTTGTATCTGACAATGACCTTGGAGCTGAGATGAAGTATAATTCATGTCAGTGGCACCTTGCCATCCCTTGTTATATCTGCCTGCTTTAAAGTCATTGCAAAACATTAGATTTGTCTTCTGGTGAAAATAATTGGTTTTCTCTTTGGACAACGTTCCAAATTTAGCACATCCTCTCCGAAGCTTAGCAAAGCACTTTCCTGGAGCTGCATCAAACCCCAGTGTTCAGTGTTTAAGGCTTAGCATTAGTGCTTGTTGGAGAAGATGTTGAAACAGTTGGAAGCCCCTGTCACACTTTGAGTGATGGTCTTGTTTTCTGGAAAGCTCTGTAGCATCTTGGAGATGTCAAATTTTGGAATCAAATGCTGTGTTTAATGCGGGAATGTTCCCCATGGGCCCTGGTGTTTTATCCAGCAATCTAAACCTTTGTATACAATTGTTGCTGTTGATTTCCAGTCTAGGGGATTGTCTCAAATCCCCCCCCAAGTTTGGTGTCACCAAAAACGCTCACATCTCTTCACAGCTAATCAGAAAGAAGGGCTCGGCTTTAGGATATCCTCTGACCTTGAAGACATTAAAGGAACTCTGGATGAGTACAAAGTGATTTTGTGTATTTTATTCCTTTTCCGGGAGGGACCGAATCCCTCTCTTGAAAAAAATAAGGCATCCCTTTTCTGCCTCTCTCCGTTCTGCACACACAGTTCACGGTCCCCAGGGATGGGAGGAGTTCCTTCAATGAAATATAAACAAAAAAAGTCAAGATTCAGTCGCTATTGGAGAACAGTAATTAGCATTTTCATTGTGAATGCTGAAAGCCCATTACGTGTTTTAACCCTCTTATTCATTTTCTGGGTGAGAAAATCGATTTGGCTTAAAACTCCCCAGAAAGGCCTGGCTAATCCTGTCACAGAATGAGAGAGAGCATGAGATTGGGAGCCAGAAAGTGCCAGCATCTGGATTGCTTCCTCAAACATTCCTTATGGGTATGGATTCATTCAGAGAACCTCTTGGTTTTGTCATGAAGTGTGAACTCAGCCATCACATCATTGCACCTCTAGCTCAAAAGTGTTTTGATGGAAGTGCATTCCTGGTATGAAGTTTGATTCCAAGCTGCTTTGTGGCACCATGCAGAGGGGAAGCTTTAGTATCAGGTAAAGGAAGGAATCCCTATTTCGAATGAACGGTCCAGCTGTGTGTTACTGCTGTGCCTGTTGCTAATGATGAGGCGTGTTTACTTACTTTCACCATGACTGTCCGGAAATCCCATGGCAAGGAGCGTCAGGACATTTGCCAAATCACTACTTCACCCATCAAGCTGATTGTTTCATGCTATTCAGTCTGGTTCACATTAAGGGTTTGCTCCATCCCTGCCTTTGCTCTTTTGGGGTATATTGATTACTTGTGGTGGGTTTTATAACAAACAGCCCTTTTTTAAGGGATTACTCCCCCCTCCTCTCACTGAGCCTGTGGTGTGTTAGTAAATACAGTACTAATCTCTTCTACTTCAGACATAACCGCTCTAAGGCAATTCATCCAATGGAATCAAAAGCAAACTCTTTTGACTGGTTAGTTATCATTATAATGTCTTTTGCAAAGCAAATGAGAAAGAAACAGCCTACCTATAAAATGGAAAGAATGTAATAAAACTGAAAGGGGCTTAATTTCTTCTCCTGACAGGTATCTCATTTTTCCATACATCGAAACTGGTGTAAAAAAGAGCAGTCCTGCAAGCAGAGGGAGGCTGGTGCTGCTCGAGAGCCAACTGGCTGCGTGAAGGGAACATTTGGCAGCCTGGGGGTCTGGCTGGCTGGGGATGCACTGCTGAGCCCCATCTTGCCAGCATAACCAGGAGGATGAAGCCTCTCCAGGGGGTTCCTGTGGAGCGCAAGAGGAGATTTGACTGATAAAGACAGGCCTGAAAGGCTGTCTCAGGTCTGCTGTCTGCAGTCCCTGTAAAGCTCTGCAATGGACAGAGGGGGCCTTTCACAGCCTGGGCTTGGGAGCCTGGCATGCTCCCCAGCCTCTGATTTAACAATTTCGTCTTACTTCCAACCTTAGGTAAATGGCAAAAGCGTAAGGGATCAGAGACAGAAGACTGTTGCTTTGCAAGAGAGAGGAGACACCTTCTTAGAACCCTTTGCAAGCTATATTATCACTGCTCTTATTCGCACAGTTCCACATTGATCCTGCTGGTTTTACCTATTGATAAAGAATGAGCTGAACTAATAGAGGGGTGAAAACCTGCTGGAGAGTACATGCTTCACTAATGAGTTCTAAAAATGGAGCTCTTGTCTTATTTCTCCTGTTCATGTGGGGGTTTTTATACCTAACTTGGCTTTTCGTTGTGCTTTGAAAATTTCTGATTGTCTTGCAGGTAACTTGAGAAGGAAAAAAAATGGCATTGTGCTCTGTAAATCCTTTAAAAGGCAGGAAAGCACCTTGAAAAGTTGACTTTTAAAGTATATTTTGTACTTTACTTTTGCAGTTCATATTGGTCCCCTGAAAGGTGTGTGAGGACTGAGAGTTCAAACAGCGAAATTCCACTTTGGTAATAATTACGTGTTTTCTGAAGGTGCTATGAACACTTTGTAAAACGTAAAATACAGGTTTTGCACCAAGATCTTCATGTGCTGAACATTATATGGCAGTGACTGTCGGTGAGCCAAGAGAAAGTGGAAGAAGGACGGATGGTGTCACCTGTTCATTTGGGTCAGGCTTCCCTGGGTTTGTTCTATTAAATGTTTCTTTCTCTTTGAAGTAATGAATTTATAGGTGGGATCATAACAGTCATTTCAGGCTGAGCCTGGAGGTGTTTTTACCTTTTGAGCCGAAAGGGGTGATATCAGCACTGGTGCTATCAATAATGGACCTGAATATAGTTCGTGAGCCTTAAGAGATGGGCCAAACGAATCTAACCTGGGATCAGACTGGGACGGAGAGAGAGCCTTTTTTGTTTTCTGAGTCAGCTCAACAGCTCTTCATTAATGGAGTCTGACACATGCTTATTTCGATATTGT
The DNA here is from genome assembly GCF_028554395.1 of Pezoporus wallicus. Lineage (NCBI taxonomy): Eukaryota > Metazoa > Chordata > Aves > Psittaciformes > Psittacidae > Pezoporus > Pezoporus wallicus. Next base: position 1,347,896 of record NW_026639618.1, read on the forward strand.
GATCCATAACAGCAAACTCCAAATGGAACTGGAAACTGAGCTCAACATAGCCTGGCAAGTTGCTTTGGTGGATGAGTTGTATAAGCTCTTTTGGCTACGTGGATATGTTGCAGAAGAGTTACAACAACTGAAACTGAAAATGCTCAAAGCCCTAATGAAAGGTTTGTCATTTGAAACGTGGAGGAAGATTATGCTCTGGGCACATGCCAAAAGATGAGAGGGAGGAGCTGGCACTGAGCTTTTATTGGCTGAGAAGTAATAAACTGGGAGAAGACCTAAGCTTTGGTAACAGGAAACTGTATGGCTTAGGCCATCTTCAGGGACTCTTTGCTTTGCTGTCCCCATTCCCGACATGTATTTCATTAAATCACTGACAGCTGTCCAGGAACACAGCACCAAGAGACAAGAGATGACATGTAAAGAAAATACGGGTGTTATGGTCTCACCTGCCCCAGGCCTCTTCTTTGGCATCCCCTCACAAGCCCATTGCCTCTTGTTGTTCCAGCCTCATAGTCCTGTGCTGGAGATATGGCTTTTAAACAGTTTGTTTAGCGGCTAAACAAGTCAACATAATCACCAGCTTAAGTTCACTGTATAGGTCCTTGTCTCTGCTAGTGAGTCTGGGAGCCCAGTTGAAAACAAATCGACAGAAGTAGCATTGATGGTAAGAGATCCTGCAAGAACTGAAGCAAAACCTCAGGACATGCAAATAAACATCCACTTCTTGGTGTTCCCATGCATTTATTTGGTGCTGCTTGTGAGCAGCATGGTACAGCTAAGAAATCTGATCTCATTCCTCAGGTCCTGCTTACTCCTCACCCTCCTAGGAAGAGATACAGAGCCATTGATTTGCCTCCTTCGTTTAGGCCACTGTTCTGTAGTATTTCATCTCATCATACAACTCATTAAATATAAAAGCACTTATTATAAATTACGACCTGGATTATATATCAGTGGGAAAATTCTGTGGCAGATAAGCCTCCGAATTCGCTGCTGTAAATCTTGACTGGCTCATTGACGCATGGTTAAAGCACAGCTGTAAATCTCTGTGTGAGACATAGCGAGGAAGGAAACACATGGGAGTTTTTCATAACAGCAGTTACAAGGAAAAGGCTCAGAGCTGCTTGTTGCTGCCAATCCTATCCCACCAGCGTCTGAAGCAATTAACAGATTCCCAGTTTTGGACCAAGGCTGGAAAGTGATAAAAAGAAACAATCAAGGCGCTTTTACCTTGATTCCTGTCACTGAGAAATGCAAATACCCATAAAAGCCGTCAGATGTTTTCTTTGGAGCTCAAATCAAACATTGCAGAGTTTATGGTTCCCAACCCCCGCTTTTTGATCTGGAGCATGATGTAATCAAACTGTATCTTTAACGTAAAACTATGTGTATAGCTAATATACATTAGCTTTAAAATATGTTTAGGTGCTGCTGAAAATCTGTCCAGGTACAAAAATTGCCATTGCTTTTATGAAATCTGCACCAAAGTATTTTCTCCTATTTCTGCATTGTGAAATGCAAACAAAAATGTGCACGGAGATAGGCTGCAGGAAGGATATATGGAGCTGATGCTGTCTCCTTCCTAATTAGGGTATGATTCTAGATTCGGCTCATCCAGTACTGCAGGATGCAGTGGTCTGTCCTCCCATCCTCCTCCCACTTCCGGGGATTCCTGTGCACTAGCCCAGAGGCTCACCTTGATGGGGCAAGTCAGCTTGCTGATAGCCAGAAACCAAATCCAACCAAAAGTGTGTGTGTGTGTAAGTGTAAATGTGTTTGTATCTTCTGGGGACATAAATTATACCCCGTGGTGGCCAGAGTTAGTACAAGGAGCGGGCAAGGGTGCTGCCAGCCCCCAGACCTCTGGGCTGCAGGTGAGACCGTGCTCTGGGAAACCAGAAGGGATGGAACCCTATGGAAGTTTAAGCACTTGGTGGTGTTGAGAACTCAAAGGTACTTGGCAATTGGTGCCTCCATCGCGTAAAGGACAAAGCTACAAGCTAGAGGCAGCTGGGATGCAGTGGATTTTGCAAGTGGGTTTGGAATAGAAAGCCAGCGTGTTTGGGAACTACACATGGGAGGCTGTTCCATGCATGCAGTGCAGGGACACAGCTATATGAAAGGAGGCATTAATCAGGAGCGCGGCTGCAGCACCGGTTCAGGAAAGCTGTTCAGTGCTTGCTTACATCCCTTCTATTCCATCAAAGCTTGAGCACTTCACTGAATAAAGACATATGGGACCAATAAAGCAGACTTAAGGAGATGGAGTCCAGGTGGCAAAAGGGTATAATGGGAAGTGACTTATGGGAAAATGTTGCATTCAAAACTCTTCTGTTGGTTTAGGTGACCTTGTAAATCCAGGTCCTGCTTTTAGTCAATAGGACTACTCATGAGAGCTAAATTGCTTATGTTGCAGGACTGAGCCTACTGAAAGGAAGACTTTTCAAGGAGGTCCAAAGAAATGTTGTAACTCCCACTTATAGTGTTCTTGTTTTTTTAGCACTAACCCAGTTGTGAACACAGCCGACCAATTCGCCATCATTTGTATATTTGTTTGTACAGAGGGGAGATCTGGATTTATTTTAAAGGACTATTTTGTCCCCGATTTCCGTATCCTAACTTCTTCCCTCTCCACAAAAGAAGCTCAAACAAAACCTCCAAAACTTCCCTTCCTCCCCTTAGCTGAAAACTTGAAAGCGAACCCTGCACAGTGTACCTTTCATATGCACATCGGTACCTTGCACTGAAATGAGAAACAGCAGAAGAGCTTTGCAATAACCATGACAAGAGTGGGCAAGGAAAAAACAAAAAGCCTTTAGTAAAATACTGCTTTGTTAGATCTTAATAACAGAAAAAGTCCCCCTAGAAATAAATCCTCAACATGATTCTCATATGAAAGAGAATCCTTCCACGTTGAAACCAAATGTTCAAAAGCTCTGTGCTTTGTTTTATTAATGTCCATAATTTATTCTTCTTAGAAAACATCCCTCGCAGGCTGCTAGAGCACTCTGTGGTGTACATCATAATAAAAACAACTTAGAAGGCAAAAACATTAGAACAAAAACAAAACTCCGAAAGCTTTAGTGAATAAAACCATGCAGGGGGGTCTGGAAAAAGGACACAGATGTTGTAAGGAATCAAAAGCAGAAGATGATAAATTGTAAACAGGAATATAAACCAAGCTTTGGAAACAAACTGAAGTTCTTTCAGAAGTCTCAAACAGTTATATGTAAAATTCAAGTCAAACATCATCTGTGTAGCCCAAAACCCTTCACTGCACAGTGGCTTCTCTCTGCAGCGTCCAAACCCAAACAGGCCAGTTTGCTCTCAGTTTTTTCTCCAGAATTGAGTGCATTTCGATGCAGGAGCAGCTATGATTGTCACTACCTGCTCAGTCTAGTACTTAGAAGACCCTAATCCACACCGTAGTTGGGCTCATAGCTTCCTTTCAGAATGGATTTTCTGTGGGTTTCACTTGAAATTCAGGGATGAGTTGTTCACTCACTTGAAATAGCTTTTATACCCTAATTGTAGGCAATAAGAAATAAGAATTTAGGTTTTTTCTTTTCTTTCAAAAAAATCAACCAATTTCCCTGGCCCTCAAAAGATTGAAATGTTTAAGTTCTTTCCAGGAAGATGTAAATCCAGGCACTATAGTGATGGAGACCAACCTGCTGGTCTTGGATTACAAACGGTACATGAATAACCAAGCCAAGCCACGGCTGTTGGACCAGCAGATTCATGCTGGCACAGCAATTGGTGGGTGGTCAGAATTCGTCACTGTGCTTCAAAGGCTGCTCTTATTGCATGACCTGCAAGTCCATCTGTGTGCCCAACACCTTGGAAGTCATCACTCCTTCCTCTGTAAGCCTTCTCTGGAGTTTCTTGACTTTTCAATTCTCTAGGGTATGTCGGCTGTGCTCGTGGCTGTGATTGTTGGCTACTCTCACTTACGGATTAGTGTTATCATCTGGTGCATCGCTCCTTGGTGGAAAGGGGACAACTTGTGGGGATTGTGTAACTTTTATATTGCTTCATCGTTAAAAGAAAAATAATAATAAAATCTACATATCCCTTATTCCTAGTGGAATATCTCTTTTCAAGTCTTAGCAAACCAGGTTTCAACGCTAGATTTCCTGCAGCAGATAAGATTAGCACTGAAATTCCTAGTGTTCCCTAGTTACAATTTGCAAGTTACTGTTTCATTGTTTCATTTAAGAAATCTGTACATCTTGTTCAGAATGCAGAATTTGACATAACTTCTACATACTGACCAAGACTAGGAACTTCAGAATGAGGTGGAGCTGTATCTGTGTTAGATTAGAGATGTTGTTTGGGATAGGGCACAGAGAGTTGGCCTTAGATAAGAAAAACAGTGCTGGAAAGAGAAGGATAGGAGGTGTAGAAAGCAATGTTTTAGTGAAATGAAAAGTAGATAAAGAAGCTGTGGTGTCAGCCCTCAAGCTAAGGAGCAGAATCTTGCCCGATGCTGGTAATTCTCTGCTCCCCACTGTGGCCCCTTTCTGGTTTTGTCCAGCATCTGGGATGCCCTGCATGATGGCCCAAGTGATAAAGCTTTAAGCTATCTCCAAGCCAAGTGCAAGGTCCTACACCTGGGTCAGAGCAATCCCAGGTACAGCTACAGGTTGGGCAGAGAAGAGATTCAGAGCAGCCCTGCGGAGAAGGACTTGGGGGTGTTGGTTGATGAGAAAATGAACATGAGCCGGCTGCAGTGTGTGCTTGCAGCCCAGAAAGCCAACCGTATCCTGGGCTGCATCAAGAGGAGCGTGACCAGCAGGTCAAAGGAGGTCATCCTGCCCCTCTACTCTGCTCTTGTGTTGTGAGACCTCACTTGAAGTATTGTGTGCAGTTCTGGTGTTCTCAACATAAAAAGGACATGGAACTGTTGGAACAAGTCCAGAGAAGGGCCACGAGGATGATCGGGGACTGGAGCACCTCCTGTATGAAGAGAGGCTGAGAAAGTTGGGGCTGTTCAGCCTGGAGAAGAGAAGGCTGCGTGGAGACCTCATAGCAGCCTTCCAGTATCTGAAGGGGGCCTATAGGGATGCTGGGGAGGGACTCTTCATTAGGGACTGTAGTGACAGGACAAGGGGTAGCGGGTTAAAACTTAAACGGGGGAAGTTTAGATTGGAAATAAGGAGTAAGTTCTTTACTGTGAGGGTGGTGAGGCACTGGAATGGGTTGCCCAGGGAAGTTGTGAATGCTCCATCCATGGCGGTGTTCAAGGCCAGGTTGGACAGAGCCTTGGGTGAGATGGTTTAGTGTGAGGTGTCCCTGCCCGTGGCAGAGGGGTTGGAACTGGATGATCTTAAGGTCCTTTCCAACCCTAACTATTCTATGGTTCTATGAGTCTATCTCAGCAAGTTCGCACTCTCTCAGAGGAAACATTCAGCCCATGCAGAGCCTTTTCATGCTGGTCAAGGGGAACAGAGCTTTAGTTTGTGATCTTTACAATTCTTCATATATCTATGTTTTTTCTTCCTGCACAAGTTTACTCGCAGCTACTTCTCTTCCAACCCAAGCTCCCCATAGCAGATACCCTCAAGGAGTTGTATCCTGATGGTGTAGGTTTGTGGAGCTGTGCTATTTCATAGATGCTTGCAGCCTCATGTACTGTGGGAATCAGTGATGAGGAGGGAGGATTAACCTTTTGACAGGATTTCTGGAAGCCCTGGGCCTGACAACTTTTCAAAGTGAAGATACATTTTGGCATAAACTGAAGATAAAGGACACTGTAACATCCCCATTGGTAGGCAACGTCTAGTGGAAATGAGATGACATTTCATAGCAGGACTAAAGTTGTTGAACAGGAGAAGTGGCAAACCTTTGGAGTTGGAGCAAAGCTGTTACCCAGATGTAATTCTGTAAACTAAGGGTTAAGAAAAATAAAACATGCCAAAGCAAAGACAGAGATACAAGACCACATCACCCATTCAGATTGCAGAAGGGGTAACTGCAGCCATGCCTAGAAGGTAGCCGGACAAAGTATGCTTTTTCCATTAGCTCAGCTCGTGCAATTACGCTTGTAGAGAATTACATATTTCTGCACAGTTCTGGCCACAGAAGCCATTTCTTCATGCTCAGACCTGTTTGCAGGAGGTGAAACTGAGCCGGGACATTGGAGCTGCAGAGAAACTCGTAATGAAGCAAAACCGCATGAGGTTGTGCTTTGCAGGGGGTGGATGGCTGGATTAGGCAGCATATTAAGTAATCCCTTGGGGTATTTTTCAACTGTAATTCATGCTCAATCCTCAAATATGGAACAGATTAACAGGAGGAGGGGTTGTAGATTTCTTGTAAATCACAATCTTCTTTTATTCATGACTATCTACAGAGTGATTTTTTTGAAGCACTCTTTCTTATGGTTGATTTTGGTGCTATTCTAACCAAGACATATTTAAATGCCAGGATGATTTTCTGATGAGTTTATTTACAACAATACTGTTCAAAGCTGAATGCAGAAAATGCAGGGATTAAAAGGAATAATGTTCAAAAAGTCTTTATTTTAGAAGGCTGGGGCCGCTGTAAACACAGCTTTTAAAAACAAGATCTTAATGTTAGCTCTGGAAATAAGTACGTAGGTGCTCAGTGTGTGGCCTGATTTAAGTCTATATCTACCCCCTCTGATTGCACAAGATCAAGAGATGTTCAGATTTCTGAGTCTGATGAGGAAAACAGTTGTTTTAAAGCTGAGCCTATCTAATCTTTTCTCCTGCATAGGGTCAGTCTCACCCACTATCATCTCCTTACATTCTGAATATTGAAAAACAAAGAATATTTTTTATTGTTTTCATTAATCCTCCAGTACAGCCTGGGCTGGGCTGGGCTACGGATGAAAGCATGGAACCATGCCCCTCTGTAAGTATTTTCCTTACTGCATTTGTTGTGAAATCAGGTTCCTGAATACTAATTTCTGAACCTAGTGTATCTGGAAAGTTGTAGGTTTGGTTTCCATTCGACTGGATGCTATGCATGATCAAAATAGGACTTTAGTGGATTTTTAGTTCCTCATCCAGGACTTGCAATCCATGGTCTGTCCAGCTGAGCTGTCCCTTCAAGTGGGAGGTAGCTACCTGCTACACCTGGAGATTTCCTAAATGCAGCAGCTATATTCCTGTACATGTCCAGCTCTGCCCTGGACACCTCACCATCCTCACAGTAAAGAGCTTCTTCCTTATACCCAGCTTGAACTTCCTCTGTTTAAGTTTGAACCCATTACCCCTTGTCCTATCACTGCAGTCCCTACTGAAGAGCCCATCCCCAGCATCCCTATAGCCCCCCTTCAGTTACTGGAAGGCTGCTATGAGGTCTCCACGCAGCCTTCTCTTCTCCAGGCTGAACAGCCCCAACTTTCTCAGCCTGTCTCCATACAGGAGGTGCTGCAGTCCCCTGATCATCCTCGTCGCCCTCCTCTGGACTTGTTCCAACAGCTCCACATTCTTCTTATGTTGAGGGTACCGGAACTGCACACAGTGCTGCAAGTGGGGTCTCACGAGAGCAGAGTAGACGTGGAGAATCGCCCCCTTTGACCTGCTGGTCACACTCCTTTTGATGCAGCCCAGGATACATACAAGAAGGATGTGTTTATGGGTTAAAATCCACTCCTAAAGCCTTTCCCGTGCCTTTGGGGCCTGAAGGATGGTCACTGGCTTCCACTTGCAGCATTGTGTGCTTCTTTGACCGTGCCCTGCCTGGGGCTGCTGCCCCTGCTTGAACTGTGTTTGCTGGCATGCCTTAATTCTGACAAAGCAGTATCTAAAGCAATACACACTGCTCCCCATGACATCTAGAGACAGCAGCGTCTGTTTTGCTAAATAGCCTGAGTTTGTTTATACAGAATGAGAGATGACTAAGATTTATTTTAACTGAGCATGACTCAAAGGAGTCGATAGCCATATGAGCAAGAATGCTGTGGTGTTAAATGGGGGTAAAGAGCTGCCAAAATATTTTTAGACTATATTGGGAAATACTAAATCATGGTACTTCCCGTGAACCATGCTGCAACAGGGCTAAGTGGGGAAGCTTGTGCTTGTCTCCAAATACAGGTAGCATATAATGCTCTGTAAACATGCCCTTATTCAGCAGAGCACTTGTAGCAATGAGTTTCAACCCTTCTGCTGTAGAAGAATGTATTTCTAGGGCAACAAATAATTAGAAATTATAAAATGAAATTAAGAAAAAAATAATTACATTAAAGTTAGATAGGGATCAAAGGATAACAAATTGCTAACGGCCTGGCAGGCTGCACATTAGCTGCTAAGGGAAGTGAGAAGCATCTTTTAAATGGAATTCAAACAAGTATCAGGGAGCACAATGCTGAGAACAGCCTGTTATGAGGTGGGAGACCTGTGAATTTGCTAATTTGTTTCTTTTTTGGTGCTTTTTTCCTCCCTTGTGTTAAGAAGCTCAGATATTTTGCTTCGAGATACTGCAAAATACATATTTCTTAAATTGCTTGCATTTAGTACTTCTGTATCTCTCACTGAATTTGCATCTAAAATTATTTGATGAGACCCGCAAAAATACTGACATTGTATTCTAAGATTTCTAAATCAAACAGTTGAAATCTGCCTGCTTCCATGGCCTCTGTGCATTATCAGGTACTCTGTGCTGCCCTTCCAGCAGCAGCCCTATTTCATCTACAAAGCAGGACCCGCTACCCCTTCAGCAGATCCTCAAAGCTTTGATTTTATCCTGCTTTTTTTAAAGGTTCCTTCTCTTGAAGGACTGATGGTGAGGGAAGGGGCTGTAGGGAGCAGGAAGGATGGATGGGGAGTCTGTGGGGAGATTTCAGTGAGTTTGATTTTGTCTGGGGGCCTAGATTAATTTAAGGAGAAGGAATCCACTTCCCCAGCCTGCACAAACCACATGCTTTTAACAGGAGAGATGCGAGTTCTGCGTGCAGCTGTGCTATTGCAGGGTGTGTGTGATGCACAAACAGACATGGCCCTACTCCTGGATCCCATTGTGACTGTAAGCACCTTTTAAAACTCTTTTCCCTTTAAATAAACCCACAGAGTGACTCATGGTCTGTAAGGGGCTCAAAGACACTCAAAGATGATCTTCAGAGAGCTCAACCATTAAGTGTGAACAAGTTGCACAGGGTGCTGAACATACACAAAGATCCCTAAAGGATTTATAACTTGACCAAATTTGGCTGGAATTAGGTAGGGATGGATGCACTTATTCACTTAACAAAGGCCATTCTTCCCTAGTCCCCAAAGTCCAACCTGTTTCTCTAGGGCATGTAAGCCTGAGATCTGTTTATGGGAAGGACAGATACAACTTTCTTTAACATTAGAATAACAAAGTACACAACCTTCCTTTTAGTCTGATAAATGTTCAGTGTATTTTACCTTAAATTAAAAATAGATTAAAAAACATGACTCTTTCCAGCACAAAAATGTCAGTGCGAATGTTAGTCTGTCAGAGCAATAAACAGCAAAAATTGAGATTTTACAAAGGAAAGTTTGGCTAATCTTGAAGATACACACTGCTATTGGCCTTCCTTACGGCCTAACACAGAATTGCTCTAAAGGGACCTTCCTTTCACCCACCACAGCTGCAGCATTTGCTGCCATATCCCAGTGTAAAGATGATAAACTCCATCTTCACCCCCCCACCTCCAGCCTGGCTATAGCAATACTTGGGTTCCATGTGTGCTATATATTGACAGCTTCTATTTTATATCCATTCAAGTAGGAAACCTTCAAATACTTAAAAATCAGCTGCAATAAAAAGATTTGTAATCAACAATTAAATCATTCAAATCCATTAAAAATCCAAAGGCTCTGCTCTTCTTAATCTGGATGTGCAAATGTAAAAGTATATGTACTCTAGCAAAAGTGGCCTGAGCTTGGAAGTGGCTCAAAATATGGCTCAGGATATGGTATTGGAAGTTAGGGTACTCTGGTTTTGTAGTTAAATTCCTAAAAGCAGCTAAAAGCACTCTAGTTAGTAGATTCTGGTGAAGCACTTTGAAAAGTGAAGATACTAATCCTATCCATTACTGAATAGCTGTACTAAGTGGTCAGAAAAAGCTCAGCACCACCTTGTTATCTGCACATGACCTGTCCTGAGCCATCTGCGGTGAAAAGTGAAAAAGGAAAGTAAAAAAAGGACAGATTAAGCAAGTGCCTCAGATTGTTGCATTTGAAAGCAGAGCTTCAGGACAGGGACGCTTTCCATAGAGTCATTTCAGGCAAAGGTCACATGCGTGCATATCAAATCATTCCTGAAAGCAGCGCCTTTGTTCCGCAGCTATCTCCCAGTGGAGCCATTGTCCCACAGGGCAGCTGGCACCCTGACTTCAGCCGTGCTGCGCCGGGAACCCAGGCCCGGGGTGGCCAGGGCCAAAGGCAGCCTGCAACCTCCCCGGGCAAGCACATCCCTCTGCAAGGAGCCATTGCCAGGCCAAGGAGAAGCGATGTTTCCATGTCAAGGTTCAGTCATGGAGAAAAAAGACCCGCTGGTACGGTAGGCGCATCTTCCCTCCCCTCCCACCCCCTGTGTTTTTCTGGCTCGTTAAAGTAGCCTTAAATAAATATAATTGCAAGGAAAGTCAGGCTATGAAGTAGCAAGAATGTGTTTTTGCCAAGTGCAACTTGGATTGGGATCTGGCAAGTTAGAAATCCTTTCAGTGTGCATTCAGGGGTGATGTTAGAAGTGCTCTGATTCATAAGGAAAGTAGAAAGTATTTGTAAGGCACAAAGAAGAAAATGTGTTTTAAAAGCCATATTAGACCTCTTATAGCTTGTTTTGATTTCTGAATATAGCTTCTCTCTTGACCATTTTCATCTAATCTGCCTTTCATTTATATTGTTACCTTATAGCAATGAATGTTAAAATTGGCATCTGGCACAGACAGAAGCAAAGTATCTTGTGTTTTGCTTGTATTTTCCTCCTACAATACTAATATTATGCAAGTACATAATTCTGAGTTTGAAGCTCCCACATCACTTAGCTTTTGATTTATATTAAAATTTCCAGTGTCTGGAGCTTCCTGGGCAACTTTAATGTGCTTAAGACTTAAAGGCAGTCTGTCTAAACAGGGCTCCCATTACAGGCACCTCTACCTAAGACTTTTCCTCCAGAGGAAATATATGGATTTCTTTAATCAGGGCAGTTACACCTCAAGGATCTATCATTTCTTCATAACTCCCTATGCCACAAATGTAAAGCGCTGACTAGAGAGGCAAGTTGATAGGAGTTACTAAAACTCCTGCATGCCTTGCAGTTCCCCTCTGGTTGGATTCATAATGGTTTTAATTGCTCTGATTTTTAAGTATTAATTACTGGGTCCCTGTTTTGAGTCTCTTTTGCTTCTGATTTGCTTAGATTTTAATTGTGATTTACTTCAAATTACTACTGATCTATGCAAGTTTCCTGTCGGCATCAGGGCTGTGCAGGCTGCTCTTATTGCCACCACATTAGTGATGGAAATGCAGAGCTCTGCAAGTCAAAACAGGGGATTGATTTGTTTGATATAAAAGATCCCCACCAGGAAATCAGGCATTTTTGTTGCAAAGCAGGTTTGAAACACTGCATTACCTAAGTGGTGTCAGGGCTCTGTCTACAGCTTACACAAGTGCTGCAGCCCTCCCCGCTGGACGCATGGTGGGTGAAAGAGCTTCTCATGAAGTCCAAGGCTATAAAAAAGTTTTCTCCTAGGAGGCTGGCCTCTATAGGATGTTAAGAAAACAAAAGAGTGCTCCATTTGTGAAGCAATGTATATTCTGCAACACCTTGCCTGATTTCAGAGAACGTAATACAATGGTTAAACTATAAGTTTAAAGTGACTGCAGCAGGGAGGTTTCCAGTTATGCATCAAGGACACCAGGTGAGTTAGAATGCCAGATAGCTAAAGATATGCCAGCATCATTCTTGAAAGCTATAGCTGTTACTAGCAGCACTTGCACAGCAGCCTTTACTAAATGATGCCAAATGTAATCCTTTGACATCAGTTCAACTGGAAGTGGAGGGAATGAGTGTTTCTGAGAGGTGAATGAAAGGTGGTGGCATGAGGCTGCTCTGGGGCTAGCACCACCTCGTCCAAATTCCCAACGAATGTAAGCGCTCGTTTATGGCCCCTCACCAGATTAATGGGTCCGTTATGGAAATGGAGCAAAACCTGTTATTGCTGACACACCAGTAACACAGACTGGTTTCATGTGCTTGCAAAGGTGGTGGCATCCTTGACCTGTGCTGCATCTTGCTGGACAGGGGCTTTTGAACCACCCACGCCGGCCCAGTCCAGCTGGGATGCAGTCTCCCTTGGGCTCATCACCGGATGAGATGACGACTATGATTGCAGGGTGTCAGACCAAATGATCTCACAGACTTCCTTTGTCTCAAACCCCATGAAACTCTGTGCTCCTTGCATTTAGAGTAAAGGAGAAGGGATCGCTGTCACTTGGGTACACACAAAAAAGTTAAATACATAAATAAATGCATATGGGCTCTATCAACATTTGAGAACTATTTTGCTGTTGTGTACTGTTAAAATTCCATGTGAAAAATCCATGTGACTTCTTCAAGTGTTTTCCACAGGGAATCACTCCAGCTTTTAGGCAGAGCCCTGTGCAAACCTAGGACAGGATCTGAACACTTCCCTCAGCACTTTGCAAACAGCATAACAAAGTAAGGAGGAGGAATATAGCCTAGGGTCACCCCATCACACTCCCTGTGTTTTCAATGCGTTGACTCCAGCAGCTCAGCTCTGCAGAATTGCTCCAAACTGCTGTATGTAACTGCAAGTCCTTGAGGCAGGCCCAGATTCTGGTGCAGCAGGATGCACCAGCATTCTTGGCAAATAGCAGGAAGAAAAGGCAAAGAGGATTGTCCCGATTTCTGAAACCAGGACAACAATGAAGTGAATTTCAAGGTAAAAGTTACTATCTACAGAATATTTGCTCACCTATTGTTATGTATTTCCCCTGGCAGGATAACCCTTTTAGTCATCTATACATCCCTGGTGCCGTTGATGAACGTGACAGCTTGAAAACCTTTACCCAGCAAAGACAGGGGAGCAGGGGGATGGCCAATGGCTGTTGGGGGTTACTGGAGCAGGGACAGGATGGTGGTGAGGAACCTGTGTTGTGGCAGCAGCAGAGGGTCTGCGAGCATCAGCCCTGCGGTAAATTCAGTGTCAGGGCAGCCAAAGCTGGGACGCAGAAACACTGATTGCAACCGCAGGAACTGTAACATCATTGCTAGTGGCTTGGTATGTCTGCATTGGCCTCAGATGTGAGCGGGATAGTGGGAATAAGCCAATGACAGCCCAGGCTTATCTGTATCAGGATCAGTGAAGGATGTTGAGTGCAGTACTTAAATGCTTCATAAGCTGTATACAGGTAAAATAAGGCTTGGCTTAGACATCTTTGGAGAATGAAGAATGTGAGTTTGCAGCTGTGGTCTGGTTCCTGCAGCAGGTGATACTGGAAGTGTGTGGCTCAGCCTAGGAGAGTTACAACTTCCTCAGTCATTCTGGACATTCCTCAAAGGCTCTCTTTGTACCCTCAACAGGAATTTTGGCTAAGACAAAGCATCTGTGAATGAAAATATGGCAGCTATGAGGGGGTGAGGAGAAAATGTCCTGATGAAATGACACTTTGTAATAATTCCATTGCTATCACCTGTAAATGCTTGCTTTTGTTTCTTGCCACGCTGAGGCTGCGCAGCTAAGTTGGCAGTGAAGAAAAGAGGCAAATGGGCAAGGTCACCCCCCTGGGGTGGGACAGGGATGCTGCTATAAAATTAGGTGAAATTCCCTTGGAGATGATGGCCCTTCAGGATAAATGTGAGAAGATTTTAAATGCCTCTTGCATATCCAAAACAATAGCATTCCTTTCCCTGCTCAAGGAAGCAGCATTTTTATGTACATTCTTTGTAAACGACAGGAGTGTACCAAAAAATCCCTTGATGCCACAATCTAAGTCCTCTAAGTTCCTTTAAAGGAAACAGCCTGAAGGGTTCCAATATCAGCTGGCTGCTGAGTCCAAAAGGATTCATTACTCAGGTCATTTGTGCCTGACCAGATAAAGTCAATGCACCTAAATAGGCTTTAATTTTCTGACGTCTCTTAACTTATATTGGACTTGTGTGGTAGAGTACAACTGAAACAGAACATTTACAATTGTTCAGAGATCACAAGCATGGTTTCCTTCCCCCACGCCCCTCAAGAAGAAGGACCAACAAGGCAACAAGAAGGAAAGATTCCATTTTGGAATCTCCAAACTTTTGTTCTGATTCATTTTGTCTCTGTTCACCCCCAACACTAAGATGTCTTTTTCTGCCTTTCTATTCCTTTGCCCAGCCAGCCCAGCATTCCCCACAGATGGCAGGAGATGGCTGTGACAATCATGGGATACTGGGTGCCCTTCAGCTACTACTGTGCAGTCCTGGCAGTTGCTGCTGGCAGCATCAGACCTGGGTTATTTGCTGAAGCTGCTGATTCTATGATTCTATGTGCTTCTGCTCTGTCTCAGTGCAAAGTGAACCTGGTTCACCCCAAGGGTAGTGGTGCTCCTCCTCTGCTGAATTCAGCTGCCACCTGAAGATACCGCTGCTCCTTGCCTGTTTCCATAGAATCATACAGTAGTTGGGGTTGGAAAGGACTTTGAGATCACCAAGTTCCAACCCCCTGCTCCATCCTCACTTTTTTTTCTCAGTGTTGGGTTTTTTGTTTTCTTTTTCCTGTTATGTTTTGTTTGAGGTGATTAAATCATAGAGTTCCTCAGCACCAGCCTGCCCTCAGCACCAAGCTGGAGGTAGGTAACCTGAGCAGTGAAGCTCCCATGGTCAGCATGGCAAAGAAGAGGGCTAGAAGAAGCTGGGCTGGTCAACTCGTCACCCAGAAGGATGAAATGTTGAGTTTGCACACCTGAGCAGGGACAGCATGCACTAGAGGGCTTTCCTTTCAAGGGCAAAACTATGGCTGGAAAAGGTGTCTCCACTCTCTTCACCAGAATGGTAGTTTAAAGTCCTTTCTATGAGGGTTAGATCAGATGCTGCCTTCAAAGGTGTTTGGTTGCAGCATCCTGGGAAAGGGGGCAGTGAAAGGACGCTAAATTAAATAGTCCCAGCTGCTTTGCAGGCTCTCTATGGATGCCCGGGAACATCTGCCTCTGCCCTGAGAAACTTCAACAAATATGATTTCAAGCTGACTGCATGGTTGTCTGCTGTGAAAGAGATTTACTGGGTGGGGAGCCTTCTGTGATGGATGAGCAAAGCAGAACTGCTTTTGGTTTACAGCAGTCAGCAACCATTAAGCTGAGGAGCCTACTCTGTCTGAAAGTCTTGTATTGCTAAATGAAAAAAAAAGATAAACCTTAAATAGCTTAGATTATTTGCTTTAAAATAGTGAAGAAATCTACTGATATTTAAGTGGCCAGTTTCCCTAAAGCCTACTTGTTTAATCTGTTAAAAAAATGACTCTTTATTCCTTTCCAAAGTTTTATGCTGAAAGGTGAAAAAAGTATTTGCATAAAAACCCCGATAATCCTTATGCAAATCCATGCTAGCTCAGAGTAGCATATTTTTGATTTTTAGCACTTTCCTTCTTTTACTTTTTTTGTATATTGCATTCCTGCAGAGCTTGACATTTCTTCAGTTACACATTATAATATGGGTTTAAAAGAAGTAATCCAGCAACAGACCACATTGTTTTGTTGCTGACATGTTGCTTTTACTTTTCTCACCCGTAGCAAACAGGGAGTACTGTTCCAACAGGATGTTTTTCCCTTTGTACTTACATTTGTCATCTTTGCACTGGGCTGTAATCAGAAAAAAAAGCTGGCGTTGGACTAAAGCGGCGGTGACACGGTTCAACTCAGGAAAATTTGTGATGCTTGGAAAGTGGCCCATCTGTCCGAAATGACCCCAAAAGTAACATGCAATTGTTTTAACCTTTTGTGCGTTGCCATTAAAACAGGCAGCAGCAGATGCCTGTTAGGAAATGGGGAGAGCTGAGCGTGGCACTGCTCCCCTGGGAGCAGCAGGGAGAGGGGGAAGAGCTTGTCTGTGCTCTGCCCTCCTCCTCCCTGGCCATGGGATGCTGCTTATCTCCAGTACCCAGCTCAGGGTTCAGAAGCAGTGGCAGTTGGCAGCTCCCTGTATCTCACAGGCACGCTGCTTTCAGAGCTGAGGACCAGAGCAGCGACCTCATCCAACTGCAGAACCTGAATTTTTTAAGCTGTTTTGACTGTCACTGTGGCCCTAGGAATGATTAGTTGGGTTGAGAGGGTTGGAAGTGATGGCAAGAACTAGCTGGTCTGTCAGGACTGCTGTGGACACTTGATATCTGGACGCTAGTGCTGGTTTTGTTTCTGTTCTGAAGGAAAAGGGCAGAAAATCCAGCTATTTCCAAGTGAATCAAATACCTCCCCTCTCTAACAGCTGGAGGTAGCTTAAGCTTGTGTAAATTGAATGTCTTTCAACTGTGAGGTAAATCAGTACCCCAGAAAAGGGGCTGTAGATGGGACTAAGGTTGTGACAGCGTTAGGTGTGTCTATGCATTTTTCTTTGAGCAACAGCCTGTACAGCTCCTATTGTATTCTCCTCCATATAAATGTTCATGAGTCCACTCAGTGAATCTGATCAGGCAGCTTTTAATAACTATTTTCCAGAGGCCATCTGCATCAGCTGTCCCAATTTCTTCAGGATTTCTTTTTAATGGAGGATTTCCTTCCCTTTCTGCTGGACTAATTGCATTTAGTGGTGCAGTCTTGCAGTCCTTATGCAAATAGCTCTGCACTTGAATCGGACTTGTGTTCATGTGAAATAGGTTCAAGCCCCAGAAGGCTCTCAGCCTTTTTTTTTTTTGTCTTAACACTGCCACAGCCTGTTCTGTGTCCATGCAGTCATTTACACTGCCAAAGAAAGCTTTCCTAGGTGCAGACACTTACAGATTACTATAACAGCAGCCAGTTCTTCAGTCTTGAGATGCCTCTTTATGCATAGAAACAGAAGGAAAATGTGCCCATATGAAAGCATGTCCCTGTTTGTTGTGGAGGAGCCCTCTGTTTCCAGCCTGACCACACTTCACTTTTTCCCCAGAAGAAGCATTGGTGCTCCAGACCACGAATGTCCACAGCCTCAGCTGCAGGCAAGCTGAGAACAATATTCTTAGGGACATATCTCTTTACACTGAAATCAAATCGGATTTTGCTATTTAGAAAATGTCAGTGGGTTGGGTTTTTTTTAGATTAACAAGAAGAAAACTGTTGATTATAATACTTCTTTTGTGCTCCAAGGGCCAAAAACATGTAAAAAAGAAGGTATTTCAAACAAACAAACAGGAACTCTTGTTTCGCAAAGAAAACAAACTCAAAGTCAACAAACCAGCATTAATTATATCCACATTTTACTTGTAGGGGTGAGATTAGCACTTGGAATTTTTTTAATCATATCCAAGCCTTGAGCTTGAAAAGTGTGCCAAAATTGAGCTTGAGCTGAGGGTAAAAGTGATTAAGCAGGAGAGGTATGTGACAGGGTTATTGAGGAAGTCCCCCCAAGAAGTTTTATATACCCAGGAGATTCAAAGCTAATAGTCTACTGAGAAAGGCTCAAACATGGTGAAGGATGTACATACAAGTTAGTGAATGAAGCTAGGAATATAATTTGAATTCAGGGACTGTAGTGACAGGACAAGGGGTAACGGGTTAAAACTTAAACAGGGGAAGTTTAGATTGGATATAAGGAAGAAGTTCTTTACTGTGAGAGTGCTGAGGCACTGGAATGGGTTGCCCAAGGAAGTCGTGAATGCTCCATCCCTGGTGGTGTTCAAGGCCAGGTTGGACGAGGCCTTGTGTGATATGGTTTAGTGTGAGGTGTCCCTGCCCATGGCAGGAGGGTTGGAACTGGATGATCTTAAGGTCCTTTCCAACCCTATTTTATGATTCTAAGTATGATTCTATGATTCCAAGTCTAGAAAACCTGCTTTGTTGCATCTTTAAGTAGTTTCTTACTCATTTTTTTGATTTTGTTTGGGTTTAGTTGTTGGTTTTTTTTCTCTTCCAGCTTTAACTCATTGTTTCTAAAGGGCTAAGGTTTTTGTGGGATGGAATAGGTTGTATCGCTTGTAAAACTCAAATGAATTAACAGTGAATGTGTGTGGCACATTCAAGGTACCATGCAAGATTACTGTCAAGGGGTAGGTGGGGGGATTTTCACACCACTGAAACCTACAGTAAATCTGTTGATGAGCACCTGTGACACCTGTCACCATCTCAAGCAATGGAAAGCAAGGATGAGGATGTGAAGACATAGCTAGCCTTGCATGGGCTGCATTAAAAACATATATGGGCTTTTTGGCTTCATGTTTCACCCATTCACCCACTCCATGCAGAACTGATTTTTCATTATGGAACAGTTTTTATTCTGCGTCATGCTAGAATTTTTATATACGATTATCTTAAGAAATATAGTTCTGAGCTCAGTGCATTTTAATGAAGCACTTTTGCTGCTTCATATTAATAATGTTGTCCAGAAACTGAAATGGGAAATATTTGTTTCTTTGAAGGAGAAGAAGGTATACATGTTGAACTAGTGTTAATACTGTTGCTGACATGTGCAGTTCACATGGAGAGGTGTAATACCCTGCGTTGGAGTGGTTGGTCTGTCAGCTGTAGTACTGCTGGGAGGAGAAAGACGAGCATTCAGGCACATAGAGCTTTCTTCAGGTCACTGAAAACTTCGTTATCAGGAGATAAAGACATCTGATAAAAGATGTGATCTCACTGATAAACCTTGCTCTGCTTGCGTGCAGGCACAAATGGTGACTGTGTGTGTAGGGTGCACTTGAGCCAAGGCCCCCCGCAGGCTTCAGAGGCAGGTTCAGGAGCCGCAGTGCTATCACCAAATCCACAGCCCTCATTTAGCCACTGAAACCGTTGTATCTGAGGCGGGGTGGGGGAGAATTTATTTCTCCACTCCATTATGCTGCCCTTTTATTCACTAGGATATTGGGTCTCAGGCCTCATCACAGTACATATAAAAGGGTAAAGCAGAGGCTGGCACTCAGGTACTCCCTTGTCTGGTGGTTCCTCCTCTCTCCAGGTAGGCAGAGCATGTAGGCTCCGTTTCGGACAGGCACGCACTCAATACACCAAATATACCTGTGTTTTGTGCAGAACATGGTTTGCCAGCCATCTTGGGAGGGTACTTACAGGAGAGTGAGGAAAGGGATGTGACAAGGGTGAGGAAAGGAATGATGCGACGTGCTTTGCTGGTTGTCCTCAGTGAGTTCTGTGAGCCCTGTGAGCCCTGCAGGTGTTATATAGGCTGCTCAGAAATGCTGATGGGCATAGAGGTGCCTGTGGCACTTCGTGCCTCGGGGGCTGGGCTGAAACAAACTGCAATGTTGAAGACTTTAATTTGTCTGTCGAAGTCCCCGAGGGTCTGGCACCCCTTTATGGATCCTTCTGGCTAAGAAAGCTATTCTCAGCACACTCCTGCGCACCAGGCCTTATGGTTTGCATACCTTTCCCTTCAGGGTGGTGATGAGCAGACAGATAGCTGGTGACTGTTCCTCAAGCCTCAGGGTGCTGACAGGTGGTGTGTTCAGGCTCCGTGATGAGAAGGGTGTACTTTCATGAGCACAGCCTGGTTTGTGGGTGTTCCCAGTCTCACGGGGTAGCAGTGGCTATGGTGGTGCAGTCAGTCCTGTGCCCCCTGCCAGGGGATAATTATAAAAGGTACAAAACGTAGCTTTTATGTGTCTAAGAACAAAAAATACTTGCCGAAGCTGCTGCAACTCTCACAACATGTCCTGCAGGCCAAGGAAGGGACAGGCTGACCCTTGCCTATGCTAGCAGCTTCTTTTCCTCTATATCCTGCTTATCCCTTAATGCATCCATGTGAACAGCTGTGTCCTCTCCTACCCTTTGTGACCAGATCATAACTTTTTGCTCCCAAGCCATTTGCTGTCTAGCACTTGCTGGAGTGTTTTGCCTCCATCAGGTAAAAAAGGACTTCTCAATGACCCTCTTTTGGGGTCTTCAGTGCTGCCCTTACAAGCTGAGCAGATACAGCTCCTTTGTCATTCAGCAACTCCGGTGTCTTGCATACATGGGTTGTGAAATCATGTTTCTGGACTCCTCTATGTGGCTGTAGCCTGGATCCTGGGCTGATCTCTGCTGAGAGACTGCTCATCCCAGATCATCACCCTCCTGCACTGAATCTTACCCACCTTGCCCCTCTTTTTGTCAACCTGGCTGGTTTTACTGTCCTTGCACTCACACACTTGCCTTCACTTCCTTCTCTATCTTGTTTATCAGTCACTGCACTAGCTGAGAGCCAAAGATATTTGGTTTTGAGCTATTGATATATGAAGTCTAAAAAACAAGTTAAAAGTCCTTTATACACCAAATTGGCTCTTCTTGCTATGTTGTACCTCTTTGGGTTTGCTAAGAATGCTCAGGGTGTTCTCAGTGAGGTACTCACATCTTCCCATATTCACTTTGGCTGCTGGAGGTTTATTTGGTTTCATAGAGCTTGTATCTGGGGAAGCTTGATGTTGGCACTGCTTGAATTTCTATAGTTTATCAGAAGGTTTTGTTCTCTGAGTTGCTATTTCATGTACCCAACTGTTTTCCTTGGCCACAACTACATGTGGAAGCTGCCTTCTAGGGGGAGATGGTGGGTGGTGAGAGCTCTGGGTCACTTTGGAGAAGTCCTTCACCTTTCTGTCTTTCATGCTGCTGTCAGGCATACTGGAGGCTTTCACCCTAGTTGCTCAGTCACCTGATGTGTCTGCATCCAGCACCCAGTGCAATGTGGAGACAAGCAGGTGAAAAGGCCCATTTCTTTAAAGCCCACTCCTTCCCCAGCCTCTGATTCAGCCAGTATACTTAATTTCTCTGCATTTTCTTGTCTCAATTAAAAAGAAATGATTAACAAAAAGTAGTTTTAATCAGACTGTAAATATTGCTTCTCTTATATTAACTGTGTGGAAGAGCCTTTGACACCATTTCCTACAGCATTCTCCTGAAGAATCTGGCCAGTCATGGCTTGATGGGTGTACTGTTTGCTGGGTAAAAAACTGGCTGGATGGCCAGGCCCAAAGAATGGTGGTGAATGTAGTTAAACTCAGCTGGTGGCTGGTCACAAGTGGTGATCCCCAGGGCTCAGTACTGGGGCCAGTTCTGTTTAATGTCTTTATCAATGATCCGAACAAGGGGATCAAGTGCACCTTCAATCAGTTTGCAGGTAACACCAAGCCGGGTGGGACTGTTGATTTGCTGAAGGATAGGAAGGCTCTGTAGAGGGATCTGGACAGGCTGGATCTATGGGCTGAGGCCAGTTCTATGGGTTCAACAAGGCAAAGTGCTGGGTCCTGCACTTGGGCCACAACAACCCTCTGCAACATGCCAGCCTTGGGGAAAAGTGGCTGGAAAACTTCTGGGCAGAAAAGGATGTGGGGGTGCACAGCTGAACACGAGCAGCTTGTGCCCAGGCAGCCAAGAAGGCCAACAGCATCCTGGATGCATCAGAAATAGTGCGGCCAGCAGGGCCGAGGCAGTGATCGTCCCTCTGTACTGGGCACTGGTGAGGCTGCACCTTGAATCCTGTATTCAGTGCTGGGCCTCTCGCTCAAGAGAGACATTGAGGTGCTGGAGCAGGGCCAGAGAAAGGCAATGGAGCTGGTGAAGGCTCTAGACATGGTTTAGTGGTGTACTTGGCAGTGTTATGTCAACTTTTGGACTCGATGATCTTACAGGTATTTTCCGATCTAAACGATTTTACGATCCTATGAATGCTTGTAACTGTGGAAGTGCTACAGGATAAACTTCTCATGTAAAGTGTCACCTAGTGGTTGGTTGGAAGTTTTGCATCCCGAATTAATAATCAGTATGATCATATAAGCCATAAAAGCCAAAGACCAACTCTTAAGCACAATGACTGATGAAGGGTATTTCATATTCCGTTGGTCTGGTTAAAATTCCTTTTTAATGTGTTTCATTTAAGCCCTAAAACTTGCACTGAACTGCTGCATTCTTGGGCAGAGAATACATTATTTCAGCTGAAGTCTTTCCTGTTCTGATGAGTAAAATAGCAATTAATTGCTTAAAAAGTTAATTGCCAGTGATCCCAGCAGTGAAATTTTGCCTGAACAAAATCATTAGGCTTTGTTTATTCTAATAGGTTCCTTGTGCATCTACGGGGTGGCTCCAGGCAGAACCCTTGTGACAGAAAGATGATTGTGCATCTGGGTATGCGGTCAGTTCAGAGCTACTGAAAAATGTGTCTTACATAACACATATGAAAAAGATTAGCAGTTTCAGAGTCAGCATCATCTATAGTTCTAAAGGATATTACAAAGGAAGTTAATTAATGTAATATACTTGCAACATGGGCCAGGAAACATAAAACAAGCTCCTCCACTTATGTAGAATTGTGCTGTTTAAGAGGTCCAGAGAGGTTACATGAATGGAAAAATGAAATATGTATTTTCACATCAGTAGAAGTCATCCATGCTGCTGTATTTTGGGGGTTTCTTTCTTGCTTTAATTTTCTGGGTGGCCATTTTTAACTTATGTAGGAACTTCCTTTCAAAAGAACAGAGCACCTGTGTGTAAGGAAGAGTTGCAGGAACAGCAAGGGCTCAGCACCTCTGAATGGACGTATTGGCTTGGGCACTCAAAACTGGCAACCAGATTTGAAAATTCAACTGTGTTTTGCCTGGGTCACTCAGTGACCCGAAGGTCCCAGGACAGAGGAGAGCTTTGGGCTGCTGATTCCCATGTTTTGCCTGTGGAATCATGAATTCCATTAGCTATGTAGGCAATACCATTGAGTGATTTTGTTTGTGACACTTTTGGTTTCCCTTCTGCTGCTGTCACACACTGCTGTACTTACCTAGTGTTTAGGTGTGAAGTTGTTTAACCATAGGATGTACCAGAGTCTAACAGCGAAGAGTTTTATCAGAACAGCTAGCAAAAACTTTGGTGATTACTTTTCTCTAGACCTGTATGCACATATTTTTTTACTAGAAAAATATTGCCTATTTCAACCTATTTAATTCCCACCCCAGCTAGTGATGGAGTGACCATTAGAAGATGGGTCTTGACTTCACAGCCCCGGTCTGTGCAAGGGAGAGGAGCATGATGTTCTTACTCTTCTCTAAGCTAAGATGTAGGTCTTTCCAGGCTAATTACATTTACGGGAGCCTTGCAGTGCAAAGATGCAGCTGCACAATGGAGCCACTTGAGTTGGAAACTGCTTGAAAAAGGGTCAGCTCTCAGCAAGGGCTGGTGGGCTGGTAAGATGTTGGTAGGAAAATGGGGGCTTTTTAGCCTCTGCTCTGTAAAGCTACACAGTGAGGAAGGAGAGATATTGCAGCAGGTAAAAGGTGCCTCTAAACAAACCTCAAAGTTATATGTGTTTAATATTGCAAGATAGGTTAAAGAAAACAAACCTGTGTTTCTCTTCATTCCAGTATAGAACATGGGACAGGTCCCAAGGGAAGCTCAGACCATAGAATCGTAAGATCCTAGAGTCATAGAAAGGTTTGGGTTGAAAGGGACCTTAAAGGTCATCTAGTTCCCCCCCCCGCCATGAGGGGGATACCTTCCGCTAGACCTTCTGAGGGCTTACAAATCTAGACTCTGTCCCTTTAAATGTGATTGTTAGTAAACACTTAAATGAAAGAAACTTTCATCAGAGAAAAAAGTGCCAAACTACACTGGTAAGTAATTTGCCTTGGCAGATAATATATAAGTCACTGATCTGAACTGTAATTCTGCTCAGCGTTATCATTTGCTTTGTAAATAGAAGTGTTTATCCAAACAGCCGAGCTTTCTGTTGTTGATGAAAATGGGAAAATGTGGAGCAGAAGGAACATGTCACTTCCCTTCCTTTCTGGAAGTCTATGGTTTCCAGCTATTCAGATAAAGTTGCTTGTGCTTCCATCAATCCAAGCCTTGCACTGCCACAGAAGCACGGGAGAACAGCATTGAAAAATACATCCCTGCTCTGAAGGTGTCCCCTGTTTGGCGGAAACTTTGCTCTGCAACACAGTTGGAAACTTCAGGAGTACCCATGGAGAATGAAACGGGTGCCCAAGCTCCCCAAACCCACAGGGAGCACCGATCCCACCACACTGCAACACCGGGTGACGTTTGAGAGTGGCACCAGGGTATTTTAAGTTCTCAGCTCTCAGTGAGCCTCTCCCCCTCCACTTTTTCTTCTCTGAGCCAGATGGAGATGCATTTGGTTTCTCTTTTAGTCATGTTACTTTTGCGAGGAGAATAAAATGAGCAGGAACAGCTCTTGGCCGCAGCAACACAAGACAGCCCTGCTTTGCCAGAGGAAACCACATAAAAGCGTGTGTGTGTGTGCGTGTGTGTGTGTTTGGGGGAGGGCGCAGTGAGGGATGATGCCTGGAGCTCCTCGCACTCGGAGCTGCGATTTGTGAGTGAAACATGATGAAATCACCCCCTGGACAAATCACACGAGCCTGTCAACCTCACCAGGTGGGATTACTTGTAGCTAATAGCCCCAACTCCCCGAGCAAACAGAGCTCTGCGCTCCCCGTAAGGAAAAGGCGAGGGTGCGCGCAGGCTCTTCAAGCAGGCTCTGGCATGGCTGGGGAGGGCTGCGTCCGCCCGCGCCAGGTAGGGAGGAGAGCAGCGTGTTTGCTTTCAGAGGAGGAGTAGCCCTGCTCTCCTGAATAAGTTCCTACAAAAAGGAGCGTTTCAGCCTCAGCAAGAGATGTTTTATTCATAAAGCCCTCCTGGTTCGTGTTACTCTCCAAGGGTGACGCTGTCAGCTGCTGCTCCAGTGATGGGAACTGCAGTGCTGGGGAGCTCCAATGTACAGAGGACCATCTCTGCCCCTTTAACCGTAGTGCTCTTAGCACGCAAGCACTGCGCTTTGCACTGTTTGCTTACTTTGCTGTTTTACTTTTGCAGGTTATATCTTTATTTGCTTTTGCCTTTGGAGTAAATGTCTGCATGGGATTTACAGCAAATCGATTTAGGAGATCTGAAGAATGGGATGAGGGCCCGATCTCAGGTACAGTAACAGACATAAATTGTACATCACAATACCCTTATGTTATATAGTGTACTTAGAAACCACTCCTACTCCGAAACAGTAGTTTGCTTGTTCCTTTTCCCTCTAGGATATAGAGGGGAAGAAATAACTCGCCAAGCCTGGGTCAGTTGACCTTTGGGACTCACCTATAGGTCTCCTATTTACTTAAACTTTTGCTCTGTGTGCCTGTGACTATGGAAAATCTGCCTTATTTTAGGACTGAGTGCTGTCAGTCTCTCAGAGACTGCTCTCAGAGCACGTCCATAGCATTTGTCATGTTTTGCGCTTCACACACTTTCCCTGAAGAGCTCGGAGAAGCTCCCCGGTGGGTTTAAGAGTCCTGGTTTTATTTTGGTAGCTATTGAAGCGATTTCTAGAAACTTGATGAATGCTTTCGAGAGGCGCTGCTGAGAAACGCTGCTGGGATTTGTGCGGCTCCTGAGGTCATGCTGGTTTGCGAACAGCAGACGGCAGACATCTGACGGCGGGGAGGGCCGGGCAGAGGAGAGCAGGTGTTCAGCCAGATGTGCTGTCGCCGAGTCCTCTGGTTTTGTTCTGCAGCCTCCTTTTTGATTTGGAGGAAAGCAAGAACATGCCACAGGGAAGACTGTTGTTTGTGTTCTGGGGCAGGATAGGGGTTTGTGAGCTCGGGCAGAGTCAGAATGGAAAAATACATTAAATGGAAAACTAGTAATTTTTTTCTTTAAAGAAAAAGTAGGCTTGACTTGTGTGTCTGTTCCCTTTGGCAGGAAAAATGAAACCTGTGGTCGTTGACTTAGAGCTGGTTAATATAACTGAAGTGAAAGGGTTTCATGTGCAATGCCTGTCTCTAAGGATGGCTTGTGAATTTTAATTACAAAATTGTTTACTGTGGCCAAAGTTTGTTGTGTTCCTGGTAATGTATCTGTGTCCTCTTTCACGGGAATTGGTGTTTAATGACAACCACAATCAGGGCTGCTGATCACTGAGCAAAGGCATTTTAGATAATCAGAAAGATAGCATCCATTGCTTTTGATCTTTATATAACAATAAAAAAATTGTTTGAAAACCAAATATATTTCTATTTTTATCTTCTGGCGTAGTTGCAGAGTGTGTTTAATAGTGATGTGAAAGATCTATATTTCATGTCTTCAACACCTGACTGCCAGTTGCTTGCTTTCACTGGTGATCATCTAGGCTTTAGTGCAGGGCTGCTCAGCTGATTTGTACTGAAGTCCCAAAGGTCTGAGATTGGGAACCCATTGCAGCTGGTCAGTGCCAACTCTGCTAAGCCAACCAGCACTGTTCAGTGGTGTTCCTGCCCATGGCAGGGGGCTGGAACTAGATGATCTTAAAGGTCCCTTCCAACCCAAACCATTCTGATTCTGTACCACCATCACTTCTGGGATCAGTAGCTGTGTGCTGTTTCCAATAGCAGGAGTTTTAGCTCAGCATTCCAGAAAAATAGGAAGCAAACAGAATCTCTTGCAAGAGAGCAGGAGATGAGGTACTTTTGGTACTCTGTGGAGAATTTGCTGTTAAGTGGGACTGGACCAGCACTTGGCACTGAAGTAGTGCAGTTGAGGGTGCAGTAGTGAGAGATGGAAAAGTGATGGAGGGTTTTGTCTCTTCTGTGTTTATGCAACTTGGTTACTTTTATTGCAGTAAAAAAACAGGATATGATAGCAAAGAATAAAGTATTACAGTGTCATCTGGCTAAAGGAGAAAGTAAAAAGTAACACTGGAGAGCTGGTTTTCTAATAAGTGAAAAGCAGAGTGATCAAAGAAGCTATTTAGGCTCTCCCAATTGCATGACTCCCAGTTATATTTTCAGAAATCCAGTGCAATGAAGTATCCAGAAGAAAATATTGGTATAAATTCTTTTGCAACATCACCCTCCCTTGGCTTATTTGTTCCAAGTTTCTTGGTGTTTGGAGTTAATTATTAAATTGACCAAACTCTTTACCAACCATTGCTGTGTAGACCAGGTATTTCTCCAGAGGTTTGCCATGACTGTAAGCAAATTTCAGTTTTCATCTGGCATAGACCTCCTCTGTGAGCCAAAACCAACATGTTTTGTTTCTTAATGCTGTGTCAAAGAAGTACCATAGTTCCTGAACACCCCTTCTTGTTCTACTTTTACTTTGTAGAGGTATATAAACCTTTATACGTTTTGAGATATTTAATATTTGTACCCAGCAAATCATGCCATTGAAATAGCTTTTTGACTTAAAATTTCTAAAAGACATTAAAGAACCAAGGCCCCCACTTTTTCATAACTCGGTGATTTGCTTTATGAGCTTTTTAGATAGCTCTGTAAGAGCTTGCAGGGAAAATGGCCTTAGTGTCCTAAGGCATGTTCCTTGTTCATGAGAGGATGATGGCTATAAATCTGGAAGGAGAAAAGTTTTTTCTGCCCTTTCTGCCTGGACTTTTAAACGTGCCATTAGAAACCGAGTTCTATCTTTCTTGTATTACAACAGTTAGGACTTCTTTTTTTTTTTTTTTTTTTTTTTTCTACTTTATGGGCTTTTCACTGGAATTTTACTCATTGCAATTGGATTCTCAAAAAGAGAATTCGTAATATGAATATTATCAGGTAGTGTCATTCTTGTAATGACTATGTAAGCACATCTATGTTGTGTGGTTCTATGACCAAAATACCACTGAAAGTAAATGGATTTGATTTTTTTTTTATGTTTTTGTTTTTTTTTTAATATTGTAATTGGATAGAATCAGAGCAAGTAGTTGGATATGGCACTATTGCCCCAAGTAATGTCTCTTTTGAATCTATAATCTATGACATGAGGCAATCCTTAGATGGTTGTTTTGAGCTCAGCTGGCCAAAAAAAAAAAAAAAAAAGAATGTATAGAAAAGGACATAAAGAGCTTTATGTATTAAATAAGGAGGGGAGGATCTTCATGTTGCTGTTGTGCTGCATGGTTTGATGGCAGGAGCTGTGGAGGGATGCAGGCGTTTTGCAAAGGACTTTGAAATTGTGCAGGATTGTTCTGTGCAGGGGTTTCTGTTAATTTGAAAATGCTCGCCAGGGTTGGAACTCCCGATGATGTATTTTCAGACTATTCTGCCATGGCATTGTGCATGACCTGAAAACCATGGTCTGGCTGCAAAAGCAAGGTCAAGCACTATAAACAAAGGAATGATCTTAATGTATTCAGAGATCACAGGAATTAAAACAAGTCCTTTTTCCTATTGCTGTATGGAAAGTGTCCTACATTGGCTCAGGAGGTGTGACCTGAGTTTGTTAAGTAATTTAGGATAATTTGTCACATCAGTAATAATGTGATTGTAAAGAGATGTGAAAATATAACACACAAGGTAGTTGGGCTAAACCATTCTTATGTGAAATGGAAACTCTACCTGCAGTTATAGAAAATGGATCTAGAGAGGATCCTGAACAGGTATGTAGACTTTCTCTATATCCCAAGATGTGGTCAGTTATTACTGAAGTGCTCCTGATAGATCTTGGTTTAACCTGTTCTTCAAAATCTCCAAGATCAGAGATTGCACAGCCTTGGTGGGCAATTTGTTCCAGCTCTAGATAAATGAGCTGCTCTTTACAACGGCTAGGCATTCCTTGAGCTGCAGGTGACTCTGTCCCTTATGCAATCTGCAATCAGATTTAAACCTTCTCTTTCCTAAACATGTTGATGTGTTTTTTAACCTTCTGAAATGATCTCTCTCATTCCTTTGAAATGAAGAGGGCAATGCCAGTATGAGTGATATATAGTGTGAGCTAGTATGTAATACCTTTGAGTCCCTAATGTCTTTGATTTGCAGCTTACTGAATGTGTGATTGTATATTACCTAGCCTCCAAAAAGGAAAGTAATAGAAGAGGTTAAATAACATGGAAACGTTATTTAGTAACAGATTTTCGGAAGTATTTGTCAGGAAGCAGCTGTCATTAAGAATAAGGAACAAGAGTTCATATCTCTGAAAATATCCCAGTGTTGGCATGCTTTGAAACAATTCTTGTGTGATTGCTTTCTAATGTAGCTTTGTGGCCTATTTATGTGAGTAAAGAAAATACTGATCTGTGTGTTGCCAGCATAGACACACAACATTTAGCTTCTTAGAACTCCAGATGACCAAAATACTGATGGCTCAATAAGAACATGTTTGCATGGTATGTACCATGGAGTGAAACTTCACTCTGTATGTGATGTTACTTGCTCTTAGCTTTACTGACCTTACTGAAAATCAGAAACCAACCCAAACCCAACAGCAGAGAGACACAGTTGTTTACTAGTACCTTTTCCAGCACTCATACAAATGCACCTTGCCAGTGCTATGGTCCATGACTGCAACTGTGGTTGGTTTGAGTTTCTTACCCGTTATCCTGCTGTAGGGTTGATTTGTTTCCAGGTTTGCTCCCTGAAGTGGCTTGTGCTGGTGTCCAACTAGTGCCAGTGCCTCTCCAAGGAAAGTGGTGGAGCAGTAGTGCTGGGGATGGGAGTTGATGGAACATCAACCATCCATGTCACCTCAAACTCCCCTTTCATCATCTTTTCCACCCATTCTCATGGGATAATGCCATCTTGTTTGGGAAAGGGTTTCCTCTCAGTTGATGTGGAGACTAAACTTTTAACTACGTAAAGAGTAGGAAAATATATAAGAAAAGATCAGAGCAGCTGTTTCCCAAAAGTGCCATTGCATCAGTCCTCTTAAAATCATACTGCTAATCATGGTGAGGTTTGCCAAAACCAAACCGTGGTCTAAAAGAAACCAAACCCTAAGAAAATTTCAAAGACTTAATAGGTCTCTCAAGGAGCAAAAGGCATTGTGAAATTTTCCTTGGAACACCTCTGTTTCTAAGGAATAACATAACAATTTTTATTTTATTTCATAAAAAATGATTAACACTAAAAGTAGCACACAACCTGCCTGCTTCATGTAAGCTGCTGTGTAGAATTCTCTCATAGGAAAAGTGTATAAATTATATCAAGTGTGTAAAATACTAAGTTCTGAGAAGAGAGCAGAGAAGTACATATCAGCTTTGACAGTAAAGGCCCTCACTAATAAACAGGTTATTGAAGTCTAATACATTATTCATGGTTTTCAGACTGGCAGTCCTTCATTTAGTTATACACATTAAATACATTGATTTTTTTTTTTACATATTTCTGAATTTTGTTTTTATGACTTGATGCTCTGCAGAAGCCCACCAAAAGATAGAGCATCTTACAATTTTCTTTCATGCTTGACATTGATTTGGCACTTTCCAGTGTAGCAAACCAAGTCCTGCTGACTGTGTGTAGATTAATTGCAGTCCTTTCCTATGCAAACTGCCCAGCCAGCCATGAAAATGTCACTTGGCTTCTGAAAACAAAGGCCTGCTTCTGAGGAATAGCTTCAGCTCCTGGAATTGGGCCTTGGAGACTTCAATACATTTCTGCTAATGATCTCTTGATTGTTACAGAGGTAAAGCCTGTTTCTTTGCAGGACATTATCACAGCATGCTGCTTCCTTCCTCTTTCTTCCTTCCCCCAAAAAGAGCAAGAGCAACCTTTTTGGAGTTTGTTCCTTTCTTTTTCTCCTTCAAGCAATCCTTCTCCTCTCCCTGCTCCCTTCCCCAGAGCAGGCAGCCAAGGTTTTGCTCATCTGAGTGGCTCAGGTCTGAGCCACCCATAACGCCGCTGCCAGCCTGACAGATGTTGCCCTGTTTCTTGTTCCACACAGTCCTGTCAGATTCCCCCTGGATCAGTACCTCTGGCTCCTGCAAAAACAGATGCTTTGAACTTCAAGAGGCAGAGCCTCCTGGTTGCCGCTGTGACAACCTCTGCAAGAGCTACAACAGCTGCTGCTTCGACTTTGATGAGCTGTGCTTAAAGACAGGTAGGATGGGTCTCCTGTCCCACACTGCCAGGCGCTGCTGATACCTGGTTACTGCCAGCAGTCGGGAC
This sequence comes from Pezoporus wallicus, assembly GCF_028554395.1. Classification (NCBI taxonomy): domain Eukaryota; kingdom Metazoa; phylum Chordata; class Aves; order Psittaciformes; family Psittacidae; genus Pezoporus; species Pezoporus wallicus. Next base: position 1,378,857 of record NW_026639618.1, read on the forward strand.
CTGCCTGCTGAACCAGCGTTCCCTGACATAACCTGCATCTCCTCCTTACCTCACCTTGCCTTGCCGGGCAGGCTCAGCTCAGCCCAAAGTGAAGCCCATGTTTCTTTGCAAGAAGCAGTAGGGATGCGCACCTATTGCTCCTCATTGCTGGGCTTCGGCCATGGTTTCCAGGGCACAAAAAGCAGGGTACTATTCACACTACTTGAAAAATAGATCTTCTGGTATTCAGCTAAAAGCAATACTCAGTGATCAGGCACCAGTTTGACCTCCAAGTTGCAATGATAAGAGCCATGGTAAAGGCTGGAGGGTTGGTGATTCTGTGTCAGCCATCCTTTTTTTTCTCCCAAGTGATAAATTCATATTGGAGCAATTCATGCCTGTGGGCAAACGGTTGCTTGTGAAGCAGCTCAGAAGCTGGAAGCACTGAAACAGCATGGGTGCTTTGGGAATGAGCTGCAGGTGACAGGTGGGGCTTGTTACCCTTGCTCCAGTCTCCGATTTCCAGATGTCAGGATGCATATAACACACTGGTAAAAACATTTGACTTCAATTCATTAGACCCTGGAGGATAGAAATACAGCACTGGGTTCATTTTCATTTTGCTTTTTGCATGAGTCATGGTCAAGAAAATCTTCAAAGAGCACCAAAGGGAACCATGTTTCACTTCATAGTATAGTGCATTTAAATTATTAGTTGTACCCATCTCCTTGGGTGTTTGCACATTGGTCAGTTGACACAGGTGCCTGATACTTCTGCCATTAAAATTTTGATTGCTTTATCAAAGAATTACACTTATTAAACAGCCAGAAGTCTGATGGTGAAAAATATCATTGCCCATGGATGTGCAATGCTTGAAAGTCCTGACTTCCTCAGTTCTGTTTGTAATGGTATCATTTTAATAACTTAGTACCAAAAAAAAATAGTGAGCTAATCTGGTATGAAAAAACTTCTGATTTTTAGGCTGATGCTGTTTTGCTCTTGGTGTAAATGTCTGCAGAAAGAGCGGCTCTATTTGAAGACTTTCAGTGCAATACAAGAGGTTTGTTACCAAAGGACAGATACTAAATTTCTCAGCCACCTGTCCACAATGCACCATGTCCACATGTGTATGGGTACCTGCATGGACCTTGGGACTGGTGTGTGAATTGTCATACACTCCCACAGGCATTTATTAAGGCAATTATCACATGTACATCTGTAAATACTACGTAATTATAGAAAAAGGTCCCAAATGAAGGAGAAAAAGGGGTAAAAGTCATTGCTCTTATGTGGTGTGTTTGTTGCTGGCTGCATGTTGTCTAAAGTGATTCTAAAGTTTCTTCTTGGTTGAGCTAGGATGTGGAAAACAATATGCTTACATCCTTAGGCCCTAATCCAAAATATATCAATGTACTGTCCTTGAAAGAGCACCCAAATTTAGACAAATGCTTAGATCCTAACTTAATTTATAAGATGAGAAGGTCTGGGGTGTTTTACAGGAGCTGTGCCATGCTTTTCCTTGAAGAACAGCTCTTGTACTCATACCTTCTGTGGTTGATACTGAATCTCACCCTATGGGTGAGGAAATGATGGGAGGAAAGCATCAGTTTGCACTCACATAGTCTTACCTTTCAGTCTTCTCTTATTTCCTATACATTGAATCAAGGACGGGTAGTTGGGAGAAAAAACAGGATTACCCAAGAAACATCAGAATCCTTAGCTTGTGGTTCAGGCCTCACTGCTTTTCTGTTGAGATCCTTTCTTTCCTTCTGCTTTCCATACTTTTCCTGGCATTCAGGTTGTATAAAGGACAGAGTACAAAACCTGAGGGCAGCAAAAGCACTTGTGGGTGGGTGGAGGAGCCCTCCTGCACTTGCAGGATACAGGGGTCCTTTTCATTTCTGGTTGACATGCCAACTTCAGAGGTCTTGAAATCACTAAAATGGGGCCATAAACTTTACCTCCCACTTTAACGACTAGAGTGTTGTCATTATGCGTATAGTGAGTACTTTTTTGTTTTGATTATAATCTCTCATTCTTGCTTACTTTATGAATATTTTAGCTCGGGGCTGGGAATGTACCAAAGATCGCTGTGGAGAAACCAGGAATGATGACAATGCTTGTCACTGCTCTGAAGACTGCTTAAGTAGAGGAGATTGTTGTACTAATTACCAAGTCGTTTGCAAAGGTACATCTTTGGTCTTTCTACTTCTTATTTTTCCAAACTCGATAGAAGGCAGCCCTGTGGGTAAAGAGTCTTCTTTTAAAGGAGGAATCTTCTGTTCTGATTTTTCGGAGGATGGGGTGAAGAATGGGGAATTGCATGGGAATTAGCTGGGGTTAATGCTTCTAATTTATTGATAGTAGAAGGACATTATCTTTACCTGTAGAGATAATTACAGGAAGAGGAGCAGGTGGATGAACAAGAATTTAAAGCAAAACACACAAGTGTTCAGATGCATTTGCCTGCATCACAGGGAAAGCAGGGATATCTGGTGGTCTGGGAAGGAATGAAGCATTCCTAGATATGTTATCTCTGTTTCAAAGACCTCTCCCCACCCCCACCACAAAAACTCCTTCTTAAACTACTTGGCATAACACCTGCAGGGTTTTTTTCTTGTAGGATTGGAGTTGTGAGAATACAGAATGGTGGTAATTTGCAGATGGTGGCATGGGCTTTAGATAACTGCCTTTAGATAACTGCAACCTTTATGCACACCATGCCCTGGTAGGTGGATGGACTTTGAGGGCTTAATTTTGATCCTCTACCCTGACTTTTTGGAGCACACCCTGCCTTGTGTAATGTGTCTCCCATTCAGAGCAGATCTTTTGATCCTTCCTAATGTGCTCTACATGTTCCTATTTTTTTGCCTCAGCTAGTTCTTAGATTTTTATTCATTAACTTTACCGATGGAAGGGTTACAGTTCAAAAGTCTTCCTTCCACACAATTTTGGCCAACTGCATATGTTGAGAAAAATGTAATAATCCAGATCCATACACTGAAAACTGGGTTGGTTTTTTTCTCTTGAGCTTGGAATCCAAATGAAACATGGACTTCCCAGCAAGCACTGTAGATTATGTTCTTCCCCTTCTCAAAGAAACCCAAGGCTGAGACCACTTAAATGTTGGTATAGTTTTCAGTTCCTGCCTTTTTTGTGAGCTCCCTCTTACAAGGGTCAAGACAGAAGAATTTACATGTCTCCCACTTTAATGTACATAATCTTTGTTGAACTGGCTAATAACAAATGATCTCAGTGACCCTGGCACTCTAACAGGAGCAAGCCTTATGTGAGAACAGTGTTTCCTCTTTCATGCCTTTGCCTATCTGAGGATAGTGTGTTTGGGGTTTTTTTGTTTGTTTTGGTTTTTTCCTTCTTGGAAATAGTCCCTCCACCTCCTGTCATGGTCAGTTGGCATTGCTGCAGGACATATTTCCTGCAGGTCTTTTCTATGGTGCTTTTTGTTTTGTTCTTTTAATTGAACTGCAGTTCCTTTAATAGTGCCAGATTCAGGAAGCTAGCTTCATTAGCTAATAATTTGTTTTTCAATTGACCTGTGAAAGTGCAAGTCATGAGCCACTCTATACACAGCATTCAGTGATGAAACCCTTAAGAAAATAGTTGATTACATAAGGTAATTTTAACTAATCTAGCTCTGAAAGAGTATTAATGCTTTTTTTTAGCTGTGTCTGGTCTCACCTGATCTGTGAGCTGATCAGCTGGAAACTATTTAGAGTTGTTTTTCTTCCCCAGAATGAATTTTTGTTTTGTGGCTTTAGCCAGCTGCATCAGCTCATGGAGAGGAGGGTGGGAATTCACTGCCAGAAGCAGCGCTGCATGATTTTGACAGATTGAATATAAAAAAAATGAAATAGATGACCGCTGAGCATGAAGTGTAGCCTCTGTTTCCTGCACTCAAAAGGACACTCTTAGCTCCAGTTTTAAGAGCTACTTCTAGGAGTGCTAGTTGGGATATTCTTGTTGAATAGAATAAAACCAGATCATTCATTCAGCTTTGTGAAGGAACCTGCTCATCATTCATGGGAACTATGACAAGGGAGTCCGTTACCTGGAGCTAGACTTTATTTTCTATTTTTTTTCAAACTCCAATGTGACTTTTCTGGTAGGAGAAACCCACTGGGTGGATGATGACTGTGAAGAGATAAGGACTCCTGAATGTCCAGCAGGGTAAGTATTTCCTATGCAGCGGCAAAGCCAATGGTCCCCAGCTCTGCCCCAGCCCTCTGAGCGCTGCATTTCTTCACTGCCCCATCTCATAGGTTGAATGCCTGTGGTCTGGATGCTTTCCTGTGCTTCACCATTTGTACAATTAGGTAGATACTATTGTAACACGTATGCTTTGAGCTGCTAGATGAGAAATGGTGGGCTTGAACTCTCGGTCTTTGATCACCTGCTGATGGGTTTGCCTCCTTCATTTGCCATGTAAGGAAGGTAGCCAAACTCTATTTGTTTTCCTCTAACCTAACCAAAAGGTTTAGGGTTTTTTGGCTGCAATAAAATGCAGGTTGGTCCATATGTGAACATAGTTCAGGCCATTTTTTTAAATTTAATTTTGTATTAATGTTCCTAAATGAAAGGATTTCTAAATTGCAGTGGAGTACAGGATTGACTGAATGAGGTATTTGAGCACATGGCCAACACTGAGAAAGTAAGCACTTCAGGAACCAGGTGGCTCACTGTTAGCCTTAGAGGTAAGCATCTGGTCAGGTGCTGCAAAGTCTGTGCTATTAAGAAGATAGTTTGGAGGAGATAGGAGTGCCTGCTTCTCCTGGTGACAGTGATGAGTGCTTACCCCAACAGCAGGTTTCCAGCACCCATTGCTGCCCACTTAGGGTCAACTCCCGGTAGCAGTACTAAATAAAAATGTAATTAAATAACATGAAATACTGTTATCTTTATTATGTGAGAATGGGCTCTGCCTCAAGAGCTCACTCAAAATGCCACACAGGCTTTTGTCTGTGAAGGGAGACCAGCTGTCACAAGCCATGTGGTTTTTAACTACAGATTGTATGCTAGGGTGGGTACTCATGCATACTATTTTTCTTTGTTCTCCTTGTCCTTCTATAAACACTTGCCTTTTGGGGCTAAATGCTTTTAGCTGCTCAGGGAAGTTGTCTTTTATGTTGGAGTTCAGCCCTTTCACTGACTGTCAGTGAACAATGGATGTTACTAAGTGTGAAGATTATAGATTTGTGCTGGTCTGTTAAGTAAGCAAAATAATTATAGGCATATATCATATGTAGTAGCTGTAGATTCTCTGGAGTCTTAGTGAGCAAGTGGAAATAAAATCACTTTGTAATGCTGTATTACACTCCTGCCGCTTTTGCTTTTAGCTTTGTTCGTCCCCCTTTGATCATCTTCTCTGTTGATGGTTTCCGTGCATCATATATGAAGAAAGGGAACAAGGTCATGCCCAATATTGAAAAACTCAGTGAGTACATCTGTTTTCTTGCAATAACTGAAAGACAATCTCTTGCAGCCCCATTGTTTCCATTGCTTATTGAGCAACAGACGTAAGTGTGAGCTGGTGGGTAGAAGGGCTGCAACAAATGCAGGGCTCCTCTGACTGAAAGGTCTGACAAAGATTAAGTCTTTTCTTTTTCCCATGAAATGGCAGAAAAGTCTGTTTTGGTTTAGATGGCATCAAGTGGTGACTTGAAAAGCACGCTGGCTAAAAGAGCACCCGGCAATCAGAGTGGGGAGAGAGATGCTGCTTTCAGGAACGGTGGTCAGAATCAGTGGCTTTCATGTGGTTTTGTCAGCGAACAAAGCAATCTTCAGTATGTTATGTGTACCATGCACTTATAAGCTAGTTGGGAGGTACCCAAAAAAATTTCCAGTTGATTCAGAAATATTGAAGATAGCCCATTGTGAAACTGCAGCTTTAGTGTATTTATCATTCAAAAGTAGCCTGCATTTTCTCATGTTGTTTTACTTAGCCAGATACTCCCAGTGACTCTGGATTCTGGAAGGAGGTAGCTCAGAAAGTAAAACAGTCTATGGAAATGCAGCTGGTTCCGTAGTCCTCTGTCTGCTTCATTTCAGTTGCTTATTGTGAAGTACAAAGTGCGTATGAGTGGATTTACTACTGGCCCATGGGAAGATCTGCCACTGTTAAGCAGCTGAATGTTCATTTAAATGGGTTAAAATTTAACCAGTTTCTGCAGCATTTTGAGTCCTAGCAAATGACAATTTCTGTTGTTGTTTTCCAAGTCTGAGAGCTCCACTTCCTAATGTTTATATCTGCTATTGAATTTTCAGGATCTTGTGGAACACACTCTCCTTACATGAGACCTGTCTACCCTACAAAAACCTTCCCCAACTTGTACACCCTTGCTACTGTAAGTCCCTGTGAAAGACTTTTTGATGATAAAATGTTGCACTGCAACAGAAATGTAGGTTGTGGGAAGCAAGGTTTTGTTTTATTTAATAAAACTGCTTCACTGTCCATCCTTTTCAGTCCTCAGTTAAGTATTTTCTTCATCATTTTGCTGTTCTGAGATAATGTATCTCACCATTATACACTGTGCCACAGCTTTTGTGTGCTTTCTAATGCCTGCTTTTGCAGTTATTTGTACTGCTGTGTAATTACAGGTTGAAGTTTTTGTGTTTTTTTTTTTTTTGGGGGGGGGGGTGAGGGGGAAAAACCACCCTGAAACCCTACCCAGAATACAAACAGCAGTTGTTCCTTCACTGGGGTAGCTGAACTCAGTGGGGCTGATTTAGCAGCTGACTTACAGTTTACAGTTGCTGAGTGTGTTGGATGCTGCGCTGGCCCTGCAGTACAGCAAGCCATCCCTTCTGCACTCCGGTGCCAGCCTGTCCTCATGCTGGCATGCAAATGTTCCCATGTGACAGGACTCCTAAAACTGGGATGAGGGACTTCCTACCTGCAGTTGCATGTTTTTTCTCCTTCCTTTCTTTCCTGCAGCCTCTGCACAAATGTTAAATGGGAAAAGAGGGGATGGAGAAACAAATAGCTGGGGATGGGAGAGGGCCAGGAGAAAGGGAGAAGAGCAGAAATTTCTTACATTGCCTTTAGTGATGGACAAATTGCTCTGTGGCTTTGGTTGCCTTGCCTTTTTTGGTTTTTTTATTTCTTGGAAATAATTTATCTCACAGAGGCTCTGGTGAAGATAAAACATTATAAGATGGAAATGCTAAGTGTTACTCTTGCAACCAGAGAATGAATTACAGTTTCCAGAGAGGGAACTGAAAGTCCAAATCAATCTTTTCATAAAATTTTGCTTACTTTAGATGGCCTCAAACTAACTTTTAACCAGTGTGAAAATACTTTGAAGTATCAAGTAACAGGAGTTTTTATGCTTTTTAGCACCATTCAATCATGTCCTACTGCTTTCGTTACTACAACCAGTTTTAAATGTGCTTATCTTAAAGTTAAAACTTTTTCTGGTGTGCAGTTACAAAGATACCTATTTTACAATAATTCAGTGGTCTTTGCAGATAGCTGTGGAGAACTGGATTTGCGTGCATTAGGGTTTTACTAATAAGTGTACTTCTCACAAAGGGACTCTATCCTGAATCACATGGAATCGTTGGCAATTCGATGTATGACCCAGTGTTTGATGCCAGCTTCAGTCTTCGAGGGCGAGAGAAATTCAATCACAGATGGTGGGGAGGTCAACCAGTAAGTTTCAGATTCCCTTCTCCTCCTCTCCTCCTCCCTCTCCTCCCCTCCCCCTGTGCTGTGGAACACAGCCAATAATAATAATTAAAAAAATACATCTGTGAACAATTTGTACCTAATCTCCCCCCTGGCTGGCCCTGTGTCTGTTAATTTAACCTCATGTTTTGAGTTGGCTTTTGCTTTTCAGAATAATAAAGCCATTGACTATGGAAAGGTGCTTGCATTGATACGTATAAATTAGATGTGGCTAGGAAAAAACCCTCACTTTGGGCAGCAGTTTAACACTGTATTTTCGTCACAGTGGCATAATGTTTCCTTTTCATTGTGGGTTTCTCAGGTTTTCATCCTTGTAATGTCCTTGTGGCAGTGTTAATGTTCTGTCAGCACACTGTGGCACAACTTCATAATTAAGTCCACAAGCGATTGCTGTTACCTGACTTGCTGCAGAGGCTGTAGAAGTTTGAATTAATTTCTGCTTTGAGCATAGCAGCAGTGGCTGAACCAGGTCCTCTTGGTCTTGGACTTGGTGTTTTCTCTAGCTCTGATTCCTTATTCTGGGCATAGAAACATCCTCCTTCAAAATATTCCTTATTAGTACAGCTAAGAGTCCCCTTGCTTCAGCTGCTCTTTTCCTCTATTAGTGCATGCTGTGGTGGCTTGCTTTGCCAACAAAAGTGGGTTTAAATTAAACTAACAAGTTTTATGTGCAAGCCACCATGGTGCAGGCACACATCATTGCACTGATTGCTTACAGAACTGTCGTTTAGCAGCTTCTTGATCAGCTAAACCGACAAAAGAGTGAGGTGACAGAGCAGGGAAATTGGAAGGGGTTTAGGAACACCATCATCTGTCACTGCTGTTTGCTGATGTGATAAGTGTTATCCCCCGAATCCCCTAAAACAGAAATATCCCAGGAGACTAAAGGAAGTTACTCAGATGATTTTAGGCTTAACAAGTGTGTGTGTTATTTGTCTGCATGTGGTTTTAGTCCACAACAAATGTGAGACAAGGCAATTTCAAGCTGCAGGCAGATGTGACAGGCAGATGTGTATGGCTGTAGCTGAGCCAAAATGAGGTATTTTTTTTCCCTCATAAAATTTGTCAGCCTAACACTAAGCATAGACACTCCCTTGCCCAGCTATGACCTGGGTTAGCTTTAAGCACGGCTTGTGTCAAGAGGAGTAGTCAAGGAACCTTACTAGCTATTATCCTCCTAGATGCGAGCAAAGAAACAGGATCAAAACTAGCAGCAGTGAAAAGGTGGCAGTGGGTTGCTTCACCTCAGCTACAGCTGGAGCCACACAGCTAACAAATCATTCCTGCTGCATTCAGGCAGCAAGCTCACAGACAATCTCATGGTTCAACTGCTGTGTGACAACTTGTTAAACAGCTGTAATTTAATTATACATTGCATATTTAATTGTGCATCTTAATCACAATTCGGTAAGAGTTAGAGGGGAAGTAACTGTTTGGGACCATACAAATGTATCTATTTTTAAACTGTGATATTTATACCAGTCAAAGTCTATAAATACTTCACACCTGCTGTGTTGAGTGGGGAATACAAGTAATTCCCACACATGTCCATTAAAAAGTTATGCTGCTCCAGCAAAAAGAAGTTTTTCTGGACTGTAAGCAAGGGTCATGAAAAATGACAGCTGAGAAGTGTTCAAGAAAGTTACACAACAGTGGATGACCATATGTTGGATGAAATCCTCAGAGGACAGGGAGTGCGTTGCTTAAACAAGTATGGACAATAAAATCAACCACCTGATCCGAGCAAGTGTTAAATAGGAAAAATATGCAAGCAATAAACTGGAAATGCCTTTGGGAAACGAGAAATATGCATAGGGGAAGAGCTGTAATTTAATCCTAAGCATTTAATATGAGGGCAACCAGTAAGTTGGGCAAACCTGACTGAGTGGCTGTAGTGGTTGGGTGAGGAGCTGGTAGATCTCCAGAAACCTGATACACATGGACCCTGCACATAGAAGAATTGCACATATGATGAGTGAATTTCAGAATTTTATAAGAGGAAAAAATTATCTCCATCTATACATGGGTTAGATACAGTCTGTTCTAGCTATCTATAATTTTCTCTAACTATCACATTGACATAGACTGCCAAAAATAGCTAGGTATTGAAAGACAAGACAGTAAAACTAAGGGGAGAGGAAGGAAAACCTTTTCTGCATATCACGGAAGTCTTAGAATCATAGAATCATAGAATAGTTAGGGTTGGAAAGGACCTTAAGATCATCCAGTTCCAACTCCCCTGCCACGGGCAGGGACACCTCACACTAAACCATATCACCCGAGGCTCTGTCCAACCTGGTCTTGAACACTGCCAGGGATGGAGCATTCACAGCTTCCCTGGGCAACCCATTCCAGTGCCTCACCACCCTAACAGGAAAGAACTTCTTCCTTATATTCAATCTAAACTTCCCCTGTTTAAGTTTTAACCTGTTACCCCTTGTCCTATCACTACAGTCTCTAATGAAGAGTCCCTCCCCAGCATCCCTATAGGCCCCCTTCAGATACTGGAAGGCTGCTATGAGGTCTCCACACAGCCTTCCCTTCTCCAGGCTGAACAGCCCCAACTTTCTCAGCCTGTCTTCATACGGGAGGTGCTCCAGTCCCCTGATCATCCTCATGGCCCTTCTCTGGACTTGTTCCAACAGTTCCATGTCCTTTTTATGCTGAGGACACCAGAACTGCACACAATACTCTGTGAGGTCTCACGAGAGCAGAGTAAAGGGGCAGGATCACCCCCTTTGACCTGCTGGTCACGCTCCTTTTGATGCAGCCCAGGATACGGTTGGCTTTCTGGGCTGCAAGCACGCATTGAAACCGGCTCGTGTTCATTTTCTCATCGACCAACACCCACTTTACTGTCATAGCACATCCATCTGGTTCTTTGTAGGTCTTGGGTCTCAAACTAGAGTACTCAAACAACTGCAGAGTGGTACTTTGTTTGCACACAATTGGGAACTATTATTTTTCTTCCCAGGAAGGCATAAAAAGTGTCTGAAACCCCCAGCCTCATATTATGGCTGAAACTGCCTAGAAGAGAATGTCATTTAATGCTGATAATTTCTGAAGTACTTGCTCCTGGAAACTGGTCTATTGTATCTGGCTTTATTAAAATGTGGAAGGTTCAGTGGGATTTGAAAGATGAGTAGCTGAATGTTTCTACAGCAGGAATTATGTGAAATTAATTTTGAGAGCATTAGGAAAAGAAAGGGGAAGAAGGTAGTTTGGAAGTATTTCAAGGTGCTGTAGCTGGCTGTGGGACTTCATGAAATCCAATCTTTCTGATTCAGCATACAACCTTGATTTATTATACAAGCTTAAAACCACCTTGTTTTCAAAACAAAAGTGTTTGACAAGAAACAGCTGCAAAACCACTCCTTTCACAGCATCTCACAGAAATAGTCAGCATCAGGGCCCATGGTCCCAGAGGGGAAACTAAGTTTACTGCTCATTTTTCATGACACTGAGGCTCTCTTTGCTCATCCCAAGTAATTTCATGCACTAAATTAGGCCTCAGCTGCCTTTGGCTTCTGTTAAGCAGTACTTTTCCATATCATGGTTTGATGTTGCAAACTTAAGCTTATACTACAGAAAATATATTGCTTTTCTTTGGTGATCTTTCATAATCCGTAGAAATCTATTGGCCTTCCCAAGGTCAGAAGATCACAGAATTGTAGAACTGTGGGTCTGTGGTTAATGGGGAGAGACCTTCATTCAGAAAGTAATCCAGCTTGGACCCGAGTTTGGCTCTGATGATGACTCTCTCTTCAGCAATATCTTAATTATGAAAGTATTGAAGCTTGTTTATGGCACCTTGTAGAAGGCTTTATTTTCACTATGAACCTTTTAAAGAGAATACAACCTTCATCATTGTTACACAGCTTAACTGAGTATTCCTGATTTTATCTAAATTTCACATTCTATATCAGTTGTTAGATAAAACCATTTTTCTCACTTGTTGGTTTGAATTCTGTTAGTTTTTAAGTATCTAAAGATTACAGAAAGAACTTCTTATTTTAATTTTCTTACTTATTCAGCCTGAGCATTGGCAGCATAGCTGCATCTGAGGAGACCAAATTTTGGGCTCAGCTTTGCAGAAAGCTGTCATCTGCCTTTTTGTCAGGAACACATTTTGCAATCACTTTGGTGGAGACATAAAAAGAGGCATGTCTATAATTGTCTTTTTAGAAGCATTTCTTTTTATACAGCTTGATCCATAAACAAGTAACAGGGCTCTCTGAGTCTGTCTAATTACTTTTGAATCATAGAATGGTCATGGTTGGAAGTTCTAGTTCCAATTCTAATTTCATCTAGTTCTAATTCCATTTAGTTTCAACAATCATTTGTGTCTTGTTAAAGAGTAAGGAGTATTGAAGGTGCTACTCCATGTTTTACCTTGTTGGGAAGACAAATTGCAAACAGTGCAGGAGTAGAACAGTGGTGGCACCACCCTTGTATTAATTCTCCATGCTTGCACCAGTCTTGGAGATGTTTTTTCTCCTGGAAAATGCTGTGATTTCCCCTTTACCACTTTTGCCTGGATGTGGAAAGGATTTCCTGTTCATGGATTACTAACTCTTGTATGTGTTTCCCCTGCTTCTGACATGAGCCTCCTTCCCTGGTTGGTCAGCAGGTTTGTGTAACTTGGCCCAAGGGCCAGACTTCAGAGCTGCCCTTCCCATCAGCCTTGACCTGAGATGTGCTGCTGCCAGTCCTATCATAATGCAACAAATACAGGGCAGCCTCTGCAAAGTTATGGGCTCTTATTTATTCATAGAGGATTAAAAGTAGGGAGATGCCCTACTTCCTATGCAGGCTTTCAAAGAATTCATCAGCTATCTCAAATAATTTTGTATGTAGTATCTGTGAAAATGTGTCTAGCAGTCAGAAGAAGGGAAAACTTGGGGCTTCCATGTTCCATATGGCATTGCCTCTTAAACTATTGCTTAGCCTGTCTATTTTTATCCACAAATGAGGGAGAAAAACTGTAGTCCTTCAACATATAGGATATAAAAATTACTAATTCAATGTATAGGATGTTTCATAGACATCTAGAAAAACATGTATATTATTTCCTGTGACATTTGCCAGTGTACTAGGTTTGAATCTGTAGTTCCATAATTTAACAGGTCTGTATTATAAAAATTAGATATTCTCTAATTCCTATGGCATGATATGAAGACAGAATGGTTAATCTTTAAATCTTTTAATATTTATTCCCCTCCTCTCTGCTCAAGCAAATTAATTCAGAAATACGGCCTTTATATAGTTTGTAATACAATAAGATTTGTTTCATATGCAAAGCAGGGGTGCATGTCTGACATAGTTAAACAGCTGACTCTAAGATTCTAATGTATTAACAGTTAAAACCAACGTATTTACATACAGCAAATAAATTACATAAGCTCACAAATGGTACTGACCTCGCAACACCTAAGACAGCAGACTTTATAAGTGACCTGAACTGATGTGACCAGCCACATAGCATATGTAATGTATTGCAGTTACATGCTGCATACTGGAACATCTAGAATTAATCAACTTTAAGACTGTGACTAACCAACAGAGAGGAAATGGAACCAGAACTCCTATTCCCATCTTAATTTCAATTGGTTTGGATGGGCAAGGTTGAGTGAGCATTGGATAACTTAATTTTCTGTACATTGACTGACAGCATAGAGTCATGTTAGCCTGTGAGAGGCATAACTTGACTTGAAAGACAATGAATTTAATTTAGACAGTGAGAGATGTTCACTGGTGATTAGGCTGCAGTAACAGTTTGCCAGGCTTTTCTGGTGGACTTACTATCTTATAGCTGAGGGTAATAAAGAAACTTTTGTGCTCCTATGAGCTGCTCCAGTTTGTTGTCTAATTTTACCTAGCCAGTAAAGGGCCTGGCTGATCACGGACACTTCTGGGAGATTGCTGCCATTAGATTCATCAGCAGTAACTGTCACAACTATAAAACACACTGAAAAGTTGATTTAAAGCTTGTTCAATGCTGATAGAAATTCCTCCATCTACAAGACTGCTGCTAATCTGCATGCTCAAAGACATCTCTGCAAATGTATAGCTGTAAGTAGGAGCCTTAGGTAAGATGTTGAATACTGTTGAGTTTTCTTATTTTAATTTCAAATAAACCAAAGGCTTCACCTCTTTAAAAAAAAAAAAAAGTAAGAGGGAGGCCCAGTAGTATTTTGTTATAACCTTGAGTTGAATCAGGCTTTGCCTGGCAATGTCAGGATGAAGTCATTCAGACTCACTGCTCAGGTGTTATGGTCAGATAGTGGCCTTTTGATTTGCTGGCCTTTGACTTCAACAGAACATTGTCTTTGCTGTTGAGTTTTTTTCAAGTGCAACAAACGTGTCCCTATCCAAATAGCTAATGCCGATGTAAATGCCTGCATTCCTGAGGTGAAATACTGAGGAGCAGGGAGGGTACAGTTTTCCTGTCTGAAGCCATCCCTGGATGCCTTTGGACTGTCCTTACTGCTTACTTAAGCTTGCACAACTAGGAATGGTCTCCATTTACTTGCATTGCTCCTGCTTCAGAAAAGTGTTCAGTGCTGTTTCCACATGGCATTCATAAAGCACGCTCTATGCTCAAAAGGAATAAAACCCACCTAACACCTTCTTGCATGCATGCTGGGTACACCTTGGCAATGTAGGTAGGGCCTGATCATTCATCTGTCAAGATGACTGGCGTTTTACTTGCTTGGCCAGAGGGAGGGTGTCTTTTGGTACGTGTATAAAATTGTTGCCTAAAATAGACAGAGTCACATGTAATTTGGGCAGTGCTAACAGTGAGGAGCAGCACAGGACAGCTTCAGCTGCTAAGGGTGGAACTTAGCTGGTGTGACTTGGCCAAAGAGGCAGCCTGGACCACTTGGACCTGTGCAGGGCAAAACAATAGAAAGTCAAACTAGAGTTAACATATGGTAAAATCCAAATGCTGAATTCCCTGGACTCAGTTTGTTGATACCTTCCCAAAGATATCTGCAAAATGATTTAAACTCTGCAGGAACACAAACACTTTCAAAGAAAAAGAAATCTGCTGCAGCTCTGTAGGAACAATGGTTTTCCAAGTACTGCAAGACCAAAGAGCATAACAGCAGTGGAGCTGGCACTCCTCATACTGAATTTGTATTTGACTTCTTTGCCATAGTGGGGTTCTACTCTAGGAATAAGTCAGCAATGCAAAGGAAAATGTAATTGATTAAAGTATGGGCCTTTTTTCACCTGGAAAGTCCATGAACTACTAAGGAATATGGAATAGCTCCTGCCCTAGTTAGACACAGGGTGCAGGCTGAAGGTAGATAACCTGTGCTGATTTATATGACACAAATGAGCTTGTGGATGCATCCTTGAATTACACCTCTGACTGCAGCATACAGGCTCAGTGACATGATAAGTGGATTGTAGGCACACTTCCTCATCTCTCCTGTTCACCTGCTTCCTTCTGCCCTATCCCATAAGGAGTAATATTCTGTGAGCACTTGAAGACAATATCCCTGTTATTCAACAATTCAAAACCAAATTCCAATATAAATGCAAAGTCATCTTAAAATTTTTTTACAGTAGATACTTTGCAGTCACATCATCTTGTGGTCATTGTCACCATGCAAACCCCAGTGCTGGTGGAAGGCTGAGGCTGAAAAGGCTGGGGGAGGTACATGAGGGACTCCTCATTTGGTGGCAGATTGAGCATAGATTAATATGAACCAACCTTGAAATCAGACTCTCGAGGAGAAGCACTTGAAAACAGAAGGATGGACTGCATATCTGTGGCCATTTTGCTCCTGCTGCATTTGGTAAACCAACGTTTCTATAGAGCTAACATGGATGTATTTTTGCCTGAAAAAGGGGATACATTGCTAAAAAGTTAGAATACAATAAAAACAAAAGATCTTTTATAGCTGTGATTTTAATTTAACTGGATTGAGTCCAGTAACATTTTGAAGAGTAGAAGATGAGAGATCAGTTAAAGGGTGTGACCAGGGCACTGGAAAGGCAAAGATAACCAATTTTCCCATAAATAACATAATATCCAATTTTAATTGCTGTTAACTATAGCTTCAGTGTGCAAATGATCTTCCATTAGACTGTGCCAAACTTATTTAATTAAGACTGATGCATGAATAGTTCAGGCATGACATTTGAGGAGTCCATGCCCAGATGACAGTTTATAAGTGCCTCTTTGAGCAAGGTAGAGGAATCTATTTTCAGAAAGTTGATATAAAATAAACCAAAGATTTTGCAGTTATGAAGTAAGGGAACTACACTTTGGTGTAACTGCTTATGAAACGGATAAGTATGCATAAGTAGTGGGAAGAAATAATCCAGTTGTACACATGATGCTGGCCTTTAAGCCATTACCACTTTTGAGGTGAGTTTTGAGATAATTTGGATAGCTCCTTGCTAGAAAAATTTAGTTCTGTAGGGTTACTCATGCTTGAAAGTAATAAATAGAGGAGAGTATCATGACTGTTGTACAGAAGTGGGAAGAGAAAGGATTAATAGCCTGTTTTCAAAGTATGAGAACAGTACCCTAATCCCAGAGATACTGGCATGTTGAAACCAAACAAAACCAAAAATACACTGATGCAGTGTGCGAATACAGTGTGGAACTTTCTGCTCCAAACTGATTTGTAGGCAGAAAAATACATGGGATCTGAAGGACTGAAAAAAGGATTTGAAAAATTAATGGAGATTTTTTCCATCATTTCCATCAAGCACTTGGGATGAGCTCAAAATTAAACATCTATGGAGGAAGGTGTCCCTCATTGCTTTCTTTATAGCCTTGCTCACTCATCTGTTCCCTTTTTTTGTGTTCTTTTTTCTAACACGTTTTCTGTTGATGGCTGCTTGTGGTAGAATATCGGGAAAGAGGCACATTTTTGCAAGCACTGCTTAGTGTTAAGCCGTGTTCCTTCCTGCAGAGTATCCTCCAACACCTGAGTCTTAAAAAGCTCAGGGGAGTAATGACTTACTTTTGAAAATCAAATAGAATACTGGAGAAATCCCTGGCCATGGATCGTAATGCTTTGTATTAAAAGCAACACAGAGTTTTAGGGGTGAAAGTCCACAGCACAGTGGCTGATCCACCAATACAGAACTTACATAGGTTTGTCACTCCACGTGTTTGAACTGGGGACACAGGCTGAAAACTGCAATTTTCACTTCTAGGCTCAGGGTAGAAGAATGTGTGTTGAAAACAATTCCTTTTGATTTCAGAGGGTAATTAAAGATCTGAACACATTCTAATCCTCTTATATTTTCCTCATTAGATTTGGATTACTGCAGCCAAGCAAGGGGTGAAAGCTGGCACGTTCTTCTGGTCTGTGTAAGTGCACCCTGTTTTCTGGAGATTTGTAACTAATAATTCAGAATTAATCTGATACAAGGGTTTATTAAGTCATTTTTCTTAATCTAAGCATTTGTCAGCTTGGAGACCATATCTGTAAGCCTCCCTTGTTTCATTTGTGCAATGTTTCTGATGCTACAGTTTGCTGCTTGAAGTTCATACACTGTTTTTTAGCAGTTGTTTGAAGAATAGATGTGTGAATATGTAATAAATTACTTTCATTACATGGTGTGTTATTTCACATCGTTAGTATTGCTAGTAATGTTTCCTAGTCCTTTGAGTGTTTGTGGAAGACTCTTTTATTGTCCTCTTATGTCATCTGACATCAACAGCCTAATTGACTCAAAGCCTGACTCATTCAGTTTACAATCCAGTCTGACCTTTGAGTAAGATATCCAATTTCCCTTTCCTAAAAGACAGCCTTGAGGATTTTTGCTGTCTATTCTTTTGTTTAATGGTTCCAAATTATTTTCCCTTGTCCCAGCTAACATATCTTTCTAACCAAACATATCTTTCCAACCAAGCAATTAATAAATTTTGATAATTTCTGAGTTCTGAGGAATTTGTATGGGTCAGTCTCTCTATTTCATTTTAATGGAAGGATTGGAGGAGCAATGAAAATGAGCAGACCGTCAAGGCTGAAGTACTAAAGGAGTTTTGCCTATTTTTTTGTGATTCCATTAGGAATAATACTCTTTGCTACTCTAAATATCATTTGGCATATGGAAGGAATAAAATAAAATATATTGTGTATGAGCCTAATGGTAGGTTTAGGCTTGCAGGATGGTTATCTGACAGAGCTCCAGTCTGGTGCTCTACAAAACAAAGAAATTAATGTGATTCCTAAGCTCTAGAACTACATAGTCACCATAAACACCCTGGCCAATAAATGCTTGGGGATATAAAATGTTACGGAAGGCAACCGAGGATATGTCATGTGAATGGCAATAATACGAGAGCAAGACAGCCACTTCAGGTACAAATGAGATAGGTGAATGCATATGTCTTAAAACTTTATTTTTTAATTTGAGACACAGAATGATTTTTTGGAGAGTTTCAGGCAAACTATTTTTTTTTGGAAAAGAGAAGCGTTAAAACCATCTTAGTCCCAAATTAGTTAATTGAAACAATGGCTTTTTTCTTAGTACACAATTAATACAAATTTTAAGCTGGGCAATACCCAAGATGATTGTTCTGCTTTACGATATTGCCTTGTTTGCAAATTTTAGTACAAATTCTCATTTTTATAGCTGTTTTACAACCTAAAGTTTTCCCTGTAGTTAGAGACTGAGGACCACTGCTGCTCTACATGGCATTAAAAATGAACTCATTTTAAAATGGCTGTTGGCATTTTTATTTCTCTGTCAGATGTTTCCAAAGAGTGCTTAATTCAGTTCAGCACGGTGAATCCAAGACGGTTGTATTTGATTCCTGCCCAATTAATCTGATGGAATCTGGACTGACTATGCTACTGTATTAAAATAGCTGCATGGTCACTGACCAGCAGAGCTTTCCTAGGATGAGGTATTTAACAGCTGTTTATAAGGTTAGTCCTTTGCATAGCATAAACTTGGCCTCTGCAGCCAAGTGAAAAGTCTCGGGACACAAACATTGAAATAGGATGAGTCTGTTCTGCAGAGTGAGAAGCCGTCAAAGTTATTGTGCAAGTCACCATGCTGATGGCCTGGTGTATCAGATGGCTTTGTTTTCATTTACACCAGACTAGCCCTCAGTTTGGTTACCATTAACTCTATGGGAACAGCCTTCAGGACCGCCAGAGCAGGATGATAGTTTAAACCTGTACTGATGTGAGAAAATTAATGGTTTTTACTCATGCCAGCTATCCAATGGTAGCACCATTGTACATAAAAAGAAGTCCATCTGGGTTAAAGCTACCAGAATGTTACTCATTTCTATTTAGAACACTTAGATTTACTGCTTTTAGTTCTGACTCCAGTCACAACCTTTGGTCATCTTTCTTTTGGCATATGTGGACATCCAGGAGATCGGAGGTAATTCTATTTGCAAAATAAGAATCAGGATCAAACAAGAAACAAAACACACCATACTAAAAGCAAATAATATTGTTATAATTGTTTTTAATCATGTTAGAATCAGTTCATAGCAAGACTGTGTTGATAGTTTTTGTATTCTATGATGACAAGGTATATTTTTGTATTTTGTGGTCCAGTGTCATCCCCCATGAGCGCAGAATATTAACAATACTGCAGTGGCTAACTCTTCCAGACAATGAAAGGTAATTCACTTATTGGCATCTGCTGTTGGATAACTGCTAGCTTGTCTTCTTCTTAAAAGTAGCTGGAAGAGCAAGGGGAAATTTAGTTCTAAAAATAATTTTTGTCTGTTAAATGATATCCCTGATTTAAGGATTTATTTGGGATTCATGTTTAGTTTTAATCTTTTATTTTAGTCTCAGCTTTTAACCGTCAGTATTTTCATTCTTGTCAATAAATGTGTAGCATGGTTTGAATTTATTTCTTATCAAAAAGCATGTAGTTACATGGATTAACTTAGATTGTCCTTATCCTACTGAGTCTAATATGGTTTAACAACCTTACAGGCTGTGGCAGTTGCAGGACTGGATCCTGAGCAGTGGGAAAATGTTAAGATTTTAATTATGAGTATTTTTTAATATGCAAGTTCCCACGTTACTGGCTTCAAAGCTCAGGCAAGCTGCTGTTGTGATCTCTCCTACAAGACTTAGAAAGAGCATGTGTCCTCAGATGGTACCCCATGTGCCTCCCTGCATGTGTTCTTGGATTTAATAAAACTGTAGAACAACTAATTGCTTAATCGTACCATGGGAACATATGACTGCTAAATGAGTCTATGATTTTGTGATTGAGAAACAGTTCTTTTTCCGTAAAGCCAACTCTCATTGGAAGGTTGACTTGACCTAACAGATCTGAGGTTTTGTTGTTGAAGGAAAGCTATCCTGAACAAGACCTTTCTTTCTTTATTTCTTTCAGGCCTTATGTTTATGCTTTCTACTCTGAGCAACCAGATGCTGCTGGTCATAGATATGGTCCTTTCAACTCAGAGGTTAGTACAGATTTTCTTCTGCAGATAAACCATGTGTCTGAAATACACTTACTTTTTTTCTCCCAATAATTGCCACTGCTCAGGAGTAACAGTTCTAGCAACCTTTTTTCACCCATTTCTGAAATATGTTTCCCCTCTGCCAGAGAGCAAAGTTGTTGTCTAAAGGATTCCTTTCCAACCCTAACGATTCTCTGATTCTCTGATTCTATGATTTATCATGTGAGATTCCCTACTGAGAGAAGGAACTGCCCATGCCTTTCAGAAGGCTGTTGCTCTGTGTGATATGATAATGCAAATGGAAACATTTACTTGTCAAAGACAGGAGTATATTTAGGTACAACAGCATAATTTAACTTTCCCCTAAGGATTTATCCTTCTTAAAAGTAATAAAAATATAATGCAGAAAATATTAAGGAAAAATGCAGAGGAGAAAAAGCTTTCTTTGAAGCTGACAGCCTGCAGTAGCCAAAGTAATAATTCCAGTCTGTCATGAACTGTAAAAAGCTGCTATTTCCAGTTTCATATAGGCCCTACAGGGGTTCTGAAAGCTTTGCCAGTACAGTTCCCTCAGGACCATACTGTTGAGTTCGGAAAAAGTTTTGAAGCACTGTAAGGTATTTTAATGAGAAATGATGTGCAAAACACTACAGTAGTTTAACCCCTTGTTTGAACTTTGGGTAGGTGGCTGGGACTGACAGGTACTGCTTCCTTGCCAACACTGTCCAGGTGACAAGATCATGCACTTGTTTGGGTTTTGTAGGGAGGGAAAGTAAATTCTGCACCTGAATATCTGCTTTGTGTGGCTGGGATCTGGCATCTCTGATGATCTCTGACATCTGGCAAAGGTCCTCTGCAAAGTTCCGGTGCGAATATAGGCCTGCAGATTGCCATCACAAGACTTCAGGAGTTTTTATACATGCTTTTTAAAGGGTAAACAAATGAAACAAATGTTTGCAAATCTTCAAATACAGAGGAGTGTGTCAGATACTTACCCTGTGGAAGGTAATACAAATCTCCCTGAGCAGTCAGGTACACAGCAGTAGTTTCTTACTTATTTGGTATACATCTGAGAGCTGAACTCTGCTGGAGAGCAAAGAGAAGCAGGAATAGTATTTTTTAATATTTCAGAGCTATTTAGTCTGTTTAAATAAGTTTGCAGTGGTTATGAACTTGCTGTGGGTAGCATCGCTGTTGGAGAGCTTTGAGCCATGATCACAGAGCAGTGAGTGTAACGAATTATTCCAAACCAGCACTGGAACACTGCACTGGATAGAAAGTAGTCCCCTTCTCTGGATAAGTGGCAGTTCAAATCTGCCAACACTCTTGCTAAATTGACAGGCATTGATATGTCTTCATGTTGTCATTTTGCTTAAACCAGGAGAGACGTCTGATTTAGTTAAGTGAGGTATTGGTAATGAGAGCTTTCTGAGTCAAGGATTTATTGCTTGGTGATGCTTTATAGTTCCTCTCATTGAAGTGTTACAAATATTATGTGTGACTTATGACTGACCACTCTAATTTTATTTATCTGTAGACAGTCACTTCCTTCTGAATAGAGTTTTGGGACTCTTTACATGGACTTTGAGGAGAATATGAACATGATGACACTGAATTTGTCCTTTAAATTGTTGTCTTTAACCAGTTTAGCATCCAATGTGGTAATCTGGTTTTAGGTTAATTATAAGTGTCTAAAAGTGAAGTCTAATTGTATCTTCATAGAAAAAGTCACTATAAAAGCAAAAATACCCCAAAGCATTTTAATATTTGGTGGCCCTTCTGGATGGTTATCTGAAGGTTGCCTCTAATTGCAAGGCAAAGCTTAGGCTCTTAATAAGCATGAATTAATAGCTTATGAAAATTTTACAAATAGACTGATTTATGCCATTAGTGTTAAACACAAGAGCATGAAACTGATTGTTAGCAAATTGAGAACAGATAAGTTAGCAGATGAGCATGTATGGGTTTGCAGTTCAGACAGTGGACATGACTTTGTGAATGGAAATTTAAATAAATGAATACAGCTGTGTAAGTACACAGATGCTGAAATTTGCTGGGGGCCTCGTTTCAGGACAGATAGTTTATATTGTTTTTCTTGACACTGTTTTCAATATAATTTTTAGGAGCTATGAATGTAGGTAAATCAACTGGAAAGAAAGTCCTCAAAGGGATCCCGTTCAGCTGCTTTCTTGATACCAACAGCACGACCTCTCTATGAAATCATTCTTTTCTTGTATACAGCTGGCAGCAGTTAGACAGTTGGAGTAATACTTACTGGCCACTTCATTTTCCCCAGGCAAAGGCAGACCAGCCAAACAATAATGTTTGAAAACAAGCTCTTAATAATTCTGAGTTATGGTTAAGATAGGCTCCTTACTTCTTCTTTTGAAGAGCGAAGATTTTATGTTGAGTTTTCTTGCTGCTTTTAGTAGCTAGAGGAATATTTTTACACTTTGGAAACGTGATCATTAAAGTGAATGTTTACTAGAGTTTATTATACCAAATAATGTTCTAAATGCATTTAAAACATATAATCTAATGTTACCTATTACTGACAATCTTCATCTTCTAGACTTCATCAGATGGCACTTAGAGCTTCACAGGACATGCACAACAGCAGAGTGTCTTAAAAGCTAGAAATAAAGGCACTTAGATGCTCTTAAACTTTATGAGTGAATTGCCAGTGTTGTTGATGAAAACAGAATACAAATTATGGCCCGTGTCCAGTAGTGTAACATTGCATGTCCTCTAGCGTTATGAATTTCAGTGTAAATGAATTGGCTGTCTAGGATTTGGGTTTTTTTTTTTTTTGGGGGGGGGGGGGGGGGGGGGGGGAGGGACATGAATAAACATCACAGGAAGTATTTCAGTGAGTTCCATTATGTTTTCAGGAGTAGTTATGGGAGTTATCAAATATATGCTTGCTCTTGATTTACTTCTGCATTTTGTTTTTCTTTCCCTCTGTGCTTCTGCAGTTGAATTCTGGTAGGTTGTTCCGTCCGGGTCAAGAAGCAAAGCTTTGGCTGGCTAGTTACCCTTGTGATGTTACAGTTCCCTTCTGTAAGTGAGGAGGGATTCGTTTCCCTCCTCCATAACTCTGTTCTGACTCTTCTCAAGCAAGACTAAGATTTGGCTGGTTAATAAGAACTTGGCTTTTTTTTTTTTTTCTCCTAGCTAACATTTTTTTGAAAATAGAATATTCTAGAAATATACTACCATAAGAGCTCTAAAACACATCGAAATCTGGCACTGCTAAGCCGTTCCTGCTGCTCCTCTAACATACTGTCTTGAGACGGCCAATTTCAGTGTTCAGACCTGGGTCTCCTGCGCTCGCGTGTTTCTGGCATTGTGGAGCTCTGTCTGAGCTGATTCAGAGACAGTAAACCGAGAATCCTTCCTTTCCCTGCTGCTCCTCTCATCAGGACTGCACAAAGCTTGAAGCCTTTTAAAAACAGAAAACTCTGGTGCTGCTTTATTAAAATGCCTTTCTGGAGAGAGACGAATGAGACTGGACTAGAATCTCCTTTCCAGCTGCTTGCCTTGGAAGCAATGAAACAGCATGGCAGATGGTAACATCCCCTTCCTTCCCTTCCCTGTTTACATAGCTCTGTAACTGAACAACTGTGAGAAGCTGCCTAAGTACATAGAAGTTAAATATCATCATAAATCTCTGACTTTTCTCAAGCCTGTTCAACGTGCTCTGTAATATGCAGCATATTGTAGTTACTGCCTCCCTGTAGGTATCATCTATCAGCACTTCACACGCAATCCTGAGCAATGCCAAGAGCTTGCAAGTTGTGTTAAAGTCAGTGAGAGTGGTACAGTTTGTCGTGGTTTAAGGCCAGCCAGCAGTTTAAAATTATGTGCAAGCTGATTAATGGGACAGTAGTTTTTTCCAGTCATGTCTTCATTTTTTCCCCTTCTACAAGTCTATCCCAGGTATTTGTGCATTTATGAACAGTAACAATACCCAGTGAGATGCAACACCAAAAGTGCTAGGAAATTAAATTCTAAAATTGCCCATAAAGCTGGTAATAAGGCAGGTAACAGTGCAGCTCCATGCTGAGTCTTGCATTGTAGTTTTGTCCTGCAGACCTGCAGTCCCTGAACAGTGGCTAGTGGGGTTCTGGTGATATCAGTGGGGTGCACGGCTGGCACACAATGGTGGCACCTGTTAATCCTACTGTTTAGGGTACCTGATGTCACTGATTCAGCCAAAAAAAGTCAGTGTGAAAAACCTTTCAGAAAGCCATTTGAACTGGACAGGCTCTAGTACTCGCACCTGAACCATCCTCCAAGTGAAATGTTGCGTTTCCACTAGCACTCTACCCCAGACTTGCTAAATTGTATGTAATTAAGATTACTTAAATTGAAATTAAGTTTACTTAGATTTTGCTAATATTAATAAGTTAACATTTGATAAATAACTCCCCCCATATAACTATATATTTTCAAAACCAGAAGCCTCACCTATCTTTTGAAACACCAATTTAATTTGCTTGTATGCTGCCCGCTCTTGTAACTGCTGTTCTGCTTTCAGTACAATTTGGTGGATTCCTCCTTAAGAAAAGATAGACCTTAAATTGTCCAAAAGCCTAAATTTTTGAAAAGGCCACAGCATTTATGCTTCAGGATTATCTGGCACAGGTAGCTTTACTATCTGATGTGAGCTGAGACAGGCTTTTTTTCTGAGTCCAGACATCTCTCCCTGCCAGTACAGGAGAGTAGTTATGGCTCCCCTCTTACTGCGCCTAAGAGACCTAAGAGAAAGCTTCCTCCTAAGAGGAGACAGGAAAGACCAGTTGCAGCTCCAAAGAAAGGAAGAGGAAAAGTACATAGCGTGGATCAATATGCTGCGGAAGCTCGTCGGAAGAAAGTAAGTTTACATATGTTCCAAACTGTTATGATGGAAGTGCCACTTTTTAGGCACTATGCTAGCTTTATTTTTTTTTGACTTGAGAGTTCACTCCATGCTTCAGGTTGGGATTTGGCAGACAACCTCTGTAAATGTACTGAAGGACCCAAAGAAAGCGGCCAAACCCGACCAAGTCTTCTGGGAGCTATGTTTTTCTTGTTCCAGACTCTGTACTAGGGAAAGTCTTCTTTGTAATCTCTTTATAGTTTTAAATCCAGCCATCAGTTGAAGGCACTGTCAAACAAATCCCTGCGAAGATGCTACCAGTGCTGCTAACCCTTCTGAGCTATTACAAATTGTGCAATATATTGCAGCTTCCTTAACTCCCAGCTCATGGGAGCCTGGTGATTGTTTGAGCTTCTATGTGTAGTCATTGTGGTTGTGGAAAAGTCCTGAAAATGTGACTCATAAAATCTTAAAGGGAAAAAAAACTTCAAAAAGTTGTTTAAAGAACATGTATTTTAAAGCCAGTTTGTGACTTGGGAGGAGATTCTTGATTGCATGATTTCTGAACTCTGCATTTGCAATAGAAGTGGTGCCTAAGCCTGCTTTCACAAGAAAAATGTCAAATGGAAATTGCTCACTACAAAAAGGTGCAAGTGGAGGAAAAGGGTACTCCTTAGTGTATCATCTATCTCCAGCTGGCGCTAAGACCCTGGAAGGGTTATAGACAACTTCAGTATTATTCTTATTTCAAAAATTGAACTAAATAATTAAAAAACTCTTCAAATAAGCAACCTGATATTTCTCCTTTAGGCTTTAAACAAAAGCCTTGACACTCCACCCTCTCCTACAAGAAGCTATAAACACTTTTCTCAGTACTTTTTTTTTGTGAGGGTGTTTTCTTGACTTGTTGCGTGATTCAACTTAAACCAGTTGTTTTGAGACTGATTCTTTAAGTGTAAAGTCATGACTGACAGTGACACGCAAAAAATGATCAAGTATAAGAAAACAGGAATTTTCCAGAGAACTTGTGACACAGATTTACCTGAGAGGAGAATTGAGAACTGCGATGGATGATATTGCTATTACTGATCAATTTGCCATTCCAAGTTATACCCTTCTGTCATGAAGTATAGCTTGTAACATTCCTGCTGATATGAGCATATGTAACATTCCTATTTTAATTGCTTTCTCTGGATGAAAAGGTCACCCAAACTTAGCCCTAAAGAACTCTTCCTGTTCTAAAATATGAAAATTTTTAATTATTATTCCAGAAAAAAAAAAAATCCTAATATTTCACAATAGTTCCCATTGTATCTGCAAGTTAATCTTTTGGTGCTGTTTGAGAGCAATGGAATATAATACAGGCTGGATCCTACTAATTAAAAAAAAAAAAAAATGACAAAGTTATAAATTCTTTCATCCTTCTAATCAAGGTTCTTCTAAGGAAAAGCTCAGG
Organism: Pezoporus wallicus; assembly: GCF_028554395.1. Taxonomy (NCBI): domain Eukaryota; kingdom Metazoa; phylum Chordata; class Aves; order Psittaciformes; family Psittacidae; genus Pezoporus; species Pezoporus wallicus. The sequence continues at coordinate 1,405,279 of NW_026639618.1, forward strand.
AGAAAATCCAATGGTGTGTATCTCAGATCCCATACTCGGAGCTGTCACAGTAGTGAAACTCTTTATTGTAGCACCATCTTAGAGATATCCTGAAAGAGAAAATATTTCTGTACAGGCTTCCAAAGTCTTGATATCAACATACTAGCTGAAGAAAGGTATATGCAAGAGTTTTACTTGTTTCCCAATAACCCTTTGGTGGTTGCATCTCGGAAAGAACATGAACTGTAAGAGCAACATGAACTGTAAGAGCAACATGTCCACACAAAATATCCTTGCCTGAATATGCCACCTGCAGCCACACTTAGGCTGCGAAGACTGGGAAAAAAATTGAGCACTGTGTAGAATAATAAAAGGTAGCTGAATTTAAAATTGAAGAGAGACAGAATGCAATGAAATGAAGAAATATAAGTGAGGCCTTTCTAAGGGCTGCTTTGAACAGTCAAGTAGTGAAGATGGCAGATTTGAAGGTGGTTTTTTTTGTGGTTTTCTGCGTGAGTTTTTCTGTTTCTTTTAAAACCAAGATTTTTCATTTATATTGATCTTCTTACTTAGAAATGTGTCTGCAGGTTTACAGATTAATTTGGTGAAGAGGGTATCTAAACAAAATTACCATCACTTGAAATCCTTGAAATCTCTGGAAGTATTGTTGCTCTATTTTTTTATTCTGATTACTTTTTAAAAGAAGACTCAAGCCTGCTGACAAATGTAAACATTAATGGGAAATCCATCTGGATTTCCAGTTTCCTTGAATAAGCTTTGGATTCTGAGTAAAAGTTGTGTTTCCTTATATGATTGATGTTATACAAATACAGCTTGGATGGAATTCCCATTTGTTGAAGAAATTCATTTCAGAGTGGAAGAATACTGAAACAGACAATTTCCTTTTTTTCTAAACTTGAAAAGTTTCAAAGTTTTAACTGAACTGACTACTCAGGCTTTCCTGAATTGAAGTATTTCAAAATTTTACTCTTTGCCTGAACCACTTCCATATGTTGCAGAAACTGTTCTTCTTGTTCCCCACTGTGATTCCATCTCTCATGAGCCTCTTCTCTCTGTATTTATAGTGCCGCATGGGAGATGACATATCCTGTCTCAAAACCTATCAGACTTGTTTAACATCCATCCCTTAATGACTCATGCAGAAGGAGAATTTCTGAACCGTCTCTTTCTGGGTCAAACTAACATGATGTTTATTTTTTCTTCCCAGAAAATTCTGCCAAGGTCTAGGTTTTTCTGATTCAAAATTTGTTAGCATTCTGTTTGTCAATGGGAGGATGTTTTGTTGAGGAGACTTGGACCAGCCAAATCAAACGGAGAAGCAAAGAGGAAGTTGGCATATAATGACAAGAAATGTTTTCTTCTCAAAGCCAAAACAAAATATGAGTCCTCTGCCTAAAGTCTTACTTTAAAATGTTTCCCTTCTCTGCACCATCTGGTAAAAGATCTTTCATTTTCATATAGCTGAAAACAAAGTCCTATGAACATGTCTTGGTGTTTTCTGTTTTGTTGCTTGATGGAAAGGAAACTTAAATGAAGAAATTGCAGTACTGCATCCATGTCTTCTGGGGCCTGTTGACAATTTTGCCAAAACTGCCATTTGATATGTTGAAAACTGTTGGCTTTGAAGCTGAAGAATGCTCCCTCTGAGCCCCATGTGCTGCTCAAGTGACTTGCATATTGTCATCCTAGTATCAGATTGTTACTTGAATTTCATTAAGTGACTTGGCGTATGAATCCCAAGCCCAAAACTTCACCTTCAAGTTTTGACTAAACTAGTCACAAAAAAATAGCTTTTAAAAGTCTTGCTATTTATCTACGAGAAACAAACCATGCCCCAAAGTAACATGTGTTTTTCTGATATCTATTGTCTTACCAAATCTACATGCGTCCATAGGAGGACTAGGATCAGCCATAAAGATCTTTTGCTGTCTTGCACCAGAATTTCAGCAGGACTTTCTAATGATGAAATCACAGTGTGGATATAGGAAAGGAAATGGGACTATAATTGTAGGTGTAACAGCTCAGCCAAGGCTTTGCCTCTTGACCTGGATGGTTTTCCTATCAGAATTTTGCCAAAGGATCTCCATTTGTAGAATGGGAACATTGCAATGACAGCATTAACCTTTTTTCCTATCTGCATGTTTACACAGATGATGGTGAATCCTCTGAGAGAGATTGACAAGACAGTAGGACAACTAATGGATGGACTGAAACAGTTGAAACTACATCGATGTGTCAATGTCATATTTGTTGGTGATCATGGTAAAATAAACAATATTCTTTATCAGCATGATCCACCCCTGGCAGTGCTCAAGGCCAGGTTGAATGGGGCTTTGAGCAACATGGTCTAGTGGAAAGCGCCCTTCCTCATGGCAGGGGATTGGAACTGGATGATCTTTAAGGTTCTTGTTCTCCTTTTCATGAGGAGAGAAGTGGGGCTTTAGGGTGAGACAGGGGCTTTAGAGCGAGACATTTCCATGGCCAAGTGAGTCAAGTTGTCCTACTAGGAGAAAGACTGGGGAATATTAGTAAGAGACTGTGTCCAGCTTGGGTGGGAAATGTCATCAAAATAATGGGGGAAGGAGGAAAATGGTAAAATGATATATTGGGTCAAGGTTAGATAGAGAGTCACCCAAAAGCAGAGGTATTTTTTAGTAGGTTTCATTCCTTCAGGCATCAGAAGAAACTCTACAATAAACAGAATAGTAAATACTAGGAAAGAAAAAAAGAAAGCTTTATTAAAGAAAAATTTGACCATGTTTGAGATAAACCTGTTTCTGCATAACATTTTAGCGGTGGTAGCAAAGGTCCTTTTCTGTTTAGAACTTTGTTTAATAAAGTCTCACACTAACTACTACATTGACAATAAAATGGCGTATGTCTCCTTTCTGGCTGTGGGGAGAGAGCACAAGGGTCAGGGAAGATTTCCAGGGGAGGCAGTTTTGCGCTGACAAACGCCTGTGACTGGGAATACATTCCTCCCTGCCACAAACGGCTGTAGAAGAGAATTGTTTATCTGCGGCTGCCTTGGAACAGACCACCAACAGACAATACCTTTTGTGTGCAGTTTCTCTTAAAATCCTTTGTTTAAAAAAACCCAAACATCTCCAAAGTAGTACACTAAACTAGAAACAGACTTCCATTTTTCCATGAGCTTAGTTTGGAGATATGTCAGTGCACACATGGTATATGTGGTGACTGTTTCTGTGGTGCTGAGACTGGTATTTCTCTTGTGAAGGCAAGTGCTAAAATCACCCGTAGTTTGACTTCTACCAGTGTCTGATGTTGGAATTAAAACACTGGAAAGAACAAGATGAGTCAAACAAAAGGGAAGAATACATAGGCTGTTTGGAGTCTCTTCTTGTGCTGTTTTGGAAAACATATTTATTTTCAAGCTGGATTAATTTTTCATTTCCTTCTGCAGGGATGGAAGACACTACATGTGAAAGAACTGAATTTTTAAGCAACTATCTCACTAATGTGGAAGATATAATTTTGCTGCCTGGATCTTTAGGGCGAATTCGCCCCAGGTCTAGCAATAGCATAAAATGTAAGTTACTTGTACCCTTTATGTCCTGAGAACTAGACTCCATCCCTTCCTTATGTTGTCCAAAAAGTGTACATGTTGGCTGGACATTCAGATGGAAGCCCACTGGAAACCAGCTGCTTGCTCCCTTCGCAGTCTCTAGTTCACAGACCCCATGGTGACACAGCTGTGTCAAGAGGATGGCTGAAATATTCAGAGTTAAAACCCACCTTTTTGTAGCAAGGAGTGAGTACTCATAGAGAGTTTCACACATCATTTTACATGTCACTGTGACTTTATGCATGCACTTCTCTCTGCCAACAAGCATGATTTGGGGTACCTCAGCCATGCATGGATTTGATATATAAAAAAAGCATCTGGTACCTTTTCTGAGCTAGTGGAAAATAAATGAATTGTTAATTTTGAATCTAGGAGCTTCTTCATACTTTTGGCACAGATGAGAACACACGGGTTGCTAAACAGCAACAGATCTGGGATGTTGAAGGATAAAAGGGAGATTTAGAGCATGCATTCAGGGCCAGTGTTGACAGTAAAACTTGCTGCTTTTTTGTACTGTGCTGTTAGAAACTCATCCTGACTTGGTGTTTGAGATTATCTGGTCTTTGATGAGAGCACTCAGGGCTCAGGCAGGAGTCCTCTGGTGAAGCTTACTCTGAGATTTAAAGCATCAGAGACCCAGCTGCATCACTACTGCTCCTTTGAGGACTATCACCTACAGGGCAGCAGTACCTCGACGGGGCTTGTGCCAGCACTGTGGTTGCTCTAGTTCAGCATGCCAGGGCACATCTGGCTTTGTCAGCAGCATAAGCTACCATGCAAACTGTGAAACTCATAAATTAACCATAAGCACCTATGGTTTTTGCAACATTTGCTACGAGGATGACAACTTTTGATAGAGGGGAAGGTCAGCCAACTGACTCACCCTAACAGTTCAGATATACTTTGGTTGAGGCCAGATTTGACAAAAAGATCTTTGGAGAGTAAATGTTTTCAGAATAGTAGCAGGAATCATAAGAATGTGCTAAAACTTTCTTAGAATCTGATTTATGCATGCATTTATTTTACTACAATTTAACTGGGTATTTATGCTCTAAGAATATGGAATGAGTGTGTAAAGATCTGTTGAAAATATTGCGCATGTTGATAAAACTTACTAGACTAGCATAAAGACTGAATTCTTGTACTTTGCAGTCTACTGAAATCTTGTATTCGATTCCAGGCATTGGGGTTTTTTTTTCTTTGTGTGTGGTTTTGTTTGTTTGTTTGATGGGGTTTTTTTAAGATCTTTCAACCCTTGAATTCCCAAATTGCTGAGAAACTATGGGTTTTCCCGTAATACCATTTTCCTCTGCAGCTTCCTAATTTGAATATCTGCAAACAAACAAACAGAAAGATATTCCTTAGTTTTAGAGCTTGGGTTTGTCCCCTGAAATGGCAAATTATGAACTTTTTTATTCCTTGTCCATTTTTCCATTCCATAATACTGCCTCAATACTGCAGACACACCTTTGCAATGTTTTGAGATTCAGTAGAGCTCATTTCAAGCTCAGCAAGATAATGACTTAAGCAACCAAAACAGTAATAATTAAGCAAGAGATTTTAATTTCCTAAGATCTTCTCTTAACCTATTTTTTCTCTCAGGTCTGATAAATGCCACCCCAACCTTTTCACACACCCCTGCACCCTAGAAGAAAACAGAGTTAGTGTGGACTGTGGTTTTAGACCTTCTTTAGACCTTTGCTGGTTTTAGACCTTCTACATCTTGCGTGTCCCTTTAATAGTCCAAAGACATATCCAGAATGTTTTACTGTGGCTTTTCGCATGACATATCCACTGTACTTTTAGTAAAATTAGCCAACTTTTAGGAACAATTCTTCTGTAAAACTGTATTTTTTCCTTGTATTTTATTCTGCAAATTGTTCATCTTTTATATTTTTGTCTTTTTTTTTTTTCTTTTTTCTTTGCTTAACAGATGACCCTAAAGTGATTGTTGCCAACCTTACAGTAAGTATTTAGGACTTGAAGGTATCTCTGTCTACACTGCACTGCTCACATCTTAATTTGGTGCATTATTCAGGATTCTCTCCTCACTCTTTAGGCAGGAAAACCAAGCATGAATAAAGAGTGTTAAATGGTGCCCTTCAAGAGTACAGATTAATGTTTGTCATAAATTCCACTGTTTGCTGCTGTAGGAGCTTTTATAACCTTTTTGGGTAGTGCAGAGCCAGAATCTCTCTGACCACCTTGACTCCCTGAACTGAGTCTGTTTATTCATTCCTTCAGAAATGGAAACTAATATTTTAGGGTAAATATTTTATTAGCACTTTGAAGATGTTAAAAAAGTTCATTTGATAGCCTCCAACTATAACCTTGCTTTTAATGGGGAAAAAAGTGTTAAAATAAAAGCTGATTAAAAAAAATAATCTGATTTTGTAACCAGATGGTTTTAAATATATCTGCAGATGAGAGATATTTTGAGCATTCAGCTTTCCTCTGAAACTTAAGTTTGGGTCCAGTTAGAATAAAATTCTTCATCCCTGGGCTAAATAAGTGTGATGTTTTGCATGATGCTTTCAAAAAGACTGTCATGAGAATGGAGCTTTCCAAATACATCTTTGAATGACTCCCTGGGCCCTGATCTTACGTAAATACTGCACAGAAGGGGTGGACCACATACTTTAGATGTACACTTTGTTTTCAACACATTAGTAATGACCTAAACAGCTTGATTTCTGTAGTTCAAGGCTTTATGTGCGTCTAAACCAACTGACAGCAGTGTAATTTGTAACTGTTCATTTTTTAGTGTAGAAAGCCAGACCAGCATTTCAAGCCTTACCTGAAACAGCATCTGCCTAAGCGCTTGCACTATGCTTACAACAGAAGAATTGAGGATGTCCATTTACTGGTGGATCGCAAATGGCATGTGGCAAGGTAAACTCTTGCTTTTGCTTCCGTCCTGATTTTCAGCCTTTTTCTCTAAGGAATGAAACACCTGGGATTGCCCTGTCTTGAGTTTTGAACTCATGGTAAGGTTCAGTGATGTTTGGTGCAGGCTATGTGTCTGAGGACACAAAAGTGGTTTAAGTTTTGGGAAAATCAGTAGCTGGACAGAGGGCAGAAACCCAGATTTGTTTCCTCAAGCAGCTCTGTGTTTTCTTGACTGATTAGCTCAAATATAGAAGCTGATAAGCTTTTTTAATGCAAGCATATTCAAATTGGGAAGCAGGGAATATGGAAGGAAGGGGAAGCTGTATGTGACTGACCAGGGATGTTATGGAACAAGAGGCTGAGTGGATGCAATAGGTAAATGGAAAGGAAACAGTTATTGGCAGAGTGGGTAAATGCCTGAAAACATGTGGAAGGGTATGACAGGGTGGCCATCAAAGTGCCAGCAGCTCACTGAGTTGGAAAACAAAATCATAGAAATCCAAGATGCATTACCTCAAAAAAAGCCCTGTTTTGGGTTGTTCTTCCCCATACGCCTCAGGATTTTCAGTTATAAAATATGGGCAAATTTAAATTTTCCCACTCGGCTAAAAATCAAGTGAGGAAAAACAAGTTGGCACATATATATATAGGGGGAACAGGAGAGGAGTAGCCTTTGTATATGAATTGTGCACCCCTTTCAGGTTTAGTATGTATTCTGTTTCTTGCTTCGATCTTTTGACACATGTTGTGTATTACAGTGTAAGAATGGCTGGGTCTTTATGCATAAAATTGACTCAGTGGTTCTTGGAAGATGACACAGGTTTTGGCTGATGGTAAACTGTAATGAGCTTTAAATTATGGTAGGGTTTTTTGCCCATATAGCTGCCAGGCAAACACACAATGTGTTGCAAGTGTCTTTTAACATCTGTGCTTATCTTTCCATGAATTATGCAAAGATCACTCTGCTGAAGCAGTGAATGAGAAACCCCAATTGTTTTCTTGCATAACTCTACTAGCTGGCTGGCCAGCTGCCCTGTGCAGTTTCTGTGGCTAGGGTTTATATACATTTCAAAGAATCATACTTAGGCCTATAAAAGTTTCAGTTTTACAGATTTTACTGGAACTGATGGGATGGCCAAAGTTGATTTACATTTAGTAATTTCTTATTAATTACATCAGACTTTCTTTGGCTTATTTATGCATTAGTTCTTCTGAAATTACATTCACCGGTAATTCATTTGTTAATGTAACTGCAATTTGTTGTATATTCACAGCCAGGAAAATGGCAGTTACAGAACTGATTGCTGTAACTCTAGTAATTTACCAGGCCAAAATGAGCATCATTTTATCGCAGATGAAGAAATTAACTTGTAAGATAATGTGCTCCACTGTATGTATTGCCTGCACGTGGCACTCATAAAAGAGTAAAAAAAAAAAGTACTCCAAACAAGCTCATGCTTATAATTCCTATGACATAATGCTTCTTTTTCCACATATTAAAAAAGAAAACAAACCAAAACTACCAGTAACAAGCTGGTGATTAGTATTCCTATGATACAGCACTTACTTCCTCAACTATTCATTAGAATCTTTCCGTTTTCCTTCCAGCTTTGTTTCTGCTCCCCATTTTTAGTTTATTGGATGCAAGGCAAACAGGTAAAAGTGCTTTACAGCATTGTAACATCACAGAAGTCCTTTTTTAGAAGCCTCTGTTGGTCTTTCGAGGATTGGAAGAGTATGGTCCAAAATACCTCCAGTTTGTAGGAAATGAAGTGATACGAGAAACTGAGAAGATAAGTAAACAGATGCTGTGGTTGTTGTCAATGAGTAAGAGTTGGGTTAGATTTGCACCCTTTTATAGTGGGAGCAGAGGGGGAAACCCTGAGGTTGTTGGATGAGCCTGCGGTCCTCACTACTGCTATTCAAGGAAGATAAGCAATGAACTGCTTTGTAACCTTATCCCTCCTACCTATGTTGTATGTTATCAGGTCAACCACCTGCACCTTTGAGGAAATTTTCTAATTTTTTTTTTCAATTTAGGAAAGCTGTGGATGTTTACAAGAAACCAACAGGAAAATGTTTCTTCCATGGAGACCATGGCTATGACAACAAGATAAACAGCATGCAGGTATGAGTAATGCAGTAACCTTTGTGAGAGGGTCATTAAAGGCAGAAGAAATTGGAGGTCTCTAAAACATAAATATTCACTGAAAAACCCTACCTTTTAATGACTTTTTTTTTTTTCCTTAAGACTGTCTTTATAGGTTATGGCCCTACATTCAAATATAAGACCAAAGTACCTCCTTTTGAAAATATTGAACTTTACAACGTCATGTGTGGTAAGCTACCTACTTGAGAAACATGCTGTTTTAACTAAGAGGGCTTCATTTAGCCACCTATGAGCACATGCCCTGACTTCCTCCCAGTGTCCCTTCCCCAGTCCCAAACGTTTGTCTTTTATCAAGGAGGGTTGAAGGCTCTTCTTCAGGACCTCAGTTTGCTCTACTCTAGCAGCTGGCCAGTAAAGGGGGAGGTCCCATAATTTTGCCGCATGCAGCTTGGCAAAGTTCAAATACACACCACTACAGTGCGTGGTGTCCACACCTCAGCAGTCTAGCAAGAACCCGCAGTTCTCATGGAGCAGCTAAGGAACATCACTTAGATTTCTATGTCATCTCCTGGTATGATTGTGTTCCCTGAACTCATACTATAACAGCAAAGAAGAATCCGATGATGTATTTTCATTAGGAACTTTAATACTGATTTTCCAGTGAAATAAAAGTTCCAAGCCAAAGGTGTGTGTATGTCACTTATTTAAACTTTTTGTTTCAAATATTGAATACTAAGAAGGTAATTAGCCCTTCTCTATAAAGCAGGTGACTTAAATAACCCTGTGTTTCAGTTGGCTGGTGTAAGGTCATTATACATTGACTGTAGGTTTGCACTGGAAGCTGCAGGAGTAGTTAAATTGTTTACCAGTCTTGATGTGAACAAACTTTCCTGTCATAAAGGCTACCATACTATTCAGCCAGCATCTGCAGTTTTATGGTGTGGACAAAATGTTAGTATTTTTATTGCATTAAAAGCATTCATTTACTTGTTTTGGGTGTAAAAAGTATTGCAAATAAATGCTTATAAGTGGAGATGCTGCTGAATACATATTTACAACCTAACCATCATTCGTTTGTGTTTGGTGGTTTCGTAGATCTGCTTGGATTAAAGCCTGCTCCCAATAATGGCACCCATGGAAGTTTAAATCACCTGCTGAGAGCCAATGTTTATAAACCAACTGTGCCAGATGAAGTTGCTAAACCACTCTATCCTGTTGCTCTACCTTCTGCTTCAGATTTTGATATAGGATGTACATGTGATGATAAGGTAGGTGTTTAGGATCTGCTGAAGTTTCCACTGTTTGCAACAGTTGCCTGGTAAAGTTGAGGCCATTTTATCTCTTTTGTGAGGATTTGATCTGGAAGAATTCCCCAGATCCTTCCTGTGAAGTGTTTGTGCCCTTTTGGAACAATTCTGGCATTTTGTAAAACAGGAAACAAAAAAATTATCAGTGTTTCATATCTCTAGTTTTGTTTTGCTTAGATGTTTTGCTTAGCTGTCTAATAATACTAGAAGTCAGAGCGCTCCAGTGATCCTAATCTTGTTTCCTTTTTTTTTATGCTTGAGAAGAACAAGTTGGATGAACTCAACAAGCGCTTTCATGTTAAGGGAACAGAAGGTAAGTGATAAAAATACCCTTCTACTGAGTGACCACTTTTGCTTCCCTTTTGAGAGAGACTTTAGAATAAACATAGGAAGGAAAGTCTGAAGAATAGTGGCAGGAGTGATAGGATAGGGGTTGACTTAAAGGTACAAAAAAAGTCATCACCTCATGTGTGACTGAAATGTGGACATAAAGATCCTTGCGGAGTCTCCTGTGTTTCGAGAAATACCCTTTTTCCATGCTATGATTCCAACAAACTTTGACGTGCAAAATGGACTTTTAACCTCAAAGGGGGTTGTGATCCTGGAATGGGGATCCTATCCAAAACTATTGATGAATTGCTGCTCTCTCTGTTAAAAGATTTCCTTAGCTGTTATTCAGCATCAGTGTTCGATTAAGGATCACTGTAAATTCAGCATGAGTTGGAAAGAAGACACTTTTTTCCTTTTGACCTTTAAAGTTTTCAGTAATAAATGTAAATGTAATTTCTTCTGATTTGTAGAGAAGCATCTTCTCTATGGGCGCCCTGCAGTACTGTACCGCACAAAATACAACATCTTGCATCACCATGACTTTGAAAGTGGCTACAGTGAAACATTCCTGATGCCTCTCTGGACATCCTACACTGTATCTAAACAGGTTAGTTCTGTGTTTGGCCTTAAAAAAGTGCTTAAAAACTCCTGGGGAAATCTGCTCAGTACCTCTTTTCTTGAAGACCTAAAATTTCCCTTCCCTGGGTAGATGTCGTGGTTTAAACCCAGTCAGGTAACTCGTTCACTCACTCCCCCGCTTCTTTCCCTCCCCCTACTCCCGGAGGGACAGAGAGGAGAATCGAAAAGAATGCAACTCCCACGGGTTGAGATAAGAACAGTTTAGTAACTAAGGTATAACACAAATCACTGCTGCTACCACCAGTGATAATAATGATAAAGGAAATAACAAGGGAAGAGAGTACAACACCTCACCACCAGCCGACCGATAACTCACCCCCCAAGCCCGACCAAGCTCCGACCCATACCTCCTCCAACCCTGCAGTCTCCCAGCCCTTCCGGCTAACTCCCAGTTACATCCTGGGCATGACGTGCTGTGGTATGGAATACCTCTTTGGTCAGTTTGGGTCAGGTGTCCTGTCTCTGCTTCCTCCTGGCTTCCCCTCCCCCCTGGCAGAGCATGAGGCTCACACAGTCCTTGGCCAAACCAAAACATCTCTATCAGTTCTGTTCCCAGGCCGAAAGTCAAAACACTGCACTGCACCAGCTACCAAGGAGAAACATGACTGCTACTGCTGAACCCAGGACAGTAGATTTTTCCCACCAGAAATTATGTTGTAAATTCCAGAAACACAGTTGTAAACAGTGCCAAAAACCTTCTTTTCCTTCAGGAGAAAAGAGTTTTAAGGCAGAAAGGGCTGTATATTTCTTTTCTGTTTCATTTTCTTTCTAAGTTTTGCTTGATGCGGGTTTGTTTTACTGTGATGGAATAAGCAGCAATTTCATTGGGGTTATTTCCCATGGTGACTTAATTCCTGAAAGAAGGGCTTTGCAGCAGATACAGGAGCAGGTTTTGCTTGCACAGCTAAGTAGTTTATTCCACACAAGGTCTTCCATGTAATGTTGACTATATGAAATAGTTTTATTTTAGCTATAAATGCTGGAATTGCTTTCTTTGTCATTTCTGTCTATATTCCTCAATTCAGGCAGAGGTATCTGGTGTCCCGGAGCACCTGGCCAGCTGTGTGAGGCCCGACCTCCGCATTTCTCCAGGGAACAGCCAGAGCTGTGCAGCCTATAGAGGAGACAAACAGCTCTCCTATGGCTTCCTCTTCCCTCCTCGTAAGTTCAGAGAGATTTTTAATACCTAGAGGTTTTGTAATGGTCTTTTTTGTTAGAGAAAACTTTAGGTATGACACAGCTTCCTCCAGATATAATCAGACTAAGGAGTATTTGAGATTGTTGGGAAAGAAGAGGTAGGAATGGTTTAATTTCCCCCTGCTCCAGGGTGATTCCTTCCTCTGTGATGTCTCCACCTCAGAGTAGCTGCTCCTTCACCTGCATCATGTCTGGGCCCCAAAGGAATTGATACATTATTCTTGCTGCTTGGTCCTTGTGGAGGACCAAGGACCCAATGCCACTGCTGTGGTCCCTCATCTCCATGAAAGATGCTCCAAACTGATGCCCAGCTTCATGCAGTAAAGAGTGCAGTGTCCCAGTTTAGTTAATAAAGGTGAACAAACAAGTGCACAGAATAGGAGTACAAGCTAGAAGACAGTCTTCAAAACCTGACCACTTAAAGTCAGTAGGTAGATACCAGCTTATACGAACTAGGAATCTAGTCAGAGTTTTTAATTTTTAATTCAAACAGCAATAAGATAAATGTATATTTAATTTAGAAATCCAAAGTAGGTTATTGCATACTGTAAAAATTTCAACCATGCCACAGGGATAATGCTAGTAGAACACTTGCATAAATGAGTGTCCTGATTCAGCCTTGGAGCAACAGTCTTCCAGAGCTAGATAATGTTCAAGGCGCACAACTGTCTCACAGTTATGAACTTCATTGCTCTGCTTCCTCACTCAGTGGCTGAAATATTTTATGGTGGATTTCTGATATGGAATTACTGGTGCAAAAGCTTGCTCATAATTAGAAGATAATCCTGCACTCCTCTCCCTGGAAATTGCCTCTTTTGTAAAATCCTGCAGAGCCGCTCTCTGCTTTTGAAAACTGCAAAAATAGATGAGCTATAAAAGTATTTGAACTTGTTGACGGTTGAAGCAAAGATAACATCCTCACTTTCCACGTCCAGTTGTCACATTGAAGACAAATTGTATGCATATAATGCACACTTATGAATATAGCATCCAGATTGCTGTTTAGATGACAGTGTTTCCTTTGGTTAGTCTCCAAAGCCATTCCTAAAAACATTTTTATATTCTTTGAATTTCTGACATTTCATCTTGTTAATATTTTCTGTTTTATTATTTTCAGAATTAAGTTCTTCTGCAGAAGCCAAATATGATGCTTTTCTAATAACAAATATCATTCCAATGTATCCTGCCTTCAAAAGTAAGTACCCTTTTCATGGCTGTACTTCTCTTTCCCAACTTATTGCCTAATATGTGTGTTGGACTATGAAATAAATTGATGGGACAAGTTTAGAACACAAAGTTGAGTTCCCTGTAGCCAGGAGATAATGCATGTGGGCACCTGTATAGTTCTAGGTATGGGTAGGCACAATACCGCAAGAAAGACTTACATTGTAAGTACGGTTTATTTTCCTTTGAGCTGGGTTAAGAGAAGAGCACAGACTTGATGTAGTTCAGCAACCTCATGCCACAGTAATTTAGTTTGTGCAAGACAATTCACACTTGTCTGTAGCTCAAGCTAGTGAAGAGCGTACTTCAGCAACATGTTTTTACTTCTCAAACCTGGGAATGTGCACTTAGCATGTTGTTGTAGTTCAGGGACAAGTGGTTACTTTTAATTCTTTCTTTCCATGCCCTTAGAGGGAGACCTAACATATTTATTACCTATAAAGAAAAGGCAAAAGGAAAATAAATGAGGAATGACTTTAACCTGGCTGAAACTTTCAGCACTGTAGGGATATAGTATTAACATTTCTTTTGTCTGCACATCCTTTTTCTCTCTAGTTTTGCCAAGAGGTAGGAAAACCATCAGACTATTCTGGTGGCATTTTTGGCTTGGCAGGAATTGGGAAGCCTTGGAAGAATCTCAAAAGCCTATTCTTGTGAGATTTCCAATTCAGATTTTAGGCCAGAGAGGTTTGGATAAACATCAAAGCCTATGGGAAGCTTTTTCTTTTTAACCAGAAAAGTGTTTTAACTGAAAAACCTCTGAGTAGGAACAAGCGGTGATGTTTGCTGGAAATCTAAGCAAAGGCACTTAACTGATTACAGAGTGCAAAATTATTGGGGATTTCCCACTCAAATCACTTCATAAAAATGCTGTTTATGCTAATGTTAGTCTAAGTAAATTAGCCATGATTCTAATCACAGGAGAACAACCCACCACTAGCAGCTTATTTTGTCTAATGACCTTCCTTTTCATCACAAGTGGGTGAAGGACTCCCTAAGAAAAAATGCTGGAACTGATACCATTCTGTTATGAACCACTGCATGTGTGCAGGTTGCAATGCTGAGAGCTGATTATAAGCGTGTTACACAGAGCTTTTTCCACACCAGGGAAAATAGAAGGTGGCAGTTTTATGCTTTGGTGGCAGTGGTGGCTGCAGAGGCCCACTGCTCTTTGGGTTTTTTAATTCACTGTCCCATCACCTCCCTCCCAGGCAATAATTCTGTATCCATGTTTTCTGTAGTGAGTATGCCTTAAGCACCTCCTGCTCTGCTCCAGGAGCTCCAAGATGATGCCCTTGGGCTGGCCCCCTGTTGCACTGGCATTGCTGTCTTTGTGGCTGCAGTAGGTACCTATGTTGGTCACTGATTCAGCTGGAAAACTGAGGGGGGAAACGTTTCCTTTTGGGATATTTTTATTCTGATGCATTGGAGGAGCAAGCAGTTGGAGGAGGGGTACTGCCAAGTGCTTACCACAGCTGAGGTTCTTGTTAGACTGTTGCTTGTGGGGCCCTCTGCGTCAGCTCCAGCAGGGAGTTCATGTGGCGCTGAGGACTCTCAGGACAAGGTGTACTGGGGAACTTGCTGGCATTGCCATCACCACCAGGGAATCATGGACTTAATGGACTGAGCTGGCAAGAAGACAAAAGTTAAACTTTTACAAGTCTGAGATGTTTTGCTTACACACACTTCTATTAGTGTTGGAAAGAAGACAGAAAAGAATGATGTAATGGGAGACTCCAGTGTGTTCTGCAAGCATCTTAACTTGTAAAGTTGAGGGGGGTGTGGTGGGAGAAAGCGTCATGCTCTTCCCATAAGCTGCTGTAATGAGATGCCATGCCATAATTTGGTCATCCTTGATGGCACCTCATTTAAAAATTAGTCATTTTATATTCATTTAACTCCCTTGTAAATGCCTTTGTGTTCCCCATTCCTTTAAAATATTTGGTTTTTACTTTTAATCATGGTGCTGTTTCCTTTCTGGAATTAAACAACAGCAACAACAAAAAAGCCACAGCGCCATTCCCTGTAACTAGATAAAAAAGACAAAGGAAGTGTTTGCAGGGACATCAAAAGCATGTGAATAGCTGTTTCTGCTGTTTGATGAAGGAACAGCAGGCTCTCTGTGCAATGTCTATGGCAATGCTAGCCTGGGAGTGGTACCATGCATTTCCTTTATCACTGGTTGGGGAGAAAAATAGTCAACAGAGAACAAAGAAGCCTGAATAGGATTTATTGACCTAACTGAATGAAACTGCAGTAAATCTATAATGCTTAGTCCTTGATTTTCCCTACCAATGCGGTAGGGAAAAAAAGAATCCACTGGATTTTTACTTTCAGGAGAAAAGAAGAATTGTTTATAATCTTGACTTGTTTTGACATCTAAAAATTGTGGTGTATTTTATTTTCAGTTGTTTGTTGGTTTGTTTTTTTTTTTTTTTTACCTTACAGAGGTATGGAACTATTTCCAAAGGGTTTTGGTGAAGAGATATGCCACTGAACGAAATGGAGTCAATGTTATAAGTGGACCAATCTTTGATTATGACTTCGATGGTTTACATGACACACCTGACAAAATAAAACAGTAAGAGTTTGTCTTTAAATTGGTTTCCTGTTGCTTGTCTAAATGATGGCTTTGTCTTAAGCAGTTCATTAGCTGCACATTATTAGATTTTTGGGAGGAGATGCAATTTTTTAGTTCTTTCTAAAATTATTGTCCATCAAGACTGAATACCCCTGTAGGTAGGACAGTGGTTAAAATAAGTGATTGACAATTCTGTAGGTAACTGTTCACTTTGACTTTGCAATTAAGTGTTCATTCATCCTTGAGATGAAGCTGAAATATGTTCCAAATAATCTGTTTTCCATAAAATCCGTCAGAATTTAAGAGCTAACAACTGGATACCAGAGCAAACCATAGCAAGCCGTAGCAGTGCTATTGAGTTAGATACTCAAGTCTTTCCTTAATTCAGTAATGCTTTTTCCTCTCTGTCCCTGAACTGAAGTAACCTTTCAGCACTGGTGTGTGGTATTTCTACAGCACAGTATCAAAACATGAGCTAATTGAATACTCATTTTCAGATAGTGTTTAGGAATCAAACACATCTCAACAGTGTACATGTGTCCTCTCACGTAGAGGAGAAAAGACCATATTGTTTGTGTAACCTTCTTCCAAACAAGTTTATCCTTTGTGGATAAATGTTTGCTTTATTTCCTCAGGTTTGTGGAAGGCAGCGCCATCCCCATTCCTACTCATTACTATGCCATCATAACCAGCTGCTTAGATTTCACTCAGCCAGCTGACAAGTGTGATGGACCACTCTCCGTTCTCTCATACATCCTTCCCCACCGGCCTGACAACGATGAGAGCTGCAATGTAAGTTCTGCTGCACTACTGTAGCCCTGTGGTAATACAATCCTAGGACATGTGAAATCCCATTACTATTAGATGCTAGTGCTCATTGATGTCTTCAACTATTACTTCACCTAAAATTGTCTGGAACAACTGACATACAGTAGGTTGGCAGTAAACAACTTGTAGGCTTCTACATTATGGCAGACACTGTCATTGTAACTTCAGAGCAGACTGGGGGGAGGTTGTGTGTGTAGGTGTATTGTGCTGGGAGTAGTCTGATGTTTTTACTGAGGTCTGTTTCCATGTGTAGGTTCAGTATAGTCTCTCTGCTATGGCAGTCTGGGTGCATCAGACAGCATGATTACATTCAACCCACACAGTCTTAAAACTATATGTTAAAACCTGACAAGGGCAGAGTGTCAATTCTTGCTGTTTCCAGAATATGTCTTGATTCAAGGGAAAATTTGGGTTTCTTATTAACAGAGACGAGCAGACACCCTCTGGTTCCTTTCCTATCTTCCTTTAGGTTGCAAGATCCTATAGTGTAAGAATCTTTGTGAAATACAAAGGCTTTGGTCTGGTCAGCACTACAGAAAGTAACACACACTCAGCAGCTTTCCATGCAGGAGCAGAGCAGTCAGGTCCCCATGAGCTCTGATGCTCTGCAAGGACATCAGTCCTCCCAGGCAGCTGTATTTAGACTTGTCCTTCCGCCTGAACTTGTTCTCCCATTACACAGCTGTGCGGATTCCTGCACACAGACACTTCACTATAGGCTGCCAGGAGGCCGTTTCCTGAATGAACGCATTAACGTTATGAATTTTGTATTGGCACAAAAAAGTGAAGACTCCTATTCCAGCTACAGGCAGAAATAATCATTCCAACTCTGTACACAATTCACCTGGAACACTGTCTCTTTCTCATTCATCAAACATCGCCTGCTTTCAGGTCCCTCATTTTAAAACCATGCTTTTGAAGCAGTATCGCTCTCTCTCAAGCAGATCTGGCTTCCCCTTGTTTAGACTCTTAACTTCCTTGGGCGGAGATGTCTTCCATCAGAAGTCTCAGAAAGTCCTACATATATTTGATTGTGGTTATTCTCTGGACTCCTCTTCTGAATCAAGATACAGTTGGTGATCCTGAAGTTACTAATCTGGCAGTTATTTGTGCCTCTGTTCTTGTATCTCTGCCCGTATGTAATTTTATGACAGTCGATTATTTCTTTCTCCTATATTGCGTGACACAGTCCTCTTAAAATGCTGAAATCTTTTTTATGAGGTGTTTAGAGTAATGGACTCTTTTAGGTTTTGGTTTCTTATATTTCCAACCCAGGCTTCTTTTTCCTATAGGTCATACTACTTATGGTATTTGCAGTTCTGGGAGGAACTTCAGTGATACTACAAGGTTATTAGCAGATACTGGTCTATGCTTTTTACATGGCAAAGAAACACTCCAAAATTGTTTAAATGTAGCTCTCAAATGAAAATACAGTTAGACAAAATTTTGCCTTTCAAATTCAGCATCAGTCTTACTTCTGCCCATCGTGTTCCATTTTATTTGTTCAAAGAAGTGGTTTTGTAAAACCTTACATACTTAATGGGTGAAATGAATGGGCTAATAGAAGAATTTTTCCTTAACCTCTCCACAGGTTTCTTATAAGATCTGAAGAAATATTAGCTTTCCCCCCACTCTGCCCTTGTTGCACACACTTTCTCTCTTTTTACATGGCTGTTGGAGAACACCGCTACTCTTCTTATTTGATTTTGTTCCATTTCCAAGCTGTGTTTATTCATGGTGAGCTTATACCCATTTATTCTTGTGTCAACATTTTTCTATGGCTTAAATAGCCCTTCACTGGGCTTCGTTGGGATTTACTCTAGTGATGATTTATGATGATTCTCAAGGCATATACTTCTCTCTGTTCATGGGAGACCCAGGATCTTTTTTGCTCTGTTTGTAAGAAAGGATGAGCACTTTGGTAGCCTTCCCATGCATCTGTTCCAGACTGTTTGTTTTCCTCTTTTTTACCCCGCCTGGAACATGAAGGAGATAAGCACTCCAGCTGAGATCTCAAAATGAAAGTGATTTTCTTTCCACTGAACACAGCTCCTTTGATAGTATCTAGGATTTGCTTTTTCCATAGCTGTGTTCATAATGGTGGCTCAGAGTCACGCACAACCAATACACCCAGGTCCTTCTCTTCTGCCTGCCTTTTCACGTGAGAAAATCCCAGCTTAGCAGAAATTTTCGCTGTCATTGTGGATAACCCAGTTTCATACTGTACTGCATCTGCATAGAATCATAGAAATAACCACGTTGGAAAAGACCTTTAAGATCATCAACTCCAACTTTTATCCTAGCACTGCCAAGGCCACCACTAACTCATGGCACTGAAGGCCTCATCTACATGGTGTGTGAACACTTGCAGGGACAGCAAGTGCCCTGGACAGCCTGTTCCAATGCCTGAGCATCCTTTGAGGAAGGAATTGTTCCTCATCTCCATCTAAACCTCCCCTGGTGCACGTTGAGGAGGCTGTTTCCTCTTGTCCTATAGCAATCTTAAATTTAAATCTTAAATTAATCTTAATTTCTGTCAGAAATCTGGGTTCATTGATGCCACTTCTCAGCCAGCATGTTGGTTATTACAGAAGGGTATCTTCCTGCAGGGCTCATTCATTAAGCAATAGTGTTTCAGACTGGGTTTCATCCTCCAGTACAGTGTTAGAATCATAGAATCATAGAATAGTTAGGGTTGGAAAGGACCTTAAGATCATCCAGTTCCAACCTTCCTGCCATGGGCAGGGACACCTCACGCTAAACCATGTCACCCAAGGCTCTGTCCAACCTGGCCTTGAACACTGCCAGGGATGGAGCATTCACAACTTCCTTATAGTCTTCCATTGCATTGACAGGAGCTCACAATTTTTGTTTTTTGGTTTGTTATTACTAGCACACCAATGACCTTGGCACAAAAAGCATGTATGAAAACATTACACAAACCCCTTTTCAGTATCAAAGCTGAAGGAACCCTACTAGAAACCTCCTCCAGGCCACAATTTTCTCTTTCAAATTTCTCTTTTTAGTAAGCGGGCTCCTCACCCACCTTATCTACATTCTGATCATGTTCAATTTTCCCAACTAATAATCTGACATCCATCTTTTGTCCAGAATATCTAGTATTTTTTCCTGTGAATTTTAGGCTAGCCTCCTAATTGGTTGCCTACTTATGTTTACCTCCATGTTTTCAATTGTTAGTTTTTCCTTCTAAGACTCTACTATTCAGGTGCTACTATCTGGCACTGATGGAGAAAAATATCATTTTAAATATATATACTTAATTCATTGTTTTGCAGTAATATAATACCCTGTTAGCTGATTATTATGTTTAAAATTCTTCCTGCTGGACCTGAAGTTTCATGGGCCAGCTGTGAAGAGGGAAAACTACAATCTAGATCAGTTGATTGATTTTGTGGAGCTGTCTTGCTGGACTTGGTTTAAACCAACCTCACAGTTGTGTGATTTATTCATGTTCATATTACAGACCTTTCGCAAACATTTAGAGGAGTCCTCCTTATATTCAAAAAGAGCAAGCTTTGTAGCAATGAGACTTCCCTCAGAGCTCTGTAAAATGTAGATTTCCTGCTCAGAAGGAAGGCTTGAATACAACAAAATGTCACAGTGATTGCATTTGCAATGTAGTAATAATGCTATTGAGGCTCCTTTGTACAGTAGCAACCTGATTGTTAGAAGAAAGGCTGAGTCGGGGGCTTCTTTCAGCCAAATCCTGCCAAGCAGCGGCATTCCTGCAGCACGGCCACAGCACTGCAGGGTGTGAGGAGGGCACTTTCCTTTCTCTTCACTCTTAGTTTGAATGCATCTTCTTATGCTCCAAGACCTGGTTTTGAGCTGCAGGTTGCTAATCCTCAGGTTGAGAGGAAAGTCTGTTCTGAGCCAAGAAACTTCAAACCAGACAAGCACTAACTGGGTCATGGCAATTTGCTTTAGAGCAGCCAGCAGTGACCTAAACTGGTACCTGGTGACCTCTCTCTGCAAATGATCACGCTCGCCCTCCTGGCCCTTGCAGGGCAACCCGCTGCCTTGTCCATGGCTCGTCTACTGCTTTGGGTAGGCTGTGGCATTGTGAAGCTTAGCCTTGATCAGCGAGAGGACCACTCTGCAGGGAGACCTTGAGACAGCCAGAAAAGGGCCCATTTTCAGGAGTCAGCCCAGAAATAGATTTTTATCAGCAAGATTTCCAAACCACACATGGAGTCCAAATGGCCAGAGGCACAACCCTCCATTCCTAACTTGCTTCCCCAGCAGTGGTGTCACTGTACCAGCCAGAGAGGCCAAAGGGGGAAAAGTCCTGTTTGCTCTGTCCTTTTCCCACGTCTGCTTCCTGCTGTGCAGGGCTGACTGCGATGCTCATAGGACTTTTCACTGGGCTTGTTAACGTACTCAAAAGAGCCAGGAACTGCAGTGTGTTGCAGGGCCGATTTTCTGATGTACGAGTTACATTAAGTTGGTGGATGGCTCCAACATGTGCTGGATCTGGCACAAGGTATGCAGCAGGAGCAGTCTCCTAAGAAAGATTACACCCACGCAACCCTACCCAAACCACACACTCTGGCAGCATCACCTGCCTTTTCATATTGGGAAATGCTTAGTGGAAGTCTTCTTTTCTATCAGTGCATAATATGTATGTTCCAATAACAGGATTTTACAGGTACAACAAAAACCATAATCCCAACTGTTCAATGAATTGTAATCCTAACATTAAAGTGGAAAGTTTAAAAGAATATTATGCTAGAGGTGCTGGTCAAATAAGAATAATGTGTAGAGGCAGGGTTCAAAGCTAAACAGCCTGGTGTTTGGGCTTTAGTAACACACAATTGATGAATATGGAGCTCTTCTGTGGGAGAAAAAAAGACATAGGGACGAATGGATATTCTAAAAGCATATGGCTGCTCTTCTGCAATGCCTGCAGCATCAGTCCAGCTTTTCCTAGATGACTATGGTCGTTGTCTCCATCCCATCATAAAATGGGTCCCAAAATAAAATAGGAATCATCTTGTATGTTTCAAATCTGTTTTCTTGGAACTTGTTTACCTCAGTCATTCTTGAACAGGGCACAGAGATTCTTCAGATGGACCCAACGTTTAGAAAAGTTGCATTTGCTTTTGGAGCTGATTTTTGATGTGGCATGTGATAAAACTTTATTTTACCTTTCAGAGCTTGGAGGATGAATCGAAGTGGGTTGAAGATCTCCTTAAGATGCACACTGCACGTGTGCGTGACATCGAACAGCTCACAAGCTTGGACTTCTTCCGAAAGACCAGTCGCAGCTACACAGAAATCCTCTCCCTAAAGACATACCTGCATACGTTTGAAAGTGAAATTTAGCTTTCTAACCTTACTCAGTGCATCCTTTTATCAACTGGTGTATATTTTTATATTGTTTTTATATTTATTAATTTGAAACCAGGACATTAAAAATATTAGTATTTTAATCCTGTATCAAATCTTAAATATTAAACCCTTGTGTCATTTGTTTGTTTCTCTAATGTTTAATATAGGTATGTCTCTTGGTTTATTTAGTAGCGCTTGTAATACTGCAGCTTGAGGCCCTACTCCGAGCTTTTAAGTGGTGCTGCAGGGTTTGATACGTGCATCACGGAAATATTAATTTCCCATGTTCCTTTACCACACTTGTAGTCCTGTACTGTGTATCAAAATACTGAACATGTAAAATTACATTCATTTACTGTTAACTATATGACAGACATATTTAAACCCTATAGACAAATAGCATCTTAAATATAATAAACCACACATTCAGTTTTTTTAATGTGTTTTGATTTGCTTTCACAGGGACATTCAGAGGGGCCTGTGGGCAGCTGAGTGCTGCCACATCTCTCTTATTCACCAGGCAGAGCTTAGGTTTGCTTGTAAGAGGACTGCCAGGACTACAGGTGCCCTGCCTTACTGCTCAGCAGTGAGTCCGTAAACCAGACACCCACAGAATGTCATTACTAGTTAGGTTTTGCCATAGTAGCAAAGCTGGGAGAGGAGTTTGCTTGGTGTCATAAGCCACTGGGGTACCCCATACATGGCCCTGCTCGGGAGCTGTGGGGAGGCTGTGACATGACAATATCTGCTGTCACTGATAAGGCTGTGTTACATTCTTCTGCGCTGCTGCTGCTCTTGGCTGGTTCCTGGGAATGTCTGCTCCATTACCTGTGCCATCGCCAATACCTGCTTTGACTTAGAGACGACAGTCTCGTAATCCTGGCAAGCCCCTCCAAGTGACAATGATGGCACAGTCCTAAGCCAATGGAAGAGACACTGTTGCATGCTAGCCTTATTTGTCATGGACAGCTTCTACAGAAGGTATATGGTATGAAGCATTAGCATTAATGTAGTTAGCTGATGTAAAAGTTAAATTATTGGTTAGAATTCTTCTCAAGACTCATACCACCAGTGGTGCTATTACAAAGCTATCATTTGGGGTTACAGGTTTCCCTCTCTACTGAAGTGCTTTGCATCTATTTTCAAGGGTTGAAATCCTGGAGGGAAGTGGAAAGGGCTGGAAAGCATCTCAGCCATGTACACAGACAAGTAGCCAGGTCTCCTAAGTAAAATTAATCTGGCACAATTTTAGCAACTTGCAGCGCTGTAACATCTCTTTAAGAGAAAGCAGCAAACAGGAATTAATCATGTTAACACCAGTGATAAAGTTCTTGTGACCAGTAGACAAAATTTTATTATTTTAGATTAAATTAGAAAAGCACGAAATTTGAAGGCTTTAAAATCCCTCCCAAAATGTTAGGGTAGGAATTCTAATAACTGCATAAAGCTCTGGGAAACATCTGATTCCTGCAACTTAAAAATTGTCTCTTGTGGTTGTCTGGTAGCACAGAAGTATTTTTCCTCTAAGCTTTTGGCAGGGCTTCTTGCCATGATAAACTTTACGTTCTTACATGTGCTACAAAGGGTATTTCCTCTGGATTTAAAACCGTTTTCAGTTAAGACCTAATTCCTTCAACACCAACTTTAGTGATTATATAATGTGGTTGTTCAGAAACTAAACTCAAGACCTTCACTACCATTTTGCTTTGACATTAATCTGTTGCTTTGGTTTTGTTTTTTTTTTTTTTATTTCTAATTTAATCTAACAAATGATGTAATTCTTTTATTTTCTCCCAAAATATTTATACCAAAGGAACATTTAAGCTCTGAAAGATATTCTTACACTCAGAGAAGCTGGCTTTTGAAATAGTTAGTGATGTTGGATGATGGTTGGGAGAGACTGTTTACCTCAGTTTCACTAAAGAATGATGATTGGTGGGTAGGAAATGTGATTTTCTTACTCAGCTGCTTGCTGTGAGAATAAATACTAGTAGTTTATTTCTATTCTGCTTAGTTCTCTTCAGCTCTTGTCCCATGCTGTTGTATGGCACTGCTGATTTATTTGACCATGCTGGCAGAAGTAGCTATGCTGGTGACTTCTGTGAATTGCATGGGTTTTTTTCCTGTTGAAAGATACCTTATCAACACAAAAGTTCCAGCGCAAAGCTAAAGCCTTGTAAATCCCTCTAAACAGCATGGCCTCTGCAGGAACAACAGACGTTTTAAAGGAAACTTGTAACTTCCCTTTGGTATTCATCAGGGTGAATGTTAGCTTAGGGCCATGTGTAGGAAGGACCCCCTCTGCTTTCTATTCCTGTTAAACCATTTTGAAAATATGAAATACCACTTGTTTCTGTTACATGTTTCCTTTCCTTGATATTACTCTGGCTTCTGCAAGAGGTCTGTTGAGGAGAACAAGCTCTGAATTTTTCTGTCAAGCAACCACTAGTTTTGAGGGTTTGGGTAATCACTGTTTGCAATGGGTGATGTAAATCTGAGGCATGTTTAATGGGTTGGAGGCAGTTCAGTTGACCAGTTGTCAAGGCAACAAAAGCCGTATGTGTCCTGCACACCTAACAAAGTCCTTTTGCTCTGGAGAAACCCTTCAGAGGCAGTTACACAACTGGAATATCCCTGCAACGGGAAACTGTTACCTTTTTTAACCCCTTTTCATAGTTACTTATTCTGAACAAATAAACACTGAAAGCAGGTCAAGTAACCTGACCAACAGCATTACCATGATGACAAGTCAGCTGAAGTCACCATCCTATACTGGCAGTACTGGCATATTTAATTACTACTGATTATATTCTATCCTGATCAGCTAACAGCTTGGATAGATTGATACTTCCTGCTTGCTGCTACTTCGCTGTTCTTGATTTCCAGCCTTTATTCCCTTCATGGTGTTAGGTGCAAGGTTTCTGCACTCACTTGGACACTGGCATTGTTTTGGCAACAGAGTTTGCATTGTGTTGTAAAACACTTTACAACACAATACAGATGAACAAGAGAATTAAAAAACGTGATTGTCAGGTCTGTGCCACCTTGTGAAGTTTTCCCAGTATTCAAAGGAAGTAAATTTACATACCCATCTTTAAGTAAGCCAGTCTTGCTGTGTCCCTGGATACTGCTCTGAAACAATCCTGCCATAGTTTCCAGCTTCTAAGTGCTGTATATGTAATGGTCAGCCAGCTGATGGTGCGAAGATATTTTAACAAATGAAAACACAGGTCTTGTAGGAGAGGCCAGAAAGCAAAAGCTGTCACGAGGAGATAAGAGAGGAAGTTCCCACTTCCAGAAACAGAAGAGACTGAACAGGTTGAAGGTCCAGGAGATACTGCTGGAAGGGAACCAGGGCTGGAGAAGATTTATTTGGCAGGTTTATGAAGTCCCTGTTTCCCCTGCATCCAGCCTCTCCGGATAGATCAGTCCTTTACATCCAGCAGATGAAATAATACCCTACTTTCTGCACACAGCCAGGAAACAGAAAACTTCTAAGGAAAGTTGAAGGAGTTCCCCCCTGAAGGTGTTGCTTGTTGCAGGAGCAGAACAAGGACTCTGGAAGGATGGAGTCCTCTACAGTGAGGGCAGAGTGCAGGACCTGACCTGAAGGAAACAAATTTATATCAGCTGGATCTCACATTCCATCCATTCTTCCCTTCAGACTTGTGTGCAACCCAAACATCTTTAAGTTCACATTACAGGGCTGTGCAGCTTACCTCAGCAGCTGTCTAAGGTGACAGAGGGGGATACTACTTGTGGTGCAATTGAGAAAATTCCCCTTTTTTGCTTTCCATGAGCAGGGCAATGTGCGGGTGCTGCAGAGCTGCCACCTCCCCTCTGGTGCAGTCCAGTGCTCTTCAAACCAGTTTTGCACTTATGGCAGTGTGGTTTATGCTGCTGTTTTGGCACAGGGAGACAAATGAAACTTCACAGCCTTCCTTGGAGGTGGTTTCTATCACAGGCATGGATAAAACTGGGGCATGGAGAGGTTGAACAATATGCTTAAGGACATGCATACAGTAAGCCCAGTAAAGCTGGTCACAGCGCTCCTGTGTTGGGTTTAATATGTGAGGTTTTAAAATAATTCCTGGTTAGTGGTACCACTGGTGGTAGGGCACAGGGGAAGTTTTGTAAAGCAGAAGCCTCAGAATCATGTCGCTGAAATAAAATTTGAATACAGGGGCTGTAGAAGCAAATCTCCCTTTGGAGACAGTAAATCATGCTCAGTTTTCTATCAATCCCATCCATTCAAATGCTTGTGATAGGCCTGGTTCCTTGCCAGAGTCCTCCCCTGTCTCCAGAGGGATGACACAGAGTGTGTGCATCCATCCTGTCTGTAGTCCTAGTCCAGCTTGGTTTTGTGACTCTAGTATCCATTTCCCTTGCTGCACTCCCAGACAACTGTTGCACTTGACCTGAGATAGATAGTCATGGTAATACAAGTGTACTCTGATCAGGATAGACTTGCCAGCAAATGATGAGTACTGTGGTAACTGTACATTTTCCAAGTGAGACCACGTGTTTTAAATGTTTAAAGTTCAGCCCTTGTTCAAGACAGGATCAAAAAAGGCATTTTAAACATTGTGACAAAATACCTAATCTCGTTTCTTTGCACTTGTTGTGTAAATATAAGATAAGAGCAGTATTCCCAAGGTTACCACAAACAGTCCATCACTACAGAGTACAAGCTAACATTGTATGTTGACATAAAAAGCAGCATTGCTGCAGTCAGCCGTGGTAAATAAACCCACAGGTTTCTTTGTCTTTACAAGTCAAAAGTTTGGGATGTAACCTATTCAGACCTGCCCTCACAACGGAAAATCCCTGCCCTGCTGTGGCATCCACAGTACATGCATAGTTGTTCTGCAGCCTTACCATACCTGCTGCTTTCTAAACACAGGAGGGAAAGGCAGATGTAGACCACTCTGGTTTCATCTGCAGGTTTCACCATGGAGAGATCAGCAGGTAAAGAAGTTAGTAACTGAGGATTAGCACAGCTGTAACTGATTGACTCTAATGCTGGAATTTACTAGAAAAGAGGTGAGCTTACTTGTCATCATAAACCCTCAATGGAAAAGGATAAAATCTTTTACAGGTGATAATTTTTTGAGAAGTTTTCTGTTTCTTTGCTCTGTGCAGAAAGTAGGGAGTTATTTCATCTGCTGGATGTGAAGGACTGATCTATTGGAAGAGGAACAGGGACTTCATAAACCTGCCCTGGTTTCCTTCTGGCAGCATCTGGTGTCTCTCCAAGACCTTCAATCTATTCAGTCTCTTCTCCCTCCTGAAGTGGGAAAAGTTCTCTCTTATATCCTTATAATTAATTATTTTTTTTTGCCTTCCTCTTTTATTTCAGCTTTGATCTGTTCATCATCTGCAAGAGCTTTAGTGTCAGCCTAGCCAGTGCAATTTCCGTGCACAAGCATATCTCTACAGTGTGCACTGCCACCAGCTCTCCCAGCTATTAGGTACATCAGGTCTTACACACTCCTCCTGCAGAAAGGACATGGAAGACCATGATATAGTGCTGGTTTCTTCTCTAGTACAGCTAGAGAACCCCAGGGACAGCTTTTGAAGGTAAAAACCCTCTTCAGAGAATTTTAGATGGTATTTGCCTTTGTGCGTGTCTTTGTACAGAGGCATTTAATGTCATTGAGGGTAGGGTGTCAAAGATCTGATGAATCAACCAAAATTCTCCATATAGGCCATGACTGACTAACAGTGCAGAAAATGAACTATTAATGTCAGTATTTTCTCCTCTGGGACTGGAAAGTTCAGACCAATCCAGGCACATCAGTGGTGAGGATCTGTCTCAGCACTGACTTCAGTGGCTCATCTGCCCATTTTCGTCTAAAAAAGTCCTTAGGATATTGGTGACAGCTGCAGTTTCACCTCCTCTCTTCCTGATGCACGTTGTCATTCATGCTGTAAGTCGTCTTCACGTTTCTAGCTGGCTGTTGTGTTTCGGGGTGCATAGCCATGGTGTTCTGGGTCAACAGGAAATGTACCATCCTCTTCCTCCTCCGTTGTAGAATCACATGAACAGTTGTCCCTACTCACCTCACTTAATCAGATGCTCATCTGCCTTGCCCACCATTGTCTCCTGCTGCCCAAAGGCCCTTGGCTGAACTCAGGGTCTGTAGGTCAGTTACTGGCTGCATCTGCAGTCTAGTGGAAAAGACAATGGGAAGCAGGTCACAGATGATGTGTTTGTTTCTGGCGGGCTGTATCTAACCTGTGTGGGCTGCAGCCTGCTCAGAGATTGGCAGTCTTTCCCCATGTGAGAAAAACTGAATCCCTGAACATTGTTCACTAGCAGTCACCCTGAATTTCAAAGGTTCTCCTTGCTGGTAACACTGGAAGAAACACTGCTGCTTCATGGATCTAACACCTGACACTTTAATAATGATTCTTTTATGGCAGTAGAGAAAAGTCTGCAGAACAAATGCTTCCTTTTATTTCTCTATTTTGTTGAAGATGAAAGCCATATAGCGGGCTTAGCTGGCCTAGCAGGCCTCCAGTCTGAACTAAGGGTGCATCTCCATGGCTTTCATCTTCCATGCCTCATGATCTATTTCTAGCCTTTCTCTAAAGGTTACCATATGCATCCATGAAACCTGGGAGCCCTCCTGTGGTCAAAATCATGAGCTATTCTTGTGGTTATTGCCCCAGATCTGTTGTAGTCAACCCAGTTTTAAACTTATCCTTGGAATATTCATTGAGAAAAGTTTCAATCCATTGAAAAATAAATCTACATAGTTTCCTTGGTCTTCGTGGGGGTGACCTCATTACACCTTATTCCCCTGGGAATGCTGTCCACATCTCTTTTCCAAGGTTGGGGAATTGCCTGACAAGCTGCCTATTACTTCATCTCTCTTCCCTGCATACTCCTCCTCCCTCTTTGCTGTCCTTTGGAGGCTTCTCCTTTTCTGCTCTGATCTAGCCAGGTTCTCACCACCAGTCTGTCTAAGGACATCCAATTTTGCATTAAATAATGTAATTAACATAAATTCAGTGTTTATTGTCTCATTGTCTTCAAGTTGTAGATGTACGTGATTCACAGGGCTTTGGTGTGCTTAATTTTAATCTTATGCTCAAGATGGAGAAGTTTTATGCTTCCCTGGGGACTTCATTTTGTGGTCTTCGTCCAGCCCCTTGGAAAATTCTGTTTCCACATGGTGGGAAGTTGCTTTTAATGGTTTTTCACTGTACACGAGTCAAAACTGTGAGTTATCTGGGGCAAGCTTATGAGGGAATAGGAAAGGGTGAGGTGAAGATGAGGAAGGGCAAGAGGAGTAATAGTCCCTTTGCTTTTGCCTTTGTGGGGACTGACGCTGTATGTTCTTCCCTGCTTTATAACTAAAGAGGGGAAACAGCCACACAGTTCTGCTAACACCCATGGCATCATGGCTGTGTGTGGTTTACATCACAGATCTCAGGATGGTCCATTGGAGATGCTGGATTCACTGCACAGAGTGACTAGGAGAGAAAGTCTGCTGAACACGAGCCAGCTTCAGGGTGCGCTCGCAGCCCAGAAAGCCAACTGTATCCTGGGGTGCATCAAAAGGAGCATGACCAACAGGTTGAAGGAGGTGATCCTGCTCCTCTACTCTGCTCTTGTGAGACCTCACTTGGAGTACTGTGTGCAGTTCCAGTGTCCAGAACTGTAATGATAAGAAATGACAAGCCTAAACGTGTTCATGGTCAGATTATATCCTCTTATCCCTTTTGTGTCAACATCATTTTTATCTTGACAAGCTCGCCTTCTTACTGGTATTTAAATAATCCACCCACTCCTTCCCAAATTTTTTAGTTTTGTTTTCTTTTAAGCTGCAGGGACATCTCTTTTGAACAAGAAAAGAAACTTCTGCAACTAGTCTTGGAAGGCAGACACAGGGACTGTGGGAATGAAGACCTTGGGCCCACTGTAGGAGAGGATCTGGTTCAAGGCCATCTTAAGAACCTGAACATACACAAGTCCATGGGACCTGATGAGATCCATCCGCAGGTCCTGAAGGAGCTGGCGAATGAAGTTGCTAAGCCACTGTCCATCATATTTCAGAAATCATGGCAGTCAGGTGAAGTTCCCGATGACTGGAAAAAGGGAAATATAACCCCCATTTTCAAGAAGGGGAAAATGGATGACCCGGGGAATTACAGACCAGTCAGTCTCACCTCTGTGCCTGGCAAAATCTTGGAGCAGATTCTCCTGGAAGGCATGCTAAGGCACATGAAAAACAACAAGGTGCTTGGTGACAGCCAGCATGGCTTCACTAAGGGGAAATCCTGCCTGACCAATTTGGTGGCCTTCTATGATGGGGCTACAGAACTGATGGACAGGGGTAGAGCAGTTGATGGCATCTACCTGGACTTGTGTAAAACATTCGACACTGTCCCACACGACAACCTTGTCTCTAAATGGGAGAGACATCAATTTGATGGATGGACCACTCGGTGGATAAAGAACTGGCTGGATGGCCGCACACAAAGAGCTGTGGTCAATGGCTCAATGTCCAGCTGGAGACCAGTAACGATTGGTGTCCCTCAGGGATCGGTGTTGGGACCGGTCTTGTTCAACATCTTTGTCGCTGACATGAACAGTGGGATTGAGTGTGCCCTCAGCAAGTTTGCCGATGACACCAAGCTGTGTGGTTCGGTTGATACCTTGGAGGGAAGGAATGCCATCCAGAGGGACCTGGACACACTTGTGAGGTGGGCTGATGCCAGCCTCATGAAGTTTAACCATGCCAAGTGCAAGGTCCTACACCTGGGTCGGAGCAATCCCAGGCACAGCTACAGGTTGAGCAGAGAAGAGATTCAGAGCAGCCCTGAGGAGAAGGACTTGGGGGTGTTGGTTGATGAGAAAATGAACATGAGCTGGCTTCAGTGTGCACTCACAGCCCAGAAAGCCAACTGTATCCTGGGCTGCATCAAGAGGAGTGTGACCAGCAGGTAGAAGGAGGTGATCCTGCCCCTTCACTCTGCTCTCGTGAGACCTCACTTGGAGTATTGTGTGCAGTTCTGGTGTCCTCAGCATAAAAAGGACATGGAACTGTTGGAACAAGTCCAGAGGAGGGCCACGAGGATGATCAGGGGACTGGAGCACCTCCTGTATGAAGACAGGCTGAGAAAGTTGGGGCTGTTCAGGCTGCAGAAGAGAAGGCTGCGTGGAGACCTCATAGCAGTCTTCCAGTATCTGAAGGGGGGCTATAGGGATGCTGGGGAGGGACTCTTCATTAGGGACTGTAGTGATAGGACAAGGGGTAATGGGTTCAGACTTAAACAGGGGAAGTTTAGATTGGATATAAGGAAGAAATTCTTTACTGTAAGGGTGGTGAGGCACTGGAATAGGTTGCCAAGGGAGGTTGTGAATGCTCTGTCCCTGGCAGTGTTCAAGACCAGGTTGGACAAAGCCTTGGGTGAGATGGTTTAGTGTGAGGTGTCTGTGCCCATGGCAGGGTAGTTGGAACTGGATGATCTTAAGGTCCTTTCCAACCCTAACTATTCTATGATTCTATGATTCTAATTCCTGGAAAAGGGGCTTGTTTAGTTTTTGTATTTATTTTATGGATTTAGATTCATGGGAGCACACACCTACATTTTATACCCTGGGCAGCTTTGCCTAATTCTAATTTTGCAATCTGGGTGTCATAGAGAGGACTGTATTTTCCATTCTCATAATTAAATGTACCCCAGCAAATAAAGCTTGCACAAAGATAACAATTCTCCAGCAGCCACTTAGTCCATCTCCACATAATTTAGTGTTGGTTTTCCCCTAAGGATATATTCCTGTGGGACCTTCCAGAATGCTTTCACAAGTCACCACCTCCAGCAGAAGGCTAAATTTCTTAGCATTGCAGAAGTGGGTGGTGTGATGTTCCTGGGCTTTGGACACAGACTATTTCAGCTGCACTGAGTTGGCTGAAGAAATTATTGCCTCCTCCCCCTGCAAGGGTAATTGTTTCCTCTGTGCCTGCAGAACTGCTCCCCACTAACCCACTCAGTAACAGATTATTTCACAGAGCAGTTTAAAAGCTGAAGATCTACTCATATGGCTCAATTTACTTGGAAATGGGTTGGAAAGGGACACAGCACACGCCTAGTTAGAAAACCAAAAAGAATGGTAACTAGTGATGAAGGGACTGAGTTGATTTAGTAGGGAGTATAAATATTTTCATCTGAGACAGCTGGAATTAGGAGAGATGATGCTTCATGGCCCTTGTCTGCTTCAGACACAAAGCAGCTTGCTTATTTCAAATCACCTTTACTAATGGTTCGAACTAATCCAGTTAACCAGGTTGGTGCAGGCTTGTCCTATGAGGCAGCTGAGCCTGTTAAACAACACATTGCTCCCCAAAGGTATGGCCTTACCACCCCTCATTACAAGGGGGGGTTGGACTAGATGGCCTTTAAAGATCCTTTCCAACCCAAGCCCTGCTATGATGCTGATTCTAACTATCTCTTGCTTAAGAAAACTTCAGTCCAAAGCATGAGGACTGTGCGTGTGCTGAGGTAATTATTTGACAGTGGTTCCAGGCAGTTGCCTGACTACCTGTTTGCTCACTTAGCCGCATGACTCGATTTTTAATGGTGCTGCTTGTTTTCAGTGACTCCAGTAGGATTCCTCAGTTGCTCGTAAGACCTGAAAATAAGGCCCTGACTTTGCTGAGCTCTCTGTTCAGCCAAACAGTTCAGGAGCTGCCCAAGTCCAGGTATGTGTCAGTGCTTGATGCAGCTTCTGTGTGTGAAAAATACACTCCTCTCCACAGTGCCAAGTATTTCTGGGCGGTAATGTGATCACATCATTTGTGTGATCTCCTCCCTTTAACAACCTTCATCTCCGTGGGCTTTTTTCCACACATATAACCACTGGGTCTGAAAAATCTGTGTCTGACAGGTATCATAAATGTAAGTGATGGTCCCCTCAGTGCTTTCCTTGGGAAAGTACCTTTTAAACTGGTGGATCGCTGTCTTACTAGTCAGAAAGGAAGCAGAAGATGCGAACACTGGGGGGATGTTTTGGCATCCTATATATGTCACTTGTCTGAAAGAACACGATCAGACATGAGGAGAGGGGGATCTGACAGAATGCAATTTAAGCCTCTTCCACTGTACAAGATACTATTCATGGAAAATCCCTGTTGATCTTATTTTTGCCTGCACAAATGTTCCCTGCAGTGTGTTCTCACTTCAGTTCAAATGACCCAAGGGCTGGGGTTTAACCATTTCCCTGACAGTCTGTTCCCCTTCTCCGCAAGCTTTTTTCCTGCACCCAACATTTTCTTTGCGTTTCACACCTTGTTTCCAGCTGAAGATCCTCTCATTGAACTCTCCCAAGCTCCTTTTAGGCAATGCTATTTTTTCCTGTTCACTTTTTTTACCCTTTCAATGGGTGTATTTGCCAGGCTGAAAGAACAGAAGAAGCCATTTTTGCAGGACCTCACTGCCAGCCTCCGTGTATGCAGGCTCTTTTCTTCAAAATGTGCCTAACATTTGAATGAAAAAGCTCCTCTTATTATCTGATTCATCTGTGTTTTCTCTGATACCCTCTATTTGCAATGTAAAGAGCAGTATTTCCCTCTGAAAGGTGCTTAATCTCTTTCTGTCTTTCATCTGGTGTTATGCTGAATTATCTTTAGATCATGATTCTCCACTGTGAATTACTTTTTGTCCTCCCTACCCCGGTAGACCATTGCCAAGCCATTTACTAACCACATTTACTGGGGGTACAAGGAGATGAGTTTTACATCGGGTCCTACATGTGGTTAAAGCTTGGGATTGTCCCGGTTACCCAAGCTGTACAAATTAGTAAATGTGTAAGTGTAACAGTTCCAAGAAGTTCCTTTCCAACCAAAAGGAATTTCAGTGCTCAGTGCTTTCATTTCTTGGAAAGATGAATATTTAATCATGCACAACATACTTTTTTGCAAGGATAGATGAACACTTACTATTATAGAAAATAGATCACTTTCTGGATTGGCCAGTTATTCAACACTCCGGAGTCCTGAAGGCTTAAGTTAAGAGGAAGAACCAGTTACGTTGTTCCTCTGATACTGTTTATTTCCAGGGAAGTCTTCTATAGTTTAGCCTGGGTTTTGAGAAGGTGGCTGTAGTGAGAAACAGACTATCTATGGCACACCCAGAGCCTGCTTGGTACTCTTGGATGCTCTGAACACCAAAGTCATCAGCACAGCATCCCAGTATATCCCAGGGCCCCAGATCTGCTGCGCAGGATGAGTATGGCACATCTACCATCTGCTAGGACCAGAGCTGCAACCACAGCCTCTGAAAGCCACAACTGAGAGGCAGCACTGACCAAGTCTTCAGTATGGAAGCTGCCTGGAAAAGCTTCCCAGCTGGAAAGAGATGAAGTGTTGCAGGAAACGTGGATTTAAGGTAGCTCTAATTAAACTGAAATTAAAAAGCTGTGTCTTTCTACATAAAGCAGGACGCTAGCAAAGGAGAAAACTCTTCTCAGTGTCTCTGCTCTTTTCTAATTCTTTTGTATAGACATCTACTCCTTCTCAGAACAATTCCTGGAGGACATACTGAGTTACAGTAGAATGGATATGTTAACCATGCGACTGCCTTGGCTTTAAACAATGTGGATTCAATCAGCCATACCAGATCTGTGTCAGTGTGTAACCCAGCAGGATACTTCAGTGTGCGCTTAGCTCACGTCTGTATACTTAAATCCCTTTGATTTTTGAGGGCACTTGAGCATGTGTTTGAAGCTGTAAAGCATTTTCTACATTGGGTTTTACTTTGGGGGAGAAGTAGATTGGGCTGTCGGTTTATAAATTACAAATCCTGTCATATCTTTTGGCTTGCCTGCTGTGTCTGCCTTCCCCTCTGCAAAGCAGAGTGATAATCTCAGGAACTTATTCCAAAGTGCAGTGGGGACTGGACAGTGCTGCACTGCACTTCCTAAGTGTAGAATGTTGTGTCCTACTGCAGTTCGAGTGTAAGTCCCAAACCTGACTGAAGTATGCTCAAGGATAATTCCTGCTACTGAGATAATAAGAGGCTTTGCATTAAAATATGTTTGGTCTCTTTCACTGTGAATTATAGGACTGAACTATTCTACATAGTGATACCAGCTGTGACAATGCTTATGTTCCCTTTGGAAAGAAATCACAGTTTCCAGCTTTCCGAGTCTGTCTAATCATGTCCTTGGCAAATCACTGTCATTCCTCCAGTTCCTAACCTGTACTAAAAATAATGTAGATTGATTTTCCAGAAATGGTATGTATGGTTGAAAACAACCTTGATTTTTATAAGTAAGCATTTTGTCTGTCATCTATACATGACAGTATGTATAAGTTTGTTTGCCCATCACATTTCTGTATAACTTCTGAATGTTGGAATAGTAATTATTAGCTCCATTACCTCGAGTTTATTCCATAATGCATGGGTTTAGGGGGCTTCTTGTTTGTTCATTTTGTTGTTCTTTATGTATGCCAAACTGCAGTAAATTCTTACATTGTCAATTATGCAAAATAGTGTATAAAAGGAAATGAGATAAAAGAGAAAATGCAAGTGTAACAGGTATTAAAGTTGCAAAATGTTCAGCAGCATCTAGACCAGAGAAATAAATATCAAGCTAGCATCTTTTCATACACCAATTAACCTGTTTTACATATACAGCTCGGTCTACTTTAGACCTGTTGTGTTAAATCTGTTCAAATATATGAGCAAAGAAAATGTTTTAAGAAAATAAGATAACCTTAAAACATGAAAAATCCAGTAGCAGCTTGTGTTTTTTGGTTTGGTTTGGTTTGGTTTAGGTTTTTTCTGCTTGGGGAGGCTCAAATTAAATCCAACTTTTTCTCAGGTTAAAAAGTGAATTCAGAACACAAAAGTCCTTAGTTTTTTTTTAAACGTTTTAGTCTAGCAAATATCCCAGCTAAAATTTTCTTAAGCAATGCATGGTGTAAGTGAAGGTATTAAATTTTCATTGAGCAATGATCCTTGAAATAAGTGCTAGGATGAGAGATAATTGTGTGCCTAAATAGGACTTGAATCTGGGAGCATGTCCAAACAGTTTCCAAAGAGATGCCCAGCTACTTTTCTTCCCCATCTCATTGTTTTTCTCTGGGAAGTGCTGTTGCAGCCAGCTTGGCAAGGTAAGAGAGTGAGATGAGAGACTCACAGAAGAGACCAGTCATGAAATGATCTAAGAGGGGAAGAAAATCCTAAGAGATGAGGGAGGCCCCTGCAGCAGACCGCACCAGCATCACTCCTTGAAGCAACACAGTGGCTGCAAATAAAAACACGGTGAGCTTTTCCTCCAGTCTCTATTTCTGTGTGGAAATAGATGGAAATAGGGCTGTATTTCCAGTCCCTTTTGGAGTATCACTGGCACCCAGACCAGCTGGGCATCAAGGCAGTGAGGAGATGGATCAAACCATGCTCATGTAAGTGTTCATGATTTACTTCCATAGGTGCTTGTACCACAGCTTGGGAATCCCATTCATCTTCTTACAAAAGAAGAAAAGGACCTTGCATCTAACCTGTGTGGAATCCACAGCTCCTGGGCAGGATTGCCAGAGGGCATTTCTGCAGTGGAGAGCCAGGGCAGGGGCTTCAGCCAGCCACAGCCTCAGCCACAGCCTCAGCCTCAGCCTGGCATTGCAAGGTCATAGAATCATAAAGATCTTTAAGACCATTGAATTCAGTGTATTGATCATTTCCAGTAGCTCTTTCCTCTCTGGACTGTCCCTTAAATGTGGCAGAAACAGGCAGCACACCCCTGTTTTGCTGAAATGTTTCTGTGGTTGCATATCTTCCTTTTCTAGACAGCAATAATCTTTATACTCCTTTGGTTGTTCATATCCTTTTTGTTTCCTCGTTTGTTCCTGAAGAGGATGAGCCACAGAAATACTATTTTAAAGCTTCTCATAGAACTAGGCAATGTGTATTTTTTGGTTTTGTTTTCAATCTTTTGAATAATATTCGATGTAAAAAAACTCGTCTGGAGAGGGTGGAATTGCGGCAATGGGCTAAAAGCCCTCAGTCTAGGTTTGAGCCTTGGCTCTGAGTGATGTTGGCTGTGAGAAGAGTGGGTGATACCCACCAATCTCAGGGGGGTTTATGGACTTTCCTGAGAGCAAGTATGCCTGGATGCCAGTGGAGCTGGTCAAATCCACACCCAGGTCTTACTGGAAGAGAAATTACAACAAGAAAGCTTCAAGGAAATCTGGGATTACATTAAGAAGATTTGTAAATAAATCTGGCTCTTTCTCACTGTGTCCTTAAGTTCAGGTCCTTTTCTTTGAGCCTGCTTAGTTATGCCACCTCATTCCAGCTCTCCAATTGCATCCAGCCCTCCCAGTCCCCTCCAGGCATCTGGGAGAAGCACCTCGCTTCATGTCCCACTTTCTGCTCCATTGAAGGGCTCCCCTTTGCCAAAGGAGGGATGTTCCCTCTGCTCACCACATCGTCCTTCCTGACAGTTTTCTCTTATTCCCAGGATTTTCGGGAAAGACGCCATCTCCCTTCCCCATGGACAACTCTGCCTGACTCACAGCACAGCAGCCAGGATGAGGCAAACTGGTAGTGTTTCTCTCTGTTACTCAGCCAAATCCTTTCAAAAGAACGTAACATATTCACATGCAACCAGCTGTGAGCAAAACACATACCATCTGTCACAGCAATTTCAAACCACTGTTCTCATGGCCTGACTCTTTGGAAGTCATCATAAATGCCATGGACCAAGTTAGCATAGGAGCCTGGACTTTGCAGTCATTTTAATGATGCCTCTGTAACAAAGGCAATTGAGCATATTTCCAGTGAGCACTACACTGACGTCAATGTTCTTTCAAGGGTGGGGTGTGAGCTTGCATTAAAGGCTAAATGAACCAGCAGAAAGCCTACA
This sequence comes from Pezoporus wallicus, assembly GCF_028554395.1. Lineage (NCBI taxonomy): Eukaryota > Metazoa > Chordata > Aves > Psittaciformes > Psittacidae > Pezoporus > Pezoporus wallicus. The sequence continues at coordinate 1,443,202 of NW_026639618.1, forward strand.
AAACCCAAGAGATTCTGTGCCTGCATGAGGTCACAGGCCCCACCAAGTTGAAGACTGTGGGAGCTGAGCGTAGAGGGTGAAGAAACTGGACATAGAGGGTGAAGGATGCTTTGTGCTGGCCACACTCATGCTGTTCGCCTCAGAACAGACCCCAGGACTGTGGGGAACAGGCACTGGCATGCAATTCAGAGGCCAGGGTTCAGTGTTTAACACATACAGCGTTGGGTAGATCATACTTAGATTGCTTTTTGGGCTCCTGAGGTGCTCAGAGACCAGCTTTGTAACCAAGCACACAGTCTGTGCTGTTGTGGGTATGGTGTATAAAGGTGGACAAATCTGCAGCAAGGGAGAGGGATGTCCTGCAGAACACCTCTATCAGCCTGCAGAGCTGAGCGATGTGGCCTTTTCCTCCTAACACGCATCCTGTGAGACCCCAGGGCAATGTATGCCTGACGTGGGATCTCTGGTGGGACAGGGCTTTGCGTACAGCCAGAAAAGGTCCATCTTCACACCTTCCTGCCCAAAAGGAGCGGTGCTCCTTTAGGTAGGCATTTCTGAATATATTTAATGTACACCAAATTGAATTTCTACTGTTGCATTACTTATTTCCTGTTCTTCCGTTCTAAATCAAAATCTGCTTGTGGAGATTTAAGTATACAGTGACAACATTAACATCTTTAGCAACAGCATTCGTAACCTCCATAGAAAGATGTGTGCTCATTTGATAAGGCTTATTTCTCATGTATCTATTGCCACTGCGTTTCTTGCCTCTCCTTCACTCAGAGTTCTTCACTATCTAGCTCAGCCCCATCACAACTATTGCTATTTTGCCTGCACTCTGTGTCAGGCAGGTAAATCTGTAATTCCTTCAGTTGCCCTTGGTCACCTCCTCTGAAAGCTGCCTGAACTTAAACATTCTTATTGTCCTGTATGTTTCTTCATACTCTAACAAACTGAAAATCACTGTTTAGAAGCTTAGCTCTGGGTGAGATACTTGATTGAAAGTGATGTGTTCTTGCCACTTATTTAGGTGTATTTTTCATACCCTTTTTGAAGGGTTCCATACACCAGCCCCCAGCCAGCTCAGCACAGAAATAGGAATTCTTTTCCTCCCAAATGGAAAAGAAAAATAATTAAAATCCTAACCTGTGATTCATAGTTTTTCCACATTTACCATGTAACAGTGAATGATTACTACTCCTCTGATACAGTTAAGAAAAAAGGACCCTTCCTACTGTCATTCCAATGACCATAACTCCCTGCCTTTGTATTCTGCTGCTTCCCGTTCCTGTCATCTACCTTTGCTGGTGTTTGATACACAGTTGTTATCAGTAGTTCCTTCCTTATTCATTATGATATATGAGGTTTTGGTTTGTTTAATATTTTGTTGCTGGGAGAATGGTGGAGGGGGACTGTTTGTGGAGGTTTCTACAAAAGCTTATTTAATTTCCTCTCTAAGCCAGCTTGTGATTTTGTTTTGTTTTGCTTTTGTTTTTAACTCCACTTGACCTCTTCTGTGCAATGTGAGAATGTGCCTTTTGGGGCACTTGGTAAATTGTGTTTGAATAGTTTCCAATTATCACTCACATTTTTTCTGTTTAAATTCTTTCTCTGAAATAATTTGGCTCATAACTGTTTTCAGCTTTGTGTAATTTGACTTCATGAAAGCACTAAGTATATAGAATTGCTGGTTTGGATTTCAATCTGGTTGCATGCAGTTTGTGCAAACGAGCCTCTCTGATTCCTTACTTTGAAACTGTTAAGACAAGCATAATACTAATGCTAACCTCCAGTGGGGTGCCATATTTCTTACATATTTATGTAGGAGTTACTGTAGGTGGTGTTACATGTCCATTCATGTAAGTCCTGTGCTCAGTCTTGTCCTTCACATTGTATTTTCCTACTTTCCTACTTGTCCTTAGAAATTCCCCTCTTCCTTCTCAAGCTGAAAGTGTTTCTTGATGCTCTCTACCATGATGAAGTGACTAAGAAATACCCTTCCATCTGCCTTTTTTCAGTGCCAGTAAGGAGCCCTCAGAGAAGAGTGGAAGATCTGTGACAAAAGCCAAGTTACTGTTTCTCTTTGCTTTATTGCTGCAGGAGAGCAGGGCCTGCCATGAGATTCACCAAAGTGATAAGTATCATTACTCGTTAATCTGCCAGCCTGACTTGATCCTGGGACTGAACCTTCTGCCCAGCCCTCCTTTTTAGCACCTATTACAAATAAGAACTGCAGAAAGTATGGTCTGGAAGGACACATGAGGCAGGAAAGTGATCAGTAGGGGAACCTGTTCCCATGGATTGGTGGTGGAGACAACTGTAGAGGTTGTAAGGACCCACATTCAGTTCACTCTTCCACTTGAAGAGGTCTGTACCTCCTCTCTATAGGTGCCTCTCTCCAGGAACATACACTGGCCCTCATGGTATGGGCAGACCACTCCAGGATGTCCCCCATGTTGTTGCTGATGCTGGTTCCCACTTCAGGAAATGCTACAGGATTCCTGAAGCGAGAGGAAGCAATAGTCATTCTCCAGCTTAGTAGTTGTGGCTATGTGGGATACAGACACAGTGAATATTTCAGTAAAATAAATTGACATGTGTATGTGTTTTTAAAGATGAGACCCCATTCTAGAGCTCCATGTGGTTGCCTCCGAGTTAGGAGAGAATTTAAAGTCCATCTTGGACTTATGTCCCTGGATGTTGCTGAAGGCTAACACAGCAGAACATTTATCCAGCCATGAAGTATATGTTTATTCTTTTTGCAGGTGATTCCATTGTTTGTTGTGTGCTTTTAAACTTCTCAGCCATATTTCATTGCCAAGCATCCAGGATTTTAATTTAATGGTCCTAATTTGGTCCATAAAAATCTGCATGTTTCATGGGAGAAAAATCTTATGCTAAAAGGACCACTAATGAAAGATGATAATAGCCTTGCACAATGAAAGGAGGTATGGTACAGGGCAAATAAAAAGCCCTTTTACAGCTTTATAAGGTTGTTCCCTTCTGTTTTGCTTAAGGCTCTATTCATTTTAAACTGAATGGTGTCTCTAATTCCGCACTCTCTAATTTTTCCTCCTCCGGGAAGGCATTGATCAGTATCATTGCCTGGGTCACTACGTGGGATCTCAAGCACTGCTACTATTTACTCCTTCCCAAGAATGCTAACTTTGGTTTATTTACCCATCATTACTAATCCCTGAGGTTTGGCTATTTTTTCCAAACAGTATGATGAAAGTAATTTTCAGTGTGCTTTGAGTAAGAAGTCCACAATGTCTTCAACACAGTTGCTGAAGCAATCTATCCTACATTCGCAAAGCTGAATTTGTATTGTTTAAGCACCATTACACATCAAGGACAACTGTAATAGTTGCAAGTTGATTTGTCTCAGAGTTTGTTCTTGGTTTTGAGTTTCTGGACATAAGTGCTTATGACAAGTAAAAAAATATAAATAATCATTTGAGCACATGCTAGGGAAAGCTTCAGTGGTTGCTAAACACTAGTGTCATCAACAGTAGCTTCCTAGAGAGTGGGTTAAATAAGCAGCAGCTAATATGAACCATGATAAAGAGAACTATGAAAAAAACATCTGCGTGGTTTAAGGAACATTGTGGTTGTGGTTGTCTTTGTTTCAGAAAAACCCTTTGGTTCCCAGTTGCCAAGTGTGCATGTGTCCTGATAAGGCTGGTGCAGCTAGGCAAAATCTGCTATGAATGAGCTGTGATTTCCTCTTGCCCAGTTTTCTCTGGTTTCAGACCGGGTTGAGCTGAACCATGGCTGTAAATTGTGGTTTCAAGCATATCTCCCTGTGTAATTAAGAAGATGGTTTAGCCACAGCAGTTGCAGGAGCTGAATCTTGGCTTTTGAGCCCCTGACTGTCCACCAAGCCACCCTGGCAGTGGCAGGAGCTGCTGAACTCTCCTGCCTGGCCCAGAGAGGCTGTTCACCACTGCTGTTTCTGGAGAAGGCATGGAGGGAAGCATCCCCTCAGTCATGGCCGAGATCTTCTCCTCCTCTTTGGGCTGCCGTAGGTCCAAGGTGATGTGCAAGGTGAGGACAAACGCAAGACAGTAGGGGCAGCCTAGGGGTAACCTGCCTTGGAGTGGCTGCCCACAGCTTGGTGGCCAAGCCTGAGGGATGTCAACTTACTGACCTGGTCATTCAGCTGTAGCAGCTGTCCTGGATACATGGATTGAAGGATATTTATGCAATATAATACACAGGAGGAGGGAAGTGTAAGCAGGGCCTAAGCACTACATGCAGTGAGGTGTTTTAAACTTGGAAGATTTGCTCAGCAGTTTTGGATGGGTGATGTGCCTCAATCTGCATTCATCAGGAGAATGGGTTGAAACCTTTCCACCGGAAGATGTTTTCCCATGTTTCCAAATTTCAAAATCATAAATGTTGCTCAAGAACATGGCTGTTTTAAAAAAGGTTTATTTTGTGGAAATATAAATTAAGCCGTTTAGATAAAGCTTGAAATGTATTGCTTCACCTTCTTGGAAGAGAACTTTTTATTTTCTAATTTAAAAGCGACAGCTTCAACATTGATACCATGTTTTTAAATGTGGTATGCTATTATTACTCTAATGAAACAAGGTGATTTCATTGAAAAATGATTCCAGAATGCCTTTTTAAAAATGTTTTTTCGTATAAACATTGACTATTGTTTTAATGATATGGAAAGAAAACTGATATTTAGATATCAAAACATTCCTTGGACTAGGCATTTCTTGACTTCACATAGCTGTATGTTACAGTTTTCACCAATTTTCTTTAGTTATTTTAATATCAGACTTCTTTTCATATTTACTGTAGCTTATTTTCACAGGAGAAATGACAAGACAGCCGTGTGTTACTTTGATTCCATCTTCCTTGGGATTTTTTTCCATTTTCATTAGAAAAAAAATCTACTTAATCTTACTGCTATTTCTCAGTAATTAATTCTTTTAGGCTTTAATTTTTTTGTACATTTAGCCAAAACCCTCCTCCCCAAACCTCAAAATATTCAAACAAAATGTTTTTTTCTTTAAGCAGCAGTTGATTTGAGGCCAATATGAAAACTCATGGATGGGAAAAATAGTAGGTTTAGCATGGGAAAATGAGCCTTTCACTTTTAGGTCACTGGTTCAGATCCTGCAAAGAACAGACTGCCCTCCACTCCTAGTCAGTTAAAGGAAGACTGATGATGTCTCACTTATCTGAGCCAGGTGCCTAGTCCATATAGCATGTCATAGCCTGCCACACGTAACATATGATACTATGTTCTGGCCTGGTCTCTGTCATAGATGTCACTATGTGCCATCCCACTTCACAAGACTGTGCTGTAGCCTGATGAAGAAGACCATATTGTACCCCATGTTGAGCCTCCTCCTCTTCCACAGGCCTTCTGTGTGAGCCTCACAAGATCCACTGAGGTTACATCAAGCTGTGGCAAGGCCAAGTGACTTGCCCAAGACTGATGAGAAAAACCCAGATGGGTGTTAAAGCTTTCTCATCAGTGGAAGGAGAGAGAAAATGACCTATGGAGCTGTGTCTAAACAAAGCACAGAACAGGGAGCAGCCTTGAGCCAGCCCTTGAAAAGCAAAGTGCCATTCTGGGTCTGACACTAGATGAAGCCTGTCTCCTGAACTGAGACTTGCAACATCGACCTTTCTGACCATTCAAACCTAGCCTGCTGACGGTGAACAGAGGCAACCTCAGGCAGTTGCCTGACATCAGTGTTTTGGCTGATGTCAGGTTGACTGGTATTTAGTAAGAGCATTGGGTTTGCATCACTTCAGGTTGAGGAATGTCTCCAGCCTCAGATTCCACTTCCCGGACACATGCTTTCTTTATGGACAGAGCAGGTGGGGTGTGCTTGCACCCCATACTCGTGATGCTTCCTCGGAAGAAGTGGCTCTAGCTGCCTTTTGTGAAAGGCCTAATCCTGCTAGTATGTATCAGAGCCCAGATGTCCCTGCTGAAGGGGCTCAGAAAGAGCTGGTCCGTCCAGGTAGATGGTTGTGATTTTTGGCTCCCAGTAGGGTTTACATAGGAGCTTTGTGACTTGGTGTTGAGCAAGCAGAGTTCTGAGGTGCCAAGTAGCAGGTCCTGGGCAGCTCCCTTACCAAACAGGAAAGCTGCTGACTCAAGGAATTATTCAAACTGGGATTTGGATTTAAGGACAGAAGTTTCTCCTTCTAGATAGGAGACTTCCACGAGGAGTCTCAAAGTCAGCCTTTGCTTTTCCTTTGTCCTGTGGAGTAGGGATAGGCATTTCCCAACCTGTGCTCTGGCACAGGGAACAGAATGATATGGGGACTCAGGGCAATATGTCACATCTTCTTGGTATTCTAGTGTTAGGGGGAGGAGGTATATCTGAAGATCCTGCCTATGCTGATGGGGACAGGTAAGTCCCACAGAGGGACTTCAAAAAGATTTCTTTGTAAGCTCTATGTGGAGTGAAAACAAACTTCACCTTTGGAGTTCAGTCCCTTTCTTCTGATGATTTCTTTTTTCTTCCCCCCCAGATTAAAAATAATTCAAGAGGAAACTACTGTGAAAACAGGCTTTAGAGGCGCTGTTCATGGGTGATAGAGTGTGGGGACACCCCACTGTACACTGAATAAGTTAGTGGGACTGGTTGGAGGAAAAAAACTTACTTGTTTTCCTATGAAAGCATCTGCATTTGCAGACCACTTCTTAATCTGACTCCCTCTATATAATACCTTTCTCAGCAGCTGAACCTCCAGATGTGCTGTGACTGGATGATGCCACTGCTATTTTATGGGCATATGACTTTCTAATGCATGAATAATGCAGCTTCAGATATACCCATTAAATGCACTGGAACATGAGAAGTTTGCTTTAGAAAGTGGGTAGCAATAACAGGCTTAGTGGAAGAATTAAAACAACAGTGGGATCATTTGCTTTACACTGTCAAGAACAGTATCAGTACCTTTTACTTGACTTGGTCATTTGTAAATAAAGGAATGGAAACTTATGCTTTCTTTTGGAAAACAGAGTGAACATTTGCATCCAAAACCTGCCCTGAAACAAGAAGATAAAGTCACAGAGCAAGAAGCTAGTTTGTGTACCTCCTTATCCTGAAAGGTCATGATGGGTATAGTCAGGAATGGAAGGAGTTACTGGTCAGGAAGCTGGAAAACATAAATAAGAAGAAGAATGCAAAGGGATAGAGATGAACTAAATATGCACCACTTAATGCCCTAACGAATGGCAAACATAGCTTATGTAGCTCTGAGTCATAAGGTATCTGAGGAAATATCTCAGTAAGCAGTGCTGTGCAGTTGAGAAATATGTGTTTAGGGGAAACCCAAATAAAGCTGGATTTCTTTGTTTGTGGGTTTCTTCTCTTTCCTTCCTCTGTTTTTTGTTTTCACAGGCTTTTTGAGTTCCTCAAGTTGATTCCAGGATGAAATAAGATGAGATGAGGTCTAGTCTTCTTGCCGTACTTCCTCCAAGCAGGATCTGAGGTATCATGAGAAAAACAGACTTTGTGCTATTTCAGACCCATAAGCTCCTGGATTCCAAAAGCACTCTGTGAAAAACATGACACGAATATATGTGTAAATGCTAGTTCACATGTCTGCCTCTGTCAGGAAGACCAGAGCTGGCCATCTGCTCCTGGAGAGCTGCAAACCTGCAGAAGGACACAGAGCCATTGTCTTCCTGGAAGCCCAGCACCCTTGCTCCATCTCCCTGAAGAGGTGTCCCAGCCCAGCGTGCTGGAGGTGGCAAGCATGAGGCATGTGCTCCAGTGCTGTGCCACATCTGGTAACACAGAACCATGTCCACACACGCAGCTTCCCACTGACTTAGGGCTGTTTCATTAAGATGTCACATTCATTTCTCAGTCACAGAGGCCAAGAAGTGTTGGAACAGTGTGTCGTGGTGGGGTGCCAGGGGCAACGGCAAGCATAAGCATCAGCAGCATTAGCATCAGCGTAGTGTTTGTGTAAACTGAGTATATCTACATGATCTTCCCTGTATAAAAAAACAAATCTCCATGGCTCTTCCATCTTGTGAAGCCATATGCTCCTGATACATTTTTTTCCCAGAGTACAGCTTTGAGCAGTTCTACTTTCATTTTTTTCGCAATAAAAGGTCAGAGATAAAGAAGAATAAGACAATTTTCTGCTACAACCAAACACAAATGACTTGGTTTACTTTGTCTCTTTCCTTCACTAATGTTGCACAGAAGATAAATTTGTCTCCACAGGCTTGGCCTGGAAGAACTGCTGCTGTTTCCATGTGACAAACAGCTTTCCAGGGGTGGTATGCAACATCTTCTCTCTGCAATCTCTTTTCCAGAGTTTTTAATCTTACTCCTCTCTTGCTCCCTCCCTCTTCTGTGTTTGCCTAAGTGAAAGATGCCTTTCGCAGTGCTGGGATGCAGGCACAGGGTCAAGAGAACAGAACATGTAATCAGCACTCTTTGCCTTGGTTTCTGGCCTTGACACTGATTTGCTGTGCCATTTAGAGCAACTGACCCAACCTTTCTGTGTCCAGATGGTAACATGCCATTTGCTTCACAAGCAGCCATAAATACTGCCCAAAAAGCCTTCAACAAGTCCAAATCAGAAAGTGCCCAAGATGAGTTTTACATAAAATGTCTTCTGAGCCTTTAAACGCATTTGCAAGGGTCCACCTTAGGGATCGTCAAGAACCTCCAAAAAAGCCCACTCACCCCTTCTGACAGCTGAAATCCTTCTTTCTTGCCTCCTTGGACTTTGTACAATCTAATTTGTTAACAGAGTTTTTGCAACTTCCATGAGAGAGTAAGGAGTGAATGTGAATGTCTTTTCAAAGGCACTATGGAAACCTGAAAGTGTGTTAGCAGTAAAGAATATGTCACTTACAATATGCCAACATTGCTCCATTGGGTTATGGCTACACTGTTTGTGGTATCTGAGTAAGCTTGTTTAAGGACAACTTGTGCTTCTCTAGCTTGTGGTATCCACTGACACCAGAAACGAAGAGACTGGCCTTTAAGGTCCACTGGGTTTCTGAGTACGGCTCTGTGCAGTGCTGTGCAGTCCTCAGCAAGGTCATTTATAGATAGTTAAGGCATTTCTGCACAGCACTTCACTGTGTCCTGTAGATAAACCCTCTGTGTATGTGAGTACGTGTGTGTACATGTGTATTGCAGCAGATTAAACAAGTATCTGCTATTCAAAGGTCAATGTGTATTTAGAGTTTGGATGGACCTAGAAACATAAACCAAGAATTCAAGAATGTCCAAAACGTATAAGAAAACTGTATTTGGGCAAGACTCGAAGTAGTCATTTGTGGCTAGAGATCTCTGGTTTGCACTGCTCCACCTCCTCTATGTAAGGAGAAGAACCAGGCCTTAAAATACAGACCCACAAGACTCAGAGACTTTGGAAAAGCAGCTCAGGCCTGTAACTAGTTAACGAATGAGGCAAACAACAAGGAGCCCAATTAAACTGTTTTATTAGATGTAGGAGAACCATCGATTGTGAAATTTACTGGTAGCCAAGTTTTCCTCCCTGCCCTACCATTTATAATTATGCCTTAATTGTAGCTACTGGCTGTGGCACAAAGCTCATGCATATAAACAAGTCCCAGGATGTACTGTAAAAAATGCACTGTATGGGAAGCATTAGCAGGAAGACAATCAGGAGTTGGAACTGCGTTCCCACATGGAAAGCTGCGGGTGGTAGAAAGAGCTCTGTATCCATATGGTTAGTTATGTGTAATATCTTTGTAATGACATTAATGCCCCACCATTGCTTTTTCTGGCATGTTTCTAGCCCTGAGTCACTTGGACTGATAGTTACCAAATCATGTTTTTTTACCACTGGTGGTCCACGAGCTTATGGTAAGTGGTCCACAGCTGGGCTGCAGAACCAAACTGAACAGCTTTTGGTCAGGTTTTCAATTAAAGGTTTGATGGTACAGAGTACGTGGTGCTCCACAAGAGGACCACCATTAGCACTAATGGTGGTCCCATTACCCTAGCTGGCTTAAACAACCATGCAGATTAACAGTCTATTAGTGTGATGTTGTTTGAAGTTAAATGTCACAGCATGTCCTCTCTTTTCATGTGTTAGGAGCTGCACTGTCTGTTCTGCTTGTCAGTTTTCAAAATAAAAATGTCGTGGAGTGACAGATAATTCTCAGTGGTCTGGTCTTCCCAGTTCATGATTTACTTAGCTCATAATTTCATATGTACTACTGTACAAATAGTTACAAATCAGAAGTATTTGCCCCAAACCCTGTAGTATTTTGGGAGGAAAACAAGAAGGATGTTTTTCATGTTTCATTCACTGAAGTGGGAGCTGGGCAGATGTGGAGGCTAGAACTGAGTAGCAGAAAGGCTTTGGAGAAAGAGTCATTGCAGTCTGCTCTTGGAGGTTAAGCTGAGGCAAGTGAATAAGGAGATGAACCTTATTTTCTTTGGGAAGTTCTATTTGGTTCCTTTATTGCTTCCTTAGGTTAAAAACTGTGAAACTCTCTAAAAGGGAAAGTACTCCAGCTTAGGCTGGATATTTAAGATTAGGCAAAGGAAAGTATCTGTTCACAAGGTTTGCTTGATCTTTATAAGGGGCTAGAGGCTTACAGCTCTTAAAGAATGCTGTTTACAGATTCATCAGCTAGGAGTGGCCTAAGGCTATACCTCCAGCAAAAGCTGTTTCCCCTCCCATACCTTGGTGGTTACAACAGTTGTTCATCATTCAGAACCTTGGCTCCCCTCAAACAGCAGCCTCTTAGTCACTCTTCTGGACTGAGCAAGCGGCATTGCTCTTGTGGAAACTGCAGAGAAGAATAGGATGCACTGGAGGAGAGGAAGAGCACAAACATGACCTTTTAGTTCAGGGCAGAGGGCATTTAGCTGGGAAGGAAGTGGCCTGGCTTCTCCTCTCTGCTCCCAGAGCTGTTTTCATATCTTATCCAATGTCTGGTAACATTACAGAGACTCCTGGGAGCAGGGACAGGATCTGCAGTTCTTTCTGCCCACAGACTTCTGACCTCCTCTTGCCTTCTCTGTCTTGCTGAGCCATGTGGTACTTACCCCCACTGAACATGGGTCAGGGTGAGTTCCCACCAGGTCTGTGCATCCTGTTTCCCAGATGAATACGTTCACTGCTAAGATACAACACATGGGAGAGCAGCACCCCTGCCCCTGCCACCTGGAGGAAAGCAGAATTGCAATTGTGTGTGTACAGGTGGCTGATACTGCCAAGTGATGGTCCCAGAGCAAAGCTGGAACCTCAGCCTGAAATTCTGAATGGGTTTAGGAGGCACAAAAGACCATTTTTTGTCATTCTAGTTAGTTTCAGGGGTCAATGAGTTGCTCAACTACTTCCTCTGGTGAGACTGTGCATAGCCAAGATTGTCCAAAGCCTAGATCTGTAAAATAATCAAAACTTAAACTCAAGCCCTTTGCCACTGCAGTAAAACAAATGGTTCAAATGAATTTTACAAGCACTATCCTAGAAATAAGTTGGGGTTTGTGCTTTTTCTTACTGGAATATGCTACTGACTTTCTGCATTAGGAGCCCTTTTTAATTTTCCAGCATAAACTTCTTCATTGCCGCTCTGTGCCGATGTGTTCTTGGATGAGCTGTTCTAGTTTACTTTATTAGCTCTTTCCCTTCTCTGGTTTTGGTCTACTTTGCTGTGTTTATAGAGAGTAATAACAGTTTTTCTCCATGAGTGTTTGCTTCAGGCAAACCCAGACTCTTCTAATAGTGTCTTGTAAGGCAGGCATTCCCCTCCTCTGGCTCCTTTATAGCTCCTCTGCCTGAAATTTACATTTACTCAAACTAGGTATTTAAGACAAAAAAACCCCAACATATTGAATACTGTTCCTCCCCAAAAATCCTTTGTTCTGGGTAAATCCTGGAATATCAATTATACTCTGTACTCACAGAAATATCTCTCCCTGTATGTTCCATGACATATCCCTGGCTGCCTCACTGCAGCAGCTATGATACATGTCAGTCGTTCTCCTTCTCTAATGTTCTTAAATCACAATCTCATGTTTTCTGTCAAGTACTCTCCTTATTTCCTGAAATGCACAGTTTTGTGTCGTATACCAAACAGTTTCATCCTGTTTCTGCTCCTTCAGCCCCCAGGGTTCATCTAAATCTCCCTTGGTACTGCTTTGCTCTTCCTGAAGGCTGATCAGGGCTGCTACTTCCAATCCATCAGCCAGGTTCACTGCTATGCTCCCCATGCTGGTGTAAGGCAAGGCCAGATGCACTGAGCATCTGCACCTTACTGTGATTGTTAGTGACATGTCCTAACACTATTAGCATCTGGGGATGGTAAAGCAAGGCAGCATGAAGCCACTTTATATGGACTCCCATGCAGACTAACATCCTGCTTTCGTCTGGCCCAAACCAGAATGCTCTTTGGTTAGCCCAGAAGGTGAAGGGTTGGCCAAAGCACAGTGGTTTTCTTCCTGAATCTGTATAGTTTGGATGGTTTTAGTTGCTGGTCAGGCACAAGTGCTATCTCAGTAGCAAAAGCTCCAGCTGTTTGTGTGGAGTTTAATCCCACATCTGATCTATTATTATTACAATTTGTCATGACCTGTATTGCATCAGAGCCATTAAGTACGAGCCCCATCATGCTGGGCACAGGTAATTAGGTTTGTTTTCAAGTAGTGATACAAATATTTGAAAAATACCCACAGAAAGTTTATGCCGATTTTTCCCTCTCTTATTCTGGAAGCTTTGTTTGTAAGTATTACAATTTTTGTTTCAGGTAAGCACCTGTGGCCATCTGATGCTGTTCCTTCACTCTGTCTGAAACAATTCAGAACTGAAACAGTAAAACTCAGAGCCAAAACAGTTCAAAGTTTAGAAGTGTCTACAACATGGTCATGTTACAGGCAATTTTCTTCTGGTGGCAACTTCCTTGCACTTTTTTGAGATGCTGTGGAACTTTAGTTTTTGCTAAATCTTACAGATACAACTTAAAAGATCACAGTGGTGTCCACTGACCTTTCCCATACCTGCTTTATAGTCAAGAAGAACATCACTACAGCTATTCCATCTCCTGTCTGCCTGAATTCACCTAATTTCAGAGATAGCACAGATTGTTTGGCTCATACAGCTTACTTCGCTGTCTGTCTGCAAGGGGAAGCCGGTTCCCACTCCCTTGCTCCCTGTCATCTTGGCTTGCCATCATGGAGCCTCCTCCAGCTGCTATATGCAGTACCCCCAGTTTATTCAGAGGAGGGGCCTTGGGTTTCACAGTAGTTGCTCTGATCACAGATCCCAGGTAAAACGTGAATTCCTGGTTACTTTCTGCTGTGGGGATCGTAACATCAAGATTCAACTCTTAAAGCAAATAAAGGGTGAGACTGATGAGAGGACCTGTTTGAATCACACTCACACGGACAGCTTTATCAGTGGCATTCCTAAATTGGGAGGGCTTGAATTTGCAGTAATCTTAATTGTTCTCTTTTAAATGGATTTAGCTTTTAATACAGATACTTCCTTCTGTGGCTGTCGTTTTTGCAGGCTGACTGCCTAATTGGAGAGGCTCTGTTGACTTTCCTCTGTGTGATTTGAAGTAATTGGGATAAGTAATTGGGATAAGTCCCAGTGTGAGCTAGGATCTAGCTCACTGTTGTCCCATGTTCCTACATGCCATCTGCCTAGCCTTTGCCCTTGGCTGCAGCCCTGTCTTCCCACAGGCTTCCTGCACATTCCTCTCTGTGTGGTTATGTATACCTCCATCAGAATTTGGGCTGGATGTGGGATTTTCATTTTGTGGTAATATGGAAAACAACTACGCCTAATGGGGTGAGACCTTGCCAAGTGACATTATGGATCTGAACTAGGGTCTGAGAATTTCGTCCAAGATTTCTTTTCTATGAAGTTGAGTTTACCCCAGGCTGTGAGACACCATCTGTAAACTGCATGGGTCACAGGGGGCATAAAATGCATATTGTCTGGGTTTGGCTGTGTTGCGGTCAGTTTCACATATCTGTGGGGGTGAAGATACCTTTTCAGTGCTGACATATGACAAAGGTTATACAGTTGGTCCCCATCACAGCTGCCATATGATATGGTTCTGGTTCTCTGCGGCTCAGCAGGCTGCCCCTACAGCTGCGCCTTGAGCAACTCATGGTCATTAATAGGTGGAAAACACAGGCAGCTCAGCAGGGTATTGAGGGAGCAGAGCCCCTTGTCCAACCCTGTGTTATGCTACACAGCCTTGGGCTCTTGGACCACATGCCACTGTGTGGTCTCCCGTCACCACATTGCTCAGCATGCAGGCACACCAACCTCCTGCAATTAAGAGATGCCGCATCTTCCAGCAATCACTTAATCCACCATCCATAGAGAAGGCTGGTCTGAAAGCCATCCTTCCTTACCAGGGGTCCTGGGAACTCAAATATGTGTGATGATGAACATCTAGAAACTAGCACGGCAGTGGTTACCCCCCTTGACCTGGTGGGTGTGAGAGCAGCCCTGCTCTGGGCTTTGCAGCATCATCCTGCACTGCGGCACCATTGCAATTGGCTTCCTATGCTCAGTGGAAACTGAGGCAAACAAGGGCTAAGTAGACCAGTGCTACACAGCAAGCCTGTGGCAGAGCTGGGAACCAAAAGCAGACTTTCTGACTCCCAGTCCTGGGCTTTAGCTACCCACTGAGCTCTAACGTGGGACGAAGTGAATCTCACCAGAGACATCAGATAACCACAGTTTAATTTGGTTTCTCTGTGCTCCATACCCTGGGGAGATAGCAGACCTCTGGCCACGAAAGGCAAGTTATTGAGAGATTTACCGTTAATTCCTCCTTATGAGGTCCATCTTGTTATGTTTGGAGTTGCCATAGGTTTCTGTTTGTTTTGTCTGTTATTTTGCGTGTGGGGCTTGTGTATTTTATGAAGCCCTTGGCTAGTATCTTGTGCATGTTTAAGATTTTATAAGGGTTTCTTTCGAGGTTATTCATTATAGCTTTCAAAGGTGGCCTATTCTGCAAGCCTGCTATTGAATGCCAATCTTTGATAGACTCATGTCTCACACAGGGGAGAAGACCATTTCTCACACGCTCATAATTAGTGTTCCCAAAGGGTTCCCCAGCTGCTTTTCATAGCTCTACACTCACAGTGACCTCAAACATTGAATGCTCCACAGCTTCTTGGAGCATAGTCATCAGAGACACTGAAAGAGAAACCTCCTTTATTTTTATCAATTGAAAAAAGAAGTTACCCAAGAGATACCTTGTTAGTACCTTGTATTTTTGGATGTACCACTGATCTGCTGGAGAGCACAGGGAAGGGAGCTGACCTTTCTCTGCCTATTTTGTCTGCCTTGACTGCTGGTACAGGGGGCAGTGGAAGGTTTTTGGTGACCTTAGAAATCATTCTAAAACTTTTTGTGTTGTTAGGTTTTGGTAGCTGTGTCCTTGAAAATTCTGTTTCAGACACACAGAAGATGAATTGGGTTAGGGAACAGATCTGGAGTCTGGAGAATATTTTATTAGAAAGGGGAAACTGATGCTTTTTTTCAGTACAAGTTTGTATTTTTTCATTCAATCTGTAATATATAACACGTCTGAACTTCAGAAAGATTTTTTCCTTGATCTACTTCATATGAAACATGCAACATGCATTTGCTGGTTGATTTAAATAATGGAGAAACTGTTTCTGCTATTTCACTCCATACATAGAAGCAAGAGCATCTTTTCCATCAGAAGATTTCCTTCCTGGGGGAAATGCTGCATTTTATTCTAACTGCAATAAATACCATTTAAAAAAATAACCTTTACTTAAACAGATATGTATTGATAACAGCCATGAACAGGCTCATCAGGTTCAGTTTGAAGACAGATTTGCTGCATTCTTTTTGTAGATGTCCCTGTGTTTTTCATAAAAATATGAGTTCTAAGAATGGCTTTCTGATAATTTTTCAGCTGCTTCCCCCTTGTGGTAAATCTGGAAACCCTCTGCTTATGGAAATACTGAAAGGTTAAAACCTGGGTGCAGTTCAGCGCTTGCATTCCAACAGATTCCTTTTACTTCTCTTTTTTTTTTTCTTTACTTTTTGGAGGGGGTCTTTAAGATGCAGGACAAATGTGAATTCAGGCAAGAACACGTCAGCTCTTTCAAGGAACCAAAAGCCAAAGTCAGCTTAAACAAAAGACCACGAGATACCTCAAAGAACTTGGTGTAACAGCTGCAAGTGGCTTGAAGCTTTTTTTACCTCTTTAAACTGTGCTCTTGTCCTTCCCTCTTCCCTCTCCCCTCCTGCTTCAGGCAGGCCTGAAGGTTGCAGCAGAAATTTCTCTTCCCTTCCCTTCCCTTCCCTTCCCTTCCCTTCCCTTCCCTTCCCTTCCCTTCCCTTTTTCCTTCCCTTCCCTTCCTCTCCAGAGTTGTGGTTCTGCAGCTTTACATGGGCTGCAAATACTGCTCCCTGGGCTTTGTGGGTTTTGCACGCTGGTACGGAAACTAGAATGTTCGCTACAGCTTGCACAGCAACCACACTACAGCACTACAGCAACCACACTAATGGTCCGTGCAAGTGAAAAATGAGCATTTCCTCCACAAGTATCCCAAGGAAGAGAGGTGTAAAGCCATACTGCAGCAGGCAATGTGAAACCCAAAACATGGCAGTATGCATTCAGATGAAGTAAGATTAAATTAGGTAAGTACACCTGTATCATATGCAGCAAACAGGCTCTTCATGGTGGACTAAAGAGTCACTATTCCTGAGACCATCATTTTCCCTGTGCCTGTTGTCCTTCTACTCTGTAAAGCTCTCATGTGGAGTCTGAGACCCCTCCAGTTCTCTAAAGAGACGCATATTACTTCATTTCCTCTGCCACATGATTCTCTGAAGTGAAGGATGGACTCAAAAGGGTAAAGGAGCACAGCCTTTGTGGTTAAGTCTGTGGATGGTGACTTAAGAGAAATGGGCTCGTTTCCCGGTTTTGCCACTAATTGCATGTGGTGGGGAAGAAGCTGCTTGTATATTCTGAGTTTTTAGTGCCTTGTGTGCTGACCAGAGAAAAGGGCCTCTCCTCCCCCTCATCCCTTGTGTCTTTGCCTCTTAACTGGAAAACCTCTGGGAAGAGAAACTTTATTTTGCATCGTGTATTCACACCAAGCAAACAAGGGCCTCCCACAGTGCTAACAGTAATTTGGATACTCTCAAAAAACAGACAGTTATCCACTGTTAATGTCCCCATAACCAGTCACAGTGGTCATAAGTAACATCGGTTGGCATTCTCCTTTCAGTCGCTTTCCTATTTGCAGGAGCAGCCCCAAAGTGTACCACCCTTGACAGCAGAAAACGGCTGTAACCACAAGGTGTCCCCCTTCTCCGTGGTTTGAGGAGATCTGGGGCATCCCACTGAAACCCATCATTTATTGTAAATTTGTATTGAAATGCTGCTTGTAATTTTGGCCTCCAGTTATGGACTCTTTCGCCTTCCCTCTAATGCAGTGGTGGCAAAAGCATGGCCCTTAGCAAGGTCCTGGCATGAGAATGGCAGAGGTTAATGTACAGTCACAAGCTCATATGCTACAGAGTGAGAACATCAGCTGCAGAGTGCTAAAGGTATATGCTTTCGAAATGTTTAAGGTCTTATCCTTTTCTCCGAAGAGATGCACTTTGTTTGTGAGGCAGACAGCCTAACATGTTACAGGCTGAAAACACAGTCTTTGCAAAGTGATGAAGGTAGTGCAACTTTTCAAGCACAAGCAATGACTGTAGTTGCCTACAAAGGAAGTTCGGAGGATTTAATTCCTCCTCAATCTGTGCATGGATTTCTGGGATTTGCTTCTTTTTGCACAAAAGAAATAGATCTCCATTGAAGTGCAATTCTTTAATTAAAAATGGGGAGGGGGGGAAGAGAGAGGAAAATGAAAAATAACCCAAACTAGCGATCCTGACAGGGGCTTAATGTGCTTATTTTTCTGTCCTGATTGCCAGAGCACAGCCCTGGTTTATGTGCAGTCTCAAGTCTCTGTTTGGCCTAATGGATAAATTCTTTCTTTCTGAATTCCTCTGAGTCAGGCAACATGAGGTGCTGAGCCTGGGTTTCTAATGAGCCAGACCCAGAAGTGCAGAAGACCAAATCTCCCCCTGCCCCGTAACACGTCTTTCCCTCTTTAGAATATCCTCTTTATATCCTTTAAAATACCCTTTATTCTTTACTTCCAGCAAAATCAGACTTTATATGCTTCAAAAAGCTCTGATTAGCTCCAAGGAAGTGTTTTTGCAATCACAATGGACACAAATATTATGTACCCTGCAGGCTGCAAGACTTGGAGAAAGGGAGAAAGCGGGATGCACAGGGTGCATGAGGTGTATGGAGAAGGCCTCTGGCAACGGGATATGTATGTTTAATTTACTGCATGAGGGCACTGTAGAAATCAATAACAAGGAGTGGACTTTGAGAACTGGGGTTAAAAAAAAATCATTTTATGAAAAAAATACAGAAAAAATATGGAAAAGGGTGGAAAACATCTCATGCTGATCGAATGAAGAGGAGAAACAATCTAGGAGAAGAGATATACATGTCTCCCTGTATGAACTGAAACACGATATTCTGGTGGCAATATTTTCTTCTAACACTGAGAATAACAACAACCACATCAACATCCATGAACACTGAAGCCTTTTAGGTCAGTAGGAAACTTTTCTGCGTTATTTTAATGTGACTATCCATATGTCCAGGGCTGACAAATCTATTTCTTGTGGTATAAATAAGTATTTTTTCCTGTTTGCAAGAGCCTACAGATCATTCAACTAAATAAATTGATTATCAATGGCTATTCCTTACGGCTTCTCTGAGTGGAGAGGCTTAGTGTGAGATTCATTTCATGCTACTCCAGCAAGCTCCCTAACAGGCAATCTACTGGGCTCCCTCTGCAGTCCATGGAGGGAACATGAGATTTTAAAGATGGGCTCAATCATATAGAAACAGGATGTGAGTTCTAACTTTACACATTTATAGGGGTAATGTTGTTAACTGCAGGGATTTAAACAAATATAAAACATATTTACTAGATATTTTCAAGTAAATTATTCCTCTCACAGCTGCATGGTAGGTATCTTGACTGATATCAGCATAGTATCTCTGATCATAAAACAAGTGTTCATACTCGTGTGATGCATAAACTGGGGATTGGTACTGGGACAATCAGAGCAGATTTTTCCCCCAGGTCATGCTAAGTTTTGTGCCTGCACTAGAAGCTCATAATTCAAAATTTAACATGGCAGATATAACTAGAATAGCTTTTTGAAACCAGAGTTCATACAGAAAGCTTTGGTATAAAAGAATTGTTTTATTATTGTTTCCAAAAAAAAAAAAGAGAAAAATAAATTCCAGTGTAGCAAGTTGCCAGAGGAGAGAAATACAAAGTTAATTCATGAAGTTCTGATTTGGCATAAGATATAAATACTGGGACTAGCAACAGTGGCTAAATTTCTTCCTGTCCCTCTCCCCACACAGATATAAATTAATAAAAGTAGAATGAAGGCAAATTATAGCTTGGACTAGAAAGAAAAAAATTCTATTTTTCCTGAAGATTTTATTGTACTACTCCTAGAATTAGAGTGGAAAACAGAAAGGGTGAACCCATAATCTTAATGAAATCAACTGTAGTATTTTACTCACTGTGAGGTTTTCACTCTAGTGTCACGCATAAGACAGATGGTCTTCTTACTTGGTCAGTGAAGGCACATTTGCAGCAAATGTATTTGCTGCATTAGAGAAATTTAAGGTAGATTAAACTCAAAAAGCATGTTGCTTTAATGAAGTCCTAGAAATGAAACGGTCCTGGAAGCTGAAAGTAGCTACAAATATCTCTACTAGGCATATGTGCTATAAGGGGTGATGCTGGTGATCATCAGCACCAACTTATTGAAGGGGTACCTAGCCCACCTGGTCCTACAATCAAAAACTGTTAAATACATAGATAGATGACAGATAGATAGATAGATAGATAGATAGATAGATAGATAGATAGATGATAGATAGATAGATAGATAGATAGATAGATAGATAGATAGATAGATAGATAGATGATAGATAGTTAAGGTTTCTAACAAGCTTATTTTTTTTGGACAGTACTAGCAAAGAAAAGGTAAATTTGTTCAGAGAGCACGGAATGAACAAGTCAACCAGCATATTTTGTGCTTGTTCCATCAAAGTACCATGGCATTGTATAGACCCATGCAGTGAATGCCAAGTGATGTTCCCTGAAATGCTCAGATGGGTATCCTTGGAGATATGAAAAATGAATCACTGACATTTGAACGATTTAATTTTTCTCAATCTGAATGATTTAACTTTGCTTGTTTGGGAACATCACTAATCTTAAATCATAAATGCTCAGGATTTTATCACTGGGGTTTATTTATGCAAATGTCACAGGCTTGGCTCACCACTGTTGGGTTTTAATTAAATCAGTGTCATGACCTTTTGCAGGAACATACTGGAACTAGCCCAAAGACTAAGACAGTAACCATCATATTCAAGTAAAACAAATACAAATGTATATAACAAAACTGATACCAGATGAAAAGCTTCATCGAGTGAATTGAGGTAAAAATAGCCACAGAATTGGCATTATGCATATAGTCTAAAAGACAGTGGAGAACTGTGTCAGATCTTTGGCTCCTTTTGTCCAGAGGATACATTGGTGTTCATTTCCAAAAGATATTTTTCCTGCTAAAGTTCTACAGCATTGTAAAAACACATTGAAGCTGCAATAATTCTGTTGTTAATAAAGGTAACGTTATATTTGGAAATCACTGCACAAACCAGCCTGGTTCTCAGGGGGCAGGTAAAGATGTGGGGAGAGAGTAGTTTTAAATAATCTTCCTTCCCTCAACCTGCCTCTTAACCACTCCTCAGCCACCTAGAGGAGTCTTGGCCACATGCTTTCCAGAACTCGGCATTTTCCAGCAGGTGCTGGGGTGCAAAATGAAGAAGAACATTACAAACTCTTTACATTAGAGACACACAGACCTGTTGGAGTGGGTCCAGAGGCGGGCAATGAAAATGATCAGAGGGCTGGAACACCTTGTCTGTGAGGAAAGGCTGAGAGAGTTTGGGTTGTTCAGCCTGGAGAAGAGAAGAGGCTCTGGGGAAAACCTTATTGTGACCTCTCCATGCTTCAAGGGGTTTATAATTAAAATGGGGACAAACATTTTAGTAAGGCCTATAGCAATAGCACAAAGGGTAATGGCTTTAAACTAAAAGAGGGGAGATTCAGACTGAAACTACAAAATAAATCTTTTATGCAGAGGATGATGAAACACTGGCAAAGGTTGCCCGAAGTAGTGGCAGATGCCCCATCCCTGGCAACATTCAAGGCCAGGTTGGATGGGGCTCTGAGAAACCTGATCTAGTTGAAGATGTCCCTGCTTATTGCAGGCATGATTGGACGAGGTGACCTTTAAAGGCCCCTTCTAACCAAAACTATTCTATGATTCTATGATTGGGAATTCACCAGTGGAATGGCAGGGAGTGTGCATGTGTGCATGAGCACACTCCTGATGAGGGGCAAGACTAGTCTTGTTCCAGCTGTTTGAACAGCATAAGGTAGGCAGGGATGTGTTGAAAACAATTGCAATGGCTACAAAGAAGTTTATCAGTGGTATCGTTAGTGGGGGAAGCCAAGCAAGAATCTGGGTGAGGACCCAAGGTCTATCTAACCTTAACTGAACCAGTATGGGTTTTAGCATCAGGGCCTCATGCTTTCAAGGATGACTTAAGTTACTAAAAAAACTTCAGCTGCTGATGCTTGCTTACAGTTTATTTTACTTTAGGCTTCAATGGCTAAAAAGGGCATCTAGATATCTACCTGTAGACACCAAATTTAGGAGTCTTAACCTGGAGCTAAATACCCTGTTGTGTATTGCCAACCTCTGGAGGTTCCTAGCTCCCTCCAGAGAAGAAGGATGCTAGGCCAAATATGGTGAGATTTGGCCTTCTGCCTTTTTTTCTTAAGAGAGTATTATTTCCTACCACACAGTTGTAAATACAGTTGTGACATAAGTACTACTCTGGTTTCTCTAACAAAGATAGACACACACTGAGCTAAGCTTGGTCTCAGAGTCTAAGCAGCTGAATGTCTGCACACCTGTGCTTATGACCTGTTTGCACAATCCCGTTACATCCATACTTTAGCATACATGAGACTGTCCCCCTCAGGCTCCATATCTCCTGGGGTTATTGCCATACAGTATCTAGCACAAGCAGGGTCACAGGCTGTTTTGGGGAGCATGAAATGATGAAATACTCAAATTCTTTGTTAGTACTTCAGACCGAAACTCAAGCTCCAAGTCACACAATTATTCTTCCCCACCACCACTATGCTTCAGGGCACACCACATCCCAACCTAACTTTATTTGCATCATCCTATCTCCCAGACTGACTCTGAAAGAGACCTCTCTTCTAACGTGTGCCTCACAAATTACTCATCCTTTCCTGCACCAAGACACTCCATACCTGTTAGGACAGTGATTAGGATGAGGTACACTAAGATCACAAGATAGGGCCTTCTATCTTAGGAGTCTGCAGATCCCTTTTCTTCCCACTGTTTTCAGCTGTTAAAAGTTGGTCGTTTCAGAAGAACAACTTTAGGAAAAATTATTTTTAGTCATATAAAGTTTATTTACTTAGTAAAGCTATATTACAATATATACAGTTTCTATTTACATGTACACCTTTCTAAGATACAAAGCACCATATGATACAGTTAGCATTTTAGAGGAATTTACAGGAATTTTGTATCTAGTTATATCTACAGACACACATTGGTTTGAACCAAGTTCTCCTACAATGCTGACTTCAGTGCGTTTTGGATTAGACTGCTAGTAAAGCTACCAAAGAGAAATTGCTGTCAGCTATCAATCTGCTGTACTTAAGGATAAGAAATTTTAGCTGTGTCGTTTCAGGGGCTATGTGCAAACTTAATCCTCAGAGGAAGCTGGAGGTATAGACAGAAGGTATTTTATAAGATGCAAGCATGCAACACTTTCATCAGTAAGATTTTTACTGTCATCAGAAAAAGAGTTTCATTAGAATGGGGGAAAAAGCCCCCACTGCATAAGTGTTTATATGCATTATGCAAAGTGAAGTTAAAAACCTGGAAGCTTATGTGATATGGTATCATGCATTCCCCGAGGAATCCATTTACTCTTAAAGAGCCCAGTTTTACAGCTACTGAAACTCCAGGCATGATCCCCTTAGCTCTAGGAGAAAGTCTAGCTGTTAGTTTTGCAATCTTTATGCCACCATCAAGAAAAGAAGGCTCTGTCCAAGGTACAACATTTCCTTCAAATCAATAAAAGACATTTGGAGGGAGAAAATGTAAAATGAGGTATTTAATAAACTACAGGAAAACCAAAAGAGCCTAGACTGTTTTGAAAAACATCTCAGGTATTTTATGTATGCAACTGTTACATTCACCTGATTGTGGGTCAAGTTTTGTATAAACTCTATCTTTTGGGCTATCGAATTTGTGCTTTTCATATTTTTGCTTCATTAGACGTTGGATCTAATGGCTGGAAGAAAACAATGTTACTCTGAGGACAATTGTTATGACAGACACAGGTGTTGATCAACATCATTGGCTTTTTTAGAACTTTGCCCTGAGGACAGCGGAACTCAACCTGAATCGTTTTGGTATTGTGTGGGGTACAGCATCGCCCATCATTGCAGAGGCCGCAGTACCGAGGCTTGTATGTCTGCACACTAGTACAGTTCTTGTATTCAAAGCGAATGGCTTTCAGGGACTTCTTTGTTCGGATACATTTCTTCCCCTTCTAAGAGAAATATTAAGAGATATTAGATATATCACTGCAGAAAACAGAAAGCAGTTAAAAATTGACATGCAAGGATATAGGTTTACTTAGAAAACTTAAATTTGCTGTCTTTGCTCATTCAACAGCAGTAAGACTCTGCAGCTGCTTTAGTAGTAACTTACAGGTAGCTCCTGCAGCATCTGCCCTTTGACAGCAGTGTGTTATTGGACCAGTAAAAGATGACAAATAATTAAAGCTCACTCTTGTCATGCAAGACAAGTCAAATCAACATTCATTATGAAAATATACTCTGCTGGAAAACTCAGGCTAGTGAATCAAAGAGTCAGGAAGCCAAATAAGCAAGTTACAGGACTAGATTCAGTGGGATAAAAAGAGAGCTAAAACTAACACCAAGAGTCATAGACCATTCTTGTGAACCAAAGCAGAACCAGCTTTATCCATGTTAATTCTTAACAGATGGTTGTCTAACTTATCCTTGGAAATCTTCAGTGACAAAGACTCCACATCTGCCCCAGACAAACCTAACAGTTCATTATTCTTACTGCTTGGAAGGTTTTCACTCATGTCTTAATTTTTATGCAGTCTAAACTCACCATTTCTTGTATCCCCATGGACTCAGAACAGGCTGCAATATCTGATGAGTTATGAGAACATTTCTCTTACATTCAGAAGAAGTTCAGTTTAATCAGTTTTTCCCTAGACATGTTTTCTAGACTTCTGATCATTCTTGCTAGTTTACCTAAATCTTCCCAAATGTTTCAAATCCTTTTCAAACTCAGTATTTAAAACTGCACATACTATTCAGCAAAGGCCTTAGCAATGGTTCCAACACTCAGAACATTATGTGAAGTGATGGTCCTCTTATTGTGTTACTCTCCCTGACAGTAACATTTATATCACGTGTAGAAGCAGCAAAAGAGACAGCTTCCTTGGATACACATTTATTGCACTTGAAGTGTCAGTGTTGGATTTGTTTTTGGAAAAAGCATCAAAAGGATTAAGATGAGGCTTAATTTACCCAAGCAGATTTTTCAGGATTTCACACATTTCTTTGCAGCTCCAAATGCTTAACAGACTAGAAATCTGACATACCCATTCTGCTTGACTGGAGCAAGTACATGGAAGGGTAGCACAATTGCATTTGTGGGAGAAGTTAGACTGCGTGAGCTGTTGAAATAGTCTGCACACACAATACATCTGATCTGTTTGGGATGGCTCAAATTGTTATAGAATGATTTGGGTTGGAAGGGGTCTTTAAAGGTCATCTACTCTAACCTCCCCTGCAAGGAGCATCTCCAATTAGATCAGTTTGCCCAGAATCACATCCAGCCTGGACTTAAATGTTGCCAGCAATGGGGCATCTACTACATGTTGCATTCTAGACCACAATATTGCAACCTTGGAATCAACAGCCGAATAGACTCTGCTCCATTGCCATTCTTTGCAGCATACCTTATCAAGTGGCTCTTCATTTTCACAAGGTCTTATCATGCAAAGTCGTGTCTGCTTCACCATCTCACACTGTTGATTTCTGTTGGTAACACGGGTGGAAAAGCCTATTCCACAGCTTTTGGAACATGCGCTCCATTCTGTGGTCTGCTCAATACAGTTGGCACTTGAATCTGACAAACCGATCCCGAGTGTGGCCTCTTGTCTGTAGGCTGGAGACAAAATCCCACAGAATTTTATTAGAAGTTTGTGTGAAAACCCAGTATCTGATTGAGTTTTATAATATCTGGGAAGGAACAAAGAGACAAAGAAAGGTCCAAATCCATGCTTTTGTCAGAATTCAGGAATTTTAAAAGCTGCCTTTTTAGGAACCCTGGATAGCAACTTCCTGCATCTAAAAAGAACAGAAAGGTGCACAACTCAGTAATCAGCAAAGCATTTAGATCCAGTTCACACAAGTCCACAGCTGGAAAAATCATTGCCAAATTTTTAACCAGTTTAGAACTTTGCTTTAATAGCAACTCCCTTTTCCTCATTCTTCAAATGGAAATACTTCACAATTTGTTCTAAAGCTACATTAAAAATATATATAAATTAGATGTGTTTTGAGAGAGGTTGAATGATCCTCTGAACTAATAATCAGCATGGAAACAAAGGCCTTGCATTCCAAGAGTCATAAAGTCACCTGATCCTTTCCATTATTGACATACTATAGCCAGGGTGATGGGTGGGAGGAATGGAGTAATTTCCAGGAGTCACAACAGCTACTCAAAGCCAACCCATGTCTGATCATCAGCCTGCCCTCATGCCAGTGTTAAGCTGTATTCTGGAAATATTACTAACTGTATGGTTTGATCCAGCAGTTATCAGCGGAGTAAAGAGAATGAGGCAACACAACTGAGCTGCCAGTTACAGCTCTGGAGGTTAAGCTTCTCTATATCAGCACTTCTGCCTTTTGCATGGTAAAGCTCCAGGGTGGCCTCTCAAGAGGGATGGCTGTTGCTTGAAAGAACGCAGATAATCCATACATAGGCATTTTAGGGATTAGCTTGTCACTGTCAGATAAATCAAAGGAAAGACAGTAGAAAGGTGGCAAGCTTTTGGTTTAGACCTTATGTCCCTCACAACAAACACTTCATAGCCCTCTGAAAAGTTATTATGGCTTTTCTTCCTGGATCCTTCCTTACTTGTTTTTCAAATGGATTAGCTGAGTTTCAGCATAACTAACCACTTAAAACCACTAAGAGCAGTGACTGGAAGAGAATGCAGTGCCCTCAACCCTCAGTAAAAGTAGCTTATGAAAATTCATGTTCTACTGACAGTCTAATTCAGTAAGAAAACAGGGGAAAAATATAATGTAGCTTTTTTCAATTACAAAAGCACTTTATGAGGTCTGTGTTTTGGAATGGGATTTTTTTTTCAGATTCCCTCACTGTGTTCATAACCACTGCTTCTGTGAGCACTTTGTAATGCTTTTAATGTCAACAATAATGGCGAGAGCTCTAGCACAGACAGGCAGGAATTTGTTGGCATTTTAGCTGTCATGCTGACCATTTGTAAGAGCTGGGGAATTAGGGGGGTGGGGAAAGTCTCTTGTAGACTAAGCCATCACAATAATATTTATGATGTAATGATATTCTTGCCCAGCAACTGGCAAGACTGCAGCTTTGATTTAGGGGGTAATATTTGGAGGATTATGATCTCATCCCTGTTTTATTCTACTTGCATAAACAGCAATTTCAGAATTGGGAACTAACTTAATTACCTTTAAAAACTGCTATGCACATTCATCCTTTGCTTATATTTCCTTTTACCTATCAAGCTCTGCCTTTATTCATAACCACTGTTATACTTACTAGTGACTCTAGATGAGAAAAAAGGATCATAAAAAAAAAGACTGCACAAAGCACTGTGTCTTAGATTTGGCAACCCCATGGATATTTCCAGTGTGATATCACCTCCTCCTCACAATGACAATTAGTTTTCATTTCCTCACCAGCCATAGCAAAACCTCCCAAAATCACTTCATCTTTAGGGTCGCAGATCCACTTCTCACAGCACTCTCCAGGGACTTCGACTTTCCTGGGGAAAGGGCAGTCGGGGCCGGGAAGGAGTAGGTCCAGGTTACAGCGAGGCAGGCAGCCGATCTGTCCGTCTCGGCAGGTGCACTGGTACTTGCAGCTGGGCTGGAAGGTCTCCCCGTTGCGATAAATCATGCCGTCGAACACGCAGTTGTCTCCCTCCAGCACTAGCGAGCAAAGCGAATGCGTTTCACTGAGAGGCACTCTACCCGCCAGCGGGCCGCACTTGGCACATCCACAGCGCCCTTGCCCGCACGCAGCCCCCGGGAAGAGCGAGGAAGAGCGGTTCAGCGGCAGCCCCTGCGGAGAGAGTCCCCGCGCCGCCCCGAGGCGCGCTGCCGGTCCCCCCAGCCCCGCCGCCACCTACCCATGCAGATGCCGGCGGCCCCGCCGCCGTCCTCGGGGCCGCGGTCGCAGTAGAGGCCGCTGCTCTCATCGCAGGGCAGCAGCGCGGAGCAGCTCTCGCCGCGCTGCCGGGCGCACACCAGACAGCAGGAGCAGCCGTCCAGCACAGCGGGCACCCCCGGGGCGCAGCGCGGAGGCTCGGCCGGGCAGCGCCCGACGCAGGGACGGGAACAAGCCGACTCCCGGGCGCTCACCTGCGGGGACAAAGTGGCCCCAAGGGCCGGGTCACAGGAGCCCGACCGGCCGCCGGCTCCCCCCCACACACACCCGCCAGGCGCCCCGCACTTGCCTCGGACGGCCGGAGCAGGAGGAGGAGCAGCAGAGCTGGCAGGCCCTGCCCGGCGCCCGTCGCCATGGTCCCGGCCGCCGCCTCCCCGCCGCGCCGCTCGGCTCTGCCGGCAGAGCCATTGTAGCCGCTTATATGGAGCCCGTCGGGGACCCCCCTCCGCCGCCACCCCCGCGATGGGCAGCACGGCCCGGGGGCGGGAGCTGGAGCTGAAGCTGGAGTTAGAGCCGGGCCGGGAGCTCCGCTCCCCCCGCCCCAGCCCCTCACGGCCCTGCCCAACCAGGCTCCGGAGGCGTTATGTGGAGAGGGGACCGGAGTCCCGACGACAGAGCCGGCCCCTTCGTGCGGTTGGGCCGGCGGAGCGCCCGAGGTGAGGGGCTGCCCCGGACGGGGATGCGCCCTTAGCCCGTCCCTACAGTCCGTAACCCACCCTGTTTGCCTGCAGGCATCTCCCACGGGAGCTGTTGGTGCCGGGCGGCCAGTTGTGGGGAAGCACGATACTGCCCCTGTTGCTGAGGGGCTACACCACGGCCTCTGGCACGACCGGTATGGTTGGGCAGTGCTTGGCATTTGAGACTGGCTGCCCCAAACGCAACCGTCTCTCAAGGCTACACTGCTTCTGGCCCTAGCGTGAGGCCTCCTGAGCTTGTGGGCATTACAGAGGCTGAAAATGGACCTTGTGATGACAAGGGGTTGTGGGGGTGAAGTGTGCTCCTCATTAAACTCTTCAGTTTCAAGTCATGGGCGCTGTTCATTACCAGGGGGCTGTGAGTGCATCAGCTGATGGGAAAGAGAAGTTGTGCAGGGAGCCCTCCATGCTCTGTACACACAATGAGTTGATAGGGTAACAGATTCCCCAGTGCTCCCATGGCATGTGCAATCATGGGAGATACAGAGCTGACATGTCAGGCCTCAGGAGTGCTTTGGAGAAGTAACTCCAGTGCTCTGTCCTCTGCAGTTATTTTTGTGTGTGCTGGACGGATTTAGGCCAATCATAAGGGAGACTAAATCTGTTAACAGGTCTTACTTGTGAGGAATTGCCTTCTGCCCAAGGCAGGACTTTGTGTCTTGCTAGGATACAGATATTCTCTATCCCTGGTTGTCTGGGGCAAATAATATGTGCTGGATTCTGTTGTGGCTTGTTAAAGAGAAAATGTTTGAAAAATAAACAGAAGTTGTAGACAGACTAGTGAAAACAAGATGTCTTCTAAGCTGAAGACATGACACAACTGGTACACATGAATTTACAAGGCTGCTCGAGCCCTATGCCAAAGGAATACTCAGCACAAAACCAAAAATCACCAAACACAACTTTTGTTTTGGGCAAAAGTCACCGTTCCTTTCTTGATGCTGAGTGGCAGCAGCAGGGTTTCTGGAGAAGCCTGTCATTCTGTCACTTCACTGGTACAGAAACACATTCTCTCCAGTCATGTTCTGGCCCTTTGTTTTCTCACTGACAAACAGCAAGAGCAGCCAAGGGGAACATAAGGCTTTTCAAACCTTATTATCAGCTTGGACATGGGTTTGAGGTTATTTCAGTCATCCACTGCCTTACAGGTATTTCACCTTCCTTATCTCCTTTTCTTTTTTCTTTCCCCCCTGCTTCTTTGCCACTTGCCTCTGATTTAGGCAGTCAGTGCAAATCCACATTTTGCAGTACCTTGCTTCTGAACAGCATGGCCAGGCATGAAGATTTGCTAAAGAGAAGCAAGGCTGTCCCTGGAATTTCCCAGAAGGAGGGCTGTAAGCCAGAGGGACACATTCGAGGCCTGGATTTGCTGGTCCCTGTGTGCGTGAATCTGGTGTTTTCAGTGCTGATGAGCATTCACAGCCACTGAAAGTTATCTTCTCTTCCAATTAGATTATTTCATACCACTCTTAAATATCTTTTGGTCTATAAAAATTTTTCACCATATAAAGCTGCAGAGGCAATCAAAGAAACTAGAATAATATTTACCAACATGCTTAATTTGCAAGAAATAACTGTTTCACATCATTTAATAACTTTATTAAGGCCCTGTTTGTTATAAAATATCAGTTACAAAAATAAGGTGATGCTGCAGTTCAGTACAGTAGGGCCAAATACCTTTCCCCAGACATTTCAGTCCTTCCAAAGCATGCATGATTTAGGGTCTACTGGTTCTAGGATGCTGCTTCATCTTCCTAACAGTGAACCTTTTTGTCTATACTTGTTTGCAACTTTTTAGAGGGTGACATACTTTTCTTATCATGTGAAAGTACCCTTTGTTACTCCTCATAGAATAAAATCATGATCAGGTGGAGAGGCTTCATGCCGGCCCAGCTGGCAATGAATAGCATTTATTCATGGTACAAAATTAGTCGGTACAAATAAATATTTTAGTTTCTCTGGGTTTGCTTTTTTCAAAGAACTGTGTTTAAGTGAGTTAATATTTGGGTTGCCGCCTCGGCTCTAGCTGGTGCAAAGAGTAATCCCTCCTAATATGTAAAGAAATTAACCTCCACTCTTTGCTCTGCAGGAAGACACATTTGAAGAACCGT
Organism: Pezoporus wallicus; assembly: GCF_028554395.1. Classification (NCBI taxonomy): domain Eukaryota; kingdom Metazoa; phylum Chordata; class Aves; order Psittaciformes; family Psittacidae; genus Pezoporus; species Pezoporus wallicus. Next base: position 1,473,719 of record NW_026639618.1, read on the forward strand.
GCTGAGAGGTGTAAGCTCAGGAACAGAGTCCAGCAGCAGAGTCCAGGGATTAAGGATGTGCTTCAAGGTTTTCCTGCACCAAGGTCGCAGGCAAGGAAAGTGCTGCAAGGAAAGTACTGGTAGCCAGTAAGAGGAAAAAGGCCAGTATAGTCTGTAATTTCTGACCATTAGGACCATAACCTGTGTAAGTACCTAAAAGGCTAACTAGGGGCTATGGAGGGGAACAAACACTGAAGTAACACTTTCACCCATCCTGTTTACTTCCACATCACCAGATGGGTTATGTATGTTTTACAATCAAAACGCTGAAGGAAGCTCGATCTATAAGGCTGGAACCAGAGGTTACAAATAAAACTGGCTTAACTCTTAGTCATTGATCCAATTCCTATCCAGAGGTGTCTAGGTATGTATCAAGCATTAAAAAAATGCAAGCATTCATCTCTGGGATTCTCTGTACCCACATGGCCATAAAACATGACTGTTGTTTTGGGGAAGGCAGGATGAATGAACAAAGATCTTGGAGTAACAACAGGGCTATGCTGCAGTGCACCAAAATTATGTTTTTATACAAGGAATCTGAAGGTGTTGCATGCCATGGGATTTGGTATGGATGCCTGCTCCTGTTCAGGATGGCAGCAGGTGCATGTATTCAGTAACATGTACTCATGTGCTCTCATACCAATTTCTGCAAAGCTGGGAAGCAAAGGGATGACGCTTGTGCCAGAAAAGGGTCAGTCATGTTTGCACTAAAAAGAAATGAAGTAGTCTTTATTTGCTTATTTCATTTCATTTTAAAGTTTATTAACCCTAAATGTATAGTTGTGCTTTGCATCTGAAATTCCCAGGCTCACATTTCTGAGGTTGTAAACTGGGTCCATTTTACTGAATGAGATTATAATGGATAAACAGGATTGGAGAAATTTTCCTTTCTTCATTCATGGAGTGAAACTCATTTTGGTGCAGAGGGCCGGTAAGGTCCTTGAGGACTGTATCATCTAATTTCTATTTGAAGAGCTTCAGTAAAAGATACATGGATAGGTCATGTGGAACACTTGTTTTTTTGGCTCTTCCTTGACGAACCAGCTATTAAATGGTTGCCTCTCAGGTTGCTTTTTGAGAGTAAGAATACCTGTGTAGGTGTGGGTTGGGAGAAGAGGCTGGCAATTTTAAGAACCCAATGGTGATAAAATGGGTGTTCTGCAAGCTGAAAGTTAGTTCAGCAGAGTTGGGTTTCCTTGTCTTTTTTTTTTTCCTTCTCTAAAGAATAGCCTTTCCTAGGCCATGTCTTAGAGAAAAGGATATTGCTAATGAGATCCTAATTCAGCGAACTGATGTTTCCAAATAAGTGTTGTTAGCAAATGACATGATTTAGGGCTGTCCTTTGTGCCCATTTCCCATATCTCACTGGTCTCTGCCAAGTGCTGAATAATCTGGCCATACGTAATGAAAACATATTTTATAGTTTTAATTTTATTTTCCAATATGCTTTTGTTGTACTCTTTTTGTGGCCATAACTGAAAAAAAAAAGGCTTGGGAGAATAAAGAAAAACTTACAATGTTCCTGGGACTGAGCAGTTCTCAAAGTTTTGAATTGAGAGAGCTCTGAATTGGAAACTGTAAACTACTGAGAATGTGCAGCAAGGAAAACAAATGACGTACAGTTAAGTTGAACTCTCTTAGCTTGAGCACTTTTTATCATCTCTGCTGCTGCTTAGTGCCACAGGTGTAGAGGCAGTCTCAGAATTAATTTTCACCATTTAAGGTTTTTAAGGTTAAAACTATCTTTTGCTCATAGAGCAAATGACTAGCTGGTAAAGACAGAGAAGTGCAAGAATTGTATGTTCCCTGCAGAAGAATACTCCCTAACAAGCTCTGGCACACTGTGTAGCTGCTGCACTCTGTGAGGGGTCTCAAGAGTGTGTGACAGCCATCCTGTTTCAGAGTGAGTTGGGCAAGGACACTGAGCTCACATATAGAGGGTTGTATCAGGGACATGCCTGGCATGAGGTGTTCCTCCTTCTAGCTGGAATAATTTTGAAGACCATTCATTTCAGTTCAGATGTGTGATATTGAGCATCTATCCTTTATCTCAGTCAGTAGTACATTTGCATTTTCCCCATCATCTGTTCTGAGTTCCTACATTGTCCATGAGTAACCCATTTGGGGCTGGCAACCTAGAGGACCTACCAAGGAACAGTTCCCGTCCATAGTTCCTGGACCAATTATCTGATCTTCACAAAATCTCCTTGCGGTTTCCCTAAGTTAGGGCTTAAAAATACTTATAAGGAAACACTGAAATTTTGGGCTTCTTGTGACAGCCAAGCCTTTACTGCTGGCACTCCAATGAGATTTTTTTCTCCTTTAGACAGCCATATGATATCAGCACAGCATACCATCTAACTGCATGTACTGACTCATGCCAAAGGAAACATACTGAGCTGAGCTTCACCCATCCAGAGGAGTCACTGAGTCCGAGCGCTTTATCAGCCATCAAGCAAAGAAATCGAAGATATGAGAGATGGAAGAAGCGATTGGTCATCTAATCTCTTCTGGTTTTGCTGGTCTGGTTGCCAGGGAGATACTGTATAAAAAGGAGTGGTACACATATTTGTTTCCCTTATAAGCTGCCTCATTGTAAAAACAGCATTTAAAAATAAAGTTTAAAAATACTTGTGGACTGAAAATGTTATTGTGTCATTGTTTAGCCAAGCTCAAATAATTTAATACTTTCAATATTCCTTCTAAACAATCCATTCAGGCTTTTTTCTGTGTTTCTCTAAATTCTGTCCAGGTTTTCCTACTGCAATCCATGGAGCAGAAAAAGTCTATTAATTCAGCATGCCATTTTTTCAAATCAAAGTCAGGGGCTTGTTTATAGAGTGCTTTAACATGGTTCATTCCCATTTCCCATTTTCCTTTCTTTGGTCCCTATAAGAGGCTTCCAGGACAGACTCCCTCTGATTTCCCTTTTGTGGAAATGGAAGCTGGATATGAATTCACATAAGTTTTTTTTTTTCCATATACTTTCTCCTTGGGACACATGTGCTTGCTGATATGCATGCTTCTAAACTGAGAACAAACTCAGTGCAAATATTCACCAAGATCAGCGTGACACAACCTTGTCATCACTTGCTCTATAAACGTTACTGAATTCAAGGAATGGACAGAAGATACAGAAGCCCATAGGTAAAATCTGAGATTACTGTCTACTCTTCTATTCAAAGATGAGATCTGGGGGGGGATGCAGAAATTCCTGGAAGAGAAGTGGTCCTGCATCATAGGAAAGGGAAGCTCCATTCCTTGGTAGAGCTCAGCCCAATAGCATGTACCATACACCATTATAGCTTGCGCAGCTGGGGAGCAGCAACTTCAAATTGCTGCTTCTGCCAAAGCCGGAGAGTACCAGAAGAATTTACCAAGGTGAAAGGAGGGGTGGAGGCCAGCTGATCTGGCACATAATGCTGGGTCATGGGAGAATTTAGCAACTACTTCTAGCCTTGAAAGAAATTGATAGCCTAACCAAATAAGTGCTAGACATGGAAAACTGTTCTGAAACACTATAACCAAACACAAAATTTTTGCAGAGGTACATGGAGTAAGACACAACACTTCTGAAATGGATCATCCCATTTGGTTGATGAGTTTGGTAGCAAATAGCTATAAATAAAAGCAAATGCTCAGCAAATACAAATGTGAAATTTTCTAGATTGTTACTACATATAGAGGTAAATTTTGCAATGGGCTCAAAGTGTTACCAGACGTCTTCTGAGAGCCTACAGAGCTGAGGAAGTAGATTAAAAAGCATTCCTGATAGTGTAGTAAATGATTTCATTACTGACATTCACATTACCTCCTGCTTTGTGATTTCTGAACATTTACGTGAAGGGTTGACAAGAAAATTTACAGAGAACCGGAGCACCCTGCAATAGGATTCGCATACATTTGTATTCATGGGCATTCGCCCTACAATCATATCTGTGCCACATTGAAAAGGTCTGTTGTCTAGTCCTGCAAAATATAAAACAACACTTCAAAAACTGCAGAACTGGAGTATCAATGTGAATTTCAGTGATTGGCTGCTTAATGCCCATCTTATCACTAAATCTAGATTGCAAGGAAAAAAGGGGCAAATCTCCAAATAAATATTAGCAAGACAGCAATTTGATGAATTCATACATCTGTAATAGGTGAGATTGGGCTGAAAGACCCATGACAAGTACCGTACAGGACATCCTGTTTTGTTGGAAGAAACTGGGGACTCTAAAATGTAGATGACCCAAGAACGGAAAATCATACCCTATATATCAAATCAGATTGTCAGTGATTGCTTTTTTGTGCTGTACCACTGCCACAATAAAATAGTAATTTAGAATTTGAACCATAAGGATGTAGTCATCAATCTGAATGTATATTCCTTACTCTTAGAAAGCGCAAAACCTCAGATGCACTAATCAGTGATTCTTTATCCTTAATATCTATTGACTTTGGTGAATGATGGTTCTTCAACAAACGTAAGTCTAGATAAAAGCCAAAATATTACAATAGCTAGTAGCTGCAAGGGTGAAAAGTGAGGGATGATGCTAGCAGGGTATTGTACTTGGTTGCAGCAGAGAACAGGGTGCATTCACAACTGACACTCAGGCTTCAATACATGAAATCTTTACATGGAGCAAGTGTAGCTACTACTACTAGGTGCTACCTTAGTGTAGCACCAGCATGCTGTGAATAGAGATGACCAAGGGTTAAGAAACCTCTGCCTAGGGAGAAAGACTGAAACATTTGGTCAGCAAATAGCCATTAACTTGTTTGTTTAAGGGAATAAAAAGCACCTTCTTCCAGGCTGCTTGCCACCTGTGCACAACTGGATTTTCCTGTACTGCAGCCTTAAAAGGGGGAGAGAGGAAGGGAGGATAGTAAAGTAAAGCAGAGCTGTGTGCTGACCCATTTCCTTTCCTCTGATTGCTCTGCTCTTTCATCTCTGCAGCAGCTCATATAGGTGTTAACAAGACTGGCAAAGACCTTTGGTGTGTCCTGCTCACTGGCACCTGTCCGTCCTTCAGTACCTATGCCAGGCAATTATAAATAGCTGTAATGTTCTTTTAGTCCATAAAAATTTCCAGAAATATTTGCTTCGGTATAGCTTTTCAGTTGAAATGCTGCACAGACTGCAGGCTGGGTATGTGAAACCCATGGCTACACAAGTATGTTTTAAAGTCTCTAGGCCGCAAGTCTGCTCCTCTTGCCAAGAGGAAAGGAAAAAATTTATAAACTGGAAACAGAACTGAAAGGAGGTCAGGGACAAACCAGGAGAAAGGAAAAGAGAGACTGCAGAAATACAGGCAGGAAAGAGACATATATTATATTAATAATGCAACTTTTTAATTGGTTGTTATGGCATACAAACCTGGTCTCCAAAAATAGTCTTGTCAAAACTGAAGGCTAGACTGGCATCTTAGCAAGTTCAGTAGTGCTTTGGCAGAAGTCATTCACTGATGTTTTACATATTATTATTAATTAATAACTTGTGTTTCTTGTAACAGTTATCATTGTAGATTCCTAGAATATTATGTGGTAGGCACAATACAGACATAGAAAAAGACACAATCCCCAATCCTGACAGCCCTGAACATAAATAAAATCAACAAGCTTGTTTCCTCATAAGGATGTATGGATAGTAATGGAAACTGGAAGCAGAAGTCATATCTATGAGCATGCTAAATATTTTCTGCACCACATCCTTAAACTGATGTATTCAGCACTTGAGGTTTCATAGTGTAGGATAAAAACAATGTGTGCACTGCACCATGCAAGCATTGTTCATCCAAACATTGTCTCAGCAATATCAGCTTGTTTTAAACAAGCTTGTGAGTTCTTTGCAGAGTAGGTGATTTCTTTTCTCTTCCTCTTTCTGACAAAACTATATGCTCTCTTCCCCATATAATGAAATTCCTTGCTTTTCTACTCTGATTATGTTTTTTTGTGAATTAAAATACTTTAATTTGAATAATTTGATTACATCTCCTATTAACATAATTCAGGACATTCGATATACACGTAAGAGTGATAATTTTTAATGTAAAGTATAAATTAGACCTTTAAAACTTTCCTTGTGAGCAGAAAAAAACCCTGGCAGCAGTTAAGAATATACCTTTTCTCAAAGTCATGTTTGTCAAAAATGGTCAAACTAGACTCTAAAACATTTACTGAAGAGATAAAAGTGTTTCCAGTGAATAACTGGAAAGGTAGTGCCAGGTTGTATAAAAATTCATAGCCTAGATTATGCAAATTTTACATTCCAAGGTTAACAAACCATTTAATAACTAAAATGTGTTCTTTAGTAAATAAGGATTGTACTGTCAATTAAACAGATTGCTTGTAAAAAAGCTTAGTGAAGCTGCATTATGTGTAGCCATTTTTTATGCTGTTAATGTTTAATAGAAAATTTTAGGCATTAACCATTTTATGTATGATTAGAAGATGAGATTCAAACCAAAATTTCGGTCATGTTTGTTGGTCTTGCTTAGGTGATTATAATGATTATGAAGGAATATATTATTTTGTAATGTACATAAAACTCTAGTTCAGCATCCATGGAGCAAGTAACAGTATGATACAGTGAGCATTAGGGAATTCAGTGATAATTCAGGAACATTCAAATTATGATTTATAATAAAAGAAGGGGAAGAAGCCCCTTTCATGGATTCTCTTTGTACTCCTGTTTTTTTAATCCAAGGTATTAAAATCTGCATAAACAAGGTATTAAAACATTTATGACCATGTTAAATATGAATGGAGAAACCTCTCATAGTCAACCAATAGGGAGTTTGTCTTGCAGAAGGAGTGAAAAACAGCTCCCCAGAGTGGTTTGTTTAATCTGTTTCACACTTCAGCTCAGCTTTCAGCCATGGACATAAGAAAGAAGGTATATGAGTGTTCATCTTTGTATTTTCCTAGTGAGTAAGCTCAATGCTATTTCACCCAGATGTTTCTGTACTGTGGCAAGTGTGGCAAGTTGATGAGGTCCACTGGGCTTCCAAGATCCACAGGTTAATGAGTGACCCACTAGCTGAAGTGGTAACCCTCTATAACACCACATGATCTCCTTGAGGGAATTTTTCTTTCTATCAGATTTTGCAGGATAGAATCTTTCTTGGTTTTCTCAGTCTCTGGTACCTAGAAAGAAAGCTTTGAATAAGTTAAATAAAAGATTAGATGAGACAAGACAGGGAAGAAAGCAATGCAGGCAATGACTGACAATGATGCCATTTGTTTAGTAAAGACACCTTGCTCCATCACCAGAACAAGATGAACTTGCACTTAGAGACAGAAGACACTGAAGTATATAGATTTTTAGTCCTACTCAATGCAATATAAGGTTTCATATAAAGTTCATATAATTTATTGAATAAAAGCCCTTCTTAGATTGAGATAGGTGTCACAAATCTGCTTCAAAGTATACTCTCATATCTTGTGCTTTAGGTAACCTTTCTGCATTAAAATGCCATCAAAAAGAAAGACATCTCTTTTTGCTTGGCTTTGCCATAGTATGGTGAAGGGCAAGGCCTGGAGTGGTAAATTTGGGCTGGGTTTTAGGGCAGAAACCTTGGTAACGCATCTCCATCTCCCCAAATCTAGCAGAATAGTTTAGATACAGTGATGCTCCATTGCTTTCATTAAACATACACAGTGATCTGAAACTAGATCCACCTGAGGATTTTCACTGCCCCACTGCCCAGCTGCCTAGGAATTCCAGGGACAAGAGGTAGGATTTCCCATAAATATTCTTTTATTCAGGGAATTTTTATATGATAATGTTAAGCAATTATATGATCAGTATCTGAGTTCTATTCCGTCAGCTCAGTTTTTGATTCTGCATGGAGTAAAGCCCAAAACCATTGTTGTTTTTTTCCTTTTCTCCAAGTAAAAATACACTGTTTTCTCACACAAAGTATGTGATGGCTTCAATATTTTTATAACTTATTAAAATGTTCGTGCTTGGTTTCATACAAGAGAAAATCTTTCTGTGAAATTAAAGAACCTGCTTTTTAAGTAGCAAGATCTTGATGAAGCTGTATTGACTTAAAATTGAAATAGCTCCGAAGTATCCTGTTTTATAACAAATGCCAGTTCTTAACAGTCTCAACAGCCAAAGTATATATATACCATGTTTGAAATTGCTTCTGTGGCATGCAATTATTGGGGGAAATACTTTTCTTTTTAATGATATATTTTCTATTTTTTCCCATCTGATTTCCAAACCCAGGAATACTCTAAAGACCAATGGTTTTAATGTCTTCACATTGTAGGTTTCAAAGTTAACCAAGATTGTTGGAACAACTCCAGAGAAGGGCCACAAGGATGATCAGGGGACTGGAGCACCTCCCATATGAAGATAGGCTGAGAAAGTTGGGGCTGTTCAGCCTGGAGAAGAGAAGGCTGCGTGGAGACCTCATAGCAGCCTTCCAGTACCTGAAGGGGGCCTATAGGGATGCTGGAGAGAGACACTTCATTAGGGACTGTAGTGACAGGACAAGGGGTAACAGGTTAAAACTTACACAGGGGAAGTTTAGATTGGATATAAGGAGGAAGTTCTTTCCTGTTAGGGTGGTGAGGCACTGAAATAGGTTGCCCAGGGAGGTTGTGAATGCTCCATCCCCAGCAGTGTTCAAGACCAGGTTGGACGAGGCCTTGAGTGATATGATTTAGCGTAAGGTGTCCCTACCCATGGCAGAGTGGTTGGAACTAGATGATCTTAAGGTCCTTTCCAACCCTAACTATTCTATGATTCTATGATTGTAAGATTTTTCACAATCTGTTTTGTTCTTTCTATTCTCCAGATTTTAACTTTACCCAAATAGATATTTTTATCAGAGTCCTTCTATTTGAGTAGTTTCATGGGTGAAGAATGGATGAAGTATTATTATATCTTACTGCAAATGTTTTGGTTGTCCAAATCTCACTCTAATTTTCAAAGCTGCTGGAAAAATTTAGATATGGAAATCCTCTCTAGCTGTCCTGTGGATTTAACACTGCTCCCAGTGAAGTCAGTACTGGTCCTTTTCCCAGTTCCAGTGTAAGTGCTTCAGCCAATACCTCCGGAATTACCCTAACCTGTGGAGATTAACATCTTGGTCACCCACATTAATAAGGAGCTCTCTGCATTGGAGGGGGACACAAGCTTTTTTGAAAGCAAAATTATGAGATACTTGAGCCTAAAGGAAGGAGGAGGAGGAAAGTAAGGAAAAGGAGGTTAAAAATAAGGGAGGACAAAAAGAAGGGGAGCAAGGAGAATTAACCAAGTCCATCAGTTGTTTTGCTCATGTGTAAATACTTGGTTGTGTCTGGGAAGTCCGTTCCTGGAGTCAGCAGGAAAACGAACTCCAGCACAGGGCTCCATGGAGCATGTCCCTCGGCTGGCTGGCTTGCTTCTGTGTGAGCCAAACCCCTGAAGTGTAGATGAAGGAAAGAGACAGAGGTGCCAAATATTGGGATGCAGCTGTCTGACTTTTCCATATAAAAGTCAGCAAAATAGAGATCTACATATTTTGTAAAACTCAAACCAGCTTCCAAAAGAAGGTCATAGAATTAAAACAAAAACATCTCAAAACATTTACAAATAATAAGTGGATTATGATTTGAGGTTCTTTCTTACCTAACAGATGGCAAGCCCAGCATATTTGCTGATCTGGGGAAAATCAGGCTCTTTCTCAAGCAGCTGTGAAGAGTATAGTTCATACTCTGTAACCAGATATCTTGATTAAGTACTTTAAGGTAATTAAGCCTATATATATATATTTATATATATATATACACACATGTATATATACTCATATATATAAATTTGGGGTTTTTTTTAATTCTCAGGATACAGTCTTTTGTAATTCTTTGATTACCTCCATGACATCTCTCCATGTTTTGTTTTCTGTTTCCTAGCTGACATTTCAGTCATTTCATATTTCAGTCAAAAATATTGCGTTCCTGAATTCTTTGACTTTCTGCTTTTTCTGCTTCATAGCAGTCCTGTCCTCACTCCCACTCTGAGTCTTATCCAATACTTGTTGATGTTAATAGAAAAAAATTCCATCAAAATCAGCAGATCTGGGGCAGGCTTGTTCTCTAAAGTATTAAGTAACAGCAGGTAGGAGGCACATATGTGAAGCACAATTATTAGACCAAGGGGAAAATCTGGACTTTTCCAGACTTTCTGTGATCCTGGGCAAATCACTTCATATCTTGGCACCCTGAGGCCCTCCACCTCTCATACTAATGATGATACTCACCAGTATAAAGCAGTTAACATTGTACAAATGAAAGGAGTTATACAACTTGTGGGCAATATTATTCCTCCTGAGGATAGTCTGATAGCACGGCCTAGGAAACTGGAAGTTTGTCAACTCTTACGTTGAGTCTTCTGACCACAGAAGACTTTTAAAAGTTGCTGCACTGTATTGCTTTTCAGATTAGTCATTATACAATTCTTAACTGAAGTCCAAGTTGGTGGCCATCCAAACTTCAGGAGCCTCTGCTCTAGGGAAAAGCAGTCTGCTATCAATGAGGAGAAGGGAGTGAGGGGTAATGCTGATGGATGTCCCAGTGTGACATCAGATAGCAAATCAGGCAGAACATGAGGACAAGAAAAGGCTGTTCATGGTTTAGAGGAACGTTATGCCACAACTTTGGCTAAGAAATCAAGGAGTTACACTTTTTGCTATGGAGTTGATAGTGGTATGGAGTTTTATCACATCAGAGCTTACCAGGCCGCACAGACCTCCTGAGAATAGCTTTGGAACTTGGAAGGAGTTCATCTTGTTATCAGTCCGTGTTTCAATCTGCTGAAGCTTCCATGTAAATCTAGCAGCAACTCCTTGTTTACCCCATCAGAATGATCTCAATTCTAAAAGAAAGCCTGTGGACCATTGGGTGTCCAATTGTTCAGAGCGAGGGACCATTCTATAGTGATATTATCAGAAGGTGTCAAAAGAAAAAAGCAAGACTTTGATGAGAAAATGCCAAAATCCATTTTCTGCTCAAGGTGTCATTGGATTCCAGGTATCCATTGCAATGCTTTTCCAATAGGATGCCTGGTCGGGGGAAAAATAGGTAAAGTGACTCTCAGCAGGACAGTAAAGTTCTTTTTATTTTATTTCCCTTTTTTCTTCAGAATGGTTTCTTTCTGTAAGAATGTAAAGTAAAGCCAGAAGTCTCTAAGGTATCTTTTCAACAGACTTCCAATCTGTAATGATGGCTCCAATTGCCAAAATATTTAAAAGGCCTCTGAAAGTCGGACAGTGCAGATATAAAACCTTTTCTCAGGCCTGAAGACCTAGATTATAGTATTTTTATGGAAACATTTAAAATAGGACCATAAAAAAAAGGCAAGGATGAAATCCTGCCTCTTTTTTCTGCTAAATAATCCCTTTCAGGAAGTCCATTGCAAGTTGCATTTAAAACTATTTTGGCACCTGACCATAGCACTTACCTAATGTTCTTTCAAGTTGCCTCTGTCAGTTGAAAAAAGACTTTCTGGTGCTGAAACTGTACCAGGTTCATTAACCTCTGTGTTAATGCGAACCCAAAGTTTTTGAAGACCCTTCCTCTTACATGAGCTCTTTAGTGAATCTAACTGGGACTATTTTGGGGCCATTCAAGCTCAGACTGTATTATGTGGATAGCACAATGAAGGCAGTGCAGGGTTACTGTTTTCCCTTTAGGTTGAACAAGTTTGCAGAGACCTGTTTGACAGAGGGTAAGAATATAAATAAGCCAGTGTACTAATAGGAGAAGCGAGTGTGTTTGTCATATTGCATCCCTCATTGCCAAACCTAGGCTATGGACGTGGATGGTTTACTTGCCTGCTTTGGTTTGTGTGCACATCTCAGACACGCCTTGGCTACATGTAGGAATGACACTTTTCTCCCTTCTTTTGTTTCTAGTGGGAGAAGTTCCAGGCTTCTGAGCCAGAAGCTTATTATGCTGCAGCAAACGCCTTGGCTTGAATGGTCAGGAGACCTGATCTACCCTGTGGTATTCACTAGACCTGAAATTTAGACAAGATTATGAGGTTAATGAGGTTAAGAGGTTAATAAAGTTATAAGGGGAGGCTTCCTGAAAGCAGGAACGAATAAACTCAGGATTTGTTGGTGAGATTTCATAAAGATATAACCTAAGGTAAAGGAGATACAGAAACATTCTATAGGAGCAAGCACAAACTATCAAAAAATGGCAAAAGAGTAAAAAGTTTTAAGAAGTTTTGGTTACATGGTTAACTCTTTATGGACATTTAACTCTAGAAGGAAGCGCATAGGAAATGGGACATAAATTGAATAGGGTATAATAATGACTCAATAGCACTAGCTAAAGGCAAAACTCAGCTAGGGACAGGAAAGTAACAAGAAAATGTTCTATTGTAAATTGATATTATTAATATATCATGCATTTATGTTAATTTATGTCTGTATATACTAACAGGAAGTACAATGGTATTTCCAGTTTGTTGTTCATTAGAAAGAAGAGCTAGCAAAAGATGATACCCTGAAGATTCAAGTGTTTTCTGCATCTGTTATAATTTAGAAGATCAGCTGGTAACTAATCCAATACTGTGTAAAGCCACAGTCTAGCACACACTTAAAAGAATCCTTAGATGAGCTGGGTGTTTTGCAATAATCTGAACTTGACAAAAGTCATCCATTCAGCTAAAGAACTTGCTGAAGTAAGCTAGAAAAAAACAGCAGTTATCTTTGAGAATCTGTGGAGATCAATTTTAATACTGAGTATGTGAAATCAGCAAATACAGCAATTACCTTGAGAACTAAAGAGTAGGAAATTCTTGTTAAACCAAAGTGTTATAGAATGAATAGATAATGAAAGAAACCATCCATAGGCATTTGGAAGATAACAGGAGGATGAGCAATGTGTTTTTACAACAAAAGTTAATATCAAGCTCATCAAATTTCCTTCTAAAATGAAGAAGTCAATGATGAAGCAAAAGATAACATAGGCTAACTCTGAGACAATTTGAATTGCGTTAATGACAGGCAAGCTAGGAAGATGTAATCTTGCTGAAACCATTACGCCCATATACAGGACAGAGTTGGAACCCAAAGAGAAGGTATCAATATGTTGAGTGAAATCTTCAATACCAGAATAAGCAACTTGAGTGATGGAGAGAGAATTGTAGTATTAAAGCTTGTCACAGATAAGCAGCTAGGGTAGATTTCAGGAACGTTGAAGGGCAGGATAAAGTTTCAAAGAAACTGAAAAACTGAGAAATCATCAAAATGGTTGGCTGAAATACTATGGAATTGGTGTAGATCATCACCAAGGACAACCAATTGCACAAATCTCAGGTAGGAACAGCTGTATAGGTGCAGATCTTTAAAAAAGGACCAGAGATGAAAAGCAAACATAACCTAAGAGTGTCAGGATGTTGGAAGATGGCAAACCTCATTCTGAGATGCATAAACAAGGGTATGGCCTCCAAAGTATAATACTCCAAGGGGCATATGATGTCTCGTATTGAGCACTGCCTTTGAACAAATGTGTAGATAACTGGAGGAAGTTCAGAGCAGCAGCGATTTATCAGAGGACTACAGACAAGGGTGTATGAGGATAGGAAGACTGATTTGGGATTCTTTAACGGAAGACACACAAGGCTGAGCATGGAGATAGGTGTGTAAAAGGTAGTTCCAGATTAAGGTAATATCTGTAGTGAACAGTGCAAGAAGTCACCAGCCTAAATCACAGCATAAAAGATTCTGGCTTAACACCGTTTTAAACATTTTTTAACAGGAAGGAGTGTGAAGCATTGGGTGAGATTGTCTGAATAAACTGTGAAATTGCAGCCAGTGGTGGCCTTGAGAAACAGGCCATAATAGGCATTTATCTCCTCAGCCCTTTTGTCCTTGTCTCAGACACTGCCTTCCTTTCAGCTTGATCATATTTTTGAAGTCGTAACCACAGAATATTTCTCATTCACTGCAATAAATTCTTAAACAGTTGTGGCAGTGTAAGTGCAGAAATAAAATAGAAAATAAAGTGGGGAAATACAGGAAAATCACAGGGGGATAAATATTAGGTTGTTGCATATTTTCTCAGCACCTTTAATGCACAACCCTTGAAAGACTAAAGGAGAAAGGATTGCTAATGTCACCACAGTGGAAGTCCAGGAAAAGAGAGGGACTTGAAAGAGGGAGATTTATTCTTGTGACTGAGGAGTAAGCAACTGCTATTTTATCCATAAATGTTGCTCTCTGTGGCAGAGATACTTGGAAACATAAGATGAAGTTGTGAAATATTGTACTTGTTGATTTTTCTCAAGAGGACGTGACGCTACCTCCAAGTGCAAAGCCTTCAGTTGTTGTACTAGCAATTACTACATTGGCCCTGCTCAGAGCACTGATCCATGCTCTCAGCTTTTGCAGTCCCTGCTTCTCTTCCCAGTTTTGTCCAGAATGCTGCCTGTTGAACAACTCATCCTCAGTGCTCTAAATGCTAAATGTAGATCTTATTCAGTTTGGATGAAGGCTAAGAATGTATTCTGAAGAATTTCATGCTAGGCTTGTCTGTTCTCTGTATTTTGAAAGATGTCAGAGCCAATGCCCATTTGAGGGCACATTTATGAGAATTCTCATCACATCAATACACTAATTGTATTCAAAGGATGTTTCTGCTCACTGTTTCTTATGATCCATCCATAAGCAGGAAGCAGCAAGATTGGGACAATTTCTGCTGTGTTTGTACAACCCGAGAATGAATAAGTTATATATAACTAAGAGCTTTAAAAGCCTGGGACCTAATACTGATCTCTAAGCTAGGATTTTCTCACTTGTTTTATACTTAATGTATTAAAACCTGTCTTCAGATATAACCAAAAGATAAATGTTGTACGTTTGTCTGCCCTGTCTGCCAGATGTCTCTGTAGCAACAGCTGTACTTCTAGGTGTGCTGATGATGCTACAAATCTTAACGTTATTGCATAAATATTTTGAGTAGCAGATGAACCTTTTTCTGGAAAAGCTTTGTCTTCAATGTATAGTAACTTCTGCAGAACAGTTTCATTCCACTTCTGTTATAAAATTATGATAACAGAAATCATGACAGAGAAATAAGAATTTGTTAATGTGTTGAAGATATGTGTAATTAAGGATGCTAAGTGTGCATATTTTTAGCTACTTGCAATTTAAGGCTGTAGTGGCCAATGCATGTGAGATGCTTCTGTTGGGGCCCATAAACAGAGGCAGTTAATGTACAGGACGCAAAGACAGTTGCAAAGTTTTGAAAGCAAATTTGCTTACAACTTTCTTTTGACAAGCTGTCCAATACAGAGAAATAATAGCTACAGTAATCTTCTTTTAGTTATGTGGCTAATCTTGTTTGGTTTGACTTCCTTGCTATTTATTTCAAATATTGAAAGAAAAAGGGAATAAATTTTGAACTAAGATAAAACAAAAGATGATTTACACTGTCTTGTGAGTCTTGTTTTGTTTTATTTGGTTTTTCTGGCTCTGATTTTAACATTTTTTCCTGATGTTCTGACTAGCAGAATGTCACTACCAGTTTGAAGAGAGACAAACTCATTCCATTATGACACAGCAGCTATGACAACCTCTTTTAGTGTCGCTTAATGGTGTGCTCAAGAATGTCCAAACAGCTTGCACATATTTCTGGTTTTGCTGTTTCAGGGACATGAAAACAGAAGCTTCAATTGTATTGAAATATAATTCAGAACAGCTTAATACATTGGGAGCAGTTTTTAGCATCTGTATGCTTGCCCATATTTCTAGTGATAAGTTGTCCACTAGTCTTCGAAAAGATACATTAAGCCTCTCTGATAAACTCAAGTAAGCTATAGTCAACACAACAGAAGTGCTGTTTAATTGGATGTGGAGACTAAATACTTGATGGTGACTGTTCAGATTTTCATTTTTCATTCTCAAAAACCAAGGAAGGAATAGCCCAGCTCATCTTGGCCTGCAGTTTCCAATTGAAATACTGTGTGTGACTGCCTGTTTTGATCTGGCTTCTGAGGGATTTCTGTGAAAGTAGTGCCAAATCATAAAAATCACCATAATAAATGAGACACTTATCAGCAAATTTCAGTAATTGGAGGAAGGAATTTGCTGGACACGGTGAAATTTGTTTCAGAAATAGTGTTTGAAAAGATTAGGCAAAACTATTATCTGCTTGCTAAAATGTATAGTTTGGAAAAATGTAGTAAATCATAGGATCATAAAAAAATTCATGTTGGAAGGGAACTCAGGAGGTCTTCATCCCAACCTCCTGCTCAAAGCAGGGTCAGCGCTGAGATCAGGCTGGATTGCTGAGGGCTTTGAGCAAGCCCAGTCGAGGTTGAACACCCTTGACCCCATCCCCACCCAGGATGGAGACTGCACAGCCTCTGGGTCATCTGCTCCAGTGTCTGATTGCCCTTACTAGGAAAAAGTCCAGAGGTCTCAACTCTGGTTCTGAAGAGTTCCTTCAGCTTATGCCCAGAGTCTCTTATCCACCCATCAGGTACAGTTGTGAAAAGCCTGTCTCCCTATATTCGTGGTCATCTCCTCATTGACACTGGCTGGCGACTGCTGATAGCTCCCCTCAAAGCCATCCCTTCTCCATACTGAACCAGTCCAGCTCCCTCAGCCTCTTCTTGAGAAAAAGTGCTCCTGTCTTAACCATTTGGTGCTCTCGATTGAACTCACTCCAGTTTGCCAATGTCTGTCTTGTACTGGGGGCCCTAAAATGGGATCTCAGTAATATATCTCAAACTCAGAAAATAGTTTCTGTCTTCATCTTCCCCACTGCAGAAGAGAAGCTCATGAGGTCACTCTCTGAAGTTTTCATAATGCAAATCAGGTCCCAGGTAGGGTACCACAGGCTTTGATTCTAGGTTTAGAGTAATGATTTCCTTTTATTCCCGCACTGATGTTTCTTTTACAGTTCATACACTCACACTGTTTTTTTCCCTCAGACCTCTATGATAAAATCAGTTCAGATTTCTGATTTTTTTCTTTTCATTAACATGTGCCTTTGATCTGACTTAAGTCTTGCTCTGCATCAATTAACCTTGAGAACAGGAGGTACAGCAATTGCCAAACAATACTGTTTTGCTTCCAGACTGTCTGAGGGGGACTAGGACCTTTATTCTGTTGCCAGAGCCCAGTATTTGTTATCCCAATGCTGGCCTGACTTTTGCTATCTTTGCAGGTAGTGGAGGGTAGAAAGAAAGAATATTACTTTGGGCAAGACTTACTTATTCAGAACTACTTGTGAGGAGGCTAGAAAGAATTAGTAGAAGTAACACTGTCATGGGTGTTTCAAAATAAAAGCAGTCCAAATTTACCCCCTTTTTGGGTGCTGCACCTATAAAGCACACTTACGGCAGAGCCATTCTTTACTTCTGTTGTGGTTTAACCCCAGCTGATGCCATATCATATGGAATATCCCTTGGGTCAGTTGGGGTTAGCTTGGCCCCCATAGGGGTGATTTAGCCTTCAGGATTTTCCTGATTTTTATGCATTTATAGTTATAGAAGTGAAAAACAAACATTTTGAAGTGGATTTTAGTTTTAAGAGATGTGGAAGAACAACTTCCTACATATTCCAGCAGTTTACAGCTGTTATATTTTTATTAGCAGTCTGGTATAAGTGCATTTCCTCTCCACCCCGAAATTGTCTACAACTAGAGATTTAAATCTGAACCTTCTTCCATTCACACAGAGGTTTTTGGAGGATCCTGAGCTTGGACTCACACACAATTCCCATTTCCATTTGACAATGTGCACTGAAGAGAGGCTGGGAGGAAGAGTGTGCTGTGAAGAGGAGATCCAGGACTGTCATCTTCTAGGCTTAAATTATAAATAATCACAATCCATGCACCATCAATCAAGTAAGTGGCTTTTAAATCATAACTAGAAAATGTGTTTGTTGCCTTCTTATACTTGTGTCTTTCAGATTAACATTTTTACTTACTGGCTAGCAAGTGATCCCATGAACCAGCTGTTCCAGAAGCTGTGCCTTTGGAGGAAAAAAGCAAGTGTGGGAGATCAGTGACAAAACGGCATTTGCCTATGACTCTGGAGCAAGGCTGCCATTAGTGTGGTACTGGATTCCTGCTGGTGCCTCTCTTCCAGCATAGACACTTTGGCTTCTGTATCCTGGAAGTGAGATGTGGGGATGGGCAGAGAATGGAAGCATGGCCAGGTTGAACACAGAACCTCAGAAGAGATTTGGAGTCCTGAGCATGATATTATCTGGGAGCAGGAGCCCTTGTCACCTGAGTTCAGGTGACTATAGAGTTAGGAATGCTAGAGGTTATGTGATGGACTGCAGTAAAATAACTTCCAGGTTCTATTTTGGATATGGCTGCAGGCCCATCACAGCTCCGAGTGTGATTTTGGCACAGTAGGAGCATATGCTGAGCCTATGGGTGGATCTTTGCCTAAATCTAATCTAGAGTCAGACCAGAACACTGCATCCTTGACCCTGCTCCATACACCTGGCTTTGGTGGGTACAGGTCCCAGATAAGAAAATGAGAGGATCGTGGAACAGAAATGTCAGCCTTTGTTAGGAAATAAATGCCTAACAGTATAAAACAGATTAGTGTTACTTTAATTTCAGCAGTGCCTGATGGATTTTCCTTTGTTAGGTTAAGTTAATACAGGTATTTTCCAATTGTCTTTATCTGATTAAAGTGCCTTGATCATTAAATAGAAGCTCAGGAGTACTATGTTCTGGGTCACTAATTAAATGTTGCTCTGGTCCTCCCTATATTGTTTCATATTCCACCAGAAGGAAAATATACTCCCCAAAATTGCAACCAACAGAAACATGAGAAAAAGCACTTTCTGTCTGGTAAGTATCTTGCTTATGTCCTTTTGTGATGGTTTTTTTTCACCCAGAAAAGAATGATATGATATAGAGTGACTTCCACTTCAAACATGTTTTCCCATTGCTGCTCTACCAGCTCTGAAAATTGCTTTTGTTTGGATATTGTTATTATCTGCTAGAGACTGATAGGAATGTGGAGTCACTCACTGGGAAAGGGAAACATGGTTCTCATTCAGAAGGAATGCAGCTTCATCCACACAGTTTACAGCACAGTTGTATTTGAAGTTGAGCCGCAGGATCTTGTGGCAGTAAAAATCATTGTGATTTATAGGAAAATGTCACTCTGGCTGTCTCCTCTATAAAAGCTTTTTACTACTCTTGTTGAATATAAATCAGAATTATGTGGCCAACAAAATGATGGTTTTGGCAAAATGTTGTGAAGACAAAAAATAAACGGGTTTGAATTGTCTTGGCTTTATTCTGCAGAGAGATATTACTGGAATTTATTGCCTTGCCAAGATCAATATCCTTGTCCTTAAAAATAGGTGTGTGTAACTGTATGTCTAAATTCATATCCAAATTAATTTAAGGATGTTCTCCATGAATTTTACCTTCAAACCACAATAACGGTAAAACTTAACTGACTGCAATGAAGCTGACAGAATCTCAGAATCTCACTCTGGCCGTATTTGTAGCACCAGACTTCAAACTCTTCGGAGGTTTTGTCTCTTTCTAGAGGAAACTGCCATGGGTCTCAGCATATCTGACTCAAGGGTAGCAAACTTCACCCAGGAATTTAAGTAGGAGATTAACCTCTCCTCCCACACCGCTTATTAGTTTCATTTCTAAGTAAAACTATGTGACAACAAGTAAATGATCAACAGTTATTTGTCACAGTTCAGTGTTTCTGACTCTGGGGTGAAGTCAGTAGGGAAATTAATAAGATTAGTGTAAGGTAAAGGAGGCCAGGAGATAGTGAATAGAGGTGACAAGAATGTGAGGCTAGTCCTGCACCAGCTCTTTCATAGCCATGGTGTTATTCAGGGGTTGCCATTTCAGCCACGTGTGGTTAATGGGTGTCTAGCCAGTGTGGTTGCCTGAATTTGGTTGTGGACAGGTTATGTGGGCTATGGGGAAAATATCTTCAGCTTGCTCTGACACCCAAAGTCCCAGCTCTAGGCTGTTCCTGAGTGGAGCAGAAGGATCCACAGAGACACAGGGACACCTCTCACTGTTAATTGCTCATTGAGTCCTATGGGAATGGTAGATCTCAGCTAAATGAGGAATAGCAGGGCAGAAGGGTTAGCTTCATCTTCACTTGCTCTACCAGCACTTAAGGCAGGATGTAAATATTGTTTGAAGAAACTCTGTGTTTGCAGCATACAGAAGACTGGGCTAGACAGAGATTGTAACCCTCCCTTCTGGCCTTTATGTGTTTATGAGTTCACAGATCCTTCCCTGTACTTAAAAGACAGCTGAGAGCTGAACATCTGTGCATGTCTTCTACTCGTAATTAGTTGTACAGCAGCTGGAACAGACAGCACTCTCCTGACTGGCACATTATTCAGCATACCCAGTTCAGAGAGGTGACCTGATCAGAGGTGCCAGCAAAGATGTACAAACCACAGAAGAGCTAGGGCATGCAATGGGACAGCCCACAAGAGACTCACATGACCTACACAAACACCTGTCCTAAGAAACTTCTCGTTTCTTAGAAGTCCACATCTCAAAGAATATTGAGTAATATCATGTAGGGGGCAAAATAATCCACCTCTTGCTTCTGTAGCAGTGCCAACAGAATTCTAAAAGGTGAGACACAAGGAGCAGGCCCAGGCTAGACATAATCTTGTTCTGAGGCTTTGTTCTTTGTTGGATAAAGTATCATGTAGTTCACATTAGATGGTAGGTCACAAATGCTGCAAAGAATATTTCCATGTCAAATCATAAATAAAAAATAGAATGAAGGATGATTAAATTAAAACTGCAAATTGACTGCATAAGTCAGAGTTGATATGGACTTAGGAAGCAGTGTATAATACATTTAATGTTCGGAAGTGTGAATATATGTGGTAATGAGCCCTGATTTACTTTTATTCCATTCTATTTGCTGTGTATGAAAAATGATGGCATATTGCTATGAAGGGTCATTATGGTATTCCTAAAATATACTGAAATATGTTCCTAAAATATACTCTGCTGAGTGTTCAGGATTAAATGATACAGATTTCTGACTTCTAAATTACAGGTGTGTTTTGTGATATATTTCCGCCTCAGTCTTCCCATCTGTGCAATGGAGATAAAGCTGTCTACTTTCTTTCTTCAAGGAAGCACTGGTAAGATTAGAGTTAATATTAAATAGGATTTTAAAAATGGAAAGGATGAGAGAAGCACATAACCACATCTGTCTTGCCTTACATGCGTAGTGAAATGTGTTTCCCTTTGCCTCCATTACCAGAAGATTGCGACAGCCCAGAACATTCAGCAAAAGCAATCGCACATGTTGGCTACACCCACATATTTCTGACGCTGTTGGTGACAAGTATACAGTCTGCATACCTCCAGGAATGAGCATGGACTGGTTCCTATAGAAAATGAAGATATAGCAACTTAACCCAAGTGCTGACGAATTGTGTCTATCCCCATCCAGCTTTTTGCTGCAACGAGAAAAAAGTAATAAATTAAATCAGTACTTTTACTTCTTCCTCCACAAGACAATAGGCTTTCATTCCTTTCTTCTATTATGCCGATGTGTCATAAATGTCAATGTGGTATCGTTCAAAGTCACTTCAGTAGGATCAGATACTGAAGATCAAAGTGAGAAAGAAATTGGAATGAAAATCGTGTTGAAATTTGAATAATAGGGAGAACTTTAAATGTTAGAACTGTTCACCTCCTGGAGGTTTATAGTTAGCTACTGTATTCTCCTGAGGACTGCTGTATACACAGTTTGTTAGCCAATACTTCTGGCAGGAGGGGAAGCAGGAATATGGAAAACTTCTAATATGGAGAACTATTATAATAATTTCTTCAGTCTTTTCAGAGGAAGGTTCTTGTTTAAATTTGCAGTGGGATACACATGATAGATAATATAAGCACACAAAAATTTGCAAGTTTTGGTCTGTAAAATCCAGCTTTTCAAATAGAAAGTTTTAAGTCTCCAGGCAAGCAGATTTCATTGGTTTGGAGGAATTTATGGCTCTTACACTCTGAAACTAAGAATGTGTATTTATTTAGTAATTAATTCCTGGATTTGAGAAGAAAATAATATTCACCAAAATACAAAAACACTTGACCAAAACAGAAAGTACATCTTGTTGTTTTCTCTATAACTGTCATTGCTTTCAAGCCACTTATCAGTGACAAGAGCCACGTGAAACCAGTAGCTAAAATAAGCTTTCTAGAACAGTAATTTTGCAATCACTGAGCTCTTATTTTGTTCCTGTAGTCAGTCACAGCCCTTGTGGAGCCTCCTTTGCTCCCGTCATTGCCTTGGATAGTTATTAATGTTTTGGGCAGACAATTACACTCCTTATGTTTTAAACTCCTTCAAGTAGCAGAACCAGGCACTGGCTTTAGTTTGTGGTTGCTGGTGCATTGCAGAACCTCTCTTTCTTGCTTCTGAGGATGGAAAGCCCAAGCCAGAGCCATTTTCAGGAGCAACGTCTAACTATAAAGGAATACGATAGCAGAACCAAATGAATTAGCTAAATTCCTACTTCACCTAGCAAATAATAAATGCACAGGTGCCATCACTGGTCTTATTTCTTTACTATTGAAGAGTGTTCTGAGATTTTGAATTAACACACATAGCTTAGAGTCTCTCCCCTTCCCGATGTCTGTTATAAATGCATTTTCTGGTAACATATGCATGGTCCAAAAGGTCACATGAAGGATATTTTGGAAGAGTTCCTCTCATGCTGTATCAGTGATACCTAAGTTATCCAGTCTTGAAACAAGCCTATAGCCCACTGTGCTTGCAAGAACTACAAATTCTTTTACATTTATATATATAGAGATATACATATGTATATCTATATAGATATGTGTATATATGTACATTTTTATATATATTATGTATATATACATATATATATCTATATATACTGCTTTTGATTTAATCTGGATTTATGAGACATAGGAAACCTGAATAAAGGCTTCACCAATCTATGTATCTTAGTGCTGGGTGTCAGGGAGATGTCCCCAGAAATGTTTCCCTAAGTATCCACTTCAGTGGGTGACTTTGCTGTCAGCCATGTGGTATCACTGCAGGGCGAAACACATAGAGGAAGGGTGCACCAAAGGTTTATGCCACTACCTTGAATATACCTGAAAGCAGAGCAACTAGCCAGAGGTTGGCCCTCTAAAAGGAATCAAATGAATTCTTTCAGAAAGAACTCTAAAATACTCCTGAGGGCAAATAATGCAAATGGGTGTTGAGTTTGGCCTAAAGCCCAGCCTTATGACTTGCACAACAGAACAGATGTAGCCAATAGGTCTGTGGCTACTCACAACCTTGAGTGCTTCGTGTTAAGGAAAGAGTAGAAGAAACGGTGAGGATGTAGGCTGTCAAAATTCATGGTGTTTAATATTTGCAGAGTTTTAACAAAATTTGTTTTACTAGCAGATTACATCAGGATCTTCCAGCAACACAGATATGAAGACATAGATGAAATAGGAAAGGAGGATTTCTGCACAATATGGTAAGAAAGAAGGTGAATCACTGTGATACCCTGCCATTGTCCAGGTTTAGAAATGGCTAGTCAATATCAGTGGGCACCATATATTTTTTTGCTTGACCTTTTGGTGAGTCACATAATAGCAGTGCTTTCAGCTGTCCTGGCATTCAGTGCAGGGCTGGGTAGGGTACACATATGTTCTGCCATTAAAAACAGCCTTTTGAGAAAGAAAATAACATTTTGGAATCTGAACTGAAAGAAAAATACATGGGGTTTGCCATAAGTTGACACAAATTGGCTGTCTTATTAATCTTCATAAATCAAGTTCTATGAATAGATTAGCAACATGATTCTGCTGGTAGAGAGAGCCTGGTGTATACCTGATAAGCATCCAATCTATAGACCAGCGTTTTCAATTCCTTCTTAATTAGAGACTCAGCTGTGCATGCCTCCAATTGCATGAGCTGTCACTGGGAGGAGTTCTGCCAGAGCTGGGGGCAAAATGATGGAAGTGGCAGCATGACTTCAGCTGTACCCACAGAAATCCACATGCACAGCCACACCTACACCCATCCTTCACAGCACACATGATGAAATCACACAGTGCATTACCTGGTATGTTCTCAGGCAGGACACAAAAACAGGAGCCAGATTCTGAAAAGATGGAGACAGAAAGCTCTGCTAAACGAGGTTCTGTCTTCAGACACAGGCTATGAGATGGCCCCCAGCTTTACTTTCCCTGAGGATCCTACCACAGGAGCCATTTCCTCAAGCTCTAATGGGTATGTAGCAAGCTTATTCTGCTGTCATGCTGACTTACCTTCATGGCCAAAACCCTGGAAGCAGGGTCAAGTCTGTACCTACTGGCACAGATCTGAGAGGACTGAGAGGACTGGTTATGTCTCCTCTGATCATTCATTGTATACTACTGAGATTTGGAGACAAGCTAGAGGAAAGTATCTGTGTAGCTTATGTGCCTTTATGTTCCTGCAGGCTCTCAAAAGAAGCAGACACAATATAATGCCACGTTAAAATGCCATCTCAGATATATTTGGCGAGAGCACCTGGGTGCTGTGAGACACTTGACTTAATTCTACCACCAATTCAAATGGAGTGCTGGGCTGCTTTCCTGTCTCTGTTTGGATTTTAAATCCTCTCTGGATACCTCTGAAATAATCTCTGCCAGAGACAACTTATCGCAAGGTATTATTGAAATACTCCCAAGCAGCACATTTATGTCTTTCTTATTCTTGGCCTAGAACAGGTCACAAAAAATGGGAGGAATTTTAAAGAAAATTCCCAGAAATGGGTGCCAAGAATACTCCCCTTTTTGCCCCAAAGTCTCATCTTCCCCACGTTTAGGGTGAACAAGCCAAGCGTGGCTTTGCTTCACCCATATCCCTGGTCTGTTTTCCAGGAATAAAACATGAAGTGATGTGCTCTCTGCAGGTAAGATCACCTCCCTGCTTGGGTACAGAAGTAGGATAGCATTCAGATGACGTGGAAGGCTACTGAATAGACTCTTCAGTCTCCCAGACATCCCAGGTAAAAATAGATGGATTGCTACTGGGAATTCCCTTGTTTAAGGTGTTGGCAGTAGGCTTCTGCAGTGTTGCAGTTATATATATATATATAAAAATATATGAAATAATAAGTATTCCACCTGCTGCATTTTTTAAAGACTTTCTGGTAACAAGTTCCATCTTCCTGTCTCCTCCGCAAGTCCATGGCCAGGGAACCTGTGCAATACATGAACTTAAGCACTTTTCCATAGCTGCCTCTCTCAGCAGCTTTTGCCAGCTCTGACCATTCAGCAGATCATTCCTCCAGAGCAGGACCCTCAGGACAATCAGTAACAGCTCCACCACCCATCCTACCTGTGCTTTAAATCCCGTAAGTGGAAGCCTATTTGTTTCCTCTTTAAGCCTTGTCAAGCACTTGGCTTATGGCTTGGACTTTGTGTACTGAGCACTTAACCAGAGTCCAAGGTAAAGTATTAAATATTTGTGATACATGGTGAATGAATATAAAAGTAGGCGAGGAAGGACTGTTAACAAACCTTCCTCTAGACTAACGGAAAGAAAATGGCAAGAGTGAGTGGAGGATTTTCCTAGAGCCAGTACCAGAAAGCCAGCAAGTGTTTGAAGTAAATTTGTGATAAAAGGCTCATTATAGATACTGGAGAAATTTTAATAAAATAAATGTGGAAAATTCCAGCTCTTTAATCTTTAGCGTTAATTCCCGCAGGAATGCTTAGGGTTTTGTCTCCCGCAGTATTTTAGCGGCATATACTGTATTTACAGTGAACAGAGGTTTGTGTTCCTTGTGAAGAAGAAGGTGTTTAATTTGTTGAGAAAAGTTGTCCTCAGAAAAATAACTATGTGGTTTTACAAAAAGGGTAATGTTTTTCTTTACACGTAGTAAACCAGATTCATTGCGAGCAGTTGACATGTCCTGTTTTTCCCACCATGTTTTTCAGTTCTTGAAACCCCAGGATTTGACACTATCAAAGCACAGGAAAATGTGCCAGACTTCCACTGCTGGGGATACCAGATGGTAAATTTCCCCTGCCTGGAGCAACCAAGGATCCAGTCCCTTGCCCAGGGACTTGTTGCCCCTTCCAGAGCTCTGTGGGAAGCAGTGGGGACCCTGCTGTTGCAAAGGTTTGTCTCACTTCTGGTCTTAGACTTGCGTTTCAGATAGTCTAAACCTATGTAAGGCTGTTGTATAGGAAATTAACACTACATACCCAAGAAAGTGAAGCAGTGATACACATACCCTATTCAAAATGGCAGGGGAAAAGGAGGTGATAACTATTTTAAAGGAATCTGACCTTGAAAATATCACATTCTTGATTATTCTGAGGCATTCCTGTTCTTCACCAATAAATAAACTAAGCTTTAATACATATAAAATAGATTTTACTAGAATGTAAGAATGCATGGGAAAGTATAAACCATTTACTGAAGGAAACTTGAACTTTCTGTGAAATGGAAACAATTTGTGAGCAGAATATTAGGATCATTCACTGATTATATTCATTGGCCTTAAACTTTTTATTTACGGACAGTCAGAAAAGATGGGAGAGGTGCTAGACGTACCCCAGCCACACTGTATGTATTTCCATTATTGATGCTAAAACCCAAGTTATTTTAAAGAGGATTGGTGCCTTCAGCTCACCTTCTGCTTTTAATAAAAATAGCATTTTCATAGAAAAAGTAATAATGGCTTCCCTTCATTCCTCCAGATTCAGATTTTGCTGTAGACTTCAGTACTGGAGTAGGTACAAGGTACAAGGTAAGACTTCCTAATGATTGCTTTTATGCCTAGCCATGGCAGTAAAATCATACTCCTTTTATATACATCTGTATATATATATATATATATATGTAAAATGTACCATACACCCTTTAAAGGCTAGGAGAACATTCCACAAGTTATTGATGTGGTGGAGATACACTACATACACTGTATATGTGCTCCAGACTTATGAAAGTCCATGGAAAGACTCTGGTGTTCCTTGGGGAGAACTGGATCCGGTTCCACATGATTAAAGAAATAGGTTAAACATTTCTGTTGCCCTCATTTACCGGATGTGAAGAACATAGAAAATGTTTCAGTGTTTTTCTTTGGTTAAATTTCATTTCCTTATTGGACATCTAACCCAACGCCTCTGAGTACTATATAGTTACTGCAAGAGATTAAATGCTTACACTTGAAGAAAAGGCATCTGATCAAAGCAGAAGTGACAAATATTACTAGTGATACAACTTGACCAAAAAAGGGAGGAAAACCCCGCCATGCTAAAGATTCGGAAAAACTAAGAGAAAGAACACCCCCAAAATAATCAAAGAAAGATCAATCAGTTGAATTTAATACAACTTGCAAAGCACTCTGAGGGCAACAGTAAGACATGTGGGTGAGAGATTTCCATTAGCATCCAGACCCAAAGCAGCATCTAACAGTCCCTGAGCTTTGCACAGGGGATCTTGCTGCGGTGAGATGTCTCATTGCCTGTGACAGTGCATATACGGTACATCTAATACATCAACCTGGCTACAAGTGTGCAGAGAAAAGGAACAATCTAGACAATCTCAGCTTGACAACTGCAACTATTCTGTATTTCTGTGATTTATGGCACCTTTAGCAAGGCTAAAATTTCTGCATTGTAGCACTGAGCAGCAGTTCCAGTCCTATTGGTCTACCTCGAGGCAGTGTTATGTGGGTCCTGCTGTTCAGGTGATTTGGTGTTGGAGAATCACCTGAGTTGCGAAAGCAAACCAATGTGCTCTGATGCTTAGGGGCCTTTTTGCTGTTGAGGTTTGCTTTGCTTGCAAAGACACAGCATCATGGAATAACTGAGGTTTGTAGGGAACAATGGATCTCTGGTCCAGCCACCCTACTCAATGCAGGGTCAGCTGGAGCAGGATTCTCAAGGCTGTATCTAGTTGGGTTTTTTGATATCTCCAAGAGTGGAGTCTCCCCGGGCAATCTGTTCCGTGTCTAACCACATCTACAGTGAAAATACAGTGGGGGTTTTATGTTTAAATGGATGGGGCCATCCTTTACTAGATCAGGTTACTGAAAGCCCCATCCACCCAGCAAGGGGAACACCCACATGCACTGTGATGATGTGCTGGGAGAGTCACCACTCCCATGCAGAACTGGCTCAGTTACGTAAACCTGGTCTGGTGTGTTAGCTTAGGGCCTCTGTAAATCTTAGGTCTTGTCAGCTGGAACTACTGTGCTTAATACCGAGGAGCTGAGAAACGCAAGGTGATTTCAGCAAAAGCCACGTAGGGATGGAATAATGTTGGAACTGGGAGCTGGTTTTGTTCTGACTTGTGTGCAGAGCTGTCAGTGTAAGCACCAGTGTAAGCACCTGGCAAGGGAACTGTACAAAAATCACTTGCCAGAGGCTTGCAGTTTATGCCTGTATACATTTCTGTGGTGAAATTTTACATCTGCTAGCCAAGCCAACATGTACTCGGCACTTCATCGAGAAGACTCCTCACAGAGGCACACCTAGAGCCTTCCTGAATGCCTGTGCCAGAGTTGTCATCCCAGTTCTGCTTTTCTTTCACAGCCTCGAAGCATCATAAAGCCAAAGTGATAACCAAAAATGCCCTCTTTGTAGTTCAGGACGATGTGATATTTCATGGGTTTGCACCATATAAACACTGAGCCTTGGAACAGAATAATCATAAAGAAATTCCTTTTGGAAATGCACTCTTCTAACCCTCTTCTTTCCCTCTCATGGCTTATGATTAACCTAGAAGGGCAGATGTTTTGGAAAAGCCAGAGTGTATTAATGAATGGATTTGTATGCTGCCTAATTTCTGCCCCTACTACTAATAAGAAGAAAAATCCCTGCAATATCTGAAGGCTGACTGTACCATGGGAGTTTTGCTCAACTAAAAGAGGTGTAAGGGGGTAGAGCGCGGCACACTCTGTGGCATACCTTGTGGGGATGAGCTTCTCCTTATCCCCACAAGGTCCTGCAGCTGTCAGACAGCATGCAGACATCCTCCAAGATAGTTTTTTGGGATATCATGGTCTGCTTCCCAGTGAGTCCGTTTGCAGAGCAACAGGGCATGCATGAACTCTGTATATAGAGCAGCATGTGTACTATGACTTCATTAACAGATGAAGATGAATAAATAGCTTGTGCCTTTTTTGATAGTACAGGACTTCTCACAGCAAATCTTACAACTCAGTGCAGGTAGCTTCTGAGCTGGGGTCTTGTTTGCACTGAAAGAATTGCTCCCCATGATGGCTGGCTGCGGATATATCCCACACATTGGCCCACATCATGACATAATTCTCTGCTGGTGACCTTTGCCACAGCTTGAGAGAAGAATTTGCCTCATTTAGTACTGGTTTCTACTTCAGGTCTTCCACTGTTGCTCAAAACCAAACAAAATTCAAGTGCTGGACTAGACGCCAACAGGGACAGCAAAATGGGGTGTTCCTACTGATGTTCACCTTAGCTTCACTGATGGGTGTCAGTGAGGGTGGGGGGACCATTGCCTTGGGTGTTGCAATATATGCACAGTGTTTGCTTGTAAGCAGACCTATCATGAGAGTGAAGCATTATGGTGAGCATAAGGTCCCGTGCTATGGGAACTCCTCTTGACGTTAAAGTGAAATACTGCACAGGAGTGTTCAAATTAGGAATAGAAAGGGAAGCACAAGTAGCAGCAATTGCCTTTTAGTCACTTGGTATGTGTTTCCTCATCTCTCGGACCCTTTTCCGGTATTTTTTTACATGGTGCCTTTAAAATTTAATGGAGATTAGATATAAGCACAGCAGCATCTCCTGGCCATGCCATGGGATGCCTTACCTACCCTCTCACTCTGAATCCAGTCAGGAAACCAGGGCGCTGAGCACCCATATTTAGGTATGGCAGCATGCGCAGCGGTCATAATTCAGTCCTCTGGGGAGCTGGCCCTTCATGACTTAAAACAGCAATGGGATTTCTAGCCTTTCTCATCACATACATGGTTTTAAAATGTGCCCCAAAATTAACTCGTGGCATTTTGCTACCGCAATACATTTTCTTGCTAAAGTTTTCTGTTCTCTGTGGATAAAACCTGTGAAGGACAACTTGCAAGGTGATCAGCATCTTAGAAAAAGCAGCAGTAAATCTCAGGCCAAGTGTCACATGAGGTAAGAAAGTCTATCTGACGTAACTTTTTTCTTAGAAACTTTCAGGGTTGAAAGTCCTTAAACTTCGGCACTTTGCCAAAATCCACACTCGCCACCACAGAATTAGAAGATATCTAAAAAGGAAGTCCCTTTCCAGGAATGACACAAAAGAAATGAATACAGCAAGAGGAAAAAAATCTCCCGCTGTTCAGGAGAGATTAGACAGAGCATTCCCCTTAACTTCCAGGGCACCACGGATTTGGGCATATGTTTTAGTGAGTCTTAGTGAAACCATTATTTTCCAATTGCAGTTCTCAGACCTGAGTTCTGCTCTTCCCACAGCAGATTATTTCCCAGAAGTCACATTTTTTTCTTATTTCAGTTTGGTTTCTTTGATACTGATTTAGCTGAAACCCGGAGCCTGGAGAGAAGAAAAAACTCAGACACCAGGCTCTGAAGAAAGTCTCTTTCCCTTTTCTGCACTTACCAAAACTTAGTCATTTACCAAAACTGCTCATAAACACAACCTTTTCTATCCAGGGAAATTGTCAGCAAGGTTGACAATCATTCTTTATGGTTGAATTTTACAATATCCTTTTAGGCCACTTAACATAAAAGAATCTGCTGCTGCAAAACCCATGGTACAGCTTCAGTCCAGGTCACATTTCCAGTTCATTTGTTTGTGGCTTTCACAGAGACAAGCTGTTTTTCTTCTCTTTGGTGAAGTTTATTATACTGTGGGCAAAATATCAAAGGGGAGAGCTGGACTGAGCTGTATAAGCCACAAGAGACACACTATTATAGTGGAACAGTCAATATTTTTCAAATGCTAACGATGATAGGAAATACTTTAAATCCTTTTTTCCCCTTTCCCTTGTCCATGGAGAGAGCTGCCAGCTCTCTTAGGACAGGTACCCTGCAGGCCAGGATGGGGCATGCAGCAGCATCCCTGGGACAGGAGTAGCAGCCAGGGTGAGGGTGTCCAAAACTGCTGTGGGGACGAGGCTCACCTGAGACTTCATCTGGGGACAGAACTCAGCACACTGTGTGCTGTGAGAGAAGTAGAAAATTCATTCAGGCTGATAGTGGCCATAGGCAGGCACTGGTAATGGTATCATAGTGCGAGAATTTGACTATGTTCTATTAACATTTTAACCTGCATCCTGTCAGGGATATTCTGTAGCCATCTGGTAATGGAAGGCAAGGAAAAATGGAAAAATGGCCATCACACCTAAAGTTATCGATGGCTGTCACCATGTGAATGCAACACCCCTTTATTCACTATGGTACAACTTCAGCATGAGTGTGAGCCACTTCAGTCTTGATGAGAGTGTGGTGCTTAAGGATCTATTTTGACAGTGGGAGAGGTGAGTTTAAACCCCTGAGGTGAAAAGAGGACAAAACCACCAGTAACTCAGAGCTTTTATCACACAAGCGTGTATGAGAAAGTAAAAGGGAAAGGACTTCTCTCTAGATCTTGTTTTTGGTGAAATTCCTCCCCCTTTAGCTACAGGCTTTGTTTATGTGTGTTACCAGCACAATAGCATGAGCTAGAAGGTCACTTGTCTCCCTTTGGATTTACGTGACATTATTGCTAAAGCCAGCAGGCTGGAAAATGGAAAACTTTCCAGGTCTGCCTTGTCTCCTGTTAAAGACAATTCAGGAAGCTGTGCAGCCACTGTGCTCAATGCCCAGAGTTATACTGAATTCCATAGCTACTTGCTGCCCTTTAATGCATGTTTGAATAAAAGATACTGTCTGAGGGAAGTGTGTTATTATGAATCTCCCCGAAACACTGGTGCTGGAACTCTATTCCCTCCACCTGTCCCCATATGCTCACATCTCCCTCGCACTCCTCACATCATTCAAGTTGTCCTTTACCATCATGGTGACTGTTGGGTAAAGAAAAACAAAGCAAAAAGGTTAAAAAAGAGCTTTAGTTAGAGACCAGGTTGGATGCTCAGCTGATATGAGCTGGCGCAGCTGGACAAGCCAGAAGGGCTGCCCACAGCAGTAGGAGGAGAGGTCCTCAGCTTCAGGCTTCCAGGAAAGCAGTACAGATGCTCAGGGAAGGGGGTGTACTTTAAAGGTGGCAAATACTTCTGTCACTCAGACAGTCTGAAAAGCAAACCACATTCTTATTTACTTCAGGAAAATGCCATTTAGATTGTAATTGAGAAAATTTGGTCATAACAATACAAGCATTTTTCAGTGATGATCATGCAGCTGAAATATTGTCCAAAAAGGCAGCGTTCTTTCGATGTCAGGGGGATATGTTGGTGTGAACGGTTAAAGATGCTATGGTTGGAGCATGAAGTATTGCCTATCATTGAGGAAACGCTTTCCTTTGAAAGACTTTTTCAGTTGCTTATGATTTGCCAGACTTTAAACCAATTAGGCTGAAATTCTCCATGCCGGTTGCTTATTTTCTGGTGAACTGCCTGGGAAAGGTTTCATCAGAAGTTATTAAATCCTTTCTAAAAGAGCAACTTGGAAAAACTGCTTTGCCTATAGTGAAAAAATAATCCTGTAATTATATTACTAAGCAGCTGCATGTTTTGCAAGGGAGGCCTCTCACTGCACACTCAACACTAGTGGGGTGCCCAGCAGCAGTATAACTAGAAGTCTGACAGCCCTGCTCGGCTCACTTGGAGGACAACATTTCTGTCCTGCCTCTAATGCAAGTGATGAGTTAGTTAAGGCTGACAACATAGAGTGTTAAAAAATGACATGAGGACTGTGAAAAGAGGCAGGGATGAAACACCAGTGAGGTACAGTGGGACTGAAAACACTGTGCAGAGGAAAATGGGACTTTAATGAAAAAGAAGATGGAACAAAGGGAACAGCTGAAGCAGGATGCTGTGGGAGGCTGGGAGGGGAATTAGATGGTGAAAACTGTGAGTGGGATGAGGAAGTGTGTGCGTGCATGTGTGTGTTTACATGCATGAGCATGTGCATACAGGCAGCCCAGCCCTGGCAGAATTGTAGAAGAAAAGGTAATGAACTGGGGGGGGAGGGCAAAATATATCTAGGAGATAACAAGCAAATGTGAATCTTCTTCAGTAACCTTGTACCTAAACTTACTTTTGACAGTTAGCTTTCAGCTTGTCACTGCTGAAAAATGTGTTTGGGAAAGTCTGAAGAGCAGTACTAAAAGGTAAGGTAGAACTTTCTCAGCTGAGTTGGGCATCTTGAATTTTATCTATTTATTGCTCCCCAGACTGTGTATAAAAGCATGACCTCATTTTACCCTCTTGTTCTTCCATTGCCTTGTGAAGAACCAGGAGCCAACGCTGTTATTCATTTGTACCAAGTCAAGCAGCTCTGTTTATGCTAGGACATACAAGCTGTACCTTTTCCTAAAAATCTTAATTTGTCTTGATTGATTTTAAGCTGTCAGCTGGCCTCAGGCCTCAGCCTGAGAATGAACTCAGCATTTTGGGGATGCAGCAAGGACTGGGTGTTAGGTGACGCTGGATCCCACAGGGGAGCTCTGCCATTTGGAAGAAGTCAGGAGCTGCATAGAAGACATGGCCCATGGGTCTCAGTGAGCTGTCTAGCCTCTGCTCTGTTCCAGACAATAGGATCATGCTGTTTAGGAAGAACGTGTGAAGCTGGTTGTTATGTGCAGCCCTTTCCCCTAGAATGCAGCACCCATGACTACTTGATCAGGGATAGTAGAGAGTATGTTCCTGCCTCATCATTTGAGCATAAAGACCCACTAATTTGTCTAATCCCTTTTGAACATGCTAATATCATCTGCCTCCACAAACTCCTGTGTTGGCAAGCTCCAGAGATTCATTCACTGCCCACTGTGTAAGCAAGTACTTTCTTTTATCTCTTTTAACTGTTCTTTTGCTAGCTGTCTCAAATGTCCCCTGGATCCCATACCAGGTTCTGGTAAACAACAATTCTATATTTGGTTTAACCAGCATATTCATCATTTTGTAGGTCATGGTTACATCACTCCCTCACCTCTAGAGCAGAGCCCCAGTACTTTCAGTCTTTGTAAAGCAGCAGCTTCAACACCTTGACTATTTTTGCTGACCTTTAACTCTACTACAAGAATGCACCATTTTTTTGTGTAGCAGCAGCATTACACTCACTGTCCTGTTTCTAATAACTTTCTTACAAGTTCCAACATTTTATTGGATTTTGTTTGCCATTGCATACTGAGCTGATGATTTCAGAGGAGCATCAGCAATGGCTCAGAGATCTCTTTCCTAAGCTGTAATTCTCAGTTCCAAGTCTGATACAGATAATTTTTTCCTAGATGCATTGCCCTGAATTTATCTGTATTAAAGTTCATCTGCCACCTTTGAGCCAACTCAGCTTGATGTAGTCCTCATGGCCTGCATAGAACTTGACCATCTGAAAGAACTTAGTATCATCTGCAAGCTCTGCAATGGCAGTGACTCAGTGGCATGACCTGGTTCAGCTGCCATTTTCAATGCATTGACTCGATTACCTTTTATAACTCCCTAGGAAAAAGAAATCCCTGCAAGATCCCCTTAAGGTTTGAAGGCTATTTTACACTTCTCTAATCCATGGAGCTCCATGGATTTCAATGACAATTATAGAGGTCAATAAAGCCAACAGTGTCCTTTAGGGAGAAGAGTGAAGGATATTGTCTCCATCAGCCTCTTAGTGCTTCAGAAAAGGGGGTCCTGCTTTATATTAGTGTCCTGCGATTGTTCTAGATAAACGTGAAATTTGTAATACAACCACACTGACAGAAGTATGAAGTGGTATATGGTGCTAAGTTGTTGCTATGTCTGCTTATAATGAAGAAGTGAAAATGTAAGCTCCATCCCATTCATTCAGATGAATCACATAAATTATGAGTATTCCTAAATGCACTCCTGGGAGCATTGCTTATTTAGAAATCAGGGTATGTAGAAGCCCCAAGTATGACTGCGGATTGGAGGTCCCTGCAGCAT
The DNA here is from genome assembly GCF_028554395.1 of Pezoporus wallicus. Lineage (NCBI taxonomy): Eukaryota > Metazoa > Chordata > Aves > Psittaciformes > Psittacidae > Pezoporus > Pezoporus wallicus. Next base: position 1,508,809 of record NW_026639618.1, read on the forward strand.
CGAAGGGCAGTGAAGTAGCTCCATCTGCTGGTAACAATTAGCAGGATCTCTGCTTTTAGTCACAGGCTTTAAGCAGTATCTCTTTGGAGGTCTTCTTCACTGGAAAGAAATGGTGGTATATACGAAGGACGTAAACTCAGCACGAATCTCTTCTCCTTTCAGTCAGAAGAGGTACTCAGATCCTGTAAGGAGTTCTTCATCTTAGGAGTTTTATGTGATGTTTTTCCTCATATACCCTGTCCACCTTTGCCAACCCTAAACCCATGGGTCAGGTCCCCCAAATTAATGAGATTCTATGAGTGCTGGGTTTTCATCTTGGAGTCTTCACACTTTCTATGTCTGCCATGGCCACAAAAGCTATTTCTCCCCTAATGGCAGCAGCTATTCCAGTAGTGACTTATCCCAGCAGCAGGATCCTGAGAAGTAAATGACACAAGGCCAAGGAATTTGTAATACCATTTGTTTCAAAGGTCAGCTCTACTTAGTGCTGAGGGAAAATTCTGTTCTTACTTCCATTAGTAAAATTCCTCGCTGGCGACTGGACCTCAAAAGTTGCATTTATATAACTAAAGAAAAATGTGGCCTCGTGTTCATCATGAAATTTCTCTCTGAGGGAGCGGTCTTTTTCGAAGCACATTTCCTCCAGCTAAGACTCAAGATGTTGCTTGACTATTTCATTACTTATATATTTACTTTTTATTGTAGGTCAGGGACTGAACCTTGGACTTGGCCAGGAGCTGTCACTGCCCTGGGTAAGTCAGTCATGTCTTGGAACTCCCATGACAGTTCTGCTCAAGTCCTCCTTTCTGTGCTCCAGCACATCCAGGGCCCATGGCAATTGCAGCCAGGGAACGGAGAGGAAGAGGAGCACTACTGCCCTTCCTCCAACTCTTAAAGCTGGTACCAAGATGGGAAGTGGACCACATTTCCCCTTCTCCTCTGCTCCTACATATTGGGTTAAAGCTTCTGGTGATGATTCACCTTGCCTCTTATTCTAACAGCCCAAGGCTCTAAGCTGGACCTACAGGTTCCCCAGGGCTTCAGATCCCAGGCCAAGGTATTTACAGTTTGAAAAGTGGGTATATTAAGTGCTCAAGCGTTGGATTCAATGCCAGATTTTATACAGAGGACAAATGGAGCCAAGCACTTAAGGTCTTAATCTCCTTTTCTAATCAGTAGGCCTCTCATTCCATTTCCCAACTTGCCATAGGTTTGTATGTTATCTTGGTGGAAACATCTTGAGGCCATCTGTGCCCTTTAGTGCTACTGAACAGTGAATCAAATCCCAATACAACACATTGGTTTCTGGGTTGTCCAGCCTGTCCAGATCTTGGTGCAGCTCCCTGTTTTCCCTCCAAAAACAGAAGCAGGGAGAAGATGCTTAAGTCTTACCATGGCAGAGAGCTGTGACTTGCTGGGGTGTTCACCTGGACCCAGGAGTCTGGAAATACTTCCAGTTAATGCAGTTTAGGAATAGTAAGAACTATGATATCATTTATTACATTATTAATTTATGCTAATGTATGTTTTCCACTTAAAAAGTAGTCACAAATAAAAATGGCTGATTCTTAAGTGGGACAAAAAGGCATTTATAGGAGGCAGCAAAGCATTTATAGAAACAAAACACTTTTTGCCTCATTAGTTTGTCTCATAAAGCTTAACGAACCTAAACCAACACCTGTGACAAAGTAATACTAACAGCCAATCATTCATGGGCACTGCAAGTGGGACTGCCCAGGCATGTAATCAGATCACTAGGAAGCCCCAGCACCTGTGTACAGGGCAGTGAGGCCACGTGAAGCCCCAGCTCTGCAGCAGAAGGATCCTTTTCTCCACAATGAACTCTTCTGGGCTTGTTCTGATCTGCTGTTCACTGTCGCACACAGCTGGTCCAGTGACACAGGTCCCACCTCGCTCAGAGGACCAGGAAAAGGTGTTTGGTTGAGATTAAAATCTCCGATAATTCTTTTAAGATTAGTGGTAATGCTGCAATCATCTGTGGATCCACAGGGCTCAGTTCTTGCACAAGAGTCTCTCTGGAGCCAGGCACAGTAGGTCTGACACTGGGTAAGTGTATGAGTATTTTGTCTATGATCACCAGAATCCTTATTGCTATTTACAATAATCCCACAGCAAGAAAAGTGTTAAAACCACACCTAGACATAGTCTGACTTGATCATTGTGTTCCCTTGAAAGGCAGCTTGACAAGTTAGTTGCCAAAACTTAGCTCAGGTTTCTGAACTGAAAGATGCTGTGTCCTGGCAGGCTTAAGGCAGGTAATATTTTGCTAACGCCAAGAATTTAGGGCTCAAACATGTTGTAAGAGAGGAAGCGGCCAAAGCCTGCAGATTTCTGAGGACCGGTTTCCTCTCTTAAGTTGCAAGAGGTAGATCAACATGTCAACCAAAAACTCATTGTAGCCTATTTACAATTGGATAACCAAAATCCAAGGTCAGAACACCCAGAAACTACAACGTTTGATCTAGGAATGCCAGTTTGGCATATAAAACCTCCTTTGACTCATCATCCTTCACAGTCAGTCAGTCTACCTTTTAACCCTGTGTAGCTAACTGGCAGAGTAATAGCACCATGACAGAGACAGGAATGGGATGGGTCACACACAAAATCCATGCTGTCCTGCTTCCTCCCTGCCCACTGCAGGCAGTGGGATGGGCAGCTGGGCAGGGCACGGACCTCTTACTTGAGAAACCAGGTTTCCTTTTCCTGCTCCACCACACATAGAATAGAATCATAGAATAGTTATGGTTGGAAAGGACCTTAAGATCATCTAGTTCCAATCCCCCTGCCACGGGCAGGGACACCTTACACTAAACCATGTCACCCAAGGCTCTGTCCAACCTGGTCTTGAACACCACCAGGGATGGAGCATTCACAACTTCCCTGGGCAACCCATTCCAGTGCCTCACCACCCTTACAGTAAAGAACTTCCTCCTTATATCCAATTTAAACTTCCCCTGTTTAAGTTTGAACCCGTTATGCCTTGTCCTGTCACTACAGTCCCTAACGAAGTGTCTCTCTCCAGCATCCCTATAGGCCCCCTTCAGATACTGGAAGGCTGCTATGAGGTCTCCATGCAGCCTTCTCTTCTCCAGGATTCTCACATCTTCCATGTGACTCCTTCAGCAAACGAGTTTCCTACATGTGGAATGAGAATAGCACTTCTTTCCAGTAGCACCTTGAGGATAAATACAGTGAATTGTGAGCTGCTCAGGTTAGAGGAGGGTTTAGATAAGCACAATAATGGACTAAAAGAAACTTAACCCAGTGGCAGAAAGGGGAACAGTCATGATGAACTCACTGTCTAAAAATAAAGAGGTAAACACTTTCCATTGCTGTTTACTGATATTAATACACCACATTTGCATTATCAGCTGATGGTTTTGTGTCTCAATTAAGACCAGTGTGTCATGACCAATTGTACAAAAAACAGCTAAGAAAGAGATATAACATGCTCTCATTTCCAAGTTTTTCTTTGTGTAAGACAAAAAACAGCATCCTGTTTGCATCTCTGAGATCTCATGGCTCACCAGCACTGATATGTAAGCCCTGGGAAGCCTTTCTGTACAACCTGGATGGCCTGGCAAGAGAGCATGAAATGCACCAGGACACTAGTATTCAGAGACCAGTTTCACAGTAAATGGATAAAAAACACAACAAATGAGATTTAAGCTCTGAACATTTTTCACATTCAGATAGGAAAATTATGAACATCAACATTCTTAAAAGTTATAAAGCAAACACAAAAATACTATGATTAGATGAAATGCAACAGAAGTCGGTAATGTCATCTGGCTTGAGAAGCTAAATAGAAAGAAGACACTGGTGCAGTGACTTCCCAGTGCCTTTTCTTTAACTTGCTATGAAGGGCACAGATTTGTGAGATCCCTGTTTCTGTCTCTCTCACGCTTTACAGCCATGTTTTACAGCTGCATTTTAAGGCTGCATTTTTTACAGCAGCAGAATTTTACTCGTGTCAGGAGTTAGAATCAAAGTACACAGCGAGAAATCATGAGAATCCAAAGAGACAAACCCTGTACGTACCAATAATCACCATGGCACCTGTGTCACTCTGGGTTATTTCCAGGCACTCAGCGTGACAGAAGGAGTCAGGACTTCTGTGAAGCACTGGCTGTGCATGTTTTTGGAGAAAGTCCTAACAAAGTTTTAGCTTTCTAAAACATGCACTTTCTCCTCAGCAACAAGCACCAAACTGCTGCTTCTCTCTGCACCCTTTGACATAAAGTCTCCTTAGAGAGAGCTTACTTCCCAGCAGCTCCTGCGCAGTTGGTGTAGCATTAAAATGCCATGAAACATTGTCTGATTCTAAGAATTGGGACATTCATGGTACCTTAGATACTCCTACACTGCAGCCTCACATTAAATAAAGATGTTTGCTGAAAACACTGTGGTCTTATTCCTTTCACCTGAAATTCATTGAGATAAATTATCTCCCTGTGTCCTCCCCTACTCATTCCATTCTTTGGAGAGATCTAAGCTTGTGTTCTACAAGGTCATAGGCTTGGGGGACTTTGTGTACAGGGAAGAGTGAGAATTATTTGAACCAACTTGCATAAGTCACCTGTAATACCTATCTAAGTGATTATGTGTTATTGCTGTATCAGTATTTGCATACAGACATCCCAATATGCACATGCTCTTTCTGAGTCACACCTATCTTTTTAGCTCCCTGTACAAAGTAATGAAAAATTAACTAATTTAATCACTGGTTTTCTTTTTGTCCTTAAAAAAAGAAGACTGTAACTGCTTGTTCTGGTGGATCCTTCCTTAAATCTTCCTCAAAGTTGAGCAAAACTCCTTGCACACTAATAGAAATTTTCCATTACTTCACTTCTTTTTAGCCATGAAAGCTGTTCTTTATTACAGTAGATTTTACCTTTATCTCTTCTCTGCCCTTTGTTTGTCTTTGATACTTAAGAGCCTTTACTCACTATGCAAACAGTTTCTGTGCTACACTAACCACACTCTGTTATCTGGACTTCTACAAGTAGAGTAAGAAGCTTGAATTGCATCCATCAGTCACGGGCTTTACACAGTGGGTTTGAACTCAGAGGTTAGATACAAATGCCAGCTTGGACAGCTTTTGAATTGACACCATGAATGTGGGTTTCCTACACTGCAGGTTTAAGTTTAATTTAAGATCTTTCCCACATCACCCCAGCTGGCTGCAGAGACAACAGCTCTGGCATGCGCAGTCTGTGGACCGCAGTGCACTTCCAGGTTGCAGGGTGAAGAAGAAACTACACCAAAGATCAGCTCCCATTTCCAACGTTGCTGTAGCTAACCTTACTCTTCTCCTTACTAATATTCATGCTGTGTCATGCAGCAAACTGCTACACAAAACTAGCATCAATGTAATTGGGCCTTGTCATGAAATCTTAGCCTTAATTTTACACATCCAGCATCAGGTCAGGCAAAGTTGTAAGGTAGTTTTTTGATACTTTCCAGAGACAGAATTAATAACCAGACTACTGCCATAAATATATTAAGTAAGTTTAATGCTTAGAGTAAGTTTTTTGTTACATACTTTAATCCATATACTCCAGTGTATTTTATACAATATGAAGCATTTTTAAAAGTATATGGCTATAGATAAAATGTTCACAAAACAAGTTTCAATGCAAGTAGAGAATGGGGGGGGGGGGGGGGGCCGGTAATAAATCAGCCAGAGTACAAAATCTTTGGAAGATAAGAATTTAAGGAAACAGGATATGCAAAATCATCCCACTGCAGTAATTCAGGACAATCAACTGGTTCCAGTAGTCAGAAGGAATGCCACTCACTGCTACATCATCCCTAAGAACCTGTACAGGGTCAGCAGGGACTGCAGGGCCCTGCTGGGGGTGGCTGACTCTCAGAAATCCTTCTACCTGGCAAGTCTGATAAAGTAACCTCCATGGCAGACACCCTGGTTGGCTCCAGGAAAAGGAGCAGGCCTGGGAATGAGGAAAGTCCTGTCTTCCCTTACCCAACCACTGCTGGTCTCTACAGAGTATTCAGGTACAATGGCAAGATGTGGTGAGCATGCTGTTTTATGAATGACAGGGAGCTTTTTTCTCCCAGGTGATCAATTTGGCACTATTGACAAGAGTAAAAATCATCTACTGCCATTACAAAAAGTTTCACCATCTGCAGACCAGCATGAGTGTCGGAGCAGAGCGCAATGCCATCCTTTAGTTCTGTTACATTGCTTTTCCATATAAAATATAGAATGCCATTATACAACATGGATATTCAAGAGAGGCTCAATTAAACCTCATTTGTGCCAAAAGCAAACTCCACAGTGGGCGAACCGCTCTGCATTCCTCTGCTTTCAATAAGACATTTGTGTAGGCACCTGTCCAAATAGAAACACCTTTACAACACTTCAGGTTTAGAATGCAACAAATAACAACACTGCAAGAATTGAGGTCAGACATTATTCACCATTTGGTTACATTCCATTCAAATGATATTGACTCACATAATAAGTAACAAACGCAGCACTTGAAGTAACAAATCCAAAGTTGTACTCTAACAAAGTAAAACAGCGCAAATATTCCTGTTAAACAAATATAGACCATGTATATACACACACACAACACAGATGCACTGTTTTAGTTTTGCAGTATAAATAGATCTGATTAAGCTAAACTCCTAAAACTAATCAACTACTGACTGACAGTCCCAGTTTCCATGTACTAAAGAACACATGAAGCTTTAAGGATCAGATAACCATAGGTGGATATGGCTATAAAAGAGTATCAAAAGATTTCACTGGATGTATATTTAAAATATCTTCTCTGTACATCAAAATTTATAATATACATACTAAGCTGGTATCACAAAGTCAGCTTGGGCTCTGACCACACAAGGAGCAGCACACAGAAAACCTATGACTCTAAAAGGAGCCTGAAGACCCCACCTGTGTGGAATGCACTGTAATGCTGCAAAATACTTAAGGCCCAATCCCAGGATTTAACAAGGGAGGAGCTTTTTAGCTGCCTATGCAGTTAACACATTGGTTTAGTTTCCATCTTCTTCCTCTTCTGATTTAGCACTAGAATTCTCTTATTTGCTAATGATGTATCTGTTTATCCCTGAACTCTGTAATACCATACAATAAGTATGCTTTTCATGAGTACAGAATAAAAGTAAAAATCAGAAGGGAAGAGATGCAAACTTGTTTTCTTTTAGGGAAATCCTTATGAGGAGTTATTTGCATTTCAGCACTTTGAAACAGATTTAAAGCAAAAAAAAATAAGTCTTTTGGAATTAGATTACAGTAAAACAGACAAGTAGCATTTAATTTGATCTGACGCAGAACACTCGGGCATCAACCTCTCTTCAAGTGCTATAGCCTCCATCTCCTTAATGCCAGGGCTGTGCTGCAACCATAACAAACAGCTGTTGCAAAGGCAAAAATCTAGAGGAGGACCAGGTGGGGAAGAAAAAGAAGAAAAAAATAAAAAAGTGAATCACACTTTATGTTGCTCTACATTTGGTTTGGGTTTGTTTTTTTTTTTCTATTCTAAATGAATACAGGAACACAAATTATTCAAAAGTTACCTCCCTCAGCCAAAATGCTTAAGGTAAAGACATGTTTAGCATCCTCTGAAGTCTTCTTATTAATCTCTCTGTTATAACTCTATATTACTGCTTTTCACTGACTTGCTGGCTTCAGATGACATTTTGAAATAGAATATGAAGCAGAATGTCTGCATAAGTTATGGAACAAAGTAATTGTGTGTAAGTACACTCTATTCTAGTTTTCTCTTACCTAGACTGATCAAACATTAATCTCAGGTTTCCAAGTGAATGCCTTTATCAGCAAACAGCTAAGAAGACATCTCTCTAAACAGAACCCTTTTACTTGCAAAAGTACAGAAACAGCTTCAAATTTGGCCTCCTTGACCAGATAACCAGCCATTAAATCAACTCCTGAGAAATGCCAGAAGTTAATATTGCCCAAGCACTGAACTGTATAGATTTGAAGGTCATTGCACAGCAAACCTGAATATGTAATGTAAACCAGAAGGAAGAAATGAGAAACTGAATTGCTGAAGTTTCTCATATTGTCAGGTGCTCATGATGGATTCTGTCTCTTAGAACATAAGAATTCAATCTTGTCATAACAACCTACCTACTTGCTTTCCACACAAGTGATAAACTGACAATTGAAGTTTTCAATAAATGCTACACCGTAGAACTATCACCCATATAAAATGAACATGTGTATTTTTATCACAATATACAAAAGTAATTTTAAAACACAAAATGTTAGAAATCTTTAGTATTTTTCCATGTAGATCACAGGACTGTTCTAATGAAGTGTTTTAAAGGATTACAGTTTTTTTCTGAGTGTCCTGACTTTTCAATGATACACTTCTGGAAAAAATGCAAAGACACTGAGGACTACAGTTATCTGATACACCATTTCTCAGCATCTCTTAATTAAAAATACTGAGGCAAGTTACAAAATAGTCTCCTCCTCCCCTATCTTGACAGGGAGTTGAGGAGCTTGAAGAACTAAAGTCTCCTTTGGAAAAATAGTACAGAAGGGGAAAAGAGTCTCTTGGAGTTCCCAATATCCTGTTGTCAGACAAAATGACTGAAAAGACCATATATTCAGTGGGACCTGAACACATTGAAGAAGGATTGAAGAGCAACAGTGTAAGATAAAATTTTGAGATACTTTCTTATTTCAAAGTCCTCCCCTAGTTCAGGTGCAGTTATGAGATACCACTCTGTCCTTTTGCCATGTGGCCATACAGGTAGCAGATGTGATCTAGTGTGTTACTGGCAAGTGGTGAGGCACTCTAGACTTAGAGACTGACATGCCCACCTCAAGTCATCAGAGACTGGCTTAGCCAAAGCAAAAGGCTTTTTCTTTTTATTCTCCTCTTGTAGAAAGGATGTGAACCTTACACCTTATTTTCATCTGTTTTTATCTTAAGATGAAGGTATTTCCTGTGCAAAATTAATGGTGCATTTAGTTTTAAAGACAATTAATACCCACAGAGGGTTTTAGAAACTTTATATATATATACAGTTCCCGGAGGTATGCAAGACCCTCTGGATGGTACGAAAAACATAACAGCAGTAGTTCTGGTTCTTTAAATTAATCCTACAGGCACACCTTTACTTGACTTTCAGGAGTCCAGCCAGGGAGAAAGCTAGAACCTGACTCAGCTATGCACACCCACATCACTAGATACAGTGATTCAGTGATGATGCAATTACAGTGAGAAAAATGAAGTCTAAGCTTAGCCTATCAATAAAAGCACTCTAACCTTTGCCACAAAGGACAGCAGAACCCTTACAGGTAACTTTTATATCTGATATAAGTCCAAGTTTTTTTCCTCATGGACTATCTAAATGATATAAAAGAAACCACTGAAGGTTTCCGCACAGGCATGAAATTCACACGATGCTTTGATGAAGGCTCAGTTGTTACCTTTTTCTTCTATTCCAATAACCAACATTGCTTTTACAAAATATCTCATCTAAAAATTATGAGCTGTAATGATCATATATTTACAACACTACAGTGAAGAGTAGCAACCGAGCACCTACCACATTAGTTTTAGCTTATTCCAATATTTTATGCACGTCTCTGATGGACACTGTTTGGTACTCTCAAAGGCAATCCCTTTTTTTCACAGCTCGTCTTTCTATTCCAGCTTGCTGTTACGTTCCCAAGTTGGCTACAAGGGCTCACAACAGACTTCTGTTCCCCAAATATAAATATATGAAATACGTACCGAGGCTGCTATGCTTATGTTATATTCATGATCTGCCATAATCTTCTCTTGTGAGGTGGAATTGAATTTGCGGGGAAAGTGATGCAGAGATGTAGTTGCTGCTTGCAGTAGAAAAGCTCCAAAATAAAAGACAAAAGTAGCCCCATGGAAAAGAAAATCCTGAAAAGCAAATGACAGACTCAGTTTAGGCTACAATACTTATCTAATTCTTCTAGCCTTAGTGCAAATGAACCCCACCACTGAAACATGAAACAAGTACTGACAGCATTACCTTTAGACAATCAGTGTTAAATCAATCTGAGAGCTTAACCTGGACAAGTTTTCACAGCTGCTTGCAGTTGTAAGCAATTCACTAACATAATTAGTGATAAGAGGCAACTCTCCCCAAACCATTCCTTCAAGTTAAAGGCATGTGATCATCTATATGTACATATGCTGACCTTTTAGATCACTTTAAAGCTTTTAGAGCTTACAGAACTCTCCCTTCATACAGTTTACATAAAAAAGAAGGGACATATAGGGCAAGTTCATCACAATTTAAGCAGTACAATACAAGCTTGCCATCCCCCAAATCCCTTCTTAGCTATAAGCTAAGACTCAGAAGTCCCCCTTCCACGCTTAGATTTTGCTTCTGTGAATGACCAGAAACACCTCAACCTTGATACAGCTGAAGTTTACTTCTTGATAAAATCAGAATCCAAGAACTGAGACATTCCTCAACTCTCCCTAACTTGGCTCTACATAAAATATAGTAATTTGGAAGTACTTAATGATGTTGTGGAATAAAATGCCCAAGACTTGAGAGGACAGGAGTCAGGATTTACTTAAAACATGCTTCTCTCTTTGCCTTATCTAGGCAATTCTTCCCTCTTCCGTGGTGAATGCTAGCTGAACACAAGGTTTAAACATCTAACTCTCATTTCTAATTCTATTACTGGAGCACATGAAAAAGCAGCTTTGGTGCCTAAATCTCTCTGTGGTTTCCACACGGCAAGAACCAAGAGTGCCAGTACAGTTTCAAAACGTCTAAAATATTCCTCCAAGATCTTCTGTTGTGAGTCTGCAAAACTGACATTTGCACTGCACGCAGTTCCTGAGTCCATTAAATATATACTCCGTGTCCATACCCAAGCAGGTCTGCAAAAGCCATAGACACAGTTTTTTAAGTTTTACACAAGTAAATGTATGCTTTTTGATGACATCCACATTATATACCCTATCTCCAACACTTTTAATTCACTTGAGTGCAATGGGCTACTAGTATGTCAAGAGTGAGAACCCAGGGTACACCATGTGCAAGTCCATCATAACAGCAGACAGCATTCATGTGCATTAGAAATTACTGTGAAAGATCCTTGCCTACTGACTATATCAAATATCAAAGTGAGAATGTGCTGCATTTCTCTATTTAGACAATTGTTTCCTTGTAGGTGTGAAATTTTCCTATTATTGGAAGATTTTTCTTTTCTAACTCATTAGTTGTTCCACATTTTACAGCAGCTAAAGCTTCTTGAATCACACCCTAGTCAGTTCTGATAAGTTACGATATAAGCTGCTGTAAATTTCCCATTCCAATTAGCTCAGGAAATGATTTTCTCTTAATGAAAAACCATCTGATCATTTGAGGTTAGGCCATAGAGTGCACTGCTTTTCCTAGTGACTGGGAATCCAAGTTTTGGCAAAACTGCTGCAGTAATTCCCAAGTTTTGGTTTTCCATTGATTTGGTATTTTTTTGCCTCTGTTCCCCTTCCAATATTTTAAAAACAATTACTTCCTCTTGGAGTATCACAAGAAAGCCCCGCTGACAGCAACAGAACTGAGAAGGGGGCAGAGGGTGGCTTCCTGACCTAACTGGTAGCCTTTATGTGCCACGCTTGCCCAATCTCAAGCTTTGGCCATAAGACACACTTCATAAGTCTCCAGCTCTGCTGTAACTTCTGTACCTCACAGTAAAAAATCCCAGGGACCTACTCTAGTGTGAGTGCACTGAAGCATGGGAGAAGCTGCAGTGCTCTGCTGCATCTGAGGAGGCACTCACCCCATCAGACATTTACTGCTGTGGCCTCCCAAGCTCACTGGAGCTGGCAGACACACTCATTTTTCATGCTGCTGCCTGCAGCACCACATCAGACCACAGGCTGGTATGTGTTCACTGTGTGACAAGTACTAAACCCCACATCACAACCTGAATTACCCATTTCATAGCACAAGTTCACCTTGAAAGGCCTGTGTCAACCCAGGCGTAATCTGGGACATCCATTATTCTTGGGCTACTAGCAAGCAACTATGTCAGTGTTATCAGCTGTATGCTTTTGGCACCACTGCTCGTAAAGGAGAACAAATAGCTCCATGAGGAAGACAATGCTGACTGCATGCAGGAGAGAGATTTTGAGAAGACGAACTTTTTCATTTCCTTCATTCTCCTGCCAAACCCTCTAATTTCCTTCGCCCGGCAGCAATTAGAGTGAAGCTACGTAGCATCAGTAAGGTTTCATGTTTGTATGGTTATGGTTTCTGTGACCAAAAACCCCCAGGGGTTTTTGGTTTTTAGTACCTGTTAGCATGGTGTCTAATCCTTCCTTGCCCCCACACGTGTACCACCATTGAAACCTCATACAAAGTTTATGTAAAACACTACCAGATCTGCATGTTATCTTAGTTCACATCTAATTTTGTAAATGAGTGTGTTGTGAGTCAGGCTGTAAAGGACAGTATTTATCATACCATCTGGTTTAATACAGTGATGTACCAAGCGATGTACCTCCCTAAGGTCTGTATTTTCTCTCACCTTTTCACTCTTGTAGTATCAAGATATCTACTGTGTATTAGATCTACATTATAAGTATTATAAGTAGCTCCACTGATACTAATGTAAAGTATTACTAAATGCAGGGTTGCCAGAATCCTATGCTATTTTTCAAACTTATATTTAAGCTCCTGGAGTCTTAAACCACATTTGTGCATTAACCTCTACTACTCCAATACAACTAAGTCATGACTCTTAACATTTTTCTAATGACCTGTAGCTTCTGTAAATTTAATTTATGAAATGGCAAACCCCATGTATTTATCCAAATGCCAACCTAAAGCAAACAGGTACAACTTTTTATTTTAGAAAATAAAACAATTACTAGAAACACTAAAACTATTTGCAACAGAAGGTAAAAAAATCCTCGTGAAGTGCTGCTAAATAATTTAGAGCCAACAAATTACAGACATTTGGGTACCTGAAAATAGTGGTTCAAAGATATATCTAGTGTTATTTTTGTTGACAGCTGGAAGGGGTTGGGTATCAGCTACCATGTTAGAAATAAAACAATTCACTCTGCATTCATTTATGTTGACTTAGTTATGACAGCTTTTTATGTTAAGTTACACTGCCCCACAAATGCAGCTTTTATACAAGTCATGTAGCAATTTCCTGACATAGAAAGTTTTTCAGCAATGTATCCCTTACAAGGGGACAAAATTAATAGTGTAACAAATTACTGCAGCATCGAGTAGCCAATGCGTAAGACACACTTACATAATCATTGTAAGATGAACGTTTGCATGGCATTTTCAATCTATAAAGGGCTATGCCCTCACCCAGCAACTTGTAAATTGACAGTTTCAATGAAACCTAGGACACATTATAATTTACTTAAGTTATGCACATGCTCAAGGGCTTTGTTGCATCATAACTTGTGAGGATGTCACAGCATAGATCCCTGTAAAGGTCTCTGTAATTGTAACTCATTATTAGTGTAATTACTGCCTGTATTGTGCTGGAAAGCTGACACTGTCTGTGTATTTGCTATCAAAGTGCTGAAGTTCATTTTAATAGAGTCCAGTCTTTAAGCACTGATGAGCTGCAGCCCCAAATTCATGAAGCATTAAACAAAAGGTTTTTAAAGCAAATTGTAAAGGAAACATCTATGAATAACTTGGAACAGGTAAGTAACTACAGATGTTGATACTGAAGCATGCAATTCCAGCTGTGATCAAGAAAAGCATCAATAGGTAAACTAAGCTGCATAGGAGGGAGGTGAAAGTGATTAGGAGTTACAGCCATTCTTAATATTTTAGAAGTTCAGGTCCTTTTGGAAGATTTTTTTGAAATCCTGATCATAGTTTTGCCACCTCTTATTATTCACTTCCAACAACATAAGAAAGTGATACCATCTCATACCCAACTACTTGAGAGCTAAAAACCCGAAGTATAAAACAGATTATGCCAAGAAAGGAGCATGTAAATTAGCAGTCAATAACCTGATGTATCCATGTGGTTGGCAAAAACTGGAATGAACAACTTTCCTTTTCTAACAGAAAGGTACAGACTGTGAGAACTATCGGCCCAAGCCATAACAATCCATTACATCAAGAATCAAGTCATGTCTCCACAATGAAGAAAAGCTGAATAGAGTGTAATTATTTGTTGTCTTACCAGGTTTCCTTTAAGAAAGATAAACTTTAAGCTTCCTAGAAAGATGTTAAGCTATATCATACTACAGGTTATGCTGCCTTTGACTACCTAAGGTCTAACAACCACTCACCAATGCTATCCCTGGCTTTAAGGAGTTGAACCAAAAGTCAGCAGAAGACTTTCAAGAACTAGAGGAGATTTCGTGGGTTCTTTAGTCCAGCCCCTGCTATCTCAGATAACCACATCACACTGTGTTCATAAATGTATCACTTCCTTTACGCTATTACATGTACCCCCATTATTCACAGAGTGTTGCTATGACTTCTTTAATAGTCCAGAAATGTTTTCCCATTTCCAGTCTGCGATTATTTCTGTCCATACATACGAATTTGTTGCCATGCCTTGTTAAACTAGTTCTCTTCCTGCTGCTCACTCATTTTATGTGCTCAGAGAGGACAAGCATACTCCTTCAGTTTCAAAAGCTGGACTCTTTCAGCATCCATCATAAAACAGGTCCTGTATTTCATCCATTATCCTTATAGCCCTGCTCTTCCTTTTTTAAGTTTTGAATTCCTGTTTTGAAAACCTTTCCACTAAAACAGAAGGCCTGGCATTAAGACTATGGATCAGTACTTCTCATGAAATGATTTCCAGTTCACAAAATGAAGGGAATACTCAAATAAGTAAAAAAAAAATCTTACTGTCTGGTTCCAGTTGACAGCGATTCTATTTGCATAACCGAAGAGGAACACACACAGGAACACAATGGACAGGAACCATGCAGTCACTGCTACAAACATTACCCATCCCTGCAGCAGTGGCAGTGGAACTCGGGTAGAAGCTACCAAAATCCAGACTATTGTTCCAAACAGCTGCAAGGAGAGAAACACAGACAATGAACAGACAACTTTTATTCAGTCCTTTCTGTGTAAGAACTAATACCACCAATCAACACATTCTCAAATTACTTTTAGAAGCCAAAAGGCAACACTTCAAATGTACTCAGAGGGCCCAAGTGCCACTCTCAGAAATGATAGGCACTAAGTGGTGACAAGACGAACCCACTCTGAAATTCTTAAAAGCTCTAATCTTGTAAATGGGATTTACAGACCAAGGTGACTTGTGTGGTGATGCTGAAAATGTTACCCTTATTCTCATTTTGTAGGAAATATAATAAATGTGAAAACATGACTCACACACACACACAAATCTTTCTTGATTTACTAGTTTGCATGAGAAGGATGTACATCAGATTTGGATTCAATTTCATACTGTTTAGTTTTGCAGTCCTAAACAGATGAAATATAGAAAAGAGATGAAACTGCATTTTCTTTTTCAATGCATTTGTAATAAAAAGGACAACATATTAAGCAATAAAAACTAGAATACAGAATAAGGCAAGTTGTAAATTGTGTGATAATGACTAGAAAAACACTCAGTTTTCCAGAATTATTATAACCTAGGGAAGAATTCAGCACCACCAATTTTCTTTTCAGCATGCTGATCACAGTTAATGAGTGGTGGGGATGCTATGCTATGATGGGCTGATAGAGAATTTATGTACTCTATGGCTTGCACAGCTTAATCAGCTCTTGGCCTAAGGAAGGTACTATTTCTCCCTGCAAATCCTGTCTCTTTATAAAAAAAAAAAAAAAAACAAAAACCTGGAGAAAATCTTAATTGCCATCTGAAATATATTCATTTTTTTACAGGAAGATTTAACTTCATAATCCAGCCTGCAGTGTAGTGACAGCTACGATCAAGACAGCAACCAAGCAAGTTACTATTTCCCCGCTTTAATTCCTACAGATTTACAACTACAAAGTCAGGGGTTACATTTTCAGATTCGGAGAAATTTCTTTTGAATTAAGGTTGGATGAGAGATACCTTTCAAAAGATGCCTGGTATAAAATTAATTGGTTCCTTTCTCATCTTACATTGCAGCACTGTATATCTAAAGATGCACTGCTAGTCTAGTTTAAAGTTCCCAAGGGTTTATGTACTAGCCTTCAAGTGGTTCCCTAGGGTTCCTTTTTTTAGCTGCTGTGAAGAACAAAACTTTCTTTAGTTTCACAAGACTACAGGTGTCTGTTACTCAGAGACCAGATAGTGATGGGCAATGAGGAAGCAGAAGGGATAGCACAAAGCATCTGTTAAACAAAAAGCAGAGACACATGAAATGTTTGCAGTACTCTGAACATGCAACCTTGCAGGCTTCTTTAAAAATACATTTAGGCAACTACTGTAGAGACTCAGCGCTCCTTGCTGCGCTGTTTCCCTCATACTGCCCACTGCTGTCCACTTCAGGTAGGCTGTCAGATGTAGAATACATTGGCCAACCTAATTACCCTTCTGTCCCTACTGATTCAGTACTTGAGACCAGGACCCAAGCAGTAGTCTGCTATGACCCCACAAAAAAAAAAAAAAAGAAAAATTATTAAAATCAGATGACTTTTGCCAAGGTTTTTTTTTCTCCTACTACTTAGCACCACTGCAGAGCCTCATACTCAGCCTTAACTCAAAAGTCCTCCAGTAAGGTCTAACAGACCCATGAAATTATACTTGTAGGAGTTTGCACAGGACCCGTAACACACTCAGGCAAGAACCGGCATAACTCGCCATGGCGGGTTTGGGTCGGGCACTCTGTGCAGCCCAAAGTCCTCGACAGCTTAAACAACCCCCATGTAACCTATCTCCACAGCCCCTGGTGCTGCCGGCCAGGCCGGGGGGAAGCACCTCGCCCCACCGACACCGATGGGAGTGAACACGCCGGGGCAGGCTGAAGGGAGCGGGGCCGGGTCCTGCTGCCCTTCCCGGCACAGCCCCGTGTCCCAGCCACCCGCCCGGGACCAGAGCAGGACAGCCCGAGAGCACCCCGCTGCCGCAGGCTCGGCCGCCGCACCTTTCCCTCACACAAAATGGCAGGTGAGGAGCGGGGCTGAAGCTCGCCCGTGCCACCGGCTGCGGGGCGCTGAGGGGAAGGAGGGCCGGTGCCGCCACCCCTTGCCCGCACTCACGATCTCCAGGAAGATGACGGCTCCCGAGTAGGTGCGCAGGATCTCCAGGCCGGAGGGCAGCGTGACCCGGGGAGGCGGGAAGTAGGCAGCGGGGTTGGGAGGCGGCGGCATGGACGAGGCGCTCCTGGGCAACATGTTGCTGTGGCGGCGGCTGCTGCCGAGCGCGGCGGGGACGGCCGAGCGCGGCCAGGTGGGCGAGGAAGAGGTGGCGAAGGACGGAGCAGGTGCGGGCGAGCCTGTGTGCACCGCCCCTCCTGCCCGGCCCTGGGCGGGTGGACCCCGCCCGCTCCTCCCACCTGGGCCTGGGCGGGTGGATCCGGGTGCCGGGGACAGGGCCTGCCCCAGTTACCGCGCCCGGACTGCCGCAGATGGAGACCTTAGCAGTGCGGGGGGGCACGGCTGTTTGTGCCCGCAGGGCGCCGTGCCCCGCAGCCGTGCTGTGCCCCGCAGCCGTGCTGTGCCCGGCCCGTGGATTTCGGCTTCTCTGGTTGCGCTCTGGAGCGCAGCGCTCCCGTTCACTAGTCCCGAGTCGGACCCGGCCACACTTGGGACGTTATTTCCTGATGTCAGTCAGCAAAAGGTTGTTACTTTTCTTCTGGTTACAGATATTTGAGGCTTCAAAATTATGAGGTTGCACCATTTTTATGTTTTTTTTTAAGGAACCTACTAGGTTGCCCATTTGAAACACCAAAAACGTCTCAGCTGTATCTTTCATTCAGGCTGGCTCAACCATGCACAACTACTTCAAAGTAATAGTGCTTGCTTGATGTGAAAGTTTTGGGTAGGTGAGGGTACATGTGCAACAGACCACTTATAATCCATTTTCTTGTGCTTAGTATAAATATCCTCTGAAGGATGCGGCACATAGTGATAGGACAACAGGGAATGGCTTTAAAATGAAGAAGGGTAGATTTTGGCCATTAGAAAGAAACTCTTCACTGTGAGGGTGCTGAGACGCTGACAACAGATTGCCCAGAGTAGTGGTAAATGCTCCATCCCCGGCAGTGTTCAAGGCCAGGCTGGATGCAGCTCTGAGCAGCCTGCTCTAGTGGAAGGTGTCCCTGCCCACAGCAGGGGAGCTGGAACTGGATGATCTTAAGGTCCTTTCCAGCTCAAACCATTCTGTGATTCTATGATGTAGCAGTTCTGTTATTTCTACCTGCATGGCTTAGGATGGCATGTCTTGTCACTCAAATGACTAAGCACTGTTTCATCTGGTGTTATCCCATGTTTCTGGGATACACAGCTGAGATTTTAAAGACTGCATTTTGAGAAGGTTTCATGTCAGTGAGTTTGAACCAGTTAGCACTTTAAGTTTGTATTCCTTTATTTTTAGATCTATGCTGTTCTGTGGTTGTGCTTTTGCAAAAAGAAATGCCTCAGCCTGAGATGTCTGTCTTCCCCAACTCAAGCTCCTGGTGGGGAGCTCCTCTAAACACAACTCACCCATGCTTCCAGCATACCTAGTACATAAATAGGTTTGAGACACTTGTGAAATGCAGTAGTAGCCCCTTAGCTTTGAAATTGTGGCTTCTACAGAAGGAAGAAGCAAGTTTGTATTCTTGTGCTCTCTCCTCATCCCTATACCCTTTGTAGCTGAATGCCTCTTGCACATCTAAGAAATGGGAGATGTGGGATTGAATCCCCACTAGGTGAGGTAAAGCACTCAGCCCTACCTCCCCTCTTTTTTGAGTGCTTTATCCCATCAGTTATCAATGTGATTAATATTCCTCCTCTATACCTATTTTAAAAAGCAAACCTTGTGCCCCATCTATTTATCTTCAAGTAAAGGCTGCAGGCTTTGGAGGCACAGAGGGTCCTGATTTGAGTGTGTTTTGTAAAGGAATGTAATTCAGACTTGTGCCTAAGTGATTAGGTGTGTAGGTGGCTTGTTCTTGGGGTTGCATTCTGGAGACCATATGTACAATTAATTTCACAGTCTGGCTTTAAATCTGTTGAGTCTGCCCTGCAGAGGGAGAAATCTGAGTGGGTGGAAAACTGGGTTGATCAGTTTATGATTCGGAACAAGAAATGTGATTATCCTTATCTTATACAGGGGAAGTACAAATAACACTTGGTCATAAACATTTCAGTTTTATTATCCAGCCATACAATTAATCTGTGTGAACTCCACAGCACTGGATCTAACTGATGATTACATACCATGTGCAGTCATTTTTTTTTCTTGCTTGTAAATACCACTCATTTTAACCTGCAGTTTCATTTTAACACTGATTTTCTTCAATTTTAGTGGCTTTTCACAATAAAGTCTAAATTTCACTGTTAGAAACACATACACATAATAGATTTATGGTAGTACTTTTTCCTAAATCCTAACCATTTAAATGAAAATAGCTGTTTATTTTTACTGTGTTTGGGCAAGATGTGCTACAATGCCATGTGGGATTCTTTATATACTGATTCATATACTGGTGAATCTTTGAAAACCTGGATTCTTTAAGAGATTAGTATCAGGATTGTTTTTTTTAAGTTTCCATGGCAAAAGCACAGGTTTGTGTTGGACTGCTTTTTAATAGCATTTTTATGTAACTAATTGCATCTTGGCATGTTACAGGGTTACTAATGATGCTGCTTCATGTCTATGACAGTCAACAAGCAGACAGAAGTATATTGATTCACTATACATAGGAGGGTCTGTCTATACAGTCAGAAGGACTAAAATTTTCTCTTAAATAACTGTTACATAAAGTCCAAACTCTCTCTTTTGTATTCTTACGCTTGTGGTAGCCTAAATATAAAATTGGCAGTGTCACAGAACTACAAAACCAGTTGCTATCATTTTTAGATGGTAAAAATTATTGATGATTTAAGTTCCAAGTATAGTAATATCTATAGTCTTTAATATCTGTAGAAATCAAAATATCTGGTTCTTAATGCTGCAATTCCTCCCTCCCCCAAGTGACCAACCATTTGAAAAATGCATTAAATGATGAAAATCTGTAGTCAGCTGTTAACCATCATATCCAAGCAGTAAAAATTAAGAAGGGATAAGTTAATATTTTGCAAAACATAGCCATACATCATGCTGGATATAAAAACTCCAGTTCTGTGTAGGAAGATTCAGAGTACCTTTTGTAATGTGTGGCATAACATTTCTGGAAGAGCTGAATATGAGTGAAAGTAATATCAATATAAGAATTCATGGTCCTTAATGCCTTATGTGAGTGCATTACCAGAAGCACCTCTGGCAGCAGGTGTAACTCTGCCCCTGTCATGTCTTGTGTTGCTATACACACAAGGGTGGTCTGCTGAAATGGCCAAAGGGATGGAAAGTTTAAAAGCCATAAATGACAGTAACCTTATTTGCTACCCATGTGGCTCTGTTTGCTCACAGCCAGATCTGCACAAACAGATCTCCCTAAGCCAGAGCAAGGTTTGTCTGATAGTATCAGGATCTGCTTCTTTCTTCCAGTTACTTTCTTATCTGGAGGAAGTTACCCCCAAAAGCCCTCTGTGTTTCTTTTAGATTTGCAAAGCTTCTCTTTCTTGACAGAACACAGACTCTCTTAATCCTGTGGTTGATTATGTATCAAAAATAGAAAGCCTGAAGTTGATTGTATAAACCACAGACTGATTTGTTTATCGGTTAATTAATTTAACAGCTCCTAGAAAATTCGTGCAGGATCCTGATCTTATACTGGTACAAACTCAGGAGTCATTCTGCTTTAGCCAGTGAAATTAAACAGGCACTAAGTTGGTTTGCATAAGGTGAGTGATAAGGAAACCCTTCAGTGTCATTTGTATAGTGTATTTACTCAGTGGTAACAGAACTTTAGTGTCATGCTTGGACCAGTGCGTATTGTGAATTATTGTGCAAACACCAGTGTATTGTTAGGTTTCTCAGGAGGCAGCATGACAGTTTTTATTTTAAGAGGTAGGGCCAGGCTTTTGATTGGATGCTGCTCCTTTTTGCATTGTCAAACTAAGGGAAAAGTAACTGTTGAAATCACTCGCTTGATCCAGTTAAACTGAGCTTGGGATGCCTGCTGGAAAGAGGAGATGAAGATAAATGTGGCACCTGTTTGGTCTACTAGTCCTGGGGATAGCTGTTACCAAACCAGTCCCCAGAGGTTAAAGTGGTCTCAGAACTGCCCTAAGCAGTGATTTCTGTCAGCTCATATGTCTGTGCTGGTACACTGGATATGGCCTCTTCCCACAGAAGCACCTTTTGTACCCAGAGCTGTGAGAGGAAAGACATTGACCTGGCTACTTTAGTTCTCCGTGATCCAAGGATGCCTTTTAAAGCAAGAAATCCTTAGCTGGCTAGTTAAGGGGGTTTTAAGGTCCTTTCACACAGGCACCACACAGCCAAGAGGCTGGCATCAGAAAAAGATCCTCCTTGGTGGAGTAGGCTGGTGCTACTGAGAACAGAATGAAGTCTCTGGCCTGTTGTGATAACATCATTTCCATGTTCTAAGGATGCCAACACTTAATTTCTTCGGCTTGGTAGCACTGCAGCTCACTAGCAGCATAGTATAACAGGCAAGCAAAAGGCCAGTTTTCCTTTCATTTACACTGAGAAATTCCTCCTAGACTTGTTAGGGTGCAGCAAACCTAAAAATGTAAAACCTCATCAGAGCAGAGAGAAGTATCCTCAGGACAGTGAGAAGAGCATGCAGCAAGCTCACTGCCCTGGACTTCAAGAGAGCAGACTTTAACCTCTTCAGGAACCTGCTTAGTAAGGTTCCATGGGATATAGCCCTAGAGGGCAGGGGGGGCCAAGACTGTTGGTTGATATTCAAGGATCACCTCCTACAAGCTCAGGAGTGTTGCATCCCAACTAGAAGGCAGCGCAGAAGGAGAGCCAGGAGACCTCCTTGGATGGATAAGGAGCTGCTGAGGAAACTTCGAAGGAAAAATGAGGCTTATAAAAGGTGGAAGCAAGGACAAGCACCCTGGGAAGAATACAGGGATGTTGTCTGGGAAGCTAGGGACCAGGTTAGGAAAGCTAAGGCCCAGTTAGAATTAAACTTGGCTAGGGATGTTAAGGATAACAGGAAGGGATTCTATAATTACATTGCAAATAAAAGACAGACTAGGGACAACATAGGCCCCCTCTGGAAGCTCTCAGGAGAACTGGCTGCCCTGGATTTGGAGAAGGCTGAGGTTCTGAATGACTTCTTTGCCTCAGTCTTCACTGGCAAATGCTCTGACCGCACCACCCAAGTCTTGGAAGGGAGACTGTGGGAATGAAGACCTTGGGCCCACTGTAGGAGAGGATCTGGTTTGAGACCATTTTGAGAATCTGAACATACACAAGTCCATGGGACCTCATGAAATCCATTCACGGGTCCTGAAGGAGCTGGCGAATGAAGTTGCTAAGCCACTGTCCGTCATATTTGAAAAAATCCTGGCAGTCAGGTGAAGTTCCCAACGACTGGAAAAAGGGAAATATAACCCCCATTTTTAAGAAGGGGAAAATGGATGACCCAGGGAATTACAGACCAGTCAGTCTCACCTCTGTGCCTGGCAAAATCTTGGAGCAGATTCTCCTGGAAGGCATGCTAAGGCACATGAAAATCAACAAGGTGCTTGGTGACAGCCAGCATGGCTTCACTAAGGGGAAATCCTGCCTGACCAATTTGGTGGCCTTCTATGATGGGGCTGCAGAACTGATGGACAGGGGTAGAGCAGTTGATGTCATCTACCTGGACTTGTGCAAAGCATTCAACACTGTCCCACATGACATCCTTGTCTCTAAATTGGAGCGACATCAATTTGATGGGTGGACCACTCAGTGGATAAAGAACTGTCTGGATGGCTGCACGCAAAGAGCTGTGGTCAATGGCTCAATGTCCAGCTGGAGACCAGTAACGCGTGGTGTCCCTCAGGGATCGGTGTTGGGACCGGTCTTGTTCAGCATCTTTGTTGCTGACATGGACAGAGGGATTGAGTGCGCCCTCAGCAAGTTTGCCGATGACACCAAGCTGTGTGGTTCGGTTGATACCCTGGAGGGAAGGAATGCCATCCAGAGGGACCTCGACACGCTTGTGAGGTGGGCTGATGCCAACCTCATGAAGTTTAACCATGCCAAGTGCACGGTCCTACCCCTGGGTCAGAGCAATCCCAGGCACAGCTACAGGTTGGGCAGAGAAGAGATTCAGAGCAGCCCTGCGGAGAAGGACTTGGGGGTGTTGGTTGATGAGAAAATGAACATGAGCTGGCTTCAGTGTGTGCTTGCAGCCCAGAAAGCCAACTGTATCCTGGGCTGCATCAAAAGGAGCATGACCAGCAGGTCAAAGGGGGTGATCCTGCCCCTCAAATTTTGTGAGACCTCACCTGGAGTATTGTGTGCAGTTCTGGTGTCCTCAACATCAAAAGGACATGGAACTGTTGGAACAAGTCCAGAGAAGGGCCACGAGGATGATCAGGGGACTGGAGCATCTCCCGTATGAAGACAAGCAGAGAAAGTTGTGGCTGTTCAGCCTGGAGAAGAGAAGGCTGCGTGGAGACCTCATAGCAGCCTTCCAGTATCTGAAGGGGGCCTATAGAGATGCTGGGGATGGACTCTTCATTAGAAACTGTAGTGATAGGACAAGGGGTAACGGGTTCAGACGTAAACAGGGGAAGTTTAGATTGGATATAAGGAGGAAGTTCTTTACTGTGAGGGTGGTGAGGCACTGAAATGTGTTGCCCAGGGAAGCTGTGAATGCTCTGTCCCTGGCGGTATTCAAGACCTGGTTGGACAGAGCCTTGGGTGACGTGGTTTAGTGTGAGGTGTCCCTGCCCATGGCAGGGGGGTTGGAACTAGATAATCTTAAGGTCCTTTCCAACCCTAACTATTCTATGATTTTATGATTCTATGATCCTGAGCTCACATGGTGTGGGAGGCTGGGTGGGTAGAGAGGGACATGACAGAGCAGAGCAAAGTTACCAACTGGGAAATTGTTTCAAGAAATCAATGCGCTGCTCTTGGCATAGGTGAGCCAGCAGGAAAAATGAGTTGCATGAATCATCCACAGCAGAGAACGGGAAAATCTTGGAGGTACGAGCTATAGCATAAAATTCTTGTAGATGAGTAAGTGGCACTGGTTGTTTAAGACAGAATTGCCAGGGAAACCCTTAGATGGACCACACAGCAGCTATACTTAGTGTTTTTTCTTCCCTTTCAACCTCCTGCTCCATGGTGTAAGGGACAAACAATGCAGCTGGTTGCAGAGGAACTCAGATTCAGCAGCACAGGCAGGACGACATGCTAAGTGCTGCCAATGCAGGATGCAGCACAGCTCTGTGCCATTAGTCCTGCGGGTACAATGGGTCTCTTCTCACTCTGTCATCAGACAAGGCTTAATTAATAATCTTTAATTATAATGTGTTGGCCTCCAGTCTCATCTCTTGTTGGTCAGGAATATGTATCTGTTGTTTTGATGAACTCAGCGCTAACAGGGAGTCACATTTTTTTTTCTCAGTTGCAGCTTGTTTGCTTTTTGGATAATGTTTGTTTTATTGAGCAAATTCCTGGCTAAAAATCCAATAAAAGGCAAAGGATAATTAAGCAAAAGACAACGGTGGCTTCATTTTGCGATGAATGAATTCAGGAAGGAGAAGCTGTGAGACATTAAAATGTGCTTGTGTAAAAAAACTCAGTAATGTTTTGAAATAGCATAAAAACACGGCTGCAAAAGGAGTGAGCCGATAGATTTCAAAGCACTCTGAGTTTATTCAGTTGTAAATAAAAATAATTTATCTTAGTGTTAGAATATATACATGTAATTATGCCTTATGTGGTTACTTAGGATAGTAAAAAGCTATTCAAATGCAAGTAGGAACAGCATTAAGTAACCTCTATATTTGTAGTGTCAGTTTGCTTAAAATAGCAGGGTCTTATTCTACTAGCATCTGTTGCTACTTACAGTAACTACTGGAATTATAAGGCTGAGAGGGAGTTCTTCAACAACTGAATCACTGGCAGGTCTGTAATACTTTTACTGACTATGCTTCATCTCAACACAGTCTCTGACCCCAAGAATCCCATGCTATTGGTGTTCATGAACTTTCTCATTGTAGTTCAAGGTGCACAAGCCAGTGTAACAGAGCTGCTGCCCATGAAGTGATCCTGTTCCCTAGCCATGGTTTCCCTCTGCCTCCTTTGCATCAAAACTAGTGAAAGTTAGGGTACAGATTGGGTCAAACCAAGGCAAAACTGTTCCCTTTTCCTCTTTGATTGATTAGGCTTGTGCTGAAATTAATTAATTTTCAGTACTTAACACATCAGTTTAAAAATAAACACAAAACTTCTGAGCCACATACACTGCCATGTCCTATCTTCTTTATGCAATGCACAGTACATGGATGTAGTTTCTCTTTTAAGATGATAGATGAAATCCATTGTTACAATTTTTCTTTCAAGTAAGAAATGCTGATGCAGCCTTTAGAAGCTTTCACATGGACTGAGCCATGCTTCTGCACCTCTAGACATGGTGTGCTGCTGTGTTCATAGTAAGTAAAGGCAAAAATCAGGTCATCACAGTGATCTGTTTGTACTGAAAGAATATTGATTTCATTGTGAAATTAAAATTGTTCATAAAGAGGTGCGTGCATATTCTCAGGTATAGGTGATTTCAGGGAAATTAGTACCTGGAGTGTATTCTCTTGAGTGAAGTTTACAGTGTTTTACATCCTGGAGGACTCCAAGGGTCCCAGTAGAGATGAACGGGTCACAATAGATCAGCGTTTCTCTCATTTTTTATTACTTAGAGTAAGCACAGGTACATGTTCTGTAACCTTGAACTTCAGATTATGTGCTTGCTTGTTCTCTGCAATGATAAACTCCCATGGGGCTCTCAGGTGTTTGCAGGAGCTCTGTTTCCTGTATAGAACATGAACCTTTTATCTAATGTACAATTTTCTGATGTCAGATAGAAATGCTGCCTTATATCCTCTGTAAACCAGCCCTGATACTGATGGCAAGTTCCAAATAGTAACTGTTTCTTTTCACCAAGTGGTGAAGCAGCATCAGAAGTTAGCATAACACATGAGAGTAATATCTTCAATTCAAAAAAAACATGAGTTCAGGAAAATCTGTGGTTACTTCCAGCTGCATTAGGGATTCCCACCATTCTAGGGAAGGGGCTGGAGGAATCTCAGCTGCAAATGGAATGAACTGACAAGTATTTATAATCAAGGAATTACTGTGAATATATTTCTTCAGGCCTATCTCAGCTATTCAGTTCATAGTGAACCCAGCCTCAGGTTCTTTCACAATGGTTTGGTAAGTTTAAGCATTTGATCAAGTAGCTTTTGGTTTATAGGCAAGCAAACAGGTTTGATTTTTCTTTTTTTTTTTCTTTTCTTTCATAAATCCTAAACCAGTTATACTGCATTCCTGTTAGCCTGGCGTCCTTCATGAGGAAATAAGTATTACACACAGTATGTATGCAATTTCTGGGTAGAAAACAACATGTGGTTCTACTAGCATCCTTTAACTTATGAATCATTAGGGAAGGTGAAGTGGCTTGTGCTGTCCACACACTGAGACACACTCTGCTAAGATGTGGTTTAAATGATGAAAAATAAGTTAAGGACCAACTATCTCACTTTCCCTTCATGATTTTCAATGTGACAACCACAGAATTTACTCAATTCACTCAGAGCTGCAAATAGTTTCTTGTGTTCAGTAGTGCTTTGTTTCCTGACATCTTTCCACTTCTTGCACATGCTTCTCTTTTGCAGTGAGTGTTTCCATCCTGTATCGTACATAACTCTTCACTGTTGACTTGCACGTTCTCAGAGATGCTGGATGAGGAGTGGGAAAGGGACGATGATATCAGGAACATTCCATAGTTAATTTACAAGGCAATAATTAAAAAATAAAAGCAAACTTAAAACAGCAGTCTCCCTGCACCTTTAAAAATATTATTCTTTTACTCTGGAATCCAGTTGGGAATGGGACCTCACGTTCACATATCCTTCTGCATATTTACAGTCTGTAGCAGTGCATTTCAAATACTTGCCTTGCCATTTTCTGCCTACCAGTAATTTTGTGGAGCTATTTAAGTAGCTTAAATTTTAATCCACAAGTATTTGGAAGAAGGATGAATCAGTGGTCAAAAAACACAGCTCATTAATTTTACACAACAGCAAAACAATAAATAGGCCAGTATTCTGTGCATTATTTTACTAAGAGGTTAGTCTAATTGCTCTGTAGTTAGCATTTATAGGGTTCTTTGAAGATGTAATTTGTAGTACAGGACTAATGTTGTGTTTATACACTTATGTATCTAGTTATACTTGGAAAGAGATAATTAACCTTGCATGAAGTCCTTTTGGGTTTCTGGTGCACAGTGAAAGAAACCAGGGTGGAATTCTGCTGACCAATTGCCTATGTATATCTCTGAGCTACCTGACCAGAGTCCCCACTAGAAACAGAAAAGAAATAGCCTTAGCCACATAGAAATCATAGAATAGTTAGGGTTGGAAAGGACCTCAAGATCACCTAGTTCCAACCCCCCTTTGAGGAGCAGTTTGTTTTGTACAGAAGTATGTATCTGAAAGTAGATCATATGAATCACTTGTGTCTGCTTCTTGACTGCCAAGGAATTTTATGGTGGTCAGGCCTGATGTGGACATCTACCTTGCAGAGAATTAGAATTAGGTGAGAGAAATCCCTGGACCAAAGTAGTTCAGTGTTTTCTGCAGTGATATGGAAGTAAATATAAAGGGTGCTTAAAATGAGTGAAAATCTTTGGCTGATTGAGTGAAGGGAGTGACTTCATGTAACCTGAAGAGACTGTGTATGCCATAAACATACATACTTGGTTCCAGGCATGTTTGACATAGTGAATGAAAGGTGTTATGCTCTTCTTCTTTGCCCTCCAAGTCTGTGTTTTTCTTTCTATCAAAGCCTAGCAGAATAAGTTCCTATAGCAAACCCGTCCAGGGCTGAAGCTGTGTCAACTTTGCCCTACTTCCTCCCAGAGACTTCTGAGCTTTTCAGCCTCTCTGTCAGTAGTACTAGTGGTGTTTCTGAAGCTGAGCCACAGATTCACGTGGTCTCTGATGAGGTAAACTCAAAGCAAAGACCTTCCTTCCTTGGATCTATTGCAGACACAAAGATCTCTCCAGCTTTCCCCACATTAAACTGATTGTCTTCCAGCCCCACAGAAGCAGTTGTAGAAGCGATCAGGGAAATTCATGTCTACCTCACATTTTGAGTGCCCAGTACTGAATTGCACACTTTACCTCAAACCTAAACAAACTTTTTCCTTCCATGGACATCTTTGCATGTCCCAGTCTGGCTCTTCTCTAGAAAATCTTTATTTTCAGGTTTTTGCTAACCTTATTAGCAAAAAAATGAAAACATCTTTTCAGTGTAGGATTGCACTGTGTTTCTACAAGGCTTTGTCCAGCTCCCTCCCCTGGAATTGGTCTTCTGGATGAGCCAGTGCAGAAGAGCTATGCTTATGAGGGTCTCTCTTCAACCTTTATCAAATCTCTCCTCTACTTCCTGTATTTTTACTGACCATACACACACCTGGTCCTCATTTCCAGCTTTTCTAGTGAGCCTCACCTTCACTGGAATAGGAACTGGCTAATACCCTTCTCGTGCACAGAGAAACTTACCTATCTGCAACAATCAAAAGGGGATGAACACAGGGACTGACATACGCAGTGTGACATCTCCAAGTTACAAATCAGATCCTGGTGTGTTAGGAGGAATCACAGCCTGAATCTTCATCATTTAATATGTAATTAGAACAAGTGGGGAGGATAAGCAAGGGTACCTGTCTCTATTCCTTAACCTCCCCTCCTCTGCTTCCCAAACTGTCATGGCTGCTTGGGTAGTTTTGATGTAGGGTTCTTCTGCTGTTGTTGTTATTATTATTATTCTCTTATTTTCTCTTTTATGAGACTCTTTAAATGGCATGGCATGTGTGGTCACTACCACCTGTCACACACTGTTCTGTCCAAGGAGAAGACAGTGCAGGGCACACATATACGTTCGTGTTTCAACTTTAATGGGTCCACTGGCATATATCTGCGCTGGAAAATGTTCAACTCTGAGAAAGCAGGAATGAAAAGAAAGGCTTGTAATTGCCCATGGTTTTGCAGAAAATGTATTTCTGCTTCTTCAGGTCCTGAGAAAGCTCTCTTGGTTATGTGAACTTGCAGTTAGCTCTGGATTCCTGAGCTATTGAATTGAGATTTCCATTTGGATCTACTAACAACCTTTTAGATTTCTTCTGACAAGCTTTAAAGCATTTTCAAGACCTAGAAACTGGCTCACAGTGGGAAATAAATTCCTGAGCTCACATGCTAAGCATCCGCCAACTCTGCATTCACATTTTTCTGCAGTTTTACTTAATCTTCTACTGACTGACTGATCATCATTGTTGCTCCTTCCACCCGCCACATGGTAGAGTGCCCCACGTGCTCAGGGAATGTTGTGGGGCAACTGATATAAAGACTTCTATTGTATGAAGTTGTGAAGATTGGCATCTCGTGCTAGACAATTCACTGCTGAGAGGTTAATAAGATAGCGAAAGCTTGAAACATCTGGCAAGGAGAAAAAATGAACAGAGAATTCATGACTGAAATCTGTTTCATAAAAGATATTACTTGTATGTCTTGAAATATGCCTGCAACAATTAAAACCCAGGTAATAATTGACTGTCCTGCTGAACCCAGGACATTGACGTCTGGCTACTTTAAAAAAGTTACACCTGTTTTGTAAAGCACATAAGCAAAGACAAATGCAACATAAGGGAAGATATATGATGACATTACATTGTATGAGAAGGTCATGGCTCTGCAGATGCTCCCATGCTGTGCTACATCATACCAGAGAGGAGCTACAGCCCCTGTACTGCCCCAGCATCTGTAGATCTGCACTTGATTAGCAGGGACTTCAATGAGGCTTAAGCACAGGTATAACACTGAGGATGTTAAGGGTCCTAGGGATTCAGAAATGTACCTGGTCACACACTCTTTCCAGCCACAGAGGGTTTTGTGTAGTTAGTGACTCTGCTTTGTTAGGCTGCTACTGCTGTCTGCAAAATAGGGCGATGCAAGTTCCTGGTCCCACCCACCTAATGAAAATCAAGTGAAACGTTTCCTCCCTGTGTTGAAACATCCACGTGGAGAAACCTTCCCAGGCCAGGGAAGGTGGGGCCCCAGGGCTGCCGTCAGAGGTGTTGCATGCAGCAGGTAGGCACTGAATTCTTTTACAACTTGCTGTTGTCCCTTTCCACGCAAGCATAAAACCAACCCAGATTAAGCTACTGCTTTGATCTTGCTTGTTCTTTCTTACACAGTAAGTAGGTTACGTTTGACTTTAATAAAAAAGAGATGGCAACCCATGGCTTTTGTACCTGTGCAGACTATTAAAGCAAGACAATCTAGAGCAGTACTTTCCAAATAACCATAAATTAATCCCTCTCTCTGTGACACATTTACTATTTTTATCATCATACACAGTGTCAAATTGCATTTCTTACTAGCAATTTCAGCTACTTGAACTACAACTAAATGTGCTGTTTAAGACTGTGGGTAAAACTAGAGATGCCTATATGTTCTCATGGCTGTGGTCAAAACTGTGGTGGTCCATTGTTCTAGGTGCTAACTTCTTTGTTTTTCTCATGTGATTGAACATGTTAAAGACAATGAAAGAAGTGGATCTGCTGAATGCCCATATACAATTGTTTGAAATGCTTGAGGAAATCATATTCTTAATGTACATATTGATTCTGTGATCATTTTTACTAGAATTAGTTTTTAAAACATTTTGTTTACTATAGGCATCTGTGCATTCTGAACATGGGGAAAGCCAGATGATAATGCCTGCACTGTGTGAGGTGACAATCTTCAGAATATAGCAGATCGTAAAATCCTGGCTGTCTGAGAGCAGGAAGCATTCCGAAGTATTCCTACAGGGGTGTAGCAAGATCTTAGGTAGCTGTCTTGTGTTCACTGTACAGCTGCAAGCAGGTATATCAATAGACTGGTGTGGCTAAAGAGAGAGCTTGGTGGAGCTCCAATGTAAAAGGCAGCATAGAGGAAGTGGAAACAGGGACAGGCTATGGTGGCATGATTTAGAAACACTGCCTGAGTTTGTAGGGGTAGCCTCGGGAGATCCAAAACTTAAAAGCAGTTTTGATTTGCACAGGAAGTGTAATAAGAAGAGCTTCCACTGTAGTGTCAGTATAAAAAGGCTGAGCAAGGAAAATGTGGAAACACTGCTTTATGGAGGGGCAGCAGACACAGGTAAAGCTGAGGCATTCTAAAGTTTCTTTGCCATCTTTACCAACAAGCTATCCCATTCCTCTGTGCTTAGGGAAAGGGTTCAAATAGAACTACAAGAAGTAGAAGTGTTTAGTCAGACAGCTTGTGAGAGTCTGACCAGAAGATTCCATGTGACCAGACAGGCTACATCCAAGGTGCCAAGAAAACTGGTCTGATGTCTCTGCAAGGCTTCTATCATATTGGAAAGGATATGGAGATCATGAAAGGTTCCTAATGATTGGAAATAGGTAAATGTTGCACCCTTCTTCGAAAATGCCAAAGACTATCTAGGGAACTATAAATTTATCAGCGTCATTGTGGTCCTCGTGGAACTTAAAAGGGGCAAGTCCTCTTGGAGCACATTTCTGGGCTTATGAAGGAGAAGGTGGTGATTGGGAACACTCAGAATGGATCTCACCAATGGTAAATCATACCAGTGGATATGCTGTGGGCAGGGCTGCCATACAGAAGGACCTAGGCTGGCTAGAGGAATGGGCCAACAGGAACCTTATGAAACTCAGCAAGGACAAATGCAATTTCCCTCATCTGGGAATGCTGGTCCCTTGCACCAATACAGGCTGGAGCCCACTGGCTTTTCTGAGAAGGCCCTGGGGAGTCCTGTCAGCAAAGATGGCTAATAGCATCCTGACTCTGCTGGAGGGAGTGCAGCTAGGAGCTTGATGCAAGGGATTATGCTCCTGCTTAGCACCTGTTAGACCGCATATAGACACTGTGTCCTTTTGAGCTCCTCCAGGACAGGAAAAGCATTGAAAAAATGGAGCCAAGTTCAGCCAATGGCCCTCATGATTGTTGGAGTTGCAGCCATGTAAGGGAGAGCTAAAGGAACTGGATTTGTCCAGCCTGAAGAAGATAACAGCTTCAGGTGGATCTCATAGCAGCAGAAGGTTAAGCCAGGCTCTTCACAGTGATAATTAGTAGGAGGACAAGAAGCATAAATTGAAACAAGAAAGGTTCAGCCTGGGAATCATGAAAAGAAAAACATGGGAAAAAATAATACTGGCATTGGGTAAAATGATTTAGGTGTCAGGCTCTAACAGACCATAAATCCTGAATAGTCAGGCACCGTTTCCTGTATTCGTGGCTCCATCCACTTCCTGGAGAAACCTAAGGTACTTTACCCACCGCAGTGATTTTCCATTGGTGAGCAGTGATAGCCCAAATCCTAATTATAATGAGTATATTTTTCCTGCAAAACACAGCTATAATACTTGAGTCAGTGCATGCTCAAGCTTGTCTGCACATTTCATGGTGCAGAGCTGTATGGACCTACCTGCCAGGTTTCCTGTGTGGGATAGCCTTTTTTATTTGGCTTGGCCTATGAGTTAGGCTTCTTGGCAAAATTTATTAACTAGGACCTCGTGCTGCAGGAATGGGTTGTGCAAGCACCTGATCATACTTACGCCTGGCTAGCTTGAACACTGCTCTGCTCCTCTACTGTTCCTCATCAATAGTTAGCAAAGGAACAGCCACCGCAGGTCTACTTGTTTCAACTGGTATGGCTCTGCCCACTGTACGTGAGTATTTAGTGGGTAAAAGGGTTGGTTTTGTTTATTTTTTCTATTTAAGAAAGGATTAACCTGATGTGGTAAGAGAGGAGGAGGACGGAGGAACTGGGCAGTTCTAGACCTTCCATTGCAGAAACTCAACATGAGTTCCTCTCTTGCTTCCACAGCCAGAGACTGTGACCATCATTCCTTCCCGTACATGGAGCATGCTCTGGGATTAATTATAACTCACAGTCTCCTGAAGAGCAGAGTTTCAATTTAGACATGTATTCCCTGATTTTGTACCTGAAGGAGAGTGCCTGATCCAATCTCAGGCAGAGCTTGATCCTGCAGCAAAGTGGTGTCCTCTCTCACCTTCTCCCAGCCCTGAGTTTCCTCTGAAAAGAATGGAAAAGTGGGCAGTTCATGATGAGCGTAGCATTAAGGATTCTGTCAGCCAGTGGTCTCAGAATGGCCAAGAAGTTTCCAGAATTTGGACCCCCAGTCTGGCAAGCATGTATTGGTGACTTTTGGGGTCAGAAGTTAAGATGGGGTGTGGAGAGTGTATCAGTGTGATTGTCCCTACCCACAGGGATGCTACTCTGGCACTTCTGTATGACTCGTAAGAACTGACCTACTGTAAGTGAGTCTTGCAGCCCTGCACTTGAACTTCTAAAAGGCATTACTTTTCCTCAAGAAACTTTTCTTGAATTACTCATTCTTTATCATTACCCATTAATGATACTTAAACGAAGACATTTAGCTTAATGAGTTTATTATTATAGATCCTTAAAAGTGTAATTCTGCTTAATTTGAGGGAATATCAATTCTCAGGAACGGAACAATCCAGGATGAGTTATGTTGTGTTAAGTGAACCTATGTGCCCAAACACTCTTATAGCATAGTAGAGCAGCAATAAAAAGAATCGTGGTTTCACCCCTTCATTCATGGGCCTGAATAGTTCCCTGGAGGGTGTGTGGCAACGTGGGTAATTTACTGCTCGTAGCAATAGGTGGTTGGAGGAACAAGTGGCAGAGAAACTGGATTGCAAGAGTGGTTCTGAGTCACTGAGTCTGCTGGGATGCTCCTGCATTGGTCATTGCTCAGATATGAGCTTGGAGTCAAACTAACAACCAGCTAAATGGTTTGGAGGATTTTCCTGTTGAGGGTGCGGTTGAGGAAGTAGACTGTTGTCTGTTTGTCTTTGCAGTGCTGTACACAGCAGTAAAAGGGAGACTTGGAGCTGCCCCTCTGCATTAATAGCTCATGGCATGTCCAACTCTTCATATACACAGAGGAAGACCATATGCAGACAGTGCTCAGAGTGCCCTGCAGGGTACGTTGCTGCACTGTGCTTAGTGTCTAGCATTCTTCTTAGCCTCCAGATATTATTCCTTCATTTTTAGTGTCAGGTAGGAAAGAAAATTTATAGAACTTCATTACAGGGGCCCTGGCATTTCTCTTGACACCTCCTGCTGTAAAGAAAGGTGAACCATGAGTAAGAGCAGGCTTACTTCTGAAGGCAAAATGTTGCCTGTGCCTGAAGAAGAGAGCTTCCCCGGTATTATCAAAGACATGAAAATATGATCCATTGTGGGCATACTGACATGGAGATCTGAGTAGCCAGGCTTGGGCAGCAAAGCCTTCATACTCGCTGCTCATGTTCTGTGAAGAGTCCTGCTGAAGTGCATGACTAAGTTGTTCAATCACACCTTAATCTGGGTTCTTGGGGGATAAAGCCTGTATAGCTGCTTCCAGTGTTGTAAAGGCACAAGTGATTTTAGTGTGAGGCATCAAATGTTACTGGCTACTGAGTTAGGGAGTTAACATTCCTAGAGGCATTTGTTAAGCCAGGAGTGCACACTGGTATAGCTGATACTACATGTGCCTGTTTACAGCCTGCAGCAATGGTGTTGCTTCCTTTGCGCTGTTCAATTTGTGCTAGACTTCTCTATATTTTTCATAGATTTTGGGGGACTGGAGACTAGAACTGCTCCACCTAGTCTTAGGTTGCCTACAAGCTGTGCAGGCTTGCATGCAGAAGTGCAATTGCTAAATTAATTTCTCACACCTCAGACCAGCTTGACAGACGATAGAATTGGCAGCTGAAATAAGTGAGTCCTCCCTTGCATATGAGGCACTATAATTGCACCCCCAAATTAAGGAAAGCATAACAACTTTTAATCTAAGTTTGAAGCTGGCCCTGCTTTGCATGGAAGATTCAAGGAGATCACCTCTAGAGAGCCCTTCCAACTTCAATTATTCTATGATTCTAAAAAAAAAAAAAAAGGATCTAAAAATAAACAGGTCTGTTCTCTCAGCTCTGAAGTCATCAGGGAAATAGCAAGGATTTCCCATGGAGGTCAGAGATAAGTAAAAATCACAACTCTTTCTGTCTGTGGACTTTGTGAAACACATCAGTAATTAATATACCAGTGAGTTTACCATTCCTAGCATTAATGAGCTCATATTCACCTCTGTGTGCTCTAAGTTTGCCCCTAAATTATGCATAGAAATGCCCACCCTAAATGGCACATAGAAATGAAATCAGAATTCACAACTGGCTGGATGCTCCCTGCATGCCTTTACAGTCACTGCCATCTTAACAGTAGTTACTCTTGCTTAACCCAGTGAGGTGAAGGCTGGACTGAGCCCTGTCCCTGGTTGTCTGCTCTCCCTACACTGGGTGAAGAAGGAGGGATTATTGCATGCACGGCAGGTGCCAGAGGAATTCTGTGGCACTTTTATTTCCTCTTCTTGAGGAATTCACAGACGAAGTAGATGGTGACTTGGCACTCAGAGTCATTCCACTCTCCCGTGCTGAGCATTTCCACACAGTCCTTGCGGCCAGCTGGGTCATGAGGCTCCCCTTCCTTCCAATTGCTGTAGTTCTGCAGTGGGCTGTTGTCTGCATACACAAATTGTCCTTCCTTCTCCAGGTCGTTCAGCCCAATGAAGGCTCGGAAGAGGCCACTGTTGGAGATGTAGTCAGCAATCAGGGCATTTGTTGCCTCATCTTTAGGCATGGCCAGTGTTCCTCCTCTGTCCCTGCAGTGGATCAAGGCTTCTCTGTAATTCTTCTCTTCTTTCACGATGTAATAGAATTTCTCATCTGTCTCTCTGATACCTGCTATAACTTTAAAGGGGAAGAAAATTGCATAATGGCATGTCAACAGATATTGAAGGTGCTTCTGTTCCAGTATGACAATGAGATGATTTTTACATTAGAGTTAATAAAAGGGAGAGAGGAAAAGTCTTCCCACAGCTGAGTTTGTAATAAATGATGAGGACACGATCAAAGATTGATGCTACTAGTGGGACTGACAAGCACCTTGCACACATTAGGACAAGAACTACTCAGTCCTGATTGGCATATGTCTCCTGTGACACTTAAGCTTTACTTCCCGGATATGTAGTACTAATCAAATAAAGCCATGCTAAATGGTCAAATCTGGATCATCCCCACTGATCTGCATGTTTTTGAATAAAGACTGTGGAAGAGTGCCCTGGGATAGAAACACAGGGGTATAAATAGCTTTTCAAGTCCTTTCTATGTAGACAAAAATCAATGTGACTGCTAAAATAAGACATTTAAATACAGCCTGATATTCAGAGCTGCTCTGTAGCCACTAAGTGGCTTTGACTTGGACAAAAACTGCCTGCTCACCAGCTTTAAAAGCCAAACTTCTCAACCAGTGTGTATATGTCCTGGGTTCAGCAGTAGCAGTCATGTTTTTTCCTTTGTGTTAACTGGTGCAGTGCTGTGTTTTGACTTCTAGTTTGAGAACAGCGTTGGTGAAGCCGATGTTTTCGGTTGTTGCTAAGTGATGTTTACCCTGACCAAGGACTCTGTGAGGCTCATGCTCTGCCAGGGAGGAGGGGAAGCTGTGAGGAAGCAGAGACGGGGCGCCTGACCCGGGCTAGCCGGGGAGGTATTCCATACCACAGCACGTCATGCCCGGGGTGGGGGGTAACTGGGAGTTACCCGGAAGGACAGGAGCTTCCGGGTGGAACTTGTTTTCTTGGCCGGTGGTATCGTATTCTCTTCCCTTGTTATTTTCCCTTATCATTGTTTTAGCTGATAGTAGCGGTGGTGATTTGTTGCTGGACTGTTCTTGTCTCAACCCGTAGGAGTTGCACTCTCTCGATCCTCCTCCCCGTTCCTCCGGGAGCGGGGAAGGGGAGAGCCCCGGTGCAGGGAGGGGGGAGACGGACACGGACCTTGATTGTTGTCAGCTCGGCACCACTCACTGGGAGTGAGTGAACAAGTTACCTGACTGGGTTTAAACCACGACAGTATCCTAGTGAATTAAGCAGTACCAAGGAGCATGCCTGGGCAGCTGGAACTTGATTGTCCCTGGTCATGGATAGCCATCAGGAATGGTCCTGAGCAGAGCTTTGACCTGGGATAACTAATACTTTCCCAAACAATTCAGGACTTAGTCCAGGCACAGTCAGTTAGTTAGTAGAGGGACACTCTGGGTAACATGGTATTCAGTTTTGTAGGATTTGTAATATAGATGAGTGCTGTTCTGTGCTGGTTGCCCACAGTGCCAGAGAACTGTCCCAAACACATTTAGTTTACTGGTAGAGCCCTAGTCCTAGAAGAGTGGTTGAGCCTTCTCAAAATCTTTGTTATGCCAGGAAATGTGCCTCCTTCCTTTCAGTGGGAACAGTTTGTACTGTCCATGTGACAGCACTGCCTGCAGACATGGCTTCTTCCAGAATCATAGAATGGTTTGAGTTAGAAGTGACCTTAAAGATCATCTGCTTCCACTCCCCTGCCACGGGCATGACACCTTCCACTAGATCAGGTTGCTCAAAGCACCATCCAATGTCTCGAACACTTCCAGGGATGGAACATCCACAGCTTCTCTGGGCCACCTTTTCCAGTGTCACCACTGTCACAGTAAAGAACTTCTTCCTAACATCTAATTTAAAGCTATCCTCTCAGTTTAAAGCCATTCCCCCTTGTCCTATCACTACATACCCTTGTAAAAAGTCCCTCCTCAGATTTCTTGTAGGCCCCCTTTAGGTATTTAGGCATTGGTATTTAGGTATTATAGAATCATAGAATCATAGAATAGTTAGGGTTGGAAAGGACCTTAAGATCATCTAGTTCCAACCCCCCTGCCGTGGGCAGGGATACCTTACGCTAAATCATATCACCCAAGGCCTCGTCCAACCTGGTCTTGAACACTGCCAGGGATGGAGCATTCACAACCTCCCTGGGCGATAACCCGTGCCTTTGAGTGTTGGTCCTTTGTTACAGAAAAATGATGCTTGCATGAGGGAAGCACTAAGAGCACCATGTCTGCAGCCTTCCTGTACAGCAGAAAGATCAGTAGGTTCCTATGGCTTTCCCTGCCTCTCTGGAGCAGATTGGCACAAACTTTTCTCTTTCATTGCCTTTGTGGCAGCAGAGCTTGAGCAGTTTGACAGTGCAGAGGCGGTTAGCAAGCTGTGCCTTGTGCTTTTCATGAGTCTTTCTGTTATGCTGTTGATAATTTATGTGTTGCTTTTGGTCATCTGCTGCTGATATCCTTACAGGTGTCTCTTTTCTATATGTTTTCAGAGTGCCTCACACAGTGCAACCCTCTCTCCAGATCTTCTATGGATGCTGCCATAGAGCAGCAATGGTGGAAGAATAGCAATGAGCCAAATAAATCATATCAAATACATAAGGATCCTTACCATTCTTTAAAAACTTGATGGATGTGTTAAGACGAGCAACATTGATATTCAGTTGTCCAACAACTCTGCGGTATCTTCCACAGTCACAGACTGTGCCTGATGCAATAAAAAAATTGAGGATTTATCTGTTTAGAAGAATTTGTGTGTGTGTGTGGAGGGTCCTTTATAACCCACTTCCAAACTTTCTGAAGACTTGGCTCCACTTGTGGAGAGCCAGTCCCATCCTGCCCCACTGGCCATAGTTCTGTTGATCAAAGAGCTTTATATTGTGGCTTTGTACACTCTCTTGCTAACTGGCTTAAGAATCCCTACTATTAAAAGTGTGGATAGAAAAGTTTGCCATCTTCTTTCCACCCATATCAGTGTGGGATTTGCATATCCACTGCCCTCTCATTTTTGATTTCATCTAGCTGCAGAGATATAGCTTGTTGTGGTAATCACATCTGAATGCCAGTGGTCTACCTTCTATCTGTAAATAGTACAGGTTCCCCAGCCTTCTAACAGAAAGATCAGCATCCATGAAATGGGGAACTGTTGCTTTCTCAGTGAATGAGTTTTGTGAGCATGCATAGAGGTGGGACTGGTAAACTTTGGTAGAAGGACTCTGTTAGCCTAATTGCTGCATGCAGCTGTGGTCCAGCAGTAATAGTCTATACCAACTCAACAGCTTTCAAGCACTGAAGTCTCAGTTGTATTTTCATTGATAAACTGAATTTTGGCTTGGTATAGGTTTATGTTTGTTCCTCTGTTATTCTGAGGGGAAAAAAGTTGCTGATGATTTCACATTAAGAACCAAACTGGCATTGCATATGAAATCTCTTAAAAATGAACACAAGTGTACATTCAAGGTGGAAAACCAGTCAAGGTTATTAGGACTGAACAGAATTTTCTGGGTCATCAGATCCAAATTCTCCTCCTGTGAGCAAATGCATTGCATTTATTTGACAACAGATTATGTTATATCTAAAATTACTTATTCTTTTCATCCCCATGCTCCTATTAGGAAAATTAATAGAATAACTAATATGTATTAATATGAATCCTTAATAGAATTAGGACTTCATTCCTTTGGTATTCAGAAACTTTCTTCTGGTTTCCAGTATAAATGTACCTTTGGCCTGTCTATGTGTTAGGTTTTGTGATATCAAACATTGCCCACGAATTTAGGTTACTCTTCTGCATGTTTCTCTATGTTGGTATATTCATCGGTATCAGTCAGGTCCCTACCCAAGCCTTCATTTTTCTAAACAAAACTTTTTCAGTCTCTTCCTGTTCATTTCATCTATTCTCAAGTTTTTCCATGGGCCTAAAACTTTACGAAACTCCAGAAAAAACAACCCTGAAATCAAAGACCCAGCAGACTTGACCATTGTGAAGAGGAGGATGCACAGCTTACCTGCTTTTCCCTTTTTCCCAGAAACCCCTGATAAGCCTTTGGCTCCTTTGTCACCTGAACAAAGAGGAAAATACAGTCTCAGATCTCAGACAGTGCACATGTCAGGGGAGAGTATTTGAAAAACCTGTTTAATAATACATTAACGGTGTGCTTTTGATAGGAAGCCCTGATGTACTGTACCGGCAGATGTGCCAAGTCAAATAAATTGTGATAAATTCCGGTGTATGGAAATAAAGAGAACCATTTAATAGCTAACCCACTGATAACACAGGCACCTTGTGTGCTGCTAGGTCCTGGTACCACTTACTTTGAACATAAACTGCAGAATGATCCTGAGAGGTTGAAAGCACTCATGAAATCTGCGAGAGGTGAGACCTGGTTTCTCACATTGCCTTGCAGGACAGAGCCCCTCCATGATGGGATGAGGCACCAGCTGAAGCTGATGTGCACTAAGCAACTGAATTCATGTATGCAACACTTCATGTGTGCAGGCAGCATTTAGCACCTGCACAAAATGAGGTCAGTAAGAAGCAGCATTTCATATCAGCTATAGTCCATGGAAATGTGACTTATTTTCGTCCAATTGCTTGTGTCTTCTGT
Source organism: Pezoporus wallicus (assembly GCF_028554395.1). Lineage (NCBI taxonomy): Eukaryota > Metazoa > Chordata > Aves > Psittaciformes > Psittacidae > Pezoporus > Pezoporus wallicus. Next base: position 1,549,450 of record NW_026639618.1, read on the forward strand.
AAATCATAGGAATGATAGAAATACTTCTCCAAATGCTGTGCTACTATGTAAGTAGAGGTGGCTAGCTTTTTAAAAAACCTCAGCTGTAATTTGGATCAGGAGCAGCTGGACTTTATCTGAAATTCACGTCAGCTCTTCTTTTATGAACTAAAGCCTTCAGAGGCCAAAAAATACAAGTACTTGCTCTGCCTTGTTGCTGGACATGTTTTGATATTTTTTCCTTTATATGGTTGTGTAAAATGAATTAGGAGTTGGCTATGATTTTAATGAGCGTTGCTTGACACTGCAGGCTTACAAGCTGAAATTTCAGAGTTGCTACATTAAGAACTTGAATGTTTCATGGTAGATTTAAACAGTGACTTAGTGACCTTTGCTTCTGTAAATAAAGAAAGAAAATGAGAAAAACTAAAAGGGGCAAATAAATTGTACATTCAGGTTGAGAGTGAGCTTGATTTAAAGGCTCAGAGCATTGGTTTACTTACAGATAAAGATAAGTAATTTGTGGGATTCTTAAGTTCTAGTCTCCTTTGGTGACTGAAGACAACTTTAGGAGATAGCCATCTAGGCACTTCTGAAAATTAGTCCTTCTGGCCAAATTCTTTTGTTCTTCTCTGATACATGGCTGGCTAGAGGCCATCAAAGGTTTAATCAAAACATTGGCTTGGAAAGCTCCTGGAGAGATGGTTCTACCCTATGTGCTGGTTAGAGACCAGAATTCCCCTGGGGATTGTGGTGTCCCTGCTCAGCTTTCAAGGCAGATCTCCTAGCAGCAGAAGTTATATTCCTTCTAAGTAGCTCTTTAGGAATGCCAGAAAGGAATGCCTGTTCTTCTCAGACAACTAGAGAATAATTTCATTAAATTAGACATGGAGCCTACCTGGATTTGCAAGTACTTGTTGTCCCTGGTTACTTGTGTGCTTTCTTAAAACTCCTAAACCCTTTTCCTTACTGAGCCACCCTGTGCTTGCTCACATGTCCCACAGCAGTGCCGGTGACAAGGTGTGGCATTCTGAGCAGTAGCAGAGTATTGACTTAGGCCTTCAGTGTCCAAAGCAGAGGCATAAATTTGGCTTTCTCTTTTAGAGCGTTCAGAGACTTCACAAGAACCTGATTTCTCCCTTCCTCTTTTACCATTAAAGAGGATTGATTCCTTAACTCATAAAGCAAATTATCTTAGCCAAGTAAGTCATTTATATTGCATATGGGAAATAAAGCAGTATCTCAGTTACCTCTTGTCACCAGTCTTTATGCATAACTTCAGTTGGGATCATTGGTCTCAGCTGTTATTTGATATTACTCCATAGCTGGAACTCTCACAAAACACATATTTACCTTGAGGAAAAAAACAAGAAAGTTCCCACACCAGAGCTTACCCTTTCCACCAATTGGGCCAATTTTCCCAAGCATTCCCTGGTCACCAGCATCCCCCACAGGTCCTTTGTTTCCTGAGAGAAGAAATAAAGAGGAAAAGAGTGTCGATGGTTTCTGTCATTTCTTTCCAAGGCACTATTTAGAACTCACTGCTGTTGTTTTTCCTGAGCTTGGCTAGTCCACTTGTGTGGCAAAGTCAAAATGAGTGGAGCCCAGAGGATGGTTGGCAGAGGACAGCGCAGATTTCTGCTACTACAGCGTACAATAGTAGGAGATTGCAAGGCACCTTACTAGAACTGCCTGTTGAAATGAGCAGAAACGTCATGTTTCCTTACAGAAAATACAAACTAAAACTGCTAGTGAGTATTCAAATAAAATCAGTAAAATACTGATTTTACTTCACAGCCAAACAAGGCTGATGGCAGGTTTTATTTGGTGTTCTTTTTCTCCATGCCAGACAAAACCCTTTCTTTCTTCCTTGTGAAGTCCCTGTGGCTTTGCTGGGAGTCCTTCTCAAAGCAGGACTGCGAACAAGAAGGTACTAGTTTTGCTGTGTATGCTTTCCCAATCCTCAGAGCACCCGATGACAGCCCAGTTTAGGGGAATATCAGTTTCCACACTGAATTTAACATCACTAAGATGCTTCGTAAATTGTTACCGATTCCCTTGTATTTTACCTGATCTTCTCTTTAAGGTAAGAAGCAAAACCATATGAATGTATTTAAAAATGGAAAAGGCTTCTTTATTTTGACAATAATAACACGGTGATTTTAAAGTTTCTGTAAAAGTAAAAACTTTCCTGATTAGTCTTAAATCACGGAAGAAAGACCATGGATATGCATTATCATTAAACTAATGATAAATTAAGCTTTTTAATTAGATCATGCAAGCAAGGCATGACACATCTGGTGCCTCTGTATGCTCTGCCCAGCTCACACTATGGTTATGGGATATGTTTAACAGAGCCAAACCCCAAGACATCCACGGCTCCTTGTGCTCAGCTCAGGTGCTGTTTGATCAGAGGCAGCACTGTTTCTTAGTGTATGTCTCCACTTGCCTTTCTGCAAAACAGGGACAACTGAGACTGGATTTTGTGGGGCATCCTGACTTCCTGTTACTAGGAAATAACTCTCAAAATTCAGTTTCAACTAAAGGATCATGTCATTAAGAGAATAGTACTCTTCCTCGTTATACATATGATTTGGGTCTTCTAGATTGTGCTTATGACCTTATGACAGCTACTTGGGAGAGCAGTAGTAAATGCACTGGTTTGTTACATGACTCTTTTGATTTATTGCCATATGTAGCTGTCTTACATGTCAGTAGGAATTACAACAAGCTCTGTGAGTATTGTTAGGTTCACTGATTAATGTTTGACAGGATTGTGAAATCCACTGGTGCAACAGGAATGCAAAGCATTAAAGATCATATGCACCAGTACAGTTGTGTGTAATGATATTAATATATCAGTAATGGCCAACAAACCATCATAAATACCTTTGGGTCCTTTTGGTCCAACCTTTCCTTGTTTGCCCACTTCTCCTCTATCTCCTTTTACACCTTCATCCCCTTCCAAAAAACAGAAAATAAAGCATCATGGTACATTTTTCTTGGTGCAGTAAGTGCAACTGTACATCCACAGAAAGTAAAGTTCACAGGAGTTTTTCCCTACTAATTTCTTATTTGCAGGCACAGTAGCCATGACAGAAATTTCCAGAGAAGAGCTGATGAATCTGACCATCATTAGGAAAAGCTAAATAATTTCCTTTTTGGAGAGGCTATTCCAACATGAGAATTATATGACCCCAACTTCTAGTTGTTCCCTTTAAGCCCTATTAATTATAAAGTGGATAGATAAACCAATCTTTCTGTGTTTGGAAACCTGTACACACATGGATGAACTGCCAGGGGAGGCAATAGGAATTTAATTGTGCCTAGTGACTCTGTAGTGACTCTGTTCAAGGTATGCAGATGCTTTTGGAATTAAAGGAATGTAAATATGTTGAAATAGATCTTAACATAGACCTTAGCTCTTAGTATGGGCAGAATTCTCACCTTCAGTTTTTGACAGGTGGCATTTGTATAACAAACATGTTTTGCCATTACAAAACGTCATACACAGAATATCTGTAAGAGGTAAAATCATTGCATTTATTACAGGAGCACAGGGATTTCTCCAAACAAGATCAGGAGTCTATGACACAGGTTCCTACATAGTAGCATATAAGTACTATTGTAAGAGACAGTCTCTCACTGAGCAGCCTACAGTATAAAGGAGAAGACAGCAATTAGTAGGAAGGAAATGTTATCTCTTTCCTTAGGTAGAATACAATTTCACTTCACATTGCACAGGAAATTGGAGGCACGACTGCATTTGATTTTCTTATCCTCTACTTCTTAGTTTTTTGCCAAATCCCAAGAACATCTTTACTCTTTTAAGACAAAAAATACTGGAGGGGGGGCAACCCCTGTACCCCCCTGCACCAAATGACCAGCACTGACTATGAACAGGCTTCCAAAGCCTCTGCCCCTGTTCCCTGCCGCTGTCTGCAGTAAGCCGTGCCATGCAGTGGGAAGCAGTGCCACGGTCTCTTGGCCAAGCCGGGATCTCCTGTGGGAGTGGCAGCCAGTTGTGTCTGTGCCTGCAGCCCAGAAGGGGAGAAGAGGCTGCATTTCAGTGTATGGAGACCCAAGGGAGGGAAGCCTGGATGTCAGCAAAAGAGAAGTGAGGACAGAACAGCGTTTTGTGAAGAGACCAATAACCTGCCTCACTGAGGGTGGTGCCTCCAACCCTGGCACAAGGTTTTCAGGGAACTGGGTGTGCTGAGGGTGACTATGACCCAGGCAGCTACTTCCAGCCTCTCGAAAGCAGTGGTTTAAGGGCTTGCCTGAACGAAGCATTTCATTCAGTCCACTTGTGAACAGCCACCACTGATTCTTCCCTGAACAGATTAGTCTTATACCTTTTAAACCCTTTCACATTTTTGGCCCCTATAATAAATACCCTGTGGCAAAGAGGGTGATTTAATTGTGTGCTGGGGGAGAAAGTAGCTTCCCATGGTTGCTTTAAGACTGATTGTTTCATTAGGCCTTGTTCTTGTTTTCTGCAATGTACTGCCCACTCATTCCTGATTTACCTTCTCCTACTTCTGTAGCCATAGGTGGCATATTGTGGGCTGCTCTGTGGCGTGATGACAGATGAGAACTGGTGCATATTAATTGCAGCCAATAAAATGTAGTATTAGTTGTTTGGCTCCTTTCCATGTCAGTTACGTGGATTGGGCTGAGTGTGTCCCTATGTGCTGCAAAAAAAGCTTCAGTGCTGGGACTCTCATGTGGAGGGCAGGCTCACCCTGTGGGTCAAGATGCCCTTTTGGGGGGAAGGTCAGTGGTCCTAGCTGAGAAAGATAAAGTGCTGAACTTCGTTTCGCATTGGAGGCAGGAAGCATTTGCTGGAGTGATGGACACTGGTTCTTAAATGCTGGGTATTTCCAAAAGCCAGGCTCCTTAAATATACACCTGAAGCTGTAGGTCTGGAACTGATGGAAGGATGCCTTCTTGCATTGGTTTCTTGTCTACTGACCATCAAACAGCAGAGCAAGGGAATGTACAGTTTAATTTTGTTGTTGACCTCAGTGCTAACAACATTTACAACTCAGAAACCAAGAAATTGTCCTTTCCAAACCCATCTATAAAACCCATGAGAAAAGCGTAAAAGTCACTTCTTCGTAGTTCAGAAATTCAGAAGATTCCCAGGGGCTGACAAAGGGCTTGTGAAATGAAATTCTGGGAGAAGTTAAGAGCTGGTATGTTCATGGTCTGTAAACCCATAGAGGGGGAAAACTGTAATAATAGAAAGGAAGCAGGGTGTGATTCAAGAGGTGGAAAAGCTGGAAAAGTCCTGACTAGAAATGCAACATGGAGATATTTAACAAATGACCACACTCTTTGGCAGGGGAGGGAGATGTAGGAGGCTTTTCATGTGCAGGCTTTCCCCGTGCAATGAATTCCTTTGTGTAAGATATGCTGTAACTCTAGGTCTGATGTGGAAACTGCTGAGGGAGTTTCTTTGGCCTGTATTACACAGGTGAGCAAACCAGATTCCTGCTGACCTTCCAAACCATGCTTGTCACCACGGCAGTCCTCATTACCTCACTCAGGCCAGATAGCTACATTCCCTGTGGCTTGCAGCCTGCTCTGTTGGGTTCAGGGCTTTAGAGAGGCTGTTGTTTGCTGCAGAAGAAAGACCTCTCTGCAAGAAAGATGTTTTTGGTTGTTTGTTTGGTTTTTTTTTGTAAGAAACATTGCTTAGACAGTTAATCTTAGAAATAGAGCCCAGGAAAGAAAGCCAATATACAAGTGAAGAAGCTGTGATTAGTTCCCAAAGGTGTTTTCTTCCAATCTCAGTTTCAACGTTTCAAGCCACTGAAAGCTGCAGTGATTTTCTCTGAGAGACTTTGGAGCAAGATTTTCACACATGGGGCTGCTGGGGATGAAGCTAGGTTGTCCTGTAAGGGCCATTATACTGAGAGCCAACAGGGAAAAGGGGTAAAAGGTGTGCGAAAGTTTGTTCTGGGGATTCTGGGAGGTTAGAGAGTGTCTCAACTTCCATTGCTAGCACCTTGTGTAGTCCCAGTATTTGCACAAGCCCTCTTAAAGCCTGACGGAAAGGGCAGTAAGATATGTCACCTGCTTTTGTTTCATCTTGTCATAAAGCAGCCTAGCACACCTTGCCTTAGTTTTCCTACCTAGGAAAATGGGAAGAATAATAATTTACCTATCTGTAAGGGATGGAAATCCTGCTTTTTACTCCATATTGCTTCTAAGAAGGGGAAGGTCATTACAAAGCAGGGGTAGAAGCAAACAGTATTAATAGTACCATTTATTATTAATGTAAAACTGGATTAAGCCCAGTGCTTAATAATACAGTGTTATAAATGCGTTGTTCCCTCCTTTAGTAGTTGTGCGCAGTGAGCTCAGGCTTTGTGAATTCTTGGGTTATGCTCCCCCCTTGTGGTCTCGCTGTGATTTGCATCCCGGTAGGAGGGATTGCGAGAGGTTGGGTGACTTGTTTTGGGCAGGGGCTGAGTAGGCTTCGTTTCTAACTTATAATAACTATCCCAGCCTTTCCTCTGGGACTTCCCGTGGACAGGCCATCCCACTGTATTACCCACGTTCTTGTAATCTGGCAGAACAGAATCTACATCCTGACAGTACTCTGGATCGGGTCTTTGAATGTTGTACTACTGTGCTTCGTGCCACATGAGTTTTCTTACAGAAAAAAACCCAAACCTCTGTATCCTGACCTCATATGGTTGTAGCCAATACCTAAAGGTTGACCTCTCCTTTGTGCTGCTCTGCACTTGGGGCAGCGTCAGGTTAAGTTTTAACCTAATTAGCAAATTGTCACTTTAAAACTGTGGTTGGGAGGATGTCAGATAATGCTCTTCATTGGCATTTGAAGCATGGGTGAAGCACTTGGAGCCAGTAGCTGAAGCAAGACCATTTCTCAATTTTGTTAGTATTCCCTCAAGCTGATTCACTTCTTCTGTGTCACAGATTTTAAATACCAGACTATTAAAATGAATGCATGGAGCAATAAATTACTAGGCTCTTTCAGCTTGGGACTGTGTGAGACAGAAGGGAAGCAGAAGCCATAAGCTGTAAATGACTTTTGCAGCCATTAGAAAATTTTAATTGTAATTGAGAGGGAACCACAGTCCTTCCTTCCCCTGTAAACAGGCTCAGGAAGATGCTGAAGGCCTAATAATGAGCAGGATTTTCAGGCAGTTGAAAAGGGCTCTGCCTTTTTAGGAGTTTCATTAAATAACACAGTGTTGAGAGGTTAGATTTGGTAAGAATCAGTAATAATTTATTGACTTTCAAGTGACTTAGATTTCCCTGCTGGACCTTTCACAGGCAGTTTATCTGGTTTGTATTCGTGAATTGAGGAAGATTTGAATTGTTCCCATGTGTTTAGTGACTCTTCAAGTCTTGTGATCGGGGCTGACACTGGTTCTTGTAGAACCAGGGTGTAATCCCTGGGGATTGTGTAGTCCACATTTATCTATAGAGACAGCACTGCATCAAGGTGAGAGTATGTCTGCAGGCTGCCTAAAGGCTAAAGGCAGGAGGAGATTCCTAGCTGGATTAATGCCTGTGTTTCTCTGTGAGCGTGAAGTCGTTTCACTTGGAGCTCTGCCGATAGACTCTCTGGGTCCATTACTGAGGCACTTTCTCAGGTGTGCTGGCAAGTCATGGCCTCAGGTCAGCTCCAGTTCCCATCTCTTGAGCAAAGCACTACAGAAATTCTAATGCTCTTAGCCTCTCTTTGCAGGTGCACCTCCCCACACTCCAGGCATACCCATCCTTTCAAATGATAGAAACACCACCTATGCTGAGTGTCCTGGGTTCAGCACAGTTGTTCTTCTGCCTCAGATACTCTGAAATGAAAACAGTCCACCACCAGCCAAAAAGTCCCTGAGAAGCCCTGGGGGTATGCCTGAATTCTGTGAGTGGAGAAGAATGGTTAATATTGATTAGTATGCACCTGGATGCTTTGTACTGCTTGCCTTGGATACATTTAGCATTCTTAGGTATAGTCAATGTTCCACCACAAAGGTTTTGTATGGGATCCGTTAGGCTTTTTAACCCTCTGATCATGCATGACACAGTTCTGCTCAGCTCCATGTTTCATGCTTGTAGTCCCACCTGAGGTGCTGTAGGGACGCTCCCCACCTCCACAGACAGTGTGAAAAGCAAAAGTGATTTCTGCCTGCCACGGGTGTTAAACTAAAGGGACAAGGAGATGTACATCATTCTGAAGCCTTGAGAACCCTCCAGGAGCAACTGAATGCCTTGCCCTCCCTCAGAGCCTTACAGATAGCCACGGGATTAGCTCTGCAGCCTATGGACGCAGTGACCCTGAGCACGGTGAACCTTTGCAGCACTTGCACATACAGTCTCTATTGAGAGGTTTTGTCACCAGAGGGAGTTGCAGACTCCAAGAAATAAGCAAATACAGCTTAGTTTGTTTTTCCAGTGTACAAGTGCGTCACAACTACATCAGTGGAAAGCCTCAAGATTTCCTCTAATTTCACTTTCAGCGTCTTTTTAGATCCTTAGCGAATTTCCCGTAGCAGTGGGGATTCTTGCTATATATGGCTGGATATACATATCGCTCTTTCAAGCTATATATGGCTAGTGAGGACAGGATTCCTTGACATCTTCTGCCTATCTGATGCAATGTCCTCTTCCCTGCCCTTCTTCCTCCCTTCAGCCCCCAGCACTGGCCTGCCCACCTCCCTGCCCTCTGCCAGATGTTGACCCTGTGTTGAAGTAATTCAACTCAATAAAGAGAGGAATCTCAAGAAGGCAAATACACATTTTTTTGTGAGTGAGCTGAATCAGCTCAATGAACAGTCTGTTGAGTAAACAGCTGAGCCAGCACAAGGTGAAGGTAACATCACATTGTCAAAGCGGGGGAAGAATATATTTGGCCTCTGGTTTTGGCAGAAAACCTGACAGATGAGTGCAACTGTAGTGTTCAACTGCACCCATAGCCACTCTTCCAGGTGTCCTGTAGGAGCACGCAGGGCTCCCACAGATTCTACTTTTCTTGGACATGTCTTTTTTCACCCAGCTCCAAATTAGAGGACAGTTGCCCTTCCTTAGTGAAATAGAAGGAATCTTCAAGAATAAACTGGATTCTCTGCTCTTGCTTTCCACTTATAAGTGTCTGTTGACCCTCTTCTCCTATTGCCTTGCATAAGCCAGACCCAAGCCTTCTGTAAACTGACCTGCATTATTGGAAAGTGTGGGCCTTTGTGAATGACTGGGATACACACTGTCTAATGACATCGAAATAATTTAAATTGCTCCTGAGTCTCCTTTTACTTGATTTGCCTGATTTAATTTTCCCAGCCTGTTCCTCTGCTATTCTGACATGATCTCAGAGACCATTGGATTACAGTGGCTTCAGTGAGGCATCAGGCTGGCCAATATACTTTGAATTTATGGATTCAAGTCCCCACATATATGCTTTGCAGCTCAGGCTGATAAACTTCTGAAACTTAATGTAAGCTAAGATGGGGAAGTCTAAAAGCCATGAAAACAGAATTATATGTTGAAATTAAAGGGCTCTTCAGATCAAACGTTAAGCGCTAAGTTATAGGTTTGAACAGCCTATAGGATGTGGTAAGGCATTTTATATTTTCGGAAGGAACTGTGGATAAGAGCATATCTGGTTTCTGAGCGAGTTTGAGATTTTCCAGGAGTAGAATTGCGTAAGCACAATTAGAGAGATGGACAGCTATACTGGAGACCACAGTAAATGCTATTTTGAGGCCCCAGCCAGTGTCATAGAGTTTATAAGCATCATTTGTCAGAAATAATAAGGAAACATTTTACGTCTAAATTGGGATGGGAAACCCCCAGTATTCTTCAGATTTCATCTCATTCCAGTTTCTCAACCTGGATCTGATTCAAGACCTTTGAAGTTCCCATGTCTGGATTTGAAAGGAAATGAGCTGGGACCTGGGACAGATAGCAAGATCTAGATCCAGTCTTCTGAAACACTAAGCTCCCACAAACAAGTCAACTACCACAGAGCCAGCTCCCATCCCAGTCTTCTTTCCCCCTGCTCATGCTTTCAATGCGAGTATAGAAAACAGTTCTTTGGGTGCTCTGCTTATTTCCGCCCTCATGCTGTTGCTTATTGTTTTAATCAGACCAGATCAGATCCCATCTCATCTATGTCAACAGCCCATTTACTTAAAACTTCCTTTGCAGGTTAGACAAAACTGAGCTTGCAGCCTACAGGAGAGATCAGGCTAGAAGAAAGGACAGAGCCAGGACACCAGTCAAATGCAGAGCCCAGAGGAACAGAGCGCAGTGTTCCTGATGCTGCCAGCGCATGGACCAGCTTTTGCTATCACTGTGTTAGCTGCTGCCTCTCCACAGTGCCAGGTCCTCCCTCAGCAGCAGGAACAGTCAGCTTGCTTCCAGGTTTGGAAAGGTGGAAAGTAAGCAATAGGGCCATGAATGGCTTTGCTAGCCCAGGCTCTTTGCTGTCCTGGGAAATTCATTGTTTTGTTTATGCTTGATCTGGTCCTCTTTGGGCCCAAGAAGTTGGTGGAGTACAGAGCTTGGCCTTCAATGCCCTAATTACTCAGCTGTGGATCAGTGTTACCTAATTAAGTTTTCAGAGGTCCTGTGCCACAGCAGTCCAGCTGAGACCAAGCTGTTCCTAAACATCTCAGGTCAAACACCAAAAATCACTAGTTACAAATACTGAAAATCTGGTTTGGTCCAAAGCATGTATTTTTTCTCTTTTCTTGGTTTCCTAGGGTTATTTCAATAAAGATCCTAGGAAATGCTTCACAGATTTCTATTTTTAACTGGTGTATAAGCCAGCTTGCTGGGTACCTCAAAAGCTTTCTCAGGAAGGCAGAACAAAGCAGCCATTGCACTAGGGCTGTGCTCATTAAAAATAATCCCTTCTCTTTAAGAAGAAACCAGAGCATTGCCTAGGAAAGGCAACTGGGGTGGCAGCTTTTGCTTTTCTCTACTCTTTTTATCCCCTTTTTCTGGAGTGCCTGTTTTCTTTCCGTAATTCCTTACAAGCAGACTTCCATTTGCTTGCACCAGGGATGGAAAAGCAGCTGATAGGTGAAAGGGATTGCAAGGCTCCTGGTTTGCATCGCTCAGGACCACCAGAGGTCAGACTAAAACTCCGATTCGGTTCTAACGCTGAGCAGTTTAGTTCAGACTGAGTTCTGTCATTGCAACAGAAAGTGCAAAAGGCTTAAGGGACATTTACTGCAATCCTTCTGTTCCTGGAGGCTGAATCCTTCCACAGTATTTTCTAGCTCCTTGTGTTACACACTAAGACCTCTGGTTTTGTCTCATGTTTTTAGGGAGCTGGTGGGACTGTCACAACCGGTTTGAAGACCTTCCTGATAATCAGGCTGGAATTACCCTTTCCTTTCATCCCTTCATTCATCTCATACTTCTGTTGTGACATCTCTGGTATGGGCATAAGAAGGAGTATATTTTTGAAGGGGAAGAACTTGGCTTACACAAATTAACTCTGACAAGTTACATAAGGCTTGTGGAAGTGGCCAATTTTTACAATACTAACGACCCTTTTCCAGCAGATGATTTTCAGGGTGAGCATGCAGAAGGGTCAGATGCTTGCTCCTATAACAACTGTGAATGCCTAGATGATGAAGTGTGTAATGTAGCCTCCAGTAGTGCAAGAAATAAAGGGTTATAAATCTTGAGCCTTTCAAACCAACCTCACTTCTCCCTCAGCTTTCTCCTCTCCATTGTGCAGTGTGATGAGAACTGTAGTATTTCTGCTGCATAGCACCAGGGACTATCCCACTTGTAGCCCGCAGGCTGGATCTAGCTGGCAGGACAATTTGGGATAGGTGAGGTGTGATGGTGCAGGAAGTCTTACAGCCATTGAACACCTTTTAATTCCTTGCACTTCTAGTTACTCTGGCCCATTACAGGCTCCCATGTTCATGTGGAAGAAGGAATTTGCCGCAACAGGAATGTGGTGGTAGAAAAAGCTGCCCGATGTCCTGTGTGAGCTCAGCACCTCTGTCTTGTGGGAGCACCACTGTGTTCTACTAAGCTGAAGATGCTGAGCAGATTGGAGATGAGGGGGTAAAACTGGTGCAGGGTGGAACAAAATCCATTTTCAGAATGGTGGACAAAGGGGCACAACAGAAGTAGCACAGAAAATAGAACTTGAAGCAACAAAAGTCAGTGGCTTATCTATCTGAGTTAAAGCTTGAGCAGCGAAGTGTTGCTATAGTCGTAGCCTGGGGGCTCATGTGCTCTGAATCTGCAGACATAAGATGGATAGGGGAAAACTGGCAGCAGGACAGACTTTCTTCTGCCATATTAGGTCAGCACACTTCATCCTTGACTACAAAGGATGCCTGAGGAGTAACGGGGTAGTTCACACACGCAGCCTGCTCAGTCTTGAATTGCCAGCTGACTGTCAGTTAACCAGTGCCACTGAGAGCCACATGTAACTGTCCTGGATGAGCTCAGCTCTGGTAGGAACTGAGATTAGTTTATAGGACTATAGCACATAAACTGGAAAATGTATTTGATGACCTGCAATGGAAGTGAGCCAGTAATTTGGGGGTGATTTACTCCCTACTCCTTTTACCAATCATGTTTCTTGGGCATGGTAATCTAATCTTAAAGTAGTAGTGAACACCGTGCCAATATACTGTTTGGCTCCTCATGTGTCTTGGTGTCAGCCAGGAGGCAATAGGACCAGTAATGACTAAATCCTGACTTTCCCAGGATCACGCTTGCAAAGAGCCATAATATCCAACCTTTAACTGCTCCCTATGTGAGCTAGACCACAGAAACCAGCTGGAGTCCCAGCTACTCTCGTGTGTCACCAGACCACCTCATTAGCCCTGTGACTTGTTAAACACAATTCTGTCAAACTTTGTTCTCCAGCCTGCCATTATTCAGATACTAACTAAACAAGCTCCCGCTGGCTCCCTTGGGGATCATTACATCTCTCTGCATTTATGCTGTGGCAGCAAAAGTTTAAGCCTGGATTGTAATCATAAAGAAATTAACTTGCTGATTAAAAGTGGTCCTTTAAGCAACACTTATTTGAATAATCCATCATAAAAACAAATGAGTCTATAGCAGTGCTTTTGACTTGATAATCTTTTTTCTGTTTAAAGTTTAAATCAGTTGCATTTTTTTTCTCTGAGTCTGTAGCCTATAGAAAAATACAATGAATTACTAAAAAGAAGGCAATAGTTTGAACTGCAGTAGTCGTGGTGTAGAATATATATTTTAGATCTGTCACTGCAAGATAGATTTGTGCATTAGGGACCCAATTTTTTGACTGAGATACCCTCCAGGCAATTCCACTGACGTTAGTTGTGTTACACGAAAAGTAAGTTAATGCAGAAAATTTTGTTCCAGATATCTGCAAAATGCTTGGAAGATAAAAGACCTGCATATGACAGAGCTGATATAGCTCTTGTTGAAATCTGTAGAAAAAGTCCTGTTTAATTCAACAAGAGCTGCTAAATCAGGTCTGATGAATGCTGCAGAGCTGTATTTACAAGTAAACATCTGGAGATAATGACAGTTTGGTCATTTAAAATATTGCATATCTCTTCCTACCAGTAGGTGCAAAGCAAACCATTAACAGTTCACAATAGGTGCCTACTTTTAAACAGAGCCACTCCATTTGTGGCTGCTAGCTGTACTGGTTGTGTGATGAATACAAGAAGTAAAAGAAGATTTATGTGGCTGGAGAAAGATGCAAAAGGACACCTCTAACTTTTATCAGAATAGGTGACACTGTTCCTGAAGCTAAAGCAAAGCAAATTCAAATCTCCTTGCTTCATCACTTTCCCCCATCACAGTTCCACTTTTCTAGATGTTTGTATAGTCCGCAATAATTCACATCTCTCATCCCCAGCCCCTTCCACAAGCCCTCAGGTCTGTATTTTTTAAAATCAGCCTCTATCAGTACCGATGTCAGCATTATCAACCTGATATTCCTCACCTTTTGGTCCAGGTAAAATTGTGTGTGTCGAGCAGACATCTGTTGTAGGTCGATTGTCAACATCAAAACCCAAAATCTGAACTTGGAAGATAAAAAGCAGTACTAGGGTCCCGAATTTCCTTAGCTGTTGTTCTTTCTTGCTGCTCATCCTTGCAGATTCCCAGGAAATGCCTTTCGTTGTTACAGTCTTAACAAATGCAGCTGACTCAAAAATAAATGCTCCACTAACTGAAGCACTGGAAAGATTGGGAGCTACGTGCAAGAACAGCTAAATAAAGTGAAGAAAGGAGTTTGACCATGCTGCAGTTATTTCTGTCCTGTACATTATCCAGGATATTTATTTAACTGTGACAGCTGTTTATTCCAATTTATCTCTTATCTGTGAGATGTTTAGCCGCTTTTGCCATGGAAAATGTCTTCAATATATGAGAATATCTGTTTTGTCTTTTTTTTTTTTCCTTTCGGCACCAACCCTTCATGCCCAGTTTTTCATTTACTCAAGAGACAAAAGACTTCGGTATTGTATCCAAGTGCGTACTAATGAGTTATAGGATACTTGTGGAAGAACAATGCAGACTCCATGTAACATGTAGAGAGACTTTTCCACAAAAGCTTTCCTCCAGTGAGACTGTTAGTGACAGCAAACGAGCTGCCAGTCTATGGCTGGAAGTCACTAGTGCTATTTTGCACTTTTTGGGTGTCGCGTACCCATAGTCCCTGGACTCGCAAATGAAAAGTTGATATCAGTTGGTGTTTTAGCCAGAGACCCATAAATTATGATATTATGTTGCTTACAGATTGCCCCGTAATGGCTGCTCCAAGCCCAGATTGTGTTAATAGATACAGTACATAAGGACAGACTTCAGGATTGAAGCCACAGATCAGGATGGGCTTGAACCACTGCAGGACCTCCTCCCATATATGTTTCCCCTGTACTGCACATGGGGGAGGCCTTGTATTAGGGCAGTGGTGTAGTACAGGTCCCAGCAGAATGTCATCTTTGGGTTGTCCAGGAAGCTGCTGCTGGTTCACATCCCAGGAGGCAGCTGTCAGGTTTTCAGCCGGGTGCTGGGGTTTTGAAGTTAGGTATGAGAAGAGGCCTCATGGATGATGGAACAGGTAGCATGCAAAACCGCTATATACTCCCTTGGAAGCAGCTGTGACAGATATCCATCTGTGAGGAATCATTTCCTAGAAAAAGCTCTAGCTTTCATTTCAGGAGAGCACAGTACCCAGGGACAGCAGATCATTCAAGGTGTACTGGCAGAAAAGAAAGGAGAGATGAGTATGTGTAATCTTTCCATGAATTTCATAAACTTCTCGTTTCTCACAGAATGAAGGAGATGGCTTCAAAATTCAAAAGCTGAACTATGCTTTTGAACCGTTTTGTGTGTGAGAGCAGGTTTGCTCTGCTGTCTAGGCAAAAAATGTATGTCCTATGATAATAGCTTTTGAGATGCTTTCCTCATTACTTTAGAGAGTATTAGTTCCTTAGCCCTACAACTTTCCAGCCTTTTGACAGACAGAATAAGTAGCAGCACTGATGTAAAAGTGAATACTTTTATTTAAAGGCTGAAGGAAGGCTTTGATTTCAAGCTTTCATCTGGGATGAAATGTTGGCCAAAGTCACAAGAGGGGTCAAGACATTGGTCTCCCTCTTTCTTTCTAGCCTGGTCACAGACTGTGCCACTTTTCAAAACACTTCTCTTTTTTTGTTAAACTGTGTACAGTAGTTCTCAAAAATAAATAGTGGTCTCTATCCTAAAGAATGTCATCTAAGTAACACCCTTAAATGCGGCCTTGATAATGGATACACCACAGCTAGAGGGGGAGGAAAGAGAAAGCTGGGATTATAGTTGGATAGAGTCATACCAGGAATAAACTTGTCCCTCTGCGATTTGCGTTGGGCAGTGTGCCTCTGACTTGTACACTGTAAATCTGTTTTATTTATCTTTTTCTTCACTTTCCATTTTGTGAGCAGAAGGTCAATGTAAGAGCAAGAATAGAGAGCGTAGGAGTGGGAAGCTAGTGTACTTAGCTTTGGAGGAGGCTGTTTGTGAAATGTTGCCAAACTGACGTGAATGATGCTATCTGTTCCACAGTACTGAGAGACTTACAGTGACTTCTTTGTTATTTATCAGGATAAAGAGGGGCATGTGTAAGTTAGAGAGGAAACCATTTGTTTAACCACTTCGGTCACTGATCAGGAGTAAGCAGGGAACATTTTTCTGATACAACTATTGCTGTGATTATTTAACAAATGTTCTCATTCCACATTAGCAAAGAAACCGAGACCATACTTTCTATTTCCATCAATGATGGTAACAAATCCCCTAAAGACACAGTAAGAAATGAAGTGTAATATATACAAGAACTTGGTAATGAAGGCACTCATATAAAATATAGGAGATCCAGATTGAAATTCTTTCTCTGCCTAAGTATTTCAAACCAATGTTTGCACTAGAGCCTTAAGGTTATACCGCCTTATAACAAGGCTGTTTGCTAATCAGTTATGTCTTACTGTATGTTGGACCAGAAATCCTGTCCTGGAGCTAGGAAGCCTACCTTAACAGGCAATCCATTAGAACTGATACACTAGCAAAAAAAGCCTGTGTTTTGGCAATCTAGTATTTATAAACCAGTGTTATTGAAAAATCTTCAAGCATCTTCCTTGCTGATGGAGATTTAATGAGGCACGTTGCCTATTGTGCATGTTAATTCTCATTGAATCAGACGCAGAGAAATGTCTGTAGGCAACAGTGAAAAATAAACCAGGCAGTGTTGTCCAGACATAAAAGACATAAAGCAAACATTTCCCAGGGTGTTAATGTTTTACAAGGAAACCCTGAGGAGACACAAAAGAAAATCCTGAAAGTTTTGGTTTCCTTGAGATCAGCAGTAGTCAGGTAACCTTTGTGTAGTGCACTGCCTCCTTGGAGTCCACGTACTTTGTTGGTAATTTGTATTATCTTCGCTTACTTATTCTTCAGATGCTAGGAGTTAAATGTCAATAGAGTATAAGGAGTACAGACAACATCATGAAACAGTGTTCATCAAAAGGTGGCCAGATCTACAGCCAATTTTAATAATTCATAGTCGCATATCCTATGGTTGGACTCCAGGTTAATACATCCTGCTTATAACCATGAGCTGATTTAACCAGAAGTGCTGAGAGTCTGTTAGCATCCTTTCTAACCCAAATGTGGTATGAAGGAGAACTTTCTTCTTCTGTACCTTACTGTACTGAATAAATCCGGAGGCATCTGAAGTAAAAGAAAAATGTAGTACCATATTTCTCTGCTTTGGTATCCTAGATGGTTTTAGTTCTCCTGGTATCAGAGGTCATGGCGATTTGGAGTGTTTCAGCCTGTCATACCGCGTACATCAATCACAGTGGCAAAGCTTAGAGAGAATGGAAGAGGAAAGGCACTAACATGTGGTTTGCCAAGAATTGGGAGGAAAGTAATCCCAGGGCTATTTTGTAAAGCGTCATTTTTGGTTTTGACACCACACAATGTCTTCTTGAGCCTGTAAACACAGTCCCTACCAGTTGTTGTTCCTCTGAGTAAGATATAAACAATGATTAGACCTTGATATGCCTGAAATAACTGACAAAAAAAACAAACCAAGGACAAATTCCTCCAAAAGCTTCTTGCTTCTATGATCAGTAAAAGATCTTGCAGGACTCTAATGATTTTAGGTAATTCTTGATGGATATTTGAGGGTCTTGGTCAGCCTAGGCAGTGTAAAAATACATGTGTCCCTATCAGCTATGATCTCCCTGGTTTCCTGCTAGTGAGTTTGACTCTGTGGAGTTGGGTACTTTGGGGGATGGGTGTGAGCGTTTCCTTGTCTTAGGCATGAATGATGCTCTAAGAAAACTTCAGGTCTCCTCTACAACTCACACCCCTTCTTGGGGTACTCCCACCTCTCCTTTCCCTCCTCCTCTCCACTCCTGTCCTCTGCAGCTTTTAGCCTTTAAATGGAAAAGCTGACCCAGATTCTATCTGGAAGTGTCTGCTGCAAGGCAGGAGGGATTTGGATGCAGCTGGTGCCCAGGGAGCAGGACTGCTGGTCAGTACTGAGATCTCAGAAACAGCTTGGGTTGCAGACCACAAACCCAGAGAGCTGCTGGATGCTTAGTGAGGTGTGGTAGTGAGCCCTGTACTGCGTTATTAAACAGGACTCAGTGGTGTGTAACTTCTGCTCACTCCAGTAGCAGTGCATTACAATTTGCATTTCTAACCTCTGGATTTGCAAGAATTTATTGGCTCATAGTAAATGTGTATAAGCACTTTTATTGTGAACATATTCGTTGAGAATGCTTCTCAGATAGATAGCCTGCAGGCTTTTAATTCTACTGAAGGTGACTTTGACTTCTCTCATACGGAGCTTTCCTGATGGGCCTAAGACCTATTGCTATTGTTTTGCATGTAATCACTCAAAGAATCTGTCAAAAAAGTCATTCACATATGCATTCAGAGATGTGATAGAAAGTGAAATAGTTGGTGTGGTTTGTAATTGTGTTTATCTAAGTGCAGTCTCTTCCTGTGTCAGAACAGATTTTTGCAAACAAGAGGGCAATGATTCAGTTCCAGGGGAAAACTGACAAAACAAACCCCGGCTTCTGCTGACCTGGTGCAGCGCTGAGCAGTGTCCTACCCTGGGAAAATATTTCCTGCTTCATTTTCATAAATATTTATGTAATTCCTTCTGGGAAACGTCTTCTTTAGAAAACTGAACATGCTGCTCCCTGACACAAATTTAACTGTTTGTTTAACATATGAGAGATCATGGGCATGTACCCAGCCTCGGATTTTTGCATTCTTATCTCAGGCATTTCTGTCTTTCAGGGTTCTCTTTCACTCTCCTCCCAGGGATTTCTGTCTTGAGCTACGGAGCTTAGTTCTGGCTCTGGAATTTGAATATCTCCATTGCTCTTTGGAGAGTTGTTATTTTGGGCTGCAGAAATAGGGACCAAATATAATGTTTTGCTTGGGATCACACTTCTGTCCTGCCCAGTTATACCCTTCCCATTCTGGTTTGAGGCTCCTCTCTATAAAAAATAGAAAATCAAATGTCACATAAACAATTAAACAGAGGATTGCATGGCTAATGAAAGTATTTATATTCAGAAACAGACCTAAACACACTGCTGTGAGCTGAGATACAACTGGTGTGTGGTCTTTAGAGTTTGCTTTCTAAGTTTATAGTAAGGGTCAGCAGCAAAGCTGTGCACAAGTCACCCCAAAAGAACAGGGATACTACCCACCATGACAAACCAAAAAAGGTTGAAGCTATTCTCTTTAACCCTTTTTAAAAGGCTTAGAACAGTCGCTGACTTTAAAGTACAGACTGGCAGAGCCTTATATTACTGCAAAGCTGAGCTTTGCTTGCTGACAAGCTCACAACCCTTCCATGAAGCAATGATCTGTGTGAGGTGCTCTGGAGAAAGCTGTGTGATGGGTGGAAGGCACAGTCACAAGAGATGGAAGATGCTAACCTTGTGCCCAGGGTAAAACATGCATATGAGTAAGTGGTACCTAGGTGATGTGCTGGCCTGTAGATTTCATATAGCACCTGTTTATCATGCAGAGCAATGACAAAGCTTCAAAGCACAAGGTCTGTCAAGTCCTACTGGATCTTAGCCTCCTGATCCTATCATTCAGCTGCTGTGCCTTGCATTACCCATTGGACCTTCCTGTTAAACACATGTATTTATAGGTTATATAGATATATTATTATTTAATTTTGGTCTTATTCTTTTTCAATTCAAACTCTGCTGCACGCTTTTCAAACAGAGCCAGAGCCAGAGCCTAACAGATCTCTAACAGATCTCAGCACTTTCTTCAGCAATTTGCAAAGGAAACCAGCAAACCAGAGACAGCTACCTCCCCTGTAAGGTTATAAGCTCATCCAGCAAAAAGGGAAAGTGAAGGTGTGAGGAAGCTGAGAGAAAAGAAAACACAGTGAACAAGGGAGGATGCACGGAAAACCAGAGAAAGCTTGAAGACCTCCCTCCTAGCCCATCGGTATGTGATAATATGTGCATAGTCTGAAACAGGGAGTTTCTGTGGTGTTGAACACCATCAGTGCCATTGACTGCTCACTGCTTCGAAGGGGCTGACTTGCTGCTCTCAGAACTCCTGGCCTTGGTCACTGCCTGAACCCTGCTACCAAATGTGTCTCAAGGCATCTGCCCCGCGCAGTGAACTCTATCTTACCTCCTGAGTTCCTTCTCCGGTGTTTGGGGGCTCACAGTGTTGTGCAATGTGTACCATAATGCTGGTTTCATGTCTGTGTGGGTATCTTTCTGGCAAGAAAAAGAAAGCATTGAACCTCATTCTCTCACCTTCTTAGTCATTGTCTGCCAGACTGTTTGCTAGTGAAAGGGGGGGGGAGGAGTGATGGTGGTGGCTTATTTTCTGCTTGATGGCCTAACAGAAATGAAGGAAAAAAACCCTTTTCTCAGTCCATTCTCAAAAAGCTGCTTGTTTTGTTCTCTTTCTTTTTTATTTTTTTAACCTGTTACTGAATTAATGAATTTGACTTTTTACAACTTCAAGCTTTGTACAATGAAGACAGATTAAAAAAAAGGAAAAAAAAGGTATTTTTCTGCTCAATTCTGATAATTGCTAGTACCTCTGGAGATGTGACCTGTGATTTGGAAACTGGAAAGCTGGATTCCAGTCCCCACTTCATAGGCATGTCTCTGAACTGTAGATACTGGCTTAGGTATATAACGTGGTGTCATTATGGCTGGCTTTAAAAGTTTAATATATAAAGCACAGCGCTAGCACAGGCTGGATAAAAGGACTGCTGCAACTTCTACCATTTAGAGTAATTCACAGCACTTGGAACTACTGCTGAGCCACCCCTAGCAAGGAAAAAAGTGAGCTACAGGGTTTATAAAAAGATCTCTGTATAGTAATTACTTTGCCATTGATGGGAGCTGTTGGGAACCACTGAGTTTTCAGCATTTTTCCCCAAGGCAGAATTCCCTAAACTTCAAGTTTTTATCTGTCTCATCCCAACATAGGAAGTGGCACCTTGCTTGGGTGCTTTGCTTTTTAATCTAGCTGCTCACTGGCTGCAGCAATATAAGTACAGATACAGAAGAAAAAGTCATAAATCAGCACAGTATTTCTCATCACCAAAACCTGGTGAATGGTTGTGTTTAATGTGTGGTCTTTTACGATAAAAAGTATTCAAAAGAATTTATGAGTTTGGAAGTAACATTAATTCAGTTCCAAGGACAGTGTCAGACTGTGTCCAACACTGTCATTAAAATATTGTGTAGCATTGTAATTCCTCCAAGGGTTTTGGAGATTACAACTTTTTATGGGATTCACAGTCACTTTCAGTTTAAGGAGCATGAAATTGCCACAATCTGCTAGGTGCTTGCAGTTTAGTCAGGGCAGCACATGTTGGGAGGAAGCAGTAGATCCTGACAAGTTTTTGTCCTGCGTTGTGGTAGGGAGGTCTTAGCCCTTGGGCCGTAACCAGCCATAAACAGTTGAGAATAAACCTGAACTGGAAAGAAGCTTGGTTAATGGTAAGAGATCACCTCTAATATTAACTAGTCCTTGGCTTTATAGCACAGAAGAGATTTACCATGCAAAGCATCCACTGTGCTGCATCACAGATCAGATGTTTTCTTTCCAAAGCCCACAGCCTGATCAAAAGAATAAAGACTACACAAAGAGCAGGCAGAGCTTGAATGCAGAACAGATCATTAAGAAATCTCCAATTGCTCTTCTCTTTCCTCTCCTTCTTGTGTCACATATGTCGTGATCCCTTGGCAGCAAAAATGACTTCACACAGTGGAAGAGGCTGTTTGGCTGATCTTGGAGGTGATTCCAGCTTCATGCTGTTGACATGGTCCATTAACTGTTGAATCTGTGGAGAAGCTCCAGCCATGCTGTTACATCCAAATTCCTGGGCTTGGATTTGTGCCCTTCTTGCCCACAGTCAGTGTGTGCGCATGATTGCATGGCTGCCCACCCTGGTACCCATACAGTAGGATGGCACGATGCCTGCTCACAGAGGTGGGAAGTACAGATGAGCACTGGAATTGGGTTTAGACTGGCATCCTGCTTGATGTTGCCTGTGCCAATTCCACAGCAAGAACTGTTCACTGAGAACTTTTTCTTTGTAATTTTTAGACCTAATTGATCTGAAATCGAATTACTGCTTGTTAGCACAAGGAAGGGATTCACAGATAGCACGTGTTTTCCTTTAAGGAGGATCTGTGGCGGGGAATGAGTCAGTAACTGTGAGTTTTTCCCTGTGTGTGGATGACAGTGAGTCCTCAGTGCCAACTCCCTCAGATGTGATGACCATGCTGCTGTCATGCTATGGCACATGGACAGGCACGTGTTCAGTGAGTGTCTCTCTGTGCTGTGGTGGGGAGGGCAATGGACACACAAACTAAATGTTGAGCTGCCCTTTTTCAAGGAGGCAAAGGACAAGGATTGATATTTTACTGTTTTGTAATAAGACCAGGCTGGATGGGGCTTTGAGCAACCTGATCTAGTGGAAGGTGGCCCTGCCTGTGGCAGGGGGGCTGGAACTAGATGATCTTTAAGGTGCCTTCCAACCCAAACCAATCTGTGATTCTACAATTCTATGATTCTATAATTCTATTATATTTATTAGCTAGAGTCCCTAGATATGGCAAACATAATGGCTTTATACCTCCAAAGATTTGCATCAACCAGCACTTAATACGGAAAAAGTAAGTAGCAGGGACGCAGATTAATAGAGCAAAGAAACAAAGGAACTGAGCAATTCTAAAATGAAAGCAGGGATAAGAAAATGGGAAGTTATGATTTATCTGTTATTCTAATTACATGGGATTAGAATCAGACCAGAAACATTTTCTGCTTTGATTTGGCTGCTCCTGGGACTCCTCAGCTCTTTCCTCCTAAGTGGAGCATTTCAAGTGAGGAGGATCTAGCCTGAAGAAATCCATAAAGCTATATTCATTACTTATGTTTGCTGTTTGTGCTGATTTAAAGATTTAGCTGGTTTGATTTTCTTTGGATTAGCTGAGCTCAAGGGATCTCTCCAAAGGAACGTGCCATTGGTTTTCCATTGGTGGTGGTTGTTTTTTTTTTTTTATGTGATGCAATGCATTAAGTCTTTCATGCAGGCAGTCATTAATTGTCAAAACCAAAAATACCCCTGAACAGCTGTCTGCAATTGTCCACACTGTGCTATATTTGGGACTCATATTATGGTTTCTATCATTAAGAAGGCCTCCTTGTAATGCACCATCATGGATAAAACATAGCCACAAAAATGATACATATGGACAAAATATAAAGTGAAATTATGGGTTTCTATACTGAAATGGAACTACTGATGATGCATATGCCAGACATGAGTGACACACAGAACAGAACTGTTAGTAAACAGATGGAAAACTATAAATAAGCTTAAGACGAGACATCACGCATTGTTTCAAGTGACAAATTTTGTACTGAAAGAATGAAAAAGAGATCACAAATCTAGACAGACAGCACTGCTAAAAGTTATATGGCTGCATGATTCATTCCCCAAAGAAATCAATGTCAAGATGACATTTTTCTTCAGTCAGTACTGGCAACTGCTCGTAATTTGGGTAAACTTTCTCTGCCCTATAAAAACAAACCATCAGACCAAAAGGTAACCACTGAAACAGCTACCACTCAACTGAAAAAAAATAGCATTTTAAACAGAGCACAACATAAAACTGCATGAGTCAATCTACCGTAAACTTTCGGCAAATAGGATGTGTCATAGAGATCAACTTCGGTGTTTCCAAAGAGCTTAGCCTTATACAGCAGGCTTTTTAGAAACAGACTTTGCTCCAAATAGTAATTCCCTATTTTCAATAAACCCTGACTGGCTGCAACTAGTTTTTTCTCCTGATACAGAGAGCCAAAGTAACTGACTCGTAAACAGAAGCCTATGGAGCTAGATTAATTACAAGGATTATGTATAGTATTCAGAGCTTTTAAAACCAAAAGGGAACATTATGATGATCCCGGCTGGCCTCCTACGTAACATAAGCCTTGGAATTTCACTGCACCATTCCTGCTCACAGCTGCTGGTGGTGATGGGAAGCCGTGTCATCTCTATTTAACTACTTCAAGTGAGTGCAAACACAACTATCCTGTTCCAGGGGCTAGTTAGCCTCATTTTGTGACCTGCCGGATCTTCTGCAATGCATGTTTAGTAAAGTATATTTAAGGTGCGTTCCTGTTTAAATAAACAATTTCATTTGAAGTATTTATAGCTTTCTTCAATTTTAGGCCCAAATGCAACGTAGTTCTTCATCCTGTATCCTAAAAGTTGATTTATGGCATGGTGTGTTGCAGTTAAGAGAGCACGTTCCATCTTGAGGTGCTATACTTCTTACCAGTGATGGTTTTTGGCACACAGCAAAACATGTTTCTTGGTTTGCTTTCCATTAAACAACAGTTCTGAGGTCCACTGTTTTATCTTGTTGCAGCATATAGTGTTCTTGACAAATTCCACAGCTATTTAAGTTGGAGGCTTTAGTCTTACCACTGTCTATCATGTAGGGAGGTGGCTGAGATGTTGCCTGGCTGTCCTTAGTGACCTTGACTGTTGTCATTTGATGCTCCTCAGTGTCTCTCCTGAAAAAAAAAACTGAGTTCAGATATTTGCAACAAAACCTCAACATTTTGCCTGAATAACCTTTCAGATGAGACAGCCTGTTTGCTTGATGAACAAAGGGTCATCTCTCCATTATCCATGGGAAGATGATTTGGTTTGCAGATCAACCAGTGCAGTGGTTACAGAGAGAACTAAGATGGTCCTGTGTGAGTCAGCTTAGGTCCAGCAAAGCTAAGAAGTTCAGGCACAGTGCCACAGTATTGCTTATGCAGTTGTTCCTGTGAACAGTTCAGGTCCAGAAGGAGTTGTGCCTGTATTTTTCCTTTGGTTGTAGTATCTCTTAACTCTGAAGAGTGAAGAGTTGATTCTAATAGATTTCCACAAAGCATCTTACTATGTACCTTTATGTGGGGGAAACAAATTCTTCCATGAATAAGAAAGCCAGGGAGCTATTTCAGTCCCACCTTGTTATACTGGAAAGGCATGCAATGAGTTTGGGAAGGATGCATAATGCAATTGGGAAAGGATGGGAGCAACAAGAATATCCCAAGCTACCTTTCTGTGGAAAGGAAAAAATAGGGTAAAGAGAAAAATATAGGGAAGCTACAGAACTGGAAAGGGCTTCTCCAGTGGGTCTTTGAATGCAAATGAATGAAAAAGCATGACTCCAAGAAGCAGTTTTGCAGGTAAGTGTTAGAAAGAAAATGAAGAGTTGAAGATCTGTGATGGAGAAATAGAACTTCCCTGAGTTTTGAACTAAATCCTTTGTGAATTATATGCCATGGAAAATTCAGTGTTTAAATATGAAGAGTCCAGTCTGTGTCATCACCAGAATGACATAAACTCACAGTGGGAACAGGTGTATGTAATAGAACATAAGAATGGATTATCAAAGGGCTTTCCATTCCAAGTCATTGTTACTCACTTTGGAAAGCAGCAAAAATACAGGGTGAATTCATGTGACAACTAATACGGTAATGAGATGTATGCAGAGATTTCTATTAAAGACATTCCTGTGCTTTTGCCCAACAATACAATTTTGTGTCCATAGATACAAATTTTACAAGTTATTGTCTTCTACGCAGTTTCACAAAGCTGGGCTGTGTCTTCCCTTCGCTTCCTCAAAATATCTACTGTCATCTGTATCAGAGACTGAAAGTGCATGCTCCTGATAGTCACTTGGGAACTATCAGCATAACCTCTGTTTTGCTGTCTCGTACTTCTATAATGCCCACTGACTGGAAAAATGAATAAACATGTCCTGTAACCGACCATTCCAGAGATCCAGAGTCATGTGGATGATCACTTGTTCTCTGTGTCTCAACTTTGTGGTGGTCTGGGAGGAAAAAAAGACCTGCCTCTGGCAACCCCCAAAGATGAACAAGTTAAAAAAATAGTTGTACTTGGGTATTCTGTTTCCTGACATCAAAGCTTCTGGGGAGACAAATGTGCCATTACATGACATTATTCTTTTTGCTTCCCGTAATAACTGTGGCAGACACTCACCATTAGCTTTGTGCATTTAAAATTCTGATTCAGTCAGGAAGACCAGATATGAAAGCTGTTTGGCACTGGGATTCCTCTCATTCTGAAGTCAGTAATAGCACTTTTATTGGGTTAGTCAGGACCAGCAATAGGCACCCCGTATGTCGAAATGCAGGAGGAAATTTTTCTGCAACCCGATGCTCTGCGGTGGGCTGTATCTCATGTTGCTTTAATCGTCAGGGTGGCAGCTGGCACCTGCATGCCTGGGAGCCCTGATCAGATTCAGAGATGTTTTGCACATCTCCCTCCCAGAGCTCAGGGAAGCTGGAGCACCTGTGCAGCACCACAAGCCCATGCTGGTATCTCCACTGCAGCCAGCACAGCAGGAGAGGTTACAGGGGTGCTGGAGCTGCTCTCTGGCGAAAGGGGGCTGGGAGAGGCTCCCTCCTTTACCCCAGTCTGCGAGCTCTCTCCATTCCCTCTCCCATCAGTTCTCTCCACAGCAGCAAGGTGTGTGTGGCTGGTAGCTGAGAGCGTTCAGTTGGCTCTGTGTAGCTATCACAAGCAGTCAGCGTTGATGTCCCGTTGATGATGGAGAGGTGGCTGCATGTCAACAGAGTAGGCTTTCTTTAGAAAATAAATCAGCAACGCATACTTGAAACTGACACTTCTTTTTTTTCCCTTAGGTGGAAAACCAAGTCCTCTGAAGTTGGGAAATGCTGGATATTTGTCTGTCTGGCCAACCCAAATTCAGCCTGGTGTTTGTGTGTTCTGCTGTGATCTTCGGTTGCTTTCGTCATGGGCTCTTTCTTCCCCAGGGCCCTGATTCGTATGAAGTTAGATCTGGTTACAAAATCAACACTTTGAAATTAGGAACTATCAAACCTGGGGTTTCCCAAGTATCCTTCATTCTGCAACACTGCCCATCTGCCCTTCTCCATTTCGTGCCTAGCCCGAACCCAAAGTATGAGAATTTAGACCATCTGGGCAAATGCAAATGTGTTATTTCCTAACTTCTGAAAGTTTGATTTTGTCAGTGATGCAATCTCTGAATGCTCTTTCTCTGGTAAGCAAGAAACAGTGTAAAAAAACTCCTATTGAATCCAGTAATCTGAAAGGATCAGTGATGTGTACAGACTGTAGGTTACCAATACAGCATTACTGCACTTCTGTCACAAGCAGTCAGCGTTGATGTCCCACTGATGATGGAGAGGCGGCTGCATGTGAACAGAGTAGGCTTTCTTTAAAAATTAAATCAGTGATGCACGCTTGAAACTGACACTTCTTTTTTTTCCTTAGGTGGAAATGACTACTTAGGTGGAAATTTCCTTAGGTAGCCCATGACTACTGTACCTAAATCGAAAGCTAGTATAAACTCCAAAGCACAGGAAGGAGGAAAGCAGTAACGGTGGGCTGTAAGCAGAAACGCAGCCTTTGCACTTAACAGTGGAGCAGAATTGTAAGAAAACTGGCAGATATTTTAAAATCAATAGGAAGATAGCCCCTCCAGCCCAGAAAACAAATGATGAAGTCTTAAGAACAACTGCACCCATAAAGAAGACTAAATATTATAGACACTTTTGTTTTGGATCTTGCACCAGGCTGCTGAGCTGAGGCTTGGCAAACCTACACCTTGTTTTTGGTTTTCTCACTGATCTGCTGCCTAACACAAGTAGATCTAGACATTCTGTGTTTTGCTTAGTCACCAAGTAGGCTTTTATGGCAGATTGTCCTTTTGCTATGAATTTTCCTTCATGTGGATGTCTACGCCTAAGATTAACCAATAATAAACAATATATTACAATTTGCAGCCCTTATTTATTTTCCTTTCCCACAGCGAATGATTTTCTGATGTTTTTTGTATTGCAGTGCCAGTGGAGGCGAACAGATGCAGTTGAACTGCTAAGTCAGAGCCCTTCCCTGACATGTTGAATTGTTAAGGCAGATCCCTTCCCAAATGGCTCTTGTTCATTGCAACATGCTTGCTAAATATGACAAAGTTTTCTGCATCAGCAGTGCTTTGCTGGGTCTGAGTGTACTGACCCCATCTCAATAAAAGCTTTTTGACACAAGTGCCCAAAGGCATGTGAGTTGCTGTTGTTTGTAACTATAAACTACTGGTTAAAAGTGACTTCAGTTTTGAGAAGAGACTACTGCAAAATATTCTTTTGTCTGAAGCAGCATGGTATTTGACAGCATTTTCAGACTAAACGTGCCTAAGCACCATTTTGCTATATTTGAGTATTAAAGAAGCAACTTTGCACCCTTCATGGGGAAAACTGTTAGAAGATTTTTGTTTAACAGAGTATCATCAGGTGGTTTATTTTTTATTTCAGCAAAATGAGTGCACCCCTGTGTTATTCTGGGGATACATCCACTCCTCGGCCTGGGTGCAGAGCACACATTAAGCACTGCGGCTATCGCACTTATTTTGTGTAAGACAGCTGTGTAAAAGGGATGAGTCTTTACCCTGATTCTTGCCTTATGCTTCAAAACAATGCTTACAAATAATGTCTTTAGTCCCTTCAGCAGTCATATTTGATACAAGATTAAAGTAGGTAGTTTCCTTACTCAGAGAAACATACCATGGCAAGCGAGGTGGCACTGCTTCCAGTGCATGTAATAAGTACCACATGCATAAAATCCCTGCATGACTTCTACTAAACCAGCATGTAAAGTGAAGTTTGCTCTGAAGTTAAATCCCCTTAGAAAAGTGCAGGTGGAAAGGCTGCAACATCTTTATTATACCTAATTGGGGGAAATAAAACCTTTAATCATCAGTCCAGCATCACAGCCAGCTGATTTCACAGACTGTCAAGGACAAGTTGATGTGTTCAGTCTTGAACAACCCTTCCTCATCAGCTTTATTATCTCTTACTTTCAGTTTTTACTTAGCTAAAAAGAAGATGATCATGAAAAATTGATTAGTTATTTCCAGCATCTCTGTCTATCCTGGAGAGCTCCAATAAAAATTTCTCAGGTGACTCTCACTTCCCTGACAGTCTCTAGTAGACTCTCCAGTGAACCAGGAGTCTGACAGGAAGCAAAGGAGGTTTAGATAAATTTGCTTTCTGCTTTAGCATTCCAAGCTTATATATTAAACAAAAAATATGAGTCAATCCTGATACAGTTAAAACACAGCACCATAGTCTGTGCACCTGGCCAGCTTCTTCAACAGTTGCTCCTGCAGAGCTACCTGTTATTTGCAGCATTCTCTTTTTGTCTTTTTCTTTTTTCCTTTTTCTTTTTCTCTTCCTCTTTTTTTTTTCCTTATTCTTTTCCTTTTAATTTTTCTTCTCTTTTTTTTTCTTTTCAAATTATTTGACAGTAATTATTGTAACCAACTTTTGTCCTACTTCAAGACTTTCAGAACAAACATATAAAAAAGACTGTTTCAGTAAGGTCTCTGTAAGTTTGATCAAAGCCTGCTAAAAGTGAACTGGTAGAGCAGTTTGGTCTGGAGGTGAGTTGGAGAAAACTCTGTACTCTTCCCAGGAAGCTGCCATTCCAGTATATTGAGAACTGGATCATCTCTCCTGGGAGAACAAAACAGGACAGAAAGGTAAGTTTCAGCATGCCATCTTATGTAACAGGTTTGCTCCATTATATAATGATTTTATAGTAAAAATGAGCACCTTTAAAAATAATTCATGGGATGAGATTGAAGCAAGAGAGCTGATAGATAATGCAGCATTATGAGGACAGCTGAAAGGCACAGGTCTGTCTGCAAGTCTCTTCATCTCATTTAATTCAGGAAGCAAATATTAAAACACTTGAATGAGTGGTATTTTAATATGCTAGGGGTGTTCTTACTCTGATATTTCTACAGATAAGACGGACTGCAGAGAGAAATAAAAGAAAACCATTGTCAAAATGTGGTTTAATGGATGCTGTTGAAAGTGGGATTTTTGTTTTAGATACAATTGCTATTGTTTATCAGCGCTTACAACTCAATTCAATAGGAGAGGAGATGATAAAATGTTGGTACACTTGCTCATCAAAAACCTTCTCCTTTGATTTCCACAGGCATATGCTTTTGGCCTACAGCTCACTAAATCTGTTGGGCCTGGCACTTTCTTTGACTATTTGATGTGGGTTTGCGGTATACTGTGGTAGAGAATTTAATTAAGAGGCATAAACTGAACAAATATGTTCAGAATGTCTACAGATCTTTCTTTATTCATTGGTTTCCCTTTGCTTTTCTGTCAGTTTCTCGTGATCTCTACTTTTGCCAAGGTCTATAGTTCTGATAGAAAAATTCAAGGAATATTTTTTCACTGTCTGTATTCCATCTCTTATTTCCACCCTGAAGTAATGTTGTGCCTCTGCTATGCTTAAATTTTTGTAGTGAGTCTTGTACCATTTTTCTAGCTACAATCGACAAAATTAATATTATAGCCATAAGATGCATGATTAGGATTGCAGCTGTCTTGCGAACAAGCTCTTCCTTTATCATACTATATGCACGGTAAAATTTGTGCTCATAAGTAGCTCTATGTATTAGAAAACAACAGTTTCAGGCTTTATTCTAATTCTGCCTCTACCTGCATCACGCAGATGTGGGACCAGATGACCTCTGAGGTAACTCCCAACCTGGCATTCTATGATTCCATTATTAATTTTGTGAGTGTGTTAATGAGAGAAGGAACAATTTCTGCTGCTGAATTGCTGGCTTAGAGTTCTAGCCTTAGCAAAACTGGTTATCTACAGAAGCATCATGCAGTTTCTCTCTGTCACATATTAGTCTTCTTCCAATAACTGTAATGTCTACTAATTTTTCATATTGTATGTATGGAAGATAGATATCAGAAGGTAGAAGGAAGGTGCATAAGACTTACTGCATTATCGAATCTAATCCCTTTTCTTAACAGCTTGAGTTTCTCATAGTTAAATTGAACAAGAGCTGAGGGTACAAAGCACACCTCAAATTCATTACAGAACTGAGATGGCATTGTTTTCTGTATTGTGATTGTGATCTTTGTAAGAGCCACATCTGCCTGTAGAAGAAAGGACATTCATGAATGTTAGGCCTATGTAAAGTACCAGTTTATGCCTGTATTTATCTATTTATTTATTTTGCTTATCAATTGTTTCTAACAACTATTAATTACTCTGGTGCCTGTGCTTGCTTATTGAAAATGTAAACAAAGCTCTGGAATTTGATTAAATTTCTCAGAAACTTAAACTTAAGCATTTGACACTCTTTTCAGAATCAAGTCCTTAGTCCTTTTCTTTGTGTCCTGCACTGGCATAGCAAATTTGACACTTAAACTCACCTTCCTCCACCAGAGAAATTGTGCAAAGAATATATTTCTGCCATCAAAATATGTGTTTATTGCAGTGATAAATCCCTGAAGGAGGAGTTTGTAATGGAAACACTGACTATTCCTTAAATGACTATGGAAGACTAGGCAACACTTAACAAAAACAAGGGCATGTTTTAAAATTAGACCTACGGTTCCTACGGTTATAAGGTCTACAGGAAATCAAATGTTTCAGCTTCATCCTGGAGGCAAAGGCAGCAATGCTGTTGCTGTATTGCACTGGGCACAAACTTGTTCTGAAACCATAGATATATTCAGCTTATAATCTACTTAGTATCAGGCAGCCAGGGGAATCCTGGAAGGAAAAAGAAGTGCCACAGGAAGTGGCACTGTGATTCAGAAGATGACATTCTTCACCCTGAATCACTCATGCACTGCTGGGGTGCTCTCCTGCAGGTAAATCCCAGCACTGAGGCTCTGAGTTCTGACCACTCAGTGCCGTAAAATATTGGCTGACACTTGTCACAAGTATAGCAGCATCTCTCCTGGCTTTGGGCTATATACAAACTGGGTAATTACCTTACAGTTCTGGTTGCTTTAATTGCCTATGGTTCTTTCTTCTGTGCTTCCTTCCCTTTGCTCTGTGTCATGTTGCTGGCACTGTTATAATAACTGCTGTGTTTCTAGGGGTGACTGTCTTTCTTTGACTGATGCTCAAGGAGACCTGGCTAGATTTCAGTGGTTTCTGAGTTGTTGCTTCTGTGTCATGCCTTTTTAGCTTATGACACTCTTGAAACAAAAGCTGAACTGCCTTTCCTGCTTGGAAAGTGCCCAACCAGCTAGGGTTCATATCCAAATAAGAATACTGCTAGCCTGAGGAACACTGGGAATCTGTGCCAGTAAATAAAAATAATCTTTACATAGCATCACAGGCACCAAAAAGCCCCAAGTACAATAGGCAGTAGGCACCAAAAAGCCCCAAGTACAATAGGCAGTAGGCACCAAAAAGCCCCAAGTACAATAGGCAGTAGGCACCAAAAAGCCCCAAGTACAATAGGCAGTAGGTACCATTCCAACATAGAAGACATACTTCACTTGTCAGTTAATTGTATTTTATTTCTAGTGCATATTCTAACACTTCCAGCAAATTGTCAGCCACAGGTACCTTCATCAGGAGCACTTAACACATGCTCATAAAGAATGAGCAATTACTCTACTCCTTTGCAGGTTATTTTTAAAACGAGGAAGCTCTTTCTTACAGTTATGAAACAGCAAGCATTACAATTAATGTTAAGGACCAAAGTTTGCTAGGTATTAGAAGTACAAACAAACTTAATTCTCCTAAACTTCAGTTGAATTTTGATCTATAATGCCATAAAAATAACTGATTTGATTTATTTCCAGTGGAAACTACTCAATCAAATGCAAATTTCAGAATGACTCTGAGGCTCGGAAACACCAAATATCTGCTTTCAGTAGATTTTTATGGTGGCTTATAATGGAAAAGCCGATAGAACTTTAACCATCGCCTTGCTATCAAATGCTGTTGTAATTCCAAATTAACATGCCTCATGTTATCTGCTAACTCAGCTGCTTGCTTGGCATTCATTACCATATGAGAAATGATGGTTCCTTGGTAATGTTATTAATTTTGATGTCTGAGAGTGGGTGTTTTGAGTTTCTTCTATTCAAAGCATATAGCAGAAACACTCTTTTAGTGATTTCTTAGAAACTTGATCTCATTAAATCCTGAGTGTCTTTTGACTTGGTTCTGTTGATTTCAAAGAGCTGAGAGTACACAGTGACTCAGTGACTCACAAGACACGTTGGTACCTGGCAGAATCACGTCCTAATCGATCTGTGTGATACTTGCTGGTTTCAGTTGGCAAAGAGACAGGCAGACTATTGCCTTTTATTGTATTATGCATTCCAACCTAAGTGGTTTTGCAAGCCTTAAAGTTTGCTTTGAGCTCCAGATTCAAGTATTTCTGAAGCAGTAATGTAAAAATCCTTCAAGGTATCACATTTCCTGACTTTCATAATTATGCAAACGTTAAATTTCATAAAGTGTTGGTGAAGAAAATTAAGTTTATTAAGGTTGCAACCCTGAGCAGGTTCAAAAGCTCTGTGAGTCTTAATGGTCCTCTTGATACACAGCTAACACAACTCTTCAGGTCACAAGGTGCCTCTTCTTCTTTGCAAGCAGTCTTTTACTGTCTTCCCAAAGCTTCTCCCTTCCACCAAAAGAGCCTGGAAGTTCCCTCTCAATTCACACAAGAGCGTTTCAGAGCCACAGTTCAGTTCTCCAAAGACCAAGGACAAGTACCGCAGCCTCAAAGGGCTTCACTCCACACATAGGTGATTCCAGTCCAAACTAAGTAGTTTAGGTGTCGCTTAGAATCATAGAATTGTTTGGGTGGGAAAGGATCTTAAGATCTTCTAGTTCCAACCCCCCTGCCATGGGCACACTTCACTGTGTGGCCACCTCTAGTAGCATACATCTAAATTGAGCTTAGATAATGTAACACTGAAGTCAAGTTGTTCTCCCATATTCTTCAAAGTGTTACTGAAAATCAGAGACTTACATCCTTCCACACTTCTTGGCACCTATAAAAACCAGACCACAGCTCATGCTGTGCTTGACCAAAATTCAGTTTCTTCAATAGCAACCTCCAAGTGAGGGATGGACACAGGAAAGGATGTATGCCAGGGCCTCATCTACAGGTTGCATATTAAACAGTTTCTAAATGAAAAGGTTGTTTGCTGTGCTATAAAATAAAGTCATCTTTCTGCAGACCTACAGCCCACCGGAACGAGGGGACAGGATGGAGTGTGCCTTTTCCAGTATTCCCCACCCACTGACCCAGAGCATGAAACCCACAGAGTTCTTGGAACTGCAGACAGTGTTTGAATTCAGACTAAAACTGGAAAACAGAAACTGGCCTTTTTTTTAACTTTTTTTTTTTTTTTTTAGTCACATCAGTCAATGCTATTTACAAAATCGGTTTATGGAGACCACAGGTGGACACTCTGACTCATTACACATGAATACTAAATATATCCAAGACAATCTTGGAAAATCCCATGAAGAAAGAGGGAATAGCCGTCTGATTTTTATATTTATAATGTTGGGTTTTGGATGCCAGTAATGGAAATGATATTGTTTTCACAAAAAAAGCAGGTGAGGGACAGTAAGGGACTGAATGATTGCCAGGCTGCATGTGGCTGGAAAGGGGAGAAGGCTCTAAGCTAGACACGGAGGAAGGTTTGTCATGCTCCCGTAGGTTGGTGTTCGCATTTGTGGCAGGCTGTGGTGAGGTTAGCAATGCATTCCACAATTGTCAGGGCGTAAGCAAATGTTATGTCCTTTAGCCAGGGTGAAAAGCACACCTGCCCAGGAAGCTGGCATGGAATTCAGTACTGCCTCAGCCCTACTTCAGTGCTACATGGAGAATCTGAGTAGTACTTATGGCCTCATATCCTGCTACATATTTTAGTCTCTCTGATCTTGAAAACCAGGGAGGTCCAAGGTCTGTAATATATACAGGAAAGCAGATAATGGATCCCTTTATGTTTGTCATCACTGAATTATGTTTTGATGGATGTTTTGGTGCCAAGGTTTCTCTTGTTCTCACCGCTGAAGGAGAGCTATTGCTGGACTCCCTGCAGTCCCTAGCTTAACTCTGAGAAATGTAACAGGGTGAAGCTGAAACAGGACGTATCAGTTCTAGCCTGAAAGCTTCCTTTATACATTAGCTGAGAAACAACAGCTTCTGTTAAGAGGAACTGAAGAATGAGTTAGTGATTCTAAACTATACCCTTTCCTGAATGACCAGTAAAGTCAATAAACTAGATACCAAAATGCAAACTTTTTACTTATAGATCACCTAAACATGTATTGTGGCTTCATGATATCTCTTATTGCCAAGATCCTAAGCCAGATTCTGTCTAGGCAATGCAGATCATTTTCTTGCTACTCCAGTCTTTGAAACAGCCCCAAGACTAGAAAGAGCTGCTCTGTCACTATTGGAAGTATCAATGTGTGGGTGGCTATGAACATAGGCACAACAAGAATCTACTGATGCAAAGTCAAATTAAGTAGTCAATAATTCTGGCTGAAGCTGCACAGCAGAAGTCGTGTCACTCCTGTATGAAGGCAGTTTGCAGTCATTGTTTCATTGTTTGACCGGCTGTAATGGGGATTTATTTGCTTGTGGACTTTCTTCCTACTAAAATCTGCTAATGTGGCTCAGCTTGCTGATCTTTTAGCACAACAGACACAACTTCAGAAAAGTCACTCTTCTTGGAGCCTGAATGACCAAATTTCAGGAGCCAGAAAGAGCCAACCAGCCTATCTGCTGGGCTCACTGCAGTCAGTCTCTAATGAGCTCTCCATTTGTTGTGTGCATCCCTATAATGCTCCTTACAGCCTCCTACTAAAGTACTTCTAATGGCAATTTCTGTTTCTTCACTGCTTTCAAAGGAGCTGATTCTTCAGCGCATTACACTCATTTCCACCCATTCACCTTTAATACTATCTACTTCAATAGACTTAAACCAAAATAGAATATTGCTTGAAATGTTCAGGATGTTGTTGTTGTTGTCTGTTGAATTTAACTCATCACCAGTGCAGAAGACACAAACAGCACAGCGCAAATGGAAAAGTTTATTGCAAAACCAGAGGGATGGTAAAGTAGTATCTCTTTTTTTTTCCCCTAGAAGAATGAATGTCTTTGTTTCAACCTTAGGTCCAGCATTTTCTACCAGATCCCTGTCTGCAAATCTAGGTTCTGCACTGATCATCACAGTCATATGAAATTATTTAACAGGCATTTTGTTGCCAAGGTCACATGAAATTAGGTAACAAAAACTTGGAAGTTAATATTCCAGCTCATTCATCTCTCATTGAAACACTCCTTTGGCTTAAAAGAATCTGCTGAGTTGTAAGAATGAGCAGGATTGGGCATTTTCCCAATAATAAGATTGTAATAACAGGGAGGAATTCTTGGCTATGTTGCATGATAAGTGAACAATGCAGCCATGAATTTTATATGTTTATATTCTTAGATACTTCATGAGGACTCAGATCTGTGGCTAGTTTTAAACTAACCAGTGCAGGAAAATCACATAAGTGGTCTGCAGCCATCACTAAGACCTTTTTAAGTACCCCCAACAAGAGTGAAGGGAAATGTAAACCTTTTCGTCGGGGAAGGTGAAAAGGAAACTTTTGGAGGAGAAAAGATAATTTTATGAGCCTGTTTCATTTAAAGCTTTTTAACGCCTCTTCAATTCGCTTCCACTCAGTGCACACTTTGGGTCTCTGTTACAAAGAAGAGATGGAACTCTTCATTAGGGACTGTAGCGATAGGACAAGGGGCAATGGGTTAAAACTTAGGGGAAGTTTAGATTGGATATAAGGAGGAAGTTCTTTACCGTAAGGGTGGTGAGGCACTGGAATGGGTTGCCCAGGGAAGTTGTGAATGCTCCATCCCTGGCAGTGTTCAAGGCCAGGTTGGACAGAGCCTTGGGTGACATGGTTTAGTGGAAATTGTCCCTGCCCATGGCAGGGGGGTTGGAACTGGATGATCTTAAGGTCCTTTCCAACCCTAACTATTCTATGATTCTGTGATTTTATGATTCTATAAATAATCTTTCTCCTGGAAGATTCACTCTCTTCATGAGGTAAAAGGGTCAAAACACAAAACCAGTTTGAGTGTTTCGATACTGAATGCCTGAAAGCTAAATCTGCTTTGGAGTTCCCTCACTCCTGAGTTATCAACTGTAGTCTCCTCATTGCTGTCTCTCTGGATTCATGGATCTCAAATTCAGGTTGCAGATTGTCCCAACCTGAATCAGAAGAGATACTGACTCCTTACTCAAAGTCTCCTATGCTTTGATGTAAAGCAAGAGCAGTGGTCTCAGGCTCATTCTCGAAGGTCCACAAACCAACTCTCCTACTTGAGCATGTACCGCAGCCTCCAGGTTATTGCGTAGCTCTCCTCTTCCCACCATCTTTAAATTCAGGTAGCTGTAGCTGCAGGTCTTGGTGAGTTCTGCTTGTCTTGTGAGCACACCCAGTAAATACAGTTTCCTTTTGTGTGAATCCCAAAGAAGCCTAAGCAGCAGAATGGCTTCTGAATGCTGAGCTCAGCAAAGGTAGTGGTTCTACTGAGCAGAAGTAGCAATAGGATGTGTCCATCCAGCCACAGGTGAACATTATGGATTAAATGCTGTTTTCCTGAATCACTTGGGCTGAAAATAATGCATTTAATTGCATTTTAGGAGTCTTATTCATTGCAAAGGGGGTTTGTCACCAAATGTGTGAATTGTTGTAATCATTCACCTTGATTAGATATTAAGACACAGAACTATTTACAGGACTTCTGAGGGTCAGAGTTCATGGAGGTGGGAAAGAATGTCCTGCATTTTGGTCAACATGGGATAAGGCCTTTCAAGAAAGAATCAAAACTGTTCTTGTCTTAAAGGCAATTGCTCTTTGACTGCTCTGGCTGCTCTGCATCCTTCAAAGGAGACCACCCTGTGTCAGCAAAATGTCTGAAAAAATAGATTTTTTTAACAGACATTGTAAAGTTGGACTCTCCAAAGTGTTTTAAACAAAGTTGAGACACCACAAAACTTTAGCTCAGTACGAATTGTTCTTTGTGCTGCTTCCACTAAGGAAAAACGCACAAAGAATTTCCTTTGCTGAACACAAAAATTCTCTCACTTTTGCTGCAAGAGATTTGGGTTCAGTTCAAAGGCTTTACTTTTTAAACCGTAAGAATTTCTTGCTAGACACTGTGTATGTGAGCCTGCGTATACCTTCATGGTTTTAAAGTAAATATATTGCAATTTTAATCTTTAAAAATTCCCCACAATCGCATTCTTTAATTCCTTTAACTCCGTTCCCAAACCAGACCAACCAAAAATCTTTCTTGACCTGGTAAGAACCTGAATAAGCAACTCCTTTGCCTAATTTCATTAAATCTGGGAAAAGAAAGGTTTGGATTTGTCTTTGCTTTTTCCCCAATAGTAATTAAAGAGATATTTGGTGACTCAGTGCTTATTTACATTCCCTAAGCTCAAATAGAGAAAATATTTCAGCAACAAACCTTTGAGTCCTAGTCCTATAATATAACCATTGTAACACTGGGAGGGAAAAGGGAAAAAACTTAATGCTTCTAACAGAAGAAGAGCCTTGGGGCATGTGAGGATCAGCCAATATCCATTGTCTCCATTATGATAAACAATGTAAACAAGAGGGGACTTGTAACATACCTCCTGGTTGCCCTCTTCTAAGCAAAGCTTTAGCTACAAAAATTAGTGGGGAAAGGGAAAGGGTGAACATCTGCATGATAACCTGACACACCTCACAGCAGGCAAATTCAGGTAACTCTTTAAAATCATGAGGGAGTTTGAGAATTGGGCTAACAGAAACCAGACACCATTTCCTCTGATTAGGAGACTAATTTATCTTATTGGAGAAAACTCCAGCATCAAGGAAGTCTGTGTCTGCCCTCCTGCAGTTTTCTTATTCTAAAATACAGATGCTTAAAGAAGTTGCTGCTGCAAATACCCTCATACCACTCCCGCAGTGAATAATCTTCCCAAGCAGTGCTGCAAGTCCATAGGAGCATGGCACACTGCCGCTGTCTGCATGGATGGCATAGCCATCAAAGTCTTCCAGGCATGTGCTCCCACCATCTGCGTGGCCTCAGCCAGATGGGCTGCTCTGCATGGAAGCAGGGAATGGCAAACCAAAGCGGTGCCTCTGTGGTTGCTGCCAGTGATGCCCAGTGGGCTGGATCTCCATCACTTTCTCCAAAGCCAGAACATGATCAGCTGGGAGAGGAATAGAGAGCTGGAAGCAGCTGCCTTGCTGTGTTTGTACAAGGCAGCAGCTCCTGCTGAAGCTGGAATTACACCCTCCTTTTTTTCCTCTCTACTCAGACCACTGATCTTCAGCCATGAATCAACAAAAAGG
This sequence comes from Pezoporus wallicus, assembly GCF_028554395.1. NCBI lineage: Eukaryota > Metazoa > Chordata > Aves > Psittaciformes > Psittacidae > Pezoporus > Pezoporus wallicus. The sequence goes on from NW_026639618.1 coordinate 1,588,745, forward strand.
ACACGCGACCAAAAAGCAAAGAGAGAGTGTATGTAACTCATCAACACTGAATTCCAGAAATTCCCTCGGCTCAAATCCTTGCTCCAGTGGTAATGACAAGAAGCTAGGACAGCCAAAGCCAGAGCCTAAGGACCAGGAAATGGAGCTGATCAGATCTGCAGTGTCTGTTGTTCCCTGTTGTCCCCCTCAGGCACCTATTAAATATCATTAGGTTGAAATTCCCAGGGACAGGGCCTGATTAAACTTTTTCCAAATATCCAGGTATGTTGCAGGTGGAACATACTAATGTAATGGTGTTCATTCTCACAGAACCTACTGAACACTACCTTCCTGAGTACACTGTACTCAACTCTACTCAACTTTATTGGTTGCATTGGAGAAACACCGCACCTTTTTAATGTACTGTAAAGCAGTGTTTCTATATTTTTGCATGTGCTGTAATTGGCAATGATAAACAGCTTGCATGTCTCAGCAGTTTCTTTTTTCTTCCTTACGTTGTAGATAAAATGCCATGGAAATTCCATACTCTGATCTGTATTCTCCCTTCTACCCACATAGTTTCTCAGAGCTTCCAGATTTCATTCACAAGCCTCCTTTCTTCTGTTATCAGAAAAGTATGTCAATATTCCACACCACCTGATGCATCCTCTTGCTACGTTATCTAAACATCAGAGAAAACATGTAAAGTCCTAACCGAAGTGTGAATGATTGTAACTGTTGGGCCTGGAAACAACACAGTTTGCAAACATGTTGTCTTCATTGTGTCTTAGATGAATAGCCTCAGTGTGAAAAGCTGGGTATGCGCAATGATCTCACGCACCAGCTATTCCTCTAAAATAGAAATACTGAAGGAGCTTTGGAAATGTGTTGTTTCCCCGAGTGTAACAAAGAGAACAAATATAAAGAAGTCCAAATCCAAGATCCCACTTAGGGTTTTCCTGTAAGGAATGTATCATGGAGAACTCTGGAAAAACTGAGAACTTGTATCTGAGCTGATATCTGCACTGATTTAAAACAAACCAAAGAAAAGGTAAAGAAACAAAAAAAAAACAACAAAAGAAAAAGGCACCAAACCTCTTCGAGTGGACAGAAATGCATCATTTGTATTTATTTGTCTCTCTCCAGTTCCATGGAATGCAGCTCTAAATTGATTCACAGTTAAGAGTCTTCAACTGGAAAGTCTGAAGGTCTATTGAGTTTCTTTACTGAAAATCCCTGTCATTAGTCAAAATTTTGCCCAGGAAAGGAGACGGCTGTTAAGATTCCAGGGTGAATTCCGTTGTTTAATGAATTTCAATCCCCACCAGTGACTGGTGAAGTTTAACCTTGGGATACCTTGTTCCATACTTGTAGATAATGAGCGCCTGAAGAGAAACATTTGGTGCGGTGCAGTCTTAATATCTTTAATACCAAAAGCACTGTAGTGCAATATACATGTGGCAAATGTAGAAAACCAGAAAAAAAGGGCCTCAATTACTCATCCACTTCTTAGTAGAAAACCAAAAACTAAGGGCCTCAATTACCCATCCACTTCTTAGTTGTGGCCATTGGCAAGAACCTGAAATGGCTACAGCGATACTGCCAGCCATTCTTGGAAGAAACACCACCACAGAGGGCAATTAATACTGCTTGTTTATTTTCTGGCAGCCTGGAATGCATTCAGGGCCACTGAGGGAGAGCCAGAGGCTGCTTTAGTCTTCAAGAATTAGCAGGAACATGCTGTGGCAGAATTGTAGAGATCAGACTGAATCCATATTAACTTTATTGCACTCACAAAACAATGAGACCACATGGACAGTAGCATTTTCCGGTACAGACATAAATGCCACTCGGATTCTGGCATTGAACAACTGATTTTATTTAATTGTTTCATTTTATTTCATTTCAATTTTATGTTTTGTTACTTCCCTCCCTGAGTTGCTTCCTCTCTCCTCAAGCCTGCCCCGAGAACTCCCCGTGATTGAAGAACACATCTCCTTCCATCTCCTGTCTCTGGATGGCAGAAACAGCCTCAAAAGATCAAGAAACAGACGGATGGACTGTTCTTGGTGTTCCTCCCAGGAATGAAGGTTTGGTTGCCAGTGGCTTTAGTTTCATTGGAAGAGACAGCTGCTATGCTACAGCCAAGTGGGAAGATTAAATAATTTGGGGACAGTGAGTTCACCCAGGAGAGAAGGGGTGGAAAAGACAGTGTCTTGGCACAACGAGTTGCTTTTGTGTTGGGAGAGCGAGTGCCTGGACTAAGCTGTGATGGGAGGTACAGCTTAACCCAGAAATTACTAAAACAAATGGTCCTTGAAACATGATTTGGAGCAGAGCCTAAGCACGTCTGCAGCACACACAAGATAAATCCTAGAAATGGTTGGCAGGGATGTCTGACTGCAACAAAAGGCTGACCCTTACTTTAAAGTGCTCAGAATGGATAAAAAGGGCCACTAGAAAAATTGACTGGGTGCTAAGAATGACAGAGGCTACCTGTCTGCTGGGAAATTTAGTACGTGATACCGCCTGTGGGATGGGCAGAGGATGTGTCTTGCTTTGATAAAAGCACCGTGGCATATTTAAGAGCCTCAACCACCCTTGAACTTGTTTCCTGATTCACCAGAAGGGATTGGTGTAGCCAGGGGAAAGATTGTTGTTCCAGATGTGCATCTGGGTTTCCTTCAGCCTCTCAAGGCCTCTCCTGAACAAAGGGTCTATTAGAAGATGCTCCCCTCCTATTGCAAAGCTGCTCAGATGATTTAAACACATTAATTCTATAGAGGTAAGAGCCCAGTCCATAGGTGTATTCCCCTGCGATTCCTCAGCAGGTGGACATGAATACTTCCCATGCTTTCTCGTAGAGAATAGACCCCAAACTCAGCCCTGCACTTTAAGCTCCTTGAACATTTGAGCTTTGCTACTCTCCCCATATCTAATAAAACGTTTCAAACCCATTCTGCTCCTCCTTGAAGCTTCTTAGTCCTGGTCAGTGAGCACCACCAGGGAGACAGGAAAAGAAGCTCTACTGGGAAAGATTTTTCCTCTCTCCTTCCTGAAAAAGGCCTCTGGCCAGTATTAGGATAAAGGGGTTTTCTGTCTGTCAGCCTTCTTCCTGGTGTTGCTGGCAAAAACAGGGGCAGGTTTAAATAGCTCCTGGGTGGATCTGCTTTTGAAACCAACATCCCTAACTCAAGCTCTTTTGCAGACTGTGTACCCTCCCGATGTGCCCCTAATACACAGCACATCTTTGCCACCAAGTACAAGAATTTACAGGAAGTTGCTGTAATTTGGAAAAGGCACACAGGCGTAGTGGGATAAACCAGCAAAGCGTCTATATGAATGACGAATAAAAAGATCTCTCCTGTTAACTCTGCCAAGAGTTCATTAATTTGTTTTCCTGTCTGCTGGTGTAAACACCCAATAGCAAATGTCCTCTAACCACACGACTTCACCCATCCACCTCTGCTAACCTGCTCTCCCTGTGTGGTGACAGCGGGTAATAATAGGCCCAAAGTCTTTGGGTGCATTTGGAAAGCTTTTGTAAATGTTGCCTGGTTCTTTCCTGAGGCTTTCATGCCTACTACAGCTCTTGTGATTTCAGTGTCAGCTGATGGAGAGCAGAAGCTGACAGAGTTTGTTCAAGACTCTGGCTGTGTCCACAACCTTTGTATCCATACAAAAGACCTTGAGAAGTCAGGGGAGACCTACTGTCTCCAAATAAAATCAACAGTATCTGACAGAGGTTTATCTAACCTCTCCTTACACACACCTAATGACACTGAAGCCATAGCTTCTTCACACAATCTCTTCCAATATTTATGTCTTCCAAGCAGAAAGTACCTCTCCAGAGTGCTATCTACATCTCTTTTGCTGCATTTTAACTTGATTTCTTCCTCGTCTGTGCTCTATATGGGTAAAGAATGGCTAATTTTGCTGTTACTTTTAACTTTTCTAGAAGACTTGCCCCTTCTCCGAACTAAATCATCCCACTTCTTTCAGTCCTTTCTTTGCATAGTGCTTCATTCCTCTCTTTCATGTGTCCATTTGGTTTCTGTTTTGAGTAGATAAAGAGGTACAAAATCCTCAAAATGACCCTTGAGGGATTCTGAGTAGAATTCTTGTAATCTCTGCAGTCATCATGTCCTTTATCCATACGAATAAGGTAGGATAAGATATGGGCAGAAAACCAAGCCCAAGGCAGAGATGGTATAAAACGTGTGCAGGAGATGGTAAATCTCTGTTTTGTAGCTCTGGAGATGTTTCAGCTGTGCAGCTATTTTACTAATTGCTGAGGTGAGCAGCTCGAGAGAGGCCGCCTTCAACACCGGAGCGGGGGGAGATCAGCGTCCAGGAGCCTCAACTCAGAGCGACAAGAGCCACCGGGGGAGCCTCGAGTCCTCGACAGGACCTGCCCAGGAGCCGGCAGCTCCGCTGAGGCGAGCAGGGACTCACAGGGGGGAGCCAGGAGCAGCGGCACCAGCCCTGACTGGGTAAAAACCTGCCCAGGGAGCGGGGAACAGAGCGGGTCGGGGCGGTTTGCGCGGGCAGGCGGGCGGGGTGGTGAGCACTCGGCGTGTGAGCAGGGCCCGGTCCGGGAGCTCTGCTCTGGCTGCCCCGGCGGTGGCAGCGTAGGCACCCAGACAGAGCCGATGGGAGGGGAGGCTGCAGTGCAGAGCTCGGGGTGCAGAGAGTGCCTGCACCGGTCTGGTGAGGGGAGGGTGCACAATGGGCAGGGCTGCACTCGGTGCTTCCTGGTGGAGGTCCTCCTGCAGCAGGGGCTGAGCTGCGGGATGCTGTTAATAGGCTGCGAGATGTCAGGGAAGCTGAGAGGAAGCAGGAATGCTTGCTCCCGGCCCAAACTGTGCAGGGGCCTCGAGCTTCACCTCTAGCTCATGAAGGAAAGAAGGAGGCCGTTAACCCGGGAAGCTGGGAATTAGTGACAAACAAAACAACAAAACAACGAAGGAAAAGGACAACCAAAAGCGAGGGGCTTCCCCCTAAATCCCCTGTCCCCACGCAGAACCGCTTTGCTGTCCTGCAGGGGCTAATGAGGAAGGGCACTCGAGCCAGAAACAGCCGGCTGATGCACTGCTAAAGAAGATCTCTACTGGTGCTGCTAGGAAAAAGCGGCGGGTCGTAGTAGTAGGGGACTCTACACTGAAAGGGACAGAAGCACTCGTCTGCCGTCCAGACCCTGTCTCAAGGGAGGTGTGTTGCCTACCGGGGGCACGGATCAGGGATGTGGCAGAGAGGCTGCCTGCTCTACTAAGTCCCACGGACTATTACCCACTCCTGGTGATACATGTGGGTGCTAGGGACACAGATAGTAGTAGCCTGGGGAACATAAAGAAGGACTACAGAGCCCTGGCGGAGGTGGTTAGGGGCTCTGGAGCTCAGGTGGTCTTTTCATCAATTCTCCAGGGTACAGGGGAGGACCTAAAAAAATCTAGGAGGATGGGCCAGGTTAATAAATGGTTAAAAGGGTGGTGGCATAGTCAGGGGTTCGGGTGTCTTGAGCACGGGACTCAAGCTTGTAGGCCAGGTCTAGTGGGGGCTGGTGGAGCTGCTCTGATAAAGAAGGGAAAGAGCAGTTTTGGTAGGAGGCTTGCCAGACTGGTCAAGGAGGCTTTAAACTAGATGTGCTGGGGGAGGGGGACATCATTCCATCCCAACACACCCAGTCAGTTGCCAGCACCTATAATAAATGCTCGGAGCAATGCAGAGATATCCCAGCCGCTCCAGCCAATGAGCCGGCTTCAGCTGGAGCTCGGCTCAGATGCCTCTATACAAATGCCCGTAGCATGGGGAACAAACAAGAGGAATTAGAGATGTGTGCACGTCTATGGGGGTATGATATAAGAGGCATCACAGAAACATGGTGGGATGGCTCCTATGACTGGAGTGTTGGAATGGAAGGTTACAGGCTCTTTAGGAAGGACAGGCCTGGCAGGCGGGGAGGGGGAGTTGCCCTTTATGTTAGGGATAGGCTGGAGAGTATGGAACTCTGTCTGGGGACAGGTGAGCAGTCAACAGAGTGTTTGTGGGTCAGGGTTAAAGGGAATATAGCTATGGGAGACATTACTGTGGGGATCTGTTACAGACCGCCTGATCAAGGAGAACCTGCAGATGAAGCACTCCATAAACAGATAGGAAGAGCCTCACGCTCGCAGGCCCTTGTTCTCATGGGTGACTTCAACCACCCTGACATCTGTTGGAAGGACGATACGGCCCGGCACAAGCAATCCAGGAGGTTCCTCGATTGTGTAGAAGACAACTTCCTTCTGCAAGTAATAGAGGAGCTGACAAGGAGAGGTGCCGTGCTTGACCTCGTGCTCACCAACAGGGAAGGGCTACTTGGAAATGTGATGCTCCAGGGCAGCCTTGGATGCAGCGATCATGAGATGCACGAATTTGAGATCCTCAGGACAGTGAGAAGAGCGTGCAGCAAGCTCACTGCCCTGGACTTCAAAAGAGCAGACTTTGGCCTCTTCAGGAACCTGCTTCAGAAGGTTCCATGGGATACAGCCCTAGAGGGCAGAGGGGCCCAAGACTGTTGGTTGATATTCAAGGATCACCTGCTGCAAGCTCAGGAGTGTTGCATCCCAACCAGAAGGAAGTGCAGCAGGAGGGCCAGGAGACCTCCTTGGATGGATAAGGAGCTCCTGAGGAAAATTCAAATGAAAAGAGAGGCTTATAATAAGTGGAAGCAAGGGCAGGTGGCATGGGAAGAGTACAGGGATGTTGTCTGAGAAGCTAGGGACCAGGTTAGGAAAGCTAAGGCCCAGTTAGAATTAAACTTAGCTAGAGGTATTAAAGATAACAGGAAGGGATTCTACAGGTACTTAGCAAATAAAAAACAGACTAGGGAGAATGTAGGCCCCCTCAGGAAGCTCTCGGGAGAACTGGCTACACAGGATTTGGAGAAGGCTGAGGTTCTGAATGACTTTGCCTCGGTCTTCACTGGCAAAGGCTCTGACCAAACCACCCAAGTCTTGGAAGGCAGATGCAGGGACTGTGAGAATGAAGACCTTGCGCCCACTGTAGGAGAGGAACTGGTTTGAGACCATCTTAAAAATATGAATGTGCACAAGTCCATGGGTCCTGATGAGATCCATCCGCAGGTCCTGAAGGAGCTGGTGAATGAAGTTGCGAAGCTGCTGGCCATCATATTTGAGAAATCATGGCAGTCAGGTGAAGTTCCCAATGACTGGAAAAAGGGAAATATAACCCCCATTTTCAAGAAGGGGAAAGTGGATGACCCGGGGAATTACAGACCAGTCAGTCTCACCTCTGTGCCTGGCAAAATCTTGGAGCAGATTCTCCTGGAAGGCATGCTAAGGCACATGAAAAACAGCAAGGTGCTTGGTGACAGCCAGCATGGCTTCATTAAGGGGAAATCCTGCCTGACCAATTTGGTGGCCTTCTATGATGGGGCTACAGAACTGATGGACAGGGGTAGAGCAGCTGATGTCATCTACCTGGACTTGTGCAAAGCGTTCAACACTGTCCCACATGACATCCTTGTGTCTAAATTGGAGAGACATCAATTTGATGGATGGACCACTCGGTGGATAAAGAACTGTCTGGATGGCTGCACACAGAGAGTTGTGGTCAATGGCTCAATGTCCGGCTGGAGACCTGGCATGGGGTCTCCACCGCATGCTCTCTGGCACCTCACCATGCTCAAGAGTGAGGGAAAAGTGGGGCTCAGTGCACCCAAAGATAACTATGAGTAAACTCCATTTCCCATTCTTTGTTCCTTTTAGCTCAGAGCTTATGTCTGTGTACAGTGGTGGATAGCTCTACGGCATCTACCTGCCAGCTCCTTCAGGCGGGCTCTGTGTCCTCTAGAGCAATAGACACACAATTTTATTGCCCTTTGACAACAGTGACTGCAACTATGTTTAAACATCATTTATCCCCTTGATCAGCTCGGGTTTTGGTAGTAGCAGTCACGCCTGGCTACATGTAATGCTGGTAGTTGGAGAGTGTGTAATAGCACCCGTAAGCCACTTCCCTAAAGCTTCCAGCTACAGAGCTTGTGTGTTATTTGCTGGGATTGCACGGTCTTCTGAAGCTCTTCCTGTAGCATTAGGTTTAGCCACTGGTATAAATATAGATATTTGGCAATGTATATTTCTGTTTAAGACTCTGAAGTTGCATGATGTAAAGAATGAAATGATTTCCAAGCTCAAATATATAAAATAGGCCATGCTGTATTTAGCATAGCTGCGGAGAGGAAGAAAGAATATTTATCAGCAGACTGGGTGAATCAAAGTGCCAGGGTAGTTTTTGACAAACATTATTTAACTTGGATCATTGCTTATATGCATTTTCAGTGTAGCATGAGAAATGAAAACTGGTCATATTTCAGTGTAACCCTCTATTAGGGAACTAATTTCAACCCAGAGTACATGGGTAACAAGATAGTCTTGTTAGCAAGCTGTGTGTCTGAATGAGTCACAAGCCTCTTACACCATCATATGGATCAGGGACAATACAGATCAGTGAAGGTTTCCCCCTTTTTCTACGGGTGCATCTCTTTCTGTTTGCCACCATCAGATCTCTTCATGGAATGGAAATTTGAGGTCTGTCGTCTTCCCAAAGTGGGCCTTACCTGTAACTTTGCCAGACACCTATTCCACTTGAGTCTTTTGAGCGGGATTAAAGAGGTAGGCTTGCTTAGCCAGCCTGAATCTTCTTGTGTAGACAAGTACCATGTAGATACATACCCTGTTTTGGTCTATGTAGTCATAAGCTTTTCTTGTCCTGTTTGTTTTAATTTTTTACTGATGCAATTGATTTGGGAAAGGACAGAGGGGTATGTTCAGTGATCTTTTGAGAATGGTTTTGTGTGTGTTGACTCCTGAAGCCCAGAAAACTGTTACAGAGAAATGGAGGAAAAAAGCATTTATAGCATTTTTATTCTACCTCTATTCTGACATTTTATAATGGCTCTGCATAGCATACAATGCTGGCACCAGAGAGAGCCAGAGATGAGTAACTGGGGAAGCAAGCACTCTCACTTTCTCTAGGACACTCATGAGTAGTAAGATCAGAGGGGTATATCTGGCTGACCATCATAGAAGTGATTGATAGAAGGTTTTCCTCCCTAAGACCAACTGGAAACCAGGATTGCTCTGCTGCCATTCACCCCATTACAGCATTATAATCTGCCCCAAAATAAAGTACCGTGTTGAATTCCGTATCCAAGATGTTTTTTGGCTTTAGTATGGCCAGACTGAAACTTTCCAGTCCCATTTTGAGAAAATGGGTAGGTAAGTCATACCATTCTCAATGCGTTAAGGGCAAATTTCCCCTTTCAGTACAACAGTTTCAGGAGTTTACCACCCCACATGGGAACAAAAGCTTATTTTACATTGTTTTCATGACTACACCCATAACTATTAAGAAATACCCTTGTGGAGATGAAGCTATTTTTTTTTTTTTAGAAAGTCTTCATTAAGAAAATACTTTTTTGAGTAAAACCTGTAGGGAAGATCCACCTGTAAATTTAAGATATACGTTATCAATGAGACTATAAAATGGTGACTGAAAGACGGACAGGTATTTTCCAGTGAGAAGTGAAGGGGGAATACTAAGATGTTTAGGATAAGAGAGATTTAACCTTTGCAAACTGCCAAAGGAATAGAGAAATTATCTTTCTTGACATATTCATATGAGTGTTTTTCTGGAGGATTATGCTATAGTCAAACATGACTTATCGGAGGTAATTAGGTGAAATTCAGTTACCTGTGTTATGTAGGAGACAAGGCTACATGACCTAATGGTCTATTCTGGACTATGAGTTGTTCAAATATAACTAGTTATTTTATGCCTTTTCTTTTTTTTTCCCCAATTCAACGTAGTTTAGCAGTTAGGCAAGATAGAATTTGGTTATTCCTAGTAAGAAAGCGATAGATAAATGTGGGTAATGTTTACTTGGAGATTTCAATGGTCTACACATCTTGATGTGGTTTCTTTCATGGTTTTGAACATGAAGGACTCCACAGAATGTGGGACATGACTGAGCTCATGGTCTGAGGTTATACAGTATGGTACCCAGTTCTTACCGAAAAATAGAAGGCTTCTTTGAATAGGCTGCAGGAATCCTTTTCCAGGGAGATCACCGCATAGGGTCTTCTCCTTTGATGTCATGTTTTCCATTGTGAAATTTCAACTGGTCATAAAGACAATAAAGGTCAAATTATCAGCTGAACAAAGAGTGTGCATGGAGGGCACAGGAGGCCAATGGCAGCTCTGACCTTGTGGTTAGTTCTGTAGCTGCCCTGGGCCCTGCATACACTGGGTATGTTGGGTATGCTGGACACATTCTGTACTGCTCTACAGCTACCAAGGACATGTAGGAAGCCCTGATTTGCTTTCAGTCAATTTGTACCTATTTCTATTCCTTTATGCATGCACAGGATATTACTCATTTGGAGGGGAAAACAGTTCCAGTAACTTGGGTGCATACTGCTGAACTGACTTGTTCTTAAGCTAGAAAAGGTTTTCCTGTGCCTTTTGCTCAGTGGCACCCATAACTTCTCCAGCAGGAAAAGTATGGTGTGTGAAACGTATGGTGGAGAACGTAATAGTCTTTGTCCTGGGGACATGTAAGGCTCCATGGTTTCAGCAGGGGGAATAAAATGAGTACCCAGCTGCATCCCAGACAGTTTCAACAAAGCTGGATGGAAAACCGTGATTCTAGACTTGTCTCTTCCATCGCCCTTTCTCCTTGTGCTTCATCACCTCCATGTCTGCCATTAATGGGTTGTGTTTTAGAGCTGTTGTATCATTTATCATGGAGTGATGCCTGTTCCAAGTTGGGCTTTGAGTGCAATACAGAAAAGAGAACAGATCAGTAGGTAGCAGCCTAAAAATACTATTTTTGTTTTTTTTAATAGATTATGAGGACACATTCATCCATAAAACCATGAGAGGGCAGCATTCTCTCTATCATTCAGATTCTCTTTCTGCTGGAAAATTAAGTGACTTTCTTTAACATTCATCTCATAAACCGCAGAGAAGTGTTATATATAATTCAGAGCTTGGTTCAATATTCTTTGTAATCAATAGGAATGTTTCCCTTGATTTAAATAGGTGTTGGACTGAAACTTCAGTTGTTCAAAATGACATCAGGAAGAACTCTGCACAATTTCAATCAGGAGATACTGAAAATAAACAGGAAATAATTTTGGTGGTGGTTAACCATTGGAACAAAATACCAAGAATACTGGTGTATTCCCCACTTTGTGCCTTTGAGTACAGATTAGATGTGTCTTTAGAAAAAGTAGGCAGAAGCTGCTGGGTTCAATACTGAGGCACAGAATGGTGTTCTGAGAACTGCATGGCATAATAGCCGATGCTGTATGTATACAGACAAGATAAGCCACACATCCTTTTTATGCAGTTAGTAATTACCTGGTGGAGCAACACTTCAAAGTTTCAGGGAGAGATTTTACAGTCAAAATGGGATGTATTTCCACATGATCAGTTCAGAGCATTTGCATCTTCTGTATGACACAGGTAGTCAGGTTTAGTAGGCAAAACAATCTCTGGCTCTGGAGTCCATTCATCTGGCCAGTATGCTCAATCTAGCCAATACAATAGTTTCATTGAAGGTCCCTTCCAACCCAAACTATTCCATGATTGAAGGCAGAATTTTAGAGCTGTCATGATCCTTTGAGCAATGTGCAACACATCATTGTAAGAACAAATGACTGGGGAGTTAGAAGAATTAACTGTGCTTTTTCTGCAAAATTGATATAGCTTACAATGGAGAGAGAGGTTTTGAAAAGGGGAAGCAGAATTGTCTACCTCCAAATAATCACTTCAGAATGAACTTAGGTCACAAGAAACTACAGGTTTTTAGAATCATAGAATGGTTAGGGTTGGAAAGGACCTTAAGATCATCTAGTTCCAACCCCTCTGCCATGGGCAGGGACAGATGAGGTTTTTTTACTCATTTTTAGACAGATAAGTTTTTAGACATCTCATAATGTCAGTCCAATGCGGACTGGCAAGTGCTAATTAGCATTCTTGCTTGCAGTTTCAGCAGAGAGGGGTATTTAATAAACATGGAAACCATGCTATTCTTTCTATATTGCTTGACATGATGACCCAACTCCGACCTCTGCGGGCTTGTGGTGAACTTGTATTTTCTTATGTGTTTACTTCACCTCCTGCTGGTGACAGAAATTCCTGTATTTCTCTTATCCACTGTATTTCAGTCATTTCAACACCCCTAAAATGATGCACAAAGTTTTCACTGTGAATACCCTGTGGTTTTGCAGAAAAGTCACTGGGACAAATGCAATGGTGGCAAAGGTACATCATTCAGAAACAAATGACATGCCCCAGGCAACCATCCAGTGTGTGAGAAAGTGAAGGACCTCTAGAAGGGCTGGCAGTAAAAGAAACAAAAATGTTATTTGATCTACATCCACTTGCATTTTCTTTCATTCATATGAACTACTTAAAAAGGTTTCCCTTTGTTTCAGGGGGAAAGAAGTTGTCTATCTGTGATTTTTAATTAGAGCCATCATAAAGAAAAATGTTAATTTCTGAGTTACGTTTTGAAGCCTACTAAAGGGTGTTAGCATTTGTTAGCTTGAAATATTTTCATATTGTTTCAATAACAAAGAAAAATGTGAGGTATTATTTAATTTCCCGTAACTTGCAGTATAAAAATGAATTCAATAACAAGCGAGCTTTGCCAAGACAGCCATATATTTTTTCTGAGAAGTAATGTGGCTGTTTCAGACTAGCCCACATTTTACATGGCATTTGAATTAGTACTTTTTCCATGGATTTTAAAAGCCTTTTTCTCTGTTGTTCAACTGAATACTGACGTTTCAGTTCAAGGAGGTATTTCGTAGTGTGAGTAACTTTATTCAAAGCAGTGGGCTACCAACACACTTAGAGTTGGACGTGCTTACATATCTCGGGAAGGAGGACTTGGCATACATTGAAACTAGCTGGTGTGTGTGAGACCTGCTCACGATTTGAGTCTCACCTTGTCACAGATGGAGGATGGAGTCACATACTTCACCCTCAGGAGAGGATCAACAATATATTTTGTTGATATAAGACAGCAAGTTAGCAAAGTTCAGTGCCAAATGCAGCTATGGTTTAACAAGATACAATGGGGGGTTGGAACTAGATGATCTTTAAGGTCCCTTCCGGCACAAACCATTCTGATTCTATGACTCTATGACTGACTTATAGTCACATTTGCATACCAGCGATATTTCAGTTGGTGCATACTTAACTGGCACTCAGCTGTTGAGCAAGACTAGGTACAGTGTTGTTACCAGTCTCCCCAGAGTCCAACTGCAGCCAGATGCACCTATTACAACCACCACTAGTGGCTATTGCTTAAGCAGAAAAAGGGCAGGGGAGAAGCACACTGACACACACCTAAGTTTTGATTTGATGTCTAAGATAGAACCTGCCAGTCTTAATTGGCATGTGGGATGCCACTGCCTCATGCTTGACCTTATCTTTGATCTTATTTATTCAGGTAACACTCAAGGTCACAGCCCCACTGTGAGTAGTGTAAAACAGGGAAATATAAGATGCAAATAATCCCAGGAGAAATGTCACAACATGCAAAGAAAATTAATAAGGCAGTAGCAGCAATCAACATCATAGTTTGATGCATCTTCCTTTATGTTGAAAGATGGGGTAACGTTGGGAAGGGAGGAGTGAGATGACGGAAGGCAGCAAGGCTGTTTGTAGATGTGAAGATGGGGATAAGGGATGGCAAAATCCAGCTATTCACTGTGGTGCAATGAAATCCACTCAAGAGTGCTCATAGGTCCTTGGTCTGGGTTCTGCTCTGAATGGACGGATTCACTCTTCCTTACTTGTTGAATCCATCCCCTACCACTGTGCGGCAGGGAGAAGGGAGATGGAGAGATAACCATCAGTGTCTGGCTTTTGCTGTTGCCAGAGTAGCTGATGAATCTCCTAAGACAACCTTCTCATCTTCATGGCTGGCTTTAGTTTGCTTTCCTCTTTTTTGTGCAGAGCTCTTGTTGAAGGCCATGGATTTTGACTCATTTTAACAGTCAGCTGACATATTCAACAGGGAGCTTATTTTGCTAAATAAACTACAAAGCAAAACACCAAGAAGCGTATTGCAGTGAAATGAAATACAGACTCTAATTGATGCAGTAGTTTTTAATAAATCTTTCCATTGTCACAGTCAGCAAATAAAATGCCAAGTCCTGTCAGCACCACTCCTTAGTTACCTACCCAAGGTAATTATATAGCTCTTCTCACTGCAGAATCCAGCTGCATCCCAATTTGAGGTATTAATCTGCTAGTAATCCCAGTTTATGGCTTTTTACCCAAACAGAATATAAAGAAGCAAGTCAAAAACCAGTGACAGGCTCCATCTTGCAAGATAGTAAGATCCCATCTCTGCTCGTGGAGCCAAAATAACTTGGAGATCACTGTAAATGTCTTGCTGGGAGTATGTGGGGGAGGCAGTGCCAGAGCAGAGAACTGAAGTCAGCTCTTTCAAGAGCCCCGCACTGGGCCACCAGTCCTTTTGTGGAGAAATGGCCTTGGGGAAGTAAACATTTGCAAACAGCCCATGCCACCCACATGTGAGGTTTATAAATAGTAAACATGCTGCGTTTAGTTATGGAACTGTGATGCTTTTCATCCCTTTACAACTTCAAACTGCATGTGAGCAGGAACAGCAGCCACTTTGTCCTCAGAGTTGCTCGAGTATGTATGGAAAAGAGGCATCCAGGGCTCACTTATGCTGAAACTTTACATCTGTCCTTCTAGGTGTTTCCATTCTGAACATGTGAAATAATTTTACTGATGGAAGACAAGGAAAAATGAGCCCCCAGTTTATGGGAAATAAGAGGCAGAGGGAACAGAAAAGAGGATGTCACAGATTGCAGTCCCTGCTATTGCAGGCCTCACATCACACGGTCCCTTTCACAGAACTAATGGTTTAGTGAAAAAAACAAATCTTGTGATACCAGCCTGGCCCCAGACTGTGTCCCATGCACCTCACTGACTTCAGCTGGCATCTCTGGGCTGTACGTCAGACTGCAATTAGGGCTTTGAAGTTATAAGAAAACATTTGTGGCATTTTGTGCAGAACAGGTTTAAATGATTTCGGTATTTAAGCTTCCAGAACTGATATTACATTTGGGGAAAAAAAAAAGTCAATTTTAAATTTTCTCAGTTTTCTTCTGCTTTGCACAGGTGCCCCATTTCTGCTCTCCTCTTGCACTAAAGGGATAATAATTGTCCTGGTACATTCATCTGTTAAAAAACTATTTAGGTCAAGATTCTGCTATTGTGAAGAAATCACATTGTGTTTAACAAGAGGCGTTCAGGCAGGTCCTGTGAAAAAGTATTACTGTCCTACAAAACCTGCCCTAAAACCTTTTAGAATTTATACATGATGGTCTGTAGGGGTTTTGTGTTTTTTTTTCCCCCAAACTACTATACAGAAAGGTTGTAATTCTGCATTAAATTCTAGCACCTCAAGAAGTGTATGAAAAGATTATAATTTTCTCTTAAATGCTGAAGGACTTTCCTCCATGAGGATATAAGCAAGCCCTCAGAATCTGGTAGTTATGCTGCAGAAGGATTTTTCAGGCTTAGAGAGCTTGCAGGAGGGCGTTTGAGTGCATTAGTATTCACTCCATGTTCTTGCCTGCTGTTCCACATGCACTGTTTTGTGCCTCCATAAACTGCTCTGGATGCAGATCAAAATTATTTAAAAGAATTCACAAGGAAAAAAAACCCAGAGCAGCAGTTTCTGTGTATTTCCACATCGTCTTCATTTTCATTGACATTTAGTGTTAGCCTTTTTATAGCAATATGAAAAAGATGGCAGAAGCTGAGAAGGGAAAGGCTTTCTCTCCTAAGAAAGAGGTTTACATTTTAAGGAGAAGTTCTTGCAACAAATCAGAGCACTGTTAGCTTTCCCTTGTGCAGTCAGCATCAACAATTTAAAGCAGCAGCACTGAATTATTGAACTGAAAGGACACTTAAGATTACTATTATTCTTTCTTGTTGGCAATATCTGCTTTTACACAGGAAGAAGTATGTTCATCCCTTCGGTGTTAATCCTTTTTAATAGGGTGAGCATTCACTTTCTCCCCTATTTTTCGCATCTCAAGACGCTTGAGTCCTAAGCCAGTCCAAGAGAAGACCTAGCCAGGGAGCTATGCTTTCATCTCCTTGAGTTAAAATCATAGCTGCAGGAACACTTACTGCAGGATTCCAAGGAACATCAGGGACCACCTGCAGTTCACGGCTTTATCAAGCAAGTTCTGCTTTGCTCCTGTTGAAAGAAGAATCTGCTTCTTAATAGCTTGGAGGGAGGAGCCTTTAATTTGTTGTTGACTGAGACGAGCCTGGATCATGACCCACCACCACTGACACTGGGCTCTGTCCTTAATATTTATCCTAGTAGTGATATTCTTGAGCCCTGATTCAAAAGGAGCATGGTAATATGCAAACTTGCCACACAGGACAAAGATCTATTGCTTACTCAGATAGCAGGCCAGAAGAATTTTGTATCTCTTGAAATATGAATGTGTATGGAGATCTCCATGCAAAAAACAGAGCAGAGGCTAGAAAGCTGAGAAGCAAGAAAAGCAAAATCTCCCAAACACTGGGAGCAGACAAGCTTAGAAAAAAGCTGAGAGGGAAGCGTTGAATTTTCTCAAAAAGCGGATAAAGGTGGATTCGGGAAGAAATGTATCATGCACGCACACACACACGGAGAAGTCAAATGTCCAATGTTTAAAATTCCTGTTGCATGAAACAGAGCAACCCTACAGCGCTGAGTGACAGTATCATAGATGCAAGCTCTTTAAATGGACAGCATTCCCTTGTGGACAACATCCACTTGTCTCTGGGCAATCTCTTTAAAAGTCCTAGTCCCTGCTGGGAAAAGCACTGGAATTTGTGCTATTCCTCTCAGGGTGCCACCCCGCTGTGCATATGCTGATGGAGAATAAATATGCATGAAGTCAACAGTTAGTTTGGCTTCCACCAAAGCTTAATTTAGCTCACTTCTTAGTGCTGAATAAGAGAAATTAATAACAATAATTAATAGTTCTTTAACACAGTGAGTAAAGAGCAGCATCTGATAAATATGCTAGATCTGGGTAAAATTCAGAGCTGGGAGAAAGGGATTGTGTGATGCATTCCACATTGCAGAGGAGGTACAACATACTTTGCAGGGCACTGATGGACTAAACAAGAGAAAATGTCTGGTCAGAGGGAACAAAGGAATGTGCTGGAGCATCCAAGTAGGATGTAGCTCAGTCCATGCCGGCTGGAATGCATCTCCTGAGGAGGCTGAAATTCTTTCCACCTTCTCCCCCCCTCCTGTTTTTGCTTTTCAACCTTCTCTGCCAAGAAAAGGACAAAAGTTTTATTATGCCTTAAGTTTGGCCACAAGAAAAAGTACCTAAAAGGTGCTTCAAAGCATTTAGTACATGAGAGTGTGCTATTTCTGCAGGGACGTGGCAAGCTTTCCGAGTGACTTTTGCCATCATCCACAAATTGCATATTCCTTCTGTGTTACTTCACAAAGGTCCCTCCTTCTTAACTTGGCTTGCACCACTGCCCTTCCTTTGAAGCCAGAAGCTGCAAAGCTGGCATCGTGCAAGGAATTCCAAATAAATTCTGATGATAGCCATTTTGGGGAGGAAACATTGGGTGTTTACTACTGATTTTGTTACTTTATTGTGACTGTTTCTTTGTATGGTCATAAGTGGGGCTTTTTGTGGGCGGTGCTGCACAAAATCCAAGGCAGAAAGCACATTTTCTGAAGGAATTTTAAAATGTTTTTAAAGGTACATCAAGTAAATGGGAGAAGTAAATTTGGTGTTTACTATAGGTTTATACACATATATTACATACAGTTTAAAACAATCCTCCTGTATGCTAGCCTGGCCTGCCCCTCAGGCACTCATAGGTAGTGGGTTGCTCCCAGAGATGGTGTAGGGACTAGAAAGTAAAGGGTGTTCCAACTTCAGTCAAGGGTGACCTACGATCAGAGGACAGTACTGATGGAGACATACAGATGGTGGGAAAATGGGTGAGCTGAGGCTTGGTGGCATGGTGAAGGAAACGGAACCCACATGAAAAGAAACATGAAGACAATTAGGAAGGGAAAGGACCATGCGTCTCTCAAAGGTGTGGACAAGATGCTTTAAGTCAGTGGGAAAAGGAGATGCTGTTGGAGAAATTCAAAGCAGCATGGTACTGATATGCCAGAGGGGAAGGTCAGACACTTTTTATAAATAAGGAGAAAGCATGTCTGAAATTACTCTATTTGTAATGTTATCTACATACCCCATATGTCTGACATGCAGATTGCTTGGTCTTTGAGCTAGAGGATACTGCTTTTTTTACCCAACATTTTTATTTTTCTTGGTTTCCTTTAAAGACTGCAATCTCTCTTAGTGCTTTTTTCTGTCCAATCTCAGTAATGTCTACAGTTGAGGTTCCAGTCTCTTATTGTACCTGTGTTTCAGATTCTTTAACATTCCAAGTCCCTTCTGTACCATAGAGGTTTACTGTCACAAGAAGCAGCCAAGGTCCTGTGCCAAGAAGCAGCCAGCTTCTTCTCATAGATGACAACTGTCCTTAACTACTTTCCTGGTAGGAAGGGGAGAGTCTAGCAATCCACAGGTGGTGAAACCATTTGGATGTAAATTACACACCCTGTCCATCGAGCTTCACAAGCTAATAGCTGGTTCACAGCTGAATGAACTCGATGCCTGAGAGATTTAAATTCAGAGCATCTAGCAAAAGCACCTCAGATGTCCATGCAAAACTCATTGAAGGCTGAGCATAGCATCATTGCTGGCCTGACATCCTTGTGTATATGGAAAACCAGAAGGAGGGAAAATTGGTGCTATGTTAATACCACCCAAATATACACAATGAAGTCAGACTGAAAGCAATGAAATTACAGCTGCTCCTCATGAGCTAACAGGACCATTTTCCTTAACCAGTGACCTTCAATTACAGACTAGCAAGTAAATTAGTAGAGACAAAAAAGAAAAACCTGTTAGCCAGAAAATCTTACTGGCTAAAGCTTGTCTTGTTTCAGTTCCAGTTTCCGTAGCTTTCGGTAAAGTATGTGCTGTCTCTTTTGGAGTACCGGTGTTAACTGGAAAAGTTGATTCTGGGAACAATGAATTCCTTCTTATCAAATGGCTGGGGTTTGCAGCTGAGTTTTTCAGAAGATATTAAAGCTGTCTGAGTGCTCAAAGTGTCTGAATCATTGCAAGAAGCCCCCTGATGCCACAGAGCACTCCTTATGCTCATGGTTGGTTGCCTGTAGGTCGGACTGAGAAGCAGGCTGGTATTTAAATTTTCAGTGCAGCAGTTTGGTGGCTCCCACTCTGAGGTATGGGGCTTATTCTCAAGTACAGCCATCTGAAAATTAGGAGAGTGAGGAGTCTGATCCTACTTAGTTCAGGTTGCTTACACGTCCTGAAAAATTCACATATCCAGATGAGTGATGTGGTATGAATCCACTTTGAAAGGGAGCTAAAGAAGATAACGTTATCTGCAAGCTAAGGGTGTCCACACAGAGAACCAGCACTTCTCAGATTCACAAACTGACTTAATTCCCTAAGTAGGCAAGCCCAAACATACGGCCGTCTTCACTTTAATGTTGGAAGAGATGTTTGTATTCCATTGTTCACGGCTGGTAACTCTATACACATTCTGTGACTCTTAATTTTTCAGCTCCTCCATTGCAACTCTCAAATCCTATAATCCAAAACAAGTTTTGTTTTGGTAGGACAAGCTCCATCTTTCTTTCTCTGGATACACAGTTTGACAAGTGAGTTTCCCTTTTGGTACATTAGCACCTTGTATCTGCATCAGATTTATAAAATGAGCCAAGGCGTCAATCAAAAAAAAGAAAAATGACACAAAAGCATTTACAAGATAAAACAAGCCACACAGTTAAAACAAAGATAACCACTTGGCTATAAGTTTTCTTTTGACAACATTGTTAGCTAAGTACCTTTTCCTTCAGTATATGTTGGCATGAAAGCTTTTCCCCAGGGATTCGGAGTTATATGAAAGGAAAGGGATGGGGAAATATCTGCAGGGGGTTTTCACCTACTTTGACAAAATCTGGAACATGCTTTCCTGCTACCTGCACCACTACACTGTGCAGATCATCAGGGTTAAGTCTCCATTTTCAAAGTTTTCCCAGGCTAGTTCAGATCATCAGCTCTCACAATTTAAAGAGAGAGATTAATTTCTAAGGGACTGCTGTAACAGCATGGCAGAATGCCAGATTGCTGCCTTCTTGCAGCTACTAATATGTTTGCTTTCAGATGCAATCGATCTTTTTGAGATCCCTCTTCCCCTTAGTTTGACAGAAATCTGTTAATGACGAAGCTCTGAGTGTTCTCTAAATGCAATGTGTGGTGAACTTCGAGTTCCGAGCCTGAAGCCACAGTCTTCCCACTGTTTGTTGCTTGGGTTCAATAAACATCACACTGATATATTGAGATGACTCAGCTACACAGCATTCACCTGCCAGCACCAACTCACTGGTCTGGACTTGTGAGTTTTTCCAGATAGCAGACAGGCTGAAAGAGCAAAGCCATTTATAGACCTGGTGATTATAATGATGCATGGGAACAAAAATAGATTTATAACAATCATAACATCCAGGACAGCAATACAAATAGCGAGGATAAAAAACAGGGAAAGATAAATACCTGTCTGGAAAAATGACCACTAACTGAATCAATAAGCTGATGTCCTACCAAAAGCACGTCATTACAGATTGAAAGCAATGTGGTTATCAGTAACTTTCAGTCTTCCCAATGAAAGCAGTCCTTTTTCTCCAGCTTTATGCACTGTTACAAGTTGCAGTGAACCATTTCTGTTAACTAGATGGCTGTTTCTGCATCACTCTTAACTACTGAGTTTTAAAACAAGCTAGTCATATTCCTGAAACATGGAATGGGCTTAACGCCTATATTCACCACTTTAGGTTTGTTAGTAAAAGAAGAAATCTTGATTTTTTTTATTATTTTCCTATTACATCTTGTAAATTCTATTATGGATAATGAATAACCAAAGGAACATAACTTTAACAAAATAACTTCAGGCTGTGTCCGTTCGCTGTTATGGCATATAGTCACAAACGTGGTTCTTTTAAACACTGCTGGGAACAGCTTGGTTGTAGCATGGACAAGTGTTTATTACAGGGTTTACTGCCTTGTCCTATGATTCCATGCTCTGGAAAGCACATCTTAACTAATTCCCAAAGGCAAAGTGGCAACGCTGTAAAGCACTTGTGAAAACATTCAAACTGCAGTTTAAACCTTGTTAAAGCACAGCTCTGCTCTGAAAAGTGACACTAAAAATGGCAGTGTGGGATCCTGTATTTATTGTCTATTTGTGATTTCCAGATCAAACATGCTAAGTACAACTCTATGGTTCCTTTCTGCCATCCGCAGCCAGCTCCACTGACTCCATAGAGATTAGATAGTTGAAACTTTCATGTTCATGTGTCATTAAGATGATGGTCTCCTTAGCATCTACCCAAACCTGATGTCTTCACTGAAACAGATACACCTTGGCCTCCTTCCACTGAACTGAATGAGCTCAAGGAGGATCTGCTTTCTTCTCATTAAACTGTATCAGTTTTTTCACTGCTATGGGAGTAAAACATCTTTTCAGGCATCTTTTCAAACCTAACTCTGAACACAAATATACACAAAACAGATGTGTTGAAGAGAATGCCACTCTTAATCATAGCCACATTTTCAGCTGAAGAATCTTAATGGCTTTTTAATTTGTTTTCTGGTCTGTTTCATGGTATAAAATGTTTTGATCTCTAGAAAATTCTGATATGTACAATATTGTCACTTTAACCTGTTTAAACACAGGCTTATGAGCCACATTTTCATTACTTCAGAGAATCAGCTGTTGCGTATTTATGGCCAGTACCAGCAATGAGAAGACCCAGCCCAATCCAAGTTCTTCAATTAAACATGGGGAGCGTGCCATGAGCATGGTGCTTTTCTCTGTGTTGTAACCTAGCAGGAAGCAATCAGCCTCACCGATTTCCCAGGCACCTCTGAGCTGACAGTGGAGTCTGCTGTTCCCAATCAGGAGAAGTGACACATAGCCGTATCCAGCTCTTGGCCTCCAAGGGGTTAAAGCTAGTTTGGTTTAAATAAGTCCTGCTGAGGGACTTGCTGTAGCATTCTGGTTGACATTTAAAGTTGGTCCCTATATGGAGAATACCATACTCATGTACAACTACCCTGACATGGGCAATGACAGAGTCATTTCAAAACCAGTCCTTCTCCCTAACCCACGACAAAAATGCAGAAATGTAGGGGTAGGTCTTGTTTATTGGCACTCCTGTACCTGTATCTGGCCAGTATGTTCATAAATATATATAAGGATAGTGAAGTATTAAAAGCCTCTGAAAAGGTTACAGGAACAGTTACAGCATCCTTTCCAGGTTCAATACAAATCAAGTGGTGCCTACTACCCAACAGATGCCAGCAATACTCCACTGGTGGTAGGGTTTCCATGACAGTTTTCACATCACCTCTTACAAGGAACTCATCATTAATTCAAGTGTCTTGAATTTTTATCATCCTGACAAGCGTAATCAGCATCTGTTTTGATCTTAGGTTATGTTTAATGGGTGTTCAAACAGTTACAGATGTGTAAGGAGGAATGTGTGAGGCTGTCCTTGAAGACAATGGTTTCCTGACTTAGCATAGCTCAATTTCTGTGAAATGAGATGCAGGCTTTTTCCACCTCACTCTTTTGCCAATCCTGCACAGCCTTGTGACTTGAAGGGGCAAAACTGCACATCCCAGAGCCAGCGTGGGCCCCAGATTTCAAATGCTCAAGAGCTGGAATATCCAGACCTGAGGTTTTGGTCTGGCCTGTGAAAAGGGAGAGAAAACCATCTGTAAAATCTGAAGGCACTTCTGGGTTTGGCTTCTACCCCAGGATCCCACAAGCCTCCATAATCACTTTCTGAATATGCGTATGTTGGGAGGAGAAATCCTTTCTCCACACCTTGGAAAGCTGTGCTCAGCTTCACACCTGGTACACACAGATTCCCCTGAGGTTTGATCCTTCAGGCTTTAGAAGAATGCCCGTTTCTAGCTGAAAGTGGGAGAAGGGGCCCTGATGGGTCTTCTCCCATGGCCAGGGGCTTGCTGAAGGCAGTGAACGTCACTGGAAAACCACAACTGCTCATGCAAAAGCCCCGTATCATTCCCACAAGGTGGCTCCTCCTTACAAAGCCCCTCAGGGCCAGTGATATCTGGTGGCCGTCCCAGGCAGCCGGACATCCATCCTGTTGCATAGGCCTGCCTTGGCAAGCGCCAAGGCCAGTGGGGCCATTCCTCGCATTCCTGCCTCAGCAGGGAAGGGAAACGAGCACGGATCCTCCTTCCCCTCACCCTCCCCTCCCTGGCCTTTGCTTCCCAGCCAGCCCCAATCCTGGAAACCCCTGGGGAGCAGAGCCAAAGGAGCTCTCTTCCTCCTGGGAAATGGCAGTGCCCTGGGGCTCAGGCTCCAGCAGTGATTTCTAACCCTGTCTCCCATGAGCCTGGGACTCCAAAGGGAGCTGCTGGCATCCCGGGGTCATGGGTCTCCCCTCCAAGCCAGCTGCTCAGGGAAGAGGAGGGGGGGAACAGCCAGACAGCCAGACAGAGCCTAATTAAGCCCTCCCCTGGCCAGCCCCTGACACTCCCTCCTGCATTTTCCAGTCTGTGGTTACAGCACTCAAAGGGTTCCATTAAGTCATCAAGTTTTACAGGTTCCTTAAAAAAAAGGGGGGGGAGAGGCAGCGCGCAAGAGAGAAAAGTTTGGTCATGGTAGGGAATGAGTGATCAAAGCTGAGCCAAGCTTCCTGTTACACCGGGACTATATATATATCGTGTCTTTAATGTTGGGCGATGTAAGCAGGCTGCTAGGAGACTGGAGAGGAGCTGACTCTCTGCCTGATTTCCCAGCTCGCTGAGGTTTCTTCCACTGACCACAATGAACAAGTTCCTGTGCTGCACGCTTGTGGTAAGTCCCTTCAGAGAGGTAGATAGGCTTTAAGATGCATTGCAGCTTCAGAGATCAGACTGTAAAGACATTCTTCTGGGGTTTCATTTTGTTGTTTTTTTTTTTTTTTGGGGGGGGGATTCTTTTGTTTGGTGGGGGATTTTTTTGCCTCCTCTCCATTTTCTTGGTAAACCCTTTTCATTTCATCACACCAAGCTTTCCTGGTGAGGTTTGGAGTGCGATGGACGCGTCCAGCTCCAGAGAGGCAGCAGGGATTTTCATCCCATTCTTAAGGTAGTGGAATGATTTGCTTTTCTTTTGCCTTTTTTCCTATTTTCCTCTCTCTTTTTGTGAGGCTTCATCAAACCAGGCTGACACAAAACCCTGACTCTAGGAACAGATTTAGAAGCTGTAGGCTGAGATGTTTGTTACAAAAGCTCCATCCCTTCCTGTCTCTGTAATCTCTGCTGCAGCAGCACTGATCAGTATCTCAAACACTGGGCTGGCTCTCTTACCCAGGAAAACTACAGTGAACTCCATGAAAGAAAGCACAGGCATGCGGTGCTTGTTTTGGCTTAGAAAATTCAGCTCCATGTGCAAGAAAGTGATGAATTAGTAGCTGTGTCAGTACCTATTACAGAAAAAGTTGTGTTATTAAATCTGGTATAAGCCCCTGCTTTAATAAGTTTTTGTTTACTTGGTGATTTAGCAAGATACTTCCAGATGCAAATACAGAGATGTTAGAAGTGCAGTAAATCTTTCAAAATGTCATTTAATCCATTTAGCCTTATGGAATTGTGTCTGATATCGGATTAATTAAAACCTGCGTACAGACAGATACTGTGCAACTTCTGTTGGGAGGCAATTCATCTTCTGGATGAGAAAACATTCAAAGAAAAACATTCAAAAGAATATTCAGAGCAGTCTGTTCTGCATGCCTGCGCAGTAACTTGCTCCTGGGTTGTTTTGGTGAGTACAGTGGCATTAATGTTGTGGCAGAGCATTAGAACTGAGATCCATTTATTTTGAAAGCTCTTTATAAATGCAACGAGATTTCCAGGATCCGATGAGTAATGCGGGTTTATTACTCTCTGCACAACTTTCTGAAAGAGCTTTTTGAGAAACAAACCCAAAGTAATTAACGGTGCAAGGGAAGCAAAAATTGTCAGACTCATGGTCAGCAAACTGAAACACAGGAGAACTTCTTCATCTCATGTATGATGTTGTGCCTTCCTTCATTCTGTTTGAAAGCACAGGAAGTTAATCTGGGAGTTTCAGCAATAGCCTGTTATCAGCTTGGCTTCTTCTCTGTGGCTGTCCTAAAATAATCACATCAGGTTTTGATTTTGATTAAATGTAATGTGCCTGTTCATATTCTCCCATAAAGTAATAGTGTTAAGTGAAGTTCAGCATAATCCTCTCGCAGATGAGTCTCAGAGCTGAAATACGACTGCAGCAAGAGTACATACCAGAGAGCTTCATCATTCAAGTCCTTTTTTATTATTATTTAAAAACAATTTATTTGAAGTTATGGTGGAGTTTAAGTAGTATGAGTGAAGTTTAAGTAACTGTCAGATGTGCTAGAGCTCAGAAAAGTAGTTTTAGTACCTGTTGTATAAGAACACTTGTAGGATGCACAACAGCAACTCAAAGTTGTATGTGTTTGGCTCACATACCTTAAGCCTTGTTTGGAGACACCGTAGCTAAAAAAGACTTTTTGGACATGATGTACTTTCAGTCTCGGCATCTTTGCTAAGGTTCCGGAAAGGGGACCTGCTGTGGTGGTGCACACACGTGCGTGTTGTTTGCTGGAACATTGGAACTGCTTACAAACAGACAAGCGTTATGAAATCAGACTGAATTGAAAGAAATTCCCCAGAGCTGACTCTTGTTACTTGTCACGTAACTATCTTGACCCTTAAACTTGACCTTTCTCTATTTTGATCTCCTGGTGCATGTGACTTGCTTTTTCTGGCCTGCCTGTTCGGTTTGCTGTGTGTAGGCAGCAGTGGCTTTGCAGCCCGCGAGGGTAGGAGTTATCTTTCTGTCTGACTTTCTTTCTGACTGTCTGCATGTGTGTTGGTTAAAAATAAAGCACCAGGGTTACCAGAAGGATGTTTAAGAACTATTATCACAATTTAAAGAACACCCACTCTTCAAATCTCACAGAAACTTCCATCTTGTTCCTTCCGTATTGGACTTTTATGCTAGCAGATTTACTACTCCAGCTCTTCCTGGAGAAAAACACCTGTTTGCACATAATACTGGTCATACTGTTTCTCTACCTAAATAGTAACTCGTTAGTAATTCTGTTCAGTGCAAGGCAGACTGTAGTTAAGTCTGCCTTGCAGGTGGTACCAGCAGCTGGTAACATCCCATGTTTGGGTTAGCTCTAAATCTTGCTGTCATGCTGGCAAATAATGTTCCAAAATACGATTTACGGATAAGACCCCTCTTTTGGTGAGTAGCTGGTGTGTCTTTTCTGCTTTCTTCCTCCACAAGTTTCAAGGCAAATGTAACTTATATATATATCTCAAGACTTTCAGTTTAGTACATCTTTGGTAAGACATAAAACTGTTCCTCAGATGAATGTCATTTTCCTAGCACTGAAAATGAAGCACTAGTTTAGATTCCTAAATTGTTTTGCGAATGACAACTTTGTGCCTCATAAATTCTCTGTGAGGTTTGAGTTGTTGACATATTGCCTTACTGGCAGAGAAATGAAGTCAGTGGTTGATAGCCTTGGTTTCAAATACAGAAGCATAGAACCATAGAAAAGGGAAAGGACCTCAAGGATCATCTGGTCCAACCTTCTTAGACTCAGGAGGTCAGTCAGAAGAGTCACTAGTCATATTCCTTATGTAAAAGAGAATCCTCCACTTTATAAAGCATCTTCCATACGAAAGTATGTCCCGTTATGTCCCAAGTGCGTGGATTGCATTGAAGCAATTGACAGAAAGGTGGAACAGCTTTATAAGCTAAACTCAAACCAGTCAAAACAGCTCCATTTCAGCTGTCATTGTGTTCCTGATGCTTAGCTGCCATCTGCCAAGAGGTGCTTTGTCTGGGCTGTGCTCTAAGTGAGTCTGCAGTAACTCACGGGACAAACAGTACTGCATGGTTGTTGGCCCAAAGAGGTTGAATTCTGTGATTGCATGGGGTGACCCAGAACAGTAAGAGGAGGAGAAGGATGAGAGCTGAGTATCTCCCAGATGGGTGGGAATCATTTCTCCCTCCTTGAGAAATATTTTACAGTGTTTATTTGCAGTAGACAGCTGTGGATCTGATCCAGCATGATGCTGTCATGAACTGGATCTAAAGATACTGTTTTGATATGACAAGTTATTGATTAGGATGCCATCATTAGTATCGTTGAGTGCTTTATTTTGCCACTGGGATTCCTCTGGGGTCTGTGCATGATTACTGTGAGGCATTCTGCCTAAGGGCTGAGGGTAAGCGAAGGCCTCCTGCCTTAACTTTGTTCAAATATTTTGTGTAGAAAGCAAAGTAGGAGAGTTGTGAGGTTTTACTTTGAACCCAAAGCAAACACAAGGAGCAATCTGACAGATGCCTTGAATGATTATTTATCACGCAGGAAAATATGCTTCGGAATACTTGTGGAATGCAAAACAGAAACAGATTTATCTTTCTCAGCAAATTAAACGTTCTCCTTTGGTCTACAACCAAAAACCACAAAGCCAAGCTATATAATAATATTTTCATATGCTAAAAAGCCACTTTCTTTTCTCTCACAAAGCAGTGATTTAAGTGGATGATGCTTGAAGGATTTTTACTTCATGCGCTTTGTCTTCCAGTTCATTTTAATTCAACAAGAAAAAGCAAGTGGCCCTTTGCCTTACATTTAAACATGAAAGAAAAGGGCGTGTACTTTTTCATGCCCAAGATCTGAAAGGAAATTTTACAATAACATTATTTCTCTTCCAAACACATCTTCTAAGGGCTCAAACAAATAGACTGCAAAGGCCTTTTATGTTAGCACTGTTTATACTGACATAAAGATGGTATGGAATAATATAGCTTCAGGCTTAATGTGTTGAGTGTCACAATCAAAGAATTGCTTTTTAACCTTGGGTAACTCATTTTGAGTGAATTCTCACCATTTACTTGCATGACACTGACTTACACTAGATTTGTACTTCAGTAGTTATACAGAGACAGCCATCCCGAGCAGTACCCAGGGTTTGGTGCAGGGAGTTGGATCAGGACTGAGTTTTTCAGTCCTTTCAGAACTGAACCCATGACACTAGAACTGAATTTCACCCAACAGGTTGATAGCTGTAGTTAATGATACCAAATTTTGGTTTGGTTTTATTTTGTTGTGATTTTTTTGTTACTGATAGCATTTCATACTCATAGAATGTATGAACAAAAAACTCAGCCTTTGGGATTGTTTTATTTTAACTGAGTCTTGCATTTCATTACCCCTAGGAAAACTATTTTCAATTGAGAGCACTTTGAATGAGACTAACAGTTAAATTGTTGAGATGAACAAGCTATTGAGTATCACTGGCTTCCATCAGTGTTGGGTTACAAAAGGTTTGCTCAGGGTTTTAAACTGAAAGAAACTGCATAGATCTTTTCAGTCCATTCCTCAGCTCTTCCAGGAAACCAAATGTTGTATTTGCTTTCAGAAGTACATTAAGAGCTATATTTAAACTTCTTGGGTTTCTTGCACCTGCTTCTTAGTACAAGGCTGTTCCCAAACTTCCTCTGACGAGAGAATCCCCTCCTCATTTGCCGACATTATCCTTTAATGGAGAAAGTTGTTCTTCCTTCGTATGTTCCCTATTTGTACTGATTCTATAGGTTCTGTTTTAACTTGCCAAGCTATTGAGCAAGATCCTCTTCAAGGTGAAGCTCTCTAATTCCTTCTAAATATTCTCTGAACCTCTTACAGGCTGAATTAACCTTTGCTAAACAAGGACAAATGGGATTTCACTTAATTTTCTGAATGACAAATCCATGACTTTGGCAAGGTGTAGCATTGACAGACTTCAGTTTCTTAAGGGTTAAAGGGTGAACATGCTCATTGCCCCTACTGATTCCTGTAAACTGAAGCCAGACTTCTAGTTTCTTCCTCCTTTCAAACTGGAACATGCCTTCTTCTCCAAAAGAGCAAAACAGGCCAGTGCCAGCATGATTATAGGAGAAAGCCTTCTTTCTGTGAAGCTTTTGCGACATCCAATATTCAGAACTAGTAAGCTCTGATCAAGGCATTTCCGTGTGCTCAAATAGTGCTGTTTCTTACACCAGAGATTCAGGTGTTTAGTACATAGCCTAACTTTAAGCACAAGTATTCAGGTCAATCAGAGGATTTATGTGGCTGACAATATGCTACCAAGTTGGTCATAGCATAGTTCAGGAAAAAAAAAGTCAGGAATGACATAAAATGCATTTAATTACTATTTTAATTTGATTTGAGAATGTGATTTTGAAGGCTTTTCGTGACCGTCCTTATTTACTATATTTTAGTTTGCACATCAGGGCAGACTTGGAGTGCACAAAGAGGATTTACAAAAATAAACTGGGTTGATGAAAGTAAATCCAGAGACAGACTCCAGAGAGGCACCAGATGCACTGTAACCACTAATGCATGCTCAGTCAATGAGAGCAGACTGAAGTTAGTCCAAAATACCCCCTCTGAATCATGCATAATGTGGATGTCAGGTGCTTGGCACCATCTGTTTCACTCTACAAATCTGCTGTAGCAGGTGATCCAACCTGCTAATATAAGCACAAATTCAACATGTCTTAGGCCAGGAGAAAGAACAATTTAGTGACATTCCTGTCTAGCTTATTCTGTGAGCTGGGGGACAAAAATGGTCTTTTCATTCTGTTTGTGCCAAGATGCTGCAGTAAAACTATTAAAATTATACTTCATTAACTTCCACCATTCTTCCTTCATTTTTACAAACCTGAAAAATAGATTGTTTTTACTTTGGCACTCGATGTAGGCTCAAGGATAACTTATGATTTGCAGTTGCATATTAATATTCAGAATACCCATGCGTGATAGGTGTTTTCAGTCAGACTGTCAGAAGACTATCCTGCAGGTCTATTCTCATAAGGATTACTAAGGGACCTACAGTAGTGTTATGATGAAGTGTGGTACTGCGGATTGGAGTCTGGAGATGTACTTGACAACATACTAATGGCTGTACTGGGTGCAAGAAAAAAAGAATCTAAAAAAAAAGCCCTAAAAAGACCCATATGCTGTCCACGGCAGGGGTTTATAACTGATGCATAGAGGAGATGGATAAAAAAGGCAGAAAAATAGTGATATTTTTTCAAAACACTCCTCCAGACTCAAGCAATTTGTGGTTTGGGATTTCCTGATCAAAAGGTGATGTTTATGTTTAATAACCCTTTATTATATTCCTCCATTACTATGTCAAATAACATTCTGGACTCAACCATTTACAATGTCCTGTGGCAATGAGTTGCACAGATCACTGTACTAAGAGTATCCTAGTAGTCAAACAGTAACAGTAATGGTAATCTATGTTGAAAAGGGTGTATGAAATGTGCTGTTAAAATACTGAGGTATTGTTTTCATTTATAGCTTTAGTTTGACTGAAGAAACTTATGTCATAATTGTATAGTAAATAGAGGAGCTGGATCCTGCATACATATGGCTCAGGCACTGATCTCTTTGGTTACGGCAGCAACATAAGGTGTAGTTTTGGGAAAGAAGAGAAGACAGGTGTGATGTGCTTTTCTTTTAAAAACACAGTGAAAATATCAAATGCAAAGACTGATTTTAGTGATGTTGATTTATTTATCCTATTATTATGGTCACTGGTTATGCTCATTTAGATTAGTAGTATTCTGGTTGTCATTAATAGTTCATAGCTTTGGTACTTTCAAAGGCAAAACTTCGCATGGTTTCACACACGTATTGTTCACATATTTTTTTGCTCAATTTTTTTAATCAGTTCCTCTCAAATTGTGTTGAATTGTTTTCAGATTTTATTGGCTTGCTTCACATAGCTGTAGATTCTTCAGGAAGTGAATGCCTCCATTTTTGTCAACAAAACCCCATGTTCTCACACTCTCATTATTGAATCTGAACTATTTTTAATGCTGAATCATCCCCTGCAGCAAAACTTCTCACTTGCCTCATATATGTTTTCCAATGTAAATAGTTGAGCAACGAAAACAGAGAAAATCTTCTTGTTCTTGCTCCTGCATGTTGCAGAGGGCAGCTGAACAGTCATGAAATGGTCCACCTGGTTCACCATCTGAAAACGTGTCACTAAAGGCAGAGGCACGACCTAGAGGAGCAGGTTCTGCTGCAGTGATAGCTTAGGATTTGTTGTGAGCCATGCATTGCAGAGCAGAAAAACTGGCATTTCCGTAGGAGGATGTGCTGCCTGCATGTCTGGTTGCTGTCCCTAATCAGTTTCACATCAGTGATTTACATCAGTGTTGGGTGTTGTCTTGGGTTTTGACAGACATCTGCATGAAATGTGGGTTGATGCTTGTCTCTGTAGCATCTGCGCCACATGTTGCGGTCTGTTATGTTCTGTGAAGGAAGGGAATGCGTGTGCCCATGAGAATCTTGGACTCTGGGATGCTGCTTTACCTATTACTGAATTAAAAACATCACAGAAAACCTGACTGTTCTCATCAACAATTAATGGGATTACCAGGACTTCCTTATTACTACAGTCAAAGCTGTAGATTTACTAAGGGTGGGTGCATTTTGCATCAATAGAAAGCCATTCACTCTTTAAGAATGGGCTGCACCCTCTTGTTAAATACATCACATGAAAGAGATACAGTCATTTAAGAAAAATGGAATGGTACATCAAACTTCTGTGACTAATGAGGTATTTCCCACAATGGAAGGGATTGTGCATCGAGACCACAAAGGAAAGTGGGATCTCCATGTGTAGAAATCACAGATTGGACAAGTTACAGGATTTAGTCAAGGCTAACTAGAAGAGGCCATGGGGAATAGCCATACTATCTGCATTTCATTCTTCAATGTATCTAAGTATAGATATATATCTAAGTGGATTCACAGACAGACAACAGGAGAATGCATTTAAGAATATTTGCTTAAGCATTAAGAGTTCCTAATTTAGGCATCTGCTATTACTTTGTGTGAACACCGAGAGGAATGATTAAACTGTACTTTCCAACATTAATAAGATTATCACTTGAGAAGTGCTATGCTGAGGCAGAAGTGAGGCCCATAGATGAAGCCTCTTCAAGAAATATAGAGTCTGAATGAATAAAAAGAGTTCATCCCACTTATACTTCGAGGACATCTGCATTGGAAAAGAGGAAAATACATTCTTGAAATTGAATTGGCAACTCTGCATTAGCTCACTGGGATTAAAATAGCAACAAAGGCAAGTCAGTTGGATCTACAGTTCGAATGGATACACAGAAAAAAATCTTTATTCGAAGCCATTTTACTTCATCTTTGTAAAACGTACAAGTTTTAGAAGAGAAGTGGCACATTGGTCACGTAGCACTGGGACAAAGCTGGGTTCTCAGTGGTGAGAGCAGACCCCATGGGGCTAAGGATAGTACATGAGGAGTAAACCCAAGAGAATATTTTTTTATAGGCTGATGGAATCACAGAGCCAAGTTTTCAGTTGCGAGTCCAAAATGGTCTAATATGGAGGTTGTCTTTGCAAAAGGGCAGGTCATCCCAAATCACACCAGCAAAGCAGACTGTTGCAGGAAGCAGGAGTGTTATGATGTGTATCCATACCGAACAAGGTCCTCACAACAGCCGCAAGGCTGTGGTGTTCAATAGGAATTGAAAGCATTAGCCTGGCCTCTTCCAACTCTTGTGATTAAGACCTTAATGTATCCTTCGTAAACTGCAGAATTATTTTCCTCTGCCTGAAGCTGCATCTTCACAGTTGACCTAGCTGCCCCAGAACTCCTGTGTTTCAGTACAAGATTAAACAGAAGGCATTAAAAGTAATCTATATTGCTATAGCCATTCACTGCTGGTGGAAAGAAATATTGTAAGGAATCACCTTGAAACGTACCTGCAGTAATGGTGCAGCACGCTGCTCAGATTTCTATGGCCAGATACCATTTCTTTTACATCTGAAGTACCTGATGCCTAAGAATGCTGGAGTGCGTTATCCCAGCCTTGCTGTGCATCAGGCATGTTACCAATGAAAGTAACAGGCCAGACTCTCTGGTGTCAGGTGGTAAAAAGTCATTGCCTAGTGATATTAATAGGGTGTAAATGAGAGAAGAATAGGATCTGCATCTCTGGGAGAACAAGGAACTACTTAGGTCTGGAAGATTTGCTGGATAAGATCCTACAATTTTCCCATTCTAAGACAGACTTGGGAGAGCCCGGAAGCTGGCTAATATTTTATAAATAGCTAACACAAACATTTTTTTGAATATAGCGATATTAGACTCATAAACTCATTAAAATGTGGGTTTCTTTGTGAGTCACAGTGTCCCCCAGCACTAAAGTGAGCAATGTTTTCTTTTCCTGTTGGTAGCTCTTGGACATTTCTGTTAAGTGGACCATCCAGGATGACTCTCCCCCCAAGTACTCCCATTACGACCCAGGGACATCTCGCCAACTGCTGTGTGACCAGTGCCCTCCCGGGAGTTACGTGAAGCAGCACTGCACAGCCACCAGCCCGACGCAGTGTGCCCCGTGTCCGGACCAGTACTACACCGAAGAGTGGAACAGCAACGATGAATGCCAGTACTGCAACACCGTTTGCAAAGAGCTGCAGTACATCAAGCAGGAGTGCACCAGCACACAGAACCGCGTCTGTGAGTGCATCGAAGGCAGATACCTGGAGCTGGAGTTTTGTTTAAGGCACACAGAGTGTCCTCCCGGGTTTGGCGTTGCACAGCCAGGTATGTACCACTTGTCAATATGCACAGATTTAATTGGAGCTTGACCGCATGTCAATGACTTGTGGTAGATATAAGATTAGGAAAGAGGCTCATCCAGAAGAAATTACAGAACAGTAAATCGTAAAGCCAATTGAACCTGTTCCTAGCCTGCATCATTTGGGCTGTAGCCAATGGAACATTTCTCAGTGGAATACCCTGCTCCTACTGTAATATATAACTTAATGGCAGGAGCAAATGTAGCAAATTGCACTCTAATGAGAAACATGATGGATTGGTTCTTTTAAAGGAACATTATCTGGAATATGGTATTTGTGTGTGTGAATAATAACGTTTTTCATTTTGAAATCTGTTTGAAGCAACTGTGTATCTTGACAAACACCAGGAGCACTATGTGTTTGACACCAAGTGTATAATTATAACAATATTAATATAGCTCTAGCATCACAGCAATATGTGGTAATAATTAATTACCAGCATCCTAAGTGGAACTCTTAGGGAAACTGTTGCTATCAAACAAACAACCGTTTCATTGTCGACCAAGCTGGCATTGTGCTGTATGTCTAGCGGGGTCTTTTTAGTGGAGTGTATTCTTCATTTAAGACAACATAAATTGTTGAACCAATAATAAGTTCTTCTCTCAAAACAAAACATGTCCTTTATCATTTGGTAAATGTCATGTCCCGGTTTAGCTCCAGTATTTAATATAGCCTGAAAGAATTGTATTCTGTCATTGTACCAGAGATTGCTAACTGCTCGGAGAAGAGCACTGAGGAAGGGAATACAGGAAATCAAAGTGTCTCAAACACAAACACATAGGCAACCAATCTCCAGACTACAGCATTACTTCCCTAGGAATTACATCTATACAGTGAGAAACACTAGGGCTGGCCTGCACGTCTTTCTTAGAGCTATGAAGAACGGCAGGTTGGGAGTTTTGGATTCTTGGGTTGTGAACATCTCATTGGAGAACAACTTGAGGTAAGGAGTAACGTCACTGCTGTAGCTGCTCATTAGTCCCTGAGAAGTTGGTTAACTGAGCATTATCCTGATGCCCTGACCAACTGCTAAGCATTTCCACTGGCAGCTATCACATCTCTGCATTATAAACCTTCATTAACCTAAATTATAATGCCCAGGGGCTTGGATTAATGAGGTTCCACCACACCTCAGCAGCAAGTCAAAAGGGGCCAGAAACAAAGTTCCCAGAAAGACTGGGAGATGAACAAAGAAGTATAAATTGTCTGAGCAACCAGCAGGCTGCATCCCTGTGAGCACAGTGAAACTACGGCAGACAAATATGAATCCCTCAGTCCGAAATGAAACAAACTTTGGAAGACGATAAATTGTTGAATGGTGTCATTTATTGGAAAGTTGGTTTCCAAAAGACCATCAGAATGAACGAGCTAAACCCAAGCAGACCTCAAACGAGGAATGAAAACATTGTAAAAATAATTGCATCCCCCTGTGTCAATAGTCAGTTTTGAGGTGAGGCGTCTGCTGAGAATTTAATAAGCATGGACCATATTTTTATTTTGGCCATATGATAGCCTTGAACTTTCCAATGATGCAATTTCAGGTGAAATAAAACCTAACTGCATAAAATTATGCTTCCACTGCCACACAGGGAGATGGTGTGCTCCAGTGTCTCATTCAGAGCTTAAAGCATTAGCAACCTCTTTCCCTACTGCTCATGATTACGTTGGGCAGATCACTTTACTTTGGTAGTCCCCTTTTGTGAGTGCAGATTAAGGCTTTGTTCTTTTCTGCAGCTGTTGGCCTGGCACATGGCTTTTTTTAGCAGCAATGTGCTGGGCAAACAGCACTGCTACCAGGCAGCGCCATTCCCAGATGCTGGTTCACTGGAGAGAAGGGCGGATTCCAGGCAAATTGGTGGGAGCGGTGCATGGGTGGAAGGGCTGCGGCAGTTTGCGCCCTTAACAAGAGCAGCCAGATAAGCAGCAAAGAAGAAGCTGGTAAAGCTGGGGGCTGACTTTATGCTCAACCCTGAGAACACTGATGGATTACCTGGTTTATTTCCCCCTTGTGCCGCAAAGGTTATACAGGAAGCTCTGAGCAGAATGACTCACTGTTTGCAGGGACTCTCCTTTCTTCCCATTCCTCTCTGCCATGGCACAACAGCAGCGAGTCAGCAGCAGGGAAAAATGCTAAAAATTCCAATGTCCCAGAAAAGCTGATTGCTGCCGGCTCAGGTGCAGGTGTTGACTGGAGTTGGGTACAGCCCGGAGCCGCAGAAGTGCTCATTGTGCAGTAGAGGGCAAGGGCAGACACTGGGGCTGCAGGTTGGACACTGCTGCCGAGTGCACAGGATTTGGGTGTGGGGGTAGCAAGCTACAGGGTCTCTGACTTTTCAGATGCCCAGCAACTAAAAACTGCTCCTTTGTTTTCACTTGTCTGATGAAGCAGTGCTAGGTCAGGTGTATGAAAGTATTATTCTTTATTTCACAGCTGGTTGAATACTTGAGATTTGTACCCTTTTTCTCTATGAAAATGCCCCAAATAAATAACATTTACTTAAAAGTTAGCATTAAAATAAGCATCCACATGTAAATACTTCCAAAATACACTAGATGGAGTCATTTTCTTACTCAAATATAGTTTCCAATTATTAAAAAAAAAATATATTTAAGCATGTGCTTAAGTTCATGTTCAATAATGCAATATTAGATATTATACTTTAGGCATTTGCTTAAATGCTGGGTCAATAATGGTGAATTAAAAGTGACTATACAGCAATTACTGGGGCTCTTATTTTCCTGCCACTGGTGGTTAGACTGCGTTGTTTCAGAAGTCATGCATTTATTTCCTTCCTCTTTGTCAATGTCATAGAACCATATGTTGTCATTCTATTGTTGTACCATACTAAAACTATGCATTATAAAAGCAAAACTCCAAGCAAAACATATATATGTATGTTAAGTATTTTTGCTCTATTGGATAATCTACTTTCTTTGCTTTTAATAATATTTTATTCAAGCCCAGAAAAAAGCTCAGAAATATAACCAGAATTACATTTTCTGGTATAATTTAATATTTGAGAAGGGAAATTAGTTTACAGAGGGCCTTTAGTTAATATATTAGGGCGTTATATTTTTAGCTAGAACTAAAGTAACCTGTTTGAGTAAGTTCTGGGCAGATGATCTGGAGTACAATTTAGAGTGGTTTCCTATGCCACTATTTTACATAATATTCATACAGTTGAAGGATGAAGGTCAGACATCATGTAATGTCTGAACAGATTCACAGAATCACTGACTTAAAGGTATCACTTTACTAGCTTACTGATATAATCAGCAACTACTGACTTTAAAGTTGGTGTCAAGTGTATGTAAGTACTATTTACTCTGTGACACCAGCAGGAGCATCATACTCTTAAAGAATCTTTTTTGTCTTTAAAAATTAGAGTGAGGTTTGTTTCTTTTTGTCTAAATGTGATGCCTTCATAGACCAGAAACGTAAAAAGCAGAATGCCAATTTGGAGAAGAACATTTTGTTTTATTTTTGTATTCCTGGGTTTTTTTATCCACAGTTGAGGTTATATGTAATTGGATGCATTGTTTTCCTGTTCCCACAGGTACCCCGGAGAGTGACACTGTGTGTAAGAGATGTCCAGAAGGATTTTTCTCAAATGAAACATCATCCAAAGCAGCCTGTCTAAAGCACACAAACTGCAGTGCACTGGGTTTAAAAACAGCATTGAAGGGAAATGCAGTTCGTGACAACATCTGTCAGGAAAATACAGATACAACACCTCAGAAATGTGGAATAGGTATGTATCCTGTTAAGGAAGAGTGCTTTGAAAACATGCCTTTTAGTTAAAATGAATCCATCTGCATTTATGGCACAAATATCTAGCTTGCTTGCCGTTTGCCTGCTATGGTGATGGCCATAGTGGTTTTAATTATTGTAGGTCAGACTGAATCAAACTCAAGCACAGAGAGCAGCAGTGCTATAAAGACCACTTAGTTCGGTTTTGAAATGTTTTTCCTTACCATTCTTGCTGCTTGCTCTTCCTTCTGAGACAGGGAAGGTAACAGGCTAGAGCATTTCATGCATTCTTTTTCCCTTTCTCATTTCAGATGTAACCCTGTGTGAGGAGGCTTTGTTCAGGTTTGCTGTTCCTACTCAGCTCACACCTAACTGGCTGAACATACTAGCAGAGAGTTTGCCCGGGACAAAGGTTAGCACAGAAAACATCGAAAGGATTAAACAAAGGCACAGTTCTCAAGAGCAGACCTTCCAGCTTTTGAAATTATGGAAGCAGCAAAACAAAGAACAGGATATGGTCAAGAAGATCATTCAAGGTACCTTATTTTGATAGCAAGTATATTGAAAGAAATCCTCTAAATGGCATTTTAAAGATTGCTTGGGATCAAATACCTTCTGGTGGTGTGTTATGTTCTGAGGACCCGCAGGGCTTGGCTGAGCTTTATCAATGCAGTAAGCACAATGAAATTGAGGGGAAGCAGCAAGAGTTCAGCTTCCCCTGATCAGTCAAGGACTGAATTCTCTCTAGACTTGTAGCCCCCCTGGGACCATGTGTGGTGCCACAGCCAAGATCCCCTTTTGAGACTGAACAATGTAGGAAGAATTTTGATCAAGCAGGGAAATGTTTCCCACTAATATATCTGAGCAGTGGCTCTTGAGGTTAGAGGGAGCTGGATGCCTGCAACTGAGTGCAATTTGTTTTCTGTGGAGACCAACAGATCAGACTAGGACATCTATTCACCGAATGGGGTATGCATGAGAGTGAGGAACACACTGACAGGCTTCCCCTTCTTTTCCCCTGCTGGTACATATTTCTCATGCCAGTTCACCGCTTGCTTTGTGCTGAATCTGCCAAGACAGGTGTCAAAGGTGAAATAGTGCTGCAATGTTAACACCAAGGGTTTTATGAGAGTCAGGCCAATTCTTTTCATGTAAGCTACCATCAAAAGCTGCCACATTCAAATGACCTTTTGTCCACTCAGAATAGATTTGGAAAATGCTGCAGAAATTGTTTGGTTTCTTCCCCTCTCCTGTTTAGTATGTATGCTCATGTGGGACTGTGAAGTGTCTGAAATACTTCAAAACCCAAACTGACTATTTTAGCAAAGCTTGCCTAGACTTCTGAAGAAGAACAGCAAAATTTTCATCCACTGGAACCAAATATTAGGAGTCTTACCACATATATAAAACATTTCACAAGATAGATGGAACTAGCATATAGCAATAAATACTTGCTATGAAGTTTGTTTGCAATTTGGGGCTGTTCGTATTGCAAAGGTAATTAAATCTCTGAGTGCTTTTCGTAATTGCACCATAAAAAAAAAAAAAAGCCTTGCTGACATAATTATTTGAAATAAAGTAAAAAAAAAAAAAATTGGAAAGGAATCTTCACCTTGAAATTATGGAACCTTTTTGGCAGGCCGTGGCCAAGTTGTAATGCATTGTACTTACATCTCTTTTCTTTTTACTTTCTATAGATATTGATCTTTGTGAAAACACTGTCTTAAAGCATATTGGCCACCCAAACCTCACCTTTGAACATCTCAACACACTGATGGCAAGCTTACCAGGCAAGAAAGTGGGAAAGGAAGATATCGAGCGCACAATGAAACTATGTCAACCTACAGAGCAAGTTCTGAAACTTCTCAATCTGTGGAGGATAAAGAATGGTGACCAAGACACCATTAAGGGTTTAATGTATGGACTGAAGCACTTGAAAACATATCACTTTCCAAAACGAACCATCCAAAGTCTGAAGAAGGTGATTAAGTTTCTGCACAGATTTACGATGTATAGATTATACCAGAAACTCTTTTTGGAAATGATAGGGAACCAAGTTAAATCAGTGAAAGTAAGATGTGTCTAATTCAAGATATTTTTCATCCTCCACTGACTATTTTTCCCTAATTACTGCCAGCAGTAATTAAACTGGAACGTTGTTTCCCTACGTTATGTCTTACTATTTATAGAAATGCCTGACTGGAATAGCTCTAAATCTTCTGCAGTGTTTTTGGAGGTTTTTTTTTCTGTTAAACAAAATCACTTTTGTAAAAGCTATTAACCTGTTGGTAA
This sequence comes from Pezoporus wallicus, assembly GCF_028554395.1. Lineage (NCBI taxonomy): Eukaryota > Metazoa > Chordata > Aves > Psittaciformes > Psittacidae > Pezoporus > Pezoporus wallicus. The sequence continues at coordinate 1,628,750 of NW_026639618.1, forward strand.
CACTAAGAGTCTGATTCTGCATTTTTGCACATTCAGAGTTGAAAAGCCCCACTACAGTCACTAGATGAGAAAAGAATGCCAGACCAGGCTCTACTCCAGTATTTGCTGTTTATATTCTTTGAGGAATAAACATTTTTGTTGTACATATTTATTAAGTTAAATGGAAATTGTATGAGACTGAATTCTAGGAAGAGAAATGCAAAGCACATTGTATATTTTCTAGCTAAACAAAAAGGATCCCATATATTTTTCTGGCAAAATTTTGTAGCATGCTCTAAGAGTTATTAATTTCTTTACATTTTGTATTTAAAAGAAGTATTATTGCTTAGTTTTATTTGTATAAGTTGTGGTATCTTTTGGTAGGGATGTTTTAATTTATCCAATGATTTTAACAAAAATGCAGTGAAAATATAGCATAAGTGACCTGAATATTTAAATATTCTGTGAGGAAGTGAATGTACCATATTTAAGAAGCTGGATTTTTATAGAATTTCATAATCTTATTTTATAAAACAATTAAATTTTTCAGTTTACTTTTTGACTGGTGTTTTACTCTTAGTTCTGAAGTAGGAACTAACAACAAAGTCAGACCATGTGGGTTTCGCACCTTATCTTGGACTTGGCTCTCTGCTACTCCCTGTCTGGTCTCGTAGTTAATATATGAACCAAGTAAATATTGACCAGCACTGGCTTTCATGGTCACTGTACAGGTGTAAAAGAAGGTGAAAAGCACTAAAGGTTCTAGTTTAGAGGGCCCAGGCAGTTGTGATACAACCGACTACAAATCCATAGACACATTTGGCCCAGCATCACTCTTGGCCTGGTGTCATTCTTGGAGAGCTCAACAACCTTTGCCCTAACCACAGCTTGTAATTTCATGGAGGAAAGATGATGCAGAGCCCTTATGGGTTTGGAAAACCTCACATACTGCTACTATGAATAAAGGAAGGGAGCACATAGAGGTCACATAAGGAAAAAAAACATCATTTACCATTGCCCTCAGCTACAGAAAGAGGCACCTACGAAGAGATGGGCCCGAAAAAAAGGGAACAGGAATTGTATGAGTGTCTTTATCAAAAGCTCACATAACTTCAAGGAGCAGTGATCATCCAAGGTGCAAGCCAAAGGCTTTGGTGGCTGCACAGAGAGACTTTACTCTTGCTTTCTTCCTTTAAACCATGCGAACAAACTTGAGTATTCAACACATTCTTTTCCCTTGTGTATAGGAAAGAAAAAACATCAGCATTTAACCTTGTATGACAAATATCCCTTTTATTGCAGATGAGAGGATCTTAAGCAAAGAATAAGAAAGAGATTCCTAGTAGATATGATGGGTGCTCATCAGAAGTGCTCTCCTTACAGAGAGGACATATGGGACATACTGCTTTAAAATACTTGGGTTTCATTTTTCACTGAATTCTCACAATACTTTTTTTATCAAAAGGAATAAACTCCCTTTTATACTTCACATGTTATTAGCATCTCATTTATCAGTGTAGCTGAGAAATGGTGCTGAACACACACAAAAAAATTCTAGTTTTGTGTTGATTCATTTGAAATAATTTGCATACTTTTATAACAGAAATGGAGTTTACATATAATTAAAAGATTATAACAACAGAATCTCAAATTTGCAAAATAGAGACCAGATGTTTCCGTGACTCTTCCAGGTGCGGAGGTTTGGGGTGTTGCAGGTATTAAAACAAGAATAATCATCTTACTGCCAGCAAAATGAAGAGGATCCCACACACCTCTTATAAACATTTCCATCCTAATCCTTTCTACATTAGCTCTGTTTAATACAACACTTTAGCAATTGATAATAGTGTAGTTATAGTATTAAGTATTAATACAGTTAAAAATGTATCAGTGGAATCACTTTAGCAGCACTATTGGCTAGAGAAAAGCACAGTTTCTTCTTAGTACATGGTACTGGTTTTAAGTTATACATCTATACTTCCATATTGCAACTAATTATATGTAACTCTCATTATAAATAACATTATATGTTTGTGATGCTTCTGGAATGACAATACTGAGGAAGGTGCTCAGAGCCACGTAGTACAGCTTATGCTATAGCCACCATAAGAACATGCTCTACTTCACTACAGTAGAGCATAGCCTTGACTGGATTTCCTGGGAAACTTTTGTATTAAACTATTACCTGTGCCCTTTAAAATTGGATTTTTTTTTCCCCTAAACATAAAGTTACACCTGTTTAAGGAATTATAGCTGTTAAAGCTGACTCAGCTAACCAGGTGCCCATGCTCAGGTAGACACTTCCCAGCCAATTTATGCCTCATTTGTCTATCTGGCTTCACTCAGCTGGAAGGAATCCAACGCTTCACATCCTGAGCAGGCAACACGTAAACTGTATTCTCATCCCCAAAGAGCTTCCAGCCCAAAATAGCCAAGACAAACAAAAGCGAGACCCAGGATAATGAGGGAGAGGGTGAGGCAAACACAAAGTGGGAGGGTTGATTGGAAAAAAATGTGGGTTTGGGGGTGGTAGTTTGTTTTTCAGGGAAAGCTGCAGGAGGAAAGAGGAGATACGTGGCGGGCAGCACGTGGGAGAGGGTCCCCATGTCCGTGACACAGGAAATGCTGCTGTGGGGAGGCAGAAATGGGGGATGGAGGGAGGTGCAAGGGCTGGGGACAACCAGCCAGAGCTGGGCCCTACGGGTGATACAAAGAGGGATTCTGTGCTCTGGGTACCCTGACCTGCACTGGGAAAAGGAAAAGCAGCTTCAGGGATACTTGAGCAAGACGGTGAGAAGGTATATAAGGCAAGTTCTTCAGCTGTCATCTGTCCAGCTGTGCTCTCGGAGTGGAAACAACCCTCAGCTAACAAAAAATACATGGGTTTAAAGCAGAACCTACAGTTTCAAAATCTGCAACAACCCTATTTTTTAGATCATTTTTATATACACATGTCCTTCAGGGAGGCAGTCTCCTGGGTCCCAGAAAACACACCAGATTTTGGAGTAGGAAGGAAATTAAAGAAGGAACTAGATATTCAGCTCTTTAATAATCCTTTTTTTTTTTTTTACATTGAGCACATCAGCAAGCACAATAGATTCCTGGTCCCTGACGGTGATTCATGGATGCTTTCTTAGTAAAATTACTCGTCAATAGTATGGTCTGCTATAGACTGAACATTTTAAAAACAAACGTTTGATTTTAAAACTTACCATAATGAACTGGATATAAAAGGTTTAAAGAATTGGAATCTGCGTGTCTGCAGCCGAACATACACACAGTTGCACACACTCACACACACCATGCACTGTGAGGACAGCTTGGAATGGGGACTTCAATAGGCTATGGTGATGAATTAATTTCAACCAGACCCTTCATCGTTCCCGGACACCTATCCTGCTCATCCTGGTACAGGTCACCTCCAAAGCAGAGCTACCTGGTTTACTTGTAAAGCATTTGCAAAGTTCCTAAATTTTCAGCCTTAAAGTAATTTAAAACCATGGCTCAGAAATAAGCAAATATCTGTAGAAAAAAAGAACCAGCAATTTCTGCAGATTGTCAGAAAAGATTTCATTTTGGACAACTGTCAAATATAGGAAATATTCACTCTCCAAAATATTTCTTTGTTGAAATAATATGGGGAAGAAAAAAAAAATGGACTTAAGAATAAAAAGAAATGAAGAAAAAAAGAAAGTTTTGCATTTTTTTTTCCCTTCACCTTAATGAGATGGTAGAACCAATATTGGCAATAAGATCAGTAGTGAAGAAGGGTAAAAATATCTACAAAGCTAAGCCTGTGGTTGTTGTGCAAGTGACGGACAAAGCTATGGGAAAGGGCTATAAGAATGGAGTCCGAATTGCAATGAATTGAGTAATTCTACTTTTATATTAGAGTTTTGAACTGAACAAAACTTGAGACAGAGCAAAGCAGGTGAACGCAACGTGGACTTAGTTTATTCCACTCATCCTCATCCTCATCCCTTGTATTTATGGCAAGTTTGCGTAGGAATCCTCTGTTTGTCTTTTTGCATTTAAAAAAAGTCCTTTCATACTACCAGGTTATTTTATTTAAATCACCCTGACCTTTAGTACCTAGGAGGGTGTTTAAAAGGAACCACATGATGAGAGATTGTGGCTTTGGCAATATTTCTTATATGAAGAGGACGGGGTGTGGTTCAATAATGGTGAAGACAGATCTTTCTGGAGAGTATTTTTCTCCTTTTTCTTTCTTTATCTAAGAAGGGAAGTCTTCATCCACTTCTAAAGAAATAAACTTTCTGGCAACTAGGGCATACATCATTCTGGATGTAGAGCACTGCGTCAGCATGCAAAATGAGATTTCTGCCTATTGATAGTATTGATGGTTTGGTATTTGTGTCGTGCTTCAGCTCTATGGCACTTAAGATGAGTGAAATGATACGTACTAAAGGATGATTAATCCCACCTAATGCAATGAAAACATTGCCAGTAAGAGACAGGTCAGGTCTTTGTGCTCTTCGAAGCAGAGACGTCAGAGATCCAGGTACCTAAATACGAGGAGGCTTGCAGGAGCCGCAATCTTCTGGCCGCAGTTAGGGAAGACCAACATAGACCCAGGTTTTCGGGAAGGGTGTCCACACTCAGGAGATGTGTCAATGCTTGAAGAAGGGTGTGTGTTTTGGATTGCATCAAAATAAGCGGAGAGTGGCTGGCAGGCCAGTGAAGCCAGCGGGAAGCCAGGCTATTCCCGTCTCCTGGAGGTAGAGAGCTTGGTTTTATGCCGCGTGGGTTGACAACCAGCACAGGCATACAAGGAATGGGTAGTTACTGCTGCTGAGACATGTTTTTGGAAGTCTAAGAAGACTGACATACTGAAACCTCAAGAAACCAGAAGAATGATGCAGGAAAATTACACTTGGTGCCTCAAAATCAGACTTTCTCTCTTGAAACAGTCACGAAACCCAAGTACTCAGAAAAGAAGAGGTTTCTTCAGCAGCTAATGACAAAGACCCTTCGGCAGCTAATGATGAAGACCCTAACTGGGTGATTTTGAGTTGGCAGAGGATGCTCACAGGCAACTGATGGCAGCACCAAAACAATTCATTGCCCAGCTGTAGAAGTAGTGATGCATTGATGCTTCTAGGCTCCCTCTGTACCCTGCAAGGACCTGGACGCATTAAACTCAGCACAAGGATACTCAACCCCACCAAGGAAATTGCTGCAAAGGTCTGTGTGTGCTGAAACTGGGTCCCTCTCTCCCCACCACATTGCTGACTCTGTGAAACGTGGTCCCTTAGCCTGGATCTCCTTGTGTGATCCACCCAAGCACCCTTTGTGTGCAGACAATTGCTTCACCTTCCTGGCACACCTGGAGCTGCTGGTGCCCACCTCTCCTTGCCCAACAGCACAGACAGGGAGGAGGCAGCGGGGTGGACTTCCTCCTCCCCAGCCTCAGGTGCTCCTATTGCACCCGCTGCCAGGAAGGGGCCCTGGCTCATCCTGGAGACAGGGCAGGACACACCAGCCTCCAGCCTGGAATGGGGCCATGCCAGCAGCCAAGTACGTATTAAACACTCATAGAAAATGGGCTGGCAGGGACTGCATTTGCATCAAACAGGCATAGAAGGAAGTGCAGGCAGAGACTGTGTTTGTATTGACCAGGAACAGAAAAAGATACCTGCACAGACAGAAAGTGATGGCCAGGACCGACAGTGCTCTCCCTCTTCTTCCCCAGGCTCTGAGGACAGCCACCGCATCTGCAGGCTATGAGATGTGCCTCCCTACAGAACCCATTATTTACTGCCTGTATTCCCTGCCTCCAAACAGAGGGCTGGAGGGCTGTGGCCATGACCCCATGGTAAAGGATGCAGCTTTCTATCCCTGTAGCCCAAGGATGGACTCAAGCCATAGGGCTGGTGGGTGCAAAATGAGCCTGTGTAGAGTTGGTGCATGGGGCAACATGTGCTCACCCAAAGCACTTTGCATCACAACAGTGCTGCTCACCGCTGGGTGCCTGCAGTGACCATGGGCCTGTTGTCCCCATGGTTTGTGTCTGCACAAATCTGGAGTGACTCCAAAGAGGTCAATGGGAAAAGAAAAGCATGTGAAGCAGAAATCTTATCCCAGGCTGCCTGGGAAGTTCTTCAGAGGCAGGAAAGTTGTCTTTCACTCAAGGAAGGGTGGATTTATTATCAGCCAATAATTATCTCAGCTAATTTTGTAACGCTAATAAAACAATAAATCTGAAATTACCCCACATAGTCAATTTTTATTAATAATCCCCGGACATACAGCATATTCTTTTCAAGGGAGTCTGTGAAGTGTTACTCAACACACAGAGGAGTTCTTATTCTAACTCAGAGGTGTTAGCAGAGGAGCAAATGTTATATTTCACCCAGCTGCACAAATCTGAAGGATTTTAAGGCCATAAGTTTGCCTTTTTTCTTTCAAAGATAAAGAAAGAAACCCTTTTATTTCAAGCATAATAACCTCAGAATAACTCCAGAAAGTTCTTAGAAGAAGCAAATCTTTCCCTGCAGTCATCAAACTCCTATCAGCACAACCTGCGGGGAGTTGTTTGACAGATTAAGCACGCAGCACTGCAAGAGGTTGCAATGGGGCCTGAGGTTTAATTGTAGTTCTGCCTGAGGAAGTATCAAAACCCCTTTGCAGAGGACTGTGAACTCAAACTCCAAGTCAGCTACCTTAATTTAGGGTTCTCTTCAGTTAAACTAATTGTAGTGCTTCTACACGTACAAAGAGAGGCATTTGAAAAAGAACATTGGGTGAGACACACACAGGTCTGAATGTTCATGTCCCATCATCCTTGTTCCCTTAAACCCATTCTGATCACATAATAGCTCTGTTACTGCTGTTTCTGTTTCCTTGCTGTTCATAGTTTACTGATGTAATTCCTTCCTGGCAGGGTAAATGGCTCTGCTGTTACACTGCATTTTACCCCGCTCCCATCCAGCCATGCTGGAAACCTGCAAGGCACAAACTGAGACTGCAAGGAGCAGCATTAGCCCCAGAGCCACCCCACCTTAAATAACTTACGCTATGAAGTATATTTTGTCACTGCAGAGGCTCCATCAGCAATGAATAGGATGGCAAAGCACCATGCTATTGCTCTGAGCTACTCTGTATTTACAAGCTGCTTGGGAAGTGCAGAAATTGCACCTATTCCCACACAAATCTCCCTGTTCCTCTGACCCCATGGTAAGAGGGTGGTTACTAACATCCCGCAATGTAATCCCTAAGGGTATAGGACAAACTCAAACTCCCACAGAATACAGAATGAAACGACTCTGACAACCAAAAAGCCTGGATTATATGAAGGGTAATGACTAGGAAAACCCTTAAGCTAGGAAAATACAGTCCTGTGAAGAACCATCATTGTTCCCAAGGTGCAGGTATTATAAGACATACACTTCAGTTTTGCTGGAGCAACAATAAACCTGACACACACACAAAAAAGCATCAGTCCTGTTGCCTGGTTAGCCTTCCTTGAGGCTAAAATACCTACAAGCCCATTCAGCACAGGAAGTTTCCTGGGTTTGCACTCATTGCCCAGAGATACCATTCCCATGGGCAATTTCACTGTAGAAATAAATGTATACTTCCAGAGCTGGCTAATTAAAAAGTAAATTAAAATAATTACAATAATAAGAATAAAGATGTCTACATTCTTTAATAGCCACCTGTGTTCCTCTTCTGTAGGAGAACACTGGATTTCAAATTCAGCCCTGGAGATACTATTCCCTGTTGCACCTGAGTAAGTTAATGTTCAATTCAGAGAGGCCTGGAAGGAACCTCTTGCCAGCACTGGGGGGAGGCTTAGAGTAATTTCCCTACCTTCTGAGCAGTTTACTGCCTTCTTGGTAAAGGTATCCTTTGGGGAGATAACGGCACCTTGGCCTTCATTTGCATACTGTTCAGTGGTGGGGGTTTTATGTTCCAAATGTAAGGTGTTTTCCAAAAAAATTCCCATTGAGGCATAACAAGCTGGCAGTGTTTCCCTGAAAAATCCCAGGTACTGAATCTTGTGAGAAAGGATGCTGACTCACTGATGGCTCAATACTGAGCTCTAATGCAAAGAAGTAGGGAGTTGCATTACTTGAGCAGGAAGAAGAAAGCTATAAACATGGTAAAGTAAGAGGGAGGAAAAGACAATTTTATGTTTCCTTATGATTGAAGATGTACTGCATGAAGGGTGAGTTTAGATTCATTTGTCATACATCGGTTTAGCTGATCTGCATGAACTTGTTTTATTCAGGTTCTCTGTGCCTAAGAAATACAAATTCAATTTTAAATTGTGGGGCATCTTAGCCTATTCTTATCCCAAGCCATGAAGAAAGTTTCCCTCTTCTTTCTCTCCACCAGACTTTGCAGACCATGTAATCCTCCTTTCTCTGGGTAAAACCTGAAATGGATGAGAAACCACTTATTTAAAATGGGCATTTTAGAACTGCCCTTTTTGGGAGGGCATCTGATTCATGGTGTGGTGCCACTCATGACTTCAGTTGAACAGCTTAATGCCCAGAAGTATCAGGCAATCTTCACTCCCATGTCAGGCATGAAGAGATGTGTCTTACTTTTCACATTTCTTTTTAATTGTGATGTAAGGTTTGTGCCTTGTATTTTTTGTATGTCCAAGCTTATTTGTTGCTCTTGGACTTGTAAATGCTTTGAAGAAAAGAACTACTGAAAATATGAATTGCCCCAGACAAGCAAAATAGAGTCAGTCTGCACCATTGCCAGCATAGTCAGTCACTTGCTGCGAAAGGAAATGCTTTCAGTATGACAGGTACAGTCTTCAGACAAAGAATTATAAGGAAGAACACTAATTTGGGGTTTATTCAGAGTAAGGAAATCTTGCTTCTGGAAAGATGGGTTGAGGAGAAATGGATAGAATTTAGTTTTAGTTCAGCCATACCATGCGGGATTACCCAAGCAATAGCCACAGGAGCTGGGAGTCAACCCAGCCACCCAACATCCTGTCTTGCAGGCATCTAATGCCCTGAAGGCAACACTCAGCACCAACCAGAGAAATTCTTGTGGAAGCTCAGATGTCAGATCCTCGGGCTTTTCACTTCTCCCTTCCAAGCAAGTTTTTGCTGGTTGTGCTGGAGGGGAATTTTGAGCCCACAGAAACAGGCACCTGATTGCCCAGAGACCTTCTGGGTTATGCTAACGTCTGGTTTCATTCTGGTCTCCGTAGATTTTCTGTGAACTCTGTTTTGGTTCCTCTTTTCTTGTGAATCTCTCTGTGAAGAAAGAAACTGAATCTTTCAGTGGATGCCTGATTCTGGTCTTGCTTGGAGTGGTGCTGCACAGCTGTACATCCTGATCTGGAGTTGTATTTACTGAAAGCTTAAGAGAATGACTGGGCTCTGCAGCCTATCCCAGGTCAACATCTGTCTTGATGCTGCTACTGATCCACCAGAGAATAGGGGCCACAGGCAATATGAAATACTAGCAAATGAGGTATCTAGTTCCTGGAGATGAGAAAACGGGTTACCACTAGGAGCAGCAATCTGGGAACTCCTATTGTTATTACTGGAAACAGCAGGAAGCTCAAGGGAAATGGTTAATGCCTGCTTGCTGATGGCAAGAGCAGGGAAAAAAATAATCCCAAGTTATCTAAATCCATGGGTCACTTCACAAGTCTTACCAAGAGTCAACAGTTTGGTTTCCTTTTGAATGCTTGATTAAAATAGTATCAACATGCTACAAGTGGAGAAGTGAAGTATTTCATATTGTCTCTGTCAGCTCCTGTTAACACTTCACAATTCGCTGCTCAGTCCAATGCCTTTGTGCTCGGGAAGATTTGGCACTGAGGTTTGTTTGAATATGGCAAGAGAGTGAGCTTTGGTTATTTGCCAGCTGCATCTGCCTGGCACGATGCTCTGCTCCAATCCCACAGCCACAAAGCCACCTCCCATGCAGAGCCCACTGCAGCCACAGATGGGCAGAACCTAGAGGGGTTCAAGCACTTCACCCGATGTGAATTTTCCCTCTGCTCTGACAGGAAGGGCTTAGGGAACCCCAGCTGTGAAAGTCAAAGGCTTTAGATCTTTCACATGGAAAATCTGAAAGCACTCTCAAATTCAAAGCAAGGGGTTAAAATAAGCTTATCCTACTGAAGAAATTCATTTATTTGAAGACATGCAGGCAATTCTGTCTCCCCCCACCCCCAAACCAAACAAAAGCAAATGTAATATGTTCAACTTAAAGCGTTTTAAATTAAAGGAGAAAAAAACAAACCCTTTCCATAATCCTGCTTTTATTTTCTAAGCATAAAAGAGCTGAGCTAAACTGAGCTAACATGGATGTCAATCCCACTTGACTGCAGCAAGTGGAATGGTTCCAGTTCACACAAAAGCTGTATATGCCTGTAAAATCACAAGAGGGGCGTGGGGAGGAAGGGGAGAAGTATTTAAACCTTCAGGAATAATTAAATCACATTTATGGTTAAACAATGGATAGTTAGATCTGATTGTTTAGAAGACTGGAGGACAGAAATTAAAGTGTTATCCTAAACTGTGTAAATATATTATGGATATCTTTTTGAGATTAATCAGATGCAGAAATCATTTCCTTCAGCAGGGACTATCACAAACGATTTGTGGGGCAGGGTTAGAACTACTTAGTTCCTCTGTGTAAAAAGGACAAAAAGTACTGGCATAAAACTGCCTCCTATGAAGAAGGACTAGAGAAAATGGGGACTGAAAACTTCTCTAGGTTCCTGACTAGAGCAGCTCTCTTCTGCTGCTGCCTCCAGCTCCTGACTGAGAAGGTGGTGGGGAACAAAACAAATCTTGGGTTTCCCTGTGGCTTAGATTCATTTTTTAAAGAGGCCCCAGTCTGTTACATTATGGTACCTGTAGGTCCCATGTCCTACTTTCTGCCCTGGTGCGTCCCTGTCTTTCTCTGGTTTTTGTGGGACAGCTGTGTGCAGCCCCTTAATGAAGTCAGATTAGTACATCAAACCCACCAATCATCATATCCAAAACAAATAGGGCCCAAAGATGCAAAGTAAGAAGGATTTTTCCTGCAATCCTGCATCTCTTCAGAAGAGAAGCCAAACTTTTAGGAGACTTGGCAGGAGGCATTAAAAGGAGCTTTTCTTACCAAGTGAGAGCAACAACAGGGTGTTGAAGCGATTACCTTCAAAACAGCTCAAAGACAGACTTGCTTATTCAGCTTTTTTTTTCATCTGGGTTATCCATTACTTTATTTAAGACAAAAATTACTTGATTTGTGTTTAACAAATGGTGAAAGAGGGCTTTATTTGACATTGCATAAGATTGTCTATTACTCAGAAGTGTAGCTCTGTTTTATGGCACAACTGAATAATTGTGACTTCTGCAGAAATTCTGGAAAGAGCATGTCAGAAGGAAATCAGTTATTTAGCCATTTCTGGAAGGAAGGCTCTTCATTTCTTAGTAATTGCTGATGTTCTTGCTTTAGCAGCCCATGTGCATTCATATGGCCCTGAATCAGAAAGGGCCTTTACACTTGGGGAGTGTAACTTGTCCTTCTCCCTGTGGCACAGGAATAGATGGTGAGGAATGATACAATGAGGAAAGGCTTCAAGCCGACACACTAAAGAGAAGTGAGTCCAGTCCTGTATCCTAGCTCTGAGCCACCTTTTGATTCTGGCACAACTGTGATTAGGGTCCAGGCTTTCAGCTCTACCCCAGTGCCTATGACCAAATACACCAAACCTTTTCTCTTCCATCCATCTGCTCTTTAACATGGGGAAACAACAAAATCCATATTTCTAGTGTGAATTCTGATTGGATTAATGGACATGGAGAAGCAGCATGAGATGTGTCTTCTGCAAGTAGTACATCCATTGCCCATGCTGAGCAGCAGCTCCATGGCTAAATAACCTCCGGTAATAAAATGCCCTAGAAGCAACAGAGGTCTGAGGTAAGTGGGGGAGAGTAGGACCACAAAAACAGGGATTTAGAAAGAGGAATGGTGAAGGAGTGAGTAGGATAAAATAGAAAACAGCATCATTAAGGAAGTGGTTTGGTGTAGCTCTCACAAGGCATATCTCAGGCACATTAAATACCCTGCATTACTATGTCTTCTTTTATGTTGGTCATGAAAGAGCTGTTCCTAAGGGGGCTGCTGGTGACCTCCATGCTTAGAGGTGAAGACCGCAACTGCACCCTGAGAAGGAAAACCTGGAAGAAAGCAGAAGTGACACATACTGACAAACTGAACCAGAATCCAAGCAGAAGGAAGAAAGCAGAAAACTCCACCTTCTTTCACCAAAAATACACAAGATGAATATGCAGACTTTATACCTAACTCGTTTATGGTATGACTTCTGTTTTCTGAAGGTTTAGCATCCACTCAGGAGATGGGAAAAGCTGTTTATTACCCTTCAGTGTGTCAAAAATCAGGAATCACCTTCCATTAACGTCTGAGATTACTCAAAGCCTTCACAACAGCAAAATACCAGACTGTCCCAACAGGCATAAATGGAAACCCAGGAGGTTCCCTCCGAAAGCCACCTTTCTTTACTGTGAAAGTGACTGCACCCCAGGACAGGTTATGCAGGGAGGTGATGGAGTCTGTTTTTAGAAACATATGAAACATGTCTGGACATGGTCCAGGGCAACTGGCCCTAAGTGACCCTGCTTGAATAGAGGGGGTTGGACCATGTGATGTCCAGAGGTCCCTTCCACCCTCAACCATCCTGCGAATCTGTGATTCTGTGAATGCCACAAGGTATGTTCATGCTATGAAACCTGTTGGACCTTGGACAGAGAAGCAGAGACAGTAAATGGTGTAGGGCTATGTCCCCAAGGCCCACATCACCTGGAACCATCTCCAGAGAGGCTGTGGTACATGGTTGAAGGCTTTTGTCCTGCCGTGGAAGCAATAGTATAACAAGGCGTTAAAGGCGTCTGGTCTTGCTTTTCCTCTGCCTTGCTGGGACTGGTTTTCCCCTCCTCAGAAAAGCCACTTGCATTCACTTTTAAAGTCTGTACTTGAAATATTCATCTGTTTATTACAACAAAGTGGACTTGAAAATAGACGGCGTGCATGTATGCTTAGGTCAGAGGTGCACCTGCCTCAGCTGATAATTATTCTGTATTTTTAGCATCAGGGTGGACAAATCTTCTATTTTCTCCATTGGACAAAAAGAAAACCCAACACATTTATTTCCTTCCTGTTACACACCCAGAACTCACAAGGATTGCTATTCTGACAGCACTGTCCACTTCGTTAACACATGAGCCAAAGTTGCTTTAAAGCAGCCAGACAAATACAGCCTGGCTTTATTTTAAGCTTTTCACTTTTATACTAATGTGAAATTTTAGTTCAGTTGAAGTAATGGCTAAAGTTTGCAGTCCATGATTCCTCAGTTCAAATGCTGCAATTCTAACGTACATCTAATACGTTCAGCTCAACATTCAGAAATACACTTAGGTACACTCAGAATTGTGCTATTGTTTGTCTTGATTTTGCTATGAAATAATCCTCAAATTTTCAGTTTTGGTAAGTTTAATTTACAAGAAAATCCCTCATTTACTTACATAAAACAAGCTTAAGTAAATATCTTTAAACTACTTTCATGTTTTCTTTGTTTTATTAAGATAAAGTAGTGATAAAAATGAATTACAAATTAAATAATTCCTCACAAAAACCTTTTTTCCAGACAGTAGAAGCTTTCAGAGATTTAAGATGAAGGGATTCTACTTCATTAAGCAGCTAAGTCTTGTCAATCTGTTTACACAGAGAACAAATGAAATACAAGAATTAAAATGGTTTAAGAATTCAAGTGAAACAGCTCCGTAAGATGTTACAGAAAGCAATGCCATGGAGCTTTCATTGAAACTTCTATTTATTAAGATGTGACAAATCCTGTTGTCTGGAAAAGTGACCCTAAATCTCAAGGTCCCCAGTCTGGCAGTAGGAATTTCTCCCACTTAGCCATCTGTGGCAAGTATGACCTTGACTGGACTGAAGCCCTTCTCAATGGCACTGAATGACCACAAGGCTTGTGCCAGCTGACTTGTGCCAGCTCTTTGATTGGCACCCACAGGCCAGGTGGATGTGGGAGTCTGGAGCTCTGGACTGTCCTGCCCACAGGTTTAGATATTGGAAGAGAATTAGATCACTTCCCCCTTCCCCTCTGCATGTTAGTCTTTCCTCCATTTCTCAGCACCTCTCTTTAAGAGTTGCATTTAATAACACCCCTGGACGGTTTTTAAAAACATGCTGGTTTAATGTTTCTTTAACAAAACACAAATTCCCATCAGACAGAATTTTATGGCCTTACTGCTTATACAAATGTTGAATTCCCCTCATTATTTCTATTGACCTTGGCTTTACTTAAATCCTGTGGTTGTGCATTAGTGCTTCTGCATAATATAAAATCATTTCCCTTTGGTAAGATTTATACTACACTGCTTTAAAAATGATTGAATATCTCCTTGTTCTTGAAAGAAAGCAAATAAGGTGTCCTTTACCTGACTGTCTGTTCTTATTTGTTTCCAAATTAAACAGTCCTCTGATTATTTGCTTTTATGCTGTAGCGCTTTGCATAGCCCGTGAAGATCATTTGAAGATTAAAGTGGTGGAGTCACACAGAAGATGATGGAAATGGACTGGAGAGAGCTGAGTATGGAGGAGAAAAGTTACAACTGTCCATTCAAGCTCTTTTTCCCTGTATGTTCTTTTGACATAATATTTGTTTCCAAGTGTCAGTGCATGCATGTCCCCTAACCTGAGCAGCAGGTAGCCTCCAGTGAGGAGGGTAGAGAAGCAGGGCAAAGAACATTGGGTCAGGATTTGCAAAACTGGGGAGGGGAGAAAGATCGGCTGCCTGCCTGGGGCAGAAGAATCTAAGGATCTGGTTACCCTGACAAATAAAGGTGGGAACAGATCAACACTGTATGAGATTTTGTTCATCAGAAGTGAGCATGAAATTCAGACAGAAATGTGACTTGTCACCTTGCCTTGCTGGTTGACAACAGTGCTCTTGGCTCTGCATGTTATGAATGCTGTGTCTGCAGTCCACTTTCATTTTGTCTTTTGGGGGCTGGGGCTATTTTTCTTCTCAATTTCTTGAGTTGCTGGGCACTACTGCACTGTCTACTGAAGCAAACTGCACTTACACATCATCTCTGCAAGTTCAGAACCAGCATGGAATTTTCCATTTTGTTAGAAAGTGTGTATTTGTCAAAAACAGCCCATTTCAGTGGAGCACACATGCCAGCTTCCTCAGGAAGAGTTTTGCAGTGCCTAGCTGGAATTTCCACTGAGAACAGCCTGCTTGGTCTTCACGACAGTCTGTCAAGGCACATACTTGGGGTATGAGAGATCCAGAGTCGAGTTCTTGGCTCCAAGAAAGATACCACTGGTGGCGTAAAGCAAAATAGCTCTGAAAGGAGAGACTGAGAGTCTCATAACTGAAGAAAGACAAGAATGTGGCATGAAGGCACTCACACTGGAGAAGAACAAACTTCAGGGCCATAGTCTGAATACAAAATACAGACATCACTGAAATCTGCCACATCTAATGTGCATTCCTTAGACTCCAAGCTGTTGAATTATGGTAGTCCGTTTCAGTTAAAAACATTTTAAAAAATTCAACACCTCCTATAATTCTGAATTATAACCTTCCCCAATATTCCTTGGTAGTGGCCACCATGCACTTTGGGATTTAATGTCTTTTCTGTATAAGAATAGAACACAAGTGAGCAACAAAACAGACCAGTTGAGATTACTCCTCTCTGAGAAGGCAACATTTCAGAAACAGCATACACTGAGAGCCAAGAGCTAGATGTGTTTGTGGTGATAAAACATTTATGTCAGCCTTGATGTTACTAACATTGTCTTTTTAGGTAGGAAGTCTTTGAACCGTGTGTTCCACAAAAAACTGATTTAAATTTAACACAACTTAACGGCATAGCTGCCAATTAATAGTGATGTTGGTTTAGTTTCTTTGAGATGCCCTTAAGAAATGTAGTATGGCTTAATTCATTGTGCCTGTCTCAGTCTGAGTTGGTTGTGCCTGCATGTTTCCAGCTCTTCCAAAAGATAATCCAGTCAGCTCTTCCAACAGCCAACCCATCCAGGGGCCATGATGCTTTTCAAGCTTTTACGATTGTACAGTTCCCAATAAAGTACTGATGACTGTTGTCAAAGCACCACCTGCCTGCACGGAGACTTGTTGCAGCATTTTCGATGTTGCAGGGGGCAGTGTAGCATGGTTCCCAGCTCCATGCTTCCTCTCTTTATCGGAGACACTGAAGGGACTGAACATTTCTCATTACCTTTATGCGTTGAGTCCATTGGCAATAACCATGGGCAGGTGCAAATACCAAGGGGTTTCTGTTAAATTAACAAACACCCTCGGCCTCCACACAGACACCTGGGAAAATCAGATATTTTCCCCAGACACCATGCCAGTCTATACTTCCCCTCTCACAAGCTCTATACCTGACTGTAATCAAAAGGAATGCTTTTGAGGATGAAAAGGAACCAGAATTAATTTGGGAGAATAGAGTGGTGATAAACACATTTTCTACCAATGTTTCTTACATTCCCATCCTCCAGCATGTTTAGCAGTTGGCTTTCCCCCTGCTCCCACCAGATTGTGTTAATCCCCATTAGATAGGTCTCCTCTCAGATACTGTTTCTTGCCTTTCCACATACCATTCAATTTCTCATCAGATCCAAAAGATTTTATCTTCTATGGAAGTGGTGTCTAATCTATGACTGGTCCTTCATACCCTCCCCTGTCAAGCAATCACTGCCCAACTGTGTCTGGGGTCCTGAAGAATCTCATGATCCAGGTGGTAATTCAGCCTAAGAAACCAGATCGAAGGTAAAACCTCAGCTGCTGCCTCTAACTGCCAAGGCTGGGCCTGAGCAAGCCAGATTAAAGCTGTAGAGATGTGAACTAAAGGAAGTTCATAATTTCTACCCTGTTTCCCACCATGATGTCAAACTTCAATCATCTGGTTCCTAACTCAGCTGGGAAAAATGGCAAGTATTCACATCCTCACCAACACTCATGCAAGTGTCACCACCTTGTACAGGCACCATGTACAGGGAAGAAGAACCATCGTGTAGAGTCCCTGCATCAAAACTGCAACTATTGAAGTCTAACAAAGCTAAACAGTTAAAATAGTTGTGTGAACAGAAGGGGATGTCACCTCTTAAATGGAGGAGGATTCATTGTCCAGGGCACCACAAGAAAACAGAAGAGTTCCTTTTTCTGTGAGTTCAAAAAAGGTCACTAAAGATGCATATTTTTTGCCAGATAACATACATTTCCAGGCAGCAGTAGAAGCAGACATGGCTCCACATCAGACACGAGAAACCTGGCTGTTCTTTGGAAGCATGTTTGTCTGCCGGTGCCTGCCACATTTCCCCTTCACTCCTGTGTCCCTCTGACACAAATTCAGCAGCAAAAGACCAGAGGAAAAGCAAAGCAATGAAAACATCCAAAACAATGAAGAACATACACCCGAAAACCAAAGTCCATAGCCTGCCCTTCTGGGCCAGGCTCAGCCCTCCTGCTATCACCACAGCTGGTGGGCCCGGCCACAGCCCCAAGTCTTTCCTCAAGGTGGATGCCGCATACAGGCATGGTCTCTGGCACTGGTGGCCTCCAAGCTGCACCCTGGCCTCAGCTGGGCTGGTGCCAGCCAGCCCTGGCTAACCCCAGCTGGAGACATCACAAGGAGTGGGAATAATGGGTGTCCAAGCCCAGCCCAAGGGTGTTCAGTGTTGCTGGTGCCGTGGCCTTTCCCTTCACATCCCCATTCACCCTGTCTCACCTGCACACCGTTTTTTCTTCCTCCCTGGCCTGTAGGCTGAGTACTTACTTGCAGAGTCAGACCCCAAGCCCAGATGAAACCCCCACACCTCACCGCTCCCACCTTCCTTTTTCCCCTTCCAACACACTACTTGTCAATCAGATACCCAGGCCCAATGTTCTGAATAAACTAATCTCAGTTTGTGTTAATAGTGGTAAATAAGATAAACTAACCCAGATTTCCCCCAGAAATTTGTCTTTCCACATTTCTTATACCTCAGCTGCCTCTCTTGTCTACCACTGGTCCTTACTCTGCACTCTGCATTGCCACTGGATACCCTGCCCACCCATGTGACCTCCTCTGGAATCAACATGAGGATGAGTAGTCAAACACCCCCAAGCAAACAGCCTTTTTAACATTCACTTCTCAATTCAGCCTAAATAGCCCCAAGGTGCCCAGTGAGCACTCCCCAGCAAGACAGGGTTGCTGTTTGGCCTTGGTTGGTGTCTGCTCTCCCCAGCATGCGGCATCCCACCATCCCCGTCTTAGGGTTGTGCATGAGCATGGGGTCAGGATGAACAGAGGCACAGCACAAATGGACATTTGGGCTGCACAGCCAAAATCACCCCTTTCTGCAGAGCAGTGGTTATGGACGTATTTGGTCACCACGGCAGGGAGCTCACCTCTACAGACTCTGTAGGCCAAAATTCAAATGTTCCTACATTTGTGTTCCTACCTACAGCTGTGAAATATCTCTCTTGTTTCTTGTTTTCTACAAGGGACTGAACAATTGTTATTTGGGCCCAGATTTCATTCCACTGTTGGACAATGCACCATAATGACCTGAAGGTGTTCAGGGTTTGGATATTTTTCCGTAGCAAGCCAGATGGACAGAGAATAGTGATTTTTCCTTAAGGATCTCAAAGGGAAAATCAAATTTTATTAAAGATTCCATAGAGAATGATTTCTTCTTTCACATTTTATTGCTCCACTCCACAACAACAAAATATATGAAACTAGCCCAACCACATATCTAGTCATACAAAAGTAATAAAAAGCACATTACAAATAATATATGAGTCAACACAGTGCAATATCATTCATAATACAACTCTAATAATCCCAGAAAAAATGGAATTCCACAGCCTATGAGATTTTCCTGATCTGTGTGTAACAGCAATTGGACTCGTTTTCATCCAGCATTGTCTCTATGAGCTTGAAGCAAAACAATATTAAGTTCAAAGAGGAAGCAGGACTTACTTACTTAGAGTATGTGTCTCTGTATCTACACTTACTGTTGTAAATGAAGAACGATAAACTACACAAAAGTAAATTTAGAATCAAAAGAAAATTAACAGAATAAGGAGGCCTGACGGTAAATCAGCAAGTTTGGCGTTTTTGTAAGTTTGTGCAATAGCCCAACAAAATTGAAATCTGAAAGTGATGGAAAGTGTTCATTTTTGCCATCTGGCAAGTCTGGGGTCCAAAGACAATCCTAGACCTTATTAAAGTCAGTGGTCTGGCTGGATCATCTTCCAGGTATAACAGAAAAGAAATTAGAAGCTCTGAAATGCCTCATGTTTTCTTTGAACCAAGCAGTAAATTGAGACAACTCCTTACTTGACAAGTCTATGCTGCTCATTTCCCATGCTGGCAAAAAAATCACTAATAGGCACAATTTAATGGCTATGCGCCCATGACTGCATTTGAGCAACATCATACGCGACCTGTGGGTTACAAAATCCTGTAGGGAACTGCCTTTAAAAATTGGGAAATGCATGGCAGAGAATGGTGGTTCAGTAAGATGGATACACACCATGAGCACGTGTTTGAGTAGAACTATGTTTAATGTCCAGTTCCATGAACTATTTGCTGATGGTACCAAACTGTGAGGCGCTGTTGACTCTCTCAAGGGACAAGATGCTCTGCAGAATGATCTAGATCGACTGGAGCACTGGGCTATCATTAATGGGATGAAATTTACAAGTCCAAATGCTGGACTCTGCACCTAGGACAGAGTAATGATGGGCATCAGTATAAAGTGGGAAAGGAGTGGCTGGAGAGCAGCACTGCAAGAAGGGATGGGGGATGCTGATTGACAACAGGCTTCATATGGGTCAGCAGTGTGCCCTGGAAGGCAAGAGGGCAAACTGCATCCTGGGGATCATCAAACACAGCATAGCCAGCTGGTCAAAAGAGGTGATTATCCCACTGTATTCAGTGTTGGCACCTTGGATACTGTTTGAGCTCTGGGCCCCACCGTTTAAGAAGGATGTGAAAGTCCTTCAATGTACCCAGATGAGGGCAACAAAGGTGATGAAAGGGGTGTAATGAATGTCCTGTGAGGAGCAGCTAAGGACTTTGGGCTTGTCTAGTTTGGAGAAAAAGAGGCTGAGGGGTGTCCTCATTGCTCTCTACAGCTTCCTGAGAAGGGGAAGCAGAGAGGGAGGTGCTGAGCTCTTCTCCATGGTATCCAGTGAGGACGCACAGGAGCAGTTCAAAGCTGTGCCAGGGGAAGTTCAGACAAGACATTAGGAACCATCTCTTTACTGAGAGGGTGGTCAAACACTGGAACAGGCTTCCTAGAGAGGTGGTCTGTGTCCCAAGCCTGTCAGTGTTTAGGAGGCATTTGGCCAATCCTCTCAATAACATGCTTTAACTTTTGGGCAACCTTGAATTTGTCAAGTAGTTGGACTAGACAATCACTGCAGGTACCTTCCAGTTGAAATAGTCCTGTTCTGTTCTGATGTGTTGTGTTCTCCTCTATGCTACTCTGTGCTATGCTACTCTATGCTATACTATGCTACACTAGACTGTTCTACCCAGTTGGGTGCACCAGTGGGAAGGATGCTCAAGGAACCTACCATGTGCTCTACCAGCAGTGTCCACATCCCCAGGTCGGACATTTTTTGGATGCAGTGATTCAGCATTTAAACACAAAAGCACTGTGAATATTTTTCATTGTCTCATTGCCAACCCAACTTCTGTGGTGGTGCAATGACTTGAAGGGATGAATTCTGGTGCAAACTGCAAGACTGGCTGTTATAGGCAATCAGCTGAATTCCACATCCTTAGTGTAAAGGGAAAAACCTGAAAGACAGAGTCTGAGACCAGAGAGATGAAGGGAAAATAGTAGCAGAAGGCAGGAGCTGAAGGGAAAGTTGAAACGCAGCCAACCTTTGCTGAAAGACAGATCAGTGATCCCTACAACCTCTAAAAACTTCCCAACGTGTTGCTTCAGGCTACAGTTGGATCCAGCAGAGTCCACAGTGTCTGCAGGAGTGACGCAGCTGGACTGAGGCCCATGTGCAGGAGCACGTGGGTGCCAAGCGGGGATGAGGTGGTGGGGGTAGGTGTGGGTAACATTTGTGGCTGGCTGGAGGGCCCCATTTCATTTTTTGTGCCAAGGCCCACACCAACTGTGCTGCAAGACTACCCGGAAAATTATATTTTGAAGCAAGAACAGAGCCTGCTTAATCCTGGTTAATGCAAAGCCTCTGTTAAAAATGATGTGCACATTTTTAAGAGTTTGTTTCAAGCTGACTAAACCATGAAAAAGGGACGTTCATTATTACCATTTCTCTTGAAGCAGATTAATTTCCATTCCCCCTGAAGCAAACCTTAAGGGAGTGAGGAAGAATCACAAGAGCTAATGGGGAAGGCGTCGTCTATGTAACACCACCAAAAATATTCAGTTACTCGGTCCCCACAAAGCCACTGGGTAATTTAAAATAATAAAGCATCAGAAAACAGGGCAGCTTGCTTCTCTGTAATTTAGGAGCATAAAAGGGAACTGATGCTGTAATTACAGACTGAAAAACCAAAAGCCCCATTTTTTAAAGTTTTTTTAGTGGACTTTTTTTTAATTGCTATTAGTTCCTCCAAAGCAGAGGCAGAACCTCCAGTCCAAGGCTTTGTTCAGATTTTAATAGACCAAGAAAAAGCAATATACCCCAAGAGGTGCTGGAGAGAACCCTGGCAGACCAGAAGAGGCTAGTACGCCACAAGGCAGACATCCATGCTGAGACTAGGATTTGCTGCAGGCAGAAGTAAGCAAACAAGAGGAGATTTAGCGTGTCTATGGTATTTTCATCAGGCCATATCAGTATCTTCACAGATCAGCCACTAGAGGCACAGAAATAAGATGATTGATAAAGAAAGGCTGTCGAAGAGACAAAGCCAGAGCTAAGTTAACATGACTTCTGCATTTTTCTTAAAACTACAAATCCTTTGGGTTCTGATGTAGTTAGTAGATATAGTGTGGTTAGTTCTATATGCACAGTGTAGTTAGTTATACGTATGCATATATAGTACAGTTGTTATTCTGCAAAATTAGGCAATTTAAGCTCAAATATTGTATGACCATGGCATCCACGTAAGAGATCAGATGCCACCTCTTCAAACAAAGGGAAGGAAACTCACAGAGGAAGATACTTTTTCAGTGAGTGTTTTAAGGGAAATGAAGAGAGACAACATAACTTCAAGAACAGTGCGTCTTTTCCAATGAAGTTCCTTGTTCCGAGGTAAGAGGAAGCCACTTCCAGCAGCTGTGTGTCTTTTCTTGGCAATTCAGGCTGATGGCGTTGGTCATTGTCCATTCCACTTGTAAGGTCAAAAGAGGTGGTCTCCTCCCTTGCCTTCAGAACACTCTGTCTCCTGCATATGCCAAAACACATTTGCAGGCAAGTTTTCCTACTCTCATTTCCTTTCCTTTGTTGTGCAGGGATTTTAAGCTCTTGGCTTCTAAACTCTCTTTTTATAGGCCTTTTGCCTTTGTTTATTGTCATTTACTTTCTAGTTGTTTTTGTTAAGATGCCTAGTATCCTTCAGGCATGGATGCCCATAAATTCAAATGCATTATTATCATGATAAAGTTGCGTCACTGCTGAGAGCCAGATGGTCAACACAGACCTCTAAATGTAGAGCTAAGTGAGAAGTTGGATGGTATTGATCTCTACAATGAGCAACACAGCAGAAAGTATCTAATCTTGGAGGTGGAAAATATGGAGAGGAGATGTACAAAGCAGTGTTCATGTAAGTTTCTGGTGGCCTGAAAGGTTTATCTTTGAAAACTGGGATGACCATGAAAATCCCTAAAACTTTCCTAGGGAACTGAAATGAATTATATGCTTATAAAACTGTGGTTCTTCTAAACTATTGGGATTAAATTCTAAAACAGGCAGCATGCTTTGACTTGCATCTCAAATGAGCCAACCAGCTTGAGAGAGCAGTGACTGCACTACCACAATTACAGGGAGTTTGCATCTTGCAGCAGCCACCTATGAAATGAAGAGTTCCATGATCAAATCAACCAGGCTGCTCTTCTTTCAACCTTTTCTTTGAATATTCAAATGAAAAGTTTTCACTTCAGAGCTTTGAATAAAAAAAATAATACTCTACGTGTTTCTGTAGATCATTCCTCTCCTGTGACCAGCCCAACTTACAAACAGTCAAAGACATAGCAGTTCTCTTTGTAAGTATGAAAACACTAGTTAGGATCCCTTGTGCACAACCAGGAAAACTTGAAATTGTGCTAATAAATGTAGTACTTCAAAAAGCTGTTCCTTAAGTGCCTACGTTGTTCATGAAGTAAAGGAGATGCCTTGGAAGGCTTCCAGAAGAAAATTCTGATGTCTAATGTAGATGCATAAGATCTCCAAGGAAGGAGATCTTTCTCCAAGAAAGATCTACATCCAAGGAATCTTCTAAAAGCTGCTTCTCTCCATTTACTGTACAGGGAATGTTGTCATCTAAAAGGTATTAGATTTGAAAATTTAGCCACCAGTTACTTTCCAAAGTTAGTTGAGGTGGATCCAACTCATGAACATTTCTCTTTCTATGTAAGCTTTTACTTTAAAGTGCCTCCCATATTAAAATTGCAAAGGTGTTTTTATATATAAGGATGCACCACTCTCCTGTGAAGAAAGCAAACATTATTTCGATTTCTCCCTAAGAAAGCGACTCACAGAAAAAGGACAAAATGGCTTACATTAGATACACAATGCATACTTGAACTCAAGTTGTACCTTGTCCTTCATTTACAGGACTGCAAAGGAATAAAATCTACACCTGTGGTCAAAAGCCACCTGCAAAAGGCTGAAAACACAACTGCTAAAATACATCCTCCAAGCTCATACCAAACTATTTTAGTGAAAAACTACCTCCTACAGACTAAGTTCTACTACCCACAATCTTTCATGTTAATGTGTCTTTTTAATTTATAGTTTGTTAGTCTTATTCAGGTTCCTCTACTTTATGTAAAAATCCATGAATTACCAGTAATTTCTGCCTTCATCCCTTAAATGTTTTATTACAATTTCTTGGCTGGTTTGATTGCTTAGCCTTTTCCAGTTGAAAAATTACAGGTCCTGGTATTTGCTTTGTTTTGTTTGTAAAGTAGATGATGATCTAATAAACAGAAAATCTCACAAGAAAAATCTTCCCTTGGAAAGAAATTCAAACAGTCATGTCTGATTTGTCATAGGTTTTTCCCTGGATATAAATAACATTTATTTTAACCAGTAGGAATCAATGCAACAGATATTAGAGGGCTGATCAAAACCTGTATGATAATGACATTTGAACCCCTGCTGTCGTTCCTTTAATGGAAAGTCCTACTTTCAGTTTTGTTAACCAGGAAACAGGCAGAACTAGATACTTCTTTAAAAGCCACAGCTGCAAAATTTCTACATGACTAAGTCCATTTTCTGTTTTCATTTGTGATTAACATACAGTGTCATTTATGCACACATGGATGCCATGTATCGCCATATTATGGGAGAGAATCATAGAATAAGTAGGGTTGGAAAGGACCTCAAGATCATCTAGTTCCAACCCCCCTGCCATGAGCAGGGACACCTCACATTAAGCCATGTCACAATGACAGTAAGCATCCCTTTTTGCTTAGATGGGAAAAGTTGGAGCACCAGCAGTCCCTCATTTCAGATTTTTAACATAAAAGCAACAGTGTGTTGTTATTAAAACAGATATTAAAAGTGACTGGAAGAAAGCAGTAGCTTCTTCAAGAGAAATGAGAATCATGGCTGATTTTACTGTTTCTCATTCTGTTACATGCAGCTCTCAGGAGTTTGCCTGTAGGTTTCTGGCAGAACCTGCCCATAGATGAAAGTCAAAGGGTCTGTCCTTCTGATTACTATTAACTTCGATGCAAGTCTGGTCAGCTTGCTGTCGCCCTCCCTCCCCCATTGCAAAGGGATCTGAAATGTGCAGTAGATTTCACACTTGAATTGCTCCTTCCCTCTGGACCACTGCTTCTGAGTGGGTCCTACTGAAGTGTAGCTAGAAGCTGGAAGAATTGGAGGTCTATGGTCCTGCCTCTGATCTGGTTAAACTCACATAAAGTTCATCAGGGTTAAATTTATTATAAATATTTTGGGGTAAGATAATTTGGGCCACATTAACTGACTCTTCTGCCATATTTCCCCATTCTACTGAAGTACAATTCAGTTATTCATCTGTGTTAATTAATGAACCTTCAAGAGCCAAAGCATTAGTACATCATTTATTCCTTGCTGCCAGGAAAATTATACAAGGGACTTTGTATTCATTGCTCTGCTGCCAGAAGAACTGTACCAAAGAAACGGAAAATCAGGAAAAGACAGACTGCTCATTCTGTAAAAGCATCGAAGGCATAAATCAGACTTTCCTTATCACCTCCTTGAACAAAAACACACAGCCCTGATGGTCAAGAGGGAGATTTCAACAAACAAATCTCATACAAACTGCCAACTCATTTGGGAAAAAAAGGAGTCCTTCCCAGGGTACTTTTCTTTCTTATCTGGTATCAGAGCTTTATAACTGCTCTGTTCTTTTAACCACAAGACTCCTTAATGAAGACTACTCGGCAATGGCTACATCACAGCTTTGAGATAATATCCCCAGCTGTGATTTAACAAGGGAAAATACCTCCCTCCTGCAAAGATAAACAATATGAAACTTTCCCAGCAGTATCTGTTCCAGTCTGGTGAAGAGGGCATAGTTCAGTGCCCAAGACACTGCTCCTCTGCTGCAACCACCTCTCCAATGCAGCCGCTAAGCTGAGCACACAGTGCCCAAGGTGGTCAGAAAGCTTCCCTTTATACCCAACAGACAACATTTAGGTGAGTTCATTTAATTGTTCTCATCTAACCATTCTTAAACAGTGGTTGGTTGTATTTTTATATTACTCTAAATGGCCTGTTTGTTTAATACACACCTCTTCCGCCCATTTGTCACTGCAAAATTAATCAAATTGAGAACGCTTACACATTTATTAATACATTCATTCTTATTCAGCAAAGCTATCTATTTATCAGAGTAACCTATTTTCTCATATGGAATGGTCTTATCCATCCACATGAGGAGCCCTAAGAGATAGTGAAACATAATTAATGTAGAGGTTTATGAATTCATTACATAAAATTCTTGCCTGTCAAGAAAAGTTCACTCCCATTCTAAGATGTGTATTTCTGTCTCCCTTGTCTCCAGATAAGGGAAAAAGATAGTATTTGATGTGAGAAAGTTTTGCTTTTATGTCCAAGTGATGACTTGAATAAATAAATATATGGGTCGTTCCTCAAGAAAACAGTTTCTCCAACAAGATTGTGTAGTATTTGGAAAGTACCCAAGTAAGATCTTCCTAAAACTGTCTGGTTTTCTGGTGGTTTTGTCCTCAAACAAAACAGATGTGCTCAGGTTTTGCTGTCCTCTGCCAGAGCAGGCACAAGTACTGTGGTAAAGAAAAAAAAATCTGGTAACCAAGCCTTTGATATAGAAAAACCACACGGAGTTGAGTCATAAACTGTGGACACAAGACAACTAATTATGGGTTATGTTAGGCATGGGGAACAGGTTAACTGCTACATAATTACAATTGAGATTGCTGTGGACACAGTCAAGGAAACCCAGTTAATAGAAAGAAGCAAATGAAAGTATCTTGGTATCTATGAGGGAAAACAAGTCCTTTCTGTTTTCTTTAGCTTCTTCGGTGATTTCAGACGTTCTTGATGCTTTACCGCTACGTAAGTTTATGCTTATGAAGCCTAAACAGGGGTTTCTATTTCATGCTGTGCTATTTTTCATGAGAACAGCAGGGAAGGAGTTACTGAAGGTTTCTTTAATAAGTGCCCTGCACAGGCTGCATTGCCCATTGAGTGAAACTCCAGATACAAGTAACACCATACAAACTGGAAATATGTGAAACAGCAATTCCTGTGAAACAGATCATCAAGTGGTGGAAGGGAGATGGGTGGTCATACCAAAAGGGTTGTCCAAGGGCTATGGGGAAAGGAGGAGCAGTGGAAATGGGACTCACTGGAGGACGCTATGGGCAGCAGAGCCCTGCGGCTGCCCGGCTGTCTGCTCCAGGGCCACCTTTTCTGGATAAAACCTTCTTCTGACAACAACAAAGGAGCAAGAAAAGTGAGGTGACAGTCCAGACAGACTGCATCCACAAGGCTTCCCTGAAGGCTTGACTCAGACCCGTTTGCAGGCTTCCCCGTTCCCTCCTGGCTTGGTGGAAACTTTTATCCTGGTTCCTTGAACTCATCCTCCAAAAGAACACACCATTTCTGAGTATACACCTATATATAGCCTCCTTCTGCAGTGCCACCTCATCGTCGAGAGGCTGTTTCCCGTTGACACCACCTAAATGTGGTATTGAAGTTTGAGGCTGAGGTGATGGATCTCCACCTGAATAAGTAGGCAGGCAGCCAAATGGACATCCAGTTTGCTTAACCTTACTGTGGCGTCATGACTTGAACAGTGAAGTTGCAGGCAAACACTGTGGCTCTTTGGGTTTCTCTGTTTGCCACAATGACTCTGCTTCTGGTGCCATTGCGGGGATGCCGTGGGTAAGCCCGGGTGCTGTGGTGCATGTCAGCAGCCACCAGCACAGGACATCCCTCTGTCCCACCAGGCATTTCCTTCCAGCTCTGTGGCTGGGGCATATGCTTGTGCAAGAGACCCAGGTGTGCTCCTGGTCTTTCAGCCATGCAGGCACTCATCCTGGGTTTGATCTGAAGCTGTAAAGACACAGGTCTCCTCTTCAGATCATCAAGGAGGATGTCACAATGTCCTGGAGATTTGCCATGCAAATGTTCAGTTCCTGGGTCCTTTATGTACTGGAGAAGGTGTTTTTGTTTAAAGCACACAGGCATCAATATATTTACAGAAGTTCATCATTTGGGAAATTTTCAATGTGTATAAATCCATTTAGCATCTCACAAGCCTCCACAGTTTTTACTACTGAAAACAACTTAGTCATCAGTAGACTAATTGCTGGCTGCCTGCTTCCTCCTGCAGATTGTCAGTGCCTGAGATACCCCTGGTCCCACAAATGATCCCTGGCTTTACACCACAATTAATTTCTTTTCTGCGCTAAGAAATAGACTTCCCCCTCTGTAATCATTTCCAAGTCTTGGCCAAGACTTTGTTCCTTGTCTTATGCTTACTTCTACACCAGTCATTTGCACAGTGGATATTTAGAGTTTCTATTAAAAAATTATGAAGAGCTCTTTTGAACACTAATGTAAATGGTGTTTTCCAGATCACCTTTTCTGCTGCTCACCTACAGGCCATACTATTCCAGACACTGAGAAATTGCTGCTCCCCACTCACCAAACCTATGATTTAGAAATACAGAAGCACTTGTGATTCTCTCCACACAAAGAAACATGCTGTCTCAAGACCTCAACTGTGAGTTATGAGCATGTAGAGTTTCACAGCCACTGTGTATTAGAAATAACAACTAATTACAAAACTGCAAACTGAAACATAATTACTAAGGAAGAGTATTTAAATGACACCATAGTTTATTTTGACAGATGGGCCTGTCTTGGAAATGAAGGATTACCCACAGGAGAAATAAAGGTTCTCAAGTTGCTTTTTGATCTAAAGGCAATTTCTATACTTTTCTTTTTATCACCTTCTTTGAAGGGAATCATGACTCAGAGAGGCACAGGGTTAAGGGCACAATGAACATTAAAGGCTCCTGTCACTGCAGCAAGACTCTGGAAAAGATTTTCAGAGACTCCAAATCTATGATATTTTTTTCTGCTGTTTCTCCTGGCAGTGGTGTGATAGGATTTAAAGCAAATTTGGGCCCTGATGGATGAAAATTGCTGCTCCTGGAGAAAAAATAGAAGAGATGATTTTAGAAAGCCTTTATATATCACCAAGCAAGGACCACATACATCAAGATTTGGGGATCCATTTCCAAGTAATCTGACTAGAAAAAAACAGGGGAAAAGGTGAAAGAAAACCAAGAAAGCCAGTACTCTGGGGCACCTGGGAGATGTTAGTTTATTCAGGCTACTTACTATACAAGAAGGGGAAAACAACAGTGTAGTTTTGGTGATTGCTATGGTTATTTCTACAGCTCAAGTACCTGCCTATCTGTGTATCCATCTGGGGTTTGCTGGGCAAGTTATTCAACTTTTTGAGATGTGTATATGGTTGAGTGTCATTCCAAGAGCTTTTGCCAGGAGAAGAGCAGTGCAGATCTTGAAATGCCACTCAACCATATACACACACTTTTTATTTCATTATTTTAGGGCCCTGAGGCAGTTTATAGGCCATTCCATGTCCTGACTGAACTAGTGCATGCTAACACATTGGTGTCAACTGACATGGACATCCGTCCCTAGACATCTAAAAATGAACTCCTAGGTTTATGCCATGGACCAGCTCTCCCCTGACAGTTCACAGAAGTGAAATTGGAAGATTCATATCCACTTAAGAAATCCTCATACATTTGACATTCAAGTTAATGAGAATACCTCTGGCACTGTCTAATGCACAAGCATTGTCCGCATTGTCCTTTTATTTTTCTTTAACTTTCAAGTTTCTCTCCTTTTACAGTCTTATTTTGGTTGCAGGCACCCATTTCCTTCATGTCCAATTTAGGTATGAGCCACTTTCCCAGAATTAAAATGAAGGCATGAGTAAGGAAAATGGCATGCAGAGTATGAGCTCTGGTGAGCAGTAGATGCCCTCCATTACTACCAGTGAAACCTTATTATCAACATGATGAGCCAGCTCAGAGCTGCCATTAAGGCAGCTTTATTTTGCCACAGGAGGAAATAATCTATCATTTTTAAAACTGAGTTTCAACTTTATAGACTCAACACCAAGAAGTATTTATTTGGGCTGGACACATGGCAGGACCATTCATCTATGTAGCATAGGTGTCTCACAGAGCATAGCTCAATCATGAGGCCTTCTCCAAAACCTCTGGAAATCAGCAGGATTGACTTCAGCAGGGTTTCTGACCTCAACACAAGCGTGCCCGCGTGACTGGCAATGCTACAGCAATAATTCTAACCAATTTTATCATCAGGTCCCACATATGCCTGATGGCCTTTTCTGTAAAGTAAAATAAAATAGTGGCAAATGTTGAATCAGTGAAGCTAAACTGTAATTTCTCAGGAAGCTGAAAACTGCGTGCATACAGAAGCTTTGGGGCCAAATTACTTTTTCTTCCCATCTTGCAGTAATATGTATATTGTGTTGAAATTTGAAAACAAGGAGTGAGTATGCATTTAAAAAAGGTCCACATTCTTTTTTCCAAATGCATTTTCTTATTTACTAAAACAAATGGGTAAAACTATCATCAGGAAAACATTGTTACATGACCATTGCCCAAAGTGTATTCTTAACACTGGATCATAATTCCTTTTCTTTCCATTCCTTAAAAGTTCATTCAGTTCTAACTTCTACAGTAATGTTTATCTAGAGTACCTAATTATATAGTGCAACCTGCATCTGGAGTGCTGGTTCAAGGTTATTATAGTTCTCCACAGACATAACAAAAATACTATGTTAAACTTATCCATTGAGGAAAAATGACTGAATTTTACCACTGATAGAAGCATATGGATGTAAAATAAAATTATTAGAACTTTAGAAACATAACAGTGCTGTCCACCAAGAAGAACTTCCTTCGTGACACTTGCTGTCACAGAAGTATCTCATTTTTGTTTCTGCTGCAGACATAAAATCGGACAAATTTAAACTAAATGTATTAGATGTTTAAAGTGACATATTATAGTGACAGGCAAATAAGAAAAGTGGATTTTATGAATGCTTGTCAGTACATGTGCCTTGTTAGGAAGATTTTATAAGATTTATGAAATCTGAATAATGGAGTAGGAATAATTAATAATTTAATAGTTTTCCAGTACTCAAGATCTGAAAAAGAAGCTTCTACTTAATCTATATCCTAGTGATTATACGCAGAGCACCATTACTTTTACTACAAAGAAGAAAACTTTTTCTTTGGCAGCAGTAAAAGGAAAGTGGGTAGATAAAACAAACTCTTTAATTCATATGTCCTTACTCATAGGTTTCCCGTCAAGCATGGTTTCTTCTTTATTTAGAATCAATACTAAGTAAGGAAAGGATAAATATATAAATCGCAAAACTCTTTCTGTGGGTGTATTGGTAGCCAAAGTAAATTGTCTGAGGTTTGGAGAGACCATGAGCTTGTTCTGTATTTGCTCTAAAATTCAGCAGTGATGAAGAAATATTTTGTTTCAATCCCTAGAATGAGAGCTGTGAGCCCTGCCGTGTTTATGACACGCAGCATTCCAGATAGATGCCTTACTGCTCACTTCCATAGTATTCCCAGTCTCTGTAGAGAGGGTAAGGTCTCATACACAGACAAAAATGGGAAGTCAGGAGCCTCTGGCTGGGGCCCAATTACTGCTTCTGCCATGCCAAGTGAGTGCAAGGCAAGAACCCTATAGGACCCTCTCCTAACGGATTTATACTGTGGAAGCCAAATCCTGCTGACAACTTGGGCAGCTACTCAAGTGCAAAGATAAAAGTAGTATCTTTAAAGTCAGAAATGAACTTTAAGATAAAGAACATGATTAATTATTTTACTGACAGTGGAATAAATTAATTCCACTCATACCAGCCCCCTGCAAAAGATTTCACTGTTACCAGGCAAGTCACTTCCCCTTTCCCTATGTCAGTGTCTTTACGTGAAATGGAAGCAGCAAAACACACTGGTGATGATGTGGAAGTTCACATTTTTGGCACATCCTGAGTACTTCAGAAAAAGGGGAGTCAGAAGTGCAGAAACTCTGATTTATCTTTTTTTCATGATGCTTCTGGTTAGTTGCTCAGGTAAGTCAGTCCTCAGATAATGAAGTCAGCTGGGAGAAATCACAAGTTTATTAAAGTTATGATTTAATATTACTTGAAAGCTCCTCGGGCTTTAAAAGTGTGCCAAGATTTTTTTTTTTATTCTTCTTAATGATCAGAAAAAGCCTTCACTTTTATCTAGGTAAAAAATAGTATCAATATTAAAAGAAGTTTGGGAACATGGGAAATGCTTCTTCTAGGTACTTGAAGCAAAGTAGTTTAAAAATTAGGAAAGTATGAAATACATGTGTATGGCATAGGTACTTCTGTGCAGCAGGCCTCACTAAAGCTGTGAAATTCTTAAATCCACAATCACTTAAAGTCCTACTCAACACCATCTCATGCAACACCATCTGGGCAGATAAGCCTGGTCAAGTCACTGAATAAAACTCCTTCACCCTTTGTGAAAGGTTTCAACCTGCAAGAGGTTAAACAGAATGCCCAAACACCTGGATGCAGCCACCTAGCATGGTCTCAATAAAAACTACCAGAAACGGATCAATATCCTGAAGAATTATTCCTTGCATATGTTACTGTACAGTTTGACCAAACCAATTTCCTCCCTCCTTGCCTCCTTTCCTTCCTACCTCCCTCTTTTCTTTTCTCCCTTCCTTTCCTCCCTCCCTCCTTTTCTTCTTCCCTCCTTTTGTTCCTTCTTCCCTCCCTCCCTCCCTCTCTCTTTTCTTTTCTCCCTTCCTTTCCTCCCTCCCTCCTTTCCTCCTTTTGGTCCTTCCTCCCTTCCTTCCTTTCTCCCTCCCTTCCTTCCTTCTTTCCCTCCTCATTCCTTCCCTCCCTCCCTCCTTCCTCACTCCCTCACTCCCTTACTCCTTTTTCATCTCCTTCCCTTCCTTCCGCCTTTTCCAGAAACGGCAAGAAAATGATCTGAGCACTCCAGATGAGCATGACAAAGGCAGGGAGAGGCTTTACTGGCTTGGCTCCAAAGGAATGAAATTACTTTGAGGAATTTTCAAATTTTGCACAAAATTAGGTGGATGCCAACCCACATGTTCAGATTTGGTTCACATGAAAATTACTGTCACAGGAGATGTGGAAGGGCAAATGATGAGACAACCAGCTCCTGGCTCTTGCGTCCAGCAATGACAAAAACCTGACAGGAAGTGGTAACATAAAGGGGGCTATCTGGGATTACAAGCTGCCATCATGCTGCAGCGTTTCTGTTGTGGGTCTAGTCAGAACTGAAAACCAGAGCATATGTTATGCAGGACAGAAAGTTCAAACAAATGTAGTTCTGAAGTCATTGGGTTTCAGGGGGACTAACACCGAGTTTGTAAGAGAATCACTTCTTTAGGAGAAACACTGCTGGTAAAGGAATGGAGATGACATGAAAGCAGTGTCAGGGCAGCTGGGATGGTAGTATGGGTTGCACAAATCTTAGTGACATGGCTCGAGCATTTGATTGCAAGGTGTTGGAAGAACACTGCAGAAAATCTCTGCCAGATTTCTTCTGGAATAAACATATGAAACAATTTATCATTTCAGAGTGGAAAGTCTGGAAGACAGTAACAACCTTTCCAACCTTGTTTTCATTATTTATTTGAACTTTTAGAAACATTAGGAAAGGTATTTGCTCTCCACACTACAGCTCACTGTATCCAGAACAGGGCAAATAAAGATGATGCTTTAGGTATGAAACAATACTAACAGTGGTATCTTGTGCTGAATAGTAGAAGACTTTAAAGCCCTGCAGGTCATAGGTGCAAAAAAGAAAGAGAAAAGCAGAAAGAGCTGCAGTAGCAAGATTGGCAGCCAAAGGAAATCTGGGGCCATTGGTCTCTTCGTGCCTGGGATACAGTAAGTAGATTTCTCAGAGCTGAGGAAGAGCCTAATTATAAATGCCAGGAATGAAAGGAAAGTGTACAGCCCAGACACAGAGCATGGCTTGCGGACACAGGCCAGGCTGGAGCAGGCAGAATGCAGGAGCTAGGGACGCATTTGTCAGTGTAAGTGGATACATGAGAGAAAACGTTTCAGATCGTTAGTCCAAAGAAGGTGGAGATTTTCACCTCCGCCAAATAAATCATAGGAGACCTTGGGGTGAGATCATTATTTACCTAGAGGGTGGGGTAGGACCTCGACCAAGCAGGGTGCTTTCAGCCTGGAGCTCCATCCACAGAAAGGTCACCACAAAGCCAAGTGGGGAAAGAAACAGCAGAAGAACTGAGGCCAGACAGGCCCAACTTTGATAAAATCCAGAGATACCCCACATTTTTCCAGACTTTCATCAAGGCTATTATAGACACAATTGTGAGAACTGGGGAAATTGCTGCTACAAGAAGATGCTTTTGCTGAGCCCAAGTTGAAGGAAAACAGCAATAAAATTTCTTTTTAAATCCTTTGTTCCACTCACAGTACAGAAATCAGGAAAAGCTGAAGCAATTGACCTAATGCAGTATGCTGACAGGAGCTCCTCTTAGTCTGAGTGAATCCCCTACAATTCACACACTGAATTAGCCATCACTATTTTTTCCATAACAAGGAAAGTGATTTTTCATATGAGATTTTCGGATGAGATAAATGCTCACATGACAGCAAAATACTTCCAAGTACACTAGGAAGGATGAACAGAAGAGCTTCTTGTCTCACACTGCAGAGCTCTTCCAGGCCTCCCTGCCAAGCCAGCAGAGTGCAATGGATGTGACGCTCCTTTGCAAGTTGCACTTCAGTGTCTATCTGGCTGGTTTTAGTGTGCATTCCCTACTTCCTCTTTACACCTATGGCCAAAAGCTCCTGTGGAATTCCTCTGACAACAAAACTGAAAAAAAAAACAGGAAAGGGATGAGACACCAGCTTTTTGTTTTCAATGTTTTTCTATTTCCAATATTAACAAAGTACAATGAGAACCATGGGTCCCAAAGAAGTAATGTACATGACAAATTCTGTTCTAGTTCAACTGATTTACTGTGGAAAATTTGCCCCAATTCTTTGCTCCGTTTTGAGTTCCACTACCAAAAAAAAAAACCAAACAAACAAAACCAAACCAAATTTGAATTTGTTTTTTCAATTTCAAATGCTTGAGAAGTTTTCACTTGGAAAACACCACGCAAACAATAAAGCATGTGGGTGTGTTGGCAACCTGCTTGGCTTTATGGAGCAACATGTATATTTTTGCTGGGGAGAAAGAAGTTCCTGTGTTTTTCTTCCAATATACCATTGCTTTAGTGGGAGTCAGAAGTGAAGTGAAACCATTGTGTTAACCAAGAGGATACCAAGATGATAGTGTTCTTCAGTTGTTCCCAGCACTAATACCCACTTGAAAGCAGCAAGGAGACCTTATTTCCTTTTGGGGGGTTTATTTTAGCATTTGAAATATGGCAGATAGCATAATTGGATTTTAAATATCTGATCCAAATTTATTTCAGGGGATTGAGTCAAAACAAATACAAATTCAAGCTTGCCTGGTGCATTTAAAAATTGGCAGCACGCGCGTTTCAGGACCTCACCAATTACAGCACTTCACTTCTTCTGAAATAGTTGGCTGCATATTATTTCTATCTAAAACCTTGTCCCACACTTTCAGGCTTAGTTGCGGGTTCTTAAGTGTTTGTTCTATTATTCAATCGTATTATAAAATGAACCACATTTTCCAATAGCTACTTCATGTTTCCTATTTCATTTTTAATTGCGGCATTTCTTCAAACATCAGCTGTCCCACAGGATTTCATTTTTGGACCACTTCTGCAAGCCACTAAAAATGATGAATTCTTAAAGCTTGCAATCTGAGCTCTGTTTAAGCCCACATACCAAAATCTTAGCCAAAACCATGTCAAAAGAAGCCAAAACCAACCCCACACCACTTCCTAGGTCTAAGTTGCATAACGAATAGGTCTGTACCCTCCCATAAAAAAATAAACCCCCCTAGCCTCTTGCATTTTTCATGGACAGAGGGTTGCCTCAGAATCCATGATGCACTAATACTGTCTTGCACCATGTAAACATGAGCCTTCTGTCAGTTGTCCTCTGATTTCCGGTGATCTGATGACATTGTCACTCAAATACAGGGAAATAGAGTTTGTGATTTCACCGGCTAAACCACCTTTTCATCTTTATTTTCATTTCGGAATGGCTGAAACCGTCCAGACGCTGCTGGTGCTTGTTGCCCCATGCTCATTTGTCCCCTTAAGGACCCTTCTCTGTCCTGTGTTGCAACCACTAGGACATCCCACGCTCTCTCAGATAAGTATATGGGTCTTTCAGTGTGGCCCTAAAGAATTTAAAGAAGAATCTCAGGCCAGTAATCCAGCTTCCCGAGGAAAAGACAGATCATTATTACAAAGTCCACATGTGAAGAAAACAATCAATCACTATCTTCTGGTGGAACGACAAAAAGGGATGAGGTTGCTGCCATATGACTTCTGGTGGCTAGGATCCAAGCAATCATCACATCTCAAGCAGGTCAAAAAGGACAGGCACTTTCAGATACATCTTTTGTCACCATACTTTTTGTAACTTCTTGTTACACCACCAAAATTATCCAACTTGATTATTTCATGTATTTTATGTTTTAAAGCACTTTGAGTGGAATTACTTCTACCTAATTTCTCCCCAAATGTTTTTGCTCTGGGACCAAAGCAATGAGTTTATCCATGGGGTGCATCTGAAAACAGTCTAACCAACAACTGCTGCCCTGTATGCTGTCGAGCAGCACATAGGGGCATGCAGGGAGCAGTAAGATGGTGGCAGTGCTTCCCAGCAGTTACTGGCTCTGCCACCTCCAGTGTCTTCGTGTCTACTGAACAGCATATTTCTGGCTCCAAGGTTGCTACTGTTATTATTCTGTGACATGAAGCCCATGTTTTGGTGGCATCCCCTGCATCCAGGCTGTGGAGCTCTTCTCAGCACTGGAAGGAGAGAAACTGGGGAGGTCTGTTGAAGCTCTAATAGCTGTCCAACCTTGTCCACTATAGCAAAGCAAAAGCAGGCCCAGTTTTTCTTGAGCAAGCTGAGTTTGCAGTTCATGTTTCCATATAGCACTTGAGACCCTTAGCCCATGTCTTGACCACTTTTCCACAACATGTTTATAAGCTGCTTAAATTTCCCTTCTGTTACGCAGTTGCTCACAAAGCTTATCTCCTTCCTGCCTCATTTAGGACAAGAACCATCAGACCTTTCAGGAAGGCAAATCAAAGCAAGATGAGGCTGTGTGTTTTGCTTTCACACTGGTGAGAAACCACAAATATTTCTTCCTACACCATAATGAAGAACGTGGTATCATTGCTAGAAGAAAGGCTCCAGCTATATCCTCCTTTCTCCCATTTAGATATGCCTCTTTTGGGAACTGTAGTCCACAAACAGTATGTGAATAAAGGTGTCTGTAAGGCATGAAAGGAATGTCTCAACGTACATTAAAAAAAGGTATGTCCATGAATCTAAGAAGCAAGCAGATCCATGTGAACATCCTTGTCCCTCAGTAAGGAATCTCTAGAGTCCTTCATCTTGGGAGACTCCTGGAGAAAGCTTGTAAATGTAAGATGTAGAAAGAACATTGCAAAGTATAGAGAAGCGCAGTTAAAGGTGGACCTACTCTCTAGTTCAGCAGTTCATAAATCTTTAATGTATAGCTCCTTTCAACAGGCCTCAGCAGTCTTCGTGACCTTCACTTATTTACAATTCCACATCAGAGAAGCGTTACAGCAACCTTATTTTGGGTGGCCAAAATGATGATGATTGTGACAGATTTGCATCTGGCAGAAAAGGTTTTGCCTTGACATGAGCATAAAGATTTTTCTTGGCCAGAGTTGCTCCTGGAGAGTACAGGTACACAACTAGAATGTGCTGAGTGCTGTGTTACATCATCCTGCAAGTGTCAGTCATGCTTTCTCAAGGAAGAATGCTGGTATTAATTCTGCCAGCTCTTCTGGCCGCCTTCCCTACCCAATTCAGCCTGTCTGGCATGAGTGGTGAGATTTCAGCCAGGGCTTAAGCTCATTAAAGTGGTCTATCACTCATCATCCATGTCAGAAATGACAGTGATGTAGAAGCTGAAAGTCATCAGTGAATTGGATGCACCAAAATCAATGATCCTCCCTAATCTTTCCAGTGTCTTTATCCAAAAGCTAAGCCAGAATCAAGTGGATATAAATTAATAGAGGAATGCAAATAGATTCTAGATTATAGATCCCTGTTAATCTTCTTTCCCAAAAGAAACACTGGAACTGCAGACCGTTATCACAGGTACTGTCCTAAGATTTCCTCACTTTTACAGATAGACACAGTACTTCTATGTGGACTTCTAAATACAGGTGCAATGCCACACACTACTGTCTTCTATAATGGATGGCATATACTAGTACTCAGTAGAATTATTCTACCATGCTTATTCACTTTTTAATTATCAATAGTCCAAAGTTTGTTATGAGCTGTGTGCATGCATCTGTACCTGGTTGAGTGTTGGAAATGAAAGCAAGAAAGTGAATTCCAGGTAGAGCCATTCTGTGTGCAGCTATGCAGAAGGATATTAAATTAAGTTTACAGTTAGTATCTGTAATTTTGGTGCTATTTAACAACTGAGAGCCTGTCTTGCAGCTAACTTTCTTTATATGAAGGGGGGTTTGTTGAAGGAAAGAATTTAAGGTGCTTCAAAAAGCCATTTCCAATTCCAAAGCAATTTTTAAGATTTTTTGAAAAGCCAACAAAATCCTCTCAGCAATTCCTCTATGTGGAATCATACTGTCAGCATGGAGGGGTCACTGACAGGCCCAGAAATTGTATGTAGAGAAAGTAAGACCAGACTGTCACCTTCTGCATGGACCAGCTTTCGAAGGGAACATGAGAAGCAATCTGAAAGTAAATGTGACAGGTATTTTTTAGATGCAGACAAATGGCAACTCTCAGCAACTCAGTCCTGATGGTCACAAATCACATGTGCCCATTCAAAAGTCTTTTCTTTTCTTGTTTTTCTTTTCTCCCTTGACACCTTCATGACCTTTTTCTGCTTTATTCCCTCTAGTCCTTTCATATCTGAAAGCTTCCCTTTCCTGTGTCTGCATAGGAGTTCAATTTTCAAATGCTATTCAACATAACACTAAACTTTCTGTTCCCCTCCGCAGTCTGACATTTCTGTTTCTTGTTCCCAGTTTCCTTTTTCTTTTCCTCCATGTACATGATCCAGCTTCTCCAAACCAGTTCTGTGCCTAGTGAGCCTGCTTCCCATCACCTTTCCTACTTGGTGCCTTTGTTTTAATCTTTCCTTACTTCCAATCAGTTTTCACTAATTCCCATTCCTAACCCTTTCCTTAGGCTGCTAAATCATCTCTCCATCTTCAGTCTCTCTTCAACCAGACTGGCTTCTCATCTGATTTATTTTGCAACTAGCTCCTCATCTCAATAGGTCTAAGGGTGACCTGTGTCCTTGCACTCATCCTAACTTGTGGCTTTTCATCTAGTTAGCATGAGTTTCTTCATCTCTGCCTTTGTTCTGTCATGAACTTGCCGGTCTCAGAGTTTTTCATATTGTCCCTCTTCTTCCTTACTGATTTTAGATTATGGTCTCCTTGTCCAACCAGTTTCATATTCTTTTTGACAAAACCCACCAACTCCCATGCTTTTCCAGCTCAGTCTCTTGGTCCTCTCTGGCCACACATCCAAGGTCTTGGTCTTTTCTTACTTGGACTCAAGTTAGATGATTTCTTGCTCTCTGTTGGTCTGGCAGTGTGTGGGCACAGAAGACCCAAGTCATAAGCCAGATTGCTGTGATTTTTAAAAGCAAATCCAGGGTTGGTAAGGATGCAGAAGGCTCATGTCACTCTATGGAGATAATGCAGTTGGCATGCAAGAGATAGCACATGCTCAAGACAGAAATTCTGAGGCACTTATGTGCCAAACTCTGCCATATTACTAATGAATAGGGTTTAAAACCCAGCCAAATATGGGCAAATGTCTATGTGTCTGGCACCAGGGTGCCTCCAGCCTGCCAACCTTCAAGTCAAAGCATGGAGAAGCTAGCATTTCCAAAAGAGAATTCTTACAACCAATTCATTAATGTTAGCAAAACAATGCCTTTTTTCTTAATCTTTTTTCTGGGAAATAGCATAACCATTTTTGCAGAAACTTTCCAAAAGAAATCTAAACAGAGGCAGTCACCCAGCAGAAAAATTCACAAAGTTATAAATAACCAGAATTAGGATTTATAATTAGAAGCATTGAGCAAATTTCTAGTATTGGGTGGCACAGTATCAATAACAACCATTTTTATTACTGTAGCCCCCAAAATGCTGCTCAGGGACCATAGCTCCACTGCATTAAATGTGTACAAGCACAGAGCAGGGATATGTATTCAATATTGTTGTCCCAAAGAGCGTATAACTTGATTTTTAGACAACAGAAATGAGATAAATCCAGACACATGCAGAGTGCAAGGAAACAGTTGGAAAATACTATTTGGTGTGACTGGCAAATCATCTCAAGGTACAATCTGTTTATGTATTGCCAAGTATTTCATAGGTGTTGGGAAAAATAAGAGTTTTTAAGGAAAATGAGACTTCATCAGGTGATGAAGGGGTAATTCTGCAGATACTTACAGAGGAACAGGAAAAAAGGCACACAGAAATGTAAGTAAAACTAATCAGCCATGCTATGGGCCTCCAGGCAGATGACATCCAGTCATGAGAAAAGGCCAGCAAGCAAAGGAAGAGTGGACTGGAAAGCAAGCCAGAGTCAAGGATGGCACCCAAGCGGTTCCCCTAATTATTGGGACTGCCACATGTGCCCATCTCTGTGCAGAGAGCGGACTGTATAACTTATGGACCATTATTCCCCTATCACCTTCTTGCCACCACAAACGAAGAAACAGGCAGCCTGCTTCCACTGCCTTGTGCTGGGGAAGGATGATTATCTTCTGACACCCGTTTCTTTGTGCCCCAAGAGATTGGTTGGAGGTGAAACAGAACTCATAGATACCTCTAATTAAAGGGGGGAGGGGAGGGGGGGGGGCAGCTAGAGGTGGCCTTACCATCTTGATTTCAAATCTCCACCACCCCCAGTGCTGCTCTTCAGCTTCCTCGGCTGCACAGGGAGGGGCTGCAGCCCCGGGTGTTTTGTGCAGATGGCGGGTGCTGAGGGCTGTGAAGGTTCATTCCCCTTTCCCACACAGAGGGCTGCAAAACAGCAGGGAAAACCCCACGGTTCCACCCTGGGTGGACAGGACCTCCCGTGAGATGGGTCAGGCCTACACACCCGGAGCGTGAGTGCGGCCGTAGGAGAGCCCTGGGCATGTGAGGGCAGAGCCCGGCGCTTTGGCAGCCGGGCCAACAGCCGGCACGGCGCGGGACTGCCCGCGGGGCGCGGCGGGAGCGTGCGCTGTGACTGCCACCTGCTGGGCACGGCACGGCGCGCTGCGGAGCGGCCCCGCAAGGCCCCCGCCCGCCATCGCCCGTACCGCCCGTCATTGCCCACCATCGCTCCTCATTGCCTGCCCCCGCCCGCCATTGCCCCGTACAGCCCCCCCCCCCAGCCATCGCTCCACACTTGCCGCGGCAGGGGTGGGCAGCAGATCCACCTCAGTCACCCGGCAAGGCTGGCTGACTGAGGCCACCATGAGTTACAGGGAGCAGCGTTAACGGCACATTTTGCAGAGGGGCAGCGGCAGTGGAGATCGCACCTCAAGCAGGATGCATCCCAGCTACTGGTCCCTGTGAGGTGCTGAGGCAAGGGGTCAAGAGCCTTCCTGCCGCTTGAGCCACTCTGGTCCCTCTGCCTCAGCCCTCAGGCCAAGCTCTGAGCTGCCCTCACACACACCCGCATGCCCGTGGCTTCTGCTACTTGGCTCCTTTTAGCACTTGCAGATGGCTTGAAGCTGCTTTCGGAGCTCTGCCTGCAGACCTGCAGCATCTTAAGCACCAGTAATTTAGGCTTGACCACGACATCCATAGAGGACACTGCAGTTTGCCTCTGCCTGCAGAAAGTATCCCTTGCACTCTGTTAGGCTTATCATCTTTGGCAGAAAGAGCCCCAAATGCCTAAACCTCCTCTCCAGAAGCAGTGAGGGGGCTCATCTTCCCGAAACAGTCATTCAGCAATCCGTGGATGTTGACTGAGAGTGTGCAGCCTCCTGCTAGCACCACAAAGCTGGCTCTGTGGGGCACAATATTGCCTCCTGCAGCAATCAGCATGTGGGACCTAAGTGGCTGCCTGAGGCTGAGAGCGGATCATTGGAGAGGATGGAGCAGCATGAGGTAATCTCTGCTGTTTGTTCCCATTGGAAAACAGCTGGAGAAATAATACCACCATCCAGTGCCAGGGTGACCTGCTTTGCAGCAAATGCTTGCCTTGGGCTCACACTTTCAGCTTTTCCCCACCATTCATGAAGTTTAAGGGGAAGAAGATACAGGTAATTTTCTGATGAATGCCACCATTACCTTCATCGTTAGCTCACTGAGAAAAAGAAGCCCTTCAAGAAGGATCAAGAGGTGAAGAATCTATACCTTCCCCTGGCAATTTGTTCCGAGGACTAATTGTTCTCTCAGTTAAATTTTAATTACTGATTCCTGATTTGCATTTGTCTGACTTTTTCTACAGTTCTGTATTTCCCCCCCCCCCCCCTTTTTTACTAGCTGATAGAAACTCAGTCACAGTTTCTCTACGTCTTGTTCTTGATTAGCTAAACTGGCTGAGCCTGCTACAGTTGTTACCATAAGGAATATCTCCAAGGCTTTGGCAATTCTTATTCTTTCCAATATCTTCTCCAATGTTTTAACATCCACTCTGAAATGTGAAGACTTGCTTTGTACACGTATATTCCAGTTTCAGTCTGATCAGGAGGACTATGAACAGAGGAAAATCCCAAGACCCATGACTGATGTGCTGACATATCTAGACATATCTATGACTATATGGGCCCTTTTCTTGAGGATTCACAGTGAAAGCTTACACTTTGCTCTTTTCCTGCTTTCCAGCACTCTTGCTGGCTTATGGGTTTTTTTTTTGTGCAATCATTACCTATGTTTTTTCCTCTTGACATAGTACTTTTACATGATTTTAATAAAAGTCAATTGATTAAAAAAGGCACAGCTTAAGAAATTATCTTTTTTTCCCCTCATAAACATTGCTTTTTACCACAAGAAAGACCCCATTTGATGGTAATTCCCAGCGACAGCTACTTTATGAGATTTGTGGTGGTAATATGTGCAGTCAATATGTGTACATTGCAGGTAGATGTGAGCATATTTTGTATCCTGATTGTCAGAGGCTGAGGGGTGAGGTACAGCAGCAGTCTAACAATTTACAGCATGATGAGTTTTGCTGATGACCTGCATGCATACCCTTAGCCTATTGCAAACATGAGGTAAAGCATTTCAACTTCCCAGGCACAGCTACAGGTTGGGCAGAGAAGAGATTCAGAGCAGCCCTGTGGAGAAGGACTTGGGGGTGCTGGTCAATGAGAAAATGAACATGAGCCAGCTGCAGTGTGTGCTCGCAGCCCAGAAAGCCAACCGTATCCTGGGCTGCATCAAAAGGAGCGTGACCAGCAGGTCAAAGGAGGTGATCCTGCCCCTCTACTCTGCTCTTGTGAGACCTCACCTGGAGTATTGTGTGCAGTTCTGGTGTCCTCACCATAAAAAGGACATGGAAATGTTGGAACAAGTCCAGAGGAGGGCCATGAGGATGATCAGGGGACTGGAGCACCTCCTGTATGAAGACAGGCTGAGAAAGTTGGGGCTGTTCAGCCTGGAGAAGAGAAGGCTGCGTGGAGACCTCATAGCAGCCTTCCAGTATCTGAAGGGGGCCTATAAGGATGCTGGGGAGGGACTCTTCATTAGGGGTAACGGGTTAAAACTTAAACAGGGGAAGTTTAGATTGGAAATAAGGAGTAAGTTCTTTACTGTGAGGGTGGTGAGGCACTGGAATGGGTTGCCCAGGGAGGTTGTGAATGCTCCATCCCTGGAGGTGTTCAAGGCTGGGTTGGACAAAGCCTTGGGTGACATGGTTCCCTTGGGTGTGAGGTGTCCCTGCCCATGGCAGAGGGGTTGGAACTGGATGATCTTAAGGTCCTTTCCAACCCTAACTATTCTATGATTCTAACTTAAAACTCAGTAGAAGAGGTACACATCATTTTGCATGAATGCTGTTAAACCACTGGGAATTCATTCAGTAATTCCTTAACCCAGAAGAAATTACTTATTTGCCTGAGTCCTGAGTTGGGGATGTGGTCTCAGAAGCTTTTCCCTTAGTACGTCTGCAGGGCTGTAT
This sequence comes from Pezoporus wallicus, assembly GCF_028554395.1. Lineage (NCBI taxonomy): Eukaryota > Metazoa > Chordata > Aves > Psittaciformes > Psittacidae > Pezoporus > Pezoporus wallicus. The sequence continues at coordinate 1,672,855 of NW_026639618.1, forward strand.
TTTTTCTGGAACCATCAATGTGAAATAAACAAATAGCACCAGAGTTATTAACAATAGAGAAAAAATCTCTTTGAAAAGAGGTATTTTTTACTAACATACTAACACCCACATTTCAAGAGAAGTGAATCACTTACATCTCTCTCTTTGGCCATTTTTTGTTTTGTCATTTCTGCCAGTAACTCCTGTTATCTAGGCAGAGACAATCTCTGTACTGTGGCCAGAGATTTTCCTTTTCAAATCTATGCTATCCACAGAGGCTGCTTCTGCTTTCCAAGCCAGTTTTTTTCCAGTTATTTATACACTGAGTATTTGTGACAAAGTTTAACTGTTTCCAAGAGCGATATATAAAACTGCCTTATGCCAGCAGAGGTGATTTGCTTTATTGGAGTGATGGTGCACACTCCTGGGAACTGCGCTTTTTTAAGTAGGTTGATTTCAGATTAAATTAAAGCTGCACAAAAAAAAAAAAACATAGATGAGTGCTAAAATATCCCACTGAGATTTTAAAGACTCTTAACAATGATTAACTTCTATCTTAAAACCACTTAACTACTCACATCTGAGACCTTACCCTACAGATCCTTTTCCATACAGAAGACAAGTACCCAAACCCCCACTTTCAATCCCTTCTTTTTATTAATGTGCCCTCCAAGCATCTTTTGGAAAATATATGAATGGTGGTTTCAGACCATCTGTAATGATCTTGCTCTTCATCAGACTCCCCATATGAATCCTTCTGCCATACTTTGAGATCACTTGTAAATCACTTGTAAATAAAATAAGGCAGCAGAGGTGAAACTGAGAGCCTGGGGCAAAGGATACACTCTGGTGTTCACCTTGGTAGGACATTCTTTCCCAGTAATAGAAACTAAAGCTAGAATGTAAAGATTGCCTCTTTTGCTTATTTAGCTATTATTGGTACAGTTAACACAGTAATGAGCTAGGGTTGGCAGAGTATGAGTGGTGTTACAAACTGCTTGTTCCCAGTTTGCCCCTTTCCAAATTCAGTAATATGGTAAAAAGGACTGTTTCTTGCCTACACTTTGAGTCCTATCAGGCATATCCCTATGTTTAGTGGATCTGCACTCCTAGGATTATGAAAGTGGGAAACTCTCCAAATAGGTTTAAAAAGAATGAAGCCAAAAGGTTATTCTTCTCTTTCAAAACTTATCGTTCTAAAATCATATATAGAAGGCATTATCCAAATGGTAAGCAGGGGGAATTAACCTGGACTTTTCCAGGAACTAGATCAGTTATTCCTTGTTACGAATGGAATTTCTTGTTACATTAGTCCAGCTGCTTGGCAGTTTTGTCAGCCTTGCTACAGTCAGCCCTAGGCATTGTTGAGGGTAGAGATAGAAATATGTTGCTTGCTTCTGTTGAGTGCACCCTGACTCTGTTGCTAAGTGCCAGAAGACACTACAGGTGCCTCTAAGACCAATGTTGAGAGAAAATGTCTTTGTACTTCAGAAAGTACCAAATCTGCTACTGATCCCTGAGAAACAAATTCTTCCTGTTTATCAGCGTTGGTACCATCAACTAATTCAAATTTCTTCATTACTGAGGACCTTTTAATATTGTCCTATGGGGACAAGGGTATTTCTGCTTTACTTTCTAGTTGTATTTTTCCTCAAGAAATCATCTCTCTGTCTCTTCCCTTTCTTCCTTTTTTTGTGTGTGAATTGGGATAATCTAAGAAGTTTATTATTGATGGTTATAAACAGCAGTGTTTGAACCTTCCTAATGGTCTTAATCCGGATTCCTAGGAGTCTCTGTATGAACGTAGCACATACATTGACCCAAGGATACATTGATCCAATTTAATCTAAATTGCATGTATTACAAAGATCTTTCAGTACCTTTCGAGAAAGCTGTCCAGAAGCTGTTGTGAGCCATGCCTGGAGCTACCATACCTGGGGCAGCTTTAGGTGGTAACTGCCCACGAGGGTGAGAGGGTGATGCACGAGAAAGGAGCCGTCCTGATGCTGAATGCTCTGCATTTTTGACTGCTTGAAGCATTAAGCAACCAGACAGATTGTCCATAATTAAAAGGTTCACTCAGATAGGTCTGTGACAGAATGACTGCAATTCTGAGATGCAGCAGTGGGGTATTTTTTTTTGCTGCTATCATTTATATTAACTCCCAGAGGAGAAGCAGTTGTGCTAATTAGGACTTGTGAGTCTAAATGCCAATATGTACCTGCAGAGTACAGAGGAAACCGCTCTTCAGGAATAATGTCTTCACTGTAGAAAAGAACACACAGCAAAACATTTATGCAAAACCTTAATCTGAACACAATGGAAAGGCAGGAATCAACCATTTTAGAAATACTTTTGTTAACATTTGGCTGACATAGAATGAATTTTGTACATGGCTGTCTCTTGAACAAACACTCATTATTTGTTCTTCATTTCAAAATATCCTGCAGTAAATCTGAGTCTGTGTTGTTCATATCAATAGAGAAAGGAAAATGAAAGAGAGAGGTAAAAGACATCACAACCGATTCTTAAAGGTTAGACATTCAAGAACACAGATATTTGCCTTTTTTCTCTCTGAACTCTTTACCTTTCCATGCAACTGAGATATAAAATAGATTACTTAAGAATAGTAAGATAAAAATAACTTCTGGTAAACTGCATTTTCATGAAGTGGTTGGTTAGAAAAATATTGATGTTTAAACAGCTGTAGAAAGAAAATCAATAATGAATGCAGCAGTTAGTTTGGAGGAAATTCTTTAAAAATAGAATTCCTTTTTAATGTCCATAGTGAAGGGAAAAAAAAAATCAGTGAAATTATTACCTATCTAAAATAGCCAACCTATAGCTAATGTCTTTTGTTTGATTAAATATGGTCTTGAACAAGTTATTTCTCCATTATTTGATATGACAGCTTTAAATCAGTATGTACAGAGTGTGGTACATCAGCCAAGCATGGGGGCATTGATGAAAACCAGCAGCAACTGAGGCACAGGAAACATGATGAACTGCAGTGTGCACAGAGCCACCCAAAGCTGTGCAGCACTATATTCATCTATAGCCCTGAAAATAAATGTGACCTGCTGATTACTTGCAACATGTTACTGTAAAGACTCATGCAACTAGATCAAATGTTCCTCTAGTGTTACGAGGTTTGGGATATAGAGTTCTTCAAACATGCTGCACATCCGTGAGTCTGCTCCTCATACACACCCTTCACTGCTCACTGTATCTAGGCTCTCACCTGTGTTGGCCTCAGCCATTAATTTTCTCCAGCCAGGCATACAAAACCTGCTGACCCCTCTTTGGATGTGCTTTGGTTCAAGATGGATTTGCCACAGTGAAGAACCTGGTAATACGGTAACACAGACATTCTCAGCTCACTAGGAAAGTCCTGGTGTGTCTCAACAGGTAGCACACCTGTACAGCTCTTTATCAGCGACATGGACAGTGGGATTGAGTGTGCCCTCAGCAAGTTTGCTGATAACACCAAACTGTGTGGTGCGGTTGACACGCTGGAAGGAAAGGATGCCATCCAGAAGGACCTGAACGTGATTGAGAGGTGGACCAGTGCAAGCCTCATGAAGTCCAAGGCCAGGTGGAAGGTCCGGAACCTAGATCAGGGCAATCCCAAGCACAAATACAGGCTGGGGAATGAAGGAATTGAGAGCAGCCCTAAGGAGAAGAACTTGGGGGTGCTGGTTGATGAGAAGCTCAACATGACCCAACAGTCTGCGCTTGCAACCCAGAAAAACAATTGTATCCTGGGCTGCATCAAAGGAAGTGTGACCAGCAGGTCGAGGAGGGGGATTCTCCCCCTCTGCTCTGCTCTGTTGAGACCCCCCCTTCAGTACTGCATTCAGCTCTAGGAACCCAAGACAGACCTTTTGGAATGAGTCCAAAGGAGGCCACAGAGATGATCAGAGGCTGGAGCAGCTCTGCTCTGGAGACAGGCTGAGAGTGCTGGGCTTGTTCAGACTGGAGAAGAGAAGGCTCCAGGGAGACCTTAGAGCAGCTTCTGGTGCCTAGAAGGGGGCTACAAGAAACCTGGAGAGGAACTTTTTAGAAGGGCATGTAACCCTTACAGGACATGGGGGAATGGCTTTAAACTGAAGAAGCTAGATTTAGGTTATGTGTAAGGAAGAAATTTTTTACTGTGAGGGTGGTGAGACACTGGCACAGGTTGCAGAGAGAAATCGCTGCAAGTGTGCAAGGCCAGGATGGATGGGGCTTTGAGCAACCTGGTCTAATGCAAAGCCAGCCAGGACATAGCCATATATGTTGTACTTTTTTGTCCATGTTGGACAATCTTGGTTGGGTTTGATTACTATGTTGGGTAATCTTGGTTGACCTAGATATTCAAAACTAGGTATCTCTCATACAAGTGAGAGCTGAGTTATGACTCACTCTTATCTTACACCTAAAAATCATATGCATTGTCAAACACTGTAGGAAAGGACTGTATTACAGGATTTGATTCTCAAGAAAAATACTGAGTTAAAATATGTATTTATTTGTAGCTGTGACCTAACAGATCTATATCCTGACAGAGTGAATTTTGTTACAACAACTTGGGCGCTAGCAGGGTAGGAATTTGCAGTTGGAATGATCTAGTAACAAATATTTTCTTGGCAAAATAGAAGTATTTTATGGTGAAAATACCAACTTCCTTAAAAAATAGAATTGTTTTTCTACTGAGCAAAAATTAAAATGAAATATTGGGTTTCAGTTGGCTTGGACAAAATTGTTTTGTTAACAAACAATGTGTTCCAGCATGCATGCCCAGGACCCACAGCTGCTGACGTGCAGGCAGCAGTTCTGGCCATGGATGCCAGCGCTGTGTCCCAGGGCAGAAGGGAGGTGTTTAATTCCACAGAGGAAGCATAGTGTCGAACATGGTGTTCTTGCTGTTGTTCATGTTGGCTAGTTTGTGGTCTGTCCACCTCCGTCCTCCTCTGTCCAATGCTGTCAATCCTATTCTGGGCTGTTGGGCTCTTCCCAGCCCAAGTGTCCAGTGCCCAAACAACTCCCTTGGGTTTCTGAATTCCTCCCTCCGAATGGGGCTTTCCTTACCAGTCTGGATCCAAATCTCCAGATCTTTCCACCCTGTTTACTTACCCCAGGTTTTAACCTATCATTTTTGGTCTTGCTCAATTTCCTGCTTGTGCTTCTGCTCTTCCCTTGGCTGATACCGTATCCACTGCCTTCTGGACATAGTTATTTCCTCATTTGTATTGATAGCAGTCCTGCAGCCAGCTTTGTACCATTGGAAAGCTTTATCCCCTGTATACACATGCACTTTTCAGATCATCAGTACACAATGGAGTCGGTCTAGGTAGCAATGCTAATACTGGGTAACTGAAGCTGGGATTCAGCTGGACAGAACTTATAGGACAGAAGACTTGAGGAGAGAGATGACAACAGCAGAAGGGGAAAGACTGGAAAACTAAAATGCTCTTGAAAATACATTGCAGAAGAAGAAGACGGTAAAAACGAGAGTGAATTCAAACCGAATTTGGTATCATGGCATAAAAATATAAAACAAAAAAACAATGCAGGTTTAACCTTCCAACTTGCGGCGAGACATGTCCTACTGTGGTGACATTTGCTCTTTTGGAGGTACTCTTTAATCAGCCTGAGACTCCCTGGTTTAGGAAGACATGAGAGGTTTCCGATGATCTTTCTGGGCTCACACAAAGTCACTGATGCCAAAGTAGCATCTCATACCCCCAACTACTGGCAGCACATGGAATTTCAGCCTGCGGCAAATGTGTAAAATTTAAGCTAGTTTAAGCCCCTGCACTGAGGCTAACCTAATCCAAATTGATTTGCATTTGTGATGGCTTAAAATGCAGCTGCAGCTGCTGTGATGAGGATGACATGGAGTGTGTTACCCCATTGTATGCACTTGCAGTCTGTCAGAGGGTCTACATGCACCTGGTCCAGGCCTTCTAGACCCAATGGGAATATTTTTCCTTCATGTGAATGGTCCTCTGGATCAGTCTTGTGATGACAAAGAGGCCACTTTCTGGCTAATTATCCCCTTGCCAAAACACTTATAATCTTCCTATTCCAAATATGAAATCACTGGCATAGGAGACTGCTTCAGATGCTAACATGATTAATATCACTAAATGACTTCTGCACACTTCTGCTCTGCAAGCACTGTGCTGCCAATACTGGTCAATAACAGGCATCACAAAATAAATACATGATATTTGCACCTGGTAAGCTCCAGGTCTAGCCTAAGTAAAGCAAGTAACTACAGAGGAAAACAGTTTCTCCTTCAGATGTTTTTTAGGAGCATGAGGGATAAGTCAACTCTGGCAGGGCTGATTTAGCACGAGTCCGGTGGACCTCAGTAGAGGAGGAATATTACCCCTCCTGCCTCCAGGCTGGTGGTAGAATTTTAACAAGGGGTTCCTAAGAGACCCTTCCAAGCACATCAATGCATGTAGTTCATTAGCTCAGATGCACCTGAGGTCTTGGATTGTTTGGACAGGGTGTGCTTCTGCAAAGTGAGTGTAAAAAATAGAGATCATGCTCAAGCTCAAATCTCCAGAGGAAGTCCAGATGGCTACTCTAAAAGTGCAATCAGAAAAGGCCTCTGGCCTTGGTGGTTTGTCGACTGGTTTTAATAAGAATTACCAGAGCATTTTCTCTCCCAAATTGGGAGAGGATTTTTCAGTACTGAAATAACAATCTGTTACTCAATTAAAATTTGTTTATACCACAAAGCACGTGGAACTCTTTGGTAAAGGATAGAAAATGCCACTGACAACCCAATTTGTCTACTTTCATTTGGGGGTTTGGTTTATCCTCTTATCTTTGCTCTAAACTCTTTTTAAAAATCTGAATAAATGATACAATTGTGGGAAGGTTCGAGGACGAATAATTTTAACTGGGGTTGAGGAAGTCAGCAATTAACACTTCAGTCAAGGCTGGCTGAAGGTATAATTTCAAAAACCTTAGCAGATGAGAAGTGATGCTACATGGGGAGATGGTGCGTTGTCTCTGCTGCAATACTGCAGTGTCTGAACGCTTTCTAATGAACCAGAGGTGACATAGGAGGATAGAAAATAACAAGTGTTGGCATAAATTTTGAGAAATGGTTGCTCAAGAGATTATTTTCTAATGTTCCTGCACGCTCAGGCTAGCAAGAAGCACTCTGAACCAAACAAACAAAGAGTGAAAATGAATGTCTTGTCTTTCACAATGTATAATTAAGTGGTGAAATTCATTTTTACAAAATATTGAGGTCAAGAGCTTATCAGCATTAAAAGAAAGATTACATATTATAAAGATAATATTAAATCAAACGGGGTGGAGAAAGAACCACAGGTAATACACAACGTCCCTGCTGCAGGCATAGACAATGCCTAATTAATAATAAGACAAATTTTCCTCTTGGCAAGTTATGCTGTAAGTGCTCACCACTGGGTTTCCTGATGCACCCTCCCTCTGCCAGAAACAAACTCCCTAAGAAAAGACTACGCCATCAATCCACCAGCGCACACCTGATTCACAGTAAAAGGGTATCATCACCCAAAGAAATCTCTATCAAAATTATGCTGACTTTAAGTGACAAAGACTGTCCCAAGCATGACCAGGAAATGACTTCCAATTCTTGTACTGCCCATTTTGACTGAAAGATTGCCATTTTATTCTGAAAAGAGCCAAACTAGGTAAGGTAGGTGATAGGGGATGGGGCATACAGTGCGAGGGGTCTTGCCTGTGTAAGGGGCTAGCACAGATAGATAGAAAGACAGAGTATCCACGTCTCTGAAGTGTTAACTGACACATACACAGAGCCAAATTGTTCTTTAGCTTCATCCACTGTCATGCATAGATTCGAGGTCATCAGAAAAGACAATGTTCTGCTCCAGTTTGTTATAAACCATAATTTATTTCTATGGGAATAAAAATTAAAGCAATTATCTATGGAATTTTACGTACAGAAAATTGTGCAGAGGTGGAGTCCAACAGAGTGGCACAGGGAGGAGATGGAAACAGTCTAAGTACATAATGTCATGTTTATGTTAAAAGCATCTCCTGAAACTAAAATAATTGACCAAAACATATGGTTCCTCAGGCATAAAAAAGGAAACCAATTTTAAAATGGAAAATTCCAGTGAAATATTTCCATTTGCTCAATGTACAGTTATGCTTCAAAGTAGAGGGGTTAGTAATGAATACTACAAATAGAAGAACACGCTGAATGGGAGGTACCAGGTCAGTCTGAGAGACCTAGTGTCATTTGTAACTGTTGATCCATTGACTTCACACATGGATACAACTCCTCGCCAATGCCCAGAATCTCATTGTGCTTCTAATTAAGTTGGACTCTGGTTTCGTATTTCCCCTATGATAACAGCACTACAATAAATCCCAGAGATTACATTTCTAGCACAAAGCTCACCATGGAGCTGCCTGGGAGATGAAATTGAGGCAAGTAGCGCAGAATGCTTCATTGAAAGATGAAACACTCTACGTGAGAATAAAAGCAAGGCCAGCAGTTACAGCTCCAAGGAGGAAATTCAATGGGTCACAAAACATTATATTTGAGAGTCTTAAATTGATTGCTAAGTGGATTAAGAGAGAGATTCCCTTCTCCCATTCAGCGCTGCAGAGGTGGAAGATTGAAGGAGCTGCTTATCGAAGACTGTGCTTTTCTCTGAAGCCTCTGGCACTGCCTGTTGGAAAGGCAGGGGAGGCTTGCTGCAGTGTCCAGTGCCATTTCTGAAGCCCAGAGAAAATCCAGCTGCCTCTCCAGGGTGCACTAGTTTTGGCTCACATCCACCAGCCCCATGCAGATGTCTCAGATGTTCTGTTGAACGCCATTGGACCTTGATGTTCAGGCACCCGAACTGAGCCCTAGAGATCCACTGACTGAAATGGGAGCTCAGACACTTAAATTTAGATGCAGATGTTGTTGCCTAGAGCTATTCTGGACCCTGTAATGTGTTATCAGTTGCTGAGTGTTAACTGCTCTCTAATTAAAGGATATATGCTGGTAACATAGCAAGTTCTTGTAAACCAGAGTGCAGGATCTCAAATGTCTCAAATTTTTATGAAGAAGAACAGTAAATATTTGGTCTGTAAATGAGGTTCTGGAAAAAGAAATGACAGCGAGGCTAAGTATATCCTTCAAATCTTATCCTGTGAATCTCAGAAGACCTGAGTTGGCAGTCTTTTTTCAGTCAGAATTCCCACTGCTCTATATGGGGTAGATGGACTGCGGCTGTGAGCACCATTGTGGGCAGAGTGGGAAGGAGGAGAGGTGAGTGGAGGCATGGAGTAAACCCAGCGAGCCCAACACTCATCCATGCAATGATCCAGGCCTCTGCACTCCCTTCAGTGAGGGGAATCTGCTCTTGCCTCCCCTCCTGCAGAGCGACTCTTTTCTGCCTCCTCTTCGCCATTTACTGGAGCACAAGGAATTGGATTACGTTAACCTCTGTGCTCATGCAAGGGAGAAGGAAAGACTCCCATTTCTCTTCTTCACTGCTGCACAGGTCTGATGACATCCTTGCCCCGGGCTGCTGGCCTGCCTTGATTAAACCCTGAATAAGCACAGCCAGATTTGTCTCAAAGCTTTTACTACTGAAAACAATTATCTGGAAAGGGTTAATAGGCATTTTGAAATCCTGTATCAAAGACATATGGCTATGCGCCTGGAATAATGCAGAATGTTTTCTTTTCAGAGGGGTTTGCTCCATTCTATTTAAATTCTGTGACCTTCAGGGAATCAAGTTAGTTCTAGCTTTTAGTTTATAGATTCTGTGTTTGGTACTCAAGGTTAACTTCTTGCTTGATTAGATACAGGGAAATGCTAGTGGCTGCTGTACCACAGTGGAAATGAAGTCCTGTACTGTATTTGGTCAGAAATGTGAAGAACCTGGTAGTTAACTACAAAGAACTCATTTTACCTTCCATTAGCAGCATTAAGGTAAGTTAGATGGTCTTCTGTTTTCATGTTGCAAAACATAAAAATGTCATAATGTGGGACGTATGCAGTAATTCAAAGATGACTGTCCTTATTTACAGAGGATGTGCTACTGTTAATTCATTATCACTGTCATCACAGAAACAGGAGATGAAAGCTCAAGCAATTTGGAAAAATATTTGCCTGCTAAAGGAGCCATGCACACTGTCCTGGTAACACTGCAAATGCATGCTAAAAATTTAACAGGAGCGGACAAAGTGAAATTCACATTATGGATGTGGCACACAAGGACAAAAGAAAATAAAGTGAATAGACAGGACCAAGACAGGTTCAGTTAAAAGAGCAGTGCTGGGTTTGCCCCTGGTTAGTTGCATAATGCAGACTGGTACTGGCAGAAGTTGGTCTCCTGTCCAGCCAGCTGCCTGTGCCAAGCTCTGCACCCTCTCATTTTCATAGCCCTGAGTCTTTCCAGCCTGTAGGGACATGGTGCATATCCTTTGATCACCTAATGGCCACCATGAATTTTGAGACACCTTTTGTGAACGGTGTGTCAGAAGCACAGAACAAGTCTGCACCTCCTAAGAAACTGACGTGATCTAGCCAGATCTGCTGGACTTACAGCTGACTGCCAAAGCTGAGGGTATTCTCAGATAAAGCTTAAGAATGACTACATTCAAGACTAATTTCAGGCTGCTTCAGGTGTCATTTGCCTTGGCAACAAGCTGTATCAGCACTCTCTCTTCTAGGAAGCGGTTGATGAGTCTGCTCATGGGCAGTAGCGTGAAGCCAGGCCAGAACTGATGAGTGAAGGCATCAGGCCACCTATGGGCAGGCAGTACAGTCTTGAAGAGGCTCTAGTATTGCCCTGGGAGGTATCACTAACCTACTCCACAGATGTTTCCTAAGGCCTAGCCTCATATAGTCCCAGTCAGCATCTCCCGGGAAATAATCACTGTTATGCAGCTGCTTCATGCTCCCAGCTCCAACAGTGAGCATCAGCTTCAAGTCAGACCTTTGCCATATGATGCTTGGTTTACAAATATTGCTGACTGAATTTCTCTGAGTGAAGAGAGACAAATCTAGTTTGCAGTCAAAGTAAACACCTTTGAAATGACCTTGGCTAGTACACAGCTGTTATGCATCTGTTTGGAATAAGCTTGACAAGAGAATACATTGGCTGCTTCTTTTGATGCATGGTTCAAGTGCAGACTTGAGAGCTTGTTGACTGTGAGCATTCAGATATGGATCAGGGAAAGAATGTTTTCACATACAGCTTCCTCCTCCGCCTTTTCTTTTCTTCCTTTAATATAATTTCCTGATATTTCCACAAGGCACCGGCAATAGTACTCGCTATGTGTTGAAGAAACTGGAATATTCACAAGTCATTCTAGAAGCATTTTCAAAATAATTTTTGTTGCTAAAAGAACATGACTATTTTTTTTCCTTACTAAGCCAGGGTTCAATCGACACTTCTTTTTAGGAGTTGCAAATCCAAAAAGAAATATGAATTCATGCCCTAAATATCTGCATTTGTATGTGAAGAGAGCAGGGTCCTGAACTTTGAGAGATACGTAGAGTAAGGAGTACTCTTTGTAGAGAAAGGTACTTTCTTTACAGTGGGAACTAGTCATCTAGAGCACTGCGAAGATACAGAGAAAGAAATCTACCAAAAGACTGTGTTCTCTGGAGGCTTCTCCCGCTGGAGCATATCCATCACTCCCCATGGAGGCAGTATCTCCCCATCATGGAGGGTTGGCTTCACCTCTGGGCAGCTACCAAGCACAAGGTACAACCACCTTCCTCCTGACTCCCTTACTTCCAATCACTCCTTTATTAAAGCAGATCATACACGGTAGTTTGCAATCAAATGAATTAAATAATTCTTTCATTCTGATTTGTAACAATTGTGTTGAACGTGACAGTACTGCAGGTAGAGCAAACCAGCAGCTTCCTTCATTAGACCTGTCTCATATGATGGACAGGTTTTTTGACAAGCATTACCAGAACCCACACGAGCTCGTGCCACCATTCAAAATCAGGGTCTGCTCAAAATATGAGCATGTGTGTTGGAGGTTTTGCAAGGGAGTTATTTGAAGTAAAGTGAGGAGTAGGAGAAAAAAAATACAAAGTGACACAACACACATGAGGAAGCCCAGGCAGAGACAGGGCTACATGCTTTTTAGGAGCAAGATTTGGGGCTAAAAGCTGGGCAAAAGGACCAGGAGAGAGAAGTTACGCCATGTCATCTAATCATTCTGCAAAAAGAAGCAAGGGTCTAACATCAACAGATGAAATTTCCCAGTGAAAATGTTTCATGGGACCTAGTGTTGCCTAATCCATTGACCAAACTTCTTGGAGTATTGGCTTGTAGTTGGTGGTTTATCATGTGTGTTTCCTGGATGGCCCAATCTGCTGGCCTTGTGCCTGGGAGTTCAACTGCATCTTGTTCAAATCATGGCACACAGCTCAGATCCAAGTGATTGCTGGCTGATTTTTATAAAGGGTAATATGAATACAGAGGTGAAGGCTTTCCTTTTCCCCACAGAAGACAGCAAAATAAATCATAGATGCTAATGTTGATGTCTTGGAAATAAAAGCTAAAGTAAACTGTCAATGAGACTTACACAAATGACTCCAATAATTTTGTTTTGAAGAGAACTCAGACTTAGCATCAGCCAGCTGGCATGTTCAAAGTCTGTAAATATTAAAAGCTTTTCTTTGGCAAGAATGCCAAAATATTACTGGTATCTCTGGCATGCAATTCAAATAAAAATTAAGTCAACTGTAAATGTTATCAAGAACCTTAAATAGTCCTGATATCTACTAAATGGAGAGCTTTGTTATGCCAGGCTGACATGACTTCAAGTAGTTCTTGAACAACAAGGACTGTGTTGGGTGATTCCCTGTTATGTACGTGAAGTGTTTTAACAAGGCATGTTTTCTTACACAACTTGGTACCTTTTCTTTGTTGTTGCTGACTCTGCAGTGAAAACCCCACTGGCCTGGGGTCCAGTCCTGGACTGCTGTGTAACCTAGGCAGGTTTTTCCTCAGTCTATTCCCTGATGTTTGAGACCTCCTGAGCTTTTTGCATATGACCAAACAGCACACGCACCAAATACCATGCCCTTGGGAGAAGGTTGACCTGGCAGCACATGTGTGAGTGCTGGTGCTGTGGATGCACAGCGGATTTTTGGATGCGTGGTGACCCTTGATGGACATGGCCAGCCTGTTGTGTGAGCACTTTGCGCAACTGCTCCATGCACAGGTAGAGGCTCAGACACGTAGGAAAGGGCTACCTCACAATTGGAAACCCTGTAGAAAGAAAGCAGTTGCCTGAAGTACGCTCAGAGATTTGGGGAATGTGATTCTGGGAGAGGTTGGCTATCCAGTAGCCTTATCTGTTCCTCATTCCTGGAAAATGTGTCTCTTGCAGCCAAAGGTAAGGGTGTCCTACTTGTGACCCTTGCTTGTATTGCTTAAGCCTAGTGTGTCTGCAAAGATCACAGTTTCCCCACTAATACACAGGTCATTTCTTTAGTATGAGGTTAAGAAAAAGTTGCAAAACACTGTTGGGTGCCTGTTTCCCAAAGCTTACATGAAGTGGGAAGGAAAACCAGATAAGCTACTGGCAGGCTGGGCTGTGACGTTTATGCCCTCATCAGCCCCAAATCTGTCTTAACTGTATGAGCAAGAGCTTGGGTCCATGCTAAGGCACTGTGTGTGTCTGGGTTCCTCCTCCTCCCCTCAGCACTCCCAAATTAGCTATGTTCTTGACTTAAGCACAAGCACACTCATATACAAATTGAATGGTGAGAGTGTGCTGTCTTTTAAGCCCAGCCACCAGCTAAGCACCCGCACTGCGGTCCACAGCCCCTGGTAGGATGGGGAGAGGATCAGAATAGTAGAAGTGAGACATAAAGACAGTTTAATAGGTAAAGCTGTGCACTCAAGCAAGGCAAAACAAGGAATTCATCCACCACTTCCCAATGGCAGGCAGGTGTTCAGCCACTTCCAGGAAAGCAGGGCTCCATGATATGTTAATAGTTACTTGGGAAGATAAATGCCATAAGTCCAAATGTCCCCCCTCCACTCTTCCCCCAGCTTCATATGCTGAACATGATGCTATATGGTGTGGAATATCCCTTTGTCAGTTGGGGTCAGCTGTCCCAGCTGTGTCCCCTCCCAGCTTCTTGTGCCCCTCCAGTCTACTCACTGGTGGGGCAGAGTAAAGCAGAAAAGAACTTGACTCTCGTCAAGCACTGTAAGCACTTGTAAGCACTGCTCAGCAGTGATGAAAACATCTCTGTGTTATTACACTGTGTTCTGCAGAAATCCAAAACACAGCCCCACACTAGCTACAATGGAGAAAACCATCTCTGCCCCAGGAGAGCTCTCCATGGCACAGTGCTCAGTCGGGGTAGAACAAGACACACAGGATCTGGAATTTCCTTTTTACAGCTCTGTCACATAGAATGAGGAATCCAGCAAAAATTACAATTCTGTATTATAGAAATATCAAAAGTACTGCCTGTGATGCAGAAAGCACACATTGCCAGCACAACTGGGTTTAGATAAACAGCAATAGGAGCTGTTGCAAGGTGTAAACTTGAATTTTTTGTGTTCTTTTCCAAGCATCAGCCTGCCAAAGGGTTAGGTATGGGTAATGCATCATTCCATGGTTATGCAGAAGGACAACTTGTGCAATATGGCATCCTGTTTCTCAAGGCTATCTAATGAAAGAAGCCGAGAGTGTGTCTGATTTTTTTTCCTGCAAGTCAGTAATGTGGAAGATACTAAAATATTTATGTTACATAAGAGGAACCCTCTGATTATGCCTTATTTTTGGAAATGCTGAAAAAACTGCAAGGGCTTCTCTGAAATGAGCATTTACCAACTTAATGGGGAACATGATGTGGATTTAGCAGAAGCAAAAGCAAGAAACTGAGGTAAGAGATGGAGTGCTCTGGCCTTTTGTTGCACTGCGCTTGTTGCAAGCCACCATCATGTGGAGGATTATGCGCTTACTGCATTTGCTAGAAGGGCAGTTTTTGTCTTTTCCCCTGCATAAATGTGTCTCGTGTGTGCTTCTAAGGCTTTTCACTGAGATGGGCTGTGTTTCCACACTGAATTGCGAGCAAGTAGGTCATATTCTGCCAGGCAGTGATACAAGAGAGGGAAACAGAGCTCAGCCTAAGCACACTGGTGATACCCACAGTGTCTGAACAAGGTTAGAGGCTGGTTTTGCTGAGCTAGCACAAATGAAGAGGTGCAGGATCACTTGGTGATGCTAGAGTTAGAATTGCTTGCCTTTCCCAGTGTTAACTCTCTCAGTGCAAAATAGGTGTTGAAATGTTCTCTGATAACATCACATCATCACAGGCACGCTTGGCCTTTCCCCAAATGATGCAAAAGTACCACAGAAAGATAAATACAATGTTTCTGACATGCTGCCTAGGTATTTCATTGCAGCATTGCTGCATAACAATGTTATACTACACCATGCTATTACCTACCTCCTGACAGGGTATTTATTATCCTAGGTAAGGGTTCGGGTATCCTGCAGATGTATTTGATAAGTGAAGAGATGCAGAAAAAAAAACAAAACCCAAAAACGCGACAAAAAAGCAGGAACACTTATGGATAAAAGGTTGGCAGAGAGCTTGAGCCTCAAAATTGCAGCTCTGTTGATGAGCAGGTCAGGGAGAACATACTCTCACACCATCCATGCCATGCTACTGGTCTTATTTATTCAGTTAACAGTCCCGCAATCAAAACAGCCTCATTATTTGTTATAAGTGCACTTGAACAAAGACTGCAAAACTAAGTGGGTTTTAGCACTAGCAGTTCACCCCTCCCCTGCTTTAGCAGCTGTGTGTCTGAGGGCTGCTTGCACCGGCCTGCGACTGGCCAAACTGGTAGTGGTCAGTGGGAAACAAGAGGCTTTGCACCTTCTCTGGCAAGGCTGTTACGCTGGGTACTGATAGCCAGGCTGTGCAGAGCTGTTTTGAAGGTTTAAACTGGATAATGGTGAAGAGACAGGGATTGTTGGTGACTGTTCAAGATTTCATATGAAGTTTTTTGCCTTGTTCATCTGTGGAAGTGTGATTCCTGAAGCTCCTGGGGCCTGTGTGGTTCTTTCCACAGCTCCTATGTTAGGATTGAAAGTATGGAGAAGGTGAATAATTGGGATGGGAGGTTTTTGCTGCACTTTATGTCGTGTGTGCTTACCAACACCTGGAAGAGATGATGTTGGTTTTCTGCTTATTTCCTGCCACTCTAGAGAAGGGAAATGCCTGCTGTATCCCAGTGTTACACAAGCAACACAATACAAAGTGAGCATCAGCTCGGATCAGGATAGCGTTAGGTTTTCTGAGTCCATGAGGAGCAGTTAGCTCTTAGTTGTTAATACCTGCCAAAAATTATAAGAGATGAAGCTCAGAAAATTTGCCAAAACCTGAGTTGTCAGTCGCTGCCCCTGGCTGTAGGCAGGTGGAGGCTGTGTGGCTGTGCAGGGGCAGAGGCAGGACAAGGACAGAAACTGCTTCACTACTTCAAGCTGTCACTCTACCCTCACTTCTGAGCCATCACTCAAACCTGCTGCAGCAGTGGCCCATGCAAATGTTTCAAAGGCCGGTGAAACAAGCCACCCATCTGTACTCACTCAGCACAGAGGTACAGAGATTCATATGAAGATAAAAGGATGCCACAAATTATGCAACTATTGAAAAGTTTGGGGGCAATATGGATAAGTGGTAGCATCCAAAGTAGGAGGATATTCAGCTGTTATATTCAGCTTCCCATAAAATACAAAGGCTGCTCGGCATCTACATGGCCACGGATATGTTGTTTTCTGATGAGGATATCAGTATTGGAAGAAAAACTAAGGAAATGTGTGACTGCAACATCCTACTTTGCATCTGCTACTACAGTGCTGGGCAGTAAAGGAGAGAAGAGAGAGCCCCACTCTCCAGATACGTAGTGCACCACATGGTGCATACACATACACTCAACTGGTAGGAAAGAGACAGCTTAAAAAATTCCCAAGCAGCTGAACTTGCATCTGAAATTTCCAAAAGATGCAAAATCAGACCAGCCGGATGTGCTCTGCCCTTTCCCCAGCTTTCTGCGCACCATCAGGGCTGCCCATTTCAGAGTGTTCACTTCCCTTCGCAGCCAGGGCTGTCTGCACTCCTGCTATCAGCACTATGCCGGTGTGTGGCTTCAGCCTTACACAATTAAAAGTTTAAGAGGCTTGTGACACAGAAGGCAAGTTCTTAAATCAAATAAAAATGTTCTCCATTTGCTTCAGACTCTACAATAATTTGTTCCGAATTTCGTGCTCTCCATTGGTCCAATTTACACAAACTCACACTAATTAGCTGCAGAGCTTCTTTCAGAGTTACAAAAGCAATCATTCTCTGTGATAGCTCTATGCTATGCCCAACTCCCTCTGAATAGACTTTAATGACACAGTAACCATGGTTACAGTATATAAAATATGCAGCCACGAATTGTGGAAATGTAACAGTGTAATACAATTTTCTCTGGAAAATAAAGGTTTTTGGTATATTTGCATTAATTAGGACATTGCATGAAGTATTTCATGTCTGCATTCTTTATGAAAATAAAAGTCATACCAGACAAAATGATTCCTGAATTCTATTCCGTGCAAACTGTACCATTGGGAGGGCATTTTCCCTGATAAAACAGGGCATTTTAACTGGACGTCTATAAGTGCCATTCTGGAAAATTGGAGTTACAGAGCATTGGAAACAAGCCCAGAGATCCTCTGTGATTGGAGCTGCCATATGTCACAGAGCTCAGGCTTTTAAGCTGACAAGCGGCCACTGGGAGGAAGCAGCAGAACCTCTGGTTTGCAGAACTGAGTGGGTAACAGGAAAAATCCGTGGACCAGGCAGCAAACCAAGGCTTGCTGCATTGTGTTTCCAGGCTTTTTGCTTTCCTGTTGCTATTTGTTGTTACATCTGTTTAATTGGTGTAAAACAACCTATTGCACATCAACCAAACCTGCTGCTAAATGATACTCTGAATATGAATGCTGCAGCTTCCTCCAAGTTTCATATATCACATAACTCTTTTGGATGAGGGCTGAGGATCCTCAGATCTCTCTTCTTTTGATGGTCTGCCTGTCTTCAGATTGTACTGGTGGGCTGGGACATGATCTAGAGCATTTTAACCTTCCATGTACACCTTTAACATCTCCTTTGTTTGGGAAAGACATTTTGGGAAAAGGGTGGAGGGTGAACATCCCAGGAAAAGGGAGAGGCAAAACAGCCCTGCTCTAACTTTTGCTCTAGCTGTGTTGCGTGCTACTATATATACGTAAAATACAACAGGTTGAGTGGATCATCCATCACTAGTTTGGAGCTGTAAAGAAGATCTGAACCATCTGGGCTATAGTGACTGAAACTCAAAAGCTTACTTATATCTGCTTATTCCTATTTGCAGCAGTGATACAGTTTTTAATACAAAGGTGGTTATTTTCTCTCAAAGCATTCATCAAATGACATTAGATGAAGAATGTATTTATAAAAACTGGTCTTTTCATGACAAACTGATGTGCAAGAGAAAAGATTAAATTAATTGAAAAATATTCATTATGAATGGGTCATTTAGCTCTGGCCTTGAGCAAACCACCTCCTTATCAGCCTGACATGGGGAGATGCTCCAGGTTCAGCTGTACCTCTTCTTCTCTCAGCTGCAGCCTAGTGGGAGAAACACAAAGGAAGGAAGATTAACCTTAGGAAATACAAAAGGATGAAAGGCTGGTGAAAACTCTTCAGTTCCATTTAGGTCAGGCTGCCATTCAGGAACAACTCCGTCCAATTAGGCAACTGGAGTGCATTTGTTGTTTGTCCCTGTGTCTTGTGCACCATTGTTGCAGAAACAGAAGTGAAGGATAACACTTTTATTCCAATTCCAAGATACAGATATAACAATACTGCATTTAAGGAAATCAAACTGGATTTCTTTTTTTGTTAGTGTGTTATCCTTTTTTTGCTTGTTTTTGATTTATGCTTCCCCAGCATGCAGACAAGATCAAATTTAGAACCTCAGTTCTGCTTAGCTAGATCTTGTTTCTTTACCACAATCCTCTGATTAGGCCTTCCAAATCCAGTCAAAGATAACACAGAAAAAGCAATTAAGATTGACCTGTATATGCTCTCTATAACCTGGGGCTCAGTTTCTGAGATACATTTTGTCTGTGCAGAAAGGACAAAGAGAGCTGGACTCCTTTCTGAATCTTGTGCATTTTGAAACTCTTTCTCCTCACAGCACAGAGCATCCCTGTCAGATATTTACAAAGGACCTGTCACCATGGGAACAAAATTAAACATCAGAAAATCAAAGGAAAAAACTTATTTTCTACTCGTCTATATGCTTCTGAAGAAAAAGAAGGACCACGTAGAGCACTAGCTCCCAACTTCAATCCAGGTTTGAGTTCATTCGTAGCAATGACCGCACCATCTTCGCTCCTTCCTTCCTTTGAAGAGCATAACACCACCAGAGAAAGCCAAGAACATGTTTGAGAAGATAATGACTTATGTCTTGGTCTACATAGTGCCATCCTGATAAAAAGCATAGTAAAATTCTAGTCCTCATTGAATCAGTGCAAAAATTAGCACTTTTTTCCTTTTTAAGTGAAACGTAGGTTCAGCATGTTCTCCAACACTTGGACATGAAGTAAGTACTTTATGACTGCTGGTCACCCACACAGAACTATTAGTTAGAGGACCAGACTTGTGATGGTTGGGATTTTGTGGCCCTTGTGATGTCTTAGTGACAGACTGGTGTTGGTTCCTGCTCTGTTGATATGGCTGTACCCATCTGTCCTGGTCTATCTCTGCATCCCACAGAGTGGTGGCAAAGGCACCTCCCACTCTGCTCTTTCCCAAACGCCCAACACTGGCATCCCGCTCACTGAACAATGTGTCCTCAAACCGCGTTGATGCTCTGAGTAATTCAAACTTACTAAAAATATATGTAATTTCTAAGAATAATTATAGACTACCATTAACCTTTGAAACCGAGTAAGTGTATTCAAATTATAAGAAAAAAGGACAAAGATATAGAACTATGAGCCCCTTCTTAGTTTTTATTGCTATGTGTTTTGAGCTTTACATTTCCACATGCATTGGGTTCTCCACCCAATAGTGACTTGTGGTATCATATATTGTGGTGTCTTCTCCAGTCCCATTTCCATGCAGAAATACCAGCCAGGCACATCTTGGAAGCTGGCTGTCCAAAGGCTAATACACATTACTGGAAATTATTGACACATGATACTTGTGCTTTTATACCTGTGCTATACTCATCACAAGTGCTTTCTGATTAAGGGCTGCTCAACAGGATTTGACCCACAGCATTACTGAAGAGATCCTGACCAGATCAGTTGAAGCAGTGAACATCACAACCCAGACCTGCCGTTGTGTTTAAGTTCTCCCTCCTCCCCAGCCCGTGTTGAACTTGTATTTATCCTCTTTCTGTAAAAATAACTCTGCAGGCAGATCTGTTTTCGTTGTCTGGAAACAAGAAAGCCCTTGCTTAAAATTGCTGCATTGCAACATAGCTACTCCTGCACTACTCAACGTCCCATGGCATTGCACGAAACGCCATGTCCACACAGGCCCACCTTCACAGGGTTCTAGCCAAGTGCAACGTGAGTCATCTTCTGAGCTTCAGCTGGCTGACTCGGGAGGAATTTGCAGGTGTGTGTTTGTTTGGATTATAAGGAGACTATTTCAAGTGGAGACAGAATGTTTTGTTCCTGCTTCTCACTCCATATGCACATTATATTTGTCACTCCTGTCAACAAACATTTGTAAACTAAAAATAATGTGTTAAATATACGTACTGCATTACAGTGCTTCCGAAGACACTGAGCCGTGTCTGCTTACAACTTGAATTTTGCCTCTTGGCTGTCTCCCTCCTTTGGTAGACAGCATTCTCGCTGTGCCATTTGGAAAGAGACCTATCCCTCACCCATCACCCCTTCTCAGTTTACTCACCATTAGCTTCATAGTTAACATTCAGACAAGGGCAACATCTTCTGAAAGTCCAAATATTTTGTAGACAGCCTTGAATGTAGGCATTCAACTGCCTTGAATCATCTTTCAGGGCAGATTTGTGAGACCTCAGCTTCCACCAAGGGAAGTTACATGCGAGCAAACGACAGCCTAACTGGGAGCCCCTCGGGTTAAACAAACATGGTCTTCATTTGCAGCACAGTCCTTCTGTTTTCTCTGTGTCAGTTTGCTGAATAGCTCAGACTCTCCTGGAATAATGGGCTCATTAGATATCCAGGATACAGGTTGTAAACTGCATTCTGTCATCTCAAGAATAAATTATACCCAAACAGCTACTGAACAGTGAGTGAGAATATAGTCTGGCACATGTATTTTGCATGACTCTCAGACCAAGCAATATCTATATGCAATCATTACCATTCAGGTAGCAAGGTCAAGGTCAAATTCTTTGCGTTGCTTGATCCTTTCCAAAGGTCATGCAGGATCATTATCCAGCATCACCTAATTGCAGCCAAATATTTTTATGAAAATTAGACTTGATTATTCACAAAGTGTCCCCAGTGGTCTCTCACAGATGAATGTGAGACAGGCAAAAAGAGAGGTGGAACAGGCAAAGAAGGAAAGGCGTCTGTAGAAAACAAAGGGAAAGGGGCGGGGGGGGGGGGAAGAACTGTATGAATGTTAACATGGAATTAAAAATGGGACAAATATGTAAAAATTCAAGCTGAAAGAAAAAGAAGTGAGCAAGCACAGAATGCAAGGATTGTAAATAAAATAATATCAGCTCATCATTACAGACAGCTGTCTTCTCAGCACAGGTGCCAAGAATCTTCACTTCGGAAATTGCCTGACCTCAATTCAATTGTACTTTAAGTATCCAACAAGGTGTCACAGGTGAAAATAAAATACACAATTATTCTCATTTTTCTTAATTAAAGCAAAATGACATTCTGTTTATATTCACTTTTCTTCCCTATTAACACTTAAAGAAGAAGATAGCCACAATTATTGCGCCTTTTTGTCCTTGATTGCATCTTCCCCTCTCAAAGAAGATAATTTGCCCTTAGGTGGTTTAAGTGTTTGATTAATTAGGACCCCAGATGAAGAAGCACACAAGATCCTCATTAGTGGAGCAGAATGAAAATAAGGGATTTTAGTGATGATTTGCCTGAAATGGACAGTGCTAGTGAGTGCTTCATGGGCTGTAACAGGAGTGCTGCATCCTTAATAAATGAGTAGTGGTGGCGATGTCAGGCGTCATGCAGAGATATATCATTTCCTCTGAGGCACTGGTTCCACCTAACCAATTTTGTTAATGGTTCTGATAAGCCATTAGGACATTTTACCCCATTCCTGCCTGTCCAGAAATGTCACTGAGCTCCGATGGAGTTAGATCACACACTGACATGGCATGGGAAGATGTGTGGGCAGACTCAGCTCTTCTCTCATGGTGCCCAAGACAACTGTACTCCAATTCTATGACTTGTCACCAGCTCAGTGCGTATATCACACTGGCTCATTAAGTAATGGCAAAACATGCCGATTAGAATAGACTAGAGAGATGGTCACTTGCTCATTTTCTCAAGGAAAAGGAACAGTTATTTTAATTTCTTGTGTACTTTACTTGCTTTCTTAGTACATTTTTGGAAGGACTTGTCAATTTGGGACAGCATAAATGTCTTCTTGATTCTAGCTATTGAAGACAGTGCCCTAGCTGGGGGTTTTAAGGCCCATAAAATTAAGGCTAGTCTCTAAGGCCTCCTAAAATCATATTTAGATGCTAATATACTTTCCTGATCCTGTAATTTGCTATACAGTGACAAACCAAAAGGCTAGGATGAATCCTCCCCTTTGAATGGCATGCACCTTGAAAGCCATAGTCAGGCTCGTCTGGCTCTTACAAGTGCTGCCAATGAGAGCAATGTGTAGCTGCAGGGTTGCTTGCGTGATGCTCTCATGAGATCCTGTGCCCCAAAAGCCAAGCTCCTACTGTCGAATCTCTTGGCCACGGAGGTATTATGGTTAATGATAAGAGAGATTTCTCCCTTTGGTTAACATCCTTCCACCTTTCCGAGATATTTCTGATCGAGGATGAGATGTGGGAGGAGTCGGAGGAGAAAGGTCGGGATTCTTTTGAACAAACCAGCCGCTATAAAACACTTGCAGAAGTTCATTTCTTACAGCAGAAGTTACACAAGTTAGAAATACTGATTTGCAATGCAGACTGCTCACAGAGTTATGCAGAAAGAAAGAAAATGTTACAAATAAAAGGAATGAAACTCTACTACTGTGGGATTAATGGCAAATACCAAGGAGACATTAACTCTGCCTGCAAGAAGCAGCAGACATTTGGCATGCTGAAAAGCATTTCTGTATTACTTTAAAGAGGCAGAAAAAAATATTGAAAAAACAAGGAAAGGGGATTGAAGATTAGCTTTGACATGCAATATTCATAGCCAGAGAAAATATCTATTGCTATTTATGTAGAAGAGATAGACAATACAGGGTTCTTGTAGACATCCAGCAATGTTGTTTAATAATGAGAGGTAATTTCAATCTTACTTCAATGATAGACAAATTAATCTCAAGTATTTCTAATACTCAGCTGAAAAATAATGAACAAACAACAGAACCATCTAGCTCACACACACACACCCACACCCACACAATACACTGAATCCTCATCTCAAGGGAATGAAAAGGTTTTGATTTGTGACCCAACACTCAGGCTGTATTTAGAGTTGCCCTTGGAGAAGGCTGAGCATCTTGGGGCCATCCTGGGCTGAGCCTGAGGTTCTCCTCCTAGATGTCATGGGGCTGAGCAGGAAGGAGACCAAGTGCTGGAGAGGCAAGGTTCAGCCTAGGGGTCTGGTTCACAGGGAAGCATCAGTAAGAAGACATCTAGAATATAGATTCTTGGGGTCACTGTGTTTTCATGTACATACCCCCTTTTTTTTTTTCTTCTTAAAGAATTTGGAGTTGAAAATTGATTCTTGGCCACAGACAACTGTGTTATCCTTTTCTTCTTTTCTTTCTGTAAAGTCAGCATTTTCATTTGGAGAAAAACATTTTTCTGGTGAGCTCTAAATAAGTGAAACAGTTGCTTTAGTTGAATGAAGACTCAGTATTGACAGCTGCAGGAATCTGGGAATGTTGCAGATGTCCACACCATGGAAATGCCAGGTTGGACGGGGCTTGGAGCAGCCTGGTCTAGTGGAAGGTGTCATTGCCCATGGCAGGGTAATGGAACTGGATGATCTTGAAGGTCTCTTCCAACCCAAACCATTCTATGATTCTATAAATACCAGCTGCTCGGGATGCTGTGGTTTTAGGCTAGAGCTAATCTTGTGATCAGCAGTTCCAGCCTTTGTGACATTCTTGTGCTTCTGGAACTCAATATTGTCCTTCCCCATTTCCTTGAGGGAGACGTGAGGTATGTGGTCAAGAGGCCAGGAGATGCAGGGTGTTCTGCAGCTGGGTGACTGGGCATGATGCATCATTCAGCAATCAAGTAGGCAAAGAAATGGCAAAGGGGAAAAAACTGGGATGAATCTGTGGGAAGGGTGAGTAGTACATGAAATCAAGTTCCCCACTCTTATGTGAAAATATCAAATATCAAGTGTGTTTAGGACAGCAGAGGGAGTTCATATGTAGAGAGATCAGGGAACTATCGACTGCTAAATTTGTGTCTTCTGTATGACATGAATTGAAATCCACTGTCAGTGCTTACAGGGAGGGCTGAATCATCATTTCTATCTTTGGGGGTTTATTAAATGCATTCTTTAATGCAGTTTATGACAAATATAACTACTACTGAACACCTGAAATGAAGATTTGAGAAGGCAGTTCATGACTAAAGACCCTCCCTGCTGAACCCACACTGGCTCTTCGGTGAGCTGCAAGGGTGAAGCCCTTCTGAAAATCAAGTCACTTTGTTGGGTGCTTGAAATAAAGTTGTCCATTGAAATCTTTATTATGCTCCTAAGTTCATGCTAGATGAGAAAACGTTTAAGTGTCCTTCCTGCATAAGGACTCACTGCCAACATGCAGGAAACGTCAGAAGGGTTCAGGCCATTTTTTACTAGGTTGGTATCTATATCACAAAAGCCACAATCATCCTTTGATTTGAACTACATGAGTATGAATTAAAATGATTACACCATCTGAAACCATTTGTCACTAGAGAATGTTATATACCTCAAATTAGAAAAGAGAACTTGCATGAGAATGAATGAGGAATAGAGTTTATAAAACTTCCAGAGAAATTCTAATAGCAAATACATGGTATTTTATCATAAAAATCCTAGATGATAGCATTTAATGACAAGCAAAACCCAGCATTTATGTTAAAGCCTGAGAAAATGAGGACTTAGGAAGCAATCAGTACCCAATTTCTTTTTGTCATGTGTGCTACAAAATTAAAGACTGGCTACGTAGAACAGCCTAAAACAAGGTTGTAGCAGCTGCAGGGCTAGGAAAATTCTGTAAAATTAGTGAAATTTTGGTTGTAGAAAATGAAAGGCACAATGCTATGGTTAAACCAGAACGACTTTGGGAAAATCACTATGGTAAAGTATAAAAAGTATAGTAAAAAAGTATAGTGTTGGAGACTTCTTATGATAATGCAGCTTTTGAGAGCAATGTGGATTATAGTCTTTACAAACCCACAGGTGAAATAACTAATGGTGCAAATTGTATATGATCATATAATTCTTGAATTTCCCAACATCAATTGATTGGAAGCTGCTGACAGTAAGGGTATGAACAGGCTAAAATAGTAATTTATTTACCAAATGGTCAATGAATCAACAGGAAGTGGTGGTGGTTTGGACTCTGTTTCAGTGGGGGTGAAGCTCATGCAGAAAAAAATGGCTATAAAAATAATGGATATGGATATGAATAGTTATATGGATATGGATAATCATACATGGAAGTCAACCTATACGGATAGGTTAACTTCTTCATGTTGAATCACAATATGAAGAAATGCATATCCATAATTAAGTTAGAGTATCAGGGCTTCCAATTTCCATGATGGAAACAAAACTTAGCCTGTTTAATGCAATAAAATCCAGGATGTAGGAAATTTCTTTTCCCAGATCATTAAAAGAACTGGAATGTGAACTGGCAAGTCCAGTAGGAGGGACTTAGTGAAACTGTTAATGTTGTCTAGAAGGTTGCAAATGCAGTGCCAATCTTCAGAGGAAAACCTGATTCTGAGCAACACGAAGCCTTCTAATGTGACTTTGACTGCAAAATGTAGAACGGAATTTTGGACAAATGCACAAGTAAGATCAGAAAGGCAACAGAAAGTAGACTAAATTGCAGCACAGTTTTGTCAAAGATAGCTCAGGACATACTAATCTAATTTCTTTTCCTTATACAAAATCAGCTATTTCCTTCCCAAAGGTAATGCAGCAGATATAATCTAGAGAGATTGAAGTTAAGTGCTTCTTAAAACACTTTATAGGATATTAGAATTTTGTTAAAGCTATCAGGGGTTAATGTGAAGTGAATAGAGGGCTCTTTAAGGAATAATTTGCCCTAAATCACATTAGAAAAGTTATGAGGATGACAGAGGTTACTGCCTCAATGATCAGTAGTGGGATTTATGCTGCCTAATGTATTAGTGGCCGATGAGGTAGAATCAAATCTGCTAATAAAATTTACAGATGACATAAAGTTGAGAGAGATTATCAACACCAAGAGAGTAGAGTCATCACAAGAAATACTTTTTATAAGACACTGAAATACTTTGGAATATCGTGTCCTGTTCTGCTCACCTATGTTCAAGAAAAAACTAAACCAGAATAAGAACACAAAGACTTTGGAAAATGGAGTATCCATTTTATGAGGAAAAATGAAAAGATCTTGGTTTATTTGGCTTGGGCAAATGGAAGTTTGGAGGGGACTGACAGTTCTTTATATTCCATTATATTTTTAGAAAGGGAGAAAAACTGTTTGGGTGAAATAATAATGCTTTTAGGTGAAATAATAATGCTGTCCTAAGATCAAATGCTGCCAGGATATTTTAATGCAGAAGGTGTTTCTTGGTGGACAGAAGTCAACTTTTGCTATGCTACAAGGATACATAAGGAACAGCCAAAGAAGATAATAGTGAATCATAAGGGGATCTAGTAGAAGTGCTTGCCACCCTAGACACCTTCCAGTCTGTATTTTTGGGTACACTCCAGTTGTTCTTTGTCCCCAGATCTGCAATTATTGATGCTCTTCGAACCCCACAGTCATATGCCAGATGGGTGCTTTGAGATGGGTACCCGTTAGGCTAGTTGCATGCCAACAGCTTCACAGCTTTAATTGCTGCTGTGGGCTATATCCATGCAGATACTTGCTGGTACTATTAGTGAGAGAAACAATATTAGAAAGGTTAACAAAGCTGGTCACAGTGCTCATGGCATTATTATCAAGGTGGACAACTGAGAGGATAGATGTCCCAGTCCTACTTATCTTAGAAACTGCTAATATTTTTGGCAGTATTTCAGGACCAACCAGCTGGACAAAATTCAGTGTCTGCCTTCCTGTAATATTTTAGACTCATAAATATTTATTCTAGTAAATGAATTCTTGGATTTTACAAACACCTGTTCTATACAATAGGTTTTCTTCCACCCACAGTAGAAGGAGGTGAACTTCTGTTTCCCTTGGAGTACATGCAGATTTTTGCTGGAGCATTCAGGAGCATAGAGTTTCTCTGAATCTTACATTCTTTTATCATCAGGAGGTCATATGCTCTGCCAATCCCATAAACATGTAAATCCATAAGCCTAAAGGGGGAGATTTACAGAGAAGTCTGTAAAAGCAACTTTGCAATACTTGCCTGGTTCTGCCTCTTACTAGCTTCTGCAGGAAATGGGTCGATCCACCTCATAGTATTAAACTAAATAACGGTCTTAATAATATAGTGAAATATATTCAGAGCCCTATGGTGCAAAATATATTAGATTATTTCAAAGACAGGACAATCTGAGTCTCTGGAGAAAAGCAAATGTAATTAAAATTATTTCTACTCCAAAAATTCACTTCTCATTACAAATGTTGCCATGGAGTATTCCCAACGCAATTTTTATTCAGAGTTAGAGAAAGACATATTAGCTTTCCTGAAAACTGTGTTATCTTGAATAAGATAGTGTACGCATTGCCTTGAGTGAAAGAGGAATGGAAATTAGATGCTAGATTGTGTCAGATGACTTTCAGTCTTCAAATTTATATGGTCTAGGTAGGAAAACGTAGTATTTGCTGAGGCAGAGATGGAAGACTTAATCACATGTGATTTCAGAGTGCAATTATATGGTATTAAATTCAGTTATTAAACATTTGTGGAAAACACTGTGTAGGATACAAAGAAATATAGACATAAAAAGTGATGAACACTAAATAAAATCCTCAGGTTACTACCTAACTGAGAACACTTTATTATATGAAAACAATGCCATCAGCAGCAGGTCATCTTATCTGACTTTAATTCATTTACATGTTATTTGCTTAATTTAAATGTTCAGAGAAAATGAGAATTCATTAAATATATTCACAGGGACTGTGAATACAAAAAGTGTGCTTTTCACTGAGTTACAACAAAGGAGAGTTTGCTGAGCAAGAAACGTGCTTATACTTTTTACTTGGACAGGATATTCAGAAAGCTGTAGGTTGAAGAATCGCTTAAAAACACAGTCTTAAACCCACTTTGTTTTGCTCCTCATCAGATAATACA
Organism: Pezoporus wallicus; assembly: GCF_028554395.1. Taxonomy (NCBI): domain Eukaryota; kingdom Metazoa; phylum Chordata; class Aves; order Psittaciformes; family Psittacidae; genus Pezoporus; species Pezoporus wallicus. The sequence goes on from NW_026639618.1 coordinate 1,701,555, forward strand.
TGGGGGTTTCTTCCTCTGGGTGATAGGAACAAGCTCATGATTTCTCTAAAAAGAGACTGGAAAAAGGGATGTTGATACATGAGGGAAAAGACACGAGGTAATAATTGCAGAACAGTTGATACAGCTGTAACTGAAATAGTTAAAAACCCTTTGTCTGTGGAACTCTGAATAGGCTTGAGATAGACAGATGGCTGTCTTTAATAAACAAAACAAAAAGCCAACTCTGTCATTTCTAGATAAGGCCGACAGGCTGAGATTTGTGATGCATTGCTGAAAAAGTGAACTATACCCAAACGTACTAAAAATACCATATATTGATGCAGAGTGATGTCATACAGCTCCTCGATGGCAACTCGGTGAGGGACTGGTGACAATCCAGCAGTAAATGCAAATATAGACATTAGCAAAAAGAATTGTCAGAGGTCAAACATGGGATTTATATTTTCCCATAACCCAGCCAATCTTGTCCAGTCAACCACACTTGCCCTCAGATTCTACAGTCCTACCTGTGCATTTCCTGACCTTTGTCATCTCACTGCTAAGCAATGAGTAAGCAATGTCTGCACCCTCCTCTATAACTGTTCAAGGAGACTCACAGAAATGCTTTCCCCCTTTTTTTCCACTTCTTCCTCACTCTCTAAGCAACAAGATGAAAAGAAATTCCATCACCCTTATTGGCAAATTCCTCCCACAGATATTGCAGCCCAGTAAGTGTTTTTGTGGTGCTACATTCCTGGTATTTCCATCCTCACCTCCTTTCTGGACTGAGAGTGTGAATGTGGAAGAACGGCAAATGAGAGCCCTTCACAGTGATTAGGGTAAGCTGCCTTCACTAACAAGCAGCGTTGTTCAGATCAAAAGGATGGAAGTAAATGTTGTGTAGGCTCATCCAGCTTCTTGCAGAGCCAAGTCTCCTCTTGCAGGAGGATCAAAGCCTATCTTACATCATGTTTTACTGTAGCTTTCCAATAGCTGCCATCAGACATATAAATCAGATAATCTGCAAGAAGATAGCCCAGCAGCTTTATGTGGTGGGAGACACTCATCTAGCATCCCTTGCAAAGGTGCTGTTGGCGTTACCCCTTGCTGTGGAGGGCACTGATCGGGCAACGCTGGGCAGGGAGGGAAGGTACAGACCCTTTTCTCCCTTCTGACTTCCTTCTGTGCATTTGATGTCTGACTCTTTCTGTCATGCAACTGCTGTAGCCATGTTATGCCAGTACTTTTATGCATCTAGAATAAGAACTGTAAAACCCAACTTACCATCTGTCAAGATGCCCAGTGACTGAGCAAAAAGAACATCAGGGCAAATCTTAAATCCATATGCACCATTTCTCCAAAGTCTGAGAAAACCTTGAATTCCTGAATGCTTTAATAATACATACTAACAATAGACAACATTAATCTTTCAACAGAGAAAAAGACCCATTCTGCTTACACACTAAGCTGGAATTCAGGAAAAAGGCTCCAAGCCCTTTTGCTTATGATAAATGTGATACTGCATTGCTGCTATTAGAGTATCCGCTGCTTTGCGCATTGCTGCTTTATGGCAAAGTGGCAGTCACTGGTGAGTTTGCAAACATGACACATGAAACACCGAGAGACCTGTTTGTAGAACAACAGCTCAACCTTGCTGCAGAGAGCTCATGAAGAAGATCTGACCTTAAAGAAGGGTAGAGACACTGTCATTCAGACCAAGCTGATGACAGAAGTAAGTGAGCAGATGATGCACCACTCACACTGTTCAAGCTGTAGGAGCAGTACAAACATGGCTTTGGGTATGGCCAAGAGAAGATTACAGTACTGCAGACACAACCCCCAAGCTCTGGGGAAGGCAGGATCCTCTTTATATGACTTCACATTCTTGTGAGGTTGGGAACACTGCAGAAGAACGGAGGTGACATGTTTGGGTGACATGTTTGGGTGACACATGTCAGTCGCTGTTTGGCATTTGGACAGAAGCAACTGAAAACACAGTGAAGACACAACCACTAACTGTCAGTGTTTCTGTTATCAAGGAGACAAGAAGTCTGTTTAATTAATTTTGGATGCAGATTATTTGCTTTCTGCAATATGAGGCTGTTTACTTGCAATGTTTTAGGACTTGCTCAGCTTGTGGGTAGTTTGGTACCTGAAGATGAAGTTCCTGAGAGAGGTTGTTTGCTTACAGATGTGACTATGGGTATGATTTTTGTACCTGCTGAACTCTCTACCAGCAAAGCACACAGCTCCAGTACTGCTACAATAAATACGCAAATGTGTAATGGGAACTGGGGTTCACCACCATTCAGTGTTAATGCAATGCAAAGTCCAGTCATTTCTTGTGAGAGTCACTGATGAAGGGAATTCTGACAAAGGATTTGTTCACAGAGTTGAAATTCAGCTTAATTTGATCCCACATAACAGAAGTTACTTCAACTGCCATTTACAGAGAGATGATCAATCACAGAAATGTGTGATGCTTTAGAAGAAATTGAATTTGGTGAATGACAAAATATGATCTGCAATGACAACAATTTGAGCTTTCTTGGGAACATCGTTTTTCCAGCAGGGCCAGAATCTAATCTTGACATTACAAACAGCTTGCAGGTATCAAAGTTTAGAACTGCCGGAAAAATTACGGGCCTACTGTTTGTTTCATAGGCTTGTTTCTTGCATGTTGTTAAAGAAACGTTATCCTTATCCCTGCTCGAGGTGCAGATCAGCACCACTTCAGAGAATCTCAAGCCCTCCCTGGGCAGACCTTGCAGAAACCTGCAGAAAGAATGAAATCCTGGATCATAAGTAGCACAATACTTGCCTTATTTCATCTTGTGCTACTGCGGCTCTGATTCCTGATGCCTCAGACTATGAAGACAGAGCTCTGCTTACTTAAGCCCTTTGGGATTATAGTAAGGCCACTATATTTGAGGCAAGAAAACTTAATAAAACCAAGAGAGAGTATACTGCTGTTGAAAGACTGTTGCACATAAAAATAGAGAAATTACCTTTCAAGCCATAGTTGCAAACAGCATACAGATTATTCTCTTCTGTGAACAACAAGATTCAAATGAGAGATATAAAATGCCTAATGGTCAGTGAGGTAACTTGAATTTACAGGCATAAATTCAGATCTTCACTGACATAAAAAGCCCATCAGAAACTGAACACAGGACTGGTTTCACCAGTCTTTATCTTCACTGGGTGTCTGCACAAGAACAAGTAATTGTCAGGAGTACTGGAATGGTTAATTCAATTATTTGAAAGAGATTCCTTGTCACATCTGATTCAACAAGAGCTAAGTGGCTTTCCAGCAACAAGATGGCCTAACAATCCTAAACACCTGAATTTGATATTGCAAATTAATTTCTCCCAAATGCAGTTGTGCAGGGTAAGTTACTCACCGTCTTGTCATTCCATTAAAATTATACTCAAAATATGTACAATTGGCTCATGCTAAAACTCATTTTCAGAAGAAAAAACTGACAGTGGAGTATGTATTGGATGCTCTAGTTTGAATTAATATGAAATATTTAATTACAGAATGACTAAGAAGCTAACAATGACCAATAGGCTGCTCTTCCAACCTGACTTACGTAGTTCAGCCTGGCATTATTGACATGACAGGCCCATGAGCTGATGCACCATGTAACTGCTGCTCTGCTCTCCTCCTGGTAGGAAACACTGAGAAATAGCACTAGTGTCACAGGTTGTGCCTGCTACTATAGATCACTTGTCTTTCAGTCAGGAAGAAAATCTTGAAGAATCAGTATCTGACCAAGGATCACAATTCCCCATCTTAGGATTTGAACTTCATCTTAAGGGAGAAAAGCAGATGCAGGGGCATCATCGGAAGCTTCCCTTCAGGCAAAGCAGAGAATCTGAAAATTCCAGTAGAATTTTGAGAGAAAGTGTTAACCAAAGATGGAAAATCTTCACTGGAGACTTTCTCTAAACCCTTTTATGCCATAACAGTAAGAGGCATGTTAAGATGTGCCTTGCCAAACAGTTTTGAAAGACCTATTCAGCCCTCAGACAGTGAAAGATTCCTTGCTTCTGATGTGGGGTGAACTCACCACAGCGCAGGAGGCCACCACAAAGCCGTACTGATAGCTTGTTTGGAGCCTTACTAAAGGGACATCCTTGCGTGAGCTCTCACCAGAAGGGTAGGTTTCATTTTGCAGAAGATGTCACATATTTCCTCGTTCGTGAGATCTGCAGCGCTTTCCTCACACTGCACTGCTGTTCACTCCTCTGCCTTTCTGCTACGGTGTCATCAGGTAAGAAAAGACACTGTTGTAAAATAGGTACACCGGCGAGCATCGTCCGTGTCATGGTAGGAAGCTGGCATTCACATTCTAATAAAGCTCTAAAGGTTTCTTTAGTGTAGGCCTGGAATCAGTAGAGGTGAAATACAGAATAAAGGACTTAAAACTTATGCTAAGAAGACTGAAGAATTCACTCAGAGTACAACCAGCAGCAGCAATGGAGGAGCAGTTCAGAGCACAAAGGAAAAATGAAGCAGTCTTATGAAAGAAACTGAAGGAGGCAGATGGCAATTAGGTGTCAGTAAGTTCTCATTAACAGTGGATGGCTTCCAGACCCAATTAAAAGAAAACTCTTCAAAAAGATTTTTCAGAGCAGTAGAGACAAAAGAGAAGAAGCATTAAAACCCTTGCAAAGCTGTTGTGTATTACAAAATCTTATCTTTTCATGGTTGTTTGGGAAAAGGGTGAAAAAGTCATATTTGGAATCTGTAGTTCTGTCATATAATAACTCAGAATCCTGATGCTTGCAAAACATTGTGCTCAAACTAGTAGAAAAATGGGAATAAAGTAGAAAAATAAGAGTATAACTAACAGATTGTGCTTTGCTTTCTTCCTGTGTATTAAAAATAATGAACTCATTGCAACTTACATCTTAAAAATGTAGTAGGACTCTTAGGAGAAAGAACAGCTTTTGTACCTGCAAGACACAAAGTAAAAGACTGCTTTTGCCTGTGACCTTGGAGAAATAGTGCTGTGAAAGCCATTGGGCTCAGAGCACGGTCGCTTATTGCCCTCAGAAGTCACACCAGTCACACCAGCTCAGCTACAACTCTTTGGGTTGTGTGGGTTGACCCCGCAGTTCACTGCTGGTCTGCACAACTGCACTCAGAGGTGTCCGTCAGGGCTGAGTGTGGGACAGAACTGTGCCCATGGGCACCGTGACGCCCAGCATGCTTTCTGGTGCAGGATGCACTAAATGCATTGCACTGCCCTGGTGCTGGAGATGAGGGTGCCCTCCGGCTCCTCAGTGCTGCACACAGGGAGGAGAGCAGGCTGACAAGGACACCCAGCACCTTTCACATGGGGCTGGGGAGGAGAGGGCTGAGCCGTTCCCTGGTCCTTGTTATTCCTGGCAGGCATTTCCATGCAGCTGGGACAACAAATGGTAAGTACACAACTGCTGGGTGTAGCCTCCATCCCAGGGACACTCACACCAGCTCCTGCTGCTTGGTAGGAAGCCAGACTGTGATGGAAAAGTCCACCGCGAGGACTGTCAGGGATGTCACTGAAAGAATCTCAAAGGGCACCAGGCACTTGTGTTTAGACAGCTGAACTGATGGTTGAACATCTACACATCACAGTCACAAACATCTCCTGCATTTCTGGGCTTCCTGCACATTTCAGAGCTTTTCCACTGCAATATGTCAGAGCAGGGCACTTGGGGACACCTTCACCCGCTTTGGTACAGCTGCATCATGTTTGCAAGGGCACTTAAGTAACGTACTCAGCCTACAATGTTGTCTGGCACTGCTGTCTTCCGTAATTTCCTTCTTTTTTCCTCTCCTTTTCCCCAAGGCTTCCCAGCAGCTTAGGCAAAGCCGCTTGCAAAGTTGAGCACAAAATAACCTACAACTTATTTTCTGCTTATCTTTGGGGTAGCAAAATCCAACTTTGCAATGGAATGGGGGTTTAGGGTTACTGTAAAATGCTGGGTTAATGATTTATGTCAATCTGTCAAGGGATTGTGGGATGTTTTAAGGTCATACAGATGGAAATAGAGGAATTTCATGTTCTTCTCTCACTGACATTCCTCCATCTGAATATCAGTTCTACACTGAAGAAACCTCCTCCCTCTGTTCCCAGATAGACTGTATTCACTTCCACATAACCACAGGGACAAAGAGAGGCAGCAGGCTTGCTGGACCACAGGGAAGCATGAAAAAGGGCCAGATAGCTGGAGTCACAGCTCAGAAGCACCTTGGTGAGCTGGACTTGCTGCTTCTGCTGTTGGGCGACAGTGGGAAAGGTGCACTTCCTCCCCCAGAAGCCAGCACCCCTCACATCATTGTTCCTGACCCTGCAGCAGCAGTGCCCAAGCTGGGCATGTAGTTACGTGCTGTTCCGCAAACTGGACTTTTCTTCTGCTAGGACAGGAAAATAAGTGTCATCCCCAGCATCCCACCACCATCCTTGGCCCTGAGAGCAAGACCCATATACAGCCACTTCACAGAATCACAGAATCCTAAGGGTTGGAAGGGACCTCAAAAGATCATCTAGTCCAACCCTCCTGCAAGAGCAGGGTAACCTAGAGTACATCACACAGGAACTTGTCCAGGCGGGCCTTGAATATCTCCAACGTAGGAGACTCCACAACCCCCCTGGGCAACCTGTTCCAGTGATCTGACTTCAGTCAGTGCTAACAGAGACTCCTGTTCTCCTGAGATGTGGGTCAACTGAACCATGCTACATAATGCAGTTGGATCCTCCTCTTGTTTCTATCCCAACCTAATCCAAAATAACTCCATTGGCTTCCCTGGAATGATGCTTTGTGGGTGCAAGAAAGCAGGAATTGAGGACTTGGCACTGCCAAAGCTTGTCTTCATTTGCAATCATTAGTTTAATTTAATACACCTGAATGACTTCATTTGTGCTTAGCTTAGTTTTAGCAAGCGCTGGCATTCAGGAAACATCACTCCAGCTACAGGAGTGATTTGATTAGCAGTGCTGAGTGATTAGATTAGCAGAGTGGCTGGACAGACTCGTTAATTACTTGTTGTCATTCCAGCTGATGTATTCTCACTGCACCAGCAGCTTGAGCTATGCTTTTGTATAGATAAAACCTGTGTATGGTTATATCCCATTGTTTCTTTGTAATTCACAACGTTGCCTCCTGCCAGTGCTTCTAGTCCCTTAGCTTACATGGTAGAGGTCTCTACTAAGCTGTAAACTCTGCTGTTAGTCCATACCTGAGATCATTGCATGGTGCTGAAAATGTCAGCAAGAAAAACTACTGATTTTTTTGTGATAATTCCAGCAGAGACATATTTCAGATTCTCTGGGTAATGTTCTTTCTGGAGTGGTGTTTCTTGGCATACAACGGTGCCTCATTGCAGAAATACTATAGTTTTGTGATGCTGTTGCAAACAGAAGTAGTTTTCACAGTCTCTTAAGCTTTCCTGACTTAAAATCATGGAAAAAAAAAGCGCATCATAGGAAATAACCCGTTTTCAGGCTGTGGCTCTAGAGAAGTATGTGTCCACTTGCTATTTGTGACCATTTCTGTGCAAGGACAAATACAAATAAAGCAAGTAGGCAATGAGAGTAGGATTTCTCTTTGTAAACCTAGTCCCCTGTGTTACATGTTTAAGCTTGTTGGTCACCTGGACTACGGCTGCTGTCAGGAGAGAGGATGACAAGCAGCTTCAATGAATACTGCTTTTCCTCCCCTTGGTGACTTCTAGGAAATGTGGTCTTATTGAGTGCTTGATGCTTTGGTAGATAAATCTGAGTGAGATGAATCCTACCCTTCCTGCTCCCTGCCAAGAGGAAGCAGACCTGTGCTGCTGCTCCTCTGCCAAGAAATAGCAGACGTTATGTTTGCCCATATGGAGCAGCGCTCTGAATTCTGGTGCTTGGAATACATGTGGAATTCCCTTTCTATTAAAAAGCAAAACAAAACAGCCTGCTCAGAAATAAGTGGAAGGCTTTTAGGAATGTGGAAGAGGTGCTCTTTCCTGGATGCCAGGGGCAATTTAATGTTCTGTTGGATCACTATAAATTCCTTTGTCCCTAGGGGTAGTAAGTGCATGCAAAGTACAAAGGGAAAACATAAAGTAATGAACACTGTATGAATGCTCTCAAAATCTAACGCTGATGAGAAAGAATAGCATAAGAAAGGGGATAGAGCTGTGATGCTTTGCATTGCTGATAACAGTTGAAGTTTTCATAGTAGAACTGTCAAATCCTTCAATACTGGACCTACACCTCCTCTGCACTGGGAATTTCACTATATGAGGTGTGAGGCAATGAAAAATCGGGGTCATAATATCCCACTGAGTTTCTGAGTCATCTTATTGCACTGAAATAAAAGCACTTTAGAAAATACAAGCCATCTGTGATGTTAAATGCAATTATCTGATTTGCCTTAATAAATGCTCACAAATCATCACCAACCACTTGAATTTTTCAACACTGCTCTGAGTCATTCATAAGCAGGTAAAGGTCATCATGACAAGACATTATCAACTCTGATCATTATCAAGTTATTATTAGCTGCAATAGCACCACTGCTTCCATCCACATCCAGCACATAAAAGAATTTTAAAGAAGGAGATGTCATTGTTTTTAGCTCTGACATTCTGAGGATCACACTAGGTATGTTAGGACACTGAAGTCTCTACACAATAATGGTTATTGCATATAGCTTCTTTCTACTGACACTGGGGTAAGTGACAAATGTTACAGTTGCTAAAGGTCAGATCCCAAGCTCTGTGACCCAGATTCCCCATGGCTGGAGCTTCTGTACATCAGGAATTCCCCAGATATTTTTTTCCATTTGTACAGTAATTTTACCCAAGTGTGATAGGGACGCTGTGACTGTACAAATTAAATGTTCTGGTTGTAAGTTCACTGTGCTCAGGATGTAGCAGCCCTATTGTGCATACACAGATCATGTTCCAGACATGCTTTGTACAGATGCACCTGTCCCACACTGCAGAGGTTCATGTATTTCTCTCCAGGGAGACCCAAAAGAGCTGCGATAGTGATACCTAAAACTTAGTTTCTCAGAAGTTATTTACACCTGCAACAAAAGCCACAAATATGAATTTAAAATCTATTCTGCATTAAGTATAAATGTTTGTCACTGCCCACCAGGAAGAGCTGCATTCATGTTACCCACATCTGAGCACACTGAGGCTCCACAATACAAACATCCACGCACACACCAGCTGAAGTTTAACGTGTGAGTGCAGCAAGAGTGGTTTGAATGCTCAGCTAGTAAAAAAACAATGCAGAATTACCAAAATAAAGACCTTACATAAGCAGAATTGGCTTTGCTCCACAGCAGACCTGGTCCAGGAACCTTAAAACAGGACATACATAAACCCACAGGACTTGACAGGTTGCATCCAACAAGTGCTGAGGGAGCTGGCTGACACCATTGCAAGATGTGTCTCAATTTACCTTTGAAAGCTCATGGCAATTTAGGAAGATTCCTGATGTCTGGAACAGAGCAAATTTCAGTCTTATCTTCACGGGAGTGGGAAGGGCAAGGATGGTCTGGAGACCTACAGTTCAGTCAGCCTCACCTTGATTCCTGTGAAGAGGATGGAGCAACTAATCTTGGAAACCAATATTTAAGATAGGAATACCACTGGAATGGAACCCATGGTCAAAATGGATTTACAAAGGAGAAATTGAGCCTGACCAACCTGACAGCTTTCGATGATGAAATTACTGGCTTTCAAAACTGTGTCCCATAACACCTTCAAAATTAACAAAGTACAGACTAGATGAGTGGTTGGTGAGGTGGATTGAGAACTGGCTGATGTGCTGGGCTCAAAGGCTTGTCATCAGCAGTACAAAGTCTATTTGGAAGTCAGACACTAGTGGTTTGCCGCAGGGTTCAATACTGGGGCCAACACCTTTCTATCCCATTGGGATGACAGGACAGTGTACACCACCAAGTGAATTGATAATACAGAACAGGGAGGAGTGGTTGATACACTGAATGGTTGTGCTGCCATTTAGAGGAACCTGGACAGGCTGGAGAACCTGAAGTGTGTCTGTCCAAGAGCCATGAAGATGATTTAGGGATCAGGGTATTTCCCATACAAGGAGAGGCTGAGAAAGCCAGGCTTGTTCAGCTTGTAGAAGAAAAGACTTTTGGGGGATCTCATGAATGAGTATGAATTCTCAATGGGAGCAGGGGGGAGTAAAAAGATGGATCCCGATTCTTTTCAGCAGTGCCTAGTGAAAAGAAAGAGGGCAATGGCCACAAATGGAAATACAGGAAATTCCATTTAGATGGAAAAAGAAACTGTGAGGAGTGGTCAAACACTGCAGCAAGGTGCCCAGAGAGGCTGCAGTCTACACCTTTGCCAATAGTCAAACCTGACTAGACGTGACCTTGAGCAACCTGCTCTAGTTACCCCTGCTCTGAGGAGGGGGCTGGACTAGATGATCCCTAGAGGTGCCTTCCAGATCCAAGGACTCTGTGATTCTGTGATTGTGGGTTACTGAGAGCACTGAATTGTTCCAGCCCACATCAAGTTGCAGATTGGCAAATAATATCAGAAATCAGGGCTGTTCAAACAAGTTACCCAACTGTTTACCAACTGGTCACATGCCCTGCTGTGGTAGACTGTTTCTCTAGCTCTGTTTATATACACATCCTCTGTCAGGTATGGTTTTTTCCATTTTAGATGAAGAATGCTTATATGATAAGGCTCAGTGATTCACCTTCTGCCATTGAGAGCAAGGAGGCCCTCAATGTTTTACTTTTCTCTGCAGAAAAGGGACGCATATATTTTTCAGGAAACCATAAATCTCATTCACTGGTCTCATATCTCCAGTACAAATTCATCTGAGGCTATCACTGAAACAGCCAAGTTCTGCATTGGTGACATATCCTCACTTGGTTGTTTCCACCTCATACTGCCCAATTTCTTGTTCTACCACATGTGTTTGAGCAGTCACCAGTGAGTGAAAGCAGGAAACTGATGGGGTAGCACTCAACAGGTTTTGTACCAGGCTAGTTTTGAGTAAAAAGAAAGGCTGTTTGAGGCTAATAATAGTAATAGAGGTCAGGAAGGTAAACCATGGCTTTAGAGAGCAGTACAAGCCGAGGGTAGCTAAAATTGTCCATAACATTACAGGATGATTCAGGGTGGAAGGCACCTCAGGAGATCTCTAGCCCAGCCTCCTGCTCCAAGCAGGGTCAGGTGTGAGATCAGAGCCAGCTGCTTAAGGTTCCATCTGGTTTGGGGCTTGGAAATCACAAAGAATGGTGGCTGCAAAACCTGTCTGAGCAACCAGCCTGCTCTAAGCCATAACTGTCCACTTGGCAAAAAATGTTTCCCTTATACCCAGACTGAACCCCCCTTTTTTCAGTGTATGCCTGATTTCTCCTCACCTCCCACTATGCACCACTGTGAAAAACCTGACTCAAAAAGCAGTCATCCAAGGCAGCCATGGCTGAGGTCTGTGCATTCATCCCCACTGCTGATGTTGGACTGTCCTGCTTTGTACCACGTACAGTGCTGTGCTTTGGCTTCAGCCTGAGAACACACCAATGTTTTAGTTGTTGCTAAGTAGCACTTACTCTGATCAACGACTTTTCAGTCTCTCATGCTCTGCCACTGAGGAAGGTCATAGGAAGTCAGGAGGGAGCAGAGATAGGACACCTGACCCAAACTAGCCAAAACATGACATTCCATACCATAGCATGTCATGCCCAGTATAGAAACTGGGGGAGTTTGGCTGGGAGGAAATGATCACTGCTCCAGGATGAACTGGGCATTGGTCAGCAGGTGGTGAGCAATTGTATTGTGCATCACTTGTTTATTTCTTCCTTTCTATTTTTATTTCCTATTATTATTATTTTATTTTACTTTTATTTCAATTATTAAACTGTTCTTATCTCAATCCCCATATTTTTACTTTTTTTTTTCTGATTCTCCTCCCTGTCCCACTGCGGAGTGGGGAGTGGGGGGGACAGTGAGTGTGTGGCAGTGTGGTACTTAGTAACTGTCTGGCCTTAAACCACAGCAGCAAGTTGTCACAAACTTCTTTCTGGAGGAACATCATAGAATCATAGAACCATAAAATAGTTAGGGTTGGAAAGGACCTTAAGATCATCCAGTTCCAACCCCCATGCCATGGGCAGGGACACCTCACATTAAACCACGTCATCCAGGGCTTTGTCCAGCCTGGCCTTGAACACTGCCAGGGATGGAGCATTCACAGCTTCCCTGGGCAACCCATTCCAGTGCCTCACCACCCTAACTGGAAAGAATTTCTTCCTTATATCCAATCTAAACTTCCCCTGTTTAAGTTTGAACCTGTTACCCCTTGTCCTATCACTACAGTCCCTACTGAAGAGTCCATCCCCAGCATCCCTATAGCCTCCCTTCAGATACTGGAAGGCTGCTATGAGGTCTCCATGCAGCCTTCTCTTCTCCAGGCTGAACAGCCCCAACTTTCTCAACCTGTCTTTATACAGGAACGTGTGGCAGATTTACACATTTGTACAAAATTTCTCTTTAGTTTACCACAAAGCAAGGAATGAAATAAACAACTCATTGGATCATTTGGTGATGGCACAAGTCAGTAGCACTCTCTGTGCATGACTTGACATAGGTGTTACTGGAGAGTGGAATTAACCTCACACTTTGAATCATAGAATAGTTAGGGTTGGAAAGGACCTGAAGATCATCTAGTTCCAACCCCCCTGCCATGGGCAGGGACACCTCACACTAAACCATGTCACCCAAGGCTCTGTCCTATCATATGAAATAAACCATAATAAATTCTATGGATCTTCTGAGTATTTTAACAGTCAAATTCCATTCTTTCTCCTTGCAAGTAAGACCGGAGGACATTGGCTATTTAACAATATAGTTTTATATTTTAAAAAAATTATATTAATTACTGAAAAGTCAAAAATAGAGAAAACACCAGCAATTGCAATGTAATGATAAATACACCTTGAAGACATCCTATTTTTTCTGAGTTTCTTACAGATCCTCAAATGCACTTCCTGTATTTTTACGGATTATCATGCAAACTATTTTTGACAATAAAGGAATATAGCTGTGTAAGAGAAACAATATTCAAAATATATTTCAGCAATAGTGTAGACAAAGAATATTAATTATGCAGTTTCACTATTGTTATATCAAAACCTGCTTTAAACCTGCTTTTCAGTGCCTTAATGACACTGTAAAATCTTATTACATATATTTTAGGCATGTTTATTCTATTTTGGGGCAGACTACAGCCTCTGTGCCTAATAGCTCTTCTCAAGTCATTCTCAGACCTCGGAAAACTGCTTCTGAATCAGTGTTCACACTTTAACACACAGCATACCTTGGTTCATCTTGTGATGGTAAGACTCAATCCACACAAGCATAATAATCTGTTTCCACGGATCAAACCACGGGACTTATGTCTAAACTTGATTTCTCCCCTTTTCTCAGTCTATGCTTAGTTCAGTTATAGAGCACCTTTTCATTTTAAAATCAAACCCCTGCAGAACATTAATAACAGAAAGTTGGATACTATAAAAAAAATAGCACTGTACCTAGCATTTTCTTCCTTTGCCTTTCAGGTATTTGCATGAAACTCAGCAGGTCTTATCAGGAAATGCCACTTCCTACAGCAAAAAGGAGACTGCACAGAAATCCCCACCCTCCTTCTCTCACTCCAGGTCTGGCACCCAGTATCCCTCAGGCTGTTTTTCCAGCCATTTGGCTGGCTTTGACAGAGGGAGGGGAATTGGATGGGAATTCTCTATTTAGGGCGTCCACACCTGAATTTCCAGCTACCTCCTACACTGCAGTGTCCATAAAATTTCTGCTGATACTTCCTTGTTTTTCATTACCAAACAAGTGCAGCTTTTGGCCCAGGGCGTATGCTGAGATTGTGCCTGAATCACTGTATAGCCCTTCCTTCTTCCTCTTCCAGCCCTCGATACTGGCAGAGGTACTGAAGTGGAAATCCCCAATTCGTCTTCCCCATCAATATCAAATCTGTATAGTACTATGTATGTTCCTCCTAGTCTAAATGCACTAATCATCACTTACCTTATAAAAACCACTCATTTCCATGTTCTCTTTCCTAGCAATACACAAGGCAATATGAAGTCCAGGCACTGAGCTGTGCCATGGAGGTTTAGATTGGATATTAGGAAAAATTTCTCAACTGAAAGGGTAGTCAAGCATTGGAACAGGCTTCCCAGGGGAGTGGTGGAATCACCATCCCTGGAAGTGTTCAAAACCCTTTAGATGAGGCCCTCAGTGACATGGTTTAGTAGTGGACTTGATAGTCCTAGGGTAATGGTTGAACTTGATGATCTTAAAAGTCTTTTCCAACCTGGTTGATTCTGTGACTCTATGGATGTTCCTGTGATAGTAGTGCTTCTGTCACACTGGAGTTTGATGACAAACTTTGAATGGTTTTAATTTCACCATCACAGTTTAGGCCCATTCACCTAAGCGAATCAATCACAGCCAAAAATGTTCAGTCATGGCTGTGACGCTGTCAGCCACCAGAAGCACTTCATGTCTGTCTTGAGGTCAATGAGTTTCTGCTGTTTCTTCAGCTGCCCCTGAAAGATGGCTCTTGCATGTATTCGAGCACTCAAAATAATTAATCTTATTTGAAAATCTTGAGTCACAACGATATAGCAGAAGTACCTCACTAACAAGGTTGTCAGATGATGAGTGAAAAAGTCCCTGTGTTTTACAGAAAGGACTTAAGAGCACAAAGGGATACTTGAAGCTTAATGACTCTTGAACTTCTGTAAGGTGAAAGGGGACTAAAAAGGGAAAAATGATGATGGGTAATAGTGTGGTGAAGTACACAAACCTAACATCTTGTTAGACTTGTTTGGACTGCAGTACTCTTCTAGTAGAGCAATGCTGTGGATGGATGTACTTTCATCTAATGTTAGCTGGCAGAAGCCCTACCTAGAAATAATTGAAATGGTTAAGGAGCCTCTGGTCAGCATTGCTTATTTCATCTGGTGACCTAAGGCAAAGGACACAGAAAACTGACTTTGTCGTGACAAACTGAGTCTGTTTAAAGGAAGTTTGCTTCACTTTAAAGAGAAAGTTTAGAAGAAAACTCTCTGGAGAGAGGCAAGGTAAAAAGGGAAGCAAGAAAGCAAGGAAGTGTGATGAGACAGCTCTTTCTGAGCAGAGAAAGCTGGTCTTTTCCTACTCTATAATTTAGTAGGGTGTTTTTAGAAAGTTAGCTCACTCTTACTGATGTTTTTGAAAGCTCTGCTCAAAACAGATTGTACCTTACCATAGATTATTGAATCAATTTACAGCCTCTTTTCTCTAATGAGTGACATACATTAAATTATGATTTGCTTAGTCTTGACCATAATTTGAGAAGTTTCTGATGGTTTTGATACTGTTAAATACTAGGTCTCACTAGCTATCATGTAACATTGGGTATCAAACACACCACCTTTTAACATCCATCATGCCCTATTTTATATCTAGTCACAGCCATAATTTTGCTGTTCTTCAGCAGGCACAACGTTGTAATTAAACACTACAGGACTGTATAAAGGGCTCAGTAAAACTGTATTCAGGGTATAGGACTCCAGCTCCCCATGTGCATGCCAGTTGCACTGTAAGTTCTGATTTATTCACTTGCAACTCATTCTTCTCATTCTAACCAAGAAAGCACCACTTCACATATGCATTAGCCAGGTAATTACTCTAACATACCTCCAAATATTGTCATGATTAAATAAATGATTAATGATTAACTGAATACATAAGCTTAATACAAACTGTCATCAAAATCACAAAAGCTGATGTAGTAATGTTGAGAAGAAACTGCTGGCAGTTGTACGTGTGTATTACATGTATTTGAAAACTGAGATCTTGACAGAAAACATGTGAATATCAGCCCATTTCTCCCAGCATATGGGATCAGGTGTGTGATTGTACTGCATTTGGGAATACCAGCATATCGCCTCCGTCACAATTACTTATAATGCACTGTGAGTATGCCTGCCACTTAGCTAACTTGTGAAAGACAAGGCTGCTGCTCAGGGAAGCTTGTATCTTGACTCATATACAGCACAAAGGCTAATAGTTCAAATGCATATGTGAGCAAAGGACAAGCGAGGTCTTCAGGGCAGAGCTGGTACAAGAAAGCTTCAGGAAAGAGCTGTACTTCAAGGCCATTCTGTAAAGGCTCTGTTTTTCCTTCATAAAATAAATGAAGACCCAATTTTATTTGAATTACTTTAGATATTCCAAGAATGTCAAAGTTTCCGGGGTTTCCGGAGAACTTATTTGCACATCATATGTTCTTGCACTCTAATTTGAACCCACAGAAGTTTGTTTTGCAGAAATAACCTGTAATGAATAACACTTATTAACCACAACAGCTACTGCTAACAAACAAAAAGAACACATGAAAATGTTTTCACTCCTTATCTGCACTTGCCCTGTGCACTCAGTTCCTCTGCTGTTGCCTTCTTGCTTTTAGTAGTGACATAACTTTGGTGAGTTTGGAGCAGGCTGCTCAGGGCAGTGGTGGAGTCCCCGTCCCTGAAGTGTTCACAAACTGTGTAGATGAGGCCCTCAGTGACATGGATAAGTGGTGGTCTTGGCAGTGCTGGGGTAATGGATGGACTTGAGGACCTTAAAGGTGTTCTCCAACCTGGCTGATGCTGTGATTCTGCGGGCAGGGTGCCCGCTCAGCCCCCTCCTCCCTCATTTCGGGGTGGTCACCACCCTGCCAGCCTCCCACCGCCCAGCCGCTGCCTCCCCCGTCCCGCTCTCCCCGCTCGGCAGGTAACGGCGGAGCCGCCCGGGGCCGCCGGGACCACCTCCGAGCGCGGCGGGGGCAGCGCGTGCCTCCCCTCGGCAGCCCCGGGGATGGCGGGCCCGGGTGGGGTGACGCGGCCGGGACTACATCTCCCAGGGTGCCGCGGGCGGGCGCACGGCCCCGCCCTGCTGTCAGCGGGAGCGCTGCAGGTTGACCGTCGCGGCTGCAGATGAGCGCAGCCCGCGCGGGCGGGGGGGCAGCCGGGGCAACGCCGCCGGGGCCGGGTCGGCGGCCGGCGCACTATGCGAGGCCGGGAGGATGGCGGTGGAAGGTAAGGGCGCCGCGTCCCCGCCGTCCCTCCCCTGTCTCCTCCCCCGGGCACTCACCTGCGCCGCGGCGGGGCTGGCCCGGCCCGGCTCGGCTCAGCTCGGCTGGAGAACTGGGGGGGCTGTGCCTGTCGGCGGGGCCTGAGGCAGTGGCGGGGCCGCTCTGCCCCCGCTACACCGGCCTCGCCCGCGGGGCGCTCGGCCGTCTCCCGCGCCCCTCGGCCCTGGCGCCGCGGCTGCCCCGGGCCAGGTGCCGCGGGGCCGGGCCCCGGGGGGGGGGGGGGGTGTGGTGGTGCTGCCCGCGCACCCTGCGGCAACCGGAGGCTGCGGTCCGGCTACTTCCCGGCGAGCCCGGCGGAGCCGCCTCTGCCGGACCTGCGCCACCTCCTCCGGAGCGGCCCCGCTCAGCCCGCCGGGCGCTTCCCGCCCGGCCGCCGCTCTCCCGCCGGTGCTGCGCAGCCCTGGGGTGCCCTGAGGCCGCGGTACCCGCGGAGTCCCGGCAGCCCTCCCCGCCCTGGCAGCACCGGGGGTGCTTGGCCCCTCCTTCCCCACAGGAGACGCAGAAGCCCGAGGGCCGCGGTGCTCAGCTCCTGGGGAGCCGCGAGGTGTTCGTGAGGTGCCCGGCTCCTGGGGAAGGGCTCGATGTTTGAGGTGGTGCCTGCTGAGAGGTGGAAAGTGGGCGCTTTGCTGAGGTCTTCCATGGATGGGCTCCTGCAGCAGTCTGACATGGGCCGCGTGTTCCCTTTCCTTTCCATGGGGCTTTTGGGAAGTTGGAAGAGAGATTTGACTAGGGAGAAGGGAAATCCACTTTCCTGCCACCCACTAAGTCCAAAATTCACTAGCACTTCAAAGTAAGGCATTGAGGATCCTGGGGTTTGTGTCCCATCTTGATTTCTTCTGTGCCCTTGGGAAAGTTTCAGAAACCCACAGTGTGAAACCCAGCCATCTGACCTCTCTCCTGTGCTTAATTTGGGGTATGTCAGGGTATTTTTTGGGTACTCGTGAGCTTTGTTTCTCAGATATGTTGAGATCTAGGGTTCCATTGGAGACCACTTGCCTTATTGCTGAAATTCATGCTGAAGCTGTCTTTTGCCAAGTACACAAGTGAGCAGCACAGGTGATAGTCCAGCAAACACTTGAGCTTACTGAAGGCAGTGGGCAGCTTAATGTCATTGAAAACCAGCTCCTGGGCAAACTCAGATAAAGGTAAACAAAATCACTATGTCTCAAAAGATGTCTGTGTGCATCCCAGGTTGTCTACCCACAGCTGTAAGCTTCTCCAGGAATCCAACAGATTTTTTGTGCACAGGCTACTTTACTGAATGGCGGTTTTGAGAACTGTAATGCTATAAAGGAGGGTTGTGATCCTGGTTAAAAACATTGCTTTCTTAGTGGTAAAAACTTAGAATGAACTGGGCATGCTTGCCTGGTAGTGGGTAAGTAAGTAAATGAAAGGGGCTGCCATGCACCAGATGGTTCATATGCCAGTAGCAACCCCTATTTCAGTGCACTCTCTAATGTCGTCCTCCTTTATTCACTTGCAGTCCTCCTCAGTCTGTTTGCTAGATCTTTTCAGGTCTGTAATAACTCCTGTCATATCTGCAGTGCCTTCCATCTGAGAATCTCTAAAAACTTTGTAAATATTAATGAAGGAAAGCTCTGCTAAAGCTTTGGGAAGCAGTGCTGTTCCCTTCTCCTGAGATGGGATTTTTTTCTTTAACTTGTTCTTCCCATTTCCTTCCCCTAGGATGCATCCCTCTTATGATCTCTCAGAACAGGCTTTCTTGTCGGTATGTTCTGCTTTCCTCCCATTTTGGGTTTTTCTCCCTCAACTTTCTTGCCTTTGCATATGTCTCTTTTACTCACACTAGCACAGCAAGATGACTACTTGCTTCTGCAGTACAAGTAGCCATGTGGCTGTGACTACTTTGTGTTCAAGTAGTGCCTGCATGTTTAAGACCTTTCCATAGCTGTCATTTTCTCTTGGAACTATGCTTTTTTATGTGCCTGTTCCTAAAAGCATGCTATTTTCTCAATGCATCTTCTGGAGCCCTGGGTGTGAGCTGTGTTCTTTTCATGAACTGTGGTTTTTAGTAGGTAACATGTGGCATTACAGCTTCTGTTTGGAAAGCCAAGAGGTTGCTTGCCTCTCATGGCTCTGATCCACTGCAGTGTGTGGGTCCTGCTCTAGTCAAAAGTAAAGCTGCTGTCGAATCTTTTAAATTGATGGGTTTGTAGAGAAATGCCCATTTGCTGAACTCAAAATGTTCTGGACTCAGGAACAACACACTAGGGTTTTTTTTGTTTGTTTGTTTTTTCCCTTTTCCTCTTTGATTCATTTGTTTTTATTGGAAAAATGTTTTCATAGTTTGCTGCTTTGGATCTTGAGAGCATAACCTGCTGTACATCAGCTCTGGAAGCTTGGAAATAAGGAAAGTCCTGAAAACCTGGTTTATGCTGTGGTTGTCTGGCCTTCCAGGCTCAGCTGGAAGCTTGGCTAGTATGGGTTTCCTGCATCTTCAGACCTTGCCATAGTGTGTAGCAAAGCTTTTGGGCAGCTGGGCCAAGTGGCTTCTTGTCTGAACTTGCAAGTGGCTGGCTGTGGGATGCAACTGGCAGGGAGTGGAGAGGTCCCTGGGGCACAAACGAACCGCGGATCCTGGAGCATGGGAGCTCCTGGCTGGAGCCAAAGTCCGCTGCCCCTCTAGCATGGCTGTTGTTCTGTGGAAACTGCCCCTTTGTCAGTCTCAGCCATGAACCCAGACTCTTTGTTTCTCTTCCCAGACATGCTCTGGTGTGGCTCAAGTGGAAATGTTTTGTAACTTCAAGTTTGTGGAGGATTTTTGAGAAATTCTGGTTTCATTTTATCCAAGGAACAGTTGAAATCTTCCTCAAATCTCATTATTTTAATGCTGTCTTAGCATAGAGTGCTGGAGTTACTTATGGCAGCGAATGTCCAGCAACTTACTTCAGGCAAATGATCCAAAATGTTTTTACTCGGATAGCTGACAGTGATGGAGTTGCAAATATGGAATAGGAATTTGGAGGATACTACAGTTCTTTGCCAATTATATATATTACATACCTGAGTGTCCCAAAAGAGGTTATGTGGACTGAGAGGTCCTTTGGGCTGTGTAGTACCAGTGTTTTTGATTGATGATGAAGGATTGGTGTGTGTATGGGGAAAGCGAGTTTGCACTCCTTAATATGAGCCCATCTAGATGGGAGCACTGCCAAGGTAAGTCTATTTTTAGACCTAACAGTTTTGACAATGTTCCTTTAAGTGGTGTTTTTTTCCCTCTAGTAAGAATGAAAGAACTAGGTCAGAGCCAGTAGAAAAAGGCTTTTGATCTCTGCAACGCTGTTCTCAAATTCTCTTTTTCTTTTTTTTTTTTCCTTTTGCTCTTGTGCAGCAGAGGTAAAGGGGAAGAGAGAAATGGTGATTTCTTCCCCTGCAGTGTTTATTGCACAGGAAAGTTTGAGACTGATGGCATCCACCAGATAATGCATGTGTGCAGGTAATCCCACGCAGTTCTGCTGGATCCCCTGCAGCTCTGACCTGTAGTGTCTTTGAGATTCCTTTGAGCAAAAAAGTGCTAATTATATCATGGAGTTCTTTCATACTAAGTGTTTAATGAAGCTTGGTCTAACACCTTTCCTGCTCTGTGTTGGCTTTGGGAAGCACATAGATAGGTTTGTTGCTGGTCTCCTCCTGAAAGGTTACATAAACGTCTACCATCCTATGGCTCTTCTGTAGTGGGCTCATGCTATTGAGACCCTGGATCTGTCTACAGGAGAATATGGGATAAAGGTTGAACTTGATGATCTTAAAGGTCTTTTCCAACCCAGCTGATTCTATGATTCTGTTTCACTAAGAAGCAGAGCCTTGCTGACAGCAAATGGCAGTGGCTCTAGCTTGACCCCTTGGTAATCCCCAAGGGAACTAGACACTTAAAGGAAGTAGTGTGGTGTAAAGGTTAACTGTTGCAAGACTGGAGTTATTTGCAGTTTGTAACCAACTTCTATCAAAATGATCCTCTGAATTTTGGCAACATAAAATACTTGGGTGGAAAGCCTTCAGTGCCTAGCCCACCCCAACGGATATTGAGTGCTGCCATGTGTTTTCTTGGAGACTTGAGAGACGGTGAGCTTATAGACGAGCTGTGCCAACTCTGCCAGTAATGTTACAGTGAGTTCAGGACCATCCACAGGATGGCTGTGAAGCTGGTTTCAGTGTAGATACCCATCATGCTGTTCCAGAGTGTGCCCAAAAGCACAATTCTTTTGACAGGTAATCGGTTATTCAACTTTGTACTATTCCTACACCCACTCCAGGTTCAGGCTAGATGTCTCCACATCCAGGTTTCCAGGGAATGGGATCTAACAGATGGGTTTTCAGCACACTTAATTGCCTATGAAGCATAAAAGTAACAAGCCCTGTCATTCAAAAATAGTGTGTGCTTCCAGCAGTCCTTGTTTTGTTCAGTAGTTTCCAACTACTTCTTAGCTTGAGGGACTTGCACATGTGGCTTGGTGAGAGCTGCCAGTTGGAAGCAGGGCTTGAGACATACATCTACTCTCCACTTGAAATGTGACCTTGGGTCATAGCAGAGGAGATGGATAAGACCGGTGGTAGAGGTGCACACAGAACAGGATTAAGACCTGAACTCCAGCCTTTGGTCTTTTTACCAGTTCTGTATGTTATTTAGTGACCATTTACTGCAAAAATGCATCAGCATAGATCTTGTCCCATCCACATTCATGGGGCAGCCTTCTTGTTGGGCTGTAACATCTATACCCTTCTTTCTTGCTCGGCAACAGCACAACTTCAGAAGATGCCTTCCCTTCTTGATATAGCAGCACCCTCCCACCCCTCTGCAATGTGCATATGGCTTGGTGGCAGTGTGTGCTTCTCTGCTTTCAACTACTGCTTAGAGCTTCCCAGTGTTGCTGTGTCACAAGGGTTGTGGTGGGAGAGCAGCAGTGAGAAGCTCAGAGTAAAGCATGGTATTCAGGCAGTTTGCACAAGTAGTAGAGCTGTTGTAGAGCTACTTTTCAATACTCCTCTGGGTTTGTTAAGGATACTGTGTCTGGTTCTGGTGCCAACTTTCTCTGCTGTCCTGGCTGAGATAGCTTCACCCTCTTGTGCCCTGTCACATCTCTGGTGTTTGCCTTTTGTCCAAACTGTATGATCTCTGAGGCAAGGACTCCTCTTTCTGTGCACAAGAGATACTCAAAGGTTGGGACTGAGCAATCCTATTATGAGTTATTACTCATGGAAGCTGTTATCTTTGAATGGATACAGCCATTTACCTTTGCAGATTAACAGTTGAACAACTCAGTCCACAATTATTTGCTGAAAGCATGTAGAGAACGTGGAGGGAGTAGTTATGGAAGGTGCCAAAGACAAAGGTGGAGAAAAGGGCTAGAAAAAGGAGCAATTTTGAAGTTTTCTGGAACTGGTTTGTGGTTGTCAAAATAGCAAATAGTTTTTCAGGAACTGTGAGGAAGAGCTCAGAATAGGCAGTAAAGGTCTTTGTTTCTGTATCATTGCATATTGCTCTTGTATGTTGAATGTTTGCTGCAGGTTCATGTGCCACACCCCCAAAAATGGACAGGACTGAAAAGAATACAGAAGAGGGCAGTTGGCTGGTCAGAGGGGTGGTATTTTCTCTGAGGGCAGGTTACAAAGATTCTGATTCTTTAGCTTGGGGAAGAGATTACCTTAGACATTGACTGGATGATTTGGGGTGAGAAGGGAACAAGGTCACAAGACAGAACAATGAAGTTGTAGGGGTTTGTGCTTAGAATAAAGGAAATAGTTTTTCATGAAGCACACAGTTCCCCAGGTTCAGCTTTCAACCTGGGTCATTCCTAACCTGTACACCCTGCTCTCACACTGTTTTCTTCAGCAGTGGCATAAAGGGCTAGACTTCTAGTCTGACTCAGCCTGATCAATTTTATGACAAAGTCTAGCTCATCTTGTGTGCATCCAGAACAACTGGACTCAACACAAGAGCTTGATTTACATCAGGTAACTGAGAGGAGAATCTGGCCAGGATAACCCAGAAACATATAGAGGAGGTGGGGAATTGGGCAGTGAGCTATAAAAACATTAACAGTAACCCAGAAACATATAGAGGAGATGGGGAATTGGGCAGTGAGCTATAAAAACATTAACAGACAGTGATGTAATGTATAAGATGGGTAGCTCTCTTTTCAAGTGTATAACAACTGACGCAGTTCTGAAAGAGGAACTGTCTGCTATGTTACGTCAATGGGATTGGGGAGGGGGAAGGAAGAGCCCCACGTTAGGCTGCAGCTGTAGAAAATACCAGTTCCCCACAGTGGTTGGGGTTGGAAACTGCATATAGATGTGCATGAATGGGGTGAGATATGATCCGAGACCTTCAGGAGAGTCTGTAGCAAATTAGATATACAGATCTTGCTCTTATTGGCTTCTGCCCTGGGGAGGTTGTACCTTCCTTCCCCTTGTCTTTCCAGAAGCATCCTGTGGCACAAGGACTACAAAGAGAATGATGAGGGAGTTGCTGTCAGTAGCCGCATGTTCTCTGTGCAGCATGAACTAAACTTGGCATTAAAGAACAGGTTTGTTACTTGGAACAGCAAGAATTCACCCTAGTATGTGCTGCTCTTGGATGAAGCAAGCAGGTGGGCAGGGGTACTCAACTCAGGCTGAAGTGAACTCTGCATTCAATTACAGGATCAAATACGCTTGCAGGGAGTATGGGTTGAGCAGGAAAAGGGTATGAGGACGACATTTGGTGTGGATTGTAGCTTGTCTTTAATGCAGTCCTATCTGTAGCTACATAAAGTAGAACCTTGGTAGCTCAAGCTTCTCAGCTGAACATTCAGATCATTACTTCTCTCCATCCCCCTACTCATTTACTCTTCTTTGCCCTGTTTTTATGTCTTTCTCTCCCCACTTTCTTCTTCCCATCCCCTGGGTATTTTAGTTGAGTTGATTTGCTTCTCTGCAAATAACCTAGTAAAAGCAAGAAAGAGACTTTTAATAATGCTGTTTCAGAAACATAAAGAATAATTGTAATGTGTGTAAATAGAAGCTTTCTCCTGGATTTTGCTCTGCATGCTCTCAGCTAATGGTTTCTCACTACACAAAATCCGCTGGGGTATTACTGTGAGTAGGATACAGTGGTATGAGTAAGCAGTAGGAGGTGAAGAATTTTACTGGGGGAGGAAAAGAAGTCATTTACAGGCTCTTCAGTTAAATGTGTAAGGGAAGGGGTAGCCTCAAACAATGATAAAGGAGGTAACTCCTAGGCACTTCAGAGAAAGCCAGGACTGAACACAGAAGTCAACTGCCAGATTGCAAACTAGTTATGCTAGTGAGAATGAATAAGTATATTTCCCTTTGCATTTTGATGGCTTTGTGCATCATTCATGGGGCAAGAAATCAAGCCTGGATCCACAGTTGAATTGCAGCCATTTCTGTGCCACGTGTTCAGCAGACATCAGCTTTCATGAGTAGGACAAAGGCAGAGATCTGTGATGCATGTTTGGGACAGCACACCTCTGATGCCATAATAAAGACTTAACCTGGGTGTGTCTGAGCTGTTCTTTGTATGCTGGATAGGCTCACTAGTGTTTAGAAGAGGTTTCTGATGGAGTGCTGGCTGATTATAGAATTGAACAGTTTGCTATTAGGACTTGAGGCATTCTTAGAAATACAGTTTGCAGTGGAGCATGACTAGCTAATCTCCTAAGCAGTGATTGCAAGACAAGCTCCTTCCAGGAACAGTAGAGCTAATGAAGCCTTGTTTCTTACCCACATATGTTCTTTATCTTTTCTACCTATTTCCTCTCTATGTTCGCTGTGAAATCCTCAGAGGGTAACAGTGGTACCTAGTCTAGAGTTTGCATAAGTTGGTTGGTGACTGACGATTGTGATGTATGGTGGATACTTTCCCTTCAGAGAGCATTGTTTTAGGTTTCTTCCTCTCTATATAGCCATTGATTATTCTGTTTTCATACTTTGTATCTCTTACAGCACCTGTCTGGGAGATGCACAGACTTGCAATCAAACTGAAGTCCAGAAGAGTTGCTTCACTTTTCAAGAGAAGCTGTGTAGATACTCACACGAGGCTTCTTACTAATAGGGAATGAAATCAGTTTGCAAAACAAATTACCAAGTATTTTGTAATGTAATCCATTGTTCAAATTATGATGTTGTGATGCATGTTACGTACTGATTTTTGCTCTGAGCTAATGGTGTAGCTCACTAGTCCCATTCTTTGCCAGTATTCTCCTCTTCATCTGTACCTGTACAGGATTTGTGGTAGACTTGCCTTTCTCACTGAACTGGCCCATTTTTCAATGAGCCTCTCTCTTGCTTGTGTGAATTCAGGAGCTGCTTGTCCCAACTGTACCTTTATTAAAATGGAATGAGAAAATGCTCCAGAAATAATTTGGCTGTCCAGTCATTGTGCCTGCTTTTCATCATGAAACTGTTGCTATTACAAAGGCAGAACTTGCATTGCTGAGGCTCCAGGGTCTATCTAGCATAGTGATAATGTGCAGTCTGTCTCCTGAAAAGCAGGTGTAACAGAAAAACTGTCTTTTATGTTTACAGCATTTCTAAGGTCTATGAGATAAGAGATGGCAGTGGATATTGCCATACATAAAATAAGCAGTTTTCAGTAGGAAAATTGTCAAAAATGAACAAGTGAATTTCTTACCTGAGTAAACTTAAGTACGTATGTTTGTGTCCCTGTGGGATGAAGGTTTTAAAAGGCAAACTTAACCCACATTAAGAAGAGGATTTTGTTTTCTGGGCTTAGGATTTCTGTTCCATAAACTAAGGAGTCTTTATTCTCTCTATACACTTAAGATTTGCATGGCCTTCAAATTATGAGTTTAGTTTGATTCCAGATGAAACTAAGTTACTCATTCTGATTTCTTGATATATATTTCTGGTGCTATACAAGAGTGCCTACCATTAGCTACCTCTGACAGCTAAGGTGTGTTTATGTGTGTGTATGTGGAATGTAGTAGGTTGTCTCACTTTTTTTCTCTTTCTGTTTGTCTTTCTTTTTGGATGCTTTTTCATTGTTTCTGGAGAAAGTGAATGGCTTGTGGTAGTAATTGGCTTGGTACCATGGGATGACTACCCAGTTGCTCAGGGATAGCTGCAGCAGGAATGCAGCTACTATAAATTATTGTCTTGCTGATGTTAATTCTAAAGGGATAAAAAGCCAAAAGCCCTGTAATTTATAGTTGGAAATTAAAACAAGCTCCCCTCCTCTGAACACATTATCCCCTTCTGCCTCTGTCTTCTTCCTACACCTGTCTCCCCTTTGCTCTGCTCTCCCTGCCCATCTTGCCCTGGTTCATTGTTCAATTCCTTGCTGTAGAGCTGTCTCTTCTCTTGCCCTTCAAGATACCTCCTGGCTAGAGGGCATGTCCCACTGCTTGAACAAACTCTGGATTATGAAATGTATATGTTGTAAGAAGTTGTAAGAAGTTTATTGTTTGTTAAATTGATTAATCCAGTAGGTGATTAATGGTTGTGATAAAGAGAGGCCAGAAAGACAAGCTACCCTCTGGAAGGTCCTGAAGGTAAAGCAGTGTGGGGTGATGTCTGCCAAGCTTTGCTCTCTGTGTCTGAGCTTTGAACTCAAACCTGTGGGTACAGCTCATTAGTAGCAGCAGTTTACAAAGCACCCCACAGTTCAGGGCTGGCCTGGCTTTTGGCACAGCCTGTTTGTAGTAACTTCATGCTGATTTTTGATTCTGACCAAGAGAAGCAGATAGCTAGACACCAATATCACTTCAGCTAAGTGGGACTTCAGCCTTAAAGGTTTCTGATAAGTTCATGTTATCTGTACTGAAGTAGAAAATGCCCTGACTGATTTGGTGGCTTCTTTGCTCTGTGTAAATGCTCCTGATTTGGTGGCCATTAGATGGGCAGATTTTAGAAGAGGTCGAAAAGAGATGGGTTGTCTAACTGTGCTGATTTACATTAGCTGGAGGTAGCATTTACTTCTCCGTACATTCCTATAGGCAAAGCCAGACAGTTTCTCAAAACTAGATTGGTGAGGCAGATGGACCATCCATGAGAGTTACAGAAACTTATTACCCTGGGTAAACATTCTGCCAGATAAAAGAGTCAAAATAATCTTAAAATTCATGGTACAAATGAGGGTCATCTTTACTAGCTGTTTTTAATCTTGGTTTTTAGTGTTGTAGAAGTGGATCTAATTGCTCAGGTCATAGTCTTTGAAATAATCCTGTGTTTTCAAAGGATATTCAGTTACTAATGAAGTACAAGCTGGAAATGCAGGAAGGGCTTTGCTGTGTGGATCCTTCTTGATTGTTCGGTCAATGTGAACAGCTGTCTCAATATGGAATAAGGTCTTGGTGTTCTCAATGTGAAGGTCTCCTCCCTGATGAGGAGACATTAAAGCAGGTTGTGAATGACGGCAAGCAAGAAGCCCCTGGGGTATTGTTTAACTACTTGGTATTGAAATGTAGCATCCAGAAATGAATAGAAGTCTGACTGAAAGCACTGACTGCAAAATTTGATGTGGTTGGAGGTTTTATTTCCTTCTGACAAAGAACTGGCCAGAGATGGAAGGAACAGGCCCAGTGAGAGGTGCTGTCCAAAGGTCTTGTAGGATCTTCTTTCCTGGAAATACCTGTTAAATCTTCATGACCTTCATGCAGATGTGAGATAACTGAAAAGATAGATCCTTTTTATAAGGTCCAACCAGAGTTTGTTAATGTTCCAGCTGTAGCGACTACTGTCTGTCTTTTTCATCAGCACAGCATTTTATGATAGGAGTAGCAGGTGTATTGTATGGACCTACCTTAGCATTGTGCAGCTAAGTCTGTGGCATGAATACATAAGATGGAACTTGTGTGTTTGCCAGTATTTGACACATGAAAGTGTTCTAAGTGTTGTTAGAGGTTGGATGGGTGTCTCTCATGCCTGCTTTTTGTCTCCAAATAGCAAAAGCTAGCATATGACTGTGATGCACACAGAACAGGGCACATGAGTAAGAAGATGCTATTTTTACTGGATCACTTTTTTAGAATAGAGCAATTGTTATTGCATGAAACTCAAGTACTTGCCAAATATGCTTTAATATAGCCTTAATTGATCTGCTTAACATTTTAAACAGCCAGCAGCATTCCCCCTGAAACAAGAGGTTATGAAATGTTTGACATGGTAGGCAGAGTAGAGTGCACAGAAGTAGCGATTGATCACAGATGTGATCTGCTAAGCCTTGAGCTTACAGATGGAGAGACAAAGACTTTCCATCTGCCCATCCAAAACTGGATATATCAAGGCTGTGTTTTGAAAAGTGCCTTCAGGCTTTTCTCAAGATAGGATTCACAGAGTACCCTCTAGTAAAAGGCAAGGCTTGCCCCCAGATGTCAGTCACTTACTGTGGCTCTTGGGGACTCCTGTGTACCATAAGCATGCTCAGGCAAGCTGTCTGTTGGCTGCTTGCCGTTGGAAGGGAGGCAGCATTCACGGTACCCTGCAAGTTCCTTTCAGACTGCACACACATGCTGGAAGGGATCTGCTTGGGCACAGAGCTTGGCTGACGTCTATTAGCTTCTGCAGGGCAACAAATTCTCTTCTCTGTATACATGGAAAGGACTTGGGTTTGTGTTCTTGAAGTGGAAAAAATACACTGTGTATTGCATTAATTTTGTTCCTTCCCTAGCTTTTTAGGACAGACGTTGTTATTTTTCCATTTTAGGTGCTCTACTGACTGTTTCTTACAGGATTTTTTAACTTGGCAGATCTCAGCAGTCTTTTAAGTTGTGGAAAAGTGGATATTTTCCTCTAGATTCAGCTTTTCCACTGAGCTGGGGTGCAAGAGCGCTTAAGTATCTTTGTTTTAAATAAGAGTTTGTTTTGTAAATGTAATCTGTGATCTATGTTACTGTGTACCAGCATCATTTGTCATGTGCTTGTTGCTGTGCAGCTGGAGCTGTACAGAACATTCACCCTCCCTCCCCCAAAGAAAACAAGTTCCTACCACAGATAGCTTTCAGTCCAAGTTAAGTGACAATTGTTAGGAGCATGAAGAAAGGCATGGCATTAATCAGCTGTTAGGTGGGGTTTTCAGCAGGGAAAGGGTAATATAAGAGCTCTGAAACTAGATTGAGTTGTATTACTGTGACATATGGATGATATATGAATATTGAAATTGTATGGAAGAATACTGGGAGAGGTTCTGTTTCAAAATCTGAGGATGCTGCTGATATCTGATGGTATTAGGCTGATACTGTCAGCTGATTTGGAGGTAGGATTTGGTGTCTTGGTGGACTTTTGAAGTCAGAATGATGAAGTGGATTTAATTTGCTAGAGGGAAGAGGTGCTGAGACAGTGGGGTTATTGTCAAAGCAGTGGTATGGGGAAATGGTCTGAATGCAGAGGGTGGGGTGAGCTAGTGTTAGCTAATGACAGGGCAATGAAGAGTAAGAACCTAGACAAGTATTTTAGCAAGAAACTACTTTGTAGGTAGGTAGAATCTTTTGCAAACAAATGCCATTAACTCCTGGAATAGATTTAAGAGGAGTCAGGTGAGAGGGTCTCAGCAGTTGGGTTGTGGTAGAGTCGGTGATTTGTGATTTTTATAAGTGCTGCTTAGACTCGGTTCTATAGGACATTAACCCTGGGAGCTGGCAGACCCCAACCCCTTCAGTTTTTCAGTGTCAATCCGGAGTTGAGAGCTGGCTTTATCTCTATAAAATTGTATAAACTGCTGATTTAGAAGAGAATGTGTTATTGTTGACCAAATGTTGACCTCTTTTAACAAATCTTGAAAGGGAGCAATTATGGTTTGCATTGACATTTGAAAGGAGGCAAGAGCTCCACCACTGTCTGCCACAGAGATAGATATATGTGTTTCTGTGTGGTAACAGGAAATAACAGACATGCAAATAAATATTTTTTGCTTCTTACCTTCTGTGTAGCTGAGAGGTGGAGGTAGCATTAGAGGAAAACACTGGACCTGGCTACCTGAAGATGGCTCTGGACAGAGAAATTGGCTTTGCCAACCAGCTGAGATGCTTATTCTCACCTCTGTTTTTCCCACTCCTGCCTTCTCCCCATGCTGAGGCTTTCGTTCTAGGTGTGTAGTCCCTAAAGAACAGATTCACTGCAGGTATATAGTCAGCCACGACTGTTGGGTGTGAAGGAGAGAGATTAACTCTTCTCTTCTACCCCTAGGAAACAAAATACCAGTTGTGCTCTCATCCCACCTCCACAGATATCAGCAACTTTGGAAAAGTCTTTCCCAAGGCAGCCTGTGTTTCTTTTAATGAGTGACCTCTTTTCAATAACAAGGTAACAGCCAGATATGTAATCACTAACAGCCTCTCCAATTTTTTTCTCTTTTGCATCCTGAAGGAGCCCAATATAAAGCATTGCTGAAACAGCACTAACATTTATTACTCTTGAAAGAATGATGGGCTGAGAGTAAATAAAGCAGCATCTTGTGATGATTTATTTCTTTTTTAACCCATGCAGGTGATGCTTAGAGAATCATAGAATCTAAATGATTGGAGAAGACCCTTGTGTCCAACCATTAGCCTAGCACTGCCAAGTTCACCACTAAACCATGTTCTCAAGTGCCACATCTACACATCTGTTAAATACCTCCAGGGATGGTGACTCCACCACTTCCCTGGGCAGCCTGTTCCAGTGCTTGAAAACCCCTTCCAGGAAGAAATCTTTCCTAATACCCAGTTTAAACCTCCCCTGGTGCAACTTGAGGCTCCTTCCTCTTCTCGTATTGTTTGTTACTTGGGAGGAGAGACCGACCCCCATTTCACTACATCCTCCTTTCAGGCAGTTGTAGAGAGTGATAAGGTCCCCCATGAGGCTTCTCCTCTCCAGACTAAACCCCCCGCCCCCCGTCCCTCAGCCGTTCCTCATCACACTTGTGCTCCAGCCCTTCACCAGCTCCATTGCCCTTCTCTGGCCCTGCTCCAGCACCTCAGTGTCTTTCTTGTACTGAACACAAGATTTGAGGTGCAGCCTCACCAGTGCTAAGTACCGGGGAACAAAAGCAAAATCCAGGAAGCAGTAGGTATGGAGTGCACCTAGAAATAAAGGACTTAAAAGCTAGGAAGTGACTCTGATAACATTATTAAGTATTTAAGTATTTGGATTGACTCAGTGGTGTGGCTGGGAAAACCAATACGAGGAAAGCAATGACTTGAAGACAGTTACCTATTTTTTCCTCCCCAGTGAGAGGCAATCCCAGAATGATGGGATTTGGTTTCACATGGCCACCAGCTAACATACAGGATTGGTTTGAACCATGGAAGAAGGAAGTTTGCAAGAAGAGCTACAGCTAGACTTGGGGAAAAGCTCCTTAGAGTTGGTTTGGGAGAAAAGGCTCTGTAGCAGCTCTCTAGGTATCAGGAAGAAATTGCAGGTGCTTGCTGTTCTAAAATGAGACAGAAATATGACAGATAAGACCAGCCACCAGTCAGACTGTTGCACACCCCTTTTCCTGATGTGCTTTTCCTCTGATTACAATAGAAAATGCTCCTGTTTTTGAGAAATTGGTACCTGAAGGGGAAACCTAGGAGTTCCCAGAAAACTTCTCAGAGGCTTTCCAGCGCTTTTAAAGCAAAACCACGATTCTCTATGCAAGGCTTAAGCAGATGGAGGATTCCTTTTGAGAAAGAAGGGATTTTTAACTGGAAATCTTTCTCCTGTGGTGGCCAGTAGAAACCCTGAACTTGCCTTCAGAAGCTCTGTATCCTTCACCTCCTATTTTTCCTTCCCCAGAAGGAGTTCTCTGCAGGGGTCAGCTGTGGACGTGCTGTAGTTTAGTGATTCCTCCTCTTCGTCTCATGCTGTCTCATAAATAATTGACTGTTTGGAAAGGGACCTCTGCCTCTTTTACTCTTGTCAAAGAAGTCCAGGACTAATCCCACTCTGCTACCCACAGTGAGACTGAAATTTAGTGCCATTCCTGTTTGTAGTTTCATTTACTATTTTTTTTCTGGGGCAGTGATGTATTTTTCTACTATATAAAATAGCTGCAATTTGTAATAAAACACACTGCAGTTCTTTACTGCTTTCCATCATTCAGTGTTGTCCATAAATTATCCTTCATAATGTTCCTTTGCCTTCAAGATAGATGTTTCCATCCCTGGCTTACAGATCTAGGTATTGTAGTGCTTGGACAGATCACTTATCTTGTATAAATATTTGGATGTTTTTAATAATCTCAAGGAGAAAAGGCCAACTTCTTGTCTTCTGATTTAATTCTGCACCAAGGAGTTGCTGTTTAGGCTCACAGTTTTCAATTAAGACTCTGAGATTTAAAGTAAGTGGGTTTTCAAAAGGTGCTGTAGTTGAAGTACCCTTTGCCTTCTCTGGCAGCTTGAGCCTGGTTTCCATGAGAGGCTATCAAGGACTTATTCATAGGCTTGTAGAAACCAGCAGTTCCGATTCCTGCCCCTGCTCCCCACCCTTTGCCTCTAAGCCAAGCTTTTGTTTTAGCTTTACATTGTGTTTTGGGTTCTGGTCAGGTCTGTCAAACATTGCACCACAGTATCTGAGCAAAGTTCTCTGCCGAACAGGGGAACTTGGAACCATTAATTAGGGGTAGCACTAAAAGCAGTGCAGTTATGCAGGAACGTGAACGCAAAACTTGGATAGTCACGTGAAGGGGAAGTTGCCTCAGGATCCATACATTTTAAAACGGCTACATGTGCCAAGGAGGTTGTTAAGGCTACTCTATGCAAGCGCTGGAACAGTGACATTTCAGACAGAAAATGATTAAACTTCTGCTGTAGTTCTAAATGTGCATTTCTCTGATGTGGTTTGCATTTGTTTTGTTTTTCTCCCTCCATCTGCTTTCCTTACTCTGCTGTCATTAGTCCACAATTCCTTATGTGCTCCTCGAGAGTACATCCATCTTGCCTGTTAGGATGGTATAGGTGGCAATTTGCAGAAGTACAAAGTGCTGAAGGAGAGAGAATCAGCTGGGTCAGTCATTATGCAGAGACCAACTTGCTGTGCACAGCTTACTTATCCCACATTGTTTAGGACATAGAATGTTGTAGTAATTGAAAACGTAACAGAAAAACTTTTAACTTGCTTGCCTAGAAAAGAAAAAAGGTATGGCTGAATGCTGAATACATGGGATATATTCTAGCCTAGTAAAAGCTGTAAGTTGAGGGTCTTGGGTGCTGTAGTGAATCCAGTTCAATACAGTAGCCTGCACTGTGTTGAGGCTGTATTGCCTCTCATTCTCTTTCTCAAATATCTCGCCCTGAATCTATGTCCAGGTATAGACAGTTCTTTTGCCATGATCAGCCATAGGTTACCATGTGGCACTTCTTAGTACTTTGTAATAAATGTTTGAAACATTGGGTTCTTCTTTCCTAAGCAGTGTTTTTTTTTTCTTGCATTTTTTCCCCAGCTATCCATTGCAATCTGAATCCAAATGGTATTGATCATCCTGGCCCCACAGAAGGTATTAATCTGCAACTTGAAGGTGAAGGAGTTGAATCGCCCTCTGTTAAGAACACTAGTACTCCAAAAGGGCCTGAGTCAAAAGAGACACCCAAGAGACAAGTGGAGCCAGAAATATCCAAGGTAGGTAGGACTGGGTTTTTATTTATTTTGCTGAGTCTTAAACTGCTTCTTGAAGTCCTGGCTACTGGTTAAAAAGCATTTATCATCCTGTTAAAGACATACGAAGGTGGAAAAGTAAAAGTCTGAGGATGTGGATGTTACAGATGGAAGGTCTTGCCATGGAGTTTTAGCCCACACGCATCTTGGACATAGCGCTAGTTTATTTTGCTCTAGATGAAGATAATTAAAACAATGGAATATCCCTTTTTCAGGCACTGTGGAGACTTTAGTTTTCCAAATGACTTGGGTAAGAACCAGAATGAGAATAGATATGTTTTTCCTAAGTGTGTTTTGTTTGTGTGTTTATTTTTTCCTGGATGCGGTAAAGGAAGAGAAAGGTTCTATGAATATGTGGATTTTGTGACTGAGTTGAATAAACTGTTAACTAATTCTAGGTAAAGGAGCAGGTCAGTTCTTCCCTGTCTGGTATGTCAGTGAATAAACATCCTTCAGAGGTGAATTCCTAAAGACAAATGAAGTGTCTGTTCTCATTCATAAGCTGCCGTTTCTTGTTTGTGTGCAGGAGATGTGACTGCCAACTGCGGGTGAATGTGTGTGCTCCAGACACTTCAGACAAAGGACAATAATTTGTCATATTAGATATGTTTTTAGCTAGAATGAAAAATAAGAGAATGTTTAAAAAAAACCCCAAACAACCCAAAACCAAAAAAAAAAAAACAACAAACAAACTGGGAGAGATTCTGTAAAAGCTTTATCAGCCTTTTTGAAGGCCTAAACCCAGAGTTTTGGTGGTGATTTCTGCAGAGTGGAAAATTGAGGTTTTCACTGAATCTGACACTTTGGGAGGTAATAGAGCAATTCAAATGAGTGTCTTGTTTTTTTTCTCCTCAAATGTCCATCAGAGGCAGTAACAATTAACTCAATGACTGAACAAATGAAAGTATCTCCTACTGTCAGCAGTACAGTAAATCTAACAAATAATACACATGTGAGGTAGTTCAGAATAAAATAGCATGAAATGTTTTGAGCAGTAGCCTTGACAATAAAGGCTTAGCATGAATCCTCTGTTCTGATTTTTATCTAAAATACCTAATTTTAATGAGTACAATTTTAAACTCATTTCATTCTGTCTTAAATCACTGAACTAGATCTAGTACAGGCTGTCATTGATCAAAATCACTGCTACTTGCAGTCTGCTTTGTGGCCAAACACATTGCTGATTTCTTTTGAACCCTTGGGGAGCAGGTTTATGCTTTTGCTTTGAATCATCTATTCAGTAACAAGACCACCAAATTTTGGATGGGCTTTGAGACAAAGCTTAGCTAATAATGCATTTACCCAGCTTGTTGCAGACAAAGGCAGGCTAACCCTGCCCATGTTCCAACATCACCAGATGAAAATCTGCCCTGTATTGAAAGCTAAGGGTGAATGTTAAGCTCAGAGGAGATCTTACAGTCTTGGATGTGAAGAAGCTAAATGACGCAGTGGAGCTTCCAATTGAGAATGGGACCATGTGTAGTTGACACGGAAACACAAGCAGATCAAGCTTGTCTTTGCTTGCAAAAGCTCATCCTAGTGGAGAATCAGGATGAAATATAGCAGTGATTTAATGTAATGGAGCCTGATTCCACTATCTGAGTTGTGCTTGTTGAATTGGTGAATAGAAAACAGGCCATTGCTGCTGGAAATAGCTGGGGAAGAGGGGAAGCGTAGTGCTCTCGAAGTAGTGAAGTCAACTATTGGCTTCCTACATCTGATTGCAGTAGCTTCATTTAAAAATCTGGGTATGCCTCAGATATAAAAACTACACATTTTGCTTGATGGAATAAGCTTGGCATAATAGCATTAAGCTAATGAAGTGGACTGGTATTCTGAATGTTTTGTTGCCTTGTTAGTAACTTTGTTTTTGAACTGTTAACTTGGTGATGTTTTTCATATGGATTCATATGTTACAGCTGAAGTGGCCTGTCTTTTCTGGCTTGCTCAGCCTTAAATTTAAAAATCATGTGGTTTATCCTCTAAAATGTGAATATAGAGATAGGTTTGT
Organism: Pezoporus wallicus; assembly: GCF_028554395.1. Classification (NCBI taxonomy): domain Eukaryota; kingdom Metazoa; phylum Chordata; class Aves; order Psittaciformes; family Psittacidae; genus Pezoporus; species Pezoporus wallicus. The sequence goes on from NW_026639618.1 coordinate 1,737,315, forward strand.
AACTTGTGTGCCTTTAGGAGTTGAATTAAGCTGTCATTATGAAACATTATCCATGCAATCATATCTGTACAGTGGAAAGATGAATGGCAATAGAGGAAAATACTGTAAATAAACCACTGTGGGCAGATCCATTTCAAAGAATCATGCAATGGTTTGGGTTGGAAGGGATCTTAAAGATCATCCAGTTCCAACCCCACTGCCATGGGCAGGGACTTCTTCCACTAGACTAGGGTGCTCCAAGCCCTTTCCAGTCAGGCCTTGAACACTGCTAGGGATAGAGCAGTCACAGCTTCCTTGGCCAGCCTGTTCCAGTGTCTCGCTACCCTCATAGTGAAGAATTTTTTTCCTAGTATCTAATCTAAATCTACGCTTTTTCAGTTTAAAGCCCCTGTTTTATGTGTCCTCATTGCTCAGTTGTTTTTAGAAAGGTTTCTTTGCAATCTGCTGTATTCAAATAATATTAACACATACCTCATATCTACAGCAATAAGAGTTAAGTTAGACAAAGCAATGCAGTGTATTGAATGTAATTTAAGATGCCTTCTAGATCATCTTCTCTCCTTTCAGCTTTCTAAATTGCCTTCATGAAGACCAATTACAGTACTTTAAACCCCTGACCGCTTTAAGGTTTTGCTGTCCAAAGGAATAAACAAAATCTCCTTTCTAATGAAGTCTGTCCTTCTTTTTCTGTCCTCAGCTATATACTTGCAGAGCAATAGTAACTCATGGGCTACAGACAGATCTAAAGTTCTCTTTTATGCAGGTACTGTAATTTAAATAGGGGAGTAGAAGTGTTTGTTTCTGTATTTGAGATGCAGACAGCAGGAAGCATAGCATGAAGTTCCTGATGAGTATGAATTCTGCCTTTTATAGGGTGACAGACGTAGAATCTTAATGGAAAATGGGACAATAGTCTTAGCCACCACCCTGTTACAAAAGTGAGCAAGTCCAGAAAAGGACAATATTATTATTTGTCTTTGAACATAATCCACTGACACTCTGATAATGTACAGTATATAATACAAATTAAGGAAATTATATGAAGTGTAAAAATACTTTAGTTTTTAAGCTTTTTTGCTTTATATATTTTTTAAATGTGTATTTATGTATCAGTATATACGCTTTCTTGGTCAGTAATTGATTTTTCAGTATTCATGCTATGTAAAAATACCTCAATCAGTTGAGTGGACACTTTCACAGAGCAGAAAACTTCATTGGAGAAAGCAAGAATGGTTTATAATAAACATTTTTTTTTGTATATTATTTCATTAACACCTACATCTAATCTGTTGTGTGTGTTTTCTGGAATTATCTTTTCATTAAAATGCTACTTCTGGCTCTTATGTCTGGTCTGGTTTTAATATCATAGTATCTCTAGATAAACACAGTGAGTTCGGGAATTTGGAGTTACAGAGTAGAGTTCTGTTAAAGAAAAGTCTTGCTGTACTTCTGCAGTCCTGTACCTGTCTGAGTATAGGCTTTAATAGAAGGCAACTTTCCTAACAAATTTAGAAAATCATCTCTTACAGGAATATTGACTTTTATCAAGGCTTCCCACATGTTGCACTCATATAGCCCTGTTCATTGTAAGTGTGAGACCCAAATCTGGTCTGTCACTTATTGCAAGAAGCTTATTTATTCAGGGAGTTTTGATTCCTAAGGTGTGCATATGTGGTGACGCACTTTGTCTCATTATGTGGTAGCAGCAGTAGGAAATAATAAAAGCTTTTGGATGGCAACCGCTCCAGTTAGACTTTTATCTAGCTTTAGCTATGGCAGGTTTTTATATCTGACCCAGAGGCAAATTAACAAGCCTTTAAAATGTTCACGAAAACTATGAAAAGGAACTGGTAAAAGAAATGAGAAGCTTTTTTATCTTGCCTTCTGTGGATAAGTGCTATAGAGACAACCGGCAGACGATACTTTTTTGTTGCAGCATAGCTCATTAATTCTTTTGGTTGCTTTTGCTTTCTTAAAAAACCCAACTCTTTCTCAAAATGACCTTAACAACAGTGAAAGGCTGACTGAACTCGGTAACAAGAGGACAGGAATTTATCTTGGCTTAGTGGGTCTACCTCAGGACTGATTGTGGTGGAAGCAGCTCCTTTGGCTTCCTGGGGAGTTCTGCTCTGCTTGGGAAGCATTTGGTGTGTGTGTGTAAAATGTATGGTGAAATGTCCAAGCAAAGAGTCCAAGCTTCTGAGTGATAAGGGTGTTAAAGAATTCTTAGAAATATAAAAGTGTTTTGTCAGTTAATTAAAAAAAAAAAAAAATCTGGTGCTGCTCTTTAAAAAGAGAACAGAAAAAGTAATTTTCTGAAGAATTCTCCAGTTTTTTAATTAGTGGCTCTGCTTCACTATGTTTATCCTTTTTGATCAAGCTTCTAAAGTAGGATGCAGTGGTTCTGGTGATGCATATGACAGAACATGCATACAGTCAAAGAATGGTTTGGGTTGGAAGGGACCTTAAAGCTCATGCAGTTTCAGCCCCCTGCCATGGGCAGGGACACCATCCACTAGAGCAGGTTGCTCTAAGTCCGGTCCAATCTGGCCTTGAACACTGCCAGGGATGGGGCAGCCACACCTTCTCTGGGCAATCTGTGCCAGTGTCTCACCACCCTCACAGTAAAGAACTTCTTCCTTATATCTAACCCAAATCTCCCCTTTGTCAGCTTAGAGCCATTCCTTGTTCTGTCCCTACATGCCCATGTAAGAAGTCCCTCTACAGTTTCTTGCAGGCCCCTTTACATACTGGAAGGGTGCTCTGTGATCTCCCTGGAGCCTTCTCTTCTCCAGGCTGAACAAGCCCAAGTCTTTCAGCCTGTCTTCACAGGAGAGGTGCTCTAACTGCTGATCAGCCCTTTGACTGTCATTCACAGCTGCTTGGTGTGCTGGGACCACTTATACACACACTCCCCCACTCCCCCCTTTTTTGTGGCCACTGAACTGGGGCAATGAGGTTTTACCATTCGGGTTTGTCTTCCAACGGTCCCTTCTGTGAATGAGACTCTAGATAGGACTGACTGAAGCTAACGAGCGTTTCACCTCTTGAAGGTTCAGCGTAACCCTAGCTGGGCTGTTCCACTCCTCCAGGTTTTGCTTTAAAATGCTGTGGGAGGGTGTTTGGGTTGCAGACCTCTGCATGTATCCCATTGGAGGAGCCGGCCTGGGTGGCAGAATGCTACTTTACTGACATAAAGTTTGCTTTCCTTATTTATTTTTTTTTGTGGCGAAGTAGTTAACAGATTACCAATGGGCATAGCAGACCACAATGAAAGCCGACAGATACAGTGTGTGATACATGGTGTTTTTTAAATTCTTCTGTCGGTCTCTTCCTGCTTTGAACTGCAATAGTGACAAAACACCGCTTACTGCATTGGGTTTTTTTATGACTAGCAAAAATAGGTGCAGAATCTGAGGGTACAGTATGTCTGAAATGGATTTACAAGTATTTGGTAAATGTTAATGTCAGATAGCTGAAACAGGGCAATGTGCCTATCATTCTGTGATTATTAGTAATACACAATAATAAGTATGCTCACCTCTGTCTTCATTTTCAATAGACTTCTTTGTGTGTGTTGCATAGTTAAGTATGCATGTTGTCTTGCTTTCAGGTGTCTAAACTGGGGGCTGAAATGTTTGCTGTGTATGTATATCTTCCTCTCACAGCCCATCATTCATGATTATGATCTCCAGCTGAAGTGTTAACTTTCAGAACCGTGCAGTGAGCAAACCTTCTATCCTGGGGGGTGGAAGAGGAGTGCTGGGAGACCTTGTGCATTGCAAGCATCTGAGGCTGATGTTTTGTTTATTACTCTGGGGTTTTACTGGTGTGAATGGAGTTCTGGAGTAAACCCTCCTCTAGTGCAGAATATAGCTTGGTTCAGAATTTACATTGTCACAAGCCAGGAAGACAAGGAATGTCTCTCTGTTGGTGTCCTGTAAGCCAGTTTATCACAGGAGGATAAATGCCTCATTCAGAATCCAAGGGGATTGTTGCTGTAGCATATTTTTCCCCATTGCTGTTTCGTCTATTGTAGTTATAAATAATGTAATATTTTTGCAGTGAAGTTTCTACCTTAAGCATAAAAGATCTGGCTTCTCCTGTTCATCCTGTTTGCCCTGACTGCATGTCTAGGGATTCTGAGACATCATCTGCCCTGATGGCAGCTGCACGTAAGTGGGAGATAGTGCCCAAGTTAGTTTGTTGTGCTCTGCCCGGAACACTGAGGGGAAAAAGAAGAGCATCTGCAAAGGAACGTTATTCATTTCCTTCTCCTTCACCCCCCATCACAAAGTGGGATTATTTTCCTATTGCTTCTCTTCTTTCTCTCCATAGGAAGTCAGAATAATTAGCTCAGACTAATACTTGGCTCTTTAGATGGATATGAGTAGAACAGATGAAATTTACTCACAAAGACCACTATTGATTGACCTTCCAAGCTATTTAAAAGGAGTTTCCTTCATGAAGTTTGGCTGCACAAGGATGCTCTATCTCTGACTTCAGTCCATGAGGTGATAATAGCAAGAGAAATTTCTGCTTGTCAGGCTTTTTACAGTTGGACTTGCACCAACAAATAAATGATGAAAACATTGTCAGTGGTGGCATGCACACAGCGCACGCATGTGAAGGACAGCAAGGTGTTGGCCTGCCAGAAACAGTGCAGCCTATGACCCTCTGTGAGTTGGGGTTGCACAAATGCAGAGCAATGTGGTGGGTTTTGCTGCAGGCAGCAAATGCAGTCCTTGTGTAGGGCAGGCGAGAGCAGATGGTTACAGAGAGGCAGCTGAGGGAGCATAAGGAGGGAAATGGAGTCTGATCTGGCTCCTGTTGTCCCCTGAAAACTATCAATGTGAAATTTGTGTTCTTTCCCCTTGCACTAGTGTGAAAAGGAGCAGCAATCGCAGTTCGTATCCGCGAACATAAGCAGCAAACAGCCACAGTAGTACTCTAGAAATAAGTGGGATGTCTAATACTATAGACTTGTGGAGACACAGACACATTATTTAAAAGAACTTCTTCTCTTCAGGGGGAAAAGAAATACAGATAAAAAGATGGAGTGGCTTTTAGAGGAAAAAGCAATTCCATATAGCATGTGGATGCATAATGTGCTTATAGTGCCGGTTCTGCTGCTTGCCTCGTTGTGAAACTGCTCCACAAAGCCATCCAAACCCTCTTCTTTCACTTTGAAGCTACTTTAAGGGCTTCACAGAGATTGCTTCCAAAATAAAGCAGTATTTTAATGACATGGCTGCCTTAATGGGGAAGGAAAAGTATAGAATCACCCAGTAAAGAAAAATAATAGCATTGTGATTGCAGGGATTGCAAAATGTGTTACGGAGCCAATTTCTTATTTAAAATGGGAGAGCAGTTTAAGGCCTCAGTGCTGGCACTGCAGGTTCTGCAAACAGTGCATCTCACCTGAGCTATAACCATTATTTCATTAATGTGCCACTTGTGTGGACACTGCTGACAAAACTGATCAGCAGTTGCTGTAGTTCACCTTTTCCTCTCCAAGTGGGAACTTCTTTCCATTTTAAAAAATACCATAATTGCTGAGCACCGGGAGTGAGATGTATCACAATCACAAAAGGGGTGTGGGACTGTAATAGCCTTGGTAACATCTGAAGGTTGTTTCTTGTGTTACCAACTTGCCAAGCTTCTCCCTAGTGCAAAGGTGTGCTAAGGAGTGTAGGGATTTCATTAGGAGAGTCTGGAAAGAGGCGGCTTGGGGCAGAGTGGAGTCTTTTCCCCTTGATTACTGTGGGTGGAATTGAGCTTGCTGATGAGGACAACTTAAGGGTCTCTGTGTAAACTAGGTGTCTAAACTCCTCTTACATCAGTGGAGATCTAGTCAGTGTGCTCTGAGGAGTGCAGAGAGGGATAAGACTCCATCTGAAGTGAGCACCACTCAGCTGAACCTGTTTATGCTTTGTGGACTGATTTAACACTTGAGTTTAGGTATTCGGATCTCAAACTCAATTCTGTCCTTTGCCTTACTGGCTAACCAGCCTCTGCACTTGATGTTGAAATAGTTATTAATGTCTGATGAGGATGAAACCTTGTATTAGGAGACTGTATTTCAGAAGCTGCATTTTCTCAAAATCATACTTTGAACACTTAGGATAGATTAGTCCCATGTGTACAGGGATGATCTGGCAAGCAAACACTGCTTAATCTGAAAAATAAAAATAGTCTGTCCTGGATTGAAAGGAAATGATTGGAGTTTGTGTCATTTTTCCAGTTTCTTTTAATTGGTCTTGGACTTCAGAAGCCTGATGCGCTTCACTAGAAGTGAAGTTCTTGCTCTGGGGCTTAGGTTTTCCAGCTGTAGAAGAATGGTGATAATAAGGACCAGTTAAAACTGTTGGTTTAGTATAAAACTGAGATTTGGAATTTGCTACCAAAATTTTGTCTTTTGAGTGTCTATGTATGGAAAATTGATTGTCCAAAAGCTCTGCAGCGTGTTGCTGAAACCTGGAAGATATCGGCTTGGTCAAGCTGTCCAGGAATAACAAATGCAGCAGCTCATTTGCTGCCTGTTCCCATTCTTCTCCATGGGACAGATTCCCCAGCTGTTTTCATGGTGGGTAGTGGTGAAGGTCTCTACTGTTGCTTTGTCTGTGTCATGCCTCTGGAAGCATTTGGTGGATGGGGGATCAGTGGGCATGGTGCTTGGCTCTGAGGGTCCTCTGAGCACTGCAGAAATGCCAATGATAATGACCTCTGAAACCGAGGAGGCTTTTCAGCATGATTTCATTTCACACTTTGCAAATACTAGTTCTTTTTAGTTATTTCTGAATGTGGACTTCAGTCAAAAGTGTTTCTGTTTTATCTTTATTCTACAGTCAGCTGTAGATTACTGTGTAGCTGATATGCCACTGCAGGGAGCAGAGAAACAACTCCCAAATGTTAAAGCAGACATTTTCTGTGATGCTGTATTATCAGTGGGGCAAGCAGAAAGTAAGGAGGATGCCGTGTTTAATGAGAGAAAATTCTTCCCTTTCCCTCTCTTTAATTTTTTTTTGACCAACTGATTTGTAAGTAGCCTGGGGTGTCCTTGGCTGTGGTGCCATTTAGTGAAACTTTGGTACAGTGATTCAGCCTGGGGATAGCTCTAAGTGCCTGTGTTCTACTTATGGTACTTCTGTGCTCCTAGTTATGTTGGTGGGGTGCTTTTATATTGTCATTAACCACTCTGGGCATTTGCAGGGTTAGTTCAAAACTAAGACTGTGTGCCAGACTCTTAAACTAAAAGAAGTGTTTTAAGTTTGCAGTGGGAGAGCAGAGGGGGAAACCAGTATGACAGTATGCTGCTTTAAATTTGGGAGCTGTCAATTTTAATGTGCACCTGTGGCCTTCGGCACTTGGAAAAGGTAAATGCTGTTGGTGATAGTGGTATCAAACATCACAAATAATTTCTCTTTAAGAGATTAGGGAACATGAATCCAATTCCTTCCACAAATCCACAGTTTAAGAAGGGAAATTACCTTCTGGTTTTAGGCTATTTACTGATTTTAGCTTTTGAACTCTCATTCTGTTCATGCAAACTTGTGATGTTTTCCTATTCTCTCAGTATACCAGCTGCCATCTTTTGTCTGCCAGCCCTGTGAGATGCTATGGACCAGCACATAGCCATCCCCTGCCCACCAGTTCAGGCTTCACTTCACCTGTACCTTTTTTAATTCATCTACATTCCTATGCAAAGCAAAGAGTTCACTAGAGTCAGTCAGCTACAACCAGTTAAGACTGATGTAGTAGTCAATTTTGCCTTGGAAAATGTTGCCTGGAATGGGAGATCCTGGTCCCGGTCCCTGTGGTGCAGTGCTACTAAAACCTGCCTACACCTGATACACAATGAATAATCACCAGAATCTGCCTGGGGCTTCCCACCAGTCTGACTGAAAGTGTGCTGTGGAGGAAGCTCAGCATGGGTTCCAGGAGGGAGCTGTGCCCGTCTTATGTCCCACAGCACCTCTCAGATGTGACCCTTCTGCAACCTCAAGAGCTGCAGCAGTAGGAGCAACTTGAGTGTGAAGCCTGGGCTGTTAGGGAGAGGGAGCAAGGCCACCAGTTGGGGAAGCTGTAAAATTGCCCATTTCTAACAACATAAACATATTTCCTGCATACCTGGGGGTCACCACACAACTGCTAGCAGTCCTTAACATTGTCTGGAGCATCAGTTCTTCAGTCCTCCTTATCTCCTAGTTCCTTACCCAGAGATCGTAATTGTTACCAGTAGATGTTCTCAGATGATGTTGTTGGTAGAATGAATATTTCTGGTGTTACCAGTGTCTAGGAATGATTATGGTTTATGAAGCTGCACTTCTAGGGTTAAATGTGTCCTTGATATGTATATCTAAAAATAGAAAACCTTCAGCTCTGAACAAGGTAGAGTTACTGCATGTCTTGAGGCCTTTTTTTCCATCCTTAACATAGAGAATCTCATAAGTGGGTATTACATTCTGCCTGTTTTCCTTTTTTTCTCTCATGTCTGTAAGTGCATCCATCAACTACTGATGACTTTGCTGACCTAGACACCCTCTACTTTTTTTGCCTTTTTTTCCTTGCTTTAAACAAAAGCATGACAATAGAGTCTGTCTTTAATGGTTTTAGAGCTGCTATTAATTCATCTTTCATTCAAGGCTGATTGCTTTCAATCTTAGCAGTGCACTTTAGATTGTGAAGGATTTTGTGAATATGTTTTTGTTATGAAAAGGTAGATGTCACTGAACTTCAGCATACCTTTGCTGATGACTGATAGTCTTTTTATCTAGATAAAGCTTGTGTATAGGTTTGAAGAGATACTTCTGAATAATCAATTGCTGATTAAATAGAAAAAGTTTTTCTGGAGTTAAAGACTATCACAATCATATGTTCTCCTTCAGCTATAAGACTGTCTCAAACTTACTTCTCTTTTTGTGACCCAGAAGTTTTGCTTTTTTCAGGTTTGTCTTAAAGAACAAATAGCTTAATTGTCAACATTTCAGCATTAGATGGTGATTTGTGAAGTTGATGAGGAAAACAGAGGCTGTTATTCCATGTACTGAGATTTCCTGAAACCTTTATTGTTGACTGCAGAAGAAGAATCTGAAGTGCTTGTAAGGTTCCTGCTTATTAAGCTGTCACTGCTGTTTTCTTTTTCCATGGGGAAGGCTACTTTATGGCTTGCAAACTATAGTTAATTGCCCATAGTAACTGGTAGCAGATTATTTTGGAAGAGTTTTTTTTTCCTGAATAATTATCATCTTTGTTTTCCATCGCTGCTGTTTCGTGTTGCCTCAGTCTCTGTTGAAATAATTTGCTATTGGAAAAGTTTCATTTTTAAACAGTATTTTTGAAGGCGGGGGGGGGGGGGGGAGGGAGAAGAACAGTGTCAAACAAAATGCTCAGATCAGGTAATTATTCAGCATGCTGATTAAACCCTCAAATTCAGGTGAAATTCAATTAGTTGTATGTCTTCATTAGTACACATTGCCCCTTCTGCCTTTTTACTGTGAGGAAAACAGTATAAGATAGTACCTTTTTTCTTCCGGTTGACTTTTTATCCCCCGCCCTGGTTTCCAGGTTTCAAAGGATGCAAAAAATGCTGATAAAAGCCCCAAAGAAGAATAATTGGAAAGAAAGCTGTCTTAGCTTTTGATTCCAAAAAGAATATTCTAGAATGTAGTCAGGTTATGTGAACAGGCCTGACATTTGGGGGGGAGGAAACCCCACACTGGAGTGCATCCTGTTGTTGTGCTGTGAAATGTTTTATGCAAATTGCAAGTGATTCTAAAAACACAAAATAAATTGAACAGATGAAACTGAACTTGAAAATTAAATTAGCTCCTCTATACATGCTACAATAATGGCAAATAAAACCAGGTCATTGTTGATGAAATTCTCATTTAATTCTTTTCATGTTCATTACCTTCTTCCTCCCATGCCCCTCTCCATGGTTGTGTTCCTCCCTGCCCAGGGTTTTCAAACCTGGTTCCCTTAAGGATCTTACAGACTTCTACCATGTTGGAAAAGGGCAGGATGGATTGAGTGGAAGCGTGAGTGTGTCCCAGCTGAATTGAGCTGATGATAGAGAACCTCATTCAGTGGTGGATTTCCTGCAGCACGGTTCAGTCACCAGCCCCTGCTTTCTCTAATTGACTGCTCAGTTCTTTGACTTCAGCGAGTTGATCAATTTATCATCCACCTGAATTATCTCACTCTGACTTTTATTAGTGATAGAGCACTCTGTACTAGTTGGTCAAGAGCAACCAGTGAGAACTGTCCCCCTTGGCAACATTTCCCTGTTAATTTGGCTTATTTTAATCACTTTGCCATGCTGGCAGTAGTTAGGGAGAGTATTGCTTTGCTGCAGAGAGAGAGGTCTGTGGAAGTGCAGTCTAAATAGAGCTAGGGAGAGACTGAATCAAATGAGGAGGAACAGGAGAGTGGTAACATTCATAACCAAATGTGTTTTAATTCTACACCACTTCACCAGCTTTATCAAATGCTTCAGTTTGTTCTAATGTGTAAGAAATGAGAATTAGGTGATCTTACAGTGAAACAGGAGATTCAGACGTTTTTGGTTAAGAGAAATGTAGCAGTTCTCTGCATCCACTGCTATAATTACTTGGACAATATAATGGGGAGCAGTGAAATTATACATCTCATAGCCTGGGATATATTATTGAGCTCAAATGGTCAAAGAAAAAGATGAGGAAGGCAGAGGCTGTAGGGATAGTAGGTGGATGATGAAGATCAGGCAAAGTAGTTGAGTATGTGCAGCAAAAGGGAATTTGACTGCAGAGGATGAAATACAGTGCAAAGGAAGAGTAATTTCTAGGATGAGTCTGAATATCCCACTGTATTTATAAATCTTAGAATTGAGGAAGAGGTGAAAACAGAAAATTATTACTGCTGCATACAAATACACTAGAAGAATAAAACTGCTGTGCTGACACAGCAAGTATGGCTATAAAACAAGGTAGAACTTGAAACTTTCCTACCTATTAGAATTTTCCTTTCATACTTTTATTAATGGGTATCAATCTGCCACATGTATATACAGATTGACTACAGCCTCACCCTTAGCAAAACTCCTATCAGTTGTTTCTCTTTCAGTCCTACTCTAAATAGATTTACAAGGATTATTGTATAAAAACAGTAAATGGAGTTTCATTGACCTTTGGAATCTGCACAAAATGTAAAAATATAAGTCATGAGCTTAGATACGTTATTGATGTTTTAATCAGTGAAGCAATGCAATGCACAAACTGTACATCAGTATTTCTTCTTTCACTTTCAATAGAAATTATCACAAGTGGTTCTTATGTTTGTTGCTGAAGGCCTTTTAGCACCACTGAATTTTGACCAATTTATTAGGAAAGTTGTTCAAATTTACTATTTTTATTCTCTCCAAGCATGTATAAAAAATAAGGTAGCTCTTATTGTGTTGTGACACAAATCTTATGCAATATGACAGTACTAGCAAGTGCTTTCTAATGATGTGCCATAATAGTTCAGTGCATTTCTACTGTGTATTATGCCTGGGTTTAGAAGTGATCAAGGTATTAAATAGCATTTTTAAGGTTATTTCTGATTATACTAGCCAAGAGAATCTGTGTATATTGATCATATTTTCGTGTCTCTTGGGAAACAGCCGTTTCCTATGTGTACCTGCTAATAATTTTGTGTGATAAAATAATACAAGTATTGTGTTCAAAGACATAAAACAGCAGTAGGGTAAAAGTGAGTAAGAAACCTCCACCTTCATATGATCTCTTTTGTGAGAACATAGAAGGGTATTTCATCTCATGAAATAAACCTTGACGTTTTCAGTCATCATGAGATGACTGCATCTCATCAAGGGACAGTTCAAGTGTTTGACTTCGGTGGAAAATCCTTGTTGGAAACATGTCCTCATAAACAGCTGGTGATAAAATGTTTATTTGTAACTGTAAAATGGTGCCAATAGCAGCTATGTACAAGGGAGGAGTGGCTCCATGTGGGAAGCTTCAGTGACAAAGTGAAATGGGACAGAACTGGGAAGAAAGTGGGGGCTGCCTACTAGAGCTGTGCCACTGCATCTTGGAGCGAACGGGCTGTCTTGTGAGCCGTGAGCAGAAGAGGTTAAATCACACAGAAGAGACTGGGCAGGTGGGGAAGGAAATCTGACAAGTACTGAACATCTCTGGGAGAAAGCAGAATTTCTTAAACACTAGATTATCTGGAAGCCCCATGCAGCGCCTTGCAGAACTGTCTGGGTCTGTCAAAGTGCTGCCTGTCAGTAGATGGTGCTCTTTATATCAGCTATTTACTCATGCTGCCTGTGTTTGGCTGTGTTTTCATGTAAAAGGTCTGGTAACATTCCTTAACAGTTCATTTCTCTGAATTCTGACATCTGGGAGATTAGAAAATGGAGGCTTTGAGGGCCTGCCAAGAAGAAAGGGGGGGGGGGAGTTGACTGGGTTTCTTTGAAACATCCTTTATCCTTAAGTCTTTTTTCAACAACTTTTGCTTGTGAATGTGTATTGTTTTGAACATGGACAATTTCAGAAGTTTCCAACATAAAAACCTTGAATAAACATCATGGATTGGAGAATATGTATCAGACTAATTCAGTTTGACCTGTAAGACACTGCAGTAATGTGGTCTAAAATAAACCCACAAAGCAGATTTGGCAAATCATTTGCAGTTCTTAAGTTTTCTTTTGCATATGAACTTTGCAGTTTTACCTGCTGTTTCTGGATAGATAGGAATTAGTTTGGTTTTAAATGTAATGCTTCTTAGAAAGGACTTACATGAATCAATGCAATTGTGAGTTTTACCTGGAGTCATTTCTTCATCAGTAGCTGGATGGATATAAAAACCTGCATAAAGATGAAGATTTCCTTGTTAATGTGTTTGAAGTATTTTTGGACCTGCCTGCATTTTTTTATTATTCAGAAAACATGCCAGCTCTGGAGGAAAAATTTGAATGTGTTAATTGTCTAAAAATATCACTTGCCAAGGGCTGCTGTTGACACAAAAGCCCTGATCTGGGCAGCAGAACAGCACGGCAGACCTAAGAGGAATCTGAGATGCTTAAAGTTACCTGTGTCTTTATGCAGTGGTGTGTGTATAGAACATCATCTATTTAACCAAGAGTTAAATTTTGGCTTGCGAGGTGAATTTGCCCCTGGAGTGAATCTTGAGAACTGCCTGCTGTTCACTGCCTGACACTCCTGGTCTTTCTGCAAACAGAAACTGAAGGATTAGCGTGAATTTTTCATGTAATCTTAAACCGCAAGCAAATGATCCGAGAAAGAGTAGGGAATAGAGTTCCTTTCAGAAATGTAATTAAAATATTTCTAGTTCTTATTCAGGGCCAGTTTGTCTTCCCAGCACATTGATTTAGATATCCCTTCACAGATTTCTCTCCAGAAAGGATATATATTGTATGTACTCCACACATTAAAGCAGATTAATATCAATCCTCACAATGCTCAATTTACCTTCTCTCAGCTTTTCTTTCACATTCATCTCCTTACGACCCAAGTTTCTAAAATTGAGGTCAGAAGGGCATAATATTTTTGTTGAAAATCTCAACTTCATGTTTCTAGGGATGTCTCACAGCTGCCTTCCCCAGGAAGATGTTGCTGGGACATTTTGGCTGGAACCAGAGATGTAAATCTTCACTTGATTGGTGTTTCTCCCCTACTTAGCTTCCTTGATGCCTGCTGGGATGTGCCTGGAGAATTCCCAGGCCACTAATGGCCTGATCTAGGAGATACCATCTATGTGGGGTTTATAGCTCTAAATCTCCAGGGTTTTGAGCAGAGACTCTGTTGCTGCCACATCCTTCTGTTTCCTTTTAAATAAGGACAAGCTTCTGACCTTTCATTTGCTTTCAAGTTTACTTGCTGTACTACAAGAGATGCTTCCTGTGAGTGAGAGGAGATGTGTCCCTTTGGCTTGGGCTGGCCTTGATATGAATATGGCACTTGTGCACTGTGGCGTTTTCTGTATCTCTTTGTTTGCTAACTCGGGCTGCTTCCTAGCCAGGAGGGGCTGGCTGTCATGAATCTCAGTTTAAGGCTTTTTGCTTTCTCTAATGAAGAGCATAAAAGGGCATTGTAGTACAGTTTTTATGAATATAGGACTTCATAGGGATAATAAGCAAATACAGGAATTCCCTTATTAGGGAGAGAAGGCTAGTTTCTCAGAAGTAATCAGGAAGAAATGACATTGACGTCAGAAATGTCCTGCTTGTTTTGAAAAATAAGTAGTTTATCTGCCTTCTAGATATTTACTTGAGAAATCCATTATGACCTTCTACACAGGCATTGCAATGCTATTGCATGAATCAGATAGCTGGGCTTGTCTGCCTCTTCTAGCAACACTTGCCTTTTTTCTCCTGATTTTGCTGGAAGTGGAAGCAGTGTCTCATTGGGAAGCAAGAGGTTGATCTGTCAGCTGAGGCTCGGAGACCTGACCTTATTCATACTCATGTACACGTCTGGCCTATAAAGTTGTTCTCCTCAAAATGTATTTGGCTCAAGAGAACATAGTTAAGAGTCAACTGGCAAAGATATCTAGAAAACTTTGATTGCTGTTGGGATATAAAATGCTTTGGCTGCTGCACTTGCCTTCTGCATATGAATGAGCCTATCCATAAAGACTGCGAGTTGGCATGGAAAGGTTATACTACTTCTTACAGTACGAGCCTCTTAATTGGCACATCTGCTGGAAACAAAGGTGCCAAAAATGTGATTCAATCGGAAGGAGTAAACCTTGTAAGAAAGCAACCTGCCATTATTTAATAAGGATTAAGAGCCTCTCAGGATGTTAGACATTCTCCTTGTACAAATGTACTGTTGTTGAGCTGATGGTCAAATTAACCTCACTGCCTACTAACGCTGAAGTAACAGTTTCTTTTATGGCTATTCTCATATAGAAATGCTTCACTGTCCTTGTCTTTAAGATAAAAAAATGGACTGTACTCTTCACCTCTGACATGCAGCAGCGATTAAAAAAAGCACACATCTGATTCTGAAGCCCTAGGATGTGACATGTTGAGTATCTTCTTGACAGAACACTGCAATTAGCAATGGAAGGATCTAGGTGTGGTCTGTGCTGGACAGATTTATTATGTCAGTGAAGCCTAAGAATAAAAGAATTGTGCCAGTATCATTAATGACAACTCCTACAGAGAAAGGTAACTCTTGGCAAAAGCAATATTATGCCATAGATATGTTCTTCTTTGAACAACATGTTGCCAGTAACCTCATAACCACCACTGACAGTGTTAGGTACATGTTTCTGAGATTAGGTTTAGCCTAGTATTAGTATTTGAATAACCAATTTATTAGAATATCCTGAATATTTAGAAACGTAAGGAAGATAATTTTTTTTCTTTAATTAAATTTGTAAGGAGAAGGACTTAGAATTTTAGATACACTTTTATGTTTTGTTCCTACTGTTACCTGAAATCTCTGGAAAGACCAGCATACTGCAATGTACAACCTCTTTTTATTTTTCCCCTCCCATTAAATAAAGACCCATTTGCACTGTAGTAGTATTCCTAATAAAGAAGATTCAATTTTATAAGCCTTAGAAAATTCTACCATTCAGCTACATGCCAAAATTTTTAATTGACACAATTCATATCCATGTCAGAATGGATAATGTGAATATAAACCAGGTACATGTCACACAGTCATGGTCCTGTCTACTTCTCACTTCAAGGGAGTCTGTTCTGTGCTTCTTATTGCTAACTATTGATAATTGAGCTGCTTTTGATATAATCCCTTGGCTGAAGAATTGCTGATAAGGCATCACCAAATATATGTGCTTATGAGTCAGAAGCATTCTCATGATCCACAAAACACATACAAGCTGAGAAACTTCCTTTAACTCTTATTACTGAATTTGCAAGTACAAAATCTAAGCTTTGTGCTGGCCTTCACATCTTTAAGTTTTTAGCTCTTTTACTTAAGGCAGGATAGAAGATGAGCTAACCCGCAAGTTATGTGTGGCATGTGGAGGGTGGGTGTCTGGCACTTTTATTCTCACTTTAGTAGATGGTTAAGTGCAATAAAGAGTATGTGCTTGTAATAAAGTTTAGTTAATTACTTGTAAGTTGCTGTTAATACAGGGCTGTTAATTGAAATTAATTCTGTTTGTTCTTTGACTCAATAGTGGTCACAAGCAGGCTAGAGAGGTTTAAGGAGGAAGCTTTTATCTTCATAGCTGCACAAGGCATGCTAGTAGAGCACCTGCCGTGTCAACAGAAATCATCCATTCTCCAGATCCATGCAAGATACAGAGTACGTTTCTGTTTGTCAGGCAGGAGGATTTTCCCAAGTAAATGGGAAGGCTGTAATTTGTGACACAAGATAGTGATGGTTTAGAGCCCAGACTTGGGCAGGTTTGAGTTGTCTCAGGTAGTGAAGGGGAATCAAAGCCACATCAATGAAGAAGTATCAAACAGTTGATATATCTTGTGAAGTAGGAACCCTCACCCTGACAGACCAACTTTCCCTCTCCACATTTTCTCTGAAGATATCCAAAAGCAAGTATTTAATTTTCAGACTGGAAGGAATCTTCTGCACTGAGTGAAATGGATCTTTAGTTTGGCAAGATTAGAAATGCAGTGTTTTCAGATGAAGTGAATTTTTAAGCATTACACTTTTTGATCTGGATTTGGCTGTCAAAAAAGTGACTGTGCTCCTGGCCCTACTTTTGATTTTTTTTTTAAGCATTGTTGGCCTGTTTGTCCTGGTTGTGGCTTTCAGGACTTCTGATAGCAATTAGAATCATGTCAGGCAAGCTTCTTGACAGTGCTGAGGAGTGCTCTGTCTTTTCCCTTCTCATCCTGACACTTCAGTTCTTCACAATTTGCTGATAGTGCCACTGCCACTCATATCAACACCAGCACCTGCCAGTCATGATTCTTACTTTCAGAATACGTTATCTCGTTGAAAGAGAGTACTCTCGTAGGAAATATGTCACCTTATTTATCTTTGCTTGTTATTTTGATAGTGCCTTTATCCCAATCAGGATAATGCTCAGTGATATTTTTTGGACAACTTTTATCCCTTCCTGTTGGTTGTGTTACTTCTGACAGCCTTAAGAGGGAGTTAACTCACTCTTTTTACTTTCCAGATCAATATCATTGGTTTTGATAATTTGTTTCTTTTCCCCCTCACTTTTCAGTATGTCTGTAGTACTCCTAAGCGTGTGGCAGTGGTACAGAACGTACTGGATTGGGTCAGTCCTAGGGCTTGAAAGCCAGGTAGAACCTCCGTCTTTGTTCAGTGTTCTTTGAACAAGTGGTAGTGCTACACTGATTTGGGGCACTGGGGTAGAAGTTTCTGCTTGTGCAGAGCTGGCTTTAAGCTCTGCTAGAGCAGACTTTTGGGAGGGATGGTAATTTACAGCAGTCCGGTGGAGGCAACAAAAAGAATCCTGTGGCTGAGCTGGCCCTTGGCACAACAAAGAGGTGAAGAGAGTCAGAGAGGTGGGAGGCTGTGGCCCACTGCTGCTGGGGAGACCCTCCTAGAAGTGGCATTTGTTCATTTCCTTTTCCTCAAGAACGTAGGAGTATAGGAATAGCAAATCAACTTTATGGGACCTTTTCCACTTCTGCACCTTCCATGGCTTCTCTGCCAGGCTCCAGCTTTTCCGCTTCCTGGTCCTTCCCGGAAAGGGCTGACCCAGCGCTATTCACTTTGAGCTCAGAACCCTGCACTTGTGCTCCCTTCTCCCCAGTGATGTCAGAGGACCATCCTCATCTGTTCAGTGGCTGAATTGAGGGCAGTGATCTCTCTGCAGGTCCAGTTCACATCTCTCCTTGGGCTTCAGGAATGTTTGACTTAGCTTTGACTAAGTGGGGATGTTCTTCTGGGGCCTCTGGCACCTTGTCTGCACTTCATTTGTGCTGCTGTGAGACACAGTGAGCTGGCTGAACTGAGTTGTTTCTCTTAAAAAAACAGTATAGTCTGAGAATGTGGATTTAGGGGAACCAGAAGGTATTATAGGTCTACTGCAATCCTTCTGCTGACCAGTGGTAGGAAACAACTCCCTCTTGTGTGTACTTGTAACTTATCTTGTCTTCTGTGGGATCCCATATGGGGACCCTGATGCTAGGCAGCATGGTGTGGCCATGTGCCAGTGGACCAGACCAAGGAAGGAGGGACAACACGGATGGCAGTGATGGAGGTAGGGCTGAGATGTGGGCTGGATGCTCTTTCAGGCAGCATGCTTTCAGCATTAGGCTGTGTTAATGGATGTTAGAGCCCTGGGAGCTGCACAGTCTCCAAGTCTTGCTCATGGCACCATTATATGACACTCTGCTATGCTCAGCAGATTAGGCCAGCCAGTTGCATTTTGCTTCTTGACATGTGGAGCAAGGAAGTTTGGAACTGAGATGTGAGACCTTAAGCTTGCAACTCAGGGAATGCAAAGTGCTGGCTGACCATGCTTCCAGCACAACTTGGGAGTCTTGGAGGGTCTCCCATGTCTCTAGTTCCTATTCAAATTGGATATTGTGTGTTGATCAGTCATTGGGGTATGACTTGCACGATAGCTGCTATAGTGTCTCTTTTTGATCCTTCCTCAGTGGCATTAGGGTTTATGTCTTGGCTAAACCAAAGCTGCTGCTAAGATGGCCCTTAAAGTGTGCTTTAAACTAAACTGCAGTGATTTTATTTTAATATATTTTATTTGCCATACTGATGTTTTTCTTTTCAAAGTGACTTAAGTAATAAATTAGAATGTGACGGTTTGGATTTCCCATCCAATTAAAGTTTTAAACATTCGATCCCTTATCAACATAAAAGGGAAAGTGTCTCAGAGTAATTTCCTTGTGGGGTTTTGTTTGTTTGTTTTTAAATTTTAAATAGGCACATTTCCTTTGGTTTGTCATTTTTACTTCTTCTTAGTATTAGAATTGTCAGTAACACAGATGGGAACCCAACACAGCGGAGGTTTCGGTGGTTTTATGAGCTGTCTGCTTACTATTGTAATTTTCTTCAGTCTTCGCTGGAAAAATCTTCCAAGTATGACTGTCTGAGAAAGTGTATTTCACAACCAAAATGTGTCCTTTCCAGATTCTTCAATATTTTAGGATATCATATAAAACCAGATTCGTAAGCCTGCCTCATTTCTTCTTTCCAGAACTGAAACTAGCTTTTATGTTAGTCTTTGATTCTGAATTCTATATAGGCAGTTTAATGGTGGAAAAGTAATTTGAAATACATGAAAAAGAGTCTTATTTTCTCAGTTTTAGAAATATAACCCAGCATTTTTAAAAATAAATAAATTGTGCTTTTGAAATCCTCACTGAGTATTGCTGCTCCTGCTGCTCCTTGTCACAAATGCTGAAGGTGATGCTGTTAGTCTTGCTTTCAGAGCAGCCTGAAAGATTTGACAATAACTTACCCTTTGGAGCTGCGTAGTTTCAGTTCTCTGCTGTATGTATCTATATCAGATACACATACAATTTTATTTTTTCTAATTTTTAAATATGTCATTGGCCCTTTATAGTTTGCTTGCAGAAGACGTTATGCTTTGCTTTAACAAGTATTTCCTTCTCAGCTTCATGCATGAAGTGATCCCACTTCTTTCTGCCAGTCTCTCTCTCTGATCACAGACACATCAGTGGTTTTCTGACACATTTTAATGTTTCCTGCCCCAGCTGACTTTGACTCATTCTAGGGATGGCAGCCACCCATCTCATTCTCTGTCCCTACTAGGTGGCATTGACCTTATTACTTCTTTCCTTTTCTCTTTCCATACCTCCCGTTGCAGCTATCAGCCCTCTTTTCTCTCAGGCTACCTAATGAGGTTAACATAATGGTTCAAAACTGAGAGTTGTACTCCATGTCTACTCCATGTGAAGGTTTCTTTGTGTCTGAAACACAGTGCACAGAGCTCCATTGCAGCCTTGCCTTGCTGATGTCCTTTGACCAGCTACAACAAAATTTGTCCTGCCTTGTCTTTTTCTGGTTAAACTGTAAACCCACATCAGAGTCTCTCGTGATGTGTGTTGAAGCAGAATCTGCCTTAATAACTTTGATCACCACCTCTTTTATCCATCTCTCTTTCATACAAGTGAGAAGTTTTTAGGCAGAAACTGTAGGGTCACACATTGTATAAATTTGAATATAAATATGCATTGGTTTTGCTTATGGGATGGCAAATTGCATGTTACAGATGGTCTCAGGCTGCCTTCTTCCAGCAGCCCTGTTTGACTGAGGACCCTGATCTCCACAATCCCTGGGTTTTGTAATCTGAGCAGATGCACAAAATGTTTGGCTTGGAGAAATTCTTGAAAGAAAACCTTGGCTCATAATATGTGAAGTAGTTTTAATAATGAGATTGAATCCTCCATCACTCAAAAGTACAGAAGCCTTTCTTATGGAGTAACATACAGTAAAGACAAAGAAATTCTGGTGAATTAACTGACCTTCAAAAATGGCAGGTTTGCTGAACTGCACCTGGAAGGCTGAAGAGATAACTATGTCATTGCAGGACTTCAGAGCTAATGCTATCCTGAACACTGGAATGCATTCCCTAGTACTGCGCAGGCTGTAGGCCTGATTTATTTATTTATTTATTTAGTCTTGAGTTGGTGATTTTACATACTGTCTTGGTCTGCACCATGGAACAAAGAGAGCATGAAATTGTGTCATATATTAAATATGCTAATTTTTTTTCTTGAGTAATTTTTGTAGTTAGAGATACAGCAAAAACTGGGCTCAGGCAATTTAGAAGAAAGAGCTTGACAAAAGAGTCCTGAAGAAACAGGTTTTCCTTCAAATATAGAAGCAAAGAACAGAATACTGAAGACTTTTATTCTCATGAGATCTATATCTGGCACATGAGATAGATAGTGCAGCATTTGGCAGGATTTAAACTACTAAGGTGTTGCCAGCAAAGGGTGGTTTTTAGGATGAGTTGATGTCAGGAAAATGAAGGCTAATCCAAAGATCACTTTTCTTTTAAAAACATATATTATTTTATTTTAATCAGTCTGGGCCTATTATTTGACTGAGCTAGTAAACAGAAATCAAGTAAAGCATAATATGTTTTCCACTTGTCTATCTAGTGTATAGATATAGTTAGTGGCAGGGGACTCATTTGGTAGGTATGTTTATGGTGAGGGTAATTTTCCCTGGTTTGCTGGGATTTTTTTTTGTATAAGATCTAGCTTTAGAGCAGGGAAGAAATTAAAAAATGAATTTTGTGGAAGGGAAGCATCATTTTTAACAGCCTTTCAATGAGAGCATCTGGTTGGAAAATATTTTGGATATGATGTTCCAAAAATGAAAGCGGCAACAATGTACTTTTTATAGCCATTGCTTTAAAACCCCTGTATTCCTCTATCTCATCAAGTCCTTATGAATTAGAAAATGAAACATAACACTTGATGGTGTCAATGTAAAGATGTCTTTTTTTGGACTGCACAGTTACAAGTTTAAGTCAAAACATGCTTCAATCACCATTCTGAATATTGGATGGTAAAAATAAGCATATATGTTTGCTGTGCAGTGATCTGTATATTGCACAATGTGATAGTTAGATTTGAAGCTGCCTTTCAGTTCTGCAGGCACAGAGGGAAGTGTTAATTTTGTCTTGTAATTGCTAATAAACTCGTTCATTTAACATGATGGTGCTTAAACCTTTAAGAGGAGAATAGTTGCTGAACTGAAAAGAGCAGCTTCTTAGTTAAAACAAACATTGGCACTATTTGTGTACTTTCAGCTAGGAATAAATAGCTCATAAATCTATAGCTAGCTATATATATTTGTATGCAAATATTTGTAATTTAAATATTTTTATGATGTACCAGAAAAGCCATTAACAGTTTATTTTTCCAGGGCTGACAGACTTCCCTCTAGTCTTCAAAAATTCCACTGCTCAAGATATAGCTTTAAATTTAAGGCGTAACTCAACATAAAGATAGACAGTGAAGTCTTGACCCTGTTGTTCCAGGATTTCTCTGAAATCAGACAGACTACTTGTGTTACGGCTATTTTCACCTGGTTTTTTTTCTTTGATGTGTTTGTGAAGGACATGCATTTATATATGTGTGTAATAAAAATCAGTGAAATGATACCGTATTATTGGGCCCTTCTTTGAAATTCAGTTTCTTTGATTCAAATAGCAGTAACACGTAGGCTAGAGAAGTTCAAAGAAGAGCCTTTGATCTTCCGAGGTGCGTGAAGAACAGTTACAGGGCACTTGCTCTCCCTACAGAGGTTACCCCTTTTCCAGACTTGTGCAGTGTCCAGGGCAGGTTTCTGTATGTGCAGTAGACAAATGTGCTTCTCAGAAAGGACAGTGGTAAAGCACACACTGTCCTGGTTATAATGCACCATCAACACCTTTTGAAGGCTCTTTTTTTGTGGACCCCAAGTCTGTCTGGCATCTGCTTGCTGCAGGTTGGTGTGTGGTAGCAAAAGATGAAGATCGATTATTTGGGGTGGGTTTGTGCATGGTGTCTATTTCTGTCTTTGAAACAGGATTCATGTTACCAGTGAGGGTATTTTTGTTCAAAACAAAAACAGCTGAGCTAAGGGATGTGCATTGTATTATATATCCAACTAGAATTTTCCTGCTGTTTATTTAACTTCTACCCTTATTACACTTCTACGCAGGCAATGAAAAAGAGATAGGAAAAAATGGACAAGAATTCAAGACATGTTTGCCTGTTGGAACTTTAGTGCTGCCATACTCCCTGGCTCTAACTTAATATCTTTGCATGATGTTCTTTATGGACTTAATAGGGTATGCAAAGCATAAGCTTAAAACTGCTTTGGTCCTTTGGGCTTCTAGTAATGAAAAGTTTCAAAGCAACTTTGAAAAGGTCTGTCTGACAAAGTATATCTGTGTAAATGCTGGGATAAACCCTGGCTGGCAATATCAAGGGAATCTGCCATGAGTTCTAATGGAGAAGAATGGTTGAGGTGACATCCACCTTCACCTCAGATCTGCACAGAAAAACTTATCTCGAACCATCTACACCATGAAGGAGCTGGAGGACAGGTATTCTGCATGCACAGTGTGGGAACAGACTTTGATTTTATTTCATAGACTCAATTCCTTGACAGAATAATGAAGTAAATGGTGTTCACACGCACTTACCTTGGCAATGTCCAATACTGTTTGTAAGAACTACCCATCTACTTCAGATTTTCTTAGTCTCCTGGGCAGATTGTGTTGCAAAGAAAAAGATGAAATCACTCTGAATATTATTTTCTTTATTATATTGTTTTGCATACTTGGACAAGAGGCTTTAAATCCCTGCAGTTCAGGTTGCCTAGAACGCAGCATTTTTATATGGTTAAAAAAAGTGTATGTGCAAAGGTGAATTGTTTGATTGAATGAAATGTGGCTTTATGATAATGCAATTGACTTAATTTATGAATGTTTTATATATCAACTGTTACTCTATTTGTTCAGATAAACTACTGGAAAACTGAATTTTCAGGAAAGTATTGAACAGTGCCTTTTTGTATTATTTATGAAGAAATGACTGTTTTAAGCAGGAGTCCTACTTATTTCACAGAATGGTGATCGTACGAGGGTTAAAGGTAAAAAGGAAGCAGAAAAATGAAACCTGCTTGTAAATATCACCCAAACTAGGAACAGTGTCAACTGAAATGCTCAGTATGAACTGGTATCACCAGCTTTGCCTTCACTGGCATGTAGTCTCCTTTTCTCAGGTACCACCAGTCTTTAAGCTGGTTTGTGCCGAAGGGCTTTTTGCAAGATCTTTTCTAATTGTAGTTGTGGAACCTGCCTGGCCTGAGGATACTCCTGGTCTTCCATGGTTATGTCCAACCTGTGACACAAACATACATCCTTCTTGTGAATCTGAACACTTCAAAGCCTGCAACTATTGCCCCTCAGGTACAATCAGAGTTGGCCACTCTTTAAACTCTTACTCAAGTAGGGCATAGTGCAATATGTTTCTGTGATGCAAGGAATATGAATGCAATGCAAAATAATGTTAAAGAACCTTTAAATGGCTGTGATTCCTGAATGATGTATTTGAATAGCTGGCTCTTGTGCGATAGTGATTATTGGATATCTGCAGTCAGAGCAGCTCCTGTCTTACATTTATTATTTTAATATTGTGTATGGATGTCACAGATTAGTGTTTCTGAAACTTGTGTGCAGACTGAACATCATTTCTGATCTTCATTCTGTGTTTCTAGTCTGGGACTGTGAAGCTGACCAAGCCTGTGGCATTATGGACCCAGCAGGATGTCTGCAAATGGCTGAAGAAACATTGCCCTAATCAGTATCAGATCTACAGTGAGTCATTCAAACAGCACGACATAACTGGTAAAGTATGCACTATCAGAAATACTTTACTTACTTAAAACATGGCAAATTGTTTTACTTTGTTGTTTTCAGATTGTGACTGTGTGCTGAGGGCTTCTTGTTGTGATTGTATGACTAGACAGTTGCTAGGTATAGAGTGAGGGGAGAATATACCAGCTTTTGTAGGATGTGGTAAGTCATTTCTCCATCTCTCTTAAAGATGAATTTCAGCTTACTCAGGGTTAATATAATGAGGAAAGAAGTCAGTCTGTATGTGGGTAAGGGCCACACCCTGTTCATTCCAAATAAATATACCCTTCCCCATGGCCACGACGTTAAGAAACATCTTATGAGAACAAATGAGTTTTTTTCATGGAGGTGTTTCACCTTGAGATTATTTTCTTAGAGTGCTTAACACATAAGATGGGAGGCAAACCCAGCTGAGCCTCTCCCTAGGTCTGAAGCAGGATCAGTACAGCAAGTTCTTTCTGACAGACCTTTGTCTAACTTTGCTCTGGACAATTGGCAATGGAGGAGATTTCTACATCTCTCTATTCCAGTATGTTACAGTCCTTAAAGTTTTTATTTTCCTAGTATCAATCTAAACCATTATTTCCAGCTAGTGAAACTGATTTCTGTCCCAGTCGTAACTGAAATACAAACAATCATTCTTTCTTGCAGTCTTTCTATTGGATGGGGGCTTCCTACTTGTAAACCCTTTTATTGTCTAGTCTAAAAAACATTTGTTTGTTCTGTTATGGTTTGGGCCTCTAATACCTGCGGGACCTTCAGAACCTTGTGTCTTGTCGTAGAACCATATATTAAAAAACATAATTGTGTTTTATTATTTACTTTAGAAGTTGATGCTGATTTTGTTATCTGCTTCACTTGTTAACGCCTACTCAGTTTAGTGCAGTGGTATATTAGCTGACCACTTAGAAGAGATGTCAGTTTAGCAGAATAACTGGATTAATATAAATACAGATGTAACTTGGGAGTTAAAAGGGTTTTGCTCGTGTCTAGGCATTAATTAATCTGTAAAAAGTTTAATGTGGAACACCAATTTGTTCCCTGAAGTGGTGGCATTCAGCCATTTAATATCAAGCAGATATTTGAGTTTCACATACAAATCTCAGTCTTAACCATAACATAAGTGATGCTAAGTGATGCTATGTGATGTATGTCTCAATCTGTGTCTGTTTGTATACGTGTACTTGTGGTGTTTACATCGATTCCTGTAGATGTTCTTTCCTTCCTGGTAAAACTGAAGTGATTGCAAACATGTCAGACTAAACTACTGATATTTGTTTACTAAGTAGCCATGAACAGGGGTACACACATGTGAGAGATATCGGTTTGCTAAGTGCTGAGTTCTAGTACATACCCATTGTGACCATTTCCTTTAAGTCATCAACTTTTGAATGCAGTCCACAGGAGTGTGGTCTGTGCCTCCACCCATGTGTATGGAGCTGACAGCATCCAGAATGCTACCAGAAAGAACTGAAGCTATTTTTCGTGTACTGTTTTACTATCGTATTCTGTTCATAAAATTAAGGCACCGAAATAGAGTTGAAAGGAAGAAAAAGTTGTTTTCATTTCAACATAAACATAGATGGAAACCTTGTAGTTTTAGTGTCGATGTGCAAAACTTAGGACTTTACAGACCTGTATGAAAAAGAAGAATCAAGATGAGTCTTTCACTTTACACAAAAGAGGTATAAGGACAATATTAGTACGTGTTAGAAAAGTAAGTCTGCAGGGAAGAAAATTACTTCAATTCAGTGGCAATCAATGTTTGTACAGATTTTAGAGAAGTATATTGAGATAATATTATGAGTGAAATCAATAACTTGGGAAGATATTTCCAGTGCTGTGACTCCAATTATTTGAAATCTAATAAGGGGATAGAACAGTGGATTTGTGGCTCAAAAAAAGTGAAAGGAGCATGAAAGGAGCATGGAAAGTAATGGATTAAGCCAAGGTCATGTAACTGTTTCCAGATATGGCTATGGAAAGGTGATGTGATTGTTGAAAATTTCTCAGGAATTGAAGTGACTTTACAGGTTGCTTTGATATGGAAAAATATGATGGAAAAGAACTTGAAGAAAGTGACATGAAAAGGATATTTAAACTTTATTTGAAGATGAAATCTAAGACATGGTCATCAGCCAGGAAAGTAGTCCTGGGCAAACATATCTAGCAATTATTAACCAGGTGTTGAGAAGTGTGGCATTTTATATGGACGCTGCTTATAGCAGCCTTCCAATATCTGAAAGGGGCCTACAAGGATACTGGAAAGGGGCTCTTCATCAGGGACTGTAGTGATAGGGCAAGGGGGAATGGGTTTAAATGGAACAGGGGAAGTTCAGGTTAGATATAAGGAGGAAGTTCTTTACTGTGAGGGTGGTGAGGCCCTGGAATGGGTTGCCCAAGGAAGTTGTGAATGCTCCATCCCTGGCAGTGTTCAAGGCCAGGTTGGACAGAGCCTTGAGCGACATGGTCTGGTGTGAGGTGTCCCTGCCCATGGAGGCAGGGTTGGAACTGGATGATTTTAAGGTCCTTTCCAACCCAAACTATTCTATGATTCTATGATTTGTTGGAACAATGGAAGGAAAGAAAGAGACCCTGCTTCACCTCTTTTTTTAATGCAGTGTTTCCCAGTGTGCCGATGTCTTCAATGCATGAGGTTTTAATGCTATGATCATTAAATAAACCTTACTCTGTCAAAGTAATACCCAAGAGGTACCTTGGTCCAAGAGGAGGAATTTGATAGGAGCTCCTTGAAAGGACTCAAGCCTTTTTAAATTAAACTTTTAAGGAGGAAAGGAACAGGACTCAAGGAAACCTCTTTTTAGTTTTAGACGGATCCACAACTTCTGCATATTCATTAAATACCAAATGGCACCTTGGAAAATTAAATATGAGCTGCCACTGAAAACCTGCTCCAAATAGCCTTAAAATCAGACTAACTCTATAACCTCTAAAGTTGCTTGCATTAAATCATCATTAAAGATGCTTCCATTAAATCAACTGTTGACATATATTTTTTATGAAATTCATATAAAAAGTTGCTTTTAAATCCAAATTGGATTTTTTTTTTTTTCACTTCACTAATATCTTTGCAGGTGTTAGGGGTTCATCATATCAGCTGAAATGTTCATGTTGTTGAGCATGTCAGAGTAGGGACGGTCTCATGGTTTAAGATACTACACTGGAATTTGGAGAAATCTTGGCTCTGTTTCAGGTTATTCTGATATTCTTAGGATGCACACTGAATCCTCAGGTCTAAGTTACTCTCTCCATAGAGAGAAAGGGATTCTTTTTCTTACCAAAGCATTGCCAGAGAGTTTTCTGATTTCCAGGACATATATTTAGTTTAATTATGATCTTTGTTTCATTGAACTCAGCTGAGTTTTGTGCTGCAACCAATGCAGTGACATGGGGATGAAAGCTGCGCAGTAGAGCGCAAGAGGCCTGGGTTTCATTCCTACCTCTGAGGCAGCAAGGGTGACCAAAACCAGGAGGCTTTGTTCATCATGTTGTGACCTCTTGATAGTGTTCATCTTCCTCATACATGTTTTGGCATCTGTACAACAGAGATGAAGATGTGATGTGTGTATAAAGGATGTTGTTTGAGCCAGATAAGTCTTCTTGTTAACAGGTCCATTTCATTTGGAACAACTGCTTGCTTCCCAATCCCTCCCTTGACAAGTAATTCCAACTTCATTATTCTTCATCCTTCCATTACTGATGAGTATCACATTGATCCAATACATCCCTCATGCCAGTGACACAGCACACCTAATATGAGGTCTGATGCAAGAAACAAAATGAGTTCTTCTGTAAGATGATCTCCATAGGTGTGCAGCCCAGTGTCTACCCCGCTCTGTGTTATCTGACCCAGGGTCCTCCAGAATCTTCTGACAAATCCTACAGGGCAGAAGACTACACACACTGGCACCTTTCCTTATTTTATTGGACTTTGTCCCTTATAAACTGGTCACAGCCTGCCCTCTTGGTTGTTTGTTGTTGGTAGAGGACTGGTTTTATGAGCAAGTGTAGGATTAGTACCAAGTGAAGAAGGTCCTGGGTCAGGGCAAGGTATCGTAAGAAGTACTTTAGCCTCCTTTAAAACATTATTAAAGTTTTAATTACCACATTTTTCTCTGTTTGGTCTCAAACCTGTAGCAAGTTTTAAGCATGCCACAGCACTGCCGTATGTCTGAGAAAGCATCTGATTTATTCACAGAAGAAGAGGTTTTTAGTAGAAACAGAAAGGAACCTTCATTGTGTCCAAATGGAGGGTATTTACGATAAAATATTAGTTGACTTCCTTGTTTTTCATTTGACAGTGCTTTTCAGCACAATAGATCTCTCCTCCCAAGCAGTGTTCATCTGATAGTGATATTGTAGAAGCAATTTCCATCTCTAGCCATCTCTGTGAAGCCCTTTCCTTCTCCATGGTGCAAAGCTTAAGACAGCCTTGCCCACAGTCCTTATTGATGCCATTTTCCCCTCCTTTTTCTGTGAGATCTTAACAGCAGTGTTGGTTGGTGGGCTGTCAGATGAATCCTGACTACATCCATCTGGTGTTTAAAATCAAAATAAAATCACTGTTTCACCCTGGAGAGAGCTTTTATTCTGCTGCCTGGGTAAGGTCAGACTTACTTGCAGCATTCTTTGTGGAGCTCTGCTGCTCGTGTTGGAAAATGTGAGTGACTAAAGAGTTTTCCCTGTTTCATACTTGGCTGCTCTTAATTTTTAACATGTGGAACATATCAAAGAGAGATGGGTGTTGGGATAAGGCTCCTGTTTGCATAATACGTGTCAACTCTTCTTTTTGCACAGAAAATAGTACCAGAAATATAATGAATATAATATCAGTAATGTAAGGAATGTAATATAATGGATGTGTTTATATAACATGGAAGTGAAAGAAGTTAGAACAGCCAAATAGTTGGAAAGTGGAAATCTAATTTTCATTATTCAACCCCTTATTGATAAAGAAAATTTTCCGTTAAAGTAATCTCTTGTGTTTTAGGAATGGTTCCTGGGTCTGGCTTTGCAGTCAAATTATAGCTCAGGCAGTATGTAGTGAACTTCCACAACAAGAGGCAAAACTGTAATGGCTCATGAGAGACCTGGTATGACCAGGCCAGGCTCATCTGCAGTTGAGAAGGGGATAATGAAACACTTGAATACTTCATGGAAGTTGTAACTTAAGTATCAACATAGTTGATAATTTTCAGATAAATTGGCTTTTGATAATCTGTGGAAGAATGACATCTCTTTTATGTTGTTTGTTTCATGTTTGTAAATCTGGAACAGGAGAATGTTTTCTAACTAGCTGCCATGACATCCACCCCTGACAGTGTTCAAGGCCAGGTTGGATGGAGTCTTGGGTGACATGGTTTAGTGTGAGGTGTCCCTGCCCATGGCAGGGGGGTTGGAACTGGATGATCTTAAGGTCCTCTCCAACCCTAACTATTCTATTCTATGATTCTATGACAATCTTCATTGCTCTTCATTGCTAAACCAAGTTGCTGCTTGTGTATAGGAGAAGTAGGCCCTGTGTGCATAAGAAGAAATCAAGTCAATTAGTCGTGCAGTGGAGCCATCTTCTGTGCACAAACCAGCGGGGAGTGTCTAATGCCATTATTTGTTACCTAAAAGCCTTTGGGGAAGAAGTGATATTATTATCTGTTTAATAGGGTGGGGAAACTGCTGAAGGGTGATTGAGGCATTTTTGGCCTTGCTTGCGAATGACATATCAATGTTATTGCCTTTATATTGACTAAATTCAGAATGAACAGTTTCCATGCTTCTGGTCCATTCTCAGTGTGAGATCTGCTGTGCAAGTAGCTGATGAATGTTTTACGCTGTTTCCTGGTTTCCTGGGTATTTCTTGGGTCTGGTTGCTTTTCCTTGGTATGCTCTCTCCACTTGTAACTACCTGGCAGGATCTCTCATGGTTTCAATAAATGATTGCTCTACAGCATACTTAGAAGTGAATTGCACTCTGGTTGCCTCTTTTTCTTTACTCCGTCACTATATAAGAATTCAGTAAGAGCCATGGTAGCCAGATTTGCTGTAGCTTTTACTCCTACCTGATGTATCACACAGAATCCAAATTATCTTTGAACTGAGAAGTATAATTCCTGTCCTTTAGCTTCAGATTTGAAATTCTGTCAGCTTAGCTTAGATAAGTTATTTTGTACCCTTAGAGTGTGGGTATTTAGGTGGCAGGAGGAAAAGGTATATTGCTCTTTATTTGAAGCAGTGTATACTTGCTTCTCAGTACTTACTCCTCAAGTGCTGTCAGATGTTCAGGAATTAATGTTTCATAATTATATGCAATGATAATTGGATTATTACTTCCCTCTAACACAAGGGTTTTTTCATTTTTAATTTAATCTTGTTCTATTTATTTTAGTCAACTTTTCCTCACTAGAGATTGTATCATCTCTTACCCTTCTCCTTGAAAAGATCTTTGTTGTACAGTCTTTGTAGACCTCATCCACTGTGTTCTCTACAAATGTTCTCTACTGATTCACATCAGTATCGTGTAAAATTCACTCCTGGAACCTCTCCCTGTGGCAGCCAGTTTCAAAATCAATTTCTGTTTCTTATTCGGAGGGAGCTATAAATGTGAATTAGGATAAGATACGGAAAACTGTATCAAATACATTAGCAAAGCCTATTTCAGGAATTCTCAAACCATATTGTAAAGCTCTGTGATATTTCCTAGTTTGCTGATAAGGCTGCACAGTGTATCTACAAGAAGAACAGCACACTGATTGTGATCCACAGCCAAAAAGCTTAGGAGCTACTGACTTAGCCTTTGGGTGCGTACCCTCCCTATCGTAGGGGACTCAGGCAACCAAGTGAGATTTGTAAGACCAAGGGTAAGAGTAAATTGCTGAAGTGATCAATGGAAGGGTGAAGGATGCCTCCAAACAGAAGAATTTAGTGGACTTAATATAGCAAAGAGAAGATGTTACGAAAACACCCTTTTGTGTTCACTCTGTTTCCTTTGCTCACCCTGTTTTGTGACCCATCACGTGTTCTTTCTGAAGCATGCTTTTTATCAACTATTTCTTCCTTAGCTGCTTTACAGGGGTATTGATCACTTCAATAATAGTTCTAACATTTTGCCAAATACTCTGCCCTCTCATTTCATTTCTCAGGAAGTTCTTTTTCTACAGGCTTTTGGAACCATCCCCAACTGTTCATGATTACATTATTACTTTGCCATGTTCCTTGATCGATCCCTAGGCTGTGTGATCCTGTTATATAGGGGCTATGCAGGGTGAATCACTACTGTTACTTGGACCACCTCCAAGGAACAGCTTGAAGCCATAGGATGCAGGATTGTTAACCCTGATGGCGCTTCTTTAATTCCTATTTTTTATTTCCCTGCTTGATTAATACTGATGAACTACTTCAGTATGGTCCAGAGCAGCCTGGAGGCTTTCCACTCAAAGGGTGGAATCCTTAGTTCAGAAGTAGCCATTGAATATTGGCTTTCTATTACTTGTGCTGATTCCAAGTACTGTGCCCTGACCAAAGTCTCATTAAGCTGGAATTGTGTTGCTTTTTTAAAACTGCTGTATGTAGTGAGTCTGGAACTTATTTTTTCAGCTTGGTTAAACTGTTGGGATCTCATTTCCTACCAAATCAGGCTTTCCTGCAGCACTCCAGAAGTCCTGGTTCCCATTCTGGTGGGAACCAGGACAAAAATAGGAGTTGTTGAAGAGTGTCCCTTCAGATTACTTGTGCTGTTGTCTGGAAAGGAGTATCTGTCGTCTTTGCTGTGCAGACATGAAGTCAGGTTTTATGGCTCAGTTGTAGGTAAGGAAACTAGATGGGGAAAATTTCAGTGATTAAATGGAAGAGTTGTTAGAGGACCTCGCAATTCTTCACTTTGAAGAAGTGAATTAATTTGCTGCTTAGTGGGTGTTTGTGATACCAGTAAGCAGCTAGAGCTGAGTCTTTTTATTTCAGCTTGTTACTTGCCAGCATGTGCTATTCATGATACGGGGATTTAGTCTCAGTGTAATCTTATAATTATTTGGCAGTGTTCCCCAGTCTAATAATGCAGCTAACCTGATGGTGAAACATAGAAGGGAAACTCTCCTGAAATGTGAACCTGGAGGAAGCCACAGCTGAGAGTGTTACTTCTGGTTTGTGACACAAACAAGGGAGCGCATGTTCAATCTCTCTGATCCAGTCTGTCTGCGACTTGTTGTGTTCCTTCTCTCTCCTCCAGCTCTCACCATTGTCTAATCAATCCCTTGCCACTCTTCCCAAGCCAGACATCCTCCAGTTCTGCTGTGATTCCAGCTTCTTTGCAGTCTCTTTATACAGATGACAAATCCACTCTTGCACAAATGGATTAACGCCTCTCCGAAGTGTTGCCCTCTGTCAGGTCCCCACGTTCTCAGGTGCTTTCTGCTTTCCCTCTCCGAGAGCTGGGCTCGCCCTGTGCGGGTGCCCTGAGCTACCCCACTGTCGCTGAGCGAGGCACACAGGCTGCAGCTCCCCCGTGCCTCCGGGACGGTGTTTAGAAAGAACTGGAAATGCGCTCGGGGAAACTGCGGGTGTTCCTTCCACCTGTTCCGCCTGTTTCAGCCTGAACCGCAGCTCGGCTGCGCCGTTGGGTGCGGCGCGGCGCGGCGCGGCTCCGCGGGGGGGCGCTGGCGCACCGGACACCGCCCTCAGTGAGAGCGGCGCAGGGCTGGACCCCGCCGTTCGCTCTGAGCCCGGGTTGTAGCAGCCCCTCCAAGTTCCTGCAGGGGCTTATCCCAGCAGAGCATCAGCGTTTGTGTGATCGGTGGCGACTGCGCTCGGGAGCGTGTAAGGCAAGCCAGCCCTTACCCCCAGCTTTCAGTCCCTTCATTAGCATGTCATAGAGCCATAAAATAGTTTGGGGTGGAAGGCACCTAAAAGATCATTCAGTTCCAACCCCTCTGCCACGGGCAGGGACACCTCACACTAGACCAGGGTGCTCGAAAGCCCCATCTAGCCTGGCCCCAGACACTTCCAGGGAGGTCCCGAATTTTTTCATGGCCCTGTGAAAATGATTCTAGTTTTGGAAATAGCCTAGCCACGTGAGCCTTTTAAAGAAAGCAAAGGGACCAGAGGAAAAAGCACTTCTTTCTTCCCTACCTCCCCCATATTATAATAAAAATAAAACCCAAAGCTGCTTTCTTTTTTTTTAACAGCTCAAATGCTAAAACAGCTGGCCTCTGAAAGTCAAGGTTTGCCGAAGCAATAGCCTTCAGTAAGGAAAGAAGTGCCTTTCAGTGCTCCAGTGAAAATTGTTTGATTTGATATAGTTAATTGAACAGGTTGAAAGTCTGACAGGGTCTGGTACAGTGCACTTGACACTGAGCTTTATCCTTGTTGTCATAGAACGCACAGCGGAGGGAGGTCACAAATACCTGGCTCTTTTAGTAAAGATATAAGGACCCAGCTCCAGCATTTTCCTCAGAATTCAGTGGAAGGAGCTCTTCGAACAACAACAGCAACAAAAAAGGCTGGATTCTGTGCAGCCCTTACTGTGTTCAGGAATTGATTTTTCAGCCCTTCACCCACCAAGGATCTGCACACCCTGGGAAGTGTTTATCTGACTCCTCATATCCTAGAGGTGATCAGCACTTAGTTAATGCAGGAGATGGCTTCCTGTCCTGTGTGTAGGCAGAAGAATTGCTTGCTACTGAAAAAGGGGAATCCACTGTGAGAAACTTCTGTCCTTTAATACTGGGGGAAAGGAAGTTTAACTCCATTTTTTCAAAGGTGAGAAAAAGGAAGACCCAGGGAGCTGCAACCCAGACAGTGGCTCCTTGGTGCCCAGTAACATCATGGAGCAGATCCTGCTGGAAAATATGCTAAGGCGCATGGACAGTAAGGGGGGTGATTGGTGAGAGCCAACATGGCTTCACTGAGGGCTAATCATGCCTGACCAATGATTCTGTGACTTTTTTATCCATGAAGAGAAGCCCTACACATACAGAAGTGAGTCTAGACACACAAAATATAGGAACCTAATAAGCCATTTTGGTCTGAAACAAGGATATGTAGATTAATTCATGAACCTTCTTAGCAAAGTGCACTAAAGGTGTGACTCCTTCAAAAACCCCAGCAAAATACAGTCTTCCCTCCCCTGAGGTTTCATTAACCTTTGGGAATCCCAAAGTACTTATCAGAGGCAAACTCTGTTATATAGCAATCAACATGAAGTGGTTAACCTCTCATAAAACTTGAGGGACTCTTGTTCTAATGGGTTCTTGTTAACTACAGCTACAATCTGACATAATCCAATATGTGAACACGTACATTTGAGAGCTGTGTTGCTGCTGAAAATCAGGTGCTCTGTTCTTACTGTGCTTCAGTGGCTGCTGTTACAGCCTGCTGTGCATTTTAGTCTTTCAGGACTACATTGCTGCATATTTACAGCAGAAGTCGGGTTAAAGGATGAGAAAACCTGAAACAAAGCCCTGAAAAAAACCCAAACCAAATTCAAGCTATCATCTATTACACAGGAGTCTTCAGAACCTCGGGAGCCTGCACCTTAGGCTGTGCAGACCTCACCCTGTTCCCCAGCAGCTCAGCTGGAAGCACAGTGTTATTCCTGCCCACCGGGTTGGTAAGAGAAGCCTCCAAGTTCCACAGACAAAAATGCTGCTGCTTAATCACTGACTAAAAAAATCCAAAATGCTCCCCCAGGGGAAATCTGAGGGTTTGTTCTGTTTTGTGGAATGCTGAACAATGATCCCTTGAGGAAATGTGTATCTTTTGTCAGTGTGCCATGTATTTGAGACAAGCCGTCAGTGTAATCCCAGTCCTGTCAACTGTGGTGACAGGGCACCTGCATTGCGCAGGGCCTGGTGACGTTGTGCTGTGATTAGAGGGAGGTCTTTTACAGATGCCTGTGATCCCCCAAACAAGTTTACGTGTATAAACCCCAGTCACTTTCTCTGCAGGTTCTGTTGGGTGCGGTGAATTGCAGAATTGGGGTTACTTACCTGTTCACAGGTTAAAATCATCCAGGCCTGGAGTTATTTAGGTTGGAAGGGTCCTTTTGAGATTAGTCCAACCCCCTGCTCAAGCAGGGTCAGCCAGAACAGGTTGGCCGGGACCATATCCAGTTGGGTTTTGAGTACTGGTGTTCTATTTAGACAAAGTTTTCCTTGACTGTTACGTTCAAAGTACACTTTTTAATGTTTGCTTTGCATAGGTTTTGTAGATTTTATTTTGCAGGACATGTTTGTGGTCTAAATATAACAAACAGCTCAGAACCTGAAGGTGGATTAATAAGGTTACTTAAAAAATGGTGCCAAATGTTGAATAATCCCAAATGGGCTATAAGGAAATGTTTGTTACAGGGTCTAATTTTTTGTGGCCATTGTTAAGTATAAACACTGTCTGGAGAAATGCCAGGAATGTGACAATCTGTTCTGAGCATATCAAACCTATGAAGTACTGCAATCCAATCCGCTGTCAAGCACTAGTTAAATTGCAGTGCTAAAATGCTTGTGTCCATTGGTTTGTGGATGCTATATGCATGTAGATAAAGCTTGTCATATATTGGCTTATCAGAAACAAAGAAAAGGCAGCTTGATTGTGATGGATGTCACATGTAAATATTATCCTAAGCTAATCTACTTCTGCATTTGCAATTCACAGGTGTTTACGGTCCTTTTTTTATGCCACATTAAGCCATATTCAGACCTATATCATAGTGACTCATTCCAAGTCCCGTTCATGGAGAAAGCTTCCTTCTGTTAAAAAATGATGCTCTGGGATTTTTTTTCTTTTTATTACACTGAATACAAGGAGCTACAGACCTGTTAGCCTCTTGCCAATCCTGCCAAAATAATGGAACAGTTAATTTGGGCTTCTGTCAACAAAGAATTGTATTGTATAGTTAATACCAGCCATCCTCATGCCCAGCCTGTCAAACTAACCTGGTGCTTTTTTCTTTCTTTTTTCTTTTCCGTTGGCAAGGGTACAAGTTTAGTAGTTAACAGCTACCATGTGAAATACAGTATCTTGTTTTGCCCCCAAAGCATACAGCTTAGGATCACATAACATCTTAATTAAACATGTGCCTTTTAATTCTGTATGCTGGAGTCGGGTTGGTTCACTGACAGATGCCTGTACGCAGCAGGGAGACACTAATGAAAAGGGCCTTTATTGGTGTCCCCTGGTTCAGCTGGTTGTGCAGCATCGTTCAGGCTTTCTATGTTGGTTGCCTAAATGGTGCAGTTGATGTGGTAGCAAACAGTTAGCATCATGGGTTAATGGTACAAGTGTGGTGTAAATAGTCTAGCTAAATGGTTCTGAGAAAATTTGCTTTACTGTAGCCAAATGTAGTGTAATGTATGAGAAATTCCTCCCTCCTGGGTGTGTGGCCTTTCCTCCCTTGGAAAGCAGGCTGTCAAAGAAGAAAATGGGTTGGGAGTTACTGTAGGTAGCCATGTTACTTGTACTCTAAATCAAAGCTAATGGGACTAGTGTAATCTTTTCTTATAAAAGTTGTATTGAATAGCAGGGACTGTTGTACACAGGTCAGGTCACTTAAGTCTCTACTAAGATACTGTGTCCAGTTGTGATGCTTTCATTCTAAGAATAGCATAGAAGTAGATAGAGGGCAGAGCCCAGCCTTTTCCCAGGCCTGGAAAATGAGCCTTGTGTTATGTTACAGGAGATGAAGCTACTGAAAGGAAGGTTGATAGGTGACTTGATAACTAGGTATAGGGATTTAGCAGGACAGGAGTGTGCATTCAAAAGCTGAAATTGGAAGCTTGAGTGATTCAGTTATTGGAAAATGAATCCTGGCTTTGCAGGTCATTCTGCAATGAAGTGCTTACTAGGAAAAAGGGTAGATGCTAGCAAAAGCAAGCTTCTAAAAGGTGAGGAAGGTGAATGGAAAAATACATGCCTGTGAGCACAAGCAAGACCCAGGCTGCATGGACACAGTGGTTCTTTAGCAGAACTATCTGCAAACTCTAGATTCTAGGATACTCTGCAGCTCTGTTGTGTGAATTTGGGTAGGGTGTGATTTGTATCTGTGGGTATGTTTTTCTACTTCTTGAGAGTCTAGGTCTTAAGAAGCAAAGGTCCCTGGAAAGCTCAAATGACCCAGGCACCCAGTGTAGTAAAACTAGAGATGAAATAATCTGCCACTTATCCAGCTGTTCTTCCTATGCTCTACTCATGGCTTTTCCTACTTGTGAAATCTCAATGTCAGACTATGTCCAGGGTAAAACTTTAGACATAAGGGCAACTTCCGCTTGTATTCCCACTTCAAGCTGGCTGTGAACAGTCCTACATGCTGCTAGATGTGTCCCTGTTGTAAACATCACACCTGGGGTAAGTACTTTACTGGGAAAACTACATGGTAAAACCAGTTAGTAATTTGTATGTGTAATGTGTTTTCCTGACAGCTCTCCTAGGGTTTGAATCTATTATATTTCCCTGTGTTTGACCAGGGAGCATGTTAGGTCAGATGCATGTAATATAGAAAGTCTGACTCTGAGATTTAAGGTCCTCCTCTGTGTTCTTTTAGAATTCCCCTGTGACTTGAATTTTGCAAATGTACCTAATGTGACATATGCAAAGATGATGTCTCTAAACAATCTATTGCACATTCTCTTGAGTCCAGTGGGATGCTGATACATGCTCACATACCTGTCATTCCTTTAATTCACTTCTTAGGCATCATTTCTGTACAAGATTCCCCATATAACCTATTAATACCATCTGTTTCCCATGTCTGTTTGCCCGTTCTTTCTAGATCAGGTAAACATTTGTTGCTGAAGCTGCATGTGATGCTCTCTTGCTGGAACAGGTACCAGAGCTTACAGCCTGGTAGGAGACTGACTTCTAGAGCTGTTGCCTGGGAATTGCTGTAAAAAGCACTGTAGGGGAGATACCTAATTCTTAGGTCATGCTATGCATTTCCTTACATTTGCAACATCAGAAGTGGCTCTTGCACTGTCGTAAAAATGATAATGAAAATAACTATTTGAAGACCATTTGTTCTGGAGACATAACACTTCAAGTATTTTTTCCCATTCAGACATGTTTGGCATTCAACTGATGTAGCCTGGATAAGATCAATAGGAGGATTTTAATCATGGAGCTATCTTTGGCCTCTATACACTAAATACAATAGTGCCATAGGATTTCCTGATCTAGTACTGAGTTGCTGGAATAGAACTTAGTGCTGTAAAGTGCAGACATCAAATCAGTCTAAAGGAAAGCAGGGCTCACACTGGCTGTGCTTGTCCCATTTTTTACACAAGAGTATATTCTACTTGTGCAAATGCCATTGCTTCTTTATTTTCTGTGTGCGTGGCTTCTTTGGGTTTAAATAGATTACCTAATCTCAGGGTCTGAGATTTTGCAAAAGCCCTTGTGGGATTCAGATTGTGAAGTTCAGGTGTTCTCTGGTGTCCATTCAGAAAAGTAATTTGAGGGCTGTAAGTTTTCAGGAGATTTTATCTTGGTGCAATAATTTCCTTTAACAAAAGCAGAAAACAGTTACCTACCCAGGTCAAAAGAGTACATTGGCCATAAACTGTACAAGACTTTCTTTTTTGACAAGGCTATATCTTAAACTACTGTGTGAATGGTTCAAGGAGAAACACTGACACTGGATTATTTGAGTCTAATTTCCTGCACCTTTAATATTGCTTTCATAATTTGTAGATCTGCACTGTTGCAGCATGACACAGCTTTGCCTGAGCACAACACTCAAGCTAGGTGAAGGATCACATGG
This sequence comes from Pezoporus wallicus, assembly GCF_028554395.1. Classification (NCBI taxonomy): domain Eukaryota; kingdom Metazoa; phylum Chordata; class Aves; order Psittaciformes; family Psittacidae; genus Pezoporus; species Pezoporus wallicus. The sequence goes on from NW_026639618.1 coordinate 1,776,400, forward strand.
AGTATTCATGAGCAGTCTTCTCCCCGGGCCATGAGTGAGGTAGAGCCTTATGAGGGAACACTCTGTGATAACTGCAGTGCAGGAATGCATATTCAATGCATATGCGCCCACAAACTGCAACTTGAACTCACGGTATTGCATTGCATTGATTCCCACATTGTTCATCACCAAAAGGGTTCATTTGAGTTGTCCCTGACTGCTTATGGTGATTACAGATGTATGGTGGCTTCTAATGCTCTGCAGTGACCAGTCAGGACAATGAGGGCTTCATTTTGCAGACGAATGTCACAGCAAGTGATTGACAGTAGAGAAAGACTTGAGAGTCTTCTGTTTCAGGTATTGTTGCAAATTCAAGCTCTGTTTTGGTCTTGTCTACCTGGGACCTTCCATTTTTTTTTTCTTCTGATTTCAGATTTTTGGTCTTTCTGTTGTGTTTCTTTCCAGTAGTGGAAACCTTTAGAAGTACAGTAAGGACAGTTTTGTTTTCTTATTGTATCTGGCTCTGCAAAGGCATTGCCTGGCTTGATTGACTCTGTCCTTTTAGCCAGGGTTGGAGCACACACAGTCACTTCAAATGACTTTTTGAGTGGGTCTCTTGAGTAGTTGCAGACTGAAACATTTCTTTTCTGAAAGGTTGTAGCATGAACACATTTCATGTTCTTCATCCTCATGAAGACAGTGAGGCTGCTTGAGGCTTACTCTCAAGTTACGCTTTCCAGCTAGAAACTGTGGGGATTTTTATTTCCTCCCAACAGTTATTTAATTCTTTTATAACTGAACTGCAAATATTTTCCCTGACCTTGTATTGAAAACCACTGAAATTCTGGCTACAACAACTAAGCCTACCAAAAATCAGTCTGATGCAAAACAACCGCCATGGAAATTTTCAGCCTCAGTGGCTGTGGTTCAGCAACACTTGATGATTATGAAAGGTGTCAAGCGGCTATAATCATAGTCATCGACACCTGTGCTGTATGTGTGTATTGAAACGTGTATTTGGTCTCCTTTGTTAGGGATATATGCAGTGCCTAATTGTTATGAGTCTCTCTATTGGCTGCATTGTGCACTTCTCTCTCTAAAGGGAATGTGTTTAGAGGGGCTGCTGCTATTCTGTGAATCAAGAGTATACTTTTACGGATGCTTTAATTTTCTTCTGATACTGCTTTATTTACAAATGAAATTTTCAAGCTAAAAGTAAGCTATCACTCCTTATATAGAAAATAATTATTAGTAAGCTTCATTTCTTACAAATAATATGCTGTATATGCAGTTTCCATCTGTTGTAATAATTTTCATGGGTTCTGTCTCAAACCTCAGAACACATGGATTTCAAAGACACACTATATGCATCTTTAAAGCAGTGAAGTAGCTGTGGTTATGAGTGTGCTACATCCGGCCAAAGATGCATCTAGCCTAGGATCCTCTTGTAGTCCAAACGTAGTGTTTAGGGAGGAGCGTGAGTACAGGAATATTTCCTCTGAATACCCTCTTGCCTTCCAACATTTCTTTTGTTCGCAGTTTTCCACAAGGGAACCTCACATACTTGGGCAGCCACTGTATGAACACATAGCCAAAGTCTCCGTGGTAATATGCATGAGTAAAGGACAGAGACAAAAACACTTATGCAACCTGAAAGCTGACACATTTCCTGATTTCTGAGATCTGAGCAGTGCAGCTTTAATATTGACTTTTCATGTGCTCAGCCATGGTGGTGTGTGTCGTACTAGAAGAGATGAACATTTCAAGATGCGAGGGAGTAATCAGAGTATTTAAAAGAACCCACTAAACACACACAAAAACCACCAGGCTGATAAAGTAGAAAACTGTGCCTTGTGCTTGTAGTTTCTACTGACAGTTAATGTTTTAGTTAAACAATTGATTTTCTAGGTTATTTGGTAGCACAAATAAGTGTAAGTCGAGAAAATGCAACCTAAATGAGCACAATATATGCCCATGTGAGTCTGTTTCAGTTTTCATACATAAGCAAGACTTGTGGTGTTTCATAGAATCAACTTGTTTGGAAATGACTTTTATGATCAATTCCAACCATTACCCCACGATTGCCAAGTCCACCCCTAAACCATACCACTAAGGGGCTCATCTACATAATTTTTGACACTTCCAGGGTGATTCCAGTGCTTCCCTGAGCAGCCTGTTTCAATGCCTGAGTAAAGTTTGATCCACAGAATCATAGAATAGTTGGAAGGAACCTTAAAGGTCATCTAGTCCACCCCCCTGCAATGAGCAGGGACTCCTTCCAGTAGACCACGTTGTTCAGAGCCCCAACCAACCTGTCCTTGAATGTAGGGATGGGGTGTCTACCACCTCTTTGCACAACCTGTTTCAGTTCTTCACCACACTTACTGAAAAAGTTTTCTTCTATTTAGTCTGAATCTCCCCTTTTAGTTTAAAACCATTACCCCTGTCCTACTGCAACAGGTCCTGCTGAAAAATCTCTCCCTATCTTTCTTATAGACCCCTTTTAAGAACTGAAAGGCCACAATAAGGTCTCCTTGGAGTCCTCTCTTTTCCAGGCTGAACAACTCCAGATTGAGATATTTCTGTCAACATTGATGGAAGTCTGCTTTGAAAAGCTTGCAGTATTTACTTACAGATCCCTACTGTTGCAGCACAGTTCTGACCTTCAGAGACACCACTTCTGAAGAGCTCACAGAGCCTTTTTATTGTGTTGAATTTGATGAATGATGCCTGGCTTTCATTTCCCTGACAGACTGCTTATTTTCACCAGGTGCGCTTCAGGACTGACTCTTTGTTTGTTTGTTTTTCCCCTTTATTAGAGAGCTGGTTTAGTTGTCAGTAAAATAACAATTACCATATCTGAGCATTTATTACTTGTTCTGGAATGCCAGATGTCGAAATACGACTTACAGGAAAAGATGGAAACTTCATCTCTTCTTAGCCATAGTAATCTTGAAATTTTAAAGCAATTTAGAATATGTTTTTTTACATCCCATCTGAGTGAATCCTTCAGTAGTAAGCAAGAATTTGCATACTCTTTATGTAAGCAAGCTCTAGCTAGAGCATCCACTAAATCTTGCACAGTCTATTGCTGACTTGCAAAAATAGCTGGGAACTGTTACACCAATATGATCATCCATCTGGCAGAAAGAAACACTGTAAGCTGCAGTGCCGTTAACAGTTTTGTATGGCAAAAGCTTTGATGTTCTGGATCCATTCTATACCTCTATGAATTACCCACAGTAAAAGAATAGTGTAAACAATCATAGTCTGAAACACTCCCTTGTACAAACCTGCAATTATAATTGGTAGCGAGAACTGGGGGAAGGAGTATCTTTTGACAGTATCTCTCAAGAATATATCAAAATGATTAAAGAGATTTCCCAAAGAATTTGCGGATTTGCTAATTCTAGACTGGTACATGAGTTAAAAAAATAAACTATGCAGCTTGCTGGTTTTCAACAATTATTGGCCTTCTCTGAGTGCAGAAAAGTGAAACTGCCAAATCTGACCGTAGACCAGAATCATAGCAGGAATATTGGACTTCTTTTGGTTTCTGGAAACCACAGTGACCAGTCATGTGCTTGTCCTCTGCAGGAGGTTATTGAAAAGCAGTGAAATTGCAACTGCAGAGGCCTACCACGGACAACAAATGACTCAACTTCTAATCATTCTGCATTGACATGCCTTGTGTCCATAAACTGTATGCCATCTGGCTGCCAAACCACATTGGAAGTGGGATAACTTAGAATTGGGTTGGATTTGCCCTCAACAAAGGAGGTGTGGATGCCCTTGTGCCCTGTTGCAATTCCTGTAACCATAATGTTTTCTAAGTAGTCCCTCAAAATTCGTAGAGCCAGTAAAGCAGTATCTCTTTGCGGACTGATGTATTCTCCCTGTTCCAGTGGCATCCAGGCAGGATTTAATCTCTAGTTTTAAGTATTGGTGTGTGGCTGTTACCATCCTGTGTAATGAAAGTTTGTGGGGAGATCACATATCTTTGTCCTGATTACTCTGCAGTCATGCCTCAGGCAACTGTATTGTGGTCGTGTACTGGAAATGCTCAGTGAAATGGACCCCATGAGAGGGGAGCTTTATCTTTTCCAGCTGTCAGGCAGTAGCTTAACAGAGCTATAGAAACAGGAGTTGGGGCAGGTTCCAAGCCAGGGGACAACCAGAGCTCTCTCCAGTGTCTTTGTAAAATGGAATAGTAGTCAAACTGTATTGTATTGACTGTTGCCTCTCAACAGTATGATGAGAGCTGTGATGCTGTACGAATGTGATACGAATAATGTAACTCATACCAGAACCCATGTGCCGCTAACCCACTGAAACAGGTGGAATTGTAGAAATCTTCAGTGGATTCAAATTAGAACAAGACAAATCTGGACCATAGATCTCCACCTCAACTGGTCACGTTTCCAATTCCTGTAAGTATTTAAGACTATGTAGAAATAGAACTTAATGGAAGGAGAAATAATGTACTTATGCCTTCCTGCCACACTACCGCTGGACTGAATGTAGCAGTTAGAGATGATGTAAATTCTTTCTTCCTCTTTTAGGGTGATAAGAAAACTCATGAAAAATTATACTTGTCTTTCCACTTGTGTGGGTTTTTACCACAAGCCAAAAATAATAATAATAAAGGATAAAAAGTAGCAGTATCACCTGACTAAAAGAGTTTTAAGAAAGGCACTGGAAATAGCTTGTGTTAGCTTTAATTTCCTTGAGGTATCAGTGTGAGAAGATAGAGAGAAACTTGGCTGGTAGAGGTGCAGTTCAGCCTCCTTAAGCAAATGCTGTCTCAGCTTTGCCCAGCCTTACGATTCTACAGTAAAAATGCTTTAAGGTGAACAACTTCCATCTTGGTATACTATTGAGTTTTTATTGTTAAAAATAATAAATAATATCCTGAATTTTCATTGCATTTGTCACTTAATGACTTCATACTTCGCTATTTGTTTTGAAGCACTGCTGCCATAACATCCAGACAGGCCTTATAACAAATTAAGAACAAAGACTGTGTGCAAATAGCTTTGTAATAAATGACTTATTAAATTGGAGATATAAAATATGAATAAGAGAATGAATGCCTCAGTTATGAGTAACATTTTGCATAAGTTCACACTCAAAGTAGATAAGTGTATATGGGACAATAATTTACTTTATCACACAAGTCAAATTTCATATCTAGTACATGGATTTCTCACAAACTGCTCCTGGATTTGAAATAAGAGTATCTCTCTCCCTTTAGTTTTAAAATCACTTCACTTCATAGAGGCTGTTTCATGTAATGGAGATTATCTGGTACTCCATATTGAAGTGTAGGTCTTTTGCTTTCAGAAAACTTGTGATTGCGCTGCAGAAGGCAGTCATAGCAAGCAACATTTCCATGTTAAGAGCCTGGTTGGCTGGGTGCTGATCTGTCCTTCAGCTCTCTAAAAGCCATTTTCCCCAATCATTCTGCACTTCTTAAGACAGGCTTGAATTCTCTTTTCTAGACAAGTGTTTAGTGAAAGGTTTTGCAGGCCTGGGGCATGCATTGAATGGCTGGCAATTCCAAAATCCTGCAAGCCAGTCTCTAGATGCAAATGTTCCTGTTGCCAGCAGGAGTGTGGGTTTAGTCAGGACCTTTCCAAAATCCTGGCATTGTGGTTCTTTCTAACCTCTTCCCTCACCTCTCCAGGTAGACCTCTTACAGTGGTCAGCACGGTGCTTTAAAGCTTGATGAAAATATCTAAGGTGAATCTCAAAACTCAAAGTGGGAAGTGGCAATAAGAATGTTTCTTATTAACAGCTTTGAACCATTCAAACCAGTAGTAACTGTCTTCATATCGACCACCTTTGTGACAGCAGAGTAGTTTTCTTGGTATCTGTGCACATTTCTGTTACAGCAGTCCCATAGCAGCTCTGCTGCTACCCAGCCACTGTGCAACAGCAGGAGGTTCTTGGCTAGCAACAAGCAGATGCTTTCCCATTCCAGAAAAGTTATTTCACAGGAGGTGTTCAGTCTGCAGAGTTGTAGGAAGGTGATTTGCTTTTACCATGTGGTGTTTATCCCAAGTCTGGAATGATAATATTTTATCCCAGTAATTTTTGTGCTTAGGTAAAGACTAAAACCTGGAAACTATCTTTAGAAGTGTCAGATTTTTGTTGGTCTTCTTTCTTTCTTTCCAAGATGCTTTTATTGCCCACCCTTTAAAGCTGTTCCTGCGGAGCCTGGGCCAGCAGCCTAATTGCACTTGCAGGTGGGAGGAGACCAATATTTGTTAGCATTTTTCATCTGTGACCTGACAGTGCTCCAGAAGCAGTACTAGCTTAGAGGTGACGATTGCAGAACATGTTAAGGGTGTGCCCAAGAAATGCAAATGAACACAGACATACCCTGCAACTGTAATGAATGGTCCCTGTGAATCAGGAAGAATCTATGTGTAAAAACCCTTGACAGATCTTCTGACGAGTGCAATGTGATATGCAGCATGTTGCCCTTCGGAAGTAATCCAAAATTGGATTTGAGATTACTGCTTTCACACGTTGTCTCTTATAGGACTTCACAGAAACAGGATTCCTTGAAGAAATGTGGTGTTGCTTTCCTCACACAGTATCCCAGGCATTTACACCTCTTCTCTTTCTCCTCCTCATTTCCAGTGTTTGGACATGTTGGAACACCTTTCTCATGTGGCATAAGTAAGAGGTGAGACAGGTCTGAAAGCAGCAGAATTCTTCAAATGCCTAGAAGTGAAAATTAAATTTACATAAAATTGCCGTAGTCATTAAAAACTTAACCAAGCAACTCTCCCATTGCTTTTCCTGACTTCCACTGTTGAGATAACTGTTATTTAATAGTTTAGAACAGGTAAGAAACAGCAGAGGAAATCCTTTCCCACTGCTCTAACTTGTGCCAGTGGACACATAGAATTCACAAGGGAAGAAATCATTTTTGTCTCACTTCTGAATTGCTGAGTTCTAAGAAACCAGCTTATGCTGTTGCTTTTCAGGAAGAGATAATGAATCCTGGAAGTCCTTTCGCGTTTTAAGATTGAACAGACCCTTGCATAGCAGATGTACTTTGTTAATAGAGCTAGTTGGGTTTTGACAACAGAATTGATGGCTCTATAGTGTTGCCATGTTGATGACAGTGATGTTGCTCAAACATCGTTTTGCACTGAGGCTAGTTAGTAAGGGAGGGCTTGTGCCCATGCAGCTGAGGGCCTTTACTCTTGAGGATAGGATGGCCATGTTTACACCAGTTACAGGGAAGAGCTCCCAGTCTCTGCTCGTTCTTGAAGCACATGCCAGAGTTTCTAGGGGAGTGTGAAGTGGCCCAGGCCAGAATCATCCTAGGAATCATGGGGTAGTTTGATAGTAGAAAATACTGAGTTCCAGTGCCTGGACAGTGGTACCACTGGTTAGTTTACTGGAATGAGCAGCAGTGTAGAATGCACATCCTTGGAACCAGCCGCAGCCCTGTTTTCAGAGCATGTGACATCAGGTGAGCTTCACAGGGCTGAAAACCCCTATGTTTTACACGCTTAATAGCCCGCATCTTTCTAACTTTGTAATCTTGCTAGTTATAGCCTTTCCTTTACAGAAATCCAATGTCTGGATGCTCCTACTGGGGGATATTGCAGGTGGTGTACACAAGTGTACAAACAATTTTGAGGGAGGTCCCAAGTAGCTAGGTATTTTTTTACCTCTCTCCTTGGTTTGCACATTTCAGTAGAATATATTGATATACAAATTATGTACGACTTGTATTCAGTAGCTCCTAATTTTGACCTTGCTAATTCTATTGAAGTTCCGGCACCCAGATTTGCTGCTCTCTACCTTAATGAAATAGAATCTGAGAGTAATCGAGGTTGGAAGACAGCTCTGGGGGTCATCTTGTTCATCCCTCTGATCGAATCAGGGTCAGATAGAGCAGGTTGCCCGGGACAGTGCCCAGTCACTCCTGAGTATCTGCAAGAATGGAAACTCCACAACATTCCTGAAAATAACATAGAATCACAGCATATCAGTTTGAAAAGGACCTCAAGGATCATCTGGTCCAACCTTTTTTGGCAAAAGAACTGTCTAGTCAAGATGTCTCAACACCCTGTCCAGCTGAATCTTCTTCTGTTCTCCTGGCTGAGCAGTCTCAGCTCTCCCTGCTTTTCCTAGTTTGACAGATGCTCCAATCCATTAGTCATCTTTATGGCCCTTTGCTGGACTTGTGTCCGTTTGTCCATGTCTTCTACTGAGAATCCCAGTGCTGGACATAGGATTCCAGATGTGGCCTCACCAGGCTCAAGTAGAAGGGAAGGATCATGTCCCTGGACTTGTTGGCAATAGTCTGCCTTCTGCAGTTCTATGAGGCTGCTGGCAGAGGGCAAGGGCGCATTTCTGGCTTATATTCAACTTGGTATCCACCAGGACCCCAAGTCCTTTTCTTGGTAGCAGAATAACAAAAATGTTCCATCTCCACTGTGAATGGAACTGAATGTAATCTCCTCCATATTGTTTAAGTAGCACCTGGCTGCTGAGAGCAGATACAAGGTCTTGAGGACATGACCAGGAGTGTCCATGACTCACTATGTGTTGCGGAAAGAATCTTGGCCTGGTCATCTTCAAAGGTCATCAGAAAATTGCTTGGGAGCAAGCTAGAAATAACTTGATTTAGATCAGCTTCTTGTGCAACTGTGCCAAAGGATTTGGAGTTGATACTTTGATCTCTGGACAGCTATGATCCAGCTGATTTACTTCTGGGGTATTGACAGGGTGTCAGACTGTCTCTGCTCACGTGGTGCACAACATGTTCCTTCTCCAGGGAAGCTTTGCAGTCTGAGGAAACTGCAGAAAATAACTTGTTCCAGTCGCAAGAAAACAGAAGAGCACTGGTGAGGGAAACCAAGCACAATGTGTATTGTAAAGAGGGCTCCAGGAGAGAGTTCTGTAAGAGCAAAGAATATTCAAAGATCAGGATGTTTGGTTTAGAATTTTAATTACATGCTGGAAGATGAAGTAAATAATTTCTTGGTTTCTGTTGTTGCTTTTTGGGTTTGTATTGCTGCTATTCAGATCTCGCTGCCTGAATATTATTACTTGCTGGAGTGTCACAAGACATGAGTCTACAACCCAGGAAAGAGTGTTAAGCCTAAATGTTTTATTTATTAGGTAGAAAGAAGATACTGTATTTCATGCGTAACCAAAACTACATTTGAAACTAACCCTAAAATGATTTGGCTTTTGTATTGAAGACTGAGTGGAAGCTAATGAATGGAGATGAGGATAAACAATTTAGTACTTGACTAAGGATTAAATTTGTGGCTCAGTGTTAGTACTCAGAAACCATTTTCTAGACCCTTGTGGTGTAGGAGAGTTTCGCCAGGCTGAAAATGATGTGTTTCTTTTCTTTGTTCTGTGTGTGTGCATGTAAACCAGTGAAAAAGTGATTTTGTATGTTTGTGTTTGATCTCTGATGCATCTTCATGGAACCTGTCAGAATAGTCACTCTTTGTGCCAGGAAAGTATCTAACCCAAGACTTAACCAGTGTGTCACTAATACCTGATGCCTATTCTGTGAGTAAAAGCAGGTGTGCTCAAACAGTATGTAATCTGCTCCTTCGTCTGCTTAGAGAACTACTTTTTGTTATTTCCGTTGGAAATTTCTGTGATGATAGTTTCCAGTCTTCTTCCTCTGTATAAATCGTTAGATGAAAGTTGTAATCAAGGTTACAATACATTCATGAGCCACAATTGTTTTTTTCTCTAATCTGATTTTATTGGTTGATCAGTGTTTGTTCAACTCGGTGCCTCTTTAACAAAAAGACTGAAAGGTGGGTGAATCGTGTTCAAATCCTCTGTATACTCTTGTGAAACCAAGGGGTAACAGAAGATTTATACATAATGCAGTGCTCAACATTTGCTGTTCTGAAGGGATGCAGACTCTCTGACCTGGGTTCAGTATCCATGACACTCTCTAAAAGGGAAAAAACAAATGTATAGTAGAAAGAAAACACACTGAAGCTATCAGAAAGACAATATAGTATAAAGCAAAAAAACCCAACCCTGTTTCTTGAGGTTTGGGAGTTTACTAGGACTTGTTTGGTTTGTATACATTTCTTTTTCTTCCTCTTACTCTTTCCCACACTTTTTTCCAAGGCCTTTTGGAATGCTGGATATCCTGCAGAGGTAAACAGCCTATCAGTACCGCTGCCTCCTTCTGCAGACCCCAGTAATCTGAGCTCTTCTGAAATGCATCTTCCAAAAACTTCATCTGAAGACACAAGCACCTGAGAATCACCCATTTTGCTGCTAGAGGACTCTGATTGTGAATTAACCTTACTATTGAGCTAACTTCTCTTTTTAATTAGTTTAGGTTTACCTTGGAGCACTTGCTTCTTGTTTTCCCCTTCCTACTAAATCAAATCCCATTGTGAATGGGACGATTGTTCTGCCATTTTAAGATGTTGGTGAGGTTCCTCTCACAAGCAGCTCAAAGTATCGCTACAGTCACTGGAAGCCACCCACTGACCTTAGGCTCAGCTGTAGCTCAGATTAGCCAACTGTTTTTTTTGTTAATTAGTTCCTAACCTACAAGCTTCTGGAGGCTGAGGGAGTATTTTAGAAAGTGTTGTATATTATTGCTTCGCTCCCAGACTCCTTTCTAAGCATCCCAGGCACAGCTACAGGTTGGGCAGAGAAGAGATTCAGAGCAGCCCCGCAGAGAAGGACTTCTGGGTGCTGGTGGATGAGAAAATGAACATGAGCCAGCTTCAGTGTGCACTCGCAGCCCAGAAAGCCAACTGTATCCTGGGCTGCATCAAAAGGAGTGTAACCAGCAGGTCGAAGGAGGTGATCCTGCCCCTCTACTCTGCTCTCGTGAGACCTCACCTGGAGTATTGTGTGCAGTTCTGGTGTCCTCAACATAAAAAGAACATGGAACTGTTGGAACAAGTCCAGAGAAGGGCCACGAGGATGATCAGGGGACTGGAGCACCTCCTGTATGAAGATAGGCTGAGAAAGTTGGGGCTGTTCAGCCTAGAGAAGAGAAGGCTGCGTGGAGACCTCATAGCAGCCTTCCAGAATCTGAAGGGGGCCTATAGGAATGCTGGAGAGAGACTCTTCATTAGAGACTGTAGTGATATAAGAAGGGGTAACAGGTTCAAACTTATACAGGGTAAGTTTAGATTGGATATAAGGAGGAAGTTCTTTACTTACTGTAAGAGTGCTGAGGCACTGGAATGGGTTGCCCAAGGAAGTGTGAATGCTCCATCCCTGGCAGTGTTCAAGACCAGGTTGGACAGAGCCTTGGGTGACATGGTCTAGTGTGAGGCGTCCCTGCCCATGGCAGGGGGATTGGAATTAGATGATCTTGAGATCATTTCCAACTGTAACCATTCTATGAGTATGATCTGCTTCTGAGCAGCCAGAGGGTGAGCAGCGCATACAGATCCTGTTTTACACCTAATATAGGACCTAGGTGTGATGCTCTGGATTGCAGACTGACAGCATGAATTATCGTTCAGAACAGTCCCTTGTGTGGTTGCTGGAAAAGCCTGGAGGTGCCTGAACATCCTATATCTCTTTTTATTTATGGATTTACCTCAGTGCCTGGAGTTGTTTCCTTATGCAAGCACAAAGTTGTCTCAGTCTGAGCAGAAGAGCAGAAGGGAAAGTCTGGCTTCCCCCTCATTCTGAGGGCTTTCAAATCCTGCCCCCAAGCTAAAACCACCTGCCTGGGCAGTTGATGCTTTTCCTGGTGTGCAGGAAGGGAAGGCTGAGTAGCACTGCTGCCAGGATGCTCTCTGATGGCTGGAGTGGGTCTTGGATGCAGGCTGGGAGGTGGCAGCAGTTTGTGTCCTTGTCTCTCACATACAGGATCCCAAGTGCATTGCAGCAAGGTCAGTGCAGCCTTTCCTTAAGTCTTGGAGGCCCTGGGCTTCACATGTTCCCCTGGGAGTTCAGAGATGAGGAATTTCACTCCTTTTGGGAGAGCTCCCTTGTTCCTCCCTGTAGTAGTTATTTTTTGAAAAAAGGTTACTCAGTATCTTCCCACCTTCCTGTACCCTGGTAGGGGAAAAGGAGCTTTTATTTTCCCTTGGGAGAGTGAGACCCAAAGCCAGAGTGAAGGTCTGGATCTGGGTTTGGAACGCAGTACCAGCATGCAGCCTCTGGCAAGGCTCCTGTATGTTAGTGTTATTATAGTATTATTGTTATTACTATACTACTACTACTATTCGTGTTTCTCTATACATGGTGGAATGTCTTGCTGAGTCAAATGCATGGGGTCAAATACAGGAGTCAGAATTTAAAAACATAAGGTCTGGATTCTGTAACAGGGACCAGTTGCTTACAAATGAGAACAACCAGCCATTGCTTAGGTATCTGTCTTATTTCTCATCCAAAATGATTGTGGTTTCACAGACTTCTACAGGTTGAGTGTAATTATTAGATAGGAGGAATAGGCCAGAAGAATAAAATACTTATGTGCTGATTCTCTTGATAGCTACAGTAATAAAGGCTGGCAGAAACGCAAAGGAGCTCTGCAAAGTTGGTTGGATTACTGAACCAGCAATGCAGCACCAGACCAGTGTCTGTGTCTATAAGACTGCACATGTAATTGAGTACAGATAACTCTAACATTAGGAAAATTGTCTTCCCCTAGGTTATACAATGGGCAGCATAAGCTCTAAGTTAAGGGCCCATCACAGGTGGTGTGTGCAGCTTGACAGATACCAAGCTGCTGGTTCAATCCTCCAAAGAGACATGGTAGAGCAAAAAGTGTATCAGGAGAGCTGATTTCCTTCAGGATAGGAGAGTTGAAGCAGTCTACAGTGCTTAACCTATGAACATGCTGCTTTTAATTTTCCATTTTTATTAACATGAATTATTAACATTGTGAATATTAACACAAAACCTTTCTCAATTTCATTTTTTACTAAAAATGAAGGTAAAGCTGGTACAGGTGTGGAAGAAAGCACCGCCGAAAGCTGCTTAGAGATAACAGTGTGGAGCAAGATGAAGCCAGGGGTATAGTCTGGGAAATGATGTACTGCTGGATGTAACTCAGCAGTGGAATGTGAAAACTAATTTTAATATTGAATACCATTTTAATTTTGCTTTTTTTTTTTGTTTGTTTTAAGCAAAGCAGTGATTGGAAAACCTTACTAGAATTTCTTAAATTCTGGTCTGCTGGAACCTAAGATGGCCCACAGAGCTTTTGTAATGCACTACAGTAAGCTGTCTGGTCACATTATGTAGGTTCTTCTTGCTTCCCACACATTTGGCATTAAAAAAAACTCAGAAAATGAATTAAACGTGTTCCAAATGCTACTTCTTTGTTTAATTTTTTGCCTGAATGCTGTATGGTGGTTAGATAATCATGAAGAAGGGACAGCTTTCCCCAGTATTGCAGAATAAGAGAGACTGTGGCCCCCAGTGCCTTCCAAGGCATTATAGAAATAGGAGAGATACTGCATGTAAATGGATTGTCTTCTCTCATCCTTCCATATATCGCATACTGAGGAACTGTGCCCTTGGTTTGTATTTCATGGCGTAGCACCTTTGAGGTGCCACGTGAGTGCTTTATACTAGTGCGGTTCAAAGAGCTCTGGGGTACATTTGTCTTTGATAGGAGCAGGTGTTCTTCTTCACTTAATTAAATGGCAGCTTTATTTGAATTCATGTGTGTTATTCATGGGGCTTTACAGCCTTTGCTGGGTGCACGCACCAGTTCTATTTCTGGGCAGCACTGCTGAACCCCTTTGCTTAGGAATGTCAGAAGGTAAGGCAGTCTTCTGTGGGATTTCAAGGATTTCCCAGTTCCACTGGGGCTGGGCACTTCAGGAATGAGTGTTGGGTTTGTTGTGTGCATGTGTCTGTGGTTATTTTTCTCGTGGCAATAATTTTTTTTTTTTTTTTCTGAAAGAAAACTAATTTTTCTAAGATCCACCATTAGGAGTTAAAGGAAAGGCTTTTGCATGAGGTTGCTGTAAAGAGTTCAGTCGATTCTAATGCTTTCCAAATTGGCTTTCCCTTTCCTAATCTGTTCTGTGTAGAAGCTGTGCATTATAGTATATGAATGTGTGTTTACTCCTGAATAAATTAACAGGAGATTTGCCAGCAGGCATGATCTGATGTGGTTTCATTTTTTAATTAATAAAGGAATGGGATATGTGATGCTTAATGGGTTGCACACTGAGGGACATTAGATTAACTAGAGATTGAAGAACTGTGTGCCTTGCTGATGGTGGACAAAATTAAAGATGTTGACAGATTCACTTATGCTATCACAAACAAAAAAAGACCTTGAGGTTGTTTATTTGAAGGGTGGACCATAAATCTAGCACACAGATACAAGAAACCATGGATTTTGTTTCTTAAAAAATACGATGTGCAATACATTATTATATGTCTTTATACTTTTATATATAGCTGTAGATAATACATAATTTTGTATGGCCAGGAAGTAGGTTGGCAAATGTATATACAACAAGTAATGTGGATTTATAGACTGCTTACTAAAGGTTTACATTTATCCTTAATTTACTTTGTGGGTCCTATCAGGTCCTTCCTGAGAGCACTAAAAATGGTTGTCTCACATTTTACAGTACATTTGAAAAGTGGTGTAATATGATTTGTGCCTGAATTTATATTTCAGAGGGGAATTCAAGTTATTACTATTTCCTCCTATTAAAATCATCAGGTCCTGAATAAGTTCAGCTGAAAACCAGGACTGTCTAACAGTCTTTTACTCAAGACTTGTAAGGAATCAATATAGTTCCCATCAGTACAGTAAATTACTTACTGAACCACTTCCAGTAATCATGATGCACAATTTCTCATTAACCCTTTCCCTTCTCTGTATAGAACCAATATTGGCTTAGAATAAAGTTATTTTGGACTATATCTGTAAATCATTAGACACTAGAGTAATTAATTCAGTATTCGATAACTAAGGCGGTTACATATCTATAACAGTTCTGTTTAATATCTATCAATGATCTGGACAAGGGGATCGAATGCACCCTCAATCTGGAGATAAAACCAAGTCGGGTGGGACTGTTGATCTGCTGAAGGATAAGAAGGCTCTGCAGAGGGATCTGGACAGGCTGGATCTGTTTGCTGAGGCCAGTGGTATGCGGTGCAACAAGGCAAAGTGCCGGGTCCTGCATTTGAGTCACAGCAACCCCATGCAAGGATACAGGCTTGGGGAAGAGTGGCTGGAAAACTGCTCGGGGGAAAAAGACCTGAGGGTGCTGGTCAACATCTGTCTGAGCACGAGCAGCTTGTGCCCATGCAGCCAAGAAGGCCAACAGCATCCTGGATGTATCAGAAATAGTGTGGCCAGCAGGACTGAGGCAGTGATCGTCCCCCTGTACTGGGCACTGGTGAGGCTGCACCTTGAATCCTGTGTTCAGTGCTGGACCCCTCACTACAAGAGAGACATTGAGGTGCTGGAGCAGGGCCAGAGAAGGGCAATGGAGCTGGTGAAGGGCTGGAGCACAAGTGTGATGGGGAACGGCTGAGGGACCTGGGGGGGTTTAGTCTGGAGAAGAGAAGCCTCAGGGGGGACCTTATCGCTCTCTACAACTGCCTGAAAGGAGGATGGAGTGAGGTGGGGGTTGGTCTCTTCTCCCAGCTAACAAACAATAGGACAAAAGGAAATAGCCTCAAGCTGCACCAGGGGAGGTTTACATGGGATAGTAGGAAAAATTTCTTCGCTGAAAGGGTTATCAAGCATTGGAACAGGCTGCCCAGGGAAGTGGTGCAGTCACCATCCCTGGAGGTATTTAAAAGATATGTAGATGTGTCACTTAAGAGACATGGTTTAGTGGTGGTCTTGGCAGTGCTGGATTAACAGTTGGACTTAATGGTCTTAAAGATCTTTTCCAACCTAAATGATTCTTTGATTCTATGATATAAAGATGTGTGGTGCTCCCACTCAATCAAAGTATACAATTAAGTACTTTCTTGAAAAATGTGTGGATGAGTTCAAGAAGCAGGAATTGCTTGCTTTATTTATGGGAGCAATTGGCAGTCAGGGAGACTCAATTTTGGAGATGTCTTTAGCATGAGTTTTCAAAATACCTGGACTGTTTTGAGCTGCTTGGCTGGAAGAAAGAATCTTCCATGGAAAGAGTTAGGGTACTTTTAGAATGCAGTCCCTAAAATGAATATTCAAGATCCATGCTCACTGTCTTCCAGTATTTTTCCATGATTTCAGCATTACTGCACCATTACTGCAGGTTTGTTGTTTTCTTTCAATAGCACAAATCCAATGTTGTTGTGACTGAGCAGATGGATGTGCTTGAGCCTGTGTTGCAGTATGTAGGAGCCCCGAAGGTGGTGGTGGCTCAGGAGAAGCAGCTGGGGGTAGCTAGCTGGGAGAGCAACTTGGGAAGAACCCGGGAAAAACTGAGTGCCAGAAAAACATCTAACTTGGTGCATTTTTGGAGACCATTGTCAAGCAGGACATATATAGCTCAAAGGACTCTGTCAAAATAAGAGAATAGAAACAGCATCTTTTGATGAAATATGAAGGGAATTGGGTAGGGCAGCACTAAAGTGAGAGGAAGTTATGCCAAACTAAGTAATCTGAGTTAAATAGCTTCACAGATATCTTACTGACCACTTAATAAATTTGACAGATTTAGAAACGAAGTCATGTCTTGGTTGCTGCTAATTTTGTATTTGAAAATGCAGCTAAATCAAAGATTGTGTTGAGTTACTTTTTCTTTCATATCCTGTTCATGCCTGTGGTTCAGAAGTGGGGAGGAAGGGCAGAAAGGTGCAAGAGAACTGTGACCTGAGAGTGGGTTTATGGAAATAAACTCGTTTCAATTGTACATTTATTGGCAGCAGTAACAATAGTCATCACTTCCTCTTGTCAGAACTATAAACAGACATGATGTGAAGACAAAGGCTGCAGATAATATTCAGATAGTGCCTTTGTTTACGTAGCTGCTTTTTTGAGTGTGAGCAGACATTAATTGACCAGTCTGGGAGTGTTTTCTTTCAGAAACATTATGGTAGAGCTGGCCTCATCCAGATCCAGCAAATAATGAATGGGGAAAAGTCAGAAAACCATTTTACTCTTCTTTGACTATGTTAACAAATAACAGCGTGTCCAAAGCTAATTTGATACGTGAGCAAATGCCTTCCTGTGCTTTCCTGCACTTCCACTGGAGCCATACTGGAGTCACGGGCCTCTCCCATTCCTGTGACTTAACCAGAAAGTCATTCCTATAGCTCCATGGAGGTTTGCTGCATTTGTTAACAGGATGAGAAAGCACAAGAATGCTGGCTCTGATGCTGGAGAACTTCCTCAGGTGGAGATCTCTGATATCCATTGAAGTTAGTCATCTTTGCTCCTCCTGGTCCCTATCATTAGAAACTATTGTTCCCTCTGCTTTGTTTCCATATCAGTATCCTTTGTGTCTCCTATCTGTCTAAGCTGTTCCCCAGTTCAGAATTGTTCATAGTGTCAGAAGTACCAGGCAGCTACTAATAACCATTCTGGAAGCTAATTCTACATAGAAAATAGAATCATAGAATAGTTAGGGTTGGAAAGGACCTTAAGATCATCAAGTTCCAACCCCCCCGTGCCATGGGCAGGGACACCTCACACTAAACCATACCACCCAAGACCTTGTCCAACATCTAGGCTGGCAGCTGCCATTATGCTAGTAGGTCAGTAAAGTGTTTGCTGCTGTGGCAAGTCTGATGAAGAATGAATCCATATTTACATTTGAAGCAAGTGATCTTCCCTGTTTAGTGAGATATTAGATAGCTGAAGTGGGGCAAGGAGGGTGGTAATGCAAGCTGCAGTTTGCCAGGAGTCTGCACCAGTCTTAGAGCTAAAATGATTAATAAGATGAGCCAGCTCTAACTGCTTTTGCAAGAAAAGCTATAGATTTGCCACAAGGCATTGATGACAAAGTGGCTGATATGTCCAGTTGACTGTTGATGAGACAGTTATGAGAGGGGGAGACGTGCTCTTAAATTCTCATGTAGAAAGCAGAAAATCTAGGATTGTATTCTCTTCTTTACTTAGTTCCTAGGTTTAATAATTCTTTTTGCCTGATGTTCATCTCTTCTCAACTTAGTAGCTTATTTTAATAGTCATTCTTTTTTTGCCAGTTGTTCATCTCCCTCTGCTGCCACTAAGAGGCCATTTTCATTTCATAGGTGACTATTCTTTTCCACACCTCTTCTCATAATTTCACCATTCCTCACTATGAAGTCACAGCCTCTCTCTCTGCCTGTTCTTGTTCGAATTCTTCTTTCCTGAGAATATGATAAGAATTTTTTACTTGTGTCTCACCAGCACCTTAGAAATTGTATTAATGTCTGTCTGTCATGGAAATTTCTTACTTGATAAGTCCTAGAAGGCTTGTTTCTAAGTGCTGAAGAGAAACCAACAGTCAGCCTATATAAGCAAGAGGAAAGCCGTGTTCAGACTATTTCAAGCAGAAAACCCCAGTGAACTATAATTACGAGTATGTTTGTGGAACTAAAGAGGTAAATACAAAAGCAATATGTTTGAAATTGTTCTACTGCAAAACTAGAGAAGCACATTATTATCAATTAAGTAAGAATATCCCATTGTGTCAACAACAATTTAAAATGGTGTTTACAGTATTTAAGTATGATCTTGAAAAAGTTTTCTTCTTGCATAATTTGAGGGGTTAGTGAATCCCGTGTTCTCGTTTTTCTAGGTTTGTCAGTTGGCTCTATCCAGAAGCATGATCCAAAGGCGCATGACTTAAGTTTACAAATCACAGAAGCAACAGATGAGTGTTGAACTGTTAACCAAATACTGCAGTGCAAGAACTAGAGAGCACTTGAAGCAGTTAGTAAGAAATCAATATAAACTAGACAAAAATGGGCAGTGAGCTTCTGGAATTTGCTGCCTAAGGAGGCTGCAGAGGCAGACAGTATCAGGAAGATCAAAAAGACAAATTTAGGGACATTAGGACAATAAGTAGGTGCTAAGAATGCCATACTCTCTAATAACCCTTGTATAACAGTTCTGGATACTAGCATGGTACAAAGGGAATGACTTCAGGAAGCAGCCTTCCCAATAGCTCTCCCAAAGGGTATCTCCCACTGCCACTCTTGAGTACTCTGAGGTGTTGGTCTGGCATTAGGGCATTTTCTAATGTTCTTGTGTTCTCCACCTTTTTCTTTCTTTCTTTCCTAGATTTTGTGCCCTGTGGTAAGTAAACTGGATATCTTGTCTTGATAATCAGGTGTACCTATCATATTATACTCAGGAGATCTTTCTTGGCCATGTTTCACACACACTATTTGTTCCCACTAGTGATTTATCATTTTCAGCAGCTTTAAATTAGTCATAGTTTTCTTCGGGGTTTTTGCGTGAAACCAGACTCTTTCCTAAATACCTGATCTCATTTCCTTGTATTTCTTGAGTTCTTCATACCCTCCTAGTAAGTCCTTTCTTACCTATTCATTCACCTTCATTACAAGTGTACTTTCAAGGCTTCTCATGAGGTGTCATATTTCTGCGAACTGGCAGTTGGTGCAGCTTCACAGGCTTTGGTTGAAGAGCAGTAGATTATACCAGTGCAAAGAGGTACGAGGATTTCTGATTAGGTACAACGAGGATTTCTGATTAGGTACAACAGTCTGTGCCGCATTCCTTGCTCTAGGGCCAATGCCAGCTTCATCAGACCAATGCTTATATTCATATTAATGTTCTGTGTCATGCAGTGTTTCTCCCTCCGTTCAAATTTTCATCTCATCCCAGCTTGATCAAATGAGAACTGCAGCAGCTAAGGCATATTAGAAAAAATTAGGCCATCAATCCGTTATTAAGCTGGAAAGTATTTGATATTCTGTGTCTGCCCTTGAGGTATCTCAGAACATTCCATGGCTTATCTGTCCTGAATATGAGAGGGCTGGGGTTTAGGTGCTAAAAGATGCATGCAGATAATGAGGGAGTTTGGGCTTTCTAAATCATTTGGTTTCTAGCCTTACAATTAGCTAAAGCCAAGGCCCGGGTGCTTGTGACTGTGATCTTTACAGTTCCTCTTGTCAATAGAAATAAAATCTCCTGGTCTCTTTTATGCATGTAGCTGCTACATCTAAGAGGTAGGGTCAGTTCTGTAGTGTTGGGTAATTTTCCTAAGATGTAGGTGGAGTTCCTTTACTTGTGTCCTAGCAAAGATCAGTGTACACTCCTCAAAAATGTCACATTTGTTACATGTTCTGCTCTTGATAATAGATTCTATCCAGCTCTCTCTGAGAATTAAAAATCTACCACCGGTTTTTATTGTATAGCTGTCTAACCATGATGCTTGTCAAAATGACCATCTTTTGTGTATGCTTATTAATGTCCTTTGTTAATCTTCTCTTTTATTAGAAAATAGATCTTATTGAGATCCTTCATGCAGATTGTTTCATAGAATCACAGAACAGCTGATATTAGAAGGCATCTCTGGCAATATCTAGTCCAACCCCTACTCAAAGCAGGGGCAACTACAGCTGGTGTCTCAGGACTTTGTTAGTCAGGTTTTGAGTGCTTACAAAGATAGAGACTCTACAACCTCTCTGGACATCCTGTTTCAATGTTCAATAACCCTTACAGAGGTCTTGGCACCAAATGATAACTCTTTCCAATATGCAGAGTACAGGAAGCAAGACAGCGAAGCATCTGAAATCAAAAGCTGATTGTCAGGACCTTGGCCTTAGTAACTAATTGGCTTTGGGGCCTGATCCAGGAATTAGCAGTATCTTTTCAAAGGCATGACTTAATACCAGAGTAAAAAATTTTACCAGTTCTGACTTGGAAGTTGTTGTTCTGAGTGCTGAAAGAAGAGGTATGGGGAGGATTGAATTTTCTTAGTGCAGGTCACTTACTGCATTCTTGGAATGCCACAGTTGGATGTTTGTCTTCTTGCCTCATCACTGCTTCAACACATCACATCGGACTTGGTGCAAGAAAGAGTTAATTCAAGGCAACTTGTGCAAGTTGCTGCAGATACTGTGAGTCAGAGACATTTTTTTCCAATGGCATGATGCTTTGAGCCCAAGCCACAGGGGAACTGGCATTCAGGAGTTGAAAAGAGACATCTCTGTTTTGTGCATACTCAACTTCCAAAGGCAGTGACTGGGATAGAAAACCAGTCTGAATATGGAATAGAGTTGCCCAGAGGAAGTAAAGAGTAGTGACTCTATCCATGGCCAAAAAGAGGTGGAGGGCACTGGATGAGATGCATGGCCTCTGTCTTTTCATACTACTGCTGCTGGCTCCCTGCCCTAAGATGACCTGCATGTTGGCACTCTTTAAACTGATGACTTGTTTATTTTTGTTTGCTTTCAGTTGCTAGATTGACATTACAGACCATGCTCTTGGACTGCTGTACATCCTTTATAAATTACTTTAAGATCTTTCAGTGTGATAAGATGATACAAAAATTGAAGTCATTATTACTATCTGTATCACCAAGGGAATTGGACAGCTGGCATTGAACTGCAAGAGATTAATTTTTGTAGTTTGTTGTTACATTAACCCGTAGAATTCTTCTTGTTTATGATTTCAAAGCAAGTTTTTCTAATCAAAAGGTCATCCTCCATAGCGTGTAGTGTTTGAGAGACATGGAAGGGCAGAAAATGTTTGAACCCTGTCATTTTTTATCTGATCAATAACGTCTTGCTTTATTAATAGCAATATCCCATTATTTTGCATTGCATTGTATCAGGATACCACTAACTGCTTGGTTTGGGGTAAATATAATGTGTCCCTTTAAATTCTTGGCATTTTTCTTGAATTTTTTTATTAAAATAATAATAAAAATTCTGTACTCGTTGCTGTTGTGTAAGGAAAGAGACTGAATAAGGGCCTTATCTTGCTGTCTTGATTATGATGAGCTGAATTTTAGCATTCATCCAAAAGCCCCAGTAATAGTAGCACAGAGGCTGCTGTGTTGCAGAGAGTGTAACTTGCTCTTCACTATCTTCTTCTGCTTTCAGAATAAAGCCTGAGAAATCAAAGATGATATTTTTAGTAATTAAAAAACACAATCCGAACTAGAGAGGTAAAAATATGAGCAAGCAAACCAAACCACATGCCATTTTGCAAGGTAGTGTCCATGTAGCTCCAGTGTCATATGCTGGTATTGGCAAGGGCACCTTTGGATATCAAATGTACGTACTGGGAACCAAGGGTCAGTAGGGAGCTGCAGGGCACTCCTCCCTGGGCTAGCTCACAGCAGTGTTGAAGACCAAAGTAAGTAAGTTTTGGTTTTCTTCCTAAGGTAAAGCTCTGCCAGATGTCTTGGTTCTCTGCTTGGTCCAAATACTTCTTTAGTGTTGTCTGAGCCACTGCGCGGTTCAACTTACAGCATGGTGATGCCCAAAAGATGGAGTTAGAGTTCTACTAGCAGCATCTGGGGAGTGTGGATAGTTTGATTGTTTTTAACATCCACAGTCTGCATGGGTTCATGGTTCAGCATTGTCCTAAAGGTAAAGATATGTCATGAACTGAGAGTGATTTCCTGCAAAGATCGTAGACTGCTTAGTTGGGCAAATGTCTTTTTTTGTTGGACAAACACCCTTTTCAGGAATGATTTAAACATAACTAGTAGTGTGAAGGGAAATCTCTGGCGCTTTTTCCTGCTTTGCTGTGATAGGTTGCTGCTGAGAGGGATTTGGAAGGCTGGACATGAAGTACAGGGCCCTTCTGAAAAGTTATTCTGTTACACTAGGAATTGCAATGGTATTCATCCTCAGTATGCCATAAATTGATTAAATTGGTAAAATTCACTTTCACTGGTGGTTTCCTGACAGTAATGTAGATGCTTGAAAATAGGTGATGGTCTACTTAGGCATCTGGACCAATTGCAGACTTATAGGGGATATCCTGCCTGTGGGGGACCAACTAGCACTGAAGAACAGCAATCGGAAATTGCACAAGATACCTATTTTACATGCCTTAATGCCTCACGAAGCACCAAAACAGTACAGAAAATCAAAAGAAAAGGGAGGAGTTGAACATAGATCTCTGACAGTAAGGAACTACTGATGAAACTGATGAAGCAATGAAACTGATGAAGCAATAACCTCTCAGACTGAGGTATTTCGGGGCTGAGATTTTTTTCTATAGCAAATTATCCTGTCAGAGTAAAAATCTTGCATTAATGAAAATCCTTGGGTGATTTTTCTTTTTGCCTTTTGCATCCAGGCCGTGCTTTGCTGAGGCTTACTGACAAGAAGCTTGAACGAATGGGCATTGCCCAGGAAAGCCTGCGACAGCACATTCTGCAGCAAGTCCTTCAGCTGAAGGTGAGAGAAGAAGTCCGAAACCTCCAGCTGCTTACACAAGGTATGAAAAATAGTGTTGATATGGACAGTTATTGAGGTCAGGCAGGAGAAGTCTGCATGAGGGCATAAAAAGTGACTTGATTTTCTCCCGCAAGAAATGATGCGTGAAAATGTCTCATAGATTCCACATGCTATCCAAGGTGGCAACAAAAGGTAAAATAATGCATAAATAAATAGAGATGTTCAGCTGCCTGTTTTGCATGATGAATAGGCTCCATCTACAGCCTGATGGTAGTCTGTCTGCTTACTAATATGAAAATAATTACATATAAAGGACACAAGTAATGAACATACTGGCTTTACAGACATTTTGCATTAATTGCTTACTTTCAGTGCTAGATAAAAGAGTAATCTCTGTAAGCTGTAAAGCTGCCAGTAGAAAATTACCTGTTAGACACGGTTTTTTTTGCATGTTGGAGTAATTTTATTGACTTGAATAAGGTTGCTTCTAATTTATGCTGGTAAGAAAACTCAAAACTGGGCTCAGTATGGAGATTTTGATTAGACAGGGAAGAAGGAGTAACAAAAAAGCTTGAACATATTTTCCAAATGAGGGTAAGATGGTTTATGATGATTCGTGTTATTAGCTTTCTGGTAAGGCTTTCAGCAGGTGTAGTAACTTGAAAGAAAAGCAATTATTCTGGTAACAGTGTAGAGAACATGTAGAGACACTCTACTATATATTTGCAATAATTTCTCACTGTCGAATGTTGTTGAGTAGTGCAGTGCAATAGCATAAACCTGATACTTTGTGGTGTTTTGGTTCAGTGCCCATTATATGTCACATAATATGAAAAATATAGTGTTCTTCAGTGCATGCACTGTATTTTTAACAAAATGTCCTTCACACATGACACTGTTCCTGATTAAGCCTTGCTCAATGTGTTTGGGGAAAAAGTCTCTGATTAGTTGAGTAAGATGCATTTTATCTCAAAGAGCTGATGTTTCAACTGAATTGTTCCTTCAGGCTTGGTGTCTTGTGGATTGTGATGAGGAGCTTTTGGTCTCCTTCATTTTGCTGTGATCTGTGAATATGAGCTTACCTCATCTTGTGTCATGTCAAAGGCAGGGCACATGCTGGAGCATCAGTATCTTTCTCAGATGTTTAAAAATGTTCCTTTTTCCTTCAGCTATTCATCCTTTCATCCATTATTAGTACATCCTTTTCTTCGGTATTTTCTTCGGTATTCAGGCTGGGTTCTCTCTTCCCCTACATCTGAAGTGTTGCTTGAGAGTTTGCCGAACTGAAGAGCTCTGGTCACCAACCATCAGTTTTAGGCCTGCTTAACGAAGCTGGGATTTTATTGATAGGGGACAATGAGGATGTACTAGCTACAAATTTGGGTCAGTTGATGGCTGCAGTCCAGATAGATTTCTCCATAAACCTATATTTGGCATTGAGAACTATGTGTTTCCAGGCTTCTCCTTTATTGTTTCCCTGTGTTCCCCTCTGGACACATCAGCTGGTGTATGAGTCACGTTCAGAGAGTGGTGACTGCCATTTCAGGAATTCAGGGCAGCATCCTTTGAGATCCATTCTTTGCCTGAGCAGTTGAGGATACAGTTTTGGACTTTGGTAAGAAGATGAATGAACACATGGTGAACTATGAAGTGATAAATGTATGGGTGTGTGTTTAATGCAGTCTCTCTCTGCCACGTGGAGAGAACAGTGTTATTTAGTCTGATCATATAAAGGCATGCCATCATATGCTTTATGAAAGCCAGTACAAGCTCATAAAAAAGCTGGTGGTCTGCAGCTCCTGCTGTCTTCCCTCACAGTGGTGTTGGCCATTGCACTGCACTTCAGCTCTACTCCAGGCTACTTACATACAGCTGAAGTTATGGGGCAGCACAACAGTCCATAAAACGTTCCCCTGTGCATCAGAGCTGTGCTAATCATATGATGCTGGAGTGGGGAGACAAGGAGTGATAGGATGACAGCAGTATTCCTATTTCTTATCACTTCATTTACACCAAGTCAGAGCATGTGTCTGTTGGAAGTGCTTGTTTGCAAGCACTAAGGTTGAGATACAATTTCTCAATTACAATGCAGTCTGCAATGCTGTGTGCATGTCAGTTGTTTTCCAAAACAGGTTCTGTCCCCTTGCCCAGTTTCTTTAAACTGCGTCTGCTCATATTCTTACTATGGTTTATACATTCCTAATCCAGATTGCTACTGGAATAGCTTTCTGTGGGTGCTTTTATGTTTTGAAAAACATTTGGAGAACATTTTTTTCTCTGAAAAGTAGCATATTTGCATGCCAGCAGTTTCTGCCTTTTGGAAATTCCACTTGCAAAATGCAGGTCACAGTGTAGCTATTGCTACACTGTGCTTTACTGTCCTCCAGAAAGAGGGGAAAAAAGCCCTCTGTCTCTTAGTGCACAACTCAGAAGAAATTTAAGTGAAAGAAGCCATTAAAACCCCTTTCTGAGTTAATTTAGCACACAAGCAATGAAGTCCTAATTCAGAGCCCATTGATGGTGGTGAAAAGACTTCCACTGACTTCAGCTCATACCCCAGTTGAAGCTGGAGCAAACAGGGAAAGTTTTAAAAGAGCATTATGTAATACTTAGCAGATATTTTAAGTGGGTTTGTATTCTGTTGTCTGTAGAGAAAGTTAACCTCATTTTGAAAACTCAGGAGAGAACTGGCATGCTTTTCTCCTCCCTTTTCAGAAAATGACTTAAAACTGTTTCATTCTTCATTCAGGACACACCATCCAGTCTGTTCCGGGGATCTTAAAGCCAGAATAGTATGTGATTGTGTAATAGAAGGCTTGTCTTGAGTTTGAGGAAGACTTTTGTTTGGAGTAAGAGCTGCCTGATTGAGGCTATTATCAGCAGAAACACTATTCCATCCTCCACTAGGATAGAAGGGTACAGGCCGAGCTACTGATCTGTGCTTTTTCCCCAGACTTAGAGATGTTGAGGAACTAATTTAACAAAATATCTTCGAATGTCTCTTGGGGAGAGCTGAACGCTGTTGGAAACACCATTATTGTACTGTTATCTCTGTAGGTCTGAGTTGAAAGATCTTTGTAAAAAAGCTTGTAAAAAAGCCTTACATAACTACACAGAGAAGGAAAAAGTTACTTTGAGATTTTTCATTGTGAGTCCTGCTTGTGGCTGGCATAGAAGGGACTGTCCTCAAAGTGGTAGAACAGTGCTATGTGTGATTCTGATCAAAATATCCATAGACAGCAACCTGCTAATAGGGCTGAGTTTAAGAAGCATATTTGGATGAAATGACAACTGCATTTAAAGTGATGTTGGTCCCCCTCCTAAACTCCTGTGTGAGTTTCGTAGAGGGCAAAGTGCTACCTGAATATGCTGCCAGGCCACAGAATGTGCCAAATCTTCTTCAAAAAAAATCTCTTCTGCCAGCAGAATTTGCTAGAATAAGGTTTTATGCTTCATTGAAAGCCATCACAGCTGTTGATACCTGCTGAAGTTATTTCTTCAGTAAGTTTTCTGCTCATCCTGCCCTGGTGCTCTAAAAATGTATGTGCCCAAAACGTATGTGCCCAATAATAACCACAATAAGGCCAATTTTTTCCTGCCTTCAATTTCCAAAATAGTCCCATTCAGAACCTGTTATACTACTTAGCAGTGTGTTCTTCCAGAAGGAAAGATATAACAAGGGAAAGTGTAGAGTCCTGCATGTGGGCAGGAACAACCCCAGGTTCCAGTATAGGTTGGGGAACGACCTGTTAGAGAGCAGTGTAGGGGAGAGGGACCTGGGGGTCCTAGTGGATGACAGGATGACCATGAGCCAACACTGTGCCCTTGTGGCTAAGAAGGCCAATGGCATCCTGGGGTGTATTAGAAGGGCGGTGGTTAGTAGGTCGAGAGAGGTCCTCCTTCCCCTCTACTCTGCCCTGGTGAGACCCCATCTGGAATATTGTGTCCAGTTCTGGGCCTCTCAGTTCAAGAAGGACAGGGAGCTGCTGGAGAGAGTCCAGCGCAGGGCAACAAAGATGATTAAGGGAGTGGAGCATCTCCCTTATGAGGAAAGACTGAGGGAGCTGGGTCTCTATAGTTTAGAGAAGAGGAGACTGAGGGGTGACCTTATTAGTGTCTATAAATATATAAAGGGGGAGTGTCACGAGGATGGAGCCAGCCTCTACTCAGTGGCAAACAATGCTAGGACAAGGGGTAATGGGTACAAACTGGAACACAAGAGGTTCCACTTAAACTTGAGAAGAAACTTCTTCTCAGTGAGGGTGACGGAACACTGGAACAGGCTGCCCAGGGAGGTTGTGGAGTCTCCTTCCCTGGAGACATTCAAAACCCGCCTGGACACATTCCTGTGTAACATTATCTAGGTGTTCCTGCTCCGGCAGGGGGCTTGGACTAGATGATCTTTCGAGGTCCCTTCCAATCTCTAGCATACTGTGATACTGTGATACTGTGAAGGGGAACTAGAGGGCCTTCAAAGATGCATTTCATCTTTCTGAGGGAAGATGAAGTAAAAGCCATGTATTATTCTAGTGATGGATCATTCACTGGGTTTTTGAGGAACCTCATAACAGAAGCATTGCCTTCAAGGTCCATGTGATGAGTAAAATAGGACCCCTAGCTGAAATGTGTTATAAGGATTTTTACAGCATTATTAGCATCTTAATTCTAGAGTAAAAGCAGGATTGATCAAAATCTGAGCTGTTTGGCACTGAACCTTCCCCGGCTGTCAGAAACATGATCCTAGTTCCTGTTCACCTTATCTGCTTCCTGCTTGTGAATGTTGAAGGAGGGAGGAACCTGAGCACTGCCATTCCAGCTTGCAGCACTGCGTATGAGAAGATTGGTTGTCATTTTCCACAATCAAAGCCTTGAAATACTAGACTCATTCCCATCTTCTGAATTCTCACATATGAAGGCCTTTCCTGCTGTGGTGGCTCCAATACACGGTATGAATGACTGAGGATTACACACCTGCCTAAAAAGGGACTTGAGTGGTGAGAAAATCTGAGAACATGGACGTTACAAAGCACAGAACTAGAAGGTCACTTGGACTTAAGAGAAGACAGTTGCAGCTTGCTGTCCCCTTGCTGTGTAGGTTTTATGGATATTGTGGTACCTGAACTGCCACTGCATACTGTCCTTTCATGTCTCTTGAAGAAGTATTATAGAATGTTTAGAGTTGGAAAGGATCTCAAGATCATCTAATTCCAATCCCCCTGCCATGGGCAGGGATGCCTCACACTAAACCATGACACCCAAGGCTTCGTCCAGCCTAGCCTTGAACACTGCCAGGGATGGAGCATTCACAACTTCCTTGGGCAACCCATTCCAGTGCCTCACCACCCTAACAGTAAAGAACTTCTTCCTTATATCCAATCTAAACTTCCCCTGTTTAAGTTTGAACCCATTACCCCTTGTCCTGTCACTACAGTCCCTAATGAAGAGTCCATACCCAGCATCCTTTTGGGCCCCTTTCAGATACTGGAAGG
The DNA here is from genome assembly GCF_028554395.1 of Pezoporus wallicus. Classification (NCBI taxonomy): domain Eukaryota; kingdom Metazoa; phylum Chordata; class Aves; order Psittaciformes; family Psittacidae; genus Pezoporus; species Pezoporus wallicus. Next base: position 1,805,157 of record NW_026639618.1, read on the forward strand.
CTGCTATGAGGTCTCCACTCAGCCTTCTGTTCTCCAGGCTGAAGAGCCCCAACTTTCTCAGCCTATCTTCATACGGGAGGTGCTCCAGTCCCCTGACCATCCTTGTGGCCCTCCTCTGGACTTGTTCCAACAGTTCCATGTCTTTTTTATGTTGAGGACACCAGAACTTTGTCATCCCTGTAAAGAAGTCTGAACAACTGATGTTTGTGAGAGACAGTCATCCTGTTATACTTCCAGGATGTACTGTTTTCTTTCCTGAGTATGTTCTGGACTCAAGGTTTTGGCACCAGAGGAATCATGAGTTCCTTCCGCCAGAAATACTCCTTTTCTTGTCTGTAAAAAACAGCAGATGTTGCCTGTGCGAGCGCTCCAGGTAGGCAGTGTGTTTGCCTGCCCAGGCAGCTGCTGGCGGAAGTGTGTAACACTTGAGGAATCTCGGTTCCATGTCCCTGTGGTGGTGCTCAGAGGCGTGCAGCATTTGAAATGCTGACTGTTCTCTTACCAGGCACCCATTCTTTTGTTTTCATCGTCTTGACCTCACCTTTTTCTTCTCCCTAACCCTGAAGCTTCCAGCTCGTCGGGAAGGGCCTTTCTTCCGTTAGCATGAATTACTATGCAAATGTTTCTTGCATATGTTGCATATGTGGCATCTATCCAAGGTACAGAAAACAACACTTGATATTTCAGAAGAGCTCAAGCAAACTTAATTCTCAGCTGATTTCCTTTGCTGTGCTCTTGTTATACTTCAAAATGTCTGAGAGACCCTGTGAGTACAGCATGGAAATACTGTCATAAATTACCCCAAAGCAATAATTTATCCCTTATCATAGTGTCAGAACTATGTTCCATGACTCAACATGCTAAATGGCTTGATTATAAGTAAATAAATCCTAACCTTCTTCTTGATATAGTTTTATTTTCACTGTACATCCATATCTCTTTTATTCCTTTCCATTCCATATCCGTTTTTCCTGTATCATTGTAACAATTGTAGCATTTAACACTGCTCTTCAAGACTGCAAAACTTTGCTGCCATCCATTAGATTATAAAAGAGCAGTATTTGTTGTATGTTTTCTGCTTGCGGTCAAGGACATTTCCAGCTGTTACAGGGGACGCAGGCTCTGGAGTCAGAAGCTGTAGTTGTTTCTGAGATGTCTTTCAGGCGCTGTTAAGACTTCTGAAGTCAATTTTTTTTCAGGTTACAAGTGTGCACTGAGGGGTTCTCTATAGTTTTCATTTGTTTTAGCTGAAGCATAGTATAGTATGCAGAGTGTGTATCTGAGTGCAGATAAAATGTTTAAAATACATGCGTCAGTGACGATAAATACCAAATTCCATCCATGGCACCAGTTACTTGAATTTCATGTGGCTGGTTTCTGACTCAAGGAATATACTTTGTGGTGCAATCAATGGTCCCTGTTAGACCATTGAATTACTATGGTTCTGTTCGTTACCTTTCAGCTATTGCTGTGATGCAGATACATATTCATATCAAATAACTGAGTGATTCAGCTGACAGGTAAAATAAGTTCCAGTACACTGAACAATGCATTGTAATGCAGTCTGGGTAGGCTTAGCACAGAATTGTCCTTCAACATGTATCGTATATTAGTTTGGAGTATGAATAAGGAAACATGTGGCAACTATGAAATCTGTATTGATGAACTTCTACAGCAAGACTTTAGCTGTATAATGTTATGATGTGCTTGCATTTTATGTGTTTCTATAAATAATATTACAACTCGGTCTACTGGGAGTGTAGTATTAGCTGCTTTGTATGATTACAAGGACATGCTTGAAGTTATCTGGCTTTCTTGTTATTTTATTAATGTCGATTTTTTGTTTTGTTCATTCCTGCTTTTCACATTTCTCAGAAGTCAGTCTACAGGAAAATTTAGAATGGACAGTTAAGTCCTTCTGAGCTAATGCCTACCCAAAACTGTCTTACACGTTTGATAAATAGATATTGCATGTACATATATATATACACACACATATATGTACATATTTCCACACTCATGTAAATTGGAAAGAGAAAAAACAATTTTGCTTAAGGTTTAAGAAAAAAAATAAACTACTGCTGTTTGTGCTGGAGCCAGTCAGGAAAGACTTTCAACTAAATAGGAAATTTTGGGCAGGCAGAGGCTGAGATTTAACAACAGCTGTTTGTGATCAGTGCCAGTAGAAATCACTTGTTTTCACCCAGCTGAAAAGAAGAGGCTGGTAAAAGGGATTCCAGGAATAGGTACAGTCTTTCACACAGAGTTTAAATATATCAAATCTACATATTGTAAGATGGTGCCATTTACGATGTGACATATTTGTCATTTCTAATGAGATTTTCCAGAAATCAGGCATAGAAGATATTTGTTTTATAAAAGAATTGAGGAAATCGAAGTGCCAGCTATAATTCAGACCCCTTAGAAAGTACACAGGAATTTTCAGTGCTGGGCTTCTGGCTCAAAACCTGACTGACTTCATCAGCTGACATCTTTATGGTCAAACTGAGTGGTTAATGTTGGAAGGAATAAATGCCATTGTTGGTCAGATCCAGTATCCCCTATCTCAGTGTCCATCCATGGCAGTAGCAGATGCTGCTTAGGCAGAGCCCAGAACCTTGTCCTCTCTCTATGGTCCAGTCCTCTTGGGCTCCCCAGCATCCAGAATTGCGGCATTAGGAAGATTACTTCCCTGCCTAATTCTTTTAGTATCCATTGAGTATCTGTCTCATTGTTATGAAACAAGTTTTTCAGAACAAGTTTTTTTACAAACCAGAACATAATTACTGGCAGCCTCAATGGTGCCAAAAGCACCAAAGCCTAACTTGGCATGGCTTCAGTTGTGTATCTTCTGCCTTCCACAGAGACTGTAAGCCATCCTACTATAGTGTGCGTGTGGTAGTAGCTACACATCCTCTATTTCACCAGTGACACATCAGACACATTAGATGAATTATACCTGTTGCTCTCCAGTCATTATTACAGAAGCTCAGGATGGCTGCCAGATGTATTTGTCTACATAGTAGATGACCAAAGTTAGGCGAGATCAGTTCCCACTCACTATGCTAGATATAAATATCTACACTGGAAAAAGTTGTTCTGAAAGCTGGACGAATTGCCGTCTTCACTAATGGTTCTGATTTTATGAAACTGGTGTTGCTGATGCCTGCATGAATGCGTTCTATTTGCAAAGTGTTTCACTATATTGGCACTTTTAACAAACATGAAAGTCACTTAAAGCCTTTTTGAAAAGGTAAAATAAAGTTTTGCTGTTTTGAATCCCTGAAGGTGAATATTGCCAAATAGTTCAAAAGCATTTTTCTTCCTGTTGTTACTAGCATTTATGGCCTGTGCAATAAAGATTTATAATTACGGCAAAGATTCAAGGGAGGCTGGAGAAAAACCCTCACCTTGTTATGCCTTTGTGAAGTTACTTTTCTAACTTGTGTAAAAAGAAGCTGTTTTATTTAAAAGCTTCTCTTTCTCTTTTTTTTTCTTTATTCACATTCTTTAAAAGCTTTTCTGTCATGTAATTTTAAAAATGAATGTGTTTCTATTCAAATAAAAGTTTACTTTTAATGGTTTTTATGCTTCATATGATAGAGCACCTTCATTTACTTAGTTATGCACAGGCAGCCAGCAGTGTTATGAACTGTTCCTTTATTACTAAGCAGTATGCAGATCTCTGGCATCTTCCATAAAGGAAAGGGTGTTCGTTTTTAAACTCTTTATTTGACATGATCATAAAGCACGGGTACGAGCCCATTATTTTATGACATGCTCAAGTATGATTAATAATTTTAACTATGCTGGTTCCCCCTCAAGATCAATAATATAGAATTTTTCCAGTCACTATTTGAATGGATTTTAATTGAAATTGATTCCCTATAAAATAATAAATTGAAGTGTAATAACAATGAGCTTGTGGTCCTTGACATTAAGGAGTTCTGAACTCTAACAAAATTCTGAACAGTTTTCAAAAACTACCTGGTTTTCTCCTATGCAGTGGAAGTACTCTATGTTTTTTATGTCAGTGCCCAGTCCAGCAGATGATGGCATCAGTACAGCAGCTTTAATTTACAACATGGAAATGGGGCAGGGAATTGCTGTGTTGTTTTTAAAGAAGTATTTTCTATTTCTATTTTCTATATTCTATTCACCTTATCCATATTGTTGGAAAAGTAGTTGGTTTACATACATTTGGCTTTTACAGTGACTTCCACCAGAACATAACCTGCTTAGAAGAGAGCCAGACTCATGAATGTGCACATCATATTATATCCAGGCATCCTGGTATAAAACTCTGACTTGGCATACTCAACTATACAGGAGGGCTGGAGCTGTCATCCTCAGGAACTGTAGGGGTAGGCATGGTGGAGACTTTAGTAAGTGAACAAAAAGGCATGTCAAGGTTCTTCAAGGTTGAGCGCAGTCTGAAGGCATATACATTGACATGGTTTTAGAGTCCTCTCCACTAGAAGCAGTATTCAGATCTTCCCAGTCAGTTCATCTGGGATACCCAGCTACCAAGCTCATCAGCTGACATTTGATGGTGTGAGATGGAGTTGAAGTAACTCCAACACCTCAGCATTGAAACAAGTAATTTTGTCATGTTCCTTTATTTTTCACTGAGACCAGTTGGGAAGCTTATTGTCTGCGACGTGAGCTGGCAGACTCTGAAGTTCAGTTCTTGGGGTTTTTTTGTGTTGAGAGACCACTGTTGTGTAGGACTTTCAAGAGCTGGCTTTTGAGAGAAAAGCCTGAAAGAAACAAAGGTCTTGCACAGCAGAAAGAGGAGGTTCTTACTGATTATGCCTTTGTTCAGGCAGCAGTACTGCAAAGCTGCTGTAGTTAAAATTTACTCTCCAAAGTCCTCTAAGCCATATTGGTTTTTTTCTCTTTCCTCTTTGGTATATGTCAGAGGTAGAGATGGAGAAGGAATGGTTATCACATTTCCTTCTTTCTTTAAAATGTTAGGTCATTCCAGTTGTCTTGAGAAGTAGGAAAGACATCTTTCTTGAGAGGAAAGACATCTTTCTTACTGTATTTCTTTTGGTCTTCCTTTAAGAACTCCTGAGTAACTGAGGATTGTTGTTAAAGTTGGGCCAAGAGATTAATATTTCCTGCTCTAGTTTTCTTTTGTTGATTTTCCTTTAGCCTGAGTGTTTAGAGGACTTGCTGGACTGCAGTGGTCTGGTGAGGAATTTCTTTGGCTTGTTCCAGAGTGTAACTATGTGGAACATTTTTCAGCCATTCCTTGTGTTTTTCTGTCATAAGGTGCCAAGATTGTCCAGCCGTATTTAAAGAACCTTGGATGCCAGGAGTAGCAATCAGCATCATCTTAGACAATGGACTGGCTTTTAGAAGTGTCATGTAAATAAGGATGCAGAAAGACCTTTGAAAATTTCATATGCTGTACACTCCCATGGTGTCATAATTCTTGTCCAAATTTTAAAGACTTTGAAGCAAATAAACTGTATTTCAGATGGAAGGGAGAGGAAAGAGGGAGGGAGGGATGGTCCTACCTTTGAAGCTCCACTGAGAAATCAGTTGTCACATGCCTAGTTTCTGAATGGATCTTTCTCTAGACTCAAGAATTGCTTTAATGTGTCCAGCAGTGCAGCTGGCATCCATTCTGTTACAGCTGTTGACTGTGACACTAACCACTGATATTGTTGACTTTTGTAGATCTCTACTTAAACCTGGAGCATGGTTTTTTGAGGGTCATAGAAAAGCAGCCAGCCCTTACAGCCCATCAAGGTAATGAATGTCTTTTTGCTGGGGTGTATCTTCATAAAATGAGACATCTATGAGCTTTTTTTGTCTTTTTCTAGAATTGTTTCCTTTAGGTATATAGGCTTTTTCAGCTATCATCATGAAAACCATGGTTTATTTTCTTCTAATCCTAATAAGCTCTGAGAGAATTATTATTTACTGATATTCGCTTGCCAGAATTGTTTGTTGATAAATTTTCTTTCTCCCTTCTTACATATCAGCTGCTGTGATAAGCATTAGAATGTGTGACCATTGCTTTTTGAGCAACTTATGTTTTCCTTTATTATACCTTTACTGCTATTCTTGGAATTTCTTTGGTTCCCTCTGGTAATGGGAATATCACTGCGGGAATTTTATTGTACTTCTACATGGCTTAGCTTATCACATGATAATTCTGGTATGAGCATATATGTTTTAACTGATTCCTTCAGTGTTTCCTCTTGATTCGGATGATCAGAACCGAGGTTATTTAGGTAAGGAATGTAAACCTGGAACGAGAAGAGAGGAACCCTTTTATCAAGGATGTTTCTAGGAATTTGGAGCACCTAAACTAGTGCGAAACTAGAAACATCTTTGAATTTCTGCTGCTTATAATTAATTTGCCTATAGTCTTTGCGGAAGTCTTTAGCTGACTTAAAACTTGATCCATTATCTTCATGTACACATTCTGTATCAATTCTAGCACAGTGAGAGAACAGCAAGAGTAGCTACTCCACTACGAAGAATGTGAATTTATGTCTACCACCAGCTACATGTTGCTTTTATCCCAATTATCTCCCTTTGAAAATCTGAGACCTCAACTTTGCTCTTGGTTCTGTGAGGGCAACTGAAGGAGTAACGCTCCATTGATTTCAGTGAAATGTGAAACTAGTTAAAATGTGAACAGGATCAACCCCATTTTTCCTCTACTGCATGAGACTATAAAGCCCATTCAAATCAATGAAGGGTACCAATGACTTTGCTGACCTTTGGATCAAATCCATAAACCTTTTTAGTAACTTAATTAAAACCACAAATACAGAAACATAAGTATTCTGTTCTTTAACCCAACGTGGGTCTTTCTAAAATTGAAAATATGATCCCTGACCACTTTTATTGTATCAAAAATACAATTTTGATATTTTATTCTTGTTAGAACTTTTTTCTTCACTATAGAAAGCCTATATTTCACTTGGTCTCAAAATCTCTTTTGACGATATGCACTGCCTGTGTTATTTGCAATCCTAATTTCATAATGACTGTTGAAAATTAAAGCAAAAAAACTTGCTTTTATCTTTCATTGTTGTTTATTCATGCTCTCCACTAAAATGGCATAATCAAAGATAAAAACAAGTATACTGTCTTTTAGGCTGAGCAGTTTGAAGTGTCTTTGATGCATTTTATGTTAGCCAGCTACAAGTTAGGTGTCTGGTCGAACTCATTGCTCGCATTCCTCAGATAATCAATGAAGAACGACAGCCACCTCCAGAGATAGTCTGTGCCCTTCTAAAACAGATGCCCATGATAGGAGCAATGCATTGCCATCTGGATGTTCCTTCCTCTGTCAGCTGGAGGACTTGCCATCTAGTTTGGGATAGCTAATATTAAATAAGGGAAAAGCAGGCAGTCGCTTTTCCTACCATTTGCTTCTGGGCATGAAGTGTATAGCAAGTTATGTTACCCATTTTTAATTTGACACCAGCCTTCCACTGCCTTAGTATATTAATTTTATAGTCTTTATCTGTACCTGTTAGCAAAATTTGGTTATGCAGTGCTCTTAAATTGCTTTTCTTGCTACAATTGATAGCATCATCTTTCATATTCTGTTACTTTCTGTGAACATCTTTTTGATTGCTCAATGGCAATAGAATTAAAGCACCAACCAAAAAGGCTGAAATTAATGAGTTGCAAGTTTCAGTTAAGGGGTTTTGGGGTTGTTTTCTTACATGTAATTTAAATGGTCCTTTAGTCTGAAACCAACAAGGACTCATATATTGTCTTGGGGGATATGGTTATAAGTTACCTGTGCTTTGGCAGTTTTTCTCAGACAGGCATACTTGAGTAACTGCACTTAGACAGATCCTAGTCCTCTGCGTTCTTCCTTTCATCTGGATGTGGTTGAACCTGATACAAATATTAAACCGTTGTTGTTGTTACTATTATTGTTGTTGTTATTTTCTGATTGTAGCTTTTGTTGCCTCTGTGAGCTGAGTCCAGGCTCATACAGAAAGGGCAGGGCCGTGCTGAGAGTCCCAGATGAAATGCTCATTGGGAACTGAACTTTTGCTTTATAGTTCAAAAAACTTAATGAAAACTTATTCCCTTTCATATAATTCATTAGTACAGGCAATGAAGGTGTAAGTCTCTTGAAAACCTGGGACTGCATAATTTCAATCAAATAGAAAATCTGGTCAAACCTATCAAAAAAATGATCTGAAATAATCATACAGAAGAGCAACTGAAAAGAAAAGCTTCTTCATATGTCTTTTGTTTGGGCTTTCTGTGACTCCCTTAAAGCTCTGTTGCATTCTCGTGCAGCGCGTTCATTTTATTGAATGCTAAAGCCTTTTACCATCTGCCAAAAGGTTTTATTTTGGGGTTTCCTCTTATGTGGGAGGGTGGTTTCCTCCTTCCCTTCGTGCTAGATTCATTGCTATCTTTAGGAGTCAGAGCCTACTGGAGACCTTCCTGTCTCCTTTTTATTACAGTCTCCTCCTTCCTTGCTGTGAGTTCCTGCTCCTGGGGCAAAGAAGAGAATAAGAGCTGAAGCTGCCTTTTCAAGCTGCCTGGCTGATGCAGATGGATTTTGTTTTTGGCACAGGGTTCCAGTTCCTGGAGTGCAGGGCTGGGTGTGCTCAGCAGCAGCACTCCCTAGGGAGGGTGTTTTTAGGAACAACTCCTGTGTGAGGGTACATGTAACTGCCCCACGCTTTGGCTAGAGTACACGGGGATTCTGGAAAAGGGCACTGCAACCTGTGATAATTACTCTAAAAGCAGTTTATTCCTCTCTATTTGTTAGACTTTTACCTCAGCACATTAATCCAACCTGTTCTGCCACTGTTAAGACACCTATAGGCATAGCTCTTTAGTTTCTTCCTATTACAGGGACTTTTAGATGTTTATTTTTTCTATGAACATATCGATTTCCTATCTTTGCCTTTCTTGTGCTCTAGAGAAAAAGAAGTGAAATTGGAGGTGTTACATTTGCAGAGGAATAGAGTTACATCTTTTTTCTCACTGAAGGCGCACAAAGTAGATGCTAGTTGGGGGTTTTCAGCATAACTCTCAAGACCTCATAGCAGCCTTTCAGTATCTAAAGGAGGGCTGTAGGGATGCTGGGGAGGGACACTTCATTAGGGACTGTAGTGATAGGACAAGGGGTAACGGCTTAAAACTTAAAAAGGGTAAGTTTAGATTAAATATAAGGAATAAGTTCTTTACTGTGAGGGTGGTGAGGCACTGGAATGGGTTGCCCAGGGGAGTTGTGAATGCTCCATCCCTGGCGGCGTTCAAGGCCAGGTTGGACAGAGCCTTGGGTGGCATGGTTGTGTCCCTGCCCATGGCAGGGGGTTGGAACTTGATGATCTTAAGGTCCTTTCCAACCCTAACTATTCTGTGATTCTGTGATTCTATGACGCAGGGATAGCTGCAGTGGGATGTGAGTATCCAGGTGCTGAGCCATGAGCTCAAAGTTCAGGAGAGCTTTGCTCCTGAAATGATCCATATCAGCCGCATTATAGACCTCACACTAAAATCACCTCACACTAAACAATGTCACCCAAGGCCTCGTTCAACCTGGCCTTGAACGCTGCAAGGGATGGAGCATTCACAACCTCCCTGGGCAACCCATTCCAGTGCCTCACCACCCTAACAGGAAAGAATTTCTTCCTTATATCCAATCTAAACTTCCCCTGTTTAAGTTTTAACCCGTTACCCCTTGTCCTATCACCACAGTCCCTAATGAAGAGTCCATCCCCAGCATCCCTATAGGCCCCCTTTCAGATTCTGGAAGGCTGCTGTGAGGTCTCCACGCAGCCTTCTCTTCTCCAGGCTGAACAGCCCCAACTTCCTCAGCCTGTCTTCATACGGGAGGTGCTCCAGTCCCCTGATCATCCTTGTGGCCCTCCTCTGGACTTGTTCCAACAGTTCCATGTCCTTTTTGTGTTGAGGACACCAGAACTGCACACGATACTCCAGGTGAGGTCTCAGGAGAGCAGAGTAGAGGGGCAGGATCACCTCCTTTGACCTGCTGGTCACGCTCCTTTTGATGCAGCCCAGGATACGGTTGGCTTTCTGGGCTGTGAGCGCACACTGAAGCTGGCTTATGTTCATTTTCTCATCAACCAACACCCCCAAGTCCTTCTCCACAGGGCTGCTCTGAATCTCTTCTCTGCCCAACCTGTAGCTGTGCCTGGGATTGCTCCGACCCAGGTGTAGGACCTTGCACTTGGCGTGGTTAAACTTCATGAGGTTGGCATCAGCCCACCTCACAAGCCTGTCGAGGTCCCTCTGGATGACATTCCTTCCCTCCAGTGTATCAGCCGAACCACACAGCTTGGTGTCATCAGCAAACTTGCTGAGGGCACACTCAATCCCACTGTCCATGTCAGCGACAAAGATGTTGAACAAGACCGGTCCCAACACCGATCCCTGAGGGACGCCACTCGTTACTGGTCTCCAGCTGGACATTGAACCATTGACCACAGCTCTTTGTGTGCGGCCATCCAGCCAGTTCTTTATCCACCGAGTGGTCCATCCATCAAATTGATGTCTCTCCAATTTAGAGACAAGGATGTCGTGTGGGACAGTGTCAAATGCTTTGCACAAGTCCAGGTAGATGACATCAACTGCTCTACCCCTGTCCATCAGTTCTGCAGCCCCATCATAGAAGGCCACCAAATTGGTCAGGCAGGATTTCCCCTTAGTGAAGCCATGCTGGCTGTCACCAAACTCCTTGTTGTTTTTCATGTGCCTTAGCATGCCTTCCAGGAGAATCTGCTCCAAGATTTTGCCAGGCACAGAGGTGAGACTGACTGGTCTGTAATTCCCCGGGTCATCCATTTTCCCCTTCTTGAAAATGGGGGTTATGTCTCTGCTGAGTGCATTTCTGTCTTTGCTTGTTTGATTTTTTTTAATCACTGGCATTACACTAACCAGCATGTCAGGTAGTAATAGGAATGTAATATTATTTTATCTGTGATTAGCTCATCTCTTGGGCTCTGAGATGTTCTAATCCCTATCCTTCTATCATCACCCAGCTCTCCTCGAAGCTTTGTCCTTCAGTTTACTTACTCGCCCTCTGTAATTGAGAACTTTATTGTTGGTCACCATGGAAAATTGTCAGTGCTTGAAAATAAATGATCCATCTTCCAGCCCTTCAGTGCATCTAGTTTTTATGACTATAGAAATCTAATGAAACGTTGAAATGGGATTGAGGAGGATGAGGGTGTCCCAGGGTGTTACCTAAATGTCTGATCTACAGATGAAAGGGGATGCTGGGATTTCTGTTCAGGAAAGTGCCAGTAAAACCGCCTGTTCCTTAGCACCGGCTATTTTAATGACACTGAATTCCAAAGTCCATGTACAGCTTTGCACAGAGGTCAGTGGTGCCCATTTTTAACAGCAGAATGGTGCAACATAACACAGCAGCCTGAGATGCCATTCTCCAGAAAAATAAGAGGGCTGTGTGAAAAAATGTCAAGCAGGAGAAACACGTATCTCCTCATTTAGAAAGCAAGGCATTGTACTTCAGATTAAACACAGTTTTCCATGTTCTCTCTGTCACACAGATGCACACACATGCACACACTCTAACTGGATAAAAATGTAATCAGTAAATTAAGGATATGATTAAAAATTAAGCAGCCACTGCAGAAATTATCAATAGTAAGTGCTTATTAACTCACATAGAAGAGCATGCTGGTGTGATAGCTTCAAATTGGTTGCTGAAACCCGATTTGGAGCAAATAAGGCCAGCTTTTCAAAAGGGTATTTCCGGGTTTCGGTGATCAGACCCACAGCTCCCATTGCTCATTCTGTTCCTTCACAATTTTTGCCAGCCTTGTTAAGTAACTGATAATATGCATGACATTTTTGAACTGTACTGAGCAATATGCTTACTCCTTCACCTCTGATGCTTGGCAGAACGAAACAGCGTGGGTCCCATCACATGCATTGTGGGACTTTATGGTTTGCCCCTCATCTTTATCCCCTTTTTCTGAGCCCCTATCCATTCTGTTACCCACATTGCTGGCTGTTTCTTTACCTACCTGCTGCATGATAAGCTGAAGGGCGCAGCTGATGGCTTTAAATAGTTATGGGAAAATTGAAGATCAGAGTTGCCTCCAAACTGGGACTAATCTGGAAGGACTGAGCAAAGCAGGATCTTTTCCAGTGAGCTCTCTGTTCTTGGATGTTTGTCTTTCAGGTGGCTTGGATAATATGGTTATGTGACCAGTATATGGTACAAAGGAGCTTTTGCGTACTCATTTCCTGCCTTCACATAGCCAAAACTGAGTGCTACTCACTCCAGAAAGCAGCTGAACTTTCTGCTTGCTGTCTGGGTCTCCCGTGTTCATTTGGGCTGCGGACCTCCTTCCCTCTTTTCTCCTGCCAGTCAAAAGTGAGAAATGAAAGGGTGTTACTTGAGTTAAAGATCTGCAGCCAGCCCAGTATCAGTGGGTTGTATATATCCTGAAAAAAAACTTTAATTCTACCTTCCTGTGAGAAAGTAGCACATCCCCTGACTGGCTGCCAAACTCCTTGAATGTGGCTGCAGGTGGCTCAAATGTGTTTTTTGTTAAAACACAGCTGGAAGATGATTTCTGTCATGAACACCTCCGCCCTGTCAACTGTTTCTGTGCTTGTTCTGCTCCGATTGGTGTGGTCTGTGTTTGGAGCCATACAGTGGGTGGCTCTTTGGTAGCTGCCAGTGTTGTAGCTCAGCTTTGGCTGCAGCCATGCTTTGGGAAGCTGCACAAATAAGTGGGCATACTGGAGCAGGTGGTGTGTGTTCAGGGCTACCTTCAGTCACTTAGACCACTGACTTGCATTTTGGGGCTGTGAGGGCTGCCTTGACTGGGGTATTCACAGTGAGAGTTCCTGGATGTAGCAGGGGAATAGTATGAGAAGGGATGCTGTAGCTTTAACAAACTGAAGGACATAATGGATGTGAACCAAGTCTGAGGTGCAAAGCGGGGTTCCTGCAGCTGCTGAGAGCTCCTGCTGGAGCAAGGATCTGGATTGGGTAGACTCAGTGTGGGCTTTAGTCTTGTTTTCTGTGCTTTGTTTCCTGACTTTGCCAAAGACTTTCCAAAATAGTTGCATCTCTGTTGCAGCCACCAATTCTCACACTGTGGAGAGAAGGGCAAAGAAACCAATAGCACATGATGTGCCCAGGTGGGAGACAGGGAACAAGTTTGGAAACCCACTGGCTTAGACTGGTGAAGCTGAATTGCTGTCAGCAGCAGAGGGAAACCTCTCCAGAGTGGTCTCAAGTGTGCAGAATACTGCAGGGAGCAATTCCTTTTCTTCTCAATGTCCTGAAGAACAGATGGATCTGACATGTTTATTGCCTTAAGCTGTCTTGTTTTATCAGTACATCAGATTTAGGTGCTTGACAGATGTACCAAACAGAAAATAAAATTCATCCATGCCCAGTTGTATGTGTTTTAGCATCTCTAGTTCCTGTTTAGAACAATTCTTATTAACCCTGTTTAGAAATGAGGAAGTATTTTCATTTAAAATTGAGGGAAGACAGAAAAAGAAAGTGTTACAAATGCAAACTGATCTTGTGAGCTTTAAAAGCATTGTTTGTCATCTTCAGCTTTTTGGTTCAGAGCTGTGTCTGAGATAGGAATAATGTCAAACTCCACGGAAAGGGGCCAGGTTGAACCATACTGGCAGTAGTGAAGCAAGATTTTGTACATGTTACAGCTTGAAATTTTAAAACCTGTGTTACAACAGGAAAAGCATGAAATAAAAGCTTTCTGAAGGCAGCAATGTTTGCTCCAAAGTAATTGCAACACTGTTCTGAATATCAAAACCCAGTTTTGTTCACATCTACCCCCGTTTCTCATTCCTGTTTCTTTCCCCCAGCACACATTTGGATTCTATGGGGGATGAAGCAGCAAGTGCTTCTGTATCTTTTTTCACAGCAAGGTCTCTATCATGGGTTTTCTTTTCCCTTTCCTTTTCAAAAAACTCAAAGAACCAAAACTGGTGTTAACATCCTGCAGTAGTTCCAACAGTTGCAAACCGTGAGGTGCAAAGTGGGTATGAAATATTTAACGTGGTTTTAAATTAAAACTCTGCTACATATTTGCTTTTTTAAAGAAAAGTACATTGGATTTATTTGAATTTCATACAAGAGTAAATTTAGATCTTACAGGTTCTTGTAATTATTTAAATTCATATTTTTTCAGTGTATAGCAGTGAGTAATTGCTGCTGAAATGCAAAGGAAGTCAGACAACAGAAGTGGGGAAAGTCACTGGTTAAACACCTGTTGTTGAAGAGCTAAACTCTTGTTTTACTTCTGCAGGTGCAGAGATAATATCTTTTTCATGTTTGTTCAGCTATTTCAATCCAGTGACTGCCTCATTCAAAAGTAAAAAACCACTTGGGAGGAAAAAAAGCTGAAAAGCTTGTTTTCCTCTTTTAAGCTATAAACAAAATCTGTGCAGTAGGGGATAAGATCTACCAGTTCTGTGATCTTGAGAAATATGGCAACTAGAACTGACATTCAGTTCACCGACGTAATGATTCCTTGCTTAATGAGACTGATTACTTAAAAAGTATAATGATAAGCTTATTTTTGCCTTGATTATGTAGCTTATTTGGAAAATACCATTCTTCAACATCTTTATTGCATTTCACTTTTACACACCAGGATCTATTTTGTAACTAGAACTTAACATTAATCCCAAATAAATACCTAGCACAGTCTATCATTATTCGTGCTCAAATATAATGAGAACATAAGGAATGAAAATCAGTCAAGAGTTGTGTATGAAAATGCTAGTCGTGTAGATAAATATGTGTAGGTTGTGTTAACTGAAAAATAAATGCCATATTTATTGATAGAAGCTCTATTTAAATTTATGTCAACAAGCTGACACTGCCCACACGCTTAGGACAAGTAGGTTTTGTATTTTTTGTATAGTTAACAGCAGTGTTGATAGGAGAGGCTTCAGAGGTAAGGAGCATTTTGACTATCAAGACCTATTAACAGAAAACAGCTGTATGGAGAACACAGAGGAGCAAGTCTAGAGGTCCAGGCACCCAAAGGGCAAGGAGGTAGCTGGGAGGAGCCACCATGGATTTACTAAGGGCAAAGCATCCTGATTGCCTTCTGTGATGAGAAAACTCGCTGTGTGGACAGGGGAGGAGCAGTGCATGTTGTGTACCTTGACTTTACAAATGCCTTTGTAATTTTCTCCCACAGATAGCCAAATTGCTGTTTTATGGAATGTCTAGGGAGACAAGAAGTGAATGGAGAACTGTTGGCATCCCTAAAAGACTGATACAATACTGTCCGAATACTTTGGTTAGTGCCCATGATGAGACAGGTTCCACCCTCAGCAAATCTATGGGATGATCCCAAACTAGGGGCAGCGCTTGAGGTGCTGGAGGGCAGCACTATCACTCAGAGGAGGACCACATTCTACTGGGCTGTAGGAACAGCAGGGTAGCCAGCAGGTCAAGGGAACTGATCGTTCCTTTCCCTTTGGCATATGTGAGATGACATCTTGAGCAGTCTGTGCAGTTTTGTGATCAGTATGAGAAAGACGTTGACAAACTGGAGTGAGTCAGTGGACACCACGGTAACGACCACTGGCCTGGAGCACCTGATGTAAGAAAAGAGGGTGAGGGCTGGGTTTGTTCAGCCTGAAGACAGGTGTCTGCAAGTGCCTGTTGGGAGGGTGCAGAAAAGACAGACCCGGTTTCTTCTCAGATGTGCAAAGGGCCAGAACAAGAGGCAATGGGCACAAGTTAGAATACAGAAAATTCTAACTAAATGTAAAGGGGAGGGAAAATGGGTGATCAAACACTGGAATGGGCCCAGAGAAGGTGTGGATCTCCATCCTTGTAGATACTCCAAAATCAGCTGGACACAGCCCAGGGTGACCTTCTCTAATACTAATCCTCCTCTGAGCAGGAGGTTGGACTTGAGATCTACATAGGTGTCTTCAATCCTGCATGGTTCTGTGATTGATAGATGCCATCATGCAAGCTTATCAACACAGCTTCCCTTTGTGAGTCACTGGGAAAAACAGGATCCATTAGAGGTGTTTTATATGATTTGCTTTAGTTATCTATTATGGTGTAAGTTGAATCTCACTCTGGGAAATCTGATCCCTTCAGAGCGACAAGCTGAATAGATGCCCACCCTTGGTCAAGCGAATTTTGTCTAGGCTATCTAAAGAGTTAAAATCTAAAGAGGGTTACTTTTGTTTCTGACGGCAAAGGAAATTAGTGAAGGAATTTACCTTATGCTTTATTCTGAGTCATCAGAAGGAAATGGTTGAGAATTTGAAGACAGAAGGCAATGTGAGTGAAAATGATCACAAAAGAGTGATCTGAAGAAGAGGAAAGAATGAGCATAAGCAGCTGAAAAATGTCAAAGGACTTTAAAAGAGCTGGTGTCTTTGAACTTTGGATTAGATAGGGAAGGGCTGGGAAGGGAGGGAAAGAAAGTTTAAAGGAACTTGACAGTTTTTTGGAAGACAGGATACTACAAACATGGCAGGAGGTTGTCCCATTGAAGGAGAAAGACACAAAATATGAAAAGTAATTCAGGCCTTCTGCAATTACTTGAAAATCAAGAATACTGTAACTAATGGGAACAGGAGAATGCATTGCTAAGGCAAAAAATCTAAAAGTAGCACAAACACCTCATTTAAAGAGTTGCAGCTACAAGGGTTATTAAAATACGGTTTTCAAGACTATAAACATAAGGGAAAGACAAAGACAATTAGAGTTCTGTTACTCTGTGCACAAGGAGGGGAAAGCTGGTCAGGATGGAGGATGAGCACCAGTCTTTCTTGGATTCAGGTTTTCCAAATGTGTTAATTGTGATGGGGTGCTTGGAACAGTTAATTTTAAAAGAGGGGAAAGAATGCAAGCTGGAATGGGGGACAGAGGTGGAATATGTTTGTTGGATGCAGCGAAGTCATCGGTGTCTCCTGAAATTCACTTCTAGAAGTCAGATGAGGCCATCCGTGAACTTTAGCTTTTATCTTTAAGAACTTGTGAAGGATGAGGAAGGGCAAACTTAAACACTGAAATGAGGAAACCTTTCAGCTTAACTCTGATACATGGTGAAATACTCTGGAAAATTATGACTCAATTTGTAAACACCTAGAGAATAATGAGCTGATGGAAGAAGAGCCAGTGTGGATTTTTTAAGAAAAAAGATGAGTCAAGCCTCTGATTTCCTTTCTGAATGCATAGGAGGTTTAGGAGATAGAAGTAGTAGGTATGTCTTTAGTAAGGGTTTTGGCAGTGCTGTGGAAAGCCAGGTAGTCTTCTTGAAAGGAATGAGGGAAAAAGTCATCTAGATGAAACTACTGGGAGGCAGATGAAGGCCTGGTTCAAGGAATAGCTATTATTTGCTTGGCAGATGGGGAGGGAACCTGAAGTGCAGTGCTGTTAGATTCTGCTCCAGGTCCTTGGCTGCTCATTGTTTTCATTAGTGTCTTCAATGATGGACTGGAGAGTGCAGAGTGCGAGGGACTAGCAGGATTTGGATATTGTGGAGGACAAGTTTAAAGTCTAACGTGATCTTGATAAAATGCAGAAATGGTTGAAATGAGTAAAATGGGAAATCAGGAAATGTAAATAAGGAAGCCTGCAGTGAGGAAGGGAAAACAAGTGTGTGTATGAAGATGAGGGATGTCTGAGTAAGTAACAGTACTGTGAGAGAGCATGTGGTGTTGGGTTATCACAAGCTGAATATGAGTCAGCACTGGGATATGTCTGGGGAAGAAAATGGGGAAGACACCAGACTTCAGTGTAAGTGGGAGTCTTGCATGTAAGTCATAGGATATCCTTAACACATTTCTGTTGGCTCTCTGTCGCTCTGCTGGGATAATGTCCAGAGCTGGCTTCACACCATGAAACAACACAGACAAACTGGAGAAAGCCAGGAAGAGAGCTGCAGGAGTGAGCAGAGATTTAGAAAAGACCAGTGAGGAAATATTGAAAGAGTAAGGTCCAGGATATGAGGACAAAGCTGGAAAGAGACCCAGTCTTTCAGGTATATGACAGAGGGGAGGTTTAGACTCGACATTAGTATTTGAAGTTAGAATTACAAATTCTTCCCTGTGGGGGTGCTGAGACACTGGCACAGGTTGCCCAGAGAAGCTGTGGCAGCCCCATCCCTGGCAGTGTTCAAGGCCAGGTTGGATGGGGCCTGGAACAACCTGGTCTCGTGGAAGGTGTCCCTGCCCATGGCAGCGGGTTGGAACTGGATGAGCTTTAAACTCCCTTCCAACCCAAACCATTCTGTGATTCTATGATTTGTAATATAAAATCATAGCAGTGTTTCCCCATGCCCTCTCTCCCTACCCAGAGGTCAAAGGGAGAGTAATTAGTTCATGTTGCACCTCAGGAGTGTATGTAACATAAGTATATTAGAGTGGAGTATTTGGAGGAATGAAAGTAGAGGAGGGTTGTAGGTGTGAGTAATAGGTTAGAGTCACCTGTGAGGATATTTATTTTTGCCTCAAGGGAGGGGTCGACCAGATGATCTTTTTTGCAATCACTTCAGTTCTATCTATGGCTCCACCAAAGGAAAATACCAATTAAAAATGCAAAGCATGAATAAAAGTGATTTAAACCAAGGGTTTCCTTTTGTTAATTTGAACTATGATTATATTCAGCATTTTAAGTAACCCTGGTTTAAATTAAGCCCTTATGGTGCAGTGTTAGCATCTTCTATTTATGGAGGTCTTTTACAATGCTATTTTATTCATTAAAAATGTTCCTTGGTGTAATAATCCTGTGGAACATGAGTTATACGAGTAATGATGAAGAGACTAAGACTTCTTAAAACTGTTCTGAGGTATTTGCTTTAATGCCTTAGTTTTTCGGTAAATTGGCTGAATCCATACTGTAAAAACTAGATATCTCTTGAGACAGTATTGTCCTAATAAATACCAATTTCTTAAATAGGTAACACTTGCATAGAGAAATTTCTCCCATCTAAAAATGAACTCTTCCCCAAACACACAGCTCATCCAGCCTTGTATATCTTACTTCATCCAGTGCTTTACTGGTGACATTAATTCAATGAGGAAACCAGAATGGGAGCCTGCTAGTTATTTTTCATGTTTGATTTCCTTCTCTATGAATTTAATATAAAGATGGTTATGTTAAGCTAATTATACCTTGTCTTTTTATTTTCTGCTGCTGAGTGAAATCATGTAGAAGAATTATTTTTCTTCCCTTTTCCCCGAGGAATGGAACATTTGACCACAATTACCATTTTTTACATTAGATAGAGCACCTTGCTGTCTATTACCACAAGTGATTTATTAGTACATAGTGCACACAGAGAAACAGTGTCTGACTAGCCAATGGGACATAGTGATCACACAATGCAGTGCCTGCAGAATCAAATTATGTTTGTGTTTAATATTAACCCAAATTGCAAAATAAGGCTTCAGAGAAGCAAACAAAAATCCTCAAAAAAGAAAGCCCAAAAGTAAACAGAAGCCAGGTAATTGCTGGGATGAATTTTCTTCTTGCAGGAAATCAGTGCTGAGTGGAGCGCCCAAGGTAAGGGAAGAGCTGATTTCTGGCCTTTCACATCCTGCTGTCCCTGGCTGTCCTGCTTCCTCTGCCTGTTTCTCTGCACATATGTGCCACCCACCTAAGGAAACAAATAGAAATGACTGGTCCCAACGTGGTACTTCAATTCTTTAAGTTGATTCTGACCACAAAGATTTCTTGTGTATAAGAATAGGTCATATACACACTCAAGACTTGTGCTTCTCACAGTGGGCATGTGCTCATCTGCTGGCACAGAAGCACTATCATCCACAGAGCCAGGAGCCGAGCACCTTTCATCTGGGAAAAAGGATTCTTAACAGCCACATCTAAAGCTGTCTCTGACTGGTGTAATGTATTAACAGCAGGAACGAAAGAGTTAATTCATTTTCCATCCATAATTTTTTTCTTTGTAGAACCGATTTGACACAGTCTAGCAGGGTGCTGTTACTGAAAAATTGAAGCACCAGGTGTGATTAAATAAGATCACACATTTCATTCCCTCTTTAATTTCACATCACCCTTCAGCAGCTGTATCCCTTTGCTTTCCTATAGTTGGAGAAAGCATTGCATTTACAGCAGGAAGCTTGCTATACTGGCAGCATGCACCACTGGGCTGTTTGAAACAAATCTGTTTGTGCAGACAAATTATTTATTGTTTGGTGGACCAATCTTATTAATCTGTTTATTCTCAAGAGTAGAAAATACAAAGTGCTTTTGTGTAAAGGATACAAACCTGGGCTGGCTCCTCTGTATTTCCAGAGGTTCATGCATGCAGCAGAACAGGTTTTGTTCCACTTCCACAGCAGAAAGGTAAAGTATAAAGACAGGAGAGAACTTGGGATCCTTTGTCTGTTCTTACCAAGCATAGCTCTGTGGGATCTGATGAAGTCATCTGCTTTCCTGAGGTTTCATGGCCTGCCACTTCCCTCCTGGCCACTGCAGAGCAGCAGTACTGGCACAGTGCACAGAGTGTACCTTTGTCCACTTGCTGCTGTGTCTGATAGGTGGCACTGGGCCACAATGGCTGTTTGCAGTTAGAACATGGTGCCACAAGAAGAAAACAATCAGGTTTTTAACTTGCCATTGCCTTAGAATGGCATTCCTATAAAAAAACTGAATTTGATTCTTAGAATATTGCTGGTAGTTCTTCCAGGCAGCATTTCCACTTCCAAACTATGGCTGGCCTCACTTCTCAGCCAAAAGCAGCTCAAACCAGAGATTTAGCTTGTATTTTTTTCAGTCCTTGAGGAGGGAGGGGGTTGTTTGCAATACTCTGGCTCTCTTACCTGCAGTAGAAAGTTTGTGCAGATATGACAGTGTGCTGTTATCATGCAGCTCTGCCATAATTAATCCAAAGAGTGGAAGTCTCTGTTCTGTTGTGCATCAGTGTATGACTGCTGGATTATCATCCTGTGGTCTCAGCTCCAGGACATGCAGCTCCTGGGAATATGGGTTTGGGTGTTTCTGAAGAAACCTACTGCTGTAGATTTTGCTTTGCTTTTTCCTCCTGCCCTTCTGGTGCTGCGCTCCACTGACTTCCTGCTGCACTCAGTGGTGTTATCACACATTTATACAGCTCTGATGTTTCATAATGCAATATGGTAACACTTCTCAGAAATATTGAGCAGCATTTGCCAGTTGCCTGTTTATAAGTGTGGGTATCCAGCAGTCTTGCCTGTCCTCCAGCACCCCTAATCCCCTGTGTAAACAGCCAGTTTTGCTCACCAGGGACTTGTCAGAAGTGCATCCATCAGAATTAAACAGATGAACTAAAGAGTGAAATTGTAGCTGAATACCACATCTCTTTCATTCCCAAGTGAACAGGGTTTTGTTTGCTGTGGCATTATTCCCAAATTAAAGAAGAATATGCCAGGGGAGGGTGACAGAAGGAGTTTGGAGGTTCTAGGGATGCATCTGGGCTTGTGTTCGAGTATAAATAATGCCTATGAACACCTGTCCTCAAATTTGATCTTGGAAGCAGCATTGGGACCAGATCATTTGATGTCTCCTTTTTTAAATGAAGCTCTGTAGATAAAGCTGCCTGCCTGTAGTGTGAGGCTGTTCTTAAAAGTGAGCTGACATTTATGCAAACGTGACTTAGTTCTTGCAGGAAAAGATCCTCTTTGATCTGCAAGAGGACAAAAAATAAAACTCCATGGAACTCCAAAGGAAACCATTTTTCTTTTCTTTGTTAGTAACCAGTCTTCATAGGGATGGAGGAAGCTGCTTTGACCTTTCTTTCCCTGTGTGATGCAGACTGAGCATGACTGTTTCATCCTAAGTGAGGCCAGTATCAAATCAATAGTTGGAACTAACTGTGCCATTTTCTGCATAATTATTGCCATATGCAATGGGCTGTGTTTCCTGCAAATACTTCTATAGTGACTCCAAGTTTGTCTAAGATTTACTGCTGTTAACACAAGCAGGATTATTTCTTAGCTGTGTGTTCACATATACACAAAAGAGGTGTTTCAAAATGTGAAATTATATCTAAGTAATTGTTTCTTATAACGCTGGGGATTTTCAAGGATTACCCTCTGAGGTTGCAAGGAAGGGCTCAGGAAATCTTTCAGGCTGTGAAAGTTACCCAGTAATGTCAGCCTCAACTATTAACATGCCCACTGTTGACCCCCTTCAGAAATAATGAGGTTTAAAAAGAACCCACATTTTGTTCTGAATGTCCTGGGAATTTGAGTCTTTAGGCTATTCTTGGTTTCAGGCTGAAGCATTAAGCCTGTTAAAAAACCAAAGTAGACATTTTCATGCCATTCCCTGGTTTGTGGAGCTGTTGCTTTAAGGGAAACACAAGATTAATATCGGGAACCTTGGCAGTAGCCCTTAGTCCTGCTGCCAATGCAAAGCAGGGTGTGATTTTCCCTACCGCTTTCCCCATACCCTTTCTTTTCTTTAGGTGGATGAACTTCTCTTTCTTGCTCAAAACCAAAATGCTTTTGCCATCGGTGCTGCTTCTCCAGCAAGGTCCTTTCATGCTGCTCTTTTCCTTTCCACATGCAAAGCAGCCTTTTCTCACACCTGCTGTGAGATAGGATCCATCTCCCTGAGGAGAGCACAACATCTGTTTTGTTTCCTCAATGGAGAGACAGAGAGAGATTCACAAGAAACCCTCCTCTTTTCCTGCTTGCTAACAACAAAAGAGATCTTAAAGCATTTGGCGTTTCTGGAGAGAGGAAAAAAACAGTGGAGCCTGAGACAGGAAAAAGCCAGCCATGGAAAAATAAATTGAACATAATTTGAGCTGTAATTAAAGGTTTTAAAAAGAAGCCAAACTGCCAAGTTGGAAAGAAAAATGTGCATCTTGAAATAAAGTACCTTTATGGAAGGATGTGCTTGGGGTTATAGTGTAGGATTGCCATTCAGGACATCTTGGCTCTGTTTCAGGTCTGAGCTTCCTGGGTGATGATACCAGACTAGAAAATTAACCCTTATTTGCCATGATGTAAAATTTGGTGGTATTCTGAGTCTTGGTATTTCATAGTACTTGTAAGCACAAGGAGATGACAGAAGTTACTGAAATAGAAGCTGCTGTGCCACTGCAGTGATGGCAGCTTTTTGCTTATATTAAAAGCGTTCATGTCCTTTAGAATGTGGAAGTATTGTGAAATGATGTATAACTACATCCCTGGGGATTCTGTTTGTTGCTAGCATAGTGTAACCTGAAGCTTCAGTAAGGAGGCCTTCAGAATAAGCTAAAGGGTAAAGTGAAAAAGAGTGCTTCACAGAACTTCATAGAGAAGGACCTTGTGGTCTGCCTGCCAATGTTGTCCATGCACACTGCATGAGACTTTGAAAGCAGCAGGTTCTGTTATATACAGTCTATTTGCCAGTTAGAAGCCAAACTGAACCCAAAGGCTGCAAACTGAGCTGTCTCTGAACTGACTGGGGGAAGGCTTCACATCTGTGAGGGTGCTTCTGCTGTGACATATAATGGGAAGTTCACAGGCTGCACAATGGGATGAGTGGGAGAGTAGGGTGCTCCTGCTGCTGCCTGGAAAATCCACATGTGCAGCTTTAAGCTGCTAAATCAGCATTGCAACCTACTGATGCTTCCATTCGTTATAGAGCTGGCATCATACAGATGGATAGTTCCATCATTCATAAATCCGTAAAACCATATGAATAAATTCAAAGATTTTTATCTTTTAAAGGTGACCCACGACCCTCTTTTTTGTTTACAGCTGAATTCCTCAGCCACTCTGACAACATTACTGATTTGCACTCAGCCAATTTGGATTTTGTGAGACAAATGAAAAGTCTAGGATGTGCTGTGACTTCCTTCTGCAGTACAAATCAAAATAAATCAAGGTTATTCTCTCCCGTTCTCACTGCTGGTATCAAAACTGTCTCCAAATCAGCATGGAAGTGTGCTAAGAGGTAAAGAAGGATGTGGATTTTGGTGGCATCTTCATTTAATCTTTTTATAGCTCTATTAGTAAAAATGCCCATTCCTTGGTGGTTATTGTGTGTTTGAAGGGCCAGTACAAATTACATTTTCAGAGGTGATAAAGTAGGAGATTGTTTATAGTATTTTGGGACTGTCTTAATTCACGAAGCGTATTCTTTGTATGTTTCTACAGATCAGTTTGAATGATCTTCTGTATTTAAAAATTCACCTGACAATTTCGCAACCTGATAGCAATCTCTCAATATGGTATTTATCCTCATGTGATGAATCTGGGACAGATGCTGTGGTTCAAAATAGAATAGTCAGGCTTTTGGGTCCATTTGCTGTAGCATTTCCATGGTAGTCTGAACTTTGGGCCACTGGTGACAGTTCTGTCCCCTCTCCAGTGCTCACTTTGATACCCATATGCATTTCTCAAACCTGCCATTCACTTCCATTGTTATCTCTGTTTGTTACTGGAGGAAATCACTGTATTTCCACCATTCACAGAAAGGCTATAAAAAAGTGGAACAAAAAGGCTTGAAAAAGAAGTAACAACCACAGAAACCCTGACTACTGGAAACAGAAGATTTAGAACTTAGCATTGGTTGAGTTGCAGCAGAAGTAATGAAGTGTGAAATGTGCTATTCCCAACCAGTACGCCATGCTGCTTTAGTTTACAGAATATATAATTATATAACATTAACATTCTGGTATGTCAGTCTTTGACAAAAATTGAAATGAAAACAGACAAATGCCTGAATCTATTTATAAGACTATTATTGTAATAGTGGTGGATAAGAATACAAACTTAAATAATTTTTATTATTTTGTGATTATGCCCTTAAGATTCTTTGATTCTGTGTCTTGGTAAATACTTGCATGCTGTTGCAAACCAACTTAGTTTAGGAAACCTTTACTAAACACTTGTGGAAGTCTTTCCAGCATACTTTTAACTTGGCCTGAATCCTATAAGTGTAAGACCAGGGATCTGCTTGGAGATCTGCTTTTGAACTTCAGGAATAAGCTGCATGTGAAATATGGGAGACTGGTTTTCTTAGTCAGACCTTGGTCCATTTAGACCAACATTCAGCCTTTGACAGTGGCTCAAATGAGCTGGTTAACCAGACGTACAATGCTACAGCCATTACAATGAAAAGCGCCTCATCCCATCACTTCAGGCGTCTGTGTTAACCACAGAATTGTTAGAATAGGAGATGCCCTTTTATTTCAGTTGCAAAGAGATAAATGTTTACTATTAGTGGTTCCCACTATCTGATTACAGAGGAAGAGGAGATAATCCTTTCCTAATCTTCTGCAGGCAAATTTCTCCTCTGAGGCACTGTTAGGTCCCAAATTGACCTACTGTGCTTGTGATGCTGTTCAGGTATCTTTGATTTAAACTATTTTTTGAGACAATCCATCAAGTCTGGATTGCTCAGGAGACTCCTGGTGGTCTCTGTTGTAATTTGCTTCCATGTAGCTGAGGCCAGAAGAAAACAGATTATTAAAATCAGATTGGATGCCTTAGGAAATGAATATGCTTTTCTGACATGCCCACCAATGTCCAAGTCTCCCATGACAAAGATGCCACCGGAGCATCTGCTCCCCTTGAAGGGCCAGCTCACTTTCCCAGGCTAGTCAACTTCTCCGTTTCCTTCGAGATGATGCTGCTTCTTAGGATCAATTTAGGGGGCTAGGAGTTGCATTTTTGGGGGGTTCTTTGCTGCTCATACCTTACAGCATTTTTAGCTGAAAAATAAGTAAGTCCCCAGGGTTTGTTTTGCTGTGGTGTTTTGGTTTTTCCCCCCAGAAGATGTGTATTAAAAATCAGATTAGCTTTCATCTTTCTGCTGCTTCATAGTGATTTGTACTAATCCCATAGACAACCTAGGGGATACAGAGTGCATATGAACAGCCTGCTTGGGTCAAAAGATGACCTTTCTTAGTTCCTGTCCCCAGAGGAAGCAGAATTGTTTAGTCTCTGGGATGCTAACAGGGCGGTGCTGAGAGACAAACTAATTTTGGTAGCTTCATGCAGAAAAAAACCCCTCTGAAACCTAATGACCTTCTGTAAGGGAAAAAGGCTTTAGGCATGAAAATACAAGCAGAAATCAACAAGACTGTCATCTGGGGATCGGAGAGAATGCAGAAAAAGAAACAACTGGAATACACTGTATGTTTGAGTTAACTAAAAGGTATTATTTTGACATAGCAGCACAGTTGACAGAGCAGGTAAGGTATGATTTTCAACATAGTGCATTGCCGTTTTTAAAACACAGCTCCCGATCCTTCACAGGGATTTTTTTTTAAGGAATACCTAATATTTGGACATGTTGCACATCATCAAAAGCATTGAATCAACACAGCACTAAATTCTGAGAATTGCCAAAAGCAGGAGGAAACTGAGGAGCGTAGTAGGAGGTTGTACTGAATTTGGGGAGGAGGCAGGAACAAAAAGGAACTCATGTTATTAAGATTATGCCGAGGAGGATCGTCAGACTTGTATGGTTTTGCAGGTATAGTACTTGAAAAGCTGCATCTGGTTTAAAAAAAAAAAAAAACAACAAAATTAGGCAAGTGTTTAAAATATGTTTATGAATGGTTTTCTTACGTGTAAAGATTATGCTGGTGTTCATACAAGAGTGGATGGCAGCATGGCATGAGGATGTTTGGGATCAAAATCGTTCTTTCTCATCTTGGATCCCAGTGCTTCTTAGGAAGAAAAGTCTAAGTTGAATACTGGTGAAAACTAGATCCACCAGCTTTCATAGACTGTATAGTCCATCCCTTTGCACTGAGTCAAAATCAGTGTGTAGAATTTATAGTCTTATTTGGAAAATGGTTAGAGTTATTTTTAGTTGGCAGTATTAATGATTTGACAGCATGTCACAAATGCCAATTATACAATGACCTATTGCAATACTAATTGGACATATCATGTAGCAACCATACAGTTGCTAAAGGACATGATAATGGATAGTAACTTACCCAAATTAATTTGTAGATTACCAGCCCCTGGTCCATTCACTTTGGTGGTGACCAAGAGAAAAAAGCTTATTCTTGCTGAGATGATAAGACTGCAGATCTTCAAGAATACAAGCCTGTATACTGAGTGTCTGATTCCTCTTTGAGGAGATGACATTGTTCCTGTACCACTGCAGGGGCTCCAATATTGGAAACTATCTTAATGCAGAGATTGGGACATTGTGCCAAAGCAGCTACTTGGAGACTGAGTTGCTGTGGGACTTTTCTAGCTGGTATTACATGTTGGGCAGGTGATGCTAGGTATCACTGAAACTCCCACTGTGCAAAAGGCCAACAGATCCTTTGGACTAACACAACAATAATACCACCTTTTTATGATATATGTGCCAGAGGAATTCAACATATCCCTGGGCTAACTCAAGTCTTTCTATGTTCCATTTAAGGCATATTGACAAAATGGGCCACATTATCACTCAAGTAATTAATATAAAAGGACATGGGCAAAACAAAATAAATAAAGGAAAAACTCTAAACCAAACCCATTTTCTGGTCCTGTGCTCCTTCTGCTGGTTATGCAAAAGCAGTAAACAAGCCGTATTCCCAGAGCTGTGCTGACAGCAGTGATGATGGTGGTGCACAAATTAGGAGGTAAACAAAAAGCCGTGTTAATTTCAAGCTCCATTAGAAACACAGGCGGTAAAAAAAAAATCAATGTCTCCCAAACAGAAAAGGTCAGAATTGGTAGGCAAAGAAAGAGGTTCTTCCGGTAGGTGGAAGACTCTTTAATTCTTATTATGTCTTTTAAATTGGGTGTAAGCAAGAAGCAGCTACTGGTCAGTGTCACATTAATGACTAATACACTGAAAATAAACTAGGAAAAAATGGATTTAAAGAAGAGTACACTGAGTTTAGGCTCAGGTTGAAATTCTAGTGTTTAAAGGCTGGTTTCTATTTTAAATTGTGCCTGTAGGTTCTGTGGATATTCAGTTACATTTATAATCTTGGCATGACACATTTGAGGGATCATTCTTTTGAGAAGTGTAATCATCAGATTTCACTGTTTTCTCTTGGCATAGTCTATTCTTGAATCCAAATCCTTGGGGCCTGTTAGTTTAAATTTTAGGCTTTGTTGTGCATCCAGATTAAGTCTGGAAATACATGCGTGTCATTTTGTCATCAAGCCGTCTAGCAGAGGATGACAAGAAGAACAAATACTGCTTTGTATGTTTTCAGTTTATGGTAGCGTGTCACCTTCAACTCCACTAACATTAAATGTTTATCACTTCATGTGATCTTTGCTTTGCATATTAAACTACATTTCACATGGCCAAGTTAAATTATGTATGGTGATGGAGTTCTGTGGCACAGTGTCAGGAACCAGTTCTTCAGACGTGAATGCAGATGCAAAGAACTTCCTCTGTGAACACCACAGAGTTTGACCTTACAGAGCAAAGTTACTCTGTGTTTGAGGAACTGGTGGTCTTAGCATGGCCACAAATGTTCTGGAAAGTATTATTCTTATCCTTATTAATTATAAATCTGCTACAGTTGGAAGTATTTAGTGTAACTTCTTTTGATCAAGAGCAATTTTGGGAACAAGGCTGTTGATGCTCATTCGTTCTCCAGCACCAGCTAGTCACAGCATTTTATTAACACTTAACTAGTGTCCATCCCTGGGTAGTACGCAGTATTCCCCTCTACAGAATAGGACCAAGACAAAAGGAGTTTGAAGGCAGTATTTTATGTATAAAAAGCTATTTGTGTGATACTTAGATTGGTTTTAAACCATCTTCCACAAAAATATGGTCAGTATTTCCTGTAGTGGAATCAGGATCTCTGTGGCAGAGAGCACAGATAAGAGATACACAGAAATCCCAGCTAAACCTATTTTCTTGCCAAGAGCTGCATCTCATCATCATCTCTTCATCTCATCTCATCCCTAAGACGTAGCTTGTACTTCTAATTGTTATTCCCTTCAGTGGACATTAGCATACTTGTTAAATTGGCTGTTTGTGTCCCAGAACTCATCTGCGTGTCCGGTGACTCACTGAGACCTGCATTCTGCTTGCCCTTGGGGAACATTGGAAAAGTTAGCTCTACACTTTCAGCTTCCAGTCCTAAAACTGCTGCGCATCAAATTCAGTCCTACCTTCTTGCTTCATTAAACACTTAAAACTGCAGTTGTTGTGAGAAAAAAGTGGGTTTTAAAGGGGAAGAAGTCTAAAAGGATGTGTTCTCTCCTGGGGATTTCAACATCTTGTTTGTATTCTTTTGGCTTTACAAATTACCAGGTGCCTTTTTGCCTCCCTGGCTGTGCTCTCCTGCCAACCTTACTACCTGCCTCCTGTTTCTTAATGCAGTCACCACCAAAATAGACTTACTCTGCCTGACAGTGTTGTAATTGAAGCATGAAGGTAGCATAAAGTCAGTTTGCCCATCTGTACTTGCACTGGGAGTATATTGCTAACAGCAGTCAAATTTTTTTGGCCAGGAAAGTGAGCAGTAGTGATCTGAGGCTGTGTAGAAAGCTGGTATGTCAAGTGCCAGTTTTCAGAAGTTCCTCTGATCTGTTTACTCTCAAGTTTCACCTCTCTAGGTTAGTGATTGCCCATTTTGAGAATGCAACATTTGTATTTATTTCAGCAAATGATAGCTTTCGTCTCTCTAGAGTAGACAATGCTGCGTTCTGTCAAAACTTCAGTTATAAACAGCCTCCTGTCTGTAAGTCTGAGGCCAAATACCACCCCTTGAAATCATGAGAAGCTAACTTCAGTGAGCTTTAGGGGCTGGCTAGCTGGTTCTTGTGTCTGTCTGATGATAAATTATGAACATCATGTTGAAAAAGACTTTGTGAAACTAGCCTTCATGACATCTAAGTAGTAATGACTTCAGTGATGCTTGAGGGCATACAAAGTGCTCACCGTTTACTACTACAGTGAATTCTTTCACAAGGCTTTCCTCTTCTGCAGAACAATTAATTTTACAATTCATTTACTGACATTGGCATGCACTTCGCTTTATAATATTAGTTAAAATTGGTTTATGATGTCAGTCTTATTTTTAGCGCACTGAAAGCAGGGGAGTAATTGAAGTGTGCTGTTGTACAATTTAGGGCTTGTGGTGGACTTGGAGAGATGAGGATGTGCCATTCCTGCTTCAGTCAGCCTAGAGGGAATAGCTCTTCTCTTTAACATTTCATTGTAATCTTTCTAGTGATACCTCAAAATGTCAGCTTGTGCCTCATAGCCTAAGTTAAGCTCCCAAAATAACTTCTGATGTACCTCAGAAGTTTAAAAATTAAATCTTGGTGATACGCACCAATAACATTCAGATCTGAAAGGCTGCTGAAGTTCAGTATATCGTTTATTTTTGTTTAGTTCTTTTTTCAGATCTCAGTTGTCTCCTGTATGTTAAAACCAACAAGTTGGCTTTATAGGCTACCACAGGGTACTTTGCTGGTCATGCTGAAAAGCTTTACTTGGTTGTAGTGTTATATTCTAGTGAAGTTTTAGAAACTTTCCAGGATAAAAAGGAGTTAAGCATTTTGTCTGTAGTTTTCTTGTTTGCTGTGTATGATAGTGCTTTGGTTCTAAAATGTCTGGTTTTCTAATGAAAATATTTTGTAGCTTTTCTACAAAGAAATGAATGCATTAGGAAGTCAGTCAGGCATTGGGTGAAATTTAGCTTGGGGCTCACACAACCTTCCTTAAATCTAGTGATGACTCAGAGAAAGGGACATTAATAAATGTTTCCTATCAGGAGTGATGTCTTATCAGGAGTTTGAAGGAGGAAGAACACTGTGAGACATCTACACATGAATGGCATCCTACTTGACTTGCCTTCAGGGAAAATAATGTGTGTAGATCATAAGGTTGGCTCCGTCTTTGGAGTTTATGGAACATTTGCCTCTGTGTTTGCTTTTCCCTGTGAGACAAAGCAGACGTTGGGAAGCACTGAAACTCAGTGTATTAGGATGCACAAGACACAGAGCTCAGAGAGCGGCAAGACCTTCATCAGCCAAACAGGTTGATCCATGTGCTGACCTGACCTTACTCACATTTTTCCTGTTAGAAGAGTAGATTATTTGCCAGAGTCATTCTGAACTCTCACTATGAACACAATTTTTCTGCTGTGCTCGTGTCTAAAAGCTATCTATTTTTATTGCTGTCCCCATCTGAAATATTTCAGGCTAATGAAACAATATGATTGTTTTTATCTCCAAAGTATTTCATTTCTACTGAAGAATATCATCCAGAAGAATGCAGACCTAAATCTGAGCAGTTATCTCTGCTAAGCTGCTTTTAAAAAATGAATTAGCTTAGTAAAGAGCTGGCAAATACATGCCCAACATTTTGTGAGGATCGCTGATTGTGAAGTTTTGTTAAACTGCGCTTTCTCCAAGCACGTACAAAAATAGCAACTTTGGAAATCATGAAGCTGTGTCTTTTTCACAACTGAAGCTATTATGAGACTGCAGGCAGTGTTCTCATTCCCTCCCTTCCCCTTCAAAAGCTGAACATCATCTCAAAAATGTGAGGAAGGAGTAAGCAAGGTGCTTAATGTGACTGACTGCTCCAGAAATAGGTACTATTTGCTGTGTTAGGCATCAGCCAGCAATTAGGGCTTGCAGCACTGAATCTCATTCCATTTTCATTAATGAGGTAGTTAACAAAGATATGATACAGTCTTCTCCTACAGTTACACATGCTACTCAAATAAGTGAAGAATTCACATATTTCCAGGCCAGTATTACTGTTTTTATGAACCTGCCTCTGTGATGTCTGCAAATGCAGGCAAAGTGAACTTCTGCAATCAGGGAAACTGCCACTGCAAAGTGGCTGGGAGTCCTTTTCGGGCCTGACTCTTGTGTGCCTATGAAATCTTCTCTTTTGTTCCAGACCTTCTTAGGCTCCCTCCCTACAGCTTTATGGACTAGCGAGGTCATTCCCCATTGCTGTAATTCCACCTCCCATCACCAGTGCCTAAGTGGTGGTATCACCAATGCTATTCTTTGGGAAGAGCTCCCTGAGACCTACCACAGCATCAGTTCCTGGTCTCCTTCATGTCCCACCTGATGACCATATCTGACTGGCTGAACGTTTGCCAGCATTTGAGCTACTGCAGTGTGCTGACTGCTTTGCTGTCTTGCTGACCAGTGTCTGTTTCCTTGTGTCTCTGCATCTGGTGCGTTTGCCTTGTCTTTGAATACGTCTGCACTGCCTTCTGCAGTATGTTGTGGAGAAACATAATCCAGCCAGGGAGCTTGGATAAGTCTATTTGTGGGAGGAAAAGCTTTGTGCTCTGCTACCATAGCTCCTTTTCTTGAGCCAGCTCATTTAAACTCAGATCACTGTACTGTACACTGTACTGTACACTGTACTCAGATCACTGTAGTTCATGGACTTTGTTTTGCATTGGGAATTCACTTGACACGAGAAGTAGGGGAATGTTTTCATTACTAATAGGTAAATATGTTTTCATATGAATTAGCCAATCAGTTTATTAGTATATGTTACAGAGCTGCCCTATAATGACAGGACAAATCATAGAATTATAGTATAGAATACCAGGCTAGCAGAGACCTTAATGAGCATCTGGTCCAACCTTTCCTGGCAAAAGCACAGTCTAGACAAGTTGTCCCAACACCCTGTCCAGTCGAGGACAGATGTCCCATGTTGAGGAATTCACCACTTCCCTGGGGAGATTATTCCAATGGCTGATTGTTCTCATTGTGAAAAAGTTTCCTCTTGTTCCCAGTCAGAATCCCCCCAGGAGTAACTTCTGCCCATCACCCCTTGTCTTTTCCCCATGACTCCTTGTAAAAAGGGAGTCTCCATCTTCTCTGTAGCCGCTCTTTAAATAATGGAACATGGGGATAAGGTCTTCCTTGAGCCTTCTTCTCTCTAGACTGAACAAACCCGGTTCTCTCAGCCTTTTGCCATATAGCAGGCTTCCCAGTCCTGGGATCATCTTTGTGGCTCTTCTCTGATCCCTCTCCATTGTGTCCACATAATTTTTTTATAGCAGAGACCAAAACTGAACACAGTATTCCAGGTGTGGCCTGACAAGAGCTGAGTAGAGTGGGATAATGTCATCTTTATCTCTGCTGGGGATACCTTTGTTGATGAAACCCAGCATCCTGTTGGCTTTCTTTACCACAGCTGCACACTGTTCACTCACATTGAGCTTGTTGTCCAGCAGGTCCCTTTCTACAGAGCTGGGTAGATCCCAGCCTATGCTGCACTCTTGGATTCTGCTTTCCCAGAAGCAAGGCCTTACACTTGTCCTTGTTGAAGTTCATGATGTTCTTGTTAGCCCACTCTTCCAGCAGTTTGGTATCATTGGTGGACTTCGTCAGGGAACACTTGATCCTGTCGTCCAGATCACTTGTGAAGACAGTAAACATTGGAATTCTTCACTGATGCACTGCTTGTGCTGAATCGGATTTGTCTTGCCAGGCTTTAGGACAGGTAAGGTGTAGTTGTAAGTCCAGGCTCCCTCCCTCTCTATCCAGATCTTAAAATAATGCAGTTATTAAGAGTATAAGGGAAGAACTGTAATTTCTCCACTGACACTGCTGCGCAAAGACCATTAGGGGACAATCCCTTATTGAAACTTCTGGTTTGGCATTTCCTTGTCTCTTGTTTTGGTAAATGTATTATTTTATGAAATGTTTCTACTTTTTTCTCCTTGATGCTATTCAGATCGGACGTAAGAAATGTCCAACTGCTCTACACATTGATTTTTTTCTTACTAGCTTGCTGAAAAGTGAGGGGGAGGACAGAATGCAAAAACTTGACATTTGAGGATGTTTTCCAGCTCTTTTAGCTATTATTTTGTGTTGCTGTTGTACCTGCCACCCCCTGGTGAGAATGGCTGCATATGCATATTAGAAGGCAGTGGCTGTCCTAAAGAGCTTACCTTCTAGCTAAGACAAATGGTAGGAAGCAGCATCTGAGGGTTGCTCCTTGGAGGGTGAGGCACAGAGGCACCGCAAACCGCATGCTTTAGGTTGCATGGGAAGTCTGTGCTGGGATCCAAACTGAACACCAGCACGAAGCTACTCCAGCCTCAGTTCCTAAGAAAGAATTCTCCTCGTTAGTGGTTTTCAATACATCACCAAGTAAAGCAATTCTCTGAAAATCCATGTGGGCAAACCCTAATGCCGAGCATCATGGCTCCCTTCCTACCTCTGTGCCACTTTTAGGAGCACTAATGAGACCTACCAGCCTTTTTCACCCAACCTATCTGCTGAAGACTGGAGGAAGATGTGATTTATTAGCTAGGGCCAGGATGACTAACATCATAAATCTCCTCTAGACGGCAACAATTAAATTTGCCAGGGCTCTTGGCTTTGCCACGTGGAACCCGTGTGATTCTGACTAGATATGACCACGTTATTCTGCTAAATGAGGATGTTGAAATGACCATCTGGATTTTATTAATAAGTGTATAAATCTGAACTATAAGGGGCGAAAAAGATGAACTGATGCCAGTATATCTGTGACATATACTTAATAATAAAACTTAAACTCTTACCAGCCTGATACAAATTACTTGCTCTACTGTGCCAGTTCTGCCACAGCTACACATTTCATTTTTGCGATATGCTCTGCGACTGCTTGGCTAGTAAGTGCTTAGAAGGGAAAGTAACAGTTAGATAGATGCATCTGGTATTTATAGAGGACTGTTTTAATGGTGCTAAAAAACTGATGTGCTCAGCGTTTCTTGCAGCTGCAGTTGAGTTCGTGTCAGTAATCCTATCAGGAGGGTTGCTGGTTTCCAGAGTAATTAGAACCCTGAAGCAAATAAACACCAAATGAATTCTCTTCTTTTGAAGTTATCTTTTCTCTCCTCTTTTAAATAGCCATTCTCTGGTATAATTACATACCAGTCATTATAACATTAAAAATAATTTTAAGTGAATGAATGCTATTTTTGTTGTTGTTCCTTGCTAATTATTATGAACTAATTGTAATTTAGGATAGTCTTTTAAAAGTCTTATTTCATTAGAGGATGGCTACTGACTTAAACTGCTTCCCGCCTTGATCCCAGGGAAAGGCAGCAGCTCCAAGCTGGCCTCATCTAAGCGGTCTGGTGGCTTGCAGTACTTGTGGGTGCAGTACAAGTTGTTGCTCAAAGCCGTTTTGATGAAATCCTGTCCTCCTGGCATTTAAGCCACAGGTTAAATACAAATTCGCAATACTGTACACTTGCCACCAGGGAAGTGATGGTAGAGATACTGTATGATAATATAGGGAGGTAATAGCCTTCCTATCTGGCTTTCTGTGACTGTGTCTGGGGTAATACATTGAGCCTCGAGCAGCTCATTCCTGAAAAGATACTGGCAGGAGTTCAGAGCACAATAACAACCAATGCAGTCGTCTGGAGAGGGTTTCACTCTGAACTCCGGTATCTCAAACGTTTATCTGGGTTTATTAGTTTTGCAACGCTTGTGGCTTTAGTCAGATGCTTTGGATTTGTGCTCACGTGTGCTGAGTTACGGTACATAGGTGCTGGGTTGTCATTGTGTAAACTTTGTAGTCTGCTCTGCATTTTTTGGCTCTTGTATCCAAACTGGTTTCAAGATTAAAAAATAGAATAATAAGGATCAGTTACAGCTACATAAGCAAGTATGTATTAATTGACATTTACTGGTAATGAGGTATGAAAAGGAAAAACCCACCCCACCTCTCAGATCCTAGCTTGCATTTTTAAGTTTGGCTGTTAGAAGAAAAATCTCTTTGTACTCACAAATAGAGCACATTCAGCCCAGAGTTACTAGCACATAATAAACATGGAAACATCTAGTGACACTTTCTTTAATGGACTCATTCTTTAGACTAGTACCACAGCTTTTATAACTCAGATTCCTCAAATGGCTTTTATAATGTCATTTCTTAAGCAGCCTTAGCTTCTGTTGTCCTGCAACGGTAATTCCTTCCTACCAAAAGGACCAAGGCAGCACAGTGCTCTGCCTGTAACCAGGCATGTTTGCAGAAATACCTGACAGAGGTGATGTGGAGATACTAAAGCTTCAGGTGGTTCTAGTGTATCTAACATGCAGTTCAAATGGAAGTTCATGAGGTACTTCCTAGCATGGCTGTACTCAGAACTTTTCTCCTCACCCCTTCTGCAGTTATTTTTGAGTGAGAAAGATTTATAGTGAGAGAGCAAATTGCCATGTTAAATCTGAGCTCAACTTTCGAGTCAGTCATCACCAAGCAGGGCCATATATACACAAATACATAGGGGAAAGATAAGCCAAATCTGCTAATGCTTTAGGTCAATGCATCTGTGATAGAGCACATAAAATCCTCTAAGGAGAATTATGTTGTGAATTATAACTACTTTATGCTTGAATGAAAGCATTCACCTGTCGGTTTAAGGGACACAACCTCCTACACAGTGACTTCATTATTTAGAGTGATTTACCTTAGTTTTCCTTAATGTTGCCACATTTTGGATTGGAGCTCATGTATACTGAATTATACTGCATAGACACAGGGTCATCTTTTTCTGAACCCTGTATTTTATCCTGCCTTTTTTACCTCTTAGCTTTGAAAGGCATCTCCTGAGGAAAGAACACGGGTTTGTACTTGTGATACATCTCAGAGGCTATTAAGATAATGGTTTCTTGACAGAGAGGTACTTATGTTTTTCTTGCTAAGTCTTTTATTCCAATTGTGATAAATTTGTGCTGTATAACAGTGAAAATAAAACCCCCATAGTTTCTTTTGAAATGAGCTTAGGAGTGTACCATCCAAATGCCTGATGCTGTCGGAGAAACCCTTAACACCTACTGTTGCACACACTTCTGCTGATCCAGGAGTTTTTAAGCAAGGAAAGCAAGATATTCTTCATAGATGTGTATCAGCCCCAAAAGGAAAAGGGAATCCATTTAGAGGAGAAAAATATGTTTCCAGGGAAAAATGAAATTACTGCAGAAGGTCTTAAAATCTTGCAGTGGTCTGACAGGCAGCAAATCCTGGGAAGATATCTGATCACAAATAGCATTGGTATGGCTGGTACAGGCTTCTAACTGATATTTCAGTCAGCTAGATAGAAGTGAATCAGAGGTAGAAGTCTGATCATCCAAAAAACACACACTCACACACACACTATCTTTCATCTGAGAAGAAATGAACACATTAGTTCACTTAGTCACACCAGGCATGAAAAACTGGTTTCCTAGTCCAGAGAAAAGTGAACAATATAGAAAAAGATGCCCTTCGTTAATTTTTGCTCTCAACAACATGTTAAAATTTCAATTTCAATGCAATTAATGGGACAAGAAAATAACAATGAAAAAATCCAGGCTGTGATACTGTGTTCCTTGCAATTATTTCTTAATGCTAAATAAACACACTGGTGAGAAAATTGTAATCTGTAATTATTGCACAGTGCTAGAAAAAGCAGCGTGATGGCCAGTGCCAGGTAGGCCTACAGTGAACAAACCACTTATTTATAGCACTATGCAGGGCTGCGTTCTGCCAGTGTGTTAAAGGAGCAAATTTCAGTGGTGATGTAGATTTGGTAGAAGGCCATCATGCCAACCTGTTCCAGATTGGGTTTTGGGAGATGGAGAAAGGAGAGGGGAGGGATAGCAATGTCTATCACAGAGAAAAAAAGGCAATGAAATGTGACCCTCTTTTAATTAAAGGTCCCACAAAGTAATTTCCCCCTTTTGCTTGTGATAATACACTTTTGGCAGGAAGAGTAATGCGAACAAAACACTCTTCCTTATAAGCAAAATCAAAGAGGGCAGGCAAATTGTGTTCAGTAGCAA
Organism: Pezoporus wallicus; assembly: GCF_028554395.1. Taxonomy (NCBI): domain Eukaryota; kingdom Metazoa; phylum Chordata; class Aves; order Psittaciformes; family Psittacidae; genus Pezoporus; species Pezoporus wallicus. Next base: position 1,842,864 of record NW_026639618.1, read on the forward strand.
TTTGTTGGTGAATTTGTCATTTGTTTTTGAAGAGCACTTGAAGTCAGACAGCAGGAGCAGGGTGTTTTGCTTTTGCCTTTTGAATGGCAGCAGCAGTGGGGTTTGAAAACCTTTTAGAGGAGTCTGGGGATAGTCTCCCTTGGGAAATTATGGAAAATACCTGTCAGTCTTAATGGAAACTCATCATTCCAAAAGGAGACTAATGTGCTCTTTGGAAGTATATTTTATCAGCTCTGAGTCCTCTTTGTGGTAACATAAAGTCAGGTAAATACAATCAAGGCAGTGAAAACTTACAAACATCTCCCCTGCTGGAGGAATTTTAGAAAGAGCTACACAGGTTCCCTCTGGATATATGAGCAGGGTATAAATAAGATCAAAAATTGCCTCTTTTTCCCTAATTTGATAATTTCTGCTATTTTTTTCTCCTTGCCTGCTTATTTATGACCAGATGGAGCCAATGTGCTTTATTTCCATTTCCCAGCCTAACAGCACTTTCCTTTTGAAAGGACCTTTTAAAGGATGTATGGCCAGAAGAGGTGGGGCCCTTTTTCCCCCCCCTCTGGTTAGATATCATTTTGTTCTGTCTCCTTAGAGGTTTTAAAGAAGTGCACCACTCTCTTACATGGGATGGGAGAAAACACACAGCTGATGTAGCTTAATTAGTACATTGTGTCTCTCATGGTGGTGTCTTCTGTGTAATGTGCTCCAGGAAGGATTTTTTAGAGGTGAAATGCAGCATCCTGTTGAGCAGAGATGCTGAATGACCCTGAAGTGGTTCTGCAATTAGTGAGCAATAGCCAAGAGAAATTGTACTGCATCTGACACGCAGTGCAGTGCTTTCCAGCCAGAAAAGACACATACACAGTGCTAGGGAACAGCTGATGGCAAGCCTTTCTGGAGGAACAAGCTGTAACACAGCAAAACTTAATCAGTGCTGTCCTCCCTCTTTCCTGCTCTCTATGTCTTTATTTCTGCCTTCTGCATCTGCTGCTTCTATTGAAGACATTATTTTAGACATTAATGTCTAAAGCAGGGATCCTACAGAGGACCCTTGCAGTGTGATGGGTTTAGATGGAGGCACTAAGCTTTAGGAAATGGCCAGTGGTTAGAGATGCTGTAGTTGTTACTGGAAAATCTCTCAAAACTGGAAGGAAGTGGAAATGTAAAGTGCCATGCTGGTACCGGATTTTACTGTCATTCTGATGAGTGTAGGGTTAGGTTCAATGTGATAGGTAGACTATCTTGGAATAGTTGGCAACCACTGGTAGCTGTGACAGGAGCAGAGGCATTTCTGACCATCTACCAGAAGTACCCCAGGGGAGAAGTACAGGGTATCTCCTCCACTTCAAAGTCATCTTGCAAGTTTTAAAAGTGCTTTTAATAGCAGATTTTCCTTTCTTTTGAATGAGCCTCATTACAACTAATTTGTTAAGCTTTTTGTGAGCTGCCATATGGCACAAATAGGAACTTGGTGAAAATGTATTTATCATCTCACAAAATGTATATAAAGTTGTCAAAACCATAATTAAAAGCATCCTCTTTTAGATATATTCTTACCAATTAGTCACTTGGAGCTTCTAGGCCAAGTCTTATCAGCTGGCTGGCAGGGGATATCTTGAAGATATCACGAGTCCGGATGAGATGTTAAGCAAGTGTATCAGTAGTGCTATTTCAGGTATCACAATCTGATTCTGATTTCTTGAAGATCTCAGAAGAAAATCGTGAAGTAAAATGTTTCATTTTGATCTCTTAGGAAAATTTCTCTTGCCACAGAGGAGAAAATAAGGCTCGATGGAGAAGTGTTTCCTCAGTGCTGGAAGTGCGCAGCCCTGACATAGAAAGCCTGGGTTTTTCCCAGCGAATGTGCTCGACACACCTAGAGTTAGGTGACAAGAAGCCCCTTTCAAGCCACCAATTCAGACAGGCTGCTGGAGGGTCATTCAGATTCAAGGCGATATTCTTCCTCCTCTGAATATAATCAGGTTCTGAGCTTATGAGGGCATTTATTTAAATGCTTCCAATTTGTGGGATGGAGACAGCTTATAAGGTCTAGCTCTGCAGCCTGGCAGAATTTGCTTGGACAAGAATTTGGCTATCAGGGATTGAAGACTTCTGTGGAGTAGCCAGACAGAGCTTCCTTTAGAAGTCCTTGCTCCACAGCTCTCACGTTATGAAAATGTTTGATATTGCTGCTCCTGCACCCTAGACTTGAGTCAGTCGTTCCTCTGGTTAAACACTCTTCCTAAAAATCAATTAACATTGTTCATTCTCCATCTATTAAACAAGGAATCCCATAGATTTCTTTTTCATTCCCATGAATTTATGTTACAAAAATTCATCTACGAGGCTAGGCTCGGAGCAGGTCTAGTCAGAAGCTGCTTTCAAGTGTGCTGCGCCTAGCGCCATAGATGTGTCTATGATGGCAGTGAGATCTCCATCCCAGCTTGCCACCTAGCACAGCAATGGGAATATTTAGTAGATAGTTTTGAGATGTTTCTGTAGCAGTTTAAGGTTGTGTGGGTGGAGGCTGTTGCAGCTTTTCCTCCCCGACTTCTTCCAAGTTCCTAACTCCTCTCTTGGGACTCCTTGGCACGGGCCTCGGGCAGATGATTTCCAAAGGTCCCTTACCCTAACAATTCTGTGATTCTGTGACCCATACGGCAGTGTGGTGAGCTGATTTACTGAGTTGGTCTAGCCAGAAACTGGTCACTTAATGACTCATGACTGCCAAAACAGTAGAAGCTTTGTGCACAGAGACATTTGTCGTTCACCTTAGTATTCTCTGCATCATGCAGCTATGTTCTCACCTTCTCCATGCACACAAATACACATGCTCGTTCATGTTCCATTTGGAATATGGAACTGTAGTGTGTTACTAAGATCAGGCTTTCTGGTCCGTGTTTCCACCTTTCTCCGAGCACCGGTACTGCAGAAAGCAGAAGGGTCTGGACTTTTTGCAAAGTCTGTATTTGAGCTTTCAAGAACTGGTGCAAAAATTCCAGCTGTTTCCAGACCTACCCACTGCACATGCAGGGTACCAGTGCAGGAATGGTGTGTGCTGGATTGGCCTCCTTGAAAATCTGCACCAAAATATTTGCTGTGGGACTGACCTCAATTTGGATCTGGTGGACCCAAACACCAGTGCTGGAGTTGCTTACCCATACAGACAGGGAGTGCTGTCAATTGGGTTTGCTCCCCGAAGGTGCTCTGTATCCCCAGCTGTTCCTGAGGCAGACAGGGGAGATCAGCCGTGGAGAAACAGGTCTAGGCCTCTTCCCAGAGGAAGGCCAGGCAGTTCAGGGGTGCTCTCCATCCATGGAGGGCTCTGTCCAGTGGTGCGGATAAGAACTGAGCAGATGGAAGAGTGAGCGCTGCTTGGGACAGGTCAGAAGACAATGCACACCTAGCCTTCATGTGGGTCTCCTACTGCAGACTTACAAGACAAATAAGCAAAAGCTCTTTCCTTGTATATTCAGCAATTATTTCCTGGTGATAAGAGGACATTTTAGGGAGGAGACTGCTTTCCCATACCCATCCCCCTCGTACCAAAGCTCTACCCCTCCTCCTGTAATAACTATTCACTGTTAAAGAGTGCCTTTTCTCTTTGGTAGTGTTATTTAGCACAGCCTTCAATTAAACAAGCAACCTGAGGAAATTAGGGGGTGGTTGCCTAGTAACCAATTGCCTTGAGATCTGGAAAGATACAGCAGATTTAAGGGTTAATTTTTGCAGGTGAACTCAGAAATGTCCAGGGATGTGGATGGTGGAGATTTTAAGCCAGAAAGATCTAGGACACGGTTTGGAGAAGAAGTAGAGTTCCCACTGGGTTCTCTCTCCAAATAACAACATAAGAAGAGCAGTGTTTGTTTAGTTAAAATCCATGCTGATGGAAATTAAAGGAGAAGACAAACAAGATTGCTCTTTGAGGGTACTTCCTTGTGTGTGATATTTACATAATTTGCCACAGCATTGCAACATTTTCTAGCTGTGCATCTCATTCAGAGTTCAAAGCTTGCCTAAAATAAGCCACTGCACATGGCCGCATGGCCTACAAAAGATAGTGACTGCTTTTGTACACGTGTTCCCTGGGATAGCCTCATTTTCACAAGGTACCCACAGGTGTCAAAAGATCTGTTTTAAATACTTCAAAGTTTATTTCGAGAGAGCCAAGGCCAGCATAGAGCTTCTGGCGGCTTCACACCTCTGAAAATCAAGCCACAATAGTGCTGCTTCAAAACTTCCTATTCTGCCTTATTGAGTGTGTATTTTCCCTTCTTTAATGCATTTAAAGTAGTTTTAGAATTAGATAAATAGGGAAGAGAGATGGTTTGGGTGATAGTGCATGCTACCTCATGAGAATATCCTTGGGATATGCTGCTAAACAATCTTGAACTAAAGAGCATGAATCCAGATGTGGAGCTGAGTGGCTTTTTGGAAGACCTGTGTGCCTACCCCCAGTAGAGGGAATAGGGGTGAAGAAGCCAAGAACAAGGCAAGATGTGAAGGCACCCAAGTGTGCTTCAGCCTGAACTCTATTTTACAGTGTCATGATGAAGAATGAAACTCATGTGCAGATAGGCAGATTGATTCCCTGTGAAGATAATCACGAGCCATACTGTGAAATCTTTTCTTTGCACATTAACTGGTACGTGTAGTCTGCCTGCAATATGTACTAGTTATTTTCTGTCTGGATATTAAAGTCATTTTTTTTCCCTACTGATGAAAAGCAGAGGGTCAAATTAATCCCTTCCACATGCTGTTGTTACTTCTTTGTGCTTATTTGTATTATGACAGCATTTCAGAAGCCCTCCTTGTGGGCCAACACCTTACTTCTGTCCCTGTTTTATGAATGTGGACTGCAAAGACTCCAAAAGATTACATGCTAAATATGTCAGAAAGCAGCAGGTAATTGCAACAAATAAATATGTGAGAAAAATAAGACAGTAGCACTCTTAAAATAAGCCACAATCCCAATAAATCTGTCAAATTTTTTGTGGACATCATGCTAACGGAAAATGTTTCCAGATTTCTCCCAGGAAGAAGACACTAAGGTGTTTCAGACAAATTCTGCCCAGAAATGGGGCCCCCTTGAGAGACAATCTAATTGTCTTCAGAGATTTTTGTGACTGGATGGCAGAAGCTGGTGTCCCTGGCAGAGTTAGGATCAGTAGCTCAGTAAAAAATACAAAATAATGAGTAAAGATAAGCTCTGCTCAGAGCGACCTTGAAAGTCTTCAGATGTTTCTGAGACTGCTGTTGCAAATATGAATCCATTATCATCAAAGCAAGGAAACAGAAACTATTCTTCATGGCAGCACTTTGAATGGAAGGGAAGCAGGGCCAGGAGAGTCTGTGAAGTCACAGCTCATGGACTCTGGCTCTCAAGATAGTAGTCACAAGCTTGGACAAATTTTCCTTTGGAATTGAGAAATCTTACAAGGGAAAGAGGGAAATGCTGCCAGGACTCCAGTATGGTTTTAATCTGCACAAGATTGCCCAGGTCCTTGGTGGAACACTGTTTGTACTCTCACATTTTAAACTGATGACTGGATTGTTGGGCATCAGGTTTGACAAGCACCAGAAGATCGTATGCTCTCCAAGCACAGGCTGTGCTCAGCACTGTTTATGTAGGACCTACAGGCAATAAGTTTTTTAAATTAAATCACTTTGACCTAGAATGAGGTTTAATTAAATACTGCGCTAAACAGACTTAAACAAAAAGGCATTTAGTAAACCACTATGCAAATTTCAGTGCAATTAAAATTTGAGATCTGACGACTTTACACTATCTCTATAATTGCTGCTAAATGTGAACAGATCAAATAAGTACACTTCTTATTGTGTTTCTTTTTGTTTTTTTCTTGTGAAAGCTAAGTTTGCTAATGATTCCTTTGAATTATTTCTCTATCTGATCTATGGATTCATCATTAGAGTGGGTGTCTTTGGGGTGGGTAGTTACTGGTTGCTTTGGATGTACCAAAGAAGTCTTGCATAATACAGAGGTGACAGGGCACTCATTAAAGAAAATAGATGAAGAATTAACTGAAGACAATAATGAAGAAAGAGTTCCTAAACAGAAATGTTGACTACTGGCTTTCCTACTTAGGCTGGAAAGAGAGTTTCAAAGGGAAAAGTACATGGAACCAATATAATAGAAAAATATCCTCCATTTCTTGGACTTGGAATTTCCAGAACTGGAACTGGACCAGCTCCAGCAGAGCAGGACTGGATCCAGTTCACCAAGAGAGCTGACTAACTTCATCTTTGAGACTAGGGTCACTGAGCAATATTCATCATTTTCTAGCCAAGAACGACTGACCCTTGCTCTGAGTGAAACTGAGGGAAACAATCAATACACATACAATGAGAGCCTTTAATAAATGCCCGCAGTTAGGTGATATGGCCCCAGATGTTGAAAGAAATGGTTCTGCTGTTTAAACTTGTAGACTCCCTCTGCACCCAAACCTCACAGAGCCCAAAATGGACGTGATGTGTGGGACCAGCCTGCGTCTGCCTCCTCAAAACCCGAAGCTTAACAGAGCCAACATATTTCTGTATTGGTAGCATCTGCTACTACTGCTTCTGCTCTGCAGCAGCTGATGTGACCCAGCTGTGGATCAGCATTTATGAAGGAGCTGAGGATTATGTGCTCAATATCTTTTCAATGCATCCTGCTGCGAACTTCCTGGATTTCCAGGGAAGGCTCTGCAAATCTGAATGCCCCAGAAGCTGCCAGCTCTCCCTCTTGCTGTCCTCAATGTTGTGCTGCCTCTCCTGCTGCCTTGCCTATGCCCCCCCTCACCTTGGGTATTCATCCATCCCCAGCCACCTCAAGAAGTGATTGTGATTTTTGCTTTCAAAGTAGCAGTCTGTGTCACAGGCAGTTGAACAGGCAGGATTTAAGATGACCTGCAGAAATCTGGAGACAACAGAGGGTAACCATAGATAAAAATTGCAATTAAACTTCTATCTTCTGTAAAAGAAAGACCACATGAAAACAATGGGCTCTCCCATTTACCCTCCAGATTGCAAAAGAAGAGAAATCAGTTGCTATTGTATTAAGTCCTTAAAAAAGATCTGACTTTCTCAGCATTTTTATAAATGAGTCTGACTTTGAGCTTGTGGTGGGTGGGTGGTTGCAGAGGTGAAAGGATGAGCGTTATTTGCATAATAAAATCACAAAGGGAGTGAGTTTGCAAAATTAATTTGTTTAAAATTCACCCATCTCACACCCTGGGCATATGTGCAGAAGATTAATAATAAAAATAGTCACTTATAGCATATCAATTAATGGCAATGTCCAGAACAAAGAGCTTCCTTCCCTAGGCTCAGGAAGGCCTTTGGAGAAGGGATACACAGCATGAACTGAGCATAGTTAAAGCAGGGAGGGCTGGGAACAGGCAGCCCCATGCTCCCCTGCTGCAGCACCCCATGAGGCTCCAAGCTGGAGCTGCTGTGGGGCTCAGGACTTAGCGGCAGCGGTACCTCTGTTGAAGGAAGGACATTGCAAGTGTCCTAAAGGATCCACTCTTGTGTTCCAGGGACATAAGTTTGTCACTTTCTTCCCCAGTCACATCTCTGCAGCTGGTTGATGCAGAATGGATGACAGGAGGGTGTTTGGTAGTTCCAGGATCTTGTCAAAAATAACTTTTGTTTCCTATTACAAGCATCAGTGGCTGTAATGTTTGCAACAATGCCACTACATTTCTGACAAAAGCTTGCTGGAGAATACTGTGTTTTATTATAGTTTTTGTGTTCTATGGTTAGTGATGTGTTACAATTAAAAAGCCCAGACTGAGACACACAAAAGTCTTTCTGAATGCACTGTATTTTCTAGTAGATAATATCTGAGACTCCTATACAATATGGAATATCTGGCCAAGGGACAGCAAGGATATTTGAGCTTGGATCTGTTGAAGAGTAAGTTTGGGCTCTTTTCTCCTAATGATGTGATCTACATCTTGCCTAATTTAAATGTCTACCTCCAGATGAGATGAGCTGAGATGAGCTGTTACTCTCCACTGTGGAAGAAAGGAGGGTAGCCATCAACCACTTGGTTGTTCTGCTCTGTAGACGTCTGCTGTTGGCTAGATGAAACCTATCCCGAGGGGATTGAATGATGGACTGAAAACATGTAGTAAATAGCTGTTCTCCTGGTATTGAAATTATATCAGTAAGGGGATGTCCTAGGAAACTTCAAAACAGAGATTAAAGCATCTGAATATCAAAGTGTATGGGAAGAACAAAGACTACTGTTAGATTTTAAATGGTTTATGGTTTTAATATACTATTTGCAAATATTAGTGGGTTTATTATGGTTGATGTTTTTTAATCAAGTCCATCCCAAAAAGCTCATCTAAAAATTCCACAAGCAGCTTGGAATAGACAGGGTTTTATGTTAATTACCATTTTGCTTACTTTACTGCTATGTGAACCATTGATAGAACCTCTCAGCTCACTAATAATGTTGGTTGTGTCCCTACTATAGGATCCAGTAGTGCTTTCCAGCACCTAGGTATGGCTACTTCTCAGCTCCACTGTGGTGGAACACACACAGGTTTCCTGCTCTCAGTAAACTAACACCTCAGCTTTACACATAGAGAAAGCCCAAATAGCAGAGAATCACAGTGTCCTCCAGTTGGCCATCAGAGGGGAATAATCATAGTATCATAGAACCATTTAGGTTGGAAAAGGCTCTTAAGATCAAGTCCAGCCGTTAACCCAGCACTGCTGAATCCACACCTAAACCCTGTGTTTTTCAAATACCTCCAGGGATGATGACTCCACCACTTCCCTGGGCAGCCTGTTCCAATGCTTGGTAACCCTTTCAGGGAAGAAATTTTTCCTAATATTCAATCTAATCCTCCCCTGGTGCAACTTGAGGCATTTCCTCTTGTCCTATTGTTTGTTAGTTGGGAGACCAACCCCCACCTCACTCCATCCTCCTTTCAGGCAGTTGCAGAGAGCAATAAGGTCCCCCTGAGCCTTCTCTTCTCCAGACTAAGCCCCCCAGATCCCCCAGCCATTCCCCATCACACTTGTGCTCCAGACCCTTCACCATCTTCATTGCCCTTCTCTGGCCCCACTCCAGCACCTCAATATCTTTCTTGTAGTGAGGGGCCCAGAACCAAACACAGGGTAATTGTGGGTCAGGTGCATTTTATAGCACGTTATTGCACTATATTATAAATTGAGGCATGATGATAAGAGTTCACCTCAGGCATATATCAACACAGATGGTATTATGACTTTAGTGCTTGGCTTTGCTCCAAAAGTCCATTGTTCAGAGATTTATAGAAAAAATCAGCACAAAATTTATCATATAAGACAATGATAGATTTTCTTCTTGCTTTACTTTCTTCACCTTCCCATTTCTTGTCCTTCTTCTGAGCTTCTCTGTATTGTGTCTCTTTTCTATTTCCCCCATTGTGTGCAAGTGCCACATACCAGTCAGCTGTACTTTCCCTTCTCCACTAGGTTAGCTACACACACAGGTAGTTTGCAGCTCCAAGTTGCAAATCAGTTGTAAATGGCAGCTGAAGAGAGTCTGCACCCTGAAAAGAATCAGGTGAATGAGGGCTGGGGAACTCCATGCCCTGGGTGTGGAGTTGCTACATGCAGGGACCTACTCAGAAGCAGTAGCCAGAGTAACTGCAGTTACCGTCTGCCCAGCCTTCATCGAATGGTAAAGATCAATAGGTGCTATGGCTAATGCTAAAAAAAGACCTGAAGTTGGGTAATTGTAGCTCCCTCCGTTCAGACCAGCAGTCTCCTGCTGAGGAACAAAGGAGCCAGGAAAAAGGGAGAATATTTAAGTTGAAAGATCTTTTCTAGGCAAATTTCACAGGTCAGAGGGGCATCTCCACGTGAGAAAGTCAGAGATGGGGTGAGTTGGCCAGGGTATGAGGTGGAGCTGTCAGAGGCATATGAAGATGGTGGCTCCCCACAGCACCATTTTGAGTGCAGCAGGGAATCACCGGGAAGCAGGAATGGAAGAGGAGCAGGTGGCAGGCAGATAATGTGTGATGTGGTCAGAGATTGGAGGATGAATTTCCAAGTGTCGACAGCATATGGATTAATAGATCGGCAGGATCTTGTAATCTAGATGCAAATCTGTAGATCTGCATTGATACAGCTGAGACTAAATACTGTCACTGAGAGAGCTACACAGCTGAACAGGACTTTAAGAAGTGGTGCAGCAGTGGAAGGGGCTGACAGAGCAGCACATGCAAGTAAAATGAGGCTGGAAGAGATCATTCAGCTTAGTTATGCTGCTTTTGCTACATTCCCTCTACATCCTGGAAGGAATCCTGAGGAATGAGGCCAGAACAAGAACAATGACCCTAATTTGCCATAAATCCTCTCTTCTTGGCCCAGCTTTCTCTTGCCCATGCCAGTAGCATAACAGGAGGTCGTCTCCTGAGAGCTTTCCCTTTACCAGCTTTTCAGAAGGTGAAGAACAACTATGTTCGCTGTGGAGGACTATGAAATGTGGCTGATACCACTTATGGAGGAAAATCATTGAGGTAGTTTTGTGCTGGAAATACAGAGCATGATAAATACACAGTCTAGATGTGGAGAATGACTTCTTATTTATTCTTGATCTGGAAAAAGCATGAATGATAGCAAATACTGTCTGCTTCCAAAGAGATTTATCGCTTAATATGGGCTTCTCAAGAAGGTATGAGAGGAGAATATAAAATGAAACACGGGTGTTTATAATTGAAGAACATTCTCCCTAAGGGAATCAGATCACTTTTTTTTTCTTTAATGAAAATTCAGTCAACTAGATAGCTAGTTAGCCCAAGGAAATGTTTTCAGTTATCAGTTAAAGGGAGTATGTGTGTTCTGTTGCTTGAAGATGCCATATCTTAAAATGAATCAGGATGCTGGATAATTATCACTTTACTCTTTATTAAATTGCTGCTTTTCCTCCAGCAGTGGCTGTAGCAGCTGTTCGGCCACATTCATTAACTTGTAGAGTACAAGTTTTTCTTTTAACCACAAATATTAGGGCTAAGGTTGCTTTTTTAAAGTTAGGTTTTCAGCTGATAGCTGAGTACTGAAATCAGCAGGAATTTCATCTATTTGCATGATTTCACATAGAGGCAAATTTCTAAATATGGGTTAAGTTTGGGGTCCCCTTAATAATAAAATTGCTCTCAGAGCTTTTATAAAAGATCTGAATTTTTGAGAGCTTACATTAAAACTACAAGGTGGCTTGCTCGCTGATTAAACAGAGTGAATTAGAAAAATCATTTTTAAATGAAAAATGGTTTCCCCTGAATATTAATAGGGCAGGGGTAAAAAATATGATTCATTTATTGCACATTCACTCAGAATTTAAGCCAAAGCAGAGTTTTGCTGTAGATGAAAAGATGTTTAAATGCACTGGTGAAGGTGAGGTTTCATTGATTTTCACAATTGCAGGCTGCTTCAAGACTTGGTGGTCCTGGAGCACACAGGAATAATGCTGCAGAAGAGTGGGAAACTACATACATGCATGAAAAGCAAAGCATGTAACTGTAATATTTGGTAGTATCTCCATGTGATAATGGCTAAGACAAATCTGTAAGCGTAGCTTTTACAGGGGCTGGGGCTAGGCTGTAGCTTTGGTCACTGTTCACATGCTGACTCTTGGCCATCTTTTCTGACAGACCATCAGATCTCATGCTAAGCCTCCTATGGGTCTCACATGGTCCCTAAGTTCTGTTTCTGAAGTCTTTCTGAGGAAACTGCTAAGCACTTTCAAATCTGTAGGTTGAGGACAAGATGCTGAACTGGACATCTACACACCCAAAGTGATGAAGTTGAAGGGTGATAGGTAAAGAATAAGGATTTGAGGAGACTGTCCAAGTGTAAGCACACAATATGGTACATTATGACTTGAGTTAGCATTAAATGGATTTCTGCTTTATTCCTGAAGTTTTACACTGTTTTACTTAGCAAGTTAGATGCTTTCAAGTACAGCTACAAATCCTAAATAGATTGCCATTGCTGGAAGAAGCAATCAGAGAAGAAAATAGGTGAGGTGGGAAGAGACCTCTTGAAGATTGACAAGTCCAAGCATCCTGCGCAAAGCAGAGTCCTCTAGTGCAGGGTGTTCAGGGCCATGCCCAGTCAGGTTTTGAATACCTCCAAGCATACTGACTCCATAGCCACTTCAGGCAACCTGTTCCAGTGTTTGACCACCATCACAGTCAAAAGCCTCTTCTCATGTTTAAATGGAATTCCTGTGTGTCAAATTCATGCCCATTGCCTTCTGACCTGTCACAGGGCACAGAGTAAAGGAGCATAGCTCCATCTTCTCTACTTCCACTATCACAAGATCCTTCTCAGCCTTCTCTTCTCCAGAGCTGAACAACCCCAGCTCTCAGCCTGTCCGCGTATGACAGAAGCTCCAGTCCCTTAATTATCCTCTTGGCCCTTTTCTGAACTCTCTCCAGTAAATCCATCTCTCTTTTGGTCTAGGGAGCCCAGCAGTGGATGCTGCACCCCTGATGTGTCTCACTGGTGTTGAGCAGAGAAGCGTTACCTCTCTTGACCTGCTGGCCATGTGCTGCCTAATGCAGCCCAGGAGGCTGCTGGCCTTCATTGCTGCAAGGTCACAATTGCTGGCTCTTTTTCACATGGGTGTCCATCAGCACCTCAGGGCCTTTTCTGCAAAGCTGCTTTGCAGATGTTTGGCCAAGGCATGTGTTGGTGCCTGGGGTTATTCCTGCCCAGAGGCAGGAGTTTGTGCTTCCCTCTGCTGAAGGTCATGAAAGCAACAACATTGAAAAAAACAGGTTGTGAGACTCACTGGAGCTCAAGTTTGTGTCCCAAGGAGAAGAGGACAGAGCATATTGAATGTTAAGTAAAATTAAAGCATCTGCATCTTTCCCGTGGTATGGTTAAACCTTGTTCTCTAGACTGTCAGACCAGGAGCTAGTTTGCTGAACTGCTAATGTTTGGCTCTCACAATGAGATGTGTGTTTATGATTAAGAAGCTCAAGCCTGGAAGTGCTGGAAATATGTGGGTGTCGTTCCATGGGGTGGAATGTGGGACTGATCCATCCTTGTTCATGTTGAGTCATTTCTAGATGCAAATATAAAGTGTTTGGGTACCTAATTTTGGCATCCTTTTTCTGCAATCTTTTTCTGTCCAAAATCTTGAAGAACCCCTCAAAGATACACGTTCATAGCCAGATAAGCCCAAATGTAATGGAGCTTTTCCAAAACCTGCAATCTCAATGATCCAGCTTTCCTGGCATTCACAGCCAGTGCTCGAAGGCAGTCTGACATGTTCAGTCCAAGCAAAGGTGGTGTACATACAGTGAAAGACCTCTCATTGTTCTTAACCGTAGCTGTGAAATAGTATTGAGCAAGTGCAGGCAAGTTTTACTTCGTGTATTTTCAGCTTAACTGAAGTTTGAAAACAGATGAATGGAATTGCCATGTAGAGGACAAACCTTAACAACAATGAGAAAAGGAGTCAAAAGGGTTATGAATAAGCATCTGCTCAAGATTTAAGATCATTATTGTTAGAGCTATTAAGATACAAAGACATTTTATGCTAGTGAAGATTTAAATATTGATGTTAGATAATAGTAGGGCTAAACTTCCTTTTCCCAGAGAATATCTGCTCTCCAAGAAAACTGCTTGGCAGGGTGTTGTTAACCACAGGGCTAAGAGAGGTCCCTTCTGCAGACTGTGCAAATGCACTCAGTAGTTTGTCATCTGAAAGCGTACGGAAGGAATGCCTGTAACTTAAGGAAGCTCTCATGATGAAATGGCTTGGAATCATTCACAGTCCCAGTATGCCTTCTCCTTAGTTCAAAGTTAGCCGAGGATGGTGGAGGAACGCGATGAACCAGTGTTTACTTTTGCCTGTCCCAAGTAATTTCAGTAAAATCAGATTTCATTCTTAAGTCACCTTATGTTTACAAACCCCCAGAATTACACATCAGGTCCATCACAGTGTTGACAAGCCAGTTGTGTTTCGTGTTAGGTCTCCTTTAAACAAAATCCATGATAACTCTTTATACATCAACACTACCGTAAATATAAAAACACATGTGCCATTGCCTGTCCTAGGACCAGTGTTTCTGTCTGTTGTTCAAAAGTGTAACACTAAGCCCAAAGAATCCAGATTTCTTGGCATGATAATGTATATTCCAAAAAATGCTGGCTGGAGTTGGGACTTGTTTTCAACTGTTTGGAAGGGGCTCAGGGAAGGAGACAGGGAGCATACGGGGATGGCTATCTTTCCCAGACAGTTGACTGACGCTGTGAAAAACCAAGTTCACGCACAGGAGGCACAACTTCACAGCTCTGTTGTTCACAGGTTGCTGTCAGCACATCTTTCAGAGGGAATCAGCACAGAAATAGGCAGGTTTGGTCCGCACCGCCGATCCCACCCTAAGACCATCTGGTGAAAACAAGAAACCCTGGGAGCAATTTGTGCAAGTGAGTTCAGCGCATGGGTTGTGATCTCACCTGCAGTGCCTGTAAAATGCTGCCCAGTGTCATTTTGTCAAAGGATAATGAGGAAATGGAAAATATACATATATTCTTATGCAAAGATGCAACCACATATTTAGATCAGGCTTTTCTTATCCCACACGTTTTTGATTGAATTATACAGTTATACAATCCCTAGGCAGGAACAACTTTGTGTTTTCTTTAAGTTTTAAAAATGCATGGGGTTTTAGCATGCAGTTTAACTTCATTTCCGCTCACTGCAAAGCAGGGGCTACTTTAGACTTATCTTGGGTTGAAATCAGAATGATTCAGACATTGCTGGAACTTATTTGGCCATCCCTGGCACAGGCTATGGAGAATTGCATGAGTCTGAACTTCTGTACTGAATGCATTTTGGTCTTTTACCTTCTCCGAAATGGCAGTTTGTAGAACAAGTGATTGAATGCATTTTTTTGCACATACAGTAATGAAAAGCTGCTGATGCATTGCAGAGAACTGCGAGCCTTTGCATCATCATAAAACAGGTCTAAGCAAAGAGTTTTTAATAATCAGGTTTTTCATGTTTTCTAAAATTACATCTTCTCCTTAATTCAGTTTGCTTACCAGAACTAGGATATATATAGTGAAACCCTTTTGGTTGTTCTCTGGGATGGGAAGTTTATCTTTGGATGGTAGTTCTGTGTTATGTTTCTGCTTTCAGATTCACTGCTGGCAATTTAATCCAGACTTAGCTGTAAATGAACATATGACTCATTCTCTAGGTGATAATATGAAAAGGAAGTCTTTACATGTGTTGCTTCGTATTGTTTTACTTCCTTTTTAATATTTCAAGTTTTGATTTCTATGTTAAAATACTCTGAAAGAGAAACAGAGTACTTCTCCAGAGCTGACCACTCATCAGTATTGACCGCAAAAGTCACTTCTGTTCACAGAAATGTCTGCTGATCTTTGAAGTGTATTGACATTTTCAGTAAATTTTGCATTGCATAATTGTGGGAATGGCTTTTTCTATTCCCATATTGCAAATCTTTAGTACAAATTGACCACTTCTGAGAGGAAGTTTGAAAAAGTTCAAAAAAAGCAATAGAAAAAGCACTAGAGGACAAATAGAATTATAGGAGGCTTTGAATTTTTGTAGATCTCAATACCCAGAATTGCTGTGCTGCTTCTCTGAATCGGTTGTTTTCATTTAATACACTGGAAGAAAAATTAAGCCAAGAGCTTTTGAAAGTAACCCCACCACTCTCCACATATTTTAAGCTCTCTAATCAGAACAGCAGTTTAAATATTGTTAAGTTTACTGACTTAATCATAAAATGTTGCAATACAGAAGCAAATGCAATCAAGAACAAGGAACGACATCTGATTCCATGGAAGAGCACAGGATATCAGCTGCATTACTTCCTCCAAGAAGAATCTTCGAACTGAAAATATTTCTACTTGTACTGGGTTAAAGCAGGTGAATTTAAAAATAAACTGTGATTGCTGCAGTCATTGCAGAAGTTTACAGAATATCCACGCTGTATTTGAGTTCCTTACAGAATAGCCACAGTCTGGCTTTTCTCTTATGATAAAACGATTTTCCAGGCTTTTCTACAGTTCATGCCTTGCTTAAAAGTCTGTCTGCATGACTTGCTGCCAGAGGTAGCATTTCAACCCTCAAAATCTTAAAACTGTGGCCAATCATATGGTTTATCATGGCTGTGACAGTAGTTGGTGTTTCTCTACGAGCTACTGCTTCTTAAGGCATGTGAAATTACGAGTTTTCAGCTTTCATTAAGCAGTGAAAAAGAAGTTTCTGCCCCTTCATGGTCCAGAGAGAACAGCTTGGAAATGTGACTCTTAACAACTGAAAAATCAGAAAGCAGATCAATCCCTCCTATTGATTTTTCACCCAGCCTCATGGCTTTCTGGAGGGGAATCTGACTCTCGTCTTCTGCCCAGACTGACAATATTGCCAATATCCCATGCTCTCTGGCAGTGTATTTTATCATCTGGGATGGAATTTTATCATCAAGATCAGGGTCTCAAATTTTATACGAAAATGAAACTATTGATGGACAAAATGAGGGTAGAAACATGGGAAAAGGAGAATACTTTGAAAAGTAATTGTGTATGTGAGCATCTATTTTTAAATGTGCCCTGAAAGTTCCTTTTCTTCAGGATTAATGACCTGTATGTATGTAAATGTGTGTGTTCACATAAGCACATATATATATATAAATGCATATGTGTGTGTGTTTGTACACACCTATAAGTAGTCTTGCAGAAGAGACAAACTTGCATGATCCTGCATAAGGCCATATCAGGTTTATCGCAAGAGCTTTGATAGCTCAGATGCAGTCAGGATCCCTGTCCTTTTGATATTCAGTGCTCGGTTTCACATGATACATCCAAACTCGTCTCCTCCAGCCAGGAAAGAAAAGTACAGGGCAAAGTTTTGCTGTAATTATAGATGTAATAAACCACTTTTATATTTCTTCAGAAGCATTTAACTGAGAACACCCATAAGCTTAGATCCAGCAATCTACTATTTTAAGATTGCCCAGAGCAAGTTAATTTTAGGTTTAGTGCTTTGTAATTTAACTAGAGAACTGCACCTAAAATTTAAAATTGAGTTTTGCAGACATTAAGACGATTTGCTTCTGTGAGTTTATTATTATTTATAGCTGAAGTGTTTAATAATTTGCAGTGTTATGTGCACAAAACTACCACTGCAGTCCTGGTTTAGCTAATGGTAGCTGGTGGTGTCTTTGTTTTTAGTCCTGGGCTGTTTTAGAGACACTGTGCTGTGATCTTACCCTGATCTTAAAGAGATCCAGCCAGGAGTTAGAAGAGCAATGCCTCCTCTACACACAAGGTCTAGAAGTGTCAATGCGGTAGATCTATGGCTTAAAGCAGGGATTTAGAAAGTGGCTGCAGCCTCCAGGAGCCAGGGTTGTTGTGAGAGGCTGGTGAGAGGCAACTAAGACAAGACCAACTGTGGTCAGCAGGCTTCCAGGCATCACGCAGGACCCACACTTCCAGAGTGTGGGTATTTCTGAGGGCTACAAAACTGCTCATCTTTCAGAGTTCCTGGCTATATCTGGAGAAAAAGATCAGTCCACAGCCCAAGACTAATCTAACAGCATGGTCCAAATGCTTCCATTACTAACAGCCCTGTCTTCAGCCCTGCCTTGAGAAGACTCAGGCTTATGCAGGTCCTCCTGCTCCTAGAGGAGGAGTCCCATCTGGGAAGCAAAAGACTGAGACATCCACAACTGTCTCATCCCATTCAAAAGAGGAGTAAGTTCTGTAAAAGGCAGTCACTGAATTGCCTTTATTTACACATATGAAGAGAACAGAGGAAGAGGCAGGGGAAGGATTAACTATGGCTTTTACTGTAAATGGTACAGAAATGTGAGTTAAGTCTGAGCAGAACATTCATGAGGCTGCTCTCAGTTTGACTGGAAATGTGACTGGTCTATACCACAGGCTTTGCTGCACCCATCCCCTGGCAGTGAAGATACCGTGCTGTTAAATTTAACTCTCCTGCTTGGAAACCTGTGCATCTGAAAGTGTCTTTCCAGACAAAAACATCGTGCTGGATGAGCTGTAACATTTGCAGTGCATGGAACAGACTTGCTTCATCTGCCTGCGGGTGCCCTACAGACAGGCTACATCCGAGAGGAAACTCTGGTTAAGTTTCCAGGGACAAAAAATCCAGGGAGGCAGAAGAAACTGGGAGGAAAAAATGAGCAGGATGAAGGCCTATGTGACTTTGCATCTTACCAGATAAAGCAGACAAGTTTGTACCAATTAAAAAGAAATACAAAAAAACAAACCCCAAAACAAGAAGTTAAAAATGGAAGGAAACATGTTTAAACAGCTAAAGGTGAGTCAGCAGACAGGAAGCTGATGCACATGACTGGTGAGATTATCAGTAAATCTTTTTCACCACTTTTCCTCTCCCCCCCTTCCCCTAATTACAGCTTTAATGACTCTGCTTTAAGAAAGCATCCACCCCCTGAATTAAGTATTAAGCTTTCCTGGAGCCCAGAATTTCCCTCTGTCCTGTGGAGAGGCTGGCTTCTCCCTTGCAGTTGGCTGGGGGGATTTTAGAGACCCAAACACATCTTAAAGCTCACTCGCTAATTATTAGGTTCAGGAGAGAATAACTTTGATTTCACAATGAGCATTTTCAAGGCCATTTTTTCAGCCTTGAATATGCAGAAAGGATATTCAGTACCTTCAGTCATGAGTGTCTAAGTGAGAAGGTAATACTGTAGGGCCTGGATTCATAGCATCTGCTGAGGCACAGATAACCAAGCATAACCACACTTCTAATTGAGCAGCACCATCATTAATTCAGGGACCTAATGTAATTAAAGGCAATTAATAAACATCATTAATCAAGGTATAAATTAGGTGAGGTGAATGCATTTGTAAGGCCGGACTGTGGTTGATCTGATTTCTGTATGTAATGGAGGAAGGAGGACCCCAGAAGTCCTCCAGCTTCCTTCCAAAGATCTCCTGTAAGGTACCTTGCTTACCTACCAACGCAAAACCCCTCACATCCTTAATTCAGGCTGTCAGTCCAACATCTTTCACAATAGCTACTCTTTTAATGGGGAGATGGGGAGCTGGGTTCTGTTTTTTTTTTTCTTCCTTCTTCAGTGCTGCAATACTTGATAGAACGGATGGAAGCACATGCACTGGCAAGTCTGCTGCGCTAATCCTCATGAGATGCCCAACTGCCTTGTTTCCTGAGTACATGGTGTTCATCAGCGTAGGTTGACTGTGATGCAACTCCAGCCAACACCCTGAGTGTTTCATAGTCTTGACATAACTTGATTCCAGGAATAACTAGAGCCAAATCTGCTTTAACATTTCTCCTTTCTCATTTGCACTTATTCACCTCTATATCATGCCCACAATCCAAGTCTGTAAAGTCAAACCACAGCTCAGGAGAGGAAGGTGTGGCTTTCTGCTTTGTTCTTCCAGATAGACCTGAAATAGGAACAAAGAGAAGGCAAAATTTCTCTTCCTTTAAAGAAGATGCATCAATTTGAAGCAGTAGGTAATGTCCATCAGCCTGTTCAAGCAAAGGTCCTACTGACTTTGTGTTCAGGTTCAGAGCGTTGTTCGTGGGCACTGATGGAGATTTCCATGGGAGAATCCTAATATCACATTTTTAAGCCTTTAAATAAGGCATTTATTAAGTGGCTCATTTTCAAGGTAACACCACTCAGTTCCTATCACTTGGGTTTCAATACAGATGTTTGAAACAGTTGAGAGCTGCTGTAGGTTCAGCATTGCTTAAACAAAAAAACAAAGCCCAAGAAACACCAACACAGCCCTTTTCTGAAACCCCATTTTGCATTGGCAAGGCACAAAATGCTGGTTTCTGCTCACCTCCAAGCAAAGGGTAATAGCGGATGTTATGTTACTCTAATCTCACTGATGACTATTTTTACAAAACACACTACAGTACATTTACTAGTACATGATGAAAGGGCATAAATAATTTAAACAACAGTTGTCAAAATAAATGAGCAAAGTGCACTTTGTGATAAATTATACTTGCTTTTTTAATGTGTTTCTCAGTTGCAAAATTCAGCAATTTGCTGTGGATCTCCCAGTCATTACAGTGAATTAGCAAGCCTCTACTCTTCTCCTAGCCATAATTTTAGTCTTAACTAGAGAGGAATTATTTAGTGTTATTCTGGCAAGGGTTGCTCCTTAATATTCTTCTACAGCCACAGTCTTACAGTGTAATAATGTAAGTTATGTATGTATCCTGGTGACTTGGATTTTAGAGCTGAAAGCTGATTATGGATAGTAAAGAATTTCAGCTAGCATAAAGATCTAATTGTTTTAAATTGAGTTTAACAACAATTCATATCATTGGCTGTTTCAGTCCTTCCACTGGCATGCAAGTGCCAACCAAATATATAGTTGCTTAAGGAGTGCATAATGGGAAGTTATTTTTTAGAGGTCTAATACCAACATTAATGTATACACAGAGTATGCATCCACTTAATTTGTCTGCTAGCTTGTGTTTAGGGTATAACTTACATGATGGAACTCTCTTATCGTTAGCCTTTATATATATATGTGTATATATATACACACACACACATTTATGCTTGTTCTCCTTTGTAGTTACCCAGAATTATTTTGCTCACTTCCTTTTTCATGAACCTAAAGAGACTACCACAGTTGAGTGTGTCTGCAAAACAGAAGTGAAGTTATTTTTCCCTACCATTCTGTGGGTGTCTATGTTGGGTTTTTGTTTTGTTTTTTGCCGGGCTTATTTAGAGGGAGAAAAAGCCATGGCAGAAACCCCACAAGAATTGGCAGTAGGTTTCAGGTGCAATAGTAATAACCAAAGTATTTTTTTCAAGAGTTTGGCTTGCATGGACTAGTTATGGAGATGAAAGTGTGTTGTCAAATAAATCATCCCTGGTGAAGTATCTCCATTTTGGTTTTACCTTGGAATCAAAGAGCTGATTTCCCAGAAGTGTTACTCAGAATAAGGACAGACAAAAGACATGCTTAGATGCAGACTTAGAGGGGTAAGTCTGGTATACATCGTGACACACAAAGGATGAACTGGAATAGTGAAGAATGTTTTTGTTTGGAACTGCTGACAGTGTGGGTGTATGCAGTAATCAGTGCCAACACAGACAGATAAGACAAATATCTGATAGAGAGATAGATAGATAGATAGATAGATAGATAGATAGATAGATAGATAGATAGATAGATAGATAGATAGATAGATAGAGGTGTTTTCCTGATTCATCCTCAAGGGGCAGATTTGGGGGAATACACCTCAAAAACATTTAAAGGTACAAATAGGATCTTTTCCCATCTACATATCCTACCTTCAAATTGAATTTAATGTTTCTGTTGGAGTGAGAGCCTGGCTATTTATATAATTTGATTTCACGTTCGATATTAAATGGCTGAAAGTTTGCAGACTGTTCCAAAAATGTAACACAGGGAAAAGGTGTCTGATGACACTAGAAACCAGCTACTGCCTAACCCCTGATGCAGCAGGGTTACAGGTCATGCTTTTAGGTGCTGGAAAAGTCATTAATTCCTCAATCATAGTGTATCTATACATTTCTGTGCATAAGATTTGGCCTCTTCTTACACTAAGAAAATTCTGTGGGCTGGGGAGGTAAGACCATAAAGTCCCAAAGACTAAAAGGATTGGAAGCTACTACCCATTAGGATGGATGTGCTTCTGGGTGGTGAAAGCTCCATTAGCGCCAGTCAGAAAAGGCTGAGGTGATTTGCTGTGCAGTCACAGAAGGACATTTTACAGCTGCAAATTGCTGGTATCAGACCTTCACAGGTTTTTATTTAGGGAAAGGAGAGGTTGAAGAATCAAAGCACCTGTATTGGAATTAACAAGAGAAATGGTCAACAGGGCACAATTTCCATTTCAGTCCTCCAAATCCTTTGTCTGGTCCTTAAAATATCAAATAAAGATTTTAACACAATTTATAGCAAGCACTGGAACTAACAGTGATTTGTCATAACTTGGTATTAAGAAAGGAGTCTTGGATGTTCCCAGCAAAATCAGTAATTCTGCTGCCATGCAGAGGAGTGAGCACCAGCCAAGCTACTATCAGAAACCTTTATAGAAATGACCCAGGGAGACTGGTTTTCACCTTTCTAGTGGTTGCCATGATCTTCCAAAGGCAAAGTTACCAAACTAATTCTGTCTCTCACAAACTCTATAGAACATTTTTAGAGTGTGTTATTACTCATCAGTATGTAAAAATGGCACCTCCTTACTCAAAAAATCTGTTCCCTGTGTGTATTCAGATCCATACATTCAGCCTTGGCTAACTAAAATAGTTTTGTAGCCTTTTTTTCCCCCTTAGCTCTTTAGTAGATGCAGCATCTTAGTAGATGCAGCACAGCTCACAGTTCATTTTCTCACTTGTTAACTGAGATAAGCAGTTGGACAGTTGAACAGTTGGACCAGATGATCATTCCAACTGAACTACTCTCTCAATGAAAACCTTGCTCTTATGTATTACTAGATAAATTTTGAGGCCCTGTCTACCTGCAGGTACATCCCAGGTTTCTCCATGTTCCCACTGTAGCCAGCAGTAAGGCTCTTCCTGAGAGTGATCAGGTTTGGGGCTGGGGACAGCAGGCAGGGACCAGCTCTGCACTCACTGTGTAGGAAGTCTGCAGGCGGAACCGTAGGTATCAGCAGTAGGTGTCTAAAAATAGTTGGATGAATCTGGGCCACTCTTTCATTTGCAAGACCTTTGCTGGTACAGCAGACCAGAAATGCCGAGCATGGTAGTTAGACTTTGGGTTTTATGTGTTATATATAATGTAAGTAGATAATGTTGTGTGATGGGGAACAGGTATCAGTGATACTTCTGTCCTGGTCTTTGGTAGATGATTTGGTGTGGTTTCAAAATGGATCCAGATCCTTACCACAGATTTTAAAGACCGTTTGGAGAGATCTAATTAAGCTTTGGCTGTCAGAAGCATAGAAGGCTGCGCCTTTGCCTTGGCTTTAATGGAGAACATTATCAGGCGTTGTAGAGGCTGCTTCAAAGGTTTTGGAAGCAGAATCTCAAAACAAGGGGTAGAAAACAGGGTCTCAGACCTGTTTTTCATGTCTGATCAAGTGAACTGAAGTTGTGCAGAGATATTAGCCACTCAATCATGAGCTCGTATCCTGGACACTTGTCCTGCAGGCAGTCTGCTCTCTGGGAATAGGGGTCATTTTCTTTAAAGGTCGTTGCAAATGATATCTCAGCGTGGTGGTATGGATGAGTTGCTGGATCTGCAGAAAGTAGGTATTTAGTCATAATCACTTGTGATTATTTTATATATGTAGTCATGACTGATAGACTTTGTGATATATATATATATGTTTCACGTGGCATTTTAGCTAGAGTTATTATAGACACATAGCCTGTCTGGATCCTAGGCAGAGAACCTGTCTATATTTTGCATTTATTGGGCAAAAAGTGGTTTAAAAGTGTTGTGCATGCTTGCAAGCACCTCATGTTGTCACACCAGAGATGATGGCTGTCTAGCGATAGACACGGTAAACTCTTTGTTCATGGGCAAATGAGTATGCAATTGTGCAGTTGGTTTGTAAAGCACGCCTGAATGAACAGCCCTTGATAAAAGCGAGATAATCACCATTCATTAAAATTTGTTTTAAAAGAGCATGTACATATATAGACTTTCATTTCTGTATCTTCTATGTTAACTCCAAATCAGTGTCATTAATGAAACTGAGTAATTTGCTGTTAGCTGACAATGTGTTTACTGAGTATCTAAATTTAAATATCAGGACTATAACTGCAGTGCATATTTTTCCTATGTATTTTCTTTACAAATGGCATATGCCCCATTTGTCTAATCCCTACTTCTGTGATTGCAAAATAGCCAGGTTACATAAAAACTACTAAATTATATATTTGCATACAATACTGCTGTGGCTCTGCAGATGCCATTTTGGGCTCTTCAGTGCTTATAGGTTCTTTCCCTGAAATGGTTTGTTATTTCATCAGCAGTACTGCAGAGCTGTTCCAGTCTTTTGCTTGGAAACAATTTTTTCATCATTCTACTCCAATTGCTGCAAATGAAGTAAATAATATTTAGTAAAATAAGTAATAAAAGACCATAAAAGAAAGTACTGCTAATGTAGTTCTTCCTGCCATTTAAACCCATGGGATTTTTGTAAGTCGAATTTCAAAGTCTTTGGGTAGAAACCAGCCTTTAGTTAAGTGTTTGAATAGCACAGTGGGACCCCGATTCATGGCTGGGCACTGACAAAGTAACACTACTAAAAATAGTTTGCAGAGTTGGGCCCTCCAGTAGCAAAAGAAAAGTTGGAGAATGCATAATGTGGAGAAATGCTGTGGCTGTTGCCAGTGGGTCTGCTGCACCTATTGTTATTTAAAACCAGAATTAGCTGTGCCTGTTATCTACCGCACAGTCTATCCATTCGCAGACTGCTGGCTTCATTCTTTATTACCTTTCTAAATCGAGTTAAACATCAATGTTCTTTGGGAGACCATAGTCAGCATTAGGGGAAACACAAGATAGGACTCCACATTATGAATACTTCAATTGCAGAGATGGCTGAAGAGGCTCCTGCTGCTGCCCGCGGCGTTCCTCCCCGCTCACTGCCAGAACTGCTCTAGGTATGGGGGAGTGATAAAGCTGATCTGAGAAATGAAAAAGTTTAAAGCTTTGGTCTAGCTTTTTTCATGAGTTTATTTCACAGGTCCATTGTACTGTGCAGCAGGGTTGGCCCAGCAGCAGGGCAGGGGAGGAAGGGAAGCAGAGTTGGAGGACCACCTCTGTCTCCAGAGTTTCATGATTCATCACAAGGAATCGTGCTCCCAGTCTTGTGTGCATGCTGGAAGCAGAGCCATGGTCTTCAGCTCAGAGGTAGAAGGGGAATCTCTTTCCATTGCACGAAGGTACAAAGAGAAAGCTGGCTTGGTGGTGAACAGAACGATTCCCATTAGGCGTCCTGGAGGGACACACAATGAGCATGCTCCAGTAGGAGGTGGATATTCCAAAAATACCATGTGGAGTATAAGTAAGGATGTTCTCAATCTCAGCACTGCATATACCATATACTTTATCATAGGAAGCTACGCCACAAAGGAAAACTTGCTTTCCACTTTCCAGGAGAGAAGGGCAGAACTATTGGATCACCTTTCTTATATACCAGCTTCAACAATCTTACTTTTTAACCAGATATATCACAGTTTATTTACTGGTTAAACTCTGAAGACTTAGAAGCAGAAGCAAAAAGGCTTTTTTTGAAAGCTGATTTTATTTATTTATTTTTTTAAATACATAAAGCCATTAAAATCTGCAAGATGAAAATCTGGGATGGATTTATAGCAGTGGATTTAGAAGTGCTCACTGGAGCGGCCTGGTCTGTGTAATAGCAATGCACAACATCCATGTGCAATGAAGAAACACCTTTCAATGATATCAGGAGATGTCATTTCCTGAGATATTAGAATGAATTTCTCATCTGGAATCTGGGCCAAGAGGTTAGAGACAAAAGTTCTTGTTGGCAGGCGGTGCTATGGTGATCACAGAGACTTCTCCAGGATGCTCCATTAGGGCTGCAGATACACTAATCTCACAGGAGCCTCTAACCAGAGAAAGCTGTAAAAAACAGGGGGGCCTGAGCTGTAGCAGCATGTTGTAGTTACGCCCTAGTGAGGTGAGATCATTTCTCTTTGTAGTCTCAGAACTGAAAGTAGAAGCTGAATGACAGTATCATTAAGAAGTCGATATTTAGCACGTTTACAGATCTCTCGGTTCCCACCCTTTGCAACCAAACTCCAGAATGCTGAAATCTAGGATTTTCTTTGAGACAAATCCTTTTATTAGTGGAGTGAACTAAGTGGCAGGTCCTGAACATCTCACACTGCTTTTCTGACAAGGCTGTTGTTTAGTTTTGCAGTCTCTGCAATATCATCACTTCATTTTTTTTTTCCATTTAGACATTTTATCAGTACAATATTTAAATATAGCCTCTTCAGCAAGGCACAGAAACTCCTATCTAACCTCCTATCTAACAAGTGCCAGCATCCATTTCTTCCTGATGCACTCACCCTGGTGCAGCCTAAACAGGGAGGAGCAGAAAATGTCCTGCCAGTGTTTATTATTGGGCAGTCTGTGATAGTGGCTGGGCTTGTAAAGCAAATCTGATGGTGTTGCTACCTTAGCAAGTTGATTGAGGCTACTGGAAGACTGAGTGTCAATGCTGAAGATGTGTTGAATCCTCTTTTTCAGTGACCATGCACCGAGCTGCCTTGCATTTACCACGGGGTAAGGGCATACACATGGACAGTTAGAGTAGAGCATCTGTTCTGCTGTATATCCAGACGCCGGTTACCTTGCAGTAATGTGTTCACAGAGGCATACCCTTCATTATCCTAAATACACAAATGCATGATGCAAACTGAAGATTTCAGACATATGGACATGCCAGAAGCTTCAAATCTCTTGTGGGTGAGGCTTTAGAAATGTCTCGAGGGGTTACCAGAACTTGTTGCAGCCCCAGGTCTGCTTTTGAATGATGTGTCAGCACTCGTTTAGGATAAATAGTAGAAGACTTGTAAGAATCATCAGAAAACATTTTCACAAGTGACTTGGAAATCAAAGCCTTGTTGACTTCTAAGGAGACTTTGGTGTGCAAATCACTTGGGTTTTTAAAAAATCTTGTCCATCTTCTTTCTAACCAAAAGCTGTTTCGTGCTCCAGTAGCAAAAATTCTTCCTTCCTTCCTTCCTTCCTGCCTGCCTGCCTCAGAAACTGAATTGGGATCCATACTTTCCTGGCACTGGAAGAGAAACACCACATCCCATTAGGTGTTTCCCCCTGATTTTAGAAGCACAGAAGTTTGGCTGCGCATGAGTTGCGATAAACTGTTTGGTCCAAAATAAAATGGTAGAACTTCTCCAGTTACAAATTCCTACCCCCTAATTGCCAACCATAGCTAAAATATGGAAGGTGTTTAATAATAAACAAAGGATGATTTTTGTTTGCTCTAGTTTTACTTACCTATGTGAATTCCTTTACTGCAACGTCCATTGGTTCATATATTGCTTGTGGAAACGGAAAGCAAATCAGTGGCAAATAGAAACAATTTGGCAACATGGACACTATAAATTATGCAGCTGCAAAATTATACCAATAGTGCTGAGTAAATAATTCCGCTAAAAAACTTCAGTACTTTGTGGATTGTTTGCAGGAAGCATCTCATTATCTCAGTTGTGTGTATGAATTTCTAAGAAGATTATTTAGTGTGTAATTTCCTTGTCAAATTCCAATATCCAAGGCCTCAAAGGAATTTAGGCCTCTTATCCCTCACTGGAATCTGTCTCATTCTTGATATCGGTAGAAACGTAAGCATTAAACATGCTAATCCTGATCATTGCGGTACCTACATTTCACATGCTAATTGGAATTTTTAACAATCAAATTAGGCATGAAGTTCCAATTCCTGTCACCTCTTGTTTGCCATTTAATTGCTGGGTACCTACTTTGAGCTCACCATTCAGCTTTCCTGATAATCAGTGAAGAGAGCAGCTGCCAAAGAATCATTTATCCAATGTGACAAGTAAGTAGGTGGGTCACTTCTAAGGGCCCTGTCCTTTTCCACTGCTTGTCAAAGAAGCCTGGATAACCAGAGTAAACTGGTTACCTGTCTAGGATGGGTGAAATGAGCTTGTCTGTGCAACCACCACAGAAGCTTCAGAGCTGGTGCTCTGGAGAGGGACTTCTCATAGCTCAGCACAGGCAGGGATGGATTCTCCTATCCCACTTCTAGCTGTGATTTGCATGTATCTGCTTTTGCAGTCTGCGGTTATGCATGGAAATACCCCACTAGCTTCAATCAAGCTATGTGTAGAAGTACCATTGAATCATCTCAGAAGTCCATGCAAGTTTATTTATTTACATCTCTAACCTTAAAGACAAGCTTCCAGGTGGGAAGCAGATAGGGTATATAGCTTTTTCTGATGCTGTTCCACTTTGAGGCCTTCACCTTCACCACTGAGTTGCTGCTCTGCTGCATATTTCTCTTTCTTGCATCCATCAGTCCATACTGGTATGCTCTGCTATCAAAGAATCCCCATGACAAATTAAAGTCTTTTTCCTGATATGACATTTATCCCCAAACCCCTCTGTTGAAGTATGGCAATGCCCTTCTTTCTGACTTTTAAAGGTCAGTTTCTACCTATTATTAAGTTATTTTCTGCCACTAAGTCCTGTCCTTGATTTACAGTGGATAGGCCTCCACTGCAGCACCTGAGAGCATGTCCCTTCCCTGAGCCCTGATGCCCAGCCTGACTGGTGATGACTATGTGTGAGGGGGTGACAGGGAGTGTAGCATCTTCCCAGGCATAGGCTTCCCTTGGAAGGAAAACTGGCTTTGCAGACAGCCAGGGCAATGTGGAGTGCTCCAGCAGGTCCTACAGGACTGTAATCTGTCCCACAGGACCCACATGCAACACATTGCAGACATGGTCCATATCAGTTAATTTGGACAAAGGGGGACATTACAGACTATTGGTATGGGAATGGCAGCAACCAAATACAGCACCACCTCTGCAGCATACTGAAGAGCTGCTGTGGTCTGAAGCAAGTTTTATACATTTTTGTGCAATTGTATTTTCAGGAACGTGTGTGATGCAAAAAGAGAGAGAAAGATGTGCAGGTGCTTTGGATAAACTCCAAACTGAAATAATGGAAAAGGGACAAATCAGAGTAAAGCAGAATTTGCAACTGAACAGTGAGTTTGTATGCTAAGATCATTATTACTCCCCAAAAACTTGAATGACTGATCATCTTTATGAACACTAGCTAGATATTCTTTGTTTCATACCTGTCATCTTTTCATTAATGCCTTCTTCTCTTGGCTCTATGGTCAATACAACCCATATCATTTCAGGCCTTGGACTTCACGCCTGATTTAAGAACCAGTTTGATACAATCAACCCATCCTTCATTTATCAAGGCCTTCTGCAGAGGCAGCATTACTGGTATCTAGGGTCTCTAGTGGGTATATATCAAGATAGTCTTAATAATCACCTAGGGAGCTCTTCAGAGATGGTAACTCATTTTGATCTCTGTAGTTCTATTTTCCAGCTGCCCAGACAGAGACATGAAGCTTGATTTGCAGAGTGGCGAGCAATCTCTGCTGCCTGCCTTGTCACAGCATCAGTTGTGGGGTGGAAGAGAACCTCTGTTTCAGACAGAAGCTTCCCTCACTGCAGTGCTCTCCCTGGCCTTGGTCCTGCAGCTGGGAGAATTAGACTGGAGCCTTTGATCTGATTTGTTTTTTAGAGCAGCAGTGGTGTATACACCATGCTAATTTCTCTGTAGAACTTTCTGAGGATGTCTGGGAAGAGTTCCCTGTCCTGGTCACAGCCAGATTGATGAGGATAAAATTGTGAGTGCCTTTTATCCAGACAACCCAGTGGCCATGGAGGACCATGCTGGATTGTAGCATTGATGGTGCACTGATTTGGCCTTCAGATGGCAATCAGTAAGAGACATTTTTCAGGTATAATCAAATCTTCATTGAGAAGTCTGCATAGATGGTCACACTTGCCATCTTTATGGTCCTGTTGTACTCCTCCTTGTAGCTGCAGCTTCCAGACCCAGAGTACATATTCCAAACTCTCACTCCTCCATAGGGTTTTCACCTACCTCAGGAGACCCACAGAACTCTGACAGCCTGAAGCTCTTGGTGTTGGAGCCAGGAGCTGGACAGACACCAAGTGCAGCCTTGTAGCTATCTTTGTGCCTAACTAAGAGCTCTAAAATAATGCACTCTTCTCACTCTTGTCTTTTGAAATTGAGGCATTTTCTTTTCACAGAATGGTTGGACACCGAGTCCATGAGGATAGCAATCATTATTTTTCAGATGTAGGACACTGTACATTAAACGTGGTAGGCCACAGGCTGAGCTGCAAGGATAAAGCGATACCAAATGGCACCAAAATGTTCTTTCTCTGCGTTCTGCCTGTTTGGTGCTCAGAGCAAGGCAAGGGTCCTGGGCAAAACTTTGTTGATGTGATGTAATTATACAGACAAAGGGTGTGTATTAATTCATTAATCCAGAGGGCTAAATAAAGTTACTTGTTCAGCTACTTGAAGGGTGGGGGCTGAGTTTGTAGACTTGATGATGTGGTTTTGTTTTGTTTTGTGGTAAATGTGTGTGTGCATATGTGCAGTCTTTCAGGTGGCTTTAGGAGGTATAATTGCCCTTTTTGCTTGGTTAAACACTTCATAGAATGGAAACTTTCATTTCAGGGAACCTCACAGTGAATATCTCCCTACAGGTGGATGGTTTGTTCCACCTACTAATCCTGCATAAGCTCTGCATAAGCAGTGAGGGAGTTGCAGCTCCAGAAAGTTTCCAAACCCTTTTGCTATAATACTTTGATTTTTCTAATGAAGTCTTTAGTTTCATCTGATTATGTTTCTTAATTTAATGCATATTTCAGTGAAGATCCTAAAGCAAGTAATAGGATGATATAATGTACAGAATTAATTCCCAAATACTGCTGCATGCTTCTGAACAGGATAGGCTTGAAAGTGTCTTGCAGAATCTGTAGAAGAAACACAAGAACAAATTCCAGGTGACAAGCAGAGCAGCCACAAAGGCACTGCAGGCCACCTGGGACTGTGTGCTTAATCACCTTGCCTGCATGCTGATGGTACCACTTCAGACTGCGTCTTTTTTAAGTTCACTCAGTTTGCACAGTTCCTGGTGCTTCATAATATACCCCAGGCTCTTGAAAGCAATAGATATGCAAAGGCTGATGATGTAGTGCAAATGGCTATTTAGAGCCACAGAGTGTGGAAGACTATTCATCTGTGACATGCTTCTTCGCTTCCTGCAGAGCACCCCAAAAGGACTTGTGAGATCAAGAACACAGGCAAGCAGTGAGAGATATGCATGATAAGGCATGAAGTCAGCAATCACATATGCATTTTCAGTTTAAGACAGCACCAGCTGAGATTATCAGACTCCTTAGCACTGCATTCCTCTAAACCTTTCTGTGTGCTACACAATTTGAGTCTCTAGAGAAGGATGCTGGTGGACAGAATTCTTTGAAAGAAGCCATAAACACTGAGGAAGTGGTTGCGTGCGCTTTTTCAAACCAACTGCTTGTTCGTTCAAGGAAATCATCAGTATCTGTTACCTCTGTTCAAATGCAGACATGTTTTCACTTTTCTTTGTCTCTTTGCAACAGCAGGTAAGTGGTGGGATGTATCTTGAGTAGAGATGAATGAACCACTTTGAAAGAGTCTCTCCCAGGATTTTGCCTGATTTTTGAACTAGATTTATACGCTGGTGAAATTTCCAGCTGCTGGTTAGGCTGAGGCATAAAAAAGACATACTTTCTCGGGACAGATTTTTTTCCTGAGGTTTCCAGATTAACACTGTGAACTCGAGCTCAGAAGGCATTAAAAGGCTTTTAAGGTATTTTTCAGAACAGACTGGAGTGTGAGCTCAAGCCCTTTAGAGAATTGTCCACCACGAGCTCTGATTTGTGAAGGAAGGGGCAAGGAACCAGAATTCCTGCATAAATGATCTGTACACAGAATCAATGTGTGTCCTCATTTTGTTTAACCTAGTAAAGTTGCTGAGAGATTTGCTTTGGTTGGAAGTCTGGAGTTGTGCATGACTCATGAAGAGACTCTTGGCTAATCTATTGAAGGCATTGAACAGCTTAGTGAAACACATTTTGGACAACTACATTTTCAACCCATTCTGTGTGAACCAACTGTGTTCCACAGAGCAGCTGCAATAACCTCTGACTAATTGGCTTTTCAGAAGGTTACCTGCTGAGAGCATCTGCCATGACATCCATTCTCCCAGAAATGTTTCATCTCAGAATTGCCTGATGCAGGCTATAGAGCCCAGCATCACACACAAGAAGTGAGCTTTATCTTGAGTCAGAATATAGGGGAAAGGATTTGCCCGACCTTGTTGAATGTTCATCATCTGTCTTGAGGCACCAAGCATCCTTTTGAAGCCTTCCTTGAGACGAGCTTTGCCACCGATCTAGACAGCGGATCTGCGAGCGAGCCAGGATCCCGCATACCCACGTACTGGCAGTGGCTTAATAGGGCTCTCAGAGTGCGCCAGGCAGCGTCATGCACAGCGCCGTGCCTGAGCAGGCTGTGCTCAAGCTGCATGCCAGCTGCTGCCAGCAGCCCTTGTGTGGATCTGGGGCCGCTCACACTGAGAGTATAGCAGTACATAAATAACACCAAGGAGTTTACTGCATGTAAAGTCTCTTCCACAGATCTCATATGTGAATATTTATTCAGTAGCATATTTATGGTGATTCTATCAACAGATATTAAAACTATATCCAGGAGGATTTAGAGTACCTGATTATGGGAGAAAGTTGTCCAGAAGAACTGTCTTCAAAAAAAGAAACCCTGAATTCATCCCTACAGAAACAGCAACTCACGTGTCAGCTGCCATATGTTTTAAAGACTCTGCTCCTGGAGTCTTGTGATGATACATCAATGTCCCTGATCATTTGAACAAAAAAAAGTCTTGTTTCATGGTTAGATTGCATAGTTCATGACAAAAATGTCCTCACTAAAAGTAGGGGTGAAGGGAAAGTTTTGGTATTTTTCTACTGTATTAACACTGCATCTAGAAAACAACATTAGATAACCTTCAAGTCTGTATCAGCTACAAGGTCTTAGCACTGAGGGGGAAATCAGGCAAGCCAGACCAAGACATGAGTGGTTGGGAATCAAAACAAAATTGGCAGTCTTATCAAAACCCATCCACCTCTCTGTTTTCTCTCTCAGCTCTGGGTGTTGCATTCAGTCCATTGATTAATGTGTCACTGCTTACCAGAGGCTGCTGACTGTGACATTCGCAGCGAGGCAGCTTGCTGTCTTTGTGCAGCCCTGAGGCTTGACTCGTTGCCTGTAAGAGTGGGGCTGCTCCGAGGTGGATGGAGCAGGCTGGTGAGTGTTGCTTTGCCACCTCTTTCCCGCTGGCTCCAGCTACGTACAAGTGTGCCAACGTCTGAGGTAACCTTGGATCTCTGGCGCTGTTGACTCTGTTTATCAGCAACGTGTTAGGTAATGAGGATATGCAGCTATAGGTGCATTTCCGTGGAGGTTAAAAGAACTGGTGCTGCTCTCCACCCACAACAGTAATGCGATGGATTTATGACAGAGGGAAAACAAACTCTTGATACAGCTTCCGTCTCATCTGACATGGGACAAATTATTCCTGTCCCTGCCAATGCTGGCCAGCATTTCCCAGCCCCTGCTAATCCTCCTTCCTCCTTCCACCATGGTGACTGACCAGGATCAGCAGCTCCCCAAGTAGTTTCTTTTTACATGAGCTTCCATGAGCCTCACAGACACAGCTCATGCTCTCATAGCTCAGTGATGAGGATTCAATGCACATTAAATAAAGAGGTAAACCTACAAGTGGGCTGCCAGCCTTTTCCTTTTGCCAGTGTACAAAATTCTTCAAGGGTAGCGATATCTCTAACTAGCAAGTAGCAAGATGCAACAAGTCTGCAGTATTGTACAGTGTATTATCAAGTCTCAAGTGCCATGAGAAGCATGAAGTGTGGCCTTTCTGACACAGAAAAAATACTAGTAAATGTAGCTGCATGCAGGTTTTCACTGGCCTTCAAGGAACAGCTGTTAGCAAAGATAATAAACGCTTGTTTTCTTTATCAGAGTGCCTCAATTATGAAAATGTGACACGTAGGTAATAGCACTAGGTTGAGCTGAATTAACATGTTTAAAATGAATGAAAAATGTGTGCCTTTTCCAGTTAGAAAAGCATCACACAGCACAGGTGCTCAAAAATAAAATACATCTCTGACTTTGAAATAACTGTTGTCTTTCTACAGCAGCTTCTTGAAAATGTCATGTGAGATTAGATCTGCACACCGTTGTGTTGGTGAGCATAGGAACCCCTGCAAAGGGCGGTCTTTGTTCCAAGAGCTTACAGTCTCAGGCAAGGTTTTCAAAGACAACTGCTCATTTGTGATACCTTTTAAAAAGATGTGACTTTCAGAGAGTGCTGGGTACGCACTGTTAGAAGAGCAGGGTCCTTAGAGGAGTCTCCAGCTGGGCACCAAAAATTATATAGGGAATGAGGAAGAGTAAGTGATTCTAAAACCGTGTCCTCAAAAGACAAAGAAGAGAAGAGCTAGACAACCACTAAATCTTCAGTGTGCTTGCTCTAAATGCAGCTTAGCAGAATTACTACTATTCCCTTGACCATTATCACTGTATATGCCAACTGGTTCTGCTGGGTGTTCTGCATGGCTGGAAGTGGTTGTGGATGGAGCTCAGATTGGGATCAGTCCCCATTTCTCCTTGTTTGTGGGTTTCTGTCTGAAGGGCCAGCTGGCTCGTGTCAAGCTTATGCACAAGTACAAGCCAATGGCTGAGACAATGAGTGATTGGAGAATTTCAGCTCAAAGTACAACCCTGAGGCCTGACCTGATGTAATGAGCCAGTTTACCCATTTTACTTTAGTCCTGCAACTTTGTGGCTCGGCAAGGTATTTTCTATTGCTTGGTAGAGCTTTTGAAATTTACCCTTCTTTGCAGCAGATGAGCTATTTAACCTCAAAAAAACTCCTGTTTCCTCTTTGTGAAACAGGCACGTCTCTGCTGATGCCACACAGATGGGAGATATCCTCCAGTTCACTTGGAATCAAACACTTCTGATGTGAGGTACCAGTTTGCCTCTCTCCAAGTGTAAAACCTCCTCCCCCAGATTTCCCCTTTATCTTCAAACCTGCTTAATGTCACCATTGCTTTCTTTTCTGCCCTGGGGGATGTGGTCGGTTATCTGTCTAGACCAGCTGCAGGCTCAAAACCTTCCCGTATGCTCATCTACAGAATAAAACAATTGCTGGGTTCCAAACGTGCATCTTTCTCAGGCCACTACTGACTTGGGTATCTCGTGTAGTAGATGATAGTAGGCGATGGTGGGATCATTGCACTAGGGAATCTTGAGAATAAAAGCAAGCCAGCTGTAAAAACAGAAATCGAAAGTAGCACTTTTATCAGGTTCATATGCCCACATAAGGAAGGAAATAGCTAAGGAGACTGGTTTTATTGTTTGTTTATTTCATAGAACATATTTACACTGAGGGGTAAAGTGCTCATGGCAGGGTGTGTGGGTTTTTTTATCTTACTCACTGTTCTTCCAGCATCTACTGATTTAACATTGAATCCTTTCCCTGCTTGATCAGACCTTCATGTGCATTGCTGCAAGAGTTTGGGGTTCAGAGAAGCAAATATGGGCAAACTGACAGCTTAGCAGAGCCAGTCAACCTGCACCATCCCAGAAGAGCACGTCAGGTGTGATTTTGAAGGGGTGAGAAGCAGAAATCCACTGCCAACCTGAGTTTCAGCTGATGTGAATGCTGCCTTGGCAGTACCAGCATCCTATTAGCTTCACAGTTTGGAACCTGCCCCAAAAAACATAACAATACAGCTCTTCCCACACGTATAGACACATATACAGGAAGCAGGACATCAGCTGCACAGGGTGCAAAGCCCACCCTGATGAGACCTGTCCCAGCACTGCTGTGGTCAGAGCTGGTCAGTAAAACAGGGGATGGGTCAGGGCTCTGTGATAAACAAAGCTGTGTCCAAGCACATTGAAATAACAGAGTGAACGTGTTTCTGCATGGCTTCTTGGCTCCAAAGGCTAGCATAAGCCTGTGATGGGTTTACATGCATTTTCATTGCTGCATGCTGAACAGATGACTGAATACTCTTCAGCGTGAGCAGTCCTGCATGGACACCCATCTCCAGGTCAGAAAGGCCAAAGAGGGAGCACAAATCCCCATCAGAAAATCATTAAAGAACTTAGTCTGACAGAGACCTCTGGACATGGTTTCACTCAACTGTGCTCAAAGCAGGGACAAGTTAAGTTGTTCAGGGCCTCTTCTGGTTAAGCTGTGGACCTGGTCAGGTAACTTGTTCCGTGATGTGACCACCCTCACTAGGAAGATTTGTTTTTCCTTGTATCTAGCTGGAATCTCTCTTGTTCCATCCTGTGCCCATTACCTCTTGTCCTTTCGCTGTGCATCCCTTACAGCTTTGCAAGGGATTTCAGGCACGGAATAGCAGCCACCAAAACTGAGCATGTTTTACTGCTTTTAGTAGGGAAAGTGAAACTCTCTGCAACCCCCTGATTATCTTATAGGGTCTGAAGTGGGTAAGGAAGTGGATGAGCTGCTTGCACATCTCCTGCACAGCAGTGGCCAACTCTCACCATACTGGACATCAGAAATGGTGAGGGAACATCAGCTCCTACTTTGGTACTTGGTGGAGCCTTTCCAGCATTTGGCCATCAAGCCTTCGGTAGTTAATGCAAGCCCAGCCAAACAGAACAGCCTGCTCTCTGGGACTGAGAGTAGAGGAAGAGTAAGCAGTGCTTTCACATAAGGCAATAAAATTGAAGTAGGATTTGTTAAATCGTACAAATTATTGCTGGTCTGCACTGTATATTTATCTATGGAATTGATTAAGCACTGAGTTTGATGAGTAAAGCTGATTAAAAAAGTACCAGGGCCACAATATATATTCTAGGAATAGTTTGTCTTTTCAGCAGAAGCACATTTACTCAGCTCAAACCTGACTTTTTTTATAGTGGTTGAGATACCTGGTAATTCCTTTGCTGTGTTCTATACTCACTGACTGGTTTTGGTTTTCTCTTTTGTTTTTTACAGCCCCAGCAGAGAGCTCTCCATAAACATTTCCAGCCTCTAAAGCTGCTGTCCTGCCACTTGATATGAAAGTGAACTTTCCTTCATGAAAAATATATAATAAATTGCACTGCCAGAAGGTGACCACGGAGGACTGAAGACAAACTTGAAGTAAAATCAGCCCTCTCATAATGATGCATTCTGGGAAGACCTGGTTTGCTGTGGAGGAAAACTGTGGTGCATAATATCCAGTGCTAATTTGGTGAAAATGGTCACTGACAGACCTTTAGCTGGAAAATCTCTTCCAGTTCTCATCACTGTGCATAACTTTTGAGTTCCCTTTAGGGGACTGTCTATGCCCTTCACTAGAAGTCCTGTTTTAGCATGGCAACTACTGGATTCTTTTATTATGTATGCAGATGGCATGATGTTTTAGGAAAAACTTACAGCAATTCTCCAATCTCAGTGGATATGTTCACAATATTACACCCCGATAGGAATGTAAGCGTCTTGTATATGTTAGTTTTGCAGTCTAATGGTATTCTGTTAAACGATATCAGCACTTCATATGTGCTTTCTGCACAGAACTAGCACAGTCCATATATATATAATGGTCTTTTCTAAACATACTGAGAATCCGTTTCAGTATATGTGCTGAGACTGCATCCAAACTGAAGCCCACTCCTAGCATCCCTTCACCAGTTCACAGTAGATTGTGTAGATAGATTTGCACGTGGCAGAGATGTGACTTCTTTTATTGAACCTTAGAGAACAGCTGGCTCAAAGGTAGCCAAGAACAGGGTAGGTTGAATGAGCTGTAGGACACTGTGTCTGCTCTCCCTCTCATCCACCAAATATCAAAGGTTCTCATTTCTAGTGTGCCAATGTGTTTTCTTACTCAGCGAGGGAGAGAGCCTTTCTCAGAGACACGTGTGACCCTGGGTTTGGGCTACAATAAATCCAGAACAAACTGGAAGAATTCAGCTTCTTTATGCTGGCCACCATTTATGTTTTAGGCAGGGCTGGGGAATTGTAGTCCAAACCAAACTCTCTGAACAAGGTGAAGTGTAAGACTATACTTTTAAGGAGCAAGACACTCCCTGTGGAGAGGGCAGACTTCTTCATTAACTTTTTCCACTTTCTATCCAAACCAGTATTTTGGTAGGAACTGGGAACAAGCAAATGGTTCCAATAAGCCTTTCAATATACTGTAGCAGGCTCAAGACTGTTGCATTCAATCTGAACGTTGTTTTTTGTTCAGTTTCTGAATAGCAGGCCACATCAGTGGTGGTATCACAGCTGGCTGTGGTACTGTTTCTTCCGTGGGGACTCAGTGGAATTAGTGTCTGTCCCTCACATCAGGACCTTCTTGGCACACTCTTTATAATGAACTGATGCCATCAGCACACTGAGGGGACTTACCCATTAGTTCCTTCTTTCTTTAAAATGAAAGGTAGCTTTTTTGTGTACTTGAAGACCGTCACTCTCTCCAGCCTGATAGTCAGGTACTATAGAGTGGCCATTAGCATATATGCCAAACTGTAGGTGAGATGCCATACTGGTGTGAAGATGCAGTGATGGAGAGAATGTGCAGCTACATCAAGACAAAGAGACCTTTTTATAGGAAGCTCCCATGTTATAAACTCTTACAGACTATTGTACAGTTCATTGTTAGAGGAGAATGGAAGGTGGTGCCCGTACGACAACAGATAAATATCTTTAGAGCTTAATTGTTTTCAGATGGATATGGGCTTAGGTTTCAGCTCTCCACCCATCTCACATTCAGCATGTTGGATACTTCTGTAGTATCCAGTCCAAAGCAGATTATTTTTAGTGATGACCAAGACTTTCAGAAGTTGCTAGTGATTTCTGATGGTTTGGGTCTTTCCATGGGCTCTCAACCGGAGCTCCCAAGAATTACAAAGCGGTGACCGTCTCCATTCTCTTTCTGAAAATCCTGGTCCCCAATTTTAAATTAATTGGTGTAAAAATTTTCCTTAAGATGTAAGAATCTTTGCCAGTGGCAACATTTGCACATTTAGAGCTTTTCATAGGGTTGCAGGTTGGAATCTGATACCAAGAGACCCGGCCGTGCGCATGGCACAGGTCCACTGTAAACGTCAGCAAGTTTTACAGCTCTTTCTGCTACAGGCTTTAAAAATGAGCTCTGGCAACTGACATCCATGTCTTGTTGGTACAGCAATTTAAAAAGAAGGAGATGCCATACTTCTACAGTAGGAATTCTCTTACTTTACTACCTAGTGAAAAAATCTGGAACAATTTGAATGATAAGAGTTTATCAGAGAGTGTTGTCTTAAGGGTGTACGAGAAGTTGTGTTAGACAGAGAGCCACTAGAAGCGTTTTTTGTATCAATGTTAGTTTTGAACATCTTCCAGTATATGGGCATGAATTTAAATGTGTGCACTTCTCCCGTTAAAACAGTTTGTTTTAAAAGCTTCCCAGGATTTTAGCTATGGTGACCTAGAAAAGCAGTGTTATAGGCCCTGAGAAATGTGAAAATCAAGTCCAGACCCTTGTGTAGACAGACTGGTGAAAAGTCTGCTGTAGGTGCCTCTCGGACAAATCTCCCTAAAAGCTGGTGTAGGTCTCCATCCTACAGCCAGCCTGTGCATGTGGATAACTGCAAGCATAGTTCCCCTGAGCCCCGTGACACTTCTCACGTGTGTAGCTGTCTGCTGGAGCCATAAGGAAATAACTGTACTTTTTGGCTTGTATTTGACTATTCATTGTGTTTGGATTTTTTAATCACTGTTATTCTCCCAAAGTAGGCCATGCTTCCTCAGGGATATTTATGAAATTGTTCTACATCTCCTGAACAACTTATCTGGATCCCAGCATATTCTTCTGAAAACTTTTTAATATAAATAAACATGTGGGAGAGATTTTTGTTCTTATGAATGGGGGCAGGTACTGTGTTCTCGGAAAGGCTATTGAGTGGAGACAATCAAATCTATTGCATTTTTTATGCCGAACACCTTATTAATAGCAGACACATCCGCT
Source organism: Pezoporus wallicus (assembly GCF_028554395.1). Lineage (NCBI taxonomy): Eukaryota > Metazoa > Chordata > Aves > Psittaciformes > Psittacidae > Pezoporus > Pezoporus wallicus. The sequence continues at coordinate 1,882,601 of NW_026639618.1, forward strand.
TTTGCTTGGGTCACAGGAACAGTTCAGGGGAAAGAATGCTTTATCTCTACTCAATAAATCATTTATGTCGAGAGTGCCAAAGACCAAGTCAACATGAAAGGGAGTGAATCAGTTATTCCAGCAAAGGAAGTGAATTTAAATATGCTCAGAGCCATTAGTTCGGTGCAAAAGAGTGGCAGATTAGTGCTATTTTCATAAAACAGCAATTATCAGCTCTGTAGAGATAGATAAGTTTGCAAAGGCCAGTGCTGCCGTTACACTGATCATGAGTTATTATCCCTGAAATGAAGCAGTACTGCGGGCAGGATGCTGTTCCCCGGGTGCAGACCTGCAGCCTTTTTCCTATGCTCAGTACCTCTCCTGGCCACCGCGCTCGCCTGATTCCTTTGTGTTGAGAAAGGCTGCATCAGACCCTGCTAAAAATCACTGACAGAGCCTCGGCCATCTCAGGTGCTTAAAACCATGAGAAATCCTGCACTAGAAACCTGAAGGAATTGCTCATCCCACAAAGCGCACTGGAGCTGAGAGCATCCTTTGCGCTGTTTTGTTCCTAGAGCTTTTCCATCTGCCTGGCTTTCAGTGCCTGAACACCACCCTTTATTCCATTAAGGGAAAGGCAGCCTTCCAGGAGGGGAGTTTGAAAAAGCTCCACAAGTTCTTGGGTTTTACCTGCCCAGCTGTGTGGCCATGCTTTACCGGTGCATGCATCCCTCCCTCTCTGTTCCTTAGGGCAAGCATTGTCACTTGGCAGCAGTTGCAGCATTGCTGAGGAAATTAAACCATTGAAAATGGCAAGATTCTGGTTTTGTTTTGCCCTGAATTTTTGGCACACCCCAGGCCAGGCCCCAGCAGATTTACGTTGGTGCCATCAAAGTCTCTGGAGATGTTGACTTGTGCCAGCCATGGAGCCAGGCCTGGGGTGGGATTTTGTCACTACTAAAACCAACCTCCCCTTACCCACCACAAAGCCACTGAGTTATTCAACATTGTCTCAGGCAAGCAAAATAAAACCCAGCATCTTTCACATTGGTCCCCTTTTAACAATGAACATCTCTGCCGTCAGTCTCCTTGAAGAGCCCGGGTATCTATACCAGGGTCAGCTGCAGAACTGTGCTGCGGTTGACCCTGGTATATATAGACTGTGGTCAATAAGATGTTAATATAGAAAGAAAAAGTCTTCTGGTATAATTAAAATGGATGGGCGATGGGGGAATTGCTACCAGCATTACCTGCAGCCTCCTACAGTAAAATTCAGGAGAGTTATCTGGAATGCAGAAAACCCCACCAACAAAGCATATAGATGATTAGGCAGGCTCATGAGGATAAATCAGCAAGTAATAAAAGTAGATGTTTAATGAAGAAAGCCAAAAAATGTATGGGAAGTCAGTGGCAAATAGGTTGGGGCTGGTTAAACCAAAGGCTTTACATATATCCTAATAAATGGCGTGGTAGCAAAGTTAAGCCTGACGCTAGACAGGCACAGCACAGTGATTACTCACAGTACGTGCAAAACCCAACAAATACTCTTGTATTGTGTTTGAAAGCAGTAGAAGGAGGGAGTCAGACTGCACATTAAAATGTAATTCCTCCTACTCCATCAGTAAGTACAAGTCATATTAAACAGCAACTATCCAAACATACCTTTAAATTTGTAAATTAACTGAAACCAAAAGTGAAGGAAAACTTGCCTGGGTCTCCTCAGGACTAGAATGCATGGAAGATGCTTCAGATGGCACAAAACCCCCCACAATAATTCAAAAGAATGGGTGGTTTGAGCCAGAAAACTATAGGCTCATTAGCTTCCTATCAGTCTTAGGCAAAATCATGGCAAGGTTGATATGGCACTATCACTAAAGCAATTAAAAATTGATAAAACCCTCCAAATGATTTCTATAGAAATGTATCATGGCAAATGAAGTTGCTATCACTTTTTGTGATATCAAAGGCTTGTTGATAAAAGAAACTCTGCTGGCACACTGTACTTAGCCTCCTCTAGATAGTTTGATTCTGATAAAGAGAAAATAGCACAACGCAAAATTCAAATCACCCATGTTAAGTGGATTAAAACTGATTAGAGGCTGGATCACAAAAAATAGCTGTAAATATGAAATTATCATCAGTGAGACTCTTTCTAATGAGCTCCTCCCAAGGTGTGCTCTATTTTCAATATTCCTCCTAGGGAAAGAGGAAATCGCTGTTGGCAGCAGCCAGAGATGACAAAACCAGGGGTGTGGTAAATGATGACATGGAGCAGGTCAGTGGCAGACAGTAACCTGGAGGACTGCGGAGCCAGAAATGCAGGAGAGGTGGCAGCAAGTCCAGCTTTGGGGCATGGGGAGTGTGTCTGGAATAGTACATTGGCTGTGAAGGTGTGATAAGTAATCCACTCGGCACCAGCCCTAGAGCTGCTCTTGCCAGCTGGGATGTAGGACCTGGCATTAGTGATGCTGTCCCAGTTTGTTCGGTAGCTGCCTGCCTGTCAAAAAGTGTATTGACAACTGGGAAAGATTATTTTCAATAGCTCCCAGTGTCATTCAAGGGCAGGAAAACAGGTCTTATTATAGTGTCAGACTAATGAAGCTCAAGCTATTAATTTATCAGAGGCAATTTGAAGAGGTGACTTGATCTCCTTCTGCAATCACAATCTTCTACCTGGGCAGGGAAGTGCTGTCTGAAGGCAGGTAGCTCTTCTATTTAGAAGAAAAGGGAATGATGTGCTCCACTGGTTGGAAAATGATTTCAGGCTAGAAATTAAGTGCAATTGCCCAACAGGGAGGATAATTACCTGTGGAGACAACTTACTCAGTTACCTGGCATGTTCTCCATCACAAAAAGTCTTTAAATGCATGCAGAGTATTTTTCTAAGTCAATAAGCTCTACCTCAAACTGAAATCCAGGCTTGGTGCAGCAGTTACTGGATGAAGTTATTAGGTGTGTGTTATGCAAGGATTAGTCTAAGCCATCAGATGTAAACCTCTGAATTAAAAGTATGCTAAAGTTTCCAATAGTGCAGGAAGGCAGGGCAACCTTTAGCCATTTCTTCACACAAAATGGTCTCAATTTAAAAAGCTTGTACAAACAGAGCTGTACTTGATAGCATTTGGTATGAGCATCGGTAGGTCTACTCACAGCTGTAAGGTTCTGCACTTAATTAGAGGAAGAGAGCTGGACAAGAAAGGACAACAAAAACCCTTGGACATGCAGAGAAAGTCTTGTCTTTCATTAATAATAGCCTGGAACAAAATGCTGTGCTCAAATGATAGGGCCAAGTGCATGTGTAGTCTGAGCAAGGAATAACAAGTGTGGGTTTGCCTGTTAAGTAAGGAGGTAGCATCTTGCTGGCAAGGAACACATTTTCCTGCCTTCACCAACCAGCAGAGAAGCTGCAGTGCTGACTGAGAGCTATGTTGTATGGCTGTGCAGCTGAACGCAGTGCTCGAGTTCCTTGCTTCAAAGACAGCAAACTGTTCGTGTTGATGATGAGCCCCATCGGAGCAGGTTAATAAAGCCCTAGAAGTGAAATGACTTCAGTGGGACTACCCAGAGCAATGACAGCTGCCCCCAGCAGTGGGTTTTGCAAGCCTGGGCCCTACTACTGTTGGCTGGTTTCAGTGTTGTACCTTAGAAATAAGCAAAGGAGCGCTCAGCCTCTGATTCCGGTTTCGCAAAACGGGTGTTGATGGATGTGAGGCAAAGTGTGAACCCCCAGAGCCACCTTCTATCGTGCTTCATTGGGCAATGGGGAGCACGAACTAGGATGTATGGTTTGAAGAGTAAACAGTTCACACAAACAAGAGAAACTATAAAGCAATACTTACTGCAAATTGGTATTGAATCGACATCTAGAAGTTGAAACAAGAAGGGAGTTAGCTACAGCCATAGCTAAAAAAAAAGATCTTTAGGGATTCTTGCTCTAATCCAGTGTGAAATCCTAAGAAAATTAGTTTGGTCTAGATTTATTGTTTAAAGAACATTGGTACATGCCTGCTGCCTGTCAAATAAATTCTGCAGTCACTGGGTTCGGTGTATGATGGCTTATGAGTGTCCTCACACTGCTGAGACACCTTGCACTCTGGAGGAGAGCGGTCCTCAACCAGCAGGACTGCAGTCAGCCTGGACCCCGAAGCAGCTGATCTTGGAGATGGCTATGTAACATCTATCCTGCCATAAAAGTAGGATTTCCAGTGCTGCTATAACACAGCCAGACTTAGTCTGAGAATGAGATGAAAAGCTTCTTTCTGCTTTTAATTCCAAATATATCTAAATACTTTTTCAGAGAGAAAAAAAAATCCTCTGTACTGTTGTTACATCTCTAATCATGTTACTTCTATTAAGCCTTGAATTCATCTGTTTAATGTCATAAGTCACTAAATTACGTAGTGATACACAGGGGGGTTTCTTAAAGCAGGGAGATCGATACTGCAGCAAAACTGCATGTAAGCAATAAGAAGCTGTGCAGAGGAGAAAAAAAAAACCTCTCTGCCCCATCAGATGGTATGGGGACTTGGTTGATTGGCTTTGTTTATTGAGAACATGGTTTTGCACCAAGGAAGTTTCACCAACTGACCCAGGCCCTGGTCTGAAGACCAGTCCAGATAAAGGAACATTTGGAGTCCTCTTACTTCTTCATCTGCAGTCTTTAGATGCAAGAGGCTCCTTCCCTGCTCTTCTTCCGAGAAAGGTACAAAAGATATTAAGTGGCAGTAGGGAAAGCAGAGCCAGGAGCTTCCAACCTATGCAAAGCATCTCAGCATGAGACCCAGGTCTCAGCTATCTTCTGAGCCCAATGCCACTGACCAAGGGGAGGAATGGGGCCGTGCGGGGCTGACCTGCAGGTGAGGCCAGTGTCCTGTGCTGAGTGCTCTCTTGAAGCTGTTGCAGGAGACACAGACCTTGCAGAATCAGGCCCTGTGTTTCACAGCTGGGGCGCTGCATCTGCTGGTCTTCCCCTGAAATACCAGCGAACTGCAGGAGGTGATGCTCTGGCACAGGGAATGACCAGCATCACCCCAGAGGTTGTGTGCTCTGAGGGGAAGACTCCTTCACTTTGCACTGAGCTGCTGGATACTTGGTGAGCCTAAGGGGCATATTATGAAATACCCACAGTTATTACAGAATCTGGAAGTGGCAGGGATGTGCTTTGGGATGCACTGGGTTTTGCTTTCAGGTTTTTTTGTGAGGACTGCAGTTACCTGGACCTGCCTCTTACTTGTTTTTCACAAGTGGGTGTAAGATGGGAGTAATACCTGCCTGGCTCTGCACAGCATAAACCAGCAAAGGGGCTCTTCATGTGGGCTTCTCTATTTTGTGGAGGTGAATTTAAGGTTGACTGAAGCTGACCTTGAGTAGAGCAGGTAACTGACATCTAGAGTTACGGCCACACCTGAGCTGTCTCCAAAGCTTGCCTCAAAACCAGTAGCCCATGGACAGAACCAGATGCCAAGGCTGCGCCTGCACTTCGGCACTGGCAGCTGATGGTGGATGTGAGCCACAGGGAGCAAGAGGGGCACTAGGATGGTCCCAGTCCTGGGAATCACGTGCCCTGATGCAGGAGAGCTGGATGCAGAAAGGCTGAGTGCAAGCCCATGGCCATGCTGTACAGTCAGACAGCTTCCTGAAGCCAGCAAGTTCTGTCTGGTCTGGCTGCCTTTGGAGTCAGTTCTAGTTTACATTCACTAGGGAAATACTTAAGCCAATCATCTCCTTTTAATGTTAACTTGATGGAAAACCTAGGAAGATTCTAGCAGTCTAATGGTGAAAAAGTGACATGCTGTCATTCCCAGTTTGTCTATGGCTGAACTTTTGCAATGCGGAGCCAAATGAGGTGGCATAAGACAAAAGTGTGCCTTTTTGTTTGATGTACACTGCATTTCTCCAGGCATCCCAGGTGTTGATCTGAACAGCAGTGCTTTCTTCCCAAAACAGAAGTTACCATGCAGTCTGAGTTTCAGGATACGAAGTGGCCATCACTGTTAATTCCACCCGACAGTTTTTATAGTTACTCTTGAATTGCTTCTGTTTTCAAAACTCAACAAAACCCAATTTAGAATTCTTTGATGAAATTAAAATCAAGATTTTGGTATCTTTGGGCATGATCTCTGGAAGCTTTGGGTATCTGCTTTATCATTTTGTATATTTGACAATTTTGTACTCTGCATTGTTTGACTTCATTTGTGCATGGCGATGTATTAAAACATGGAATTTTTATTATACAGCACAAGCATTTTGTTTGATTTAAACAAGGTTGGGGTTGGACCCAGAGTACCTGAGGTGTGTACAGCAGTGGGCTGCTGTATGGGGTACACCTGCAGGCATAGATGTAACACAAGGTGTTCATGGAGAAAAGAGCTCTGTTCTGCTGGCAGCGTTTGGGTGTAATTCCAGAGTGACCCCAGTGACTTTCTTGACTTACCCTGGATTTAGTGCACACTGCAAGGAAGAATTCCGCTTCATTGCCAAGTGAAGTGCAAAGTCATGAACCTGGGTTGGAACAATCCCAGGCACAGCTACAGGTTGGGCAGAGAAGAGATTCAGAGCAGCCCTGCGGAGAAGGACTTGGGGGTGTTGGTTGATGAGAAACTTAACATGAGCTGGCTTCGGTGTGCGCTTGCAGCCCAGAAAGCCAACTGTATCCTGGGCTGCATCAAAAGGAGCGTGACCAGCAGGTCGAAGGAGGTGATCCTGCCCCTTTGCTCTCGTGAGACCTCACTTGGAGTACTGTGTGCAGTTCTGGTGTCCTCAACATAAAAAGGACATGGAACTGTTGGAACAAGTCCAGAGGAGGGCCATGGCAGGAGATTGGAACTGGATGATCTTAAAGTCCTTTCCAACCCAAACCATTCTGTGATTCTATGATTTCTTAAGGCTTGGGGGATGCCCTTGTAGGCAGTGAAGCACCCTCAAATCAGACCAAACCACAAAAGGAGCAAGTATTCGACTGTCCGTGGTGCATGGCATTTCACTGCCATCCCATCCCCATTTATTCTCAGCATTTATGGCATGACAAAAAGTCAGTGGGTAAGGTAGTTCTCAGAAAAACGAATGTTGAAATTCCATCATTATATTGTGTTCTCCCATATAGGTGATTTTTCCTTTTCAGCCATAATTCTGAATGTTCTCATGTTTGTAAGGCAGAGACTGATGAGATGTTTTGGTCAAACACAAAATACTGGGCATAATACAAAATAACAGAATAAAATTATATAGTGTGCAGTATAGCTGACAAAGTCAAGAGAAATTGTCATCTGAACAAAAAATATCATGGTTTTTACTGTAACATCTCAGGCTGGGGCTGCAATTTACTAAATTCTGTTTATATCTTTTAAAAGAAACTTTTGTCACTGGGAAGAATATGTTAGCACAGGGAAAGCTCTGGGTTTGTACAGATCTGTGCACATTACATCTTGGACTGAAGGAAATTAGAACAACCATATAAGTAAATAGAATGGTTTCTATGTCACATACCCTTTTCACTGTTGGGTCTCCATACAGTGGCACCATATTATTACTGCTCTGGGTGCTGCACATTAAGATTATTCCCATTATAAACAATACACCACCTAAATCAGATCTGCTTTATAATGAAACTGCAGCTACCATGATAATGAAATACTCCTCCCTAGAGATAGAATTTAGCTACTGATGCTGTGGAACAAGGAGTTTCCTTGTGTGCTCAGATGGGTTTTGAGTCACAAATCTCACCAATGGGCCTGCAGTTTCTTATAGAATCACAGAAACATAGAATGGTTTGGGTTGGAAAGAACCTTAAGATCATCTAGTTCCAAGCCCCCTGCCATGGGCAGGGACACCTCACACTAAACCATGTCACCCAAGACTCTGTCCAGCCTAGCCTTGAACACTGCCAGGGACAGAGCATTCACAGCTTCCTTGGGCAACCCATTCCAGTGCCTCACCACCCTAACAATAAAGAACTTCCTCCTGTTATATCACTACAGTCCCTAATGAAGAGTCCCTCCCCAGCATCCCTATAGCCCCCCTTCAGATACTGGAAGGCTGCTATGAGGTCTCCACGCAGCCTTCTCTTCTCCAGGCTGAACAGCCCCAACTTTCTCAGCCTGTCTTCATACGGGAGGTGCTCCAGTCCCCTGATCATCCTCGTGGCCTCCTCTGGAACAACAGTTCCATGTCCTTTTTATGTTGAGGACACCAGAACTGCACACGATACTCCAGGTGAGGTCTCACAAGAGCAGAGTGAAGGGGCAAGATCACCCCCTTTGACCTGCTGGTCACGCTCCTTTTGATGCAGCCCAGGATACGGGTGGCTTTCTGGGCTGTAAGTGCACACTGAAGCCGGCTCATGTTCATTTTCTCATCAACCAACACCCCCAAGTCCTTCTCCACAGGGCTGCTCTGAATCTCTTCTCTGCCCAACCTGTAGCTGTGCCTGGGATTGCTCCGACCCAGGTGTAGGACCTTGCACTTGGCGTGGTTAAACTTCATGAGGTTGGCATCAGCCCACCTCACAAGCATGTCGAGCTCCCTCTGGATGGCATTCCTTCCCTCCAGTGTATCAATCAAACCACACAGCTTGGTGTCATTGGCAAACTTGCTGAGGACGCACTCAATCCCTCTGTCCATGTCAGCGACAAAGATGTTGAACAAGACCGGTCCCAACCCCGATCCCTGAGGGACACCACGCGTTACTGGTCTCCAGCTGGACATTGAGCCATTGACCACAACTCTTTGCGTGCAGCCATCCAGCCAGTTCTTTATCCACCGAGTGATCCATCCATCAAATTGATGTCGCTCCAATTTAGAGACAAGGATGTCGTGTGGGACAGTGTCGAACGCTTTGCACAAGTCCAGGTAGATGACATCAGCTGCTCTACCCCTGTCCATCAGTTCTGTAGCCCCATCATAGAAGGCCACCAAATTGGTCAGGCAGGATTTCCCCTTAGTGAAGCCATGCTGGCTGTCACCAAGCACCTTGTTGATTTTCATGTGCCTTAGCATGCCTTCCAGGAGAATCTGCTCCAAGATTTTGCCAGGCACAGAGGTGAGACTGACTGGTCTTCACTCACAGTTTGTTACTCAGAAGTCATCAGTGGAGCAACCACTTGTGCCATCTGGGATTTGGTTGTTTTTCTCCCAGTGGCAATTAGTCCTTGATGCAACTTGCACGATCTTACATTATATTCAGGTACACCCTGTGGATCCATCAGAGCTTACCTTACCATGAGCATCTACTGGGGTTCACAGACCCAGATCAGGCAGCTTGGCCCCTTGGGCTCCAATACCATAGGTTCCTGAACTGAGAGACCTTACCAGCTGAGCAGATCTGTGCTCACCTGAGCAGAGCCTTGTGATATGAGCAGATGTCCTTAGTCCATAATGAAGTCCAATAAATGAAGCACAACCCTAGAAACAGATGTGATGTTCCAAATCCCATGACTGAACTGCTGTATATGACAGAACATGCTGTCTCTTGATGTCCCACCTCATCTGTAAAGGATACAGGAAAAGAGGAACTGCATTTACCCATCACTGTTAAACCTTGTAACTTAATGACAAAACTGTAAGTCTTCTAAGAAGATCACAGTGCAAACGGGGTTGATTTGAACAGACCAGGCACCATGGTACAAAAGAAACACTTTATTTGGAGGACAAGAAGTCACCGTCCACAGTTTGTGCTTACCTGACATTCTGCTCTCACTGCACCCAGTCAGAGTCTGAGTGCACGGTGTGACACGTTCACAGGTGAGGTGTATCAGCCCATACTCAGTTTGCCTGAGGTTTATTCCTCTTCTGTGCAGTCCTTTGACTCCTTTGTGTCACTGCCTTGTCATTGCCTTCTCCTCGCTTTTCTGCACCTGATGTGATTTCTTGCCTTCTACTGTTGTTAGCATCACATGAGAAATACACTGAGTTACTGCATGTGAGAAACACACTTCCAAGTGAAACAGTTCTGCTTCAACTAAATGGCGCCAAGGCACTGGTTTAGGAGGAGCTGGAGCAGAGGACAAATTGCTACACGTTTGTTCTAGGGCAACATGAGTCTTAATCTCTTCTTATTGTCTGTGTTGGAGTGAGGGGCTCAAATGGCAGAAAGGATCCACATGGGACACTAGGAAGTGCTTTCTGGGAACAGGGATGCTGCTGAAGTAGTGACTGCTTAAAGAGATGGAGAACAGCTTTGAAAAGCTGCCATCAGCAATCCTGACCCTTTGGCAGGGAAGGAGGATGGAACGAGCTGTCTACCAAAATCTCCTTTAGGCCAATTTTTCTGCAGGTAAGATGAATGGGGAGCAGAGTTAACTCTGTTAATTATCATTACTTTACATTTCAGCTGGAACTGAATTTAGCTCTTCTTTTTCTGCCTCTTCAATGTAAGAACCTACTACTATGTAGCTATGAGTAATTCCAGACTCATTTAGGTCAATACATCAGGTTGTCAGAGCTCAGAAACTGGGACACAACCACTGCCACGGCTGGGCCAGATGCAGAGGCAGAGCCCAGGGTGACAGCAGGGACCAGATCCACCTTCTCACCCCAAATCACCATACTCATCAAGAGTCCGATTTATGAGATATAGTGCGACAAATAGCAGCAATTAGCGAGACCAAGAACACCAAAAGGGTGGCACCCTTTAGGGTCAGGGTGAGGATCCCTCTTCACCTCCAACATCCAGGCTTTCACTGAGTCTTTACCAGGCACCATCAGGGTATATGGGCTTGTGGAGAAAAGCCTTGGAATGAGTTGGTTAGAATTAAAAAAGGAAAAGTAAACATGTTGAGCTCACTTACAAGATGAAGAGAGGCAACACTTCATAGACAGCTGGCCAAAGCCAGGGGAGCTGCAGCCATCCATTGCAAGGGGCAGGCTAACAGGGTGCATCATTGGTGGTCATTGCCAGCCTCCTCCAGAAGCTGTAGGGTGATCAGGAAAAGTGCTTCTACTTCCCTGGGGGTTGTACTGCAAAGAAACTATGCTCTTCAGGGCACATCTTGAGTCTCAGCTTGAGCTGGCACTTTCCAGATTGAGACAGGAGAGCATGGTTGGGGCTGAGCGCTGAATGTTCAGCCCAAAGGGTGCTTCGGCTCTGCTTAGTGCTGCGAAATGGGACGGAGACGCAGCCTACATGGGAGGCAGATTGTTTTATGGGAAACATTGGGAATGGTTGCGCTGAGCTGATTAACCCATTTTAACGTTTTCATTTAGCTGCTCAAGTTGCCCCACATGAGAAGTGCAGCTGCGAGCGAAAACACTCCCACATGTGGGAAAGCCAGATAAGCCCCCGCCTGCCGCCATTACAGCAAGGAATCGGAGTCCTCTGGGGAAATGAAGGGTTATTTCTGCCTTTGTTTAAGCTTTAACTCGGAGCATGAAGGATGCCGTTATGATAGCTCATTTTGTGCGTGTCCCCGTGTCCCACACTGGGCCTAGCTTTGGCAATTCTTGGTCAGAATTTGAGGAATTACGGGAGCCTGGCTTCCCACTGCGTAATTCCACCTGGAGACACCAGTTGCTCGTTTTACCCCAGGGAAGAAGCTCTTCTTCCCCCCCTCCACTTCCTCGGTTTGTACAATATTAAGTAGGGGATACTGGGCTTTCTTCATGCTTCCCCTCTTTGTCTGTGTTATTAGTCCCACAACAGGCTGCCTCGTAATCCCAAAATACAGCTCTTTTGGACACTGTTCCACTAATCCCATGAGGGACTTGGCAACCAACAGGAAAACCGAGATTGTCTGGAATATTATCCGAACGTGCTGGACCAAGGACCACCCTCAGCCTTTAGCATTTCTCTTGGGTCACCAGTCACAGCCCTTTAAACTTAAATTAAAACCACTCCAAAAGCAGGGTGGTTTCGAGCGCTAGCAGCGGGGCATTTATATGGGATTTTCAGACTGATGCTTCTCCACAGGCCACTTTAGGACCCCTGAGTGCAGGATATTGTCTCAAAATATTCCCTAAAAGCCACCAAGAGGCACTGGTATCCAAGCACAGGAATAACAGCTCTGCTATCTCTGAAAGGGTTAGCTGTAAACCAGTCCTACCCTCTCCAGTTGTTTCGGAGCTCACAGCCGGTAATTCCGCTCCAATCTCCTATGCTTCCCATCACAGGCCGGAAGAAGCAGAAATGGGATTTGGTGTGGCTGCACGTTCACTTGCTCCCAGGCAAGGCACGGAGCTGCCTGGGATACAACTTAGTGAAGCAGAAAATGTGGGCATGCATCTCCATGGAAATAGGTACTTGGGAAGCATCTGAGCGGTTCTGGGGGTTGCGTTCTGCCATGCGCTGCGTTTTGAATGGTAGCACTGTGAAAAATCAATGTGGCACGTTTTAAATGGATTACGAGGCAGATAAATGGCAGGTCTCCGAAGAGGAGCTGCAAAGGAAGAGTGATCCCATGGGAGTTTTTATAGAAGGAATATTTAGGAAGCTGTTCTTGGCTGTTTACTTCAGAGGTCAGGATGGATAAACAATTGAATATGAGGTCCCCATGTGATGCTCTTGCTAAAGGGGCTGCTATGACTGTAGGATGTATAAATGGGAATATTGAGTGGTAAGGGAAACATATTCGCTCTCTACCTGACATTAATGAGATGAAAATAGTCCAGTTCAGCTGTCAACACGTGAAAACTGTGTTGAAAAACTGAAAAAGACTGGGAGAAGAGCTATAAGACTGATTGAAATCATATCTTACAATGACCCAAAGGAGCACAATCCAGTTATATTATCAAAGAGGAATATAAGAGATTAATTGATCAAGGTCTGTAGTATCTGTACCTGCAGGAAGAATGCAGTATCAGAGGATTACTGAATCTAGCAGACAGAGGCATACAAACCAGGAAGACTGGAGCTGGAAAAAAAGAACCAGTTGAAAAGGAGGCACATTTTTCTCCTTAATGGCCTTGTAATTAACCACTGGAGGAGCTGACATGGGATACAGGAGGTTCTCCATCACCCAAAAAGGTATTTAAATTGAGTGGGGATGTCTTTCTCTACAATGTAACTCATGTATCTGAGTCGGAATTGCTGGGCAAAGCTTCATGGTCTGCATTATGCAAGAGGGCAGAGGAAACCACCATGGAGGTGCCTTCTGGCTGTGAAATCTATGGAACTATCAAAGCAATGACATCTGCGTATCACATCCCAGCAGCGTCTAGCCTGTTTATGCAACACATGTGATGGAAAGACTCTTTTAGGGATATTTAGAGGGCTTTAAATGTTTTATCAGAGGTTTACTTTATAGACTCTGCCTGTAAAACCAGGTAGGTGAAATAAACCTTAAAAATAAAAAGTAAAATCTCCTGAAATAGATTTGCTATACCCCAAAATCCCAGTATTAAAGACCAATATCTCAGGATACTCTGGGCTTTCAATGTGATGCTCCAAGGACTCAGCCCTTCATCATGGTTTAAAGCTCCTATTTCACAGATTTATAGGTGCTAAACTCAGAAGGGTCCACTGTGATTATCTAATCTGACCTTGCACATAAAGGAGGCCACAGGGCATCCCTCAATTACTTCCAGGCTACTCTGAAGCCCTTCATACCATCCTCTTCCCTCATACCACAGCCGGGGTAGAACCCTTTCTCCTCCATCCACACAGATAAACTTCACATCGTTTCACGTCTCACTGCAACATCCTTCCTTCCACCCCTGACAAATGAAATCTTTCCTGGCACATGTCCATTCAAATTGCTGCTGCAAAGATCATTTGCCATTCCTATGTCTCTTTGCCTGCTTCTCTGGCTCTCCCTTCTGCCTTTCCATCAATACATCTCCTGCCCCCTCGCAGCCTGGTCCCTACCTCTGCCTCTTCATCACACTTGGTACCAGCTCACTCCTGCCTCTCATGGCCCACTTTGCTCACTTGTTTTTTTTTAATCCCCTTCTTTTTCTCTGAGCAAACCCCATGTGGTGCAGCACCAGTCCATGGGAGGGCCCTAAGAAACATCTGTGCTGCTAAATGAAAAGATGGGAGCACCTGCACCCATCAGGCTAGGTTCAGCCACACACGTCACACAGACTCCTTTGGGCACATCTGCTGGGGTCCTCCATGGGCTGCAGGTGGGTGTCTGCTCTCCACGGACCTCCATGGGCTGCAGGGGCACAGCCTGGCTCACCGTGGTCTGCACCATGGGCTGCAAGGGAATCTCTGCTCCTTGCCACACAAACCCAATACACTGACAGACGTGGATTCTGGCACAGGGAGAAATCATCCCTGTGAATCATTAAATGCCTATCGTTCCAAGACATACAGCAGCATGGTACAGTTTTCATCTAGACAAAGCCTCTATTTTAGCAGCATGGTACAGTTTTCATCTAGACAAAGCCTCTATTTTAAGACTCTTCATCTCTCTCAAAGAACCCAACTTGATAAGCTTGAGTGCAGGAGACAGGGTTCTCTTTGTAAATCAGGGTAAACTGAGGCAAAGAACAGGAGGTCCCACAATGGGGAAGTGAGCAGCACAGAAGGAAAAGTCAGACCATGGAAAAGCCCATGCCAGTCTTTGCTTTCTAGAGAAGAGCTCCTTGCTTTCTGAGTGTGAGCAGTGATCTGTCTGGGGTAACAGGGAAGTGAGGAGAGAGGATGCAGAGAAGCAGGGAAGTGAGGAGAGAGGATGCAGACGCAATCTATGGCTTCTGCTCTATGAAAAATGACAAATACCCTCTTTTGCAAAGCTTAGTTCTCAGAAGTTTTTAATCTAACGCTGCTGTACACAGCTGCACATCAGGTCCCCATCTGGATTCACACAGTTACCGTCCTTTGTGTCACAAGCAGAGCTCATTCCTTCTGGAGCCAATCTACATAAAACTGCCAAAAGCTGACACCGGTCTCCCCTCAGCATTGCCTATTGACAAGCAGGCACCTCTGGCCAAACTGAGAGGAAACATCTGTCAGTAGGTGTTAATGAGACCAGAGCATGCGGCAGGCAAGACCCAACCAGCTCAGCGAGATCAGACACAATTCGTGTTCTCATCGGGTGATCACAGCCACCTACGGCTGCGCTCAGCCATCAGGGATCACATGCAGGCATCCTTCCTTATGTGCTTTATGAATTTTGGAGTTAGCAGGATTCAGATCTGCCCTTCCGAGCTCGTCTGTCAAAGCACAGTTTTGGCCAGTGCCTTGCAGGGATTTGCGCAGCAAAACAAATTGGTACTAAAGAACGTGGTGAGTGTCCTACTGTCTGAGCCAGCACTGTTGAAGCATGGGGTGGGAAGAGTTTTTTTCAGCAGAGAGATAAAATTAAATGCCCCATTGGTTGCAATTAGTCCTGGTACCATGTTTTTTTTGCAGGCAGTCATGGGCAGCTTCAATCTTCATACCCACCGACCGTCCTGAATGACATGCTGCCTCTGAAAGAGGTGTGTGGCATGATTTCAGATTGTCAGGAGACAGGATCGTCCCTTTGAACAGTGGTGAATCAGAAGGAAGGGAAGGAAAAGGGGAGAGAGGAGAGGCAGCAATTCACCGAGAAAAAAGTCATTTAATTAACTGATTATTTACTTCTATCTCACTTGTACAAATCAGAGCTAAGTATATCCATCCAAGCCAATGTATATGATTCACAGTTTGTCAAATAGATAGTCTGCAAGTGAGAAGTTGCAGAAATAAAAGTCATGAATCATCAGTTGTTCTTTTATGCTCGTGGACAGCATCTTTTATTACATGTAAATTCAATTTATAACCATTGCAAACTGAAAAAAATAGCTAAAGTCAAGTTTGCAGGGATAGAAAAATGACAAGGCTTTGAGAGCAAGAAATTGTGAGCCTAAGGATGAATTCTGGCCTGTTGTTTTAGTTGGATCCACCTGACCAGCTGCAAACATCTGCAATATCTGTTGATGGGCTCTACCTGGGGATTCTCCATCCCAGCCTCAAATAGACAGCTCAGTAAGAAAGCACACCTTAAAAACTGCCATTTCCCTCTGGTGACCATCAGAGGAAGCTCAGGTAAAGACTGTGGTTTACTAAAGTTAGGTGAGATGAAACCTATTTGCTAATGCTCCTTGAAGCCAAATTCATAGACAAGTGCCTAATATAGCTTTGAGAATTTCAGATGAGACACCTGGTTTGATGCATGAGCCTTTCTTTGCAGAGTGCTAACCTCCTGCAGTGCTGTCTGCAATGGTAAAAGCTGCAAACATCTCTCCACACAAAGCCAAGTTGCACAATCTGAGCTGAACAGCCCAAAAGAAATTGATCTTTTTTAATGTGAGGTCTTTCCTGCACCCATTTCCCAGCATAGGCACCCTCTACCCTGTTAGTTTCACTATAGACATAAACCAGCCCCATCCTGCTCTTGAGACTCATCCCATGCTTTTGCCATGGCTTGTTGGGAGCACCCATGTGGTTTAGTCTGCAGAGGTTATAAGCACATTTCTTGGTGCTTCTTTGACATGTCAAGAACTGTCAAGGGTTCACACAGTGGGAAGAAAAGCCCCATCCCAAAAACATCTCAGGTGGGGTGTCCCCACCAGGCAGCTGCTGTCCTGCGTCACTTCTAAAGGTGCAACAAACAGGACTGTGTACCTTTTGCCTCTGGAGCACATCTACAGGGTCAACAAAGAAGTGGACATAAAGTTAGCTGTTTAACTGACTGGACTGTTCAGAAATACAACAAACAAATGTAAATACCACTAGGCATCTGGAAACCAGTGTTTTCTGTCTGAGACTCAAAAACGAACGCAGAGCAACACCCAAGCACTGAAAGTTAGCAGACAAGTGACAAAAATAAACCAGTTGCTAGGAGATGGCATTTAATCTAGAATTTTAGGCAATAAATAAAAATGAAGTTATAAGAATAAATGTTGTTTAGGGCAGAAACCAACCTGCAGCAAGTGGCTGTTTATGAGAGGGAGCAAAGCCGCTGTGGTTGCACAAGAGCAGGATGCTGCCCAACATCATGCCAGAGGTGAATGGGAAGGTTATCAACTTGACCATGGGAACAAAACCCCCTCCAGTGAAAGACATTGTGGACAAAACTCTTTTGTAGTTGCAGTTGCTGGGAGATGTGCCACTAAGGTAAATAAGGGCTGTACATCAACCTGCAAACATCACCTTTGCCTGGGTTGGAAGCTCAACCAGAACCTATAATGTTGTGAAACTCAGCTTGCTGCCTCTGGTTGTAAAAATTACAGGAAAACTCAGCAAAGGGAATCCCAAACCCCCCAGAATCTGCTGGTTTCTTTCCCCACTGAAAGCCCTACTTTCTTTCTCAATAGAATTAAAAATGATGAATCCTGGGTTTAAGGGCAGAATGTCTTGTGAAACCCAATGGGTTTCAATAGCAAGGGCAGTAGGGAGTGAACTTGGCTGCTCCTTACAGCAGCCCAGCTCTTGATGGGATTTCCCTGAGCAGAATTTTAGTCCTGTTGAAATCAAGGATAAAATTGCAAAACATCTCAGAAGGGCATTGTCTTCCACACACACCCAAGTAAAGGTTTGCCTGTAACCTGGTCCAGCACATAGTAATCACCTGCATCTTTTGAGGATGCAACTCTCTTCTGGTTCATATATAAAGTAACTATAAGGTAGGTCTTAGATGCAGTGTTTGCTGCAGCACTGCCTCTGAGTGATTTCCATCTCAGACACCCCCTTGACCAAGGCTGGAAAGCATTTTATCGCTATTTGGTCACAGTGATTATGTCCATTAGTGGCACCAAACCATAGAGGTCCCAAGGACAAGATGGAAATTCCTAACTTGGATATTACCTGAAATCCTGAACACTAAAGCACTGCTTGCTTAGACTTGCTTAGGACAGCGCTTGTCAGACTGATTAATAATTTTCTCTGGGCTGCAGCCAAAGATCAGAGTCCATGCTGACACCTGCAATCTGCCAGAAGGCTTTGATATTGCCAGCAGAGTTATGGTCAAGCCTAAATAAGCACTGGTTGAAGGGATACACACTCCTCACTCTGAAGATCCAGAGGACCATCTTCTCTGCTTGTCTTCCAAAGCATAACTGCTGGTTGCAAGCATTGCTGGGTGCTGCAATGGCCTCTGCAGGCAGACCTATAGGTGCTGGCAGGAAGGCAGTAACAGATGTGCTGTTACATCAATGCTCCTGGTGGCACCAGCACCAGCTCTTCAAGCAATCCAGACACCACAGATGGTACCACTATGTCTGGATGTGCACATTTGTCAGAGGAAGGACTGGACAAGGACTGTTTGGCTGTTGTTCAGTCTCTCTGACTGATCCCACCACTGGATGGGAGAGTATCAGCCAGGGAGGGTTGGCTGGGATTTTGTCATTACGAGTGGTTAAGAGCCCAGCCACCACAGGCACTGATTGCATCTCTCTTACTTTATCATTTCTAGGTGACCCTGCTTGAGCAGGAGGGTTGGACCAGATGTCCCCCAGAGCTGCCTTCCAACCTCACCCATTCTGTGATACGCTGATTTTTATGCCAGCAGTGATTCCTGAATTTGTGGAGCTGAATGTAAAGCCTGGAGAGACCTCACCTTCAGTAACCTGCTCCTTCCCCCGCTGTGAGAAGCCCACCCCTGCTGTACAGCTCTGCAGTTCCATGGGCATCCTCAGGAGGGACCTGGAGGCTGCTCTGAGTGAAGGATGGTAATGGTGATGCACACCTAGTGCAGGAAGGCTTGGGCCCTTGCAGCAGCGTGGTGATGCCCTTGGGTCACAACAGCCCCATGCAATGCTCCAGGCTTGGGGAAGAGTGGCTGGAAAGCTGCTGGGCAGAAAAGGACCTGGGGGTGCTGACTGGTGGCCACTGAACACGAGCAGCTTGTGCCCCGGCAGCCAAGGCCAATGGCATCCTGGCCTGTACCAGCAATAGTGTGGCAGTAGCAGGGCAGTGATGATCCCCCTGTACCCAGCACTGGTGAGGCTGCACCTCAAGTCCTGTGTTCAGTTCTGGGCCCCTCACTACAGGAAAGACATTGAGGTGCTGGAGCAGGGCCAGAGAAGGGCAATGGAGCTGCTGAAGGGCTGGAGCACAAGTGTGATGGGGAACGGCTGAGGGACATGGGAGGGTTTAGTCTGGAGAAGAGAAGGCTCAGGGGGACCTTATCACTCTCTGCAACTGCCTGAAAGGAGGATGGAGTGAGGTGGGGGTTGGTCTCCCAGATAACAAGCAATAGGACAAGAGGAAATGCCTCAAGTTGCACCAGGGGAGGATTAGATTGAATATTAGGAAAAATTTCTCCACCAAAGCGGTTGTCAAGCATTGGAACAGGCTGCCCAGGGCAGGGATGGAGTCACCATCCCTGGAGGTATTTAAAAGACATGTAGATGTGGCACTTAGGGACATGGTTTAGTGGTGAACTTGGCAGGGCTGGGTTTGCAGTTGGATTCAATGATCCTAAAGGTCTTTTCCAACCTAAATGATTCTATGGATCTATCATGGCATGGCTGCTCTGGGCTGCAGCGGGCTGTTCTCCCAGAATGACTGGAGCTGCCTTTACTTCTGCTGGCAGAAAGCACAGATTTATCAGCGGGCAACGGAGGCAGTAAACTCATCCCTGCTGTGTCAGGTGGGAAGGGCCAGCTGCCCACACTGTCCATCTGTCCACATCGTGGCTGAGCCTGGGGCTCCCTTCAGCCCAACGTGGGATTTGAATGAAGATCAGAAAGAAAGAGAAATGTAAAAGAGGCTTGTGGGAACTGCATGATTTTTTTCAGTGTGAAAGCGTGAGCTCACGGGCTTCCAAGGGCCACCGAGAGGGCTTGGACTGCGTGAAGATGATCATAAATCAGGAGGCAGGAGCACGGAGTATCCTCACTCTTCAGTTTGTAATAATTTGCAATGACTACAAGCAGGCAAAGTGCGCCAAAGCCAATCATATCCTGGTTTGCGTTAGAAGCATGGCCAGGAGGTGATGCAGGAGGTGATGCTCCCCCTTTACTCTGCTCCCAGGAGGTCCTATGAGTACTGAGTTCCGCTCTGGGGCCCCCAACACAAGAAGGATGTGGACCTGTTGGAGTGAGTCCAGAGGAAGCCACAAAGATGCACAGAGAGCTGGAACACCTCTGCTATGAAGAGAGGCTGAGAGAGATGGGGTTGTTCAGCCTTTCAGTACTTCAAGGATATGGAAGACAGAGAGACTTTTTACCAGGGTCTGCAGTGACCGAACAAGGGCCAATGGTTTTAAAATAAAAAGAGGGTAGATTTAGATTAGATATAAGGAAGAAATATTTTTATGATGAGGGTGGTGAGACAGTGGCACAGGTTGCCCAGAGAAGCTGTGGCTGCCCCATCCCTGGCAGTGTTCAAAGCCAGGTTGGATGGGGTCTGGAGCTTGTGAGCAATGTGATCTAGTCCAAGATGTCTCTGCCTATGGCAGGGGGTTGGACTGGATGATTTTTGAAGGATCCCTCCAACCCACACTTTTCTGTGGTTCTATGATTTGACTTTTCAGCCCTATGTTCTGATTTGGGGGCACTTTCCAAACCTTTAAACAGCAGCACAACTCCTAAGAGGTCTGGGAAGAAACTCCTGATCCTTTGCTGATATCTAGGGCTTAGAAGTACCCTCCAAATCCAGGTACTGGTACCTAGGCCAGCCAGTGAACCAGCAGTTGCAGGGCATTTCTGAGGGAGCTCACGGTTGAGCAGCAGCTTTCAAACATTAACAGTGATGTTTATCTGCCTTCAGAGAAGCTCACTTCCCTCGTGCATGGACTGTGTGCAAGTCAGGCCTGCTTATCTCTTGATGCAATTGATATGCAAGGCTGCTGCAGTTTGGTGGTTAATAAAGCCAGAGTAAATGCTGCTATAAGTATCAGTTGAAGAAGGAAGTGAAACCAAAGGGCACTGCCAGGGGTCTGATGCCAGCACTCTGCTGTATGAATTATAAAAGGGGGATAGAGTCTGTATTTCTCTGCATGGATGTATGAGATACATCCTGCTGTAACCTCAACTGTACCTCAAGATGCAGGTCTAGGGGAGAGGAGAAGAGGCCGCTCTGCTTTTCACATGTGGAAAACAAGGCAGGGGAAACCAGGGCAAAATATTTCCAAGGTCCACACATGGATATCCGCTCACGGGTATCCCAAACGCCACCTCTTCCACTGGTTTAAAGCCACAGAAGCAAGGTGGGCACACTCTGAAGGGACTGAGGTCATGCCAATGAACAGAAGTGCTCCCTCTCCGCAGCAGCATGGCTCACATAATCTGGGGAGAGTGGAGAGCAGAGATGAGCTGAGCACAGCCAAGCCCATCCCAGGCCAGGGATTCTCCACTTCCCTGGCTGAGTTTAAGGATTCTTCTCATTTCCTCAGCAGCTGCCTCGGGTTTACACTCACCACCTACCTATGGAAATGGGAACGGGTACTCACACCCACCTACTCCATGCAGCAGAGCGGGCTGTGTGGAGAAGATGGATTACTTTCATCTTTGTGATTGTGTTTTACCTTTTGATGCCCTGGATGTTTATTCCTTTATCGTGTATTAATTATTGGCATTCTCTAGGCTTCCTTCTGTCTTAATCTGATTTAAAACAGACATTTGCATTTGAAAAGTAACTAGCATGTATAGCAAATCCTTTCCCTTGGTTTGCTATTAATGCAGCCGGCTTTGATGTATTATATTAATGCTGTTTGCCAGGGGTGAAATTAGCACACCCGTCTGTGGAGAGGCACCTCCTTGGTGAATCTAATTCTTTTACCCCCAGGCAAAGCATCTCCCTCCCCTGGTGTAGAACCTGGATCCTGACTCCAGCAGCAACATGGTCACACCACCCTTTGCTGTGCTTGTGCTCATTTCTGGAAGTCCAGAGGCTCTGTGTCCTGCCCATGCAAACCCCAACCTGCCAATCTGCCACTGGGGAAGGGGGATTTTACAGGAGAAGGATTAGACATCTATTTCAATGGAGGACGGGGGAGCTAAACACATCACACCGCACCAAACCAGAAGCTGAGGGTTGTGCAGGGAATAAGGCAGGTGAGCACAGGGGTATGTGTGGTCAGAAGGGGACTGGGAGAGTTCGGGATTTGCCTAAGGGTCTTCACAATGGTGAAACTCATGTGTTCTTCAAAACCGTCTAACCTTTCTGATGCAATTGGGGAACTGGGGGAATAGAATAAATCAACCCTCCGGTGGGTTCAGTACCAGTATTTCCCCAGTTTCTATTGCTTTTTTCACACTGTATCGCTTGCATAATTTAGGTATTCAGGGAAGTTGCCCTGAGCCTCATTGATCTGTTTAAATCGGTGCAAAGGGCATACACACAGCCACTGCTGTAACTCACTTGGGTTGGTTTAACTGCAATGATCAGTGGTGGGTATGGGACCGAGTGACCAAAGGTGCGGTGTCAGGCTGGCTGATGTGACAGTACCTGCGTTGGCTTGAGTCACCAGCCCCAATCCATGCATTTCCCTCCACTGCACTGAGGTCTGGCAGTCAAACTGCATGGAGCAGCCTCTTCTCACCCCATGCATCACAAAATTCCACATTCCTTGAACGGGGAGGATCAGTCCTGCTGTGGGGACTGGGTGAGAAGCAGTACTTCTGCGGAGCAGGGCTGGGGAGAGAATAGCCTTTGGCAAGAAGTAGCACTGAGCAGCAGGATCTGGAAACCAGAACAGCGTGTCTGATCATGGCATTAGCTGATCAGGAACAGCTCAAAGTGAACTTGTTTCTTCCTAAATGCCCATGTCGAGTTTTGCACGAGGTTAAGTTTGTTTTAAAAGCACTTCAGTTAAATTATTACAACTTCTGACCATGGATGGGACTTAAGGCAGCTTCCAGAGCTCATTTACAAAAGGGGTTGGAAAACTCATTTCAAGTTAGCAGCCTACTTTACAGTAGTAGTTATTTGAACAGGTGGGGACTGGGGGAAGTAGGAGCATTAGTCAAATCGTGAATCATCAGCTAATCAGATTGCCACCCATGTTTGCACCAAAAGGAAAAAAAACAGTGCACAAAACCACCACACATCCCCAGCTACAGAACTGACTCAGCACAGACCCAAACGTTTGATGGGGTTTGCCAGGCTGAGTGGTTACACTTCCATTTGGTACGGACATGGTCTTGCTCTGGAAGACACCAGAGGGGTTGTCTCTCCTCTTACTCCATCACCTCTGAAGGCCTGGGGCTTCTTCGTACTCTTTGCTCCCCACCACATTTCTGCTCCAGCCAAGCAGAGTTTGGGCTGTGCAGTCTTCACATGTCCCTTCACTAGGGTCTGTTCTGCCGAAGCAATCAGCACTCAGACTTGAGGCTCTTCCCACTGGTGGGCTAGGAAAGCAAAGAGCCCAACATCAGATGTCCCAGGAGGGCACCCCAGGACACCCGCACCCCCCGCCTCCTCCAGGGATGCTGCAAGCTCTTTCTGGTGCAGGAGGGCAGAAGCGGGTCACAGACCAGCTCCCTGACCCTTCCAAGCTGCACGTGAAGGGCTGTGCAGGACCATGCAATTTGTTGAGGTGCTGGAGCAGGTCCAGAGAAGGGCAATGGGGCTGGTAAAGGGTCTGGAGCACAAGTGTGATGGGGAACGGCTGAGGGACCTGGGGGGTTTAGTCTGGAGAAGAGAAGGCTCAGGGGGGACCTCTACAACTGCCTGAAAAGAGGACGGATAGAGGAGGCGTCTGGTCTCTTTTCACAGAAACAGGTGACAGGACAAGAGCTAACAGCCTCAAGCTGTGCCAGGGGAGGTTTAGATGGGATATAAGGAAAAAAATATTCACAGAGAGGGTGCTCAGGCATTGGAACAGGCTGCCCAGGGCAGTGCTGGAATCACCGTCCCTGGAAGTGTTCAAAACCCGTGTAGGTGAGACCCTTAGTGACATGGGTTAGTGGTGGTCTTGGCAGTCTTGGGGTCAACGTTGAACTTGATCTTAAAGGTCTTTCCCAACCTGGTTGATTCTACAGTTCTAAGGGCTGCAGCAGGTCTGCACTGCCCATGCACCACAGTGGGGGTTCGCTTTCTCCTGAGTGCAGTCACTGAGGAGTCCCTGGGGTAAAAAACATACAGAGATTTAACAGGATTAAAAATAAAATGAAACAGAAACTACGCTCTGTTTGTGGAATTCCTCGTGTCTTACACCAGCAAGCAGATAATCAGAAATAAAGTGCTGAGGCTGCTAGCAGATACTTGCCTGTTTGTGTGTGCAGTGGAGAAAAGTGCTTGTTTGGTGTTGATTACAGACTATGGAATAAGAGCAATTTCTTATCCCACCTCCACAGGAGCTATTTAAATAGCTTTACACCCACTTTGAAAGATGCTCAGTTAGAAAGGGATTAAGTCTGGAAGTTATTACTCCTCGAAGGAAGAAGCACCAATAAACAGGCTCTGCTAAGGCTGCTGGTGCTCCTTGGGATAGCACCCACCTAAGAGATACAGCTCCTCTCACACCAGACCTCTGAGACACTTGTCATAGGGCAGCCCATAAAGAGAGCATATGCTGCAGAGCCCTTCATGCCTACTCTTTGTCCCAGTGAAGCTATGGGCCAAAGCCCAGCTGTATACATGCAGACACCTCAACACACTGCACAGGCCACCATGTGCTCCCCATCTGGCACAGAAGGGAAGGGAATGGCCAGTGAAATCCAAGGCAAAGCAATAGGTAGAGACCTAATTTAAAAAGCCCTTATAAAATCCTGGGGATCGGGTTGTGCCACCCTGAGGATAGGGCTGTGCCATGTGCAGTCATTCAATGCCTCCCTTTCCCCTCCTTGGGGATTCCCAGCCATGAACTCACAAAGTGAGCAGCGCTTGCCAGCTCTTTCCCAAAACTGGCAGTGGAGATTTAACCCATGGCACAGCACCCGTGCAGGGCTCTGACAGGACGCTGCCCATCTCTCAGCATCCCATGTCCTGCTCCCTCTTTGCTAACTCTCCTGCCCAGTGGGCTGGTGTGAACGGGGGGGGGCCCTTCCCCACAGCAGCCACTGGCCAAGTCTCTTCCTGGGGGGTACTGAGGGAAGTTAAGCTCAAGTGGGGAACTGGAGTGCATGCGGAGGGGGGGAAAGATGTGGGGGACCAGGGATGTGTGAGGCAGGGACCCTGTGCATATCTGAGCACAGACACTGGCAGCCAGGGAACTTTCCCAATCCCACCACATTATGTGTCTGTGGATTCCAGGTGCTTCCGAATTCAGCTGCACCCAAAGGGAGGCTTTTATGAATGATGCACTAAAAATAGCCACAGAGTGCCCAAGTCCTCTAATGAATCTCATACAATGCTACTGTCAGAGTCAGCTGCTTGTATTTGTACCCCCTCGGCACAGTCACCCTGCTCTGTAACGCAGCACGCTGGGGCCCTGACCCTACAGCAAGTTTCAGGCAAAGCCTTATTTGTCTCTGGCTTTTCCCCAGCAGAGCTCTGCTGTGAGATTAAGATCTTAATATTTATAAGCCTCTGTTTTTACTATCTGTTTAATGTCATGGTAAATCAGGCGCCTATGCTACTATCCCTCCATCCCACCTGAAACCTTCACCTTCTTAGCAAAGGGCAGTTATGTTTTTCCTTAAAAATAAACTAATTATAAAACCACAGTGATTTTCTCACATTTAAACAGCCTCTGTAACAGCCAATTATTTCTGAGGACATGAGAAACAGCTGTTGCACTGCTGAAGCTCAGTTACATCTCTGCATTTTGAACGGATAAGAGTTGATATTTTTATTCCCATGTGATATTACCAAGATGTGATAAACAACCATAGTGTTAGTATTAATTTGTGGAGCAAAGATCACTTTAATTTACTTCTAGCTGAGGAATCATTTTAACAGTATTACCACTCCACAAACAACCATTTGAAAATCTGTTCTGTCTTTACCTCCTTTTTTCCTTTCTTCCTTTTGTTTTTGATAAAGCAACACACCCCTGGGCAAGGGCTATATGAAGGCAAAGACAGTTTGTAAGTCAGCCTTAACTCTTTCCAGACTGAGGACTGGCCTTCAAAAAATGCTTTTCAAAGTTCAATCCAGCACTGTTGACTAGTGAATAAAAGGTGAGCCCTGACTTTGCCTCCCAGGGACCTTCTGAGCCCACCCAGAAGGTGGGCAAACATTGCACAGGAGTTGGTTCCTCTCCTGTGGCCTTCAGGTAAGGACTCAGCTAAAAGATTTCCTCTTCGGTCTGTGGATAATTACCCAAATCAAAGTGGGATCTGTGAGTACTTGGGATCTGTGGAAACCAGGCTGCTGTCATTGTCCCTCCTCATGGCAGAGGGGTTGGAACTAGATAACATAAGGTCCTTTCTAACCCTAACTATTCTATGATTCTATGATTTAGGCTTCTAAATATAGAGCCAAGTCTGGAGCTCCAAGCTGCTGTCTCTGCAAGGTTTTGCTTAATTCTTTGGAAATCCTTGCTGCACTTTGCCACAGAAAAGCACATCCAAGTAACCAAGAATGGTGACTCTTCATCAGGGACTGTAGGATAGGACAAGGTGGAATGGGTTCAAACTTAAACAGGGGAAGTTCAGGTTAGATAAAAGGAAAAGGTTCTTTAATGTGAGGGTGGTGAGGCACTGGAATGGTTTGCCCAGGGAAGCTGTGAATGCTCCATCCCTGGTGGTGTTCAAGGCCAGGCTGGACAGCGCCTTGGGTGACATCATCTAGTGTGAGGCATCCTTGCCCATGGCAGAGAGTTTGGAAGCAGATGACCTTAAGGTCCTTTCCAACCCAAACCATTGTATGATTCTACAATGGTGGTTTGAGCTAATGAAGCAACAGGGTAACATTTTTTAACTGCACACGTGCCTGCTGCCAAGCCCTTCCAAGTATTTTAGATGCACTGCATTTTTTATGCTGCCTTTCTCCCTAGGATCATGACACCCTTGACAGTGGTGATAAATCAGCTCTTGCTCTGTCCTATTAGCCAGGAAAGCATTATCAACTCAATTTAGCTGGAAATCTGAGGCCCCCAGGTAAGCCAGTAGAGTGATTACCCCAGGTAGTTACTAGAACAAGCCAGTCTCAGGAGGTGAATCCCACTCTACCCACTCTGGGAGGATGCTCTCCTGGAAGGCACAAGGACGATTCTAGGTCTCCTACTTGGGCAAACACTTTAAGCACAGAGTTACCAGATTTAGAAAAAAGAGGGTTAGGGACAGATGAGCATGTGACAGCATTTCTTCCCTTATGTTTTGTGTGGATTTCAATCCTAGAATCACCGAACTGTTATTGTCCCTTCCTTCCTAGGGTTGGAAGGGACCTCCGGAGAGGCACGTTTTGAGATTCAGAGTTTAACCATGTAGGCAAAGTAGACGGAGGAACAACTAATGCCCAGTGGGTTAGTCAAGGACATCACTCAACAGCATCAAAACTAAGGTGCATCTAAGTGTGCAAAGCAGTAGGATATTTTTCACATACAAAAAGTGGAAGGTACCATGGGCTTCATGTGGGTGACTCTTAGGAATTAAACTTTGGAGGCACCTAAAGCTATAGCTGGACACCAAGAGCAAGACCCAAAACGAGAAGCCCACACTAATCCACCTCTTTAAGAATCTGGCCCCGAGTGACTTGCCACAGATTGGGCAGGTGTTAAGTTGCAAAGCCAGAAATAGAAAACCGATTCCCTCTCCTGGCCTTTCATTTGAGGGCTTGGACAGAGTCCCAGACAACTGCCAGCCGTATGAAGATATAAATTATTTGGAAGAGTGCAAAGGGTAACGGACCAGAGTCAAAAGCCACCTGCAAGCTTGCAGACCCTTAGCAGGCACCAGTGGCCAGAGCAAACCTGGGGGCTGTGACTCATGTATTTGCCATGTGGATATGCTGAAACACCCTCTCACCACCAATTCTTCCTCTTCCCTAAGCAGGATTTCTATTATACAATGGTTTGTGCTCCACCATCCTCCTGCCTGGTACCAGATGCAGGCAGATTTATTACAGACAGAGGTAGGCTTCCACTTCTGGAGCACTCTGCCACCAGTGAATGCCAGGACTGTGGAGAACTCTGGTTGAAGACTGAAGGCAGGCTGTGAGATTCCTGTCAGCTGCCACGTTGCCCACAGGGCCCAAACAACAGCAGCAAAATAAAGCCAGGCTCATTTAATTCTGTATATGGGAACATTACAAGTGGTGGGCGATAGCTGGTTTAGAAAGGTGGCCTTCAAAAAGGCAACTGATCATCATAGTCCCTCTCCTGCAGCTAGGAGTATGCACATATCTCCTCAAGAAAGCCTTGCCCAGCACAACAGGATCCAGAACTGTATGGAGCAATTGTTCCACAACTCATAGAATCATCATAGAATACTTAGGGTTGGAAAGGATCTCAAGATCATCCAGTTCCAAGCCCCCTGCCATGGGCAGGGACACCTCACACTAAACCATGTCACCCAAGGCTCTGTCCAACCTGGCCTTGAACACTGCCACGGATGGAGCATTCATAACTTCCCTGGGCAACCCATTCCAGTGCATCATCACCCTAACAGTAAAGAACTTCCTCCTTATATCCAATCTAAAGTTCCCCCATTTAAGTTTTAACCGATACCCCTTGTCCTATCACTACAGTCCCTAATGAAGAGTCCATCCCCAGCATCCCTATAGGCTCCCTTCAGATACTGGAAGGCTGCTATGAGGTCTCCACGCAGCCTTCTCTTCTCAAGGCTGAACAGCCCCAGCTTCCTCAGCCTGTCTTCATACGGGAGGTGCTCCAGTCCCCTGATCATCCTCGTGGCCCTCCTCTGGACTTGTTCCAACAGTTCCATGTCCTTTTTATGAGGACACCAGAACTGCACACAATACTCCAGGTGAGGTCTCAGGAGAGCAGAGTAGAGGGGCAGGATCACCTCCTTTGACCTGCTGGTCACGCTCCTTTTGATGCAGCCCAGGATACGGTTGGCTTTCTGGGCTCCGAGTGCACAGTGAAGCCGGCTCATGTTAAGTTTCTCATCAACCAACACTCCCAAGTACTTCTCAGCAGGGCTGCTCTGAATCACTTCTCAGGAATCCTATTGATAAAGCCTAGCTGCAGTGATCTGCAGAGGTTTATTTCTCTGTCCTCTAAAATGACACCCTAACTGCCCTTGTCCAGATCCAAATATGTCAAAGCTTAGGTATTCACTGCTGCTGTGTAGCGGGCAGCAGCGTGGGTGCTGCAAGCACATGGCAGTTCAGCTGGAAACCCAACAGCTTTCACTTCCCTCCTACACTTCTCTGTTGTGGTGAGCAGCACTTTCGTGATACAGGCTCCCCAGCACCCCATCCTCAAAACCTACAGCAACAGCTACTGTCCTTGGTGCAGGCAGCAAACCTTACAGGCTTCTTTTCCTGTTTTAAACTGGTCCCCAGAGGCTTAATTTGCAGCCAGTAATGGGATTCCACCTTCCTGTGCCTGACAGAAGGTGCCTCTGCAAGCAGCCTTGGTTCACCTTTCAAGAAGCTGACCTCTTTTTTTCTTGAACAGCATCCCGGGTTTGTATGTGGGCTGTGACAAATGTTTCAGGAAAGGATTACAGGGTTAATTAACACATTAATATTTAATCCTGCTTCCCCACTATCAGGTCGTTGGCCAAAATTTCTGCCCCCCTGGACCCAAATCTATGCCAGCCATAAATATGGCTTACTTTTCAGAATTTGATTTCTTCGTATTATTAATATTCCCAACTCCTTGCCTCTGCCTCAAGCCCTGGACTCCTTCCTTCAACAGTCATCCCTACAATCAGATTACTTTGGAAGGGAATTGTCTTCTCTTGGCTCCAGCAACAAGATTAAACTTTATTTACTGCCAGTAATGTGCCCTTCCATGATAGGTTCTCACCTCTTTCACTGAGGAGGCACACTGTCTTCACTCAAGTTACCCTTACATTTTACCCCCTTAACTCTGCAGAAGTGGAGGGAGAAGAGGAAAGAACACGATAGGAGCCACAGCTCATTCGTGGGATGAGCACGGAAAAACACAGGGATGGTGATACTGTTGGCCAAGACATGGTTTCTTGTCACTCAGATCATGTGAGACACCTCTGGATCTGGCAGCAGGAGGGCGGAAGGTGGGATTGCAGCCGGGGGAAGGTGAATCTGTTAAAGCTTTAACACTGGAAAGGAGCATCAGAGAAGGCGCACTGGCACAGGCTTTAGCACCTGAGTTTTTTGACATCCAGGGTCTTGTGCAAGCAGCTTGAAGCCCATCCCACTCAATTTCCCCGCTATTACTTGCTGAGCTAGCAGGACCGAAACACGAACACGTATGTGCAATACCATCAGCGCTTCCAGCGCCGCGTGTGTCGGAGCAAGCCGGGGCTCCCAGCAGCGCACGCCACCCCTCCGCTCGCGTACCGGGCAGCCTGCCCTGCCCGGGAGAGGAGGGCTCTCCCGATGGACCCAGGCTGCTGGCGGCTGAACCGAACGCCAAGGAGGGATGACACGAAGCACAAACACGTAGCTGCAGGGGTGGCTGAGTGCTCAGGCAGCTCCCTGCACACTACTCAGCTGATCAGCGTTTTCTCAGTGTCTGCCAGTCCCAAGAATCCACCTCCGGAGCACGGAGGGCCTCTTCCCCGGGGACATCGCACCCCAGCAGAAGCTGGTGGGGAGCGCTGGGCTTGACGGCAGCTCCAGTGCAAGCAGCGGAGCCACGTCTTTTCTCTCCTCTGCCTTCCCCACCGTCAGACGGGAGAGCAGGCACTGCCCGCACCACGAAGGCAGTATTTAGGTTATTGGGTCTCTTCCCCGCGGTGGGCAGCCGTTCCTGGGGGTGGCTCCAGCACGGCGGCGCCGCCCTCGGCAGGGGGCGGCAGCGACACCGGCACACAGCGGGGTACGCCGGCCGGGGGGCTGCGGGCTGTACCGGTGGGAGGCGGTGGGAGCACACCGGGGCGGGGGAAACCAGGCCGGGTGGGAAGACGAAAAAAGGCCCTCAAGGGCTAGGCCAGGCCTCACTGCACCGGAGCACAGGGGGTGCGTGGCGCAGCGGTGCCACCGCCCCCAGAAGGGACATCCCCCACACCCCACACCTGCCCCATCCCGTCCGCCACCGGCGACCGCACCGGCGGCGCCCCCCCCCGCCCCTCCGCCTCCGGCCGCGTTATGAATGGGTGCAGCGGAAGCCCCGCCCCCCCGGACGTGACGCCCCGCCAATGGGGGCGCGGGGCTGCGTGGCTGGATGAGGTCAGCGCGGCGGTGCCGGGGTGGGGGCGGTGCGCGGGGGGCCGGGTGAGGCGGGGGTCGCGGCCCGCGGGCGGGCAGAGCGGGGCAGGGCAGGGCAGGGCAGGGCCGGGCGGGCAGCACGGGGCTCGGCGGGGCGCTGCTGCGGCGGCCGCGGCCCGGGGGAGGCGGGGAAGGGAGGAGGGGCGAGGAGGAGGAGGAGAGGGAGGAGGGTCCTCGCCGCCGCCACTCTGTCCCGGGGGCCATTCAGCGGGAGCGCGGCGAGGAGCGAGCGGTGCCGGGGCCGGGCGGGGGGAGCCGGGCGATGCAGGGCTTCGTCAGGCTGCGGCGTGGCGGCCGCGGGCTGTGAGCCGGCGGGGCCGCGCTGGGCTGGGCCGTGCCGGGCTGGGCTGGGCTGGCGGCGCGGGGAGGGGAGGGGCGGGCGGGAGCGTGGCGAAGGAGAGGGCAGGCAGCGGCGGGAAGGCGGGAGCGGGGCTGCCCCGGTGCCCGCCCCGCGCGGGGGGCCGGCCCCTGAGTGCATGCGGGGCGCCCCGCCGGGCCGCCGCCGGCCCGCCGCCGCCCGCCGCCCCTGAGAGACCGGCGGGGAGAAAGTTGCGGCGGTCGCCCACATGCGCGGCCCCGGCCGGCGGCTTGGGGAACGGCGCCGAGCGGAGGTGGGCGAAGAGAGTTTGAAGCGCTCGCCGGCGGGAAGATGGCGGAGCGGAGCTGAGAGCGGCGCCCGGCGAGCTCGGGGCGCCCCCGCCTTCCTCCGCAGCCCCCCGGACCCCCGCCGGACACATGCAGGCCAAAAAACGCTACCTGACGCTGCTGTCCGCCGGCACCTGTCTCGTCCTGCTGGTCTACCTGGGAGGCGTGTGGCTGCAGGCGGCACGGCGGCCGCCGGCCGGTAGCCGGCATGGCCCGCGCCCCGGCGCCGAGCGGCCCTGGCCCCGCTTCCCCGACGCCCTGCGGCCCTTCGCACCGGCCGAGCGGCCGGGCCCCGAGGGCGGCGGCGGGCGCGTCTCCCCTCGGCAGCGGCGGGACGCCAGCGCCGGCCTCTACCGCGGGCGCCGCTGCCGCATGGAGTCCTGCTTCGACTTCGCCCAGTGCCGGAAAAACGGCTTCAAGGTCTACGTGTACCCGCAGCAGAAGGGGGAGAAGATCGCCGAGAGCTACCAGAACGTCCTGGCCGCCATCGAGGGCTCCCGCTTCTACACCTCCGACCCCGGCCAGGCCTGCCTCTTCGTCCTCAGCCTGGACACGCTGGACCGGGACCAGCTCTCCCCCCAGTACGTGCACAACCTGCGCTCCAAGGTGCAGAGTCTCCACCTGTGGAACAACGGCAGAAACCACCTGATTTTTAATTTATACTCCGGCACCTGGCCCGACTATACCGAGGATGTGGGGTTTGACATCGGCCAGGCCATGCTGGCCAAAGCCAGCATCAGTACTGAAAACTTCAGACCCAACTTTGACGTTTCTATCCCACTCTTTTCTAAGGATCATCCTAGGACAGGAGGGGAGAAGGGATTTTTGAGGTTTAACACCATCCCTCCTCTCAGGAAGTACATGTTGGTATTCAAGGGGAAAAGGTACCTGACGGGGATAGGGTCAGACACCAGGAATGCCTTATATCACGTCCATAACGGTGAGGATGTTGTCCTCTTGACCACCTGCAAGCATGGCAAGGACTGGCAAAAGCACAAGGATTCGCGCTGTGATCGAGACAACGCCGAGTATGAAAAGTAAGTGAGCGGTGCCCCTTCCCCATGCGAGCGTTCCTGGCTCTGCAGGCAGCCCCGGCTGCTGGGCAGATGTGAGCAGATGCGTGCCGGCACGCTGATAGCGGCCAGAGGAAAGCCTCGGTTTCTCCTTTGGGTGGATCGGTGGCTGGCTCGGTGCTGCTTTGGCCGGGGAGGTGGCAGGGAGGTGTTGAAGGGCAGCGCCGCATCCCACAGCCCTGGCGTTGCTTTCCCGGGTACTGATGACCTGCATCTGCAGCCCTGGCCAGTGACAGAGGTGTGGCTGGAGGATGCTCTGGCATTTGGCGCTGCCCTTCATACACCCAGTGTCTCTTGGGGTGGGTGCCTTGTGCCTTCACTGCTCCAAAACAAAGTTTGTATGAGTCCTCAGCCCTTTTCAGTGTGTGTGTGTGAACCTGGCTCTCTGGTGGCTTAGCTGTTAAGAGTGATTGCTGGGATGCTCTCTCCAAAACACAGTGGCTGATGTCTGGCCAGTGTCTCTATCTCCACAGTAACTTGCCTTGCTGCTTTTCTCCTCTCGGTTCAAACCAGCACAGCATTAGTAAAGAAAGGAGGAAAAAGAAAAGCTGCCTGTGCTCGTGTCCTGTGTCTGAGTTTCTGATACTTAAATGTGAGAGGATACAGTGGCAGTGCAGTGTGTTTTCTGTGGCTGCTTGGTTTCTTGGTTCAGGCTTTCCCTCATTTTTATTTTCATTTGTTGGCAGTGGCACTGTGTAGCCAAATTTTGTGCTGCTGTGGTGCTGCCCTTGTCTTCCAGTCTGCTTTTCAGGTTTGTATATATAGCTGCTGGGAAAATCGCTTCCTGGGAATTACCTCCAGGACTGCGCTGCTGACTAAGCCGTTTGCAACTGATTAGTTCATTTAAATGCCGACCACCACTACATTTGCTGCAGAGTAGGTGTCTGTAGATGAAGTTTCTCGCATGAGAATGTTTCCATGTAGCTGGAATTAGACACTGAATCAAACCAGACCAGCCGTACGGCGCTGAGTAGCGTGCAGTGGAGCTGCACCAAGAGCTGCCAACGGCTGGAGGGGTTTGCGATGCACAGAGGAGCGTAGGTGGAAAAATACTCCTGGAGAGCAGCCGGGAAGAAACTATGGTGGCATTAATGCTGATCAGAATTTCCAGCTGGCTGCCATCGAAACTGTCCACAGGGGGGGTTGGGAGAGACGGGGAAGGTCAGCACTGGGAACGCTGCATGTGCCTGGGTGAACTCTGCTCACCTGCCAGTGAGGGTGTAAATCTGCTGCAGGGGGGGAGGAAGCAGCAGTGCAAATACCTGGTGGGCTTTTAGTTCCATTCACTCTCAGAAAACTGATGGGTGAGTGGTGAAATGGTGCACATGTGGAAGAGATACAGTGGCAGTGCTGAGCGATTACTAGAGATACTAAGCTAAGCTCATGTTATGCATGACCTGAGAGTCCCTTTGGCTTGTGATCTCCTTTAGGGAATATTTGATTTGGGGGGGGGGGGGGAAGGAGACCTGATAATTGCAGCCTTGCAGGCCATGCTGGCTTTTGGCATGAATCTCAGCAACTGGAGCTAATTTACAGATAGGAAAAGTCCTGGTCGTTTGCTGCATTCTACAGCTGTCGAATTGTCACAAAAGCAAACACCTGCATGTGGGTTGATGTGAGTAGGGCCATATTCAGGTTTTTTTTTTTTATAGCTATGCCATTTGGTCTAATAAAAGATAGACATCTCCCCATAAGTTCTGCCCCTCCAAAAGTGTCTTTGTCACTTATTTTGCAGTGAGGGGTGTATATAACAGCCCTCAGGGGATATGGAAGCATGAACCCAACTGGTACAAGGTGCTACTGATACAAAACCCATACATGCTGCTGTGATGTGGCTGTATCTGGGGTGGTGTATGGGAGCTTCAGCATTCATTGCAATGCTGCTGTTAAAGACGGGAAGTAAAAAAAGATGATTACAAGAAGATTACTCCAAGAATTGAGGCAGCTTGAACCTGTGGGCCAGTGAGGTGGACAGGCTTGCTCTGGTGAAGAACTGCAAATGCTGAAGCTCTTCAATCCAACATCCTGCCTGAGTGAGCGCACCTGCCAGAGCGTGCTGCTGCCCCTTCCTTCGCACTCCTGCTCTGGTGCCGACTCACAGCAAAGTATGCCATCTGCTGATCTCCCAGCTCTGCGTTCTCTGTCTCTCCCGTTCAAACAGGGACTATGCCTGGCGCTTCGCTCCCTTCATAAAATCCAACGACGAGGTCACATCCCCAGGGTAGTGTAACAGCAGTCAGCTGGGTAAAATGCTTCTGTGCTGATGTGTAAACCAGGTGTGAAAGCTGTAGGAGGGACTCTGTTATTCGCCCCACCTAAAGCAGCATCGTGAATGAGGCTGTAGTGCTTAGGAAAGAAATGTCTCTAAAGACAGCTAGGCCTTGAAAACTGCATGCAGAGCTGCTCTCTTGAGGCTTTTGGGGCTTGGATTTAATAATGCATCCTCAAGGTTTTAATCAAAAAGAAGAAAAACATGTTCTCCAGGATACATACATTTGCGTATCCATATAGAGTTGGGAAAGTCATGTACTGCGCTCTTGTGTGCCTCTTTCCCCATCCTCTGCTGTGGCACTTGCACTGTTTTACCTCACATGGATTACAGGAGCATTGGTGCCCTGATACCCAGTCCTTGCCAGGGTGAAATATGAGTGATCAGCTCTAGGTAGAGGCCTTGCCAAGCCAGGTGAATCAGGTGATCAGATTTTAAACCATGGTAATCTCCTGTCAGCAGGGTGTAGTGTTAGTTGAGTCACACTTGGTGCCAGTGCATGTTACAAGTTACTTGCGGTGGGGTTTCATCTAAGGCACAGCCTTCGTTGTTGGGTTTGAGCAAGGTCCACCTGTCTGCAGGAAGTGTTGTTTCCTCTCCAGGGGATTGAAAAAGCCAAGAAAGCTGCCTTCTTGACCTGTGGAAAAATGTGTGCAGTGTCTTTATTTCATTGGGGGAAGGAGGGATGAGCATGTGCGTATTTGACTCTGTCCCCCTGAATTATATTGGAAGATCCATCTGTATGTTCCAGCTAATTAGTTTGCACCCCAGTTATGCATCTCAGCAGATAAAGCTGATACAGATTAAAATGAATTGCATTATGATTAGACTACTAGCAAACAGGATATAAAAGAAAACAAAGAAAAGCTCTGCTTTCTTTACAAACTGGGCTTTCTGAATTGCTCCATGGTAGGATTTCAGCATCAGGCTTTCTGTTTCACAAAGGGTTAAGTGAATGAACAGTGCTGCTGCTGAAGTCTGAAGACAGCCTCTTAAATATTTAATGACAGTCTAAATATATACATGTGTACAATGTGTTTTAAACAAAGGCAGAATTCATGTACAGGCTTAACTGGTTCCAAATAATTACTTTTTGGAAGGTAATATAAACAGCTATGAATAGGGAAAGAAATGGAGGAATGCAGTGTTCTGGTAAAGCCAGATGCAGGAGAGAGATTTGCACTGAAATGGGGATCTTTCTAGGAAAGTAAATAAAATTCCAGATCTGCAGCAACTGTGCCCTTGGAAGATGGGGAGAGTAGCAGTGATAGTATCCAAAAACATAAGGTCTCATCAAAAGCTTGTTCAAGGAGGCTTTTTCCTCGTATGTGTCCAGGATAGCTGAAGTTAATGATGGTTGGTGAAACAAAGGGGAAAAAACAAATAATGGTCAGGGTTGAAGAAAATAGGATGGAGAAGCAAAAGTGAGCAAAAAAATGTATTTTTTAGAGAAATATGAATTTATGATGGAGGACAATAGTGTAGCAAGGGTATTCTTTGTAGACTTGAGTTCTTCGACTAGTCAGTGCTCAAAAAGCCTGTGTGATCAAGGCTGAGCTGAGAAAGGCAGGGAAAACACGCAGGACCTCACAAGGTGGGACTAGTTCTGCAAGAGGAGGTTGGAGGCATGTGGTTGAGGAAGAGCCTGCGGAAGGAGGTGTGCACAGAGCTACCTGGCGCTGCTGGGTGCTGGGAGAAGCAGCATCACCACATGCCTATGCCTGTGAGCCATCTCTGCAGGGCACACAGTAGCGCTGAGCAGGGTTGTAGATGTACTTTCACAGGTGAAAATATCCAGCTGAACATTTTCATTGATCCCTGGTACCCGGTAGGTTTACCTGGTGTGTCCTATACTAGTGGAACATGTCTCAATCACGTCTGAACCTCCTAGCCATGAAAATGCTGTCCTGAGCGAAGGTTACCATTGTGCAATAAGCACAGAGGGGGAAGAGCAGCAACTTTTAGTTTCGCTTCCTTCCCACCAGGAATAAAATACACACGTAAAAAAAGAAGTGGTAGGAGCAGACACTTGGGATGACTTTGCCACTCACGAGACTGGCATGAAAATGTGGAGTAAGGCTTAGGCACGCCCGTCCAACATGTGATGATAATCTGGAGGCTGCATATGCATGTATATGCATGTTGTGAACAAAGGTGAAATTCTTGTATTTTCAACATACTGAACTTCAGTGTTTTGGATTGAAATACAAATACAAATGCCACATTTAATCACTGACTGGATTGTCTTCAGGATTATTTAAAAGCCTTTACACATCAGCTCCTTTACAGCTATTTAGGATAGGGCTGAGAAATCACCCAGGTTTAGGGTGGCTGTTGTCCAGGACATCTGAACTGAGATGGGAGCCATCATCTTGTGTATCACCAGCCTACTTTGGGAGCTTGGATGAAGCTCAAGAACTACTGAGAGAGCTTGGGTGTTTTCCCAGGGTATCTTGGCTCCTGCAGAGACCTGTCCCCACCAGGCTGCTTTTTTATTTTAATATAATTTTTCAAGAAACTGGAAATCTGCCTGTCTTAACAGCCTGTTTATTTCAAAATGCAGTAAGCAGGTAAATGACAAATCTTTACCTCTGAGAAAGAGGGGTTTGCTCCATCGTGTTCCTCCTCCTGCTCTCTGTATTGTGAAGTGACCCTGTGTACCTGTTGGTGCTGATTTAAGGTGAGCAGTGCCCTGGTGGGGTAGGAGCTTCCACCTGGGAGGCTTAGGGCTGATGCCATGGTGGGAGCTGGGAGCAGGGTTTGCCAGGAGCATGCCTGAGCTCACCAGTGGTGCAGTCCTCAGCCTGGCTGTTAGCACCATGCTCTTTGTTTTTGGAGAAGGGATGGAAGAGGCTGGTTGCATCTACATGAGTGTGTTTGCCACTGGTGCCAAGTGCTGCAGTGTGTGTGGCCGGGTGTGTAGGGTCAGGCACTGGCAGAGGAGCCCACCCTGCCCGCGGGCCTTAAACCAGGCACCCTCCTAACCTCAAGTAATTATGTTTTCTTGTGGGGCAAGTTATTATAATTGCTTGCCCCAGGCTTTTTTATGTCTTTCTGTGAAGCATCTCATAGTAGGCTTTGTGGTGACAGTACAGTAGATGGCTGATCAGGTCCAGGTCAGATGTCTTCTGTATGCAGAAATGTAGGTGAATGCTTCTTTCACAGCCAGGGGGGCTTTGCTTTTATTTTTATTGCCTAGGAAAATTGCTCTAGGATAAGTTATTGATAAGTAATTATCACTGAAGGGCTGCTTTATGGTAGGACAGAACTCAAACCCCAAAATGATCCAAGTTATCATTTTAAGCAGAATTAATCCTGAAACGGGTAGCTTGAATGGTTTGTTGAACCCACATCGGAACTGGGCTAAAAGTAATGCTTCCAGCTGCCTGTTAGGGCAGAATGAAGTCCTGCTGTGCCCCCAGTGAGGTGCTCTTGGCAAGAAGGTGCTGCAGAGCATCCCGCTGTGTTCCCATCTTCTCGCCCACCCAGACTAGGTGATTCACAAGACAAACCCCAGGTTGTGCAGGACTTCTGTACCAGCAAAGGTGAGCTTCACTGAAACTGCTCTTAAGTGAGAGGGATGACTCAGTTTGGGGTTCTCCTCGGGGCTGTGTGCTACTGCTTGCTGTTCCCTTATGCACGCAGCTGTGGACCTCTTTGCAGCTCTGAAGCGGTGCATCTCCGCAGGTGGATGGGATCGAAGAATGGTTGTTTCAGCTCAAGAGAAACCCCACACTGTAGCAAAATTGCTGCTGGTTTGACTCTGCTGGAAATAATCCTTTTGCCCCACATACAGCCCTGGTACAGCGCACTGGAAAGTAAACTGGCAGCCGCATGTGGGAGAGGGGGGTAAATGAAACTGGTCGGCACGAAGTACTTACTTACTCAACAGATGTGAGTCAAGAGAATGTGCGTTAATCTGATGATTTCTGGAGTATTATCTGTGATTGTTTTCCCTTTCTCTCCGAAGGGCTTCTTTCAGAAAAGCTGCAGAGTTTTGTGGTCTCAGATAAACAGAATGTTTTGCTAACCAGGGAAAAATAGATAACTGTGTGGCCTTGAAGGGACTTAAGTGCTGTGTTCCATGCTGCTAAAGGTGGCTGACATCTCAAGGACTTGGCTATATCTAGATGATGATGCAGGATATATAGTCCTGCCCCATGTCGTATGGAGATTAGTTTAGCATGTAGGAATGTGTGTGAGTGTAACTTCAGGTTATATTTAAGGTTCTGCAGCTCTTCACATTGCCAAGTATTTTGGAATGTATAGATTTCAAAACCGTCTTACGGTTTACACTGACTAGTAGATTTGTTCCTTCTCTTTTGTTCATCCAGCTGTGCTGTGCTTTTACATAAGATTTCATGTTCCTCTTTTTAATCCAAATTTCAGGAGGAAACAGGCCATATCATCACTGTCTTGCTCTTAATTCAGGAGTCTCCTTAGTGAACTAGAGGTAACATCAGTGCTATGTAATGCTGATACAACTCATCCCTGCATCTCTGTAGCAGGCAGGGAAGAAGCTGGGGCAATTAAAGATCCAGGCCAGAGGATGGTGGGAATCACTATTTCTTCCATTTATGGAGCAAATTATAATCTATAGCAGTTGACACCCATGCAGTAGAAGAAAACAAAGAGTGTGGTTAGAGCAGTCCCTGTCCTGGTGTTGCAGCACGGGTGCCACAGGGCCTGGGAGGTGATTTGGAAACAGAGATGGGGCCTCGGCATCTTGCGGTGCTGCGGCAGAAACTGCTTCAAGGAATGAATTCCAAGTAAGAACAAAGGAGAGGAGATTGGTCTCACACGAGAAGAGGGAAGTAATGCTTTAAGAAATAAAGGCTTTGTCTCAGAAAAATGTTGTGCCTAACTGCTTTGCTGTGAAAGAACTGGCGTGAGTGCTGCCAGGCTGATGGCTTTCCAAATGCAGTCTGACTTCCTAAAATGTTACCGTTTTTTCAAAGAGAAGAAAACCCATAACTTTAAGCCAGTCATGAGGGTTAGGCCTCCTCAATAATAACAGAAAGAAAATGTTGTTTTCTTTAAGTATCTTGTGGGGCTTTCTACTCTCTTATCTCTCCCACCTCGTCTCTGAGATTTAGCCTGGGTTGTTCGGGTAGTGTAGTGCTGTCTGCTTGGCAAGGAGGCAGAGAGAGGGCTGTGTGGGTGTTCTCTGAAAGGTGGTGGAGTTGGGGTATTTATCTTGTTTCATTCAGGCTCCCATTTCATACTCCAGCAAGACACATTTCTGTGTGCTCTTGCAATCCCTGGGTGAAATGTGGTAGAGGCACGGCTGTCCCAGGCCTTTTGCTGCCTGTAGCACACATGGACTCAGGACTGCAGTCCGATGGCCAGGATTGTCACTGGCCACCACGGTTATGTTTCAGATGGGGAAGAATGCTTTGATTTCCCTAAGCATTTTGGGGGTTCCTTTAGTGCTTTATAATGTTTTAGAGAAATTGCTGTGTAAAACAGAAAGTTTATTTGTTAGCCAAATGTGTCCCTTCCTCAGGAAGCATCAGTGAGTATAGGTCCAAATTGTGGCTGTTAAAAGCTGACAGCATCAGAAGCAGCATAAAGCAGCTCTTCTATGGGTGTATAGGGAGGGGAGATCTCCACAAAAGCTTTTTTGGGGGTTGACACTTGTCCTAGGTCAGGATATGGTCACATTTGTTGTATGAACTTTTTAACACTGCTTGCTTCACTCAGATGCTACCAAAAGCCACCACTTTCCCAGGCACTGAAGCATGGCTGTTTCTGATCACTCCTTCGAGGGCTCTCACAATGCAGTTATCAAATTCAGCAAAGCTCTTCTGCCTTAAGTTGACTTTTTCCCCGTGATAGTTTCTAGTCCAGAAGTACATGAAAACAAAATAATTCCCGGGTTCCTAAGTGATTTTCCCTTTCGTTCGCTTTTTTCCTTCTAATATACTCTTTGTGTTTGTGAATGAAACAGAAATAGGGCTAATTTAGTTGATTGGCTGCAAAACAAAAGTATTCAATGCTAAGAATGGGAAATGAGAAGGCCTTTCTGAAATGTTACTTCTTTGCATAATTGTAATAGAGTATAATTATACAGTTGGGTGCTTAGCAGTGGATTTGCTGTAAACACGGTCGTGGGAAATGTCTCGTTGCTCACTTGTGTCGGTTCGAGTCCCAGCGCGGTCCCTTCGATGGCTCTACCAGCAGCATCTCTAACGGCATTTTCTTTTAAGGCAGGATGGTGTGTTACAGAAAATGCTCTCTCTGGTTCCCCTCGCAGCTCCTCCCACAAAATTACTGCTGGTCGATATGGCCGTGTCAGACTGTTGACACAAATCGATACGATCAATCATTCTTCAGCTCCTAAACAAAATTGAGAGCAGGATGCCGACAGGCTGCGTGCAGCGATGCTGGCAGCGATGCCTAAATGGGAAATACATACTGTAGAGCTTGCAAAGTGCACATGGGGGACCCTGTCCTGTTAATAATTAGTTCTCTGAGGCTGTAAAAAGGAGCATGGTATAAATCATTTCTTACAACTGCAGTATGTGTTATGACCCCTGCAGCCATCAGGCTGATGGAGAACATCGCCTGCCCAGCGGCAGTGCTGGTAAGGGGTGAGCATGGCAGAGTTTGGTTTGGAATCCTGATTTTCTGCATTCTCCTAGAGGATCTTGACTTCTGATACTGTTTGCCCCATAGATAACTGTAGACATTTCATTGCAGTACCGGAATTCCTGGTACAGTCGGGTAGTTCAGTGTGTAACTGCCAGAAAGCCCATCAGAATTGTAGGTGCTGTAGTCTGCAAGAATAAAATCAGAGGCTGCTTCTGAAAACCAGAGCCCTTATCTGAAGGGAAGGCCAAATCTTTGTTCATAATGTCTGAATCTGTATCTCTGGAGGCTTGTTTGGGTGTGTCTGCTCATAGCCTCAGCTGCTTCAGGAAGATAAACACATAAATGTTTCATCTCCTCCATTCCTCACCAACTATTCTGCTGGGTGCTAGCATATTTTTCTTTCAATTAAATATAATGTCTCTTATCCTAATGGGAAACATAATTATAGGATTTATTTTTTAATACTGTGATTTCAGAACCACTTTGTAAGGAGGAGTAACATTTCCCTCTTAAAGGCTGTTTAAAAATGAGGAAACAAAATAAATAAAGAAAACCCACAAAGTACACTTTGCTAAAAGTAATAAATCTCAGACCAGAAGCAAAAAAAAAGAAAGCATCTGATAAGCTGGAGCCACAGTAAAGTTGAAAATTAATGATCAGTAAGTTGGTGCTGCAAGAGAGTGAATGCATTATGGATTTGAGAAGACACCGATAGCTTATTAAGTGTCAGTAAATTTTAGCATAAGCAGTAGAAAACCCTGATCAGAAAACATAATGTGGTGCAGTTGGAAGATCCAGTTCCCACAAAGGATGTGGGAACCATGTGTATGGTTGAAATGTAAAAAAGTGCTTTGCTGGATTAGGGTCTGAAATTGCAGGCTAAACTCCTTCAGTGTCTGACTGGAGGGATTTAAACGTTTCAATAGGGCACGACTGTAGTCTCAGGGAGGGATTTATTGTACTGTAAAACCTTTGCACGAGAAGGTGTGTATGACTGTTTAAAATAATTTAAAACAAATATCATCCCTTCACCCTACCACACTGCTTCTCGCTCTTTTTTCCCTAAACCCGAAAGCTAAGGCTACTACTTGAATTGTAATGGAATAATATATCAAGTGACTGATCACATCAGGCATGGACACTTAGCAAATCACAGCGAGATAACTGTGAATAACTCTCTAGTTTCAACAATTTGCATGGCCATTAACAATTGATGGGTTTCCCTTAGAACCGCATTATCTGTGGCAGTAGGTTCTATTCCCGCGCACTGCTCCTGCATGCTGAGTGCCAGTGGAAATCTTAAAAGTGAGAGTAATAAAAGATTTTGGTAGCAGCAAGTGAGGGGAGCAGGTACGGATTGCAGGGTGGCATTTTTTCATTATATATTTAAGACGATCATGCATTTTTGTAACTGCTCTTCCCCCCTTCTCTGCCTATTGCTTTAGCTACAGCTCTGTGAGTTTTAATTCAAGCTGCTGTTAGGTTTCCATTCACTGCTTGGCATCATCTCAGGCTTGATGGTTGGTCTGGCATGTGGATGAGTCTAAGCAAGACTTTAAAATGCATTTTGTTTTAGTTTTGGATTGGACATGTGTCTTAAGGAGCTGTAATGCATATTCGACAAAAGATAGAACCAGTGCTAAATTTAGCACTCCTCAGTTGCTGGACGGCTTTTCCATGAGAATGATTTCAAGCAGGTGTCATAGAATCATGGTATAGTTAGGGTTGGAAAGGACCTTAAGATCATCCAGTTCCAACGCCCCTGCTATGGGCAGGGACACCTTG
Source organism: Pezoporus wallicus (assembly GCF_028554395.1). Classification (NCBI taxonomy): domain Eukaryota; kingdom Metazoa; phylum Chordata; class Aves; order Psittaciformes; family Psittacidae; genus Pezoporus; species Pezoporus wallicus. The sequence goes on from NW_026639618.1 coordinate 1,926,000, forward strand.
CACTAAACTGAGTCACCCAAGACTCCATCCAACCTGGCCTAAAACACTGCCAGGGATGGAGCATTCACAGCTTCCCTGGGCAACCCATTCCAGTGCCTCACCACCCTCACAGTAAAGAACTTCTTCCTTATATCTAATCTTAACTTCCCCTGTTTAAGTATTAACCCTTTACCCCTTGTCTTATCACTTCAGTCCCTAATGAAGAGTCCCTCTCCAGCATCCTTGTAGGCTGCCTTCAGATACTGGAAGGCTGCTAGAAGGTCTTCACGCAGCCGTCTCTTCAAAAATGTCAAAGATGTGCTTTTCTTGTGAGACTCGTGCCACCCTTTTAATAAACACATGACACATCCCTTATTTCTAATACTTTTATCTCTGGCTGGTGGCACATCAGTTCTTTTTAGATTCCTCATCGTGTTGATTTTTCCAGGACCAAATCTCTTTCTCTCTCTTTATTTCTCCTTCTCGCCCTCTTCCCACTCCCCTTTTCTTTTCATGGTGCTGCTGTTGTGGCAAGATTAAAGCAACTGAGTGCAGCAGTGGCGGGGAAGGCTCGAGTAATCAAAGTGTGCAAGCAGCTGGAGCTGTGAGGAGGCAGGTAGGGGACACATCAAAGCTGGTGTTGTACAGGCACTCACTGCTCTTGCCTCTCCTTGTGAATGACCCCTCTGCTGTAAACAGAGTTCCTGGGGTTAATTTGTGAGCTTACACGTACACAAATGCAATTGCTTTTCTACAGCCTTCCCCAAATTTAATTGCAGAGGTAATAAAGCCTTAGCTTTCTTCCTTGGAAGGTGGCTTCTGTAGATGTAGCGTGTTAGGAAGCAAGTACCCAGGAGGTTAATGTTCACCTTCAGCCAAGAACAACCCAGCACCTTATTGTCCTAGCTGGCTGTAAATGGTGTTTCTGGATTGCTGTAGGTGGTGTGAGGAGAGCTGGATGGTCAGAGAAGTGCCTGGTTGCCCCAGCTTGACCCTGCATGGGCAGAAACACAGTGTGTCTTGTCTTGGCTAGAGCACCCACGGCCTGGACAGGCAGCTGTTGCTGGCCACATGTGGATGCTGCTCCCTGAGCTCCAGGTCCAGTGTGAAGCCTTTGGGTGCCTTTAGCTCAGGGGAAGCCCCAAATCCCCTCTCATCTCTGAACTACCTGTGCACATCTCCTGACGTGGAGGTAACTAGGGGGCTGGCTATTTCCTCAGCTGCTGCCTCTGTCCACATTGCCCTCTCCCCAAAGCCTGCTGTGGAGCTCAGAGGTTGAGAACTCCATGGTCTGAACAGACTCTTGCTCTGTGTTTGTGCAAAGGATTCCTCATCCTTGTCTTCACCCTTTGGTCTGAAGGTGTCAAAAAACCATCTCACTTTGCACGTGCCATCTTTCACAGGTCTCTTCTTCACTGACCATAGCCTGCTGGTGTCTTTTGCTGCGGATAACCAAAATGTTAGGTATTTCTGGTGGTCTGTAATAATTGTCCTTTCTTTTTACTCTCATCTTTAATGAAAAATCTTTCTGACACAGGTAATAGTAAAATAATTAACAACGAGATTGTCTGTGGTGTTTGGGTATAAAACTGGAGATCTAAGGATTTAGAGATACTGATGTGATACCGGGTTGCCCTGTTGATATGGTTGCTGGTTACAGCAGTAGTTCTTACTTACTTTAACTTTAGTCTCAGGGTAACTTTGTTTCAGAATAATCAATGTACTGATTACTATAATTACATCTTGTAGGCCCCCATGACTGGGCTAATAAAGCATGGAATCTAATGAATATTTGTAAACAAACTTTGTTAGGAAGTAGATTGAGAATACGCACTAGTGGAGGATAACAGAGGAGACCCGTCCTCAATCTCAGTAATTACAACAGATGGAGACCTAGAAATGAACAGCAAAATGTGGAAACCATCCCACTGCTCCTTACCTTGCATTTACTGCTGCACCATGTCTTTAAAGTCTGTCTTAAAAAAAAAAAACATAGAAGAAGGGTCCCCACTGCAATGAGATCCTGCATGCACAATTCAGTTGCTTTTGCAGAACTTTAAAGCATTAGCAGGCAAGCTGTTGAAAACGGGATTTACTGTGTAGGGCTGGTACTGGCCTTGAGTAAGAAGTGTCTATTGTCACCCTGTGATTGGATCTTAATGCAATTAAAATCAAACAGGAAGCCACCATTGAAAATGGGAAATAGATTTCCTTGTGATGCCTCTGGGGAGGGGGGTGACATCTGGCTGTTGGTGGAAAGTTGGCTGTGTTTAACTGTCCTTGAGGAGCTGTATCCCATTTCTGCTGTTGTATTGGGCATGCTTTACGTGCCTCTCTCTGGTTGTGTCCTGTACTTGGACACATGTTGTATATATCTGGCAAGTTAACAGATGAAGGGTCCAGCCTATTCTGGATGGTTGCTTTAAGGTTGCCAGAAAACCCTTTACGTCTTGCCTTCTCTCCCCTCTTCTTCCATCTTCAAGCTATTTGACTTTATGATGGGTTTTTCTGGCTGAATCTATGTGTGTTTCTTTAACAGAAGAAGCATTAAATCCTTTCAACTCCCTCCCCCTTTTTATTGGTTATCTAGAAAGTTTGGTATTAATTTTTCAGGGAAACACATATGTAAGGAGCCGTGCTCAGAGAGCACCAGCCCTGAGCAATAGGCTTGTGAGTGGCTGTTCTTGCAGCAGGAGGTTGGAGGGGAGAGGGTCTTTCAGCAGCTACACCTCATGCATTTGCTTCCTACCTGCTGGTTTCAGACAGTATTAATTTTTATGCATTTATTGTGTTTAATTAAAAGCAGGGCTGCTTACAGCAGTGCTCACAGAGATTCCTCTTTCCCCTCTCCTCCATCCCCCCCAAACACAACAAATAGGCATCTGGTATTTGTTTTGTATAACAAAATCCTCATAAAAGGAAGAGTAATAAAACATAATTATCTCTAAAGGCTTGTTTTATAAGCCTAGCAATGAGCTTGTTTTGGTTTGGTCTCTTTGCAAGATAAAGGATGCCTTTGTATGGTTTTAGTCCCTCTTCGAATCAGTACGGGATTGGCTATTTCAGTGTGCTAAACCCCAGTGTGTAAGGGTGTGAGGTGATGTGAGTGCATGTGCAGGGTGGCACTGGTGGATCTCTAGAGGTGGGGAAGAGGCTTTTTCTGTTCCTTTTGGAAAATTTTCCCTTCCAAACAATGGGTTTTAATTGAAAGCTTTGGTGAAGTATGAGGGAGGAAAATCTCTGGGCTACACAAACAAGGTCAGCACTTCTGAGCTGTGGGCCTTAAAGTTGGGTTTGAGCCCTTTCTGCGCACTCCTTATCCCTGGCAGCATGAAGGACAATGACTTACATCCGCATGCATGCTTGGATGTGTGTGAGGACTCTGGTTTGGTCCTTGTTGCTTTTCTGACAGACCTTAACCACTGCTGCATCTTCATCTCTTTGGAGCATTGCTGGCTTCATCCACCTTCAGTCCAGTCGCCAGAACTCCAGCAGAGCTTTCAGCAGTTTTGAAGAGCTAGTTACACTAATTTCACCTTAGATTTGCTGTTTGCTGTGTGTTTTGTAGGGCACTATGCCATTTTGCTTCTCTTCAGCTTGCTGTAACTCTGCAAAGCCCTTCCCACCACCACGTGCTAGAGGGTGTTTTTCTGGGAAGAAGTGAAACTAGATCATTTAAACCAACTGGATATTAAAGTGACATGTGCAAGTCGCTTGCAGCTGTTCTAAAGGTAAGGTGTGAAAGCCAAATCCTTTCAGAAAACTCACAGCCTATTGTTTATTTATTTTAATGAGGAAAAATCCATTTTTTTTTAAATGAAAACTAAAAGCTGTGGGCTGGCAAGGCACCTTCAACTCCAGCGTGCTTTGGAATAGGTTTGTTTTGACCCTGTTGCACAATTAATTAAAGTGAAATACAGCTTCGCTCCGCTTTTATGTGAATTGTAGCCTTCTCAAAAGCAGATATGACTTAGGTATTGCTTTCTCTCTGCAAGGCAAGCCTTGTAATTTTGAATCTTGATTAGCAGCTGCTTTTGTTCTTCCCTGAGTCTTGGAAACAATGGGGTTGGGAGCATGAAACAAATTGCTAAATGATACCCTTGCAGAGAGAGAAATCTGCCTCACTGCCTGCATCTTCTGGAAAGAGGCTGTGATGATGCAGCCCAGGGCACAGTGACCTGTGGACGGGGCTGGGAGATGCTCCGTGGGCAGTAGCAGTGCATGGGCATGGTCAGTGTTGGAGTCATTTCCTCGAAATGCATTTTCTGTGAAATAAGCTTTTCTTGTCATCTGGGGATACTGGTGTAATCTGCATGTTGCTGGCTTCAGTTGTTCAACAGCACTGTGGTGGCTGCTCTGGGTCTTCAGCCAGCGGATGGCCAATGGCAGGTAAGGTGTTAGGAGGCACACGGCTACCTTGTGTAAGCTTACTTTATTTTCCATGTCCAGAAGCCTTTGATCTATGCAAAGAGAAGCAGAGGATGGGTGCCACATTGCACGCTGATGCGTAAATGTGTCGTTTAGCAGCAGAGCCTCGTGTCATGCGTGAGCTAAAATGTGCCATGTGTGTCAGAGGCTGCAGAGTCCAGCTACGGGTCAAATGCTTTGAGAAGTTTGATGTCCCTGCACACTGTATAATGTTCCACTGAGCTTTTCATGCAAGGTCTGGAATGCTTTTTTCCGTGTTTTTTTTTCTGTCTGGGTATTGCTTCTCTGGTGTAGAGTTGGGAGATACCTCCCTGGAAAGTCTACTAGCCTTTAATTAATGTTTGCTGAGTGTTCTGAGACCAGTGTTGCTTTGCATTCACAACAACAGAATTGTATTTAAAAGTCTGGGTAGCTTCTGATTCAGGCTCTGTATTTCTCCAGAAGAAACAGGTTTCATTTTCCCAGTGTCCCCCCCCAAGCCATTAGCTTCAGTCGTGCTACCAGTGTGACATGGACTCATTATTTGTTCTCTTTCTCATTGTATGCAGAGTGGTAGCATCGGATGCGTTTTCTTTTAAATGTGACATAAAGTAAAATGTCATTACTTGCATGCGTTCTGTGGCACTTGTCTTCTAAGTATCTAGGCAACCTCTATCTAGATGGCACTTTTAACTCAAACTCTTCCATCATTATGAGTGTGGTCCTGTGAAGAGAAGTAGGGTGAAAAAGGGAGGGAAGAAAGAGCTGGCTTAAACTCACTTCGGGCAACTTGAGCCAGTTGTGAGATTCCTTATAGGAAGTACAACATGCTGAAGATCTCTGCTCTCATACACTTAAACCCTCTACTGCCAGCTATTCCATGTTTTAACTTGGAGCTTGGGCAGGTAGGGGATATGTTGGCTCTGCTGGAGCTGGTGGTAAAGCTGCCAGGAAAGGAGGATTTCAGGCTTCTACAACCTGGCACCAAGCAGTGGGCTTCCTTGCTTGGTTCTCCACTCCAGGCTCAGGAGGTTGATTGCTTCAAAACTCCTGCAGCGTCAGCCCTGGGAGGTATTTATGTTCAGAAAGACTTTGAGTTCAGGTGTGCTTCCCAGAAAGCAAGAGCTGAATGGGAGGCTCAGAAGACTTGAAGGGGAAGCCACCACTGCCATGTTGGTTTGCTTATTCAGCTGTGGTTTGACATCCCTTGGGCACAGGGCAGCCTCATATCTCTGGCTCATGGTGAGGAGTAGATGGTTACTGCCCCTCTTGCCTTGGCACTGGCACTACTCTGATCCCATTGCTGGGGGCTTTCGCCAGCTCCGTGAGCTCAGCTGGCTCCCTGGCATGGGGTGATGTGTCTGGGTGAACAACCAATGCAAGAAAGAACGTTGGGACGCTTCACTGGGGCAGTTGTAGAGCAGAAGAGGCATTACTTCAGAACTGGGAGTATCAAGCTCTGCGTTTTCTTTAATTAGCCCATGGCTTTCTTATGAAAATACAACAAAACAGCAAGCTTCCCTAGTCCTTCAACGTGCAGCATACACAAACCTTACATGTGCCCCCTTGCCCTGGCATGGTGATGTGTTCTCCAGCCAACCTTGACAGGATGGGACATTCAGAGTACCAATGCCAGAAGACTGGGTCTGTGTTGGGTGTCTGTGACTGACATTTGCTGGGAGGTGATTCCCTTAGGCTCTCGTTGCATTCATGGTGTCAGCCCAAATACCTGTGACAGCATCTTGTGGGCATAGACCAAATCAGGAGCCTGAGCTCTGGGATGGAATGAGAGGCATCTTATGCCATTGTCCCCCCCAAGTGCTGGGATTAGGGAAATGGTGGTCCCAGCCAGCTCACTGAGGTTGCCTGGGAAGCTGGTGCAGAGCAGAAAGCAAGGTTCAGGCTTCTCAGAGTCCTGTTGCTGGATCCCCTTCCCCATCCTCACGCTACACTTCTGGTCTTCACCAGTAGCTGAGCCTGAGTGTCTGACAATAGCAGGAGTGTGAGTGTAGCTGTTTGTTAGGGAATGCTGAAAGGGAAAAGTTGGGAACGGCCTAGGTAAACATTTAAAGTGTGGGGAGGAAGAAACCAGATTTCTGTGTTTGAACGCTTTGGGCAGTAAATGAAAACTTCACATCACAAGACAAGACAACCATATTTGTAGCCAGAGGTTGATTTGGGTTGATAGACCAGCTGTATGTATAATCTTGACTTCATTTCTATACTACAGAAAGTTAAACCCACCGTCTTGGACCATGCTTAATGGCAGATTTGCCTGTAATAAGGATGGTGCTGGTAGGTATCCCCAAGCAGTGATACTTCCTTATTTGACCTCATGTCCATGGGTTGGTTGGTCATAAAGCCGAGATGGATATTGACTGCTCTGATCTTGACTATATGCTTAATTACAGGGCAGTAGAAGTCAAGTGGATAGTGTTTCGGGGAGTTGGTGTAGAGACTAAAGTGACATGGTAAACTGAGCCCTGGTAGCTCACTTGGGACAGTGCAGTGGGTTATTATTACATTATGGTGGGAGAAGCTGCCAAGCACATACTACTGTACAATTAAGTGGGACTGTTAACGGCATGACTGAGGCAATTCATTAATGACAGTGGTGTATTCTTCTATCTGCTTTTCCTTGCAACTGCTGGGTGAAGATAGGGGAAATAAAACCATTGGGAAGAAGGGAGTAGGAAAGGAAACTGAAGATGTAGTGCAGATGCAGTGACACTTTGAGGCATTGTTCCTTGAGTCATCTGAAACACAGCTGTTTCCTGGACAGGTTTTATGGAAACCTCTCAGAGCAATGTACTACTGACAAAATACCTTCATGTAGATGCTGGTTTTGTGAATCTGCTTGTTGAGGGGTTGGAAAGAAGTAGCAGAAAGGACAGTTACTTCTGTCAGGTGGAGGCTTCTGTGCAAAGGGACTGAACTGAGGCAAGGCCTGTCCTTTGGCAGAAGATGTGTTCAGTTACTGGTGTTTTCACAGGCAAATAGCAGTAAACTGCAGGGGTGTTTGGGATAGAAAAATGCACAGACAAAGGTGCCAGCTTTAGAGTTTCGAAAGAAAGCCAAAGTGAAAAGCTGGAGGCTGCAGGCACTGCAATATTTCCTTAGCTATAGACAAAGCTGTTGTCTGACCAATTTCTGTTCATGAATATCAGCATCTTTGTTAGGAATTAGTCTGTTGCTGGACCTTGTAACTTTTGGAGTTAGGGGAAAACCACAAAGAAGACCCTAAAGCAACCTGCTGTGAGAAGGTAGTAGCAGGAGGTGGCCTCTGTCCTGCTGGGTTGGCTCAGCACCAGGGCTGGACATGTGGGATGGTTGCTGGGCATTAAGAGAAGCAGGGCAAGCTTCAAGGAGTTATCAAGAAGATGAATGTTGTGTGTGAAAGCCCAAGGATGGAAGGAGGGGGAAAATTAAGGATTTGTAAAGCAGCACATCTTTCAGTGCAGTAGCCTTTTCTTTCAGCTCTGTTTCTTCCCATATTTGCTAGAAGTAGGGTTATGCTGCTTTGGTTTGGGTGGTGAGGAGGTGAGAAGGTTACTCTCGATTTATAATGTGAGATGTAAACTGTAAACCACGTGGGCAACCACATAGTTGAAACAAACACACCTGCAGCAGAGATGCTCACCGTGGCTTGAAACACATCCATGTTGACCTGGAGGGCTTCTGGTGTGAGGGCATTTGTGTCTGGCACCTTGGTTCAAAACCAAACCAAATCTGAGAGCTGCCAGTGCTGGATGGTGCACCGCAGGTACGTGATTTCAAAGCACAAACTGGTGGGAACTCACTCCACTGATTCAGATTTCCCTAGAAACTGAAGTGGGATGACTTGAGGTAGATCTGGCATGGTTGGTGCTGAGCCAGCTCTCCACCAGGGTATCCCAACTCAGATGAGGTGCCATCTCACTTGAAACCGATGTGAAACCAGGATGGAGGCAGAAAGCACGTGGCCAGTGGAGAGATGACTTCTCCGCCACAAGCTCCTTGAGCATTGCAGCCAGGCCTTGGTGAAGGCCCAGGGCTGATGGAGCCCTGAACTTTAGCAAATTACTCTGTTTTACAGTGTGATTTTCTTTTAAATGTGGTAAAAGTGGTGTGTGAGATGTGTTTTTAAGTAAAGTATGTTTGTATCATGTCCCTTCATCAGAGATTTCATGTCTTAACTGTCTTATTTTCTGTCTCCTTCCCATTATGCAAATTTTAAATCACAGAAAGGTTTGGGTTGGAAGGGACCTTAAAGATCATTTAGTTCCAGCCCCCTGCCACAGGCAGGGACACCTTCCACTAGATCAGGTTGCTCCGAGCCCCGTCCAGCCTGGCCTTGAACACTGCCAGGGATGGGGCAGCCACAGCTTCTCTGGCCAACCTGTGCCAGTGTCTCAACACCCTCACAGGGAAGAGTTTTTCCTAATATTTAATCTGAGTCTGCTCTCTTTCAGTTTAAAGCCATTAGCCCTTGTCTGTCACTGCCTGCCCTTGTGAAAAGCACCTCTCCAGATTTCTTGTTGGCCCCCTTTAGGCACTAGAAGCTGCTCTAAGGTTTCCCCAGAGCCTTCTCTTCTCCAGCTGAACAAGCCCAACTCTCTTGGCCTGTCTTCATAGCAGAGGTGCTCCATCCCTCTGATCATCTTTGTGGCCTCTTCTGGTCTCGCTCCAGCCGCTCCACATCCCTCTTCTGTTGGGGGCCCCAGGACTGAACACAGTACTTAATACACTGCTCTAGGTGGGGTCTCATTATGTGCTTGGGAGTTTCACGTTTGGGGTTCTTTTGTACAAAGATCAGGCATGGTTGCTGTGTGAAGCACATGTTGCAGTGGTGCTTGAGACATTTTGCTGCTAGATGGGATGGGAGCTGCAGGCAGGGCAGCAGAGCAGAGCTGGTGCAGGCAGGGAGGATACACTCAGGATGGGCAACTGCTGGGGGCTTCTGTAGCCCATCTGGAGGAGGTACTCAGTGTGCTGCTCAGTGCTGCTGTACCAAGAGCTTAAGACTGGTTGAAGCTTTGTCTTTAATAATATCTTGGAGGGAAGGTGTGAAAGATGAGGCATTGCCTGCTTTTGGTCCCTGTGCAAAGGATCAAGTCAGACAGCAGCCTGAGCTTCAGCTTCCAGAGACTGAAACATCCAAAGAATGTCATCTTCTATGGTGCTAAAATGCAGTGCTTGGAAGTGTCTCACAACACCAGGGTTTGTTAATGCCACAGTTGGAGAGCACTGGGAAGTGCTGAGGTGACTCTGAGCATGCATTTAGGTAACAAAGCACAAATAATATGCTTTGTAAATCATTCCCCCCCCGCCCCCCCCCCAACTTCTTTCCTTCATGGGGCCTGTGTGTGTCCAAGTACTTGTTATTGAAATAAACTCCAAAGCATTTTTGCATGCCATGTCTGACAAACGTGACTTTTCCCCTCCTAATCACAAATGCTGTCTGTGTTTTTACTCCACGTTTTTCTAGGAATATCACAAGGGCTGAACTGACATTCCGTTCACGTTGTCCCTGTTAAATTATGCCCTGGAAGTTTTGACCTCTAGCATTTCATAGTAGCTTGTAAATTATGTATGGAAATGTTCTGTATTGTTACTGTTTGAACTTCATGGAGGCGGGGTGTCTGAGCTTCTTGATTTGGTACTGAGCTTGGGAATGTCTTTTTGTTCCTCCCCAAATTTGCAGCACATTTTACATTCACTTATTGTATTGAAGATAGCTTTTTTCTCTGCATGCAGAAAACCTGGAGTTGCTCTTAGTCAGATTAAGATAATGGATCACTTGAAATAATATTGCCTGGTATTTATTGCTGCTCACCAGAGGATAATTTCAATAAGAATTTATCATATTTATTCAGCAGCAGACTAATAAATTCAGATTTGTTTAAACAAAGGCTTGAAGAAGAACCTACTAAATGCTTACGGTTATATTCATTGCCGGCATAAGCTACTCCATTTCACTCAATGTACTTGTACCTGCTTATGTCACCAATTAATTTGGCTCAATATCTTATTTTCAGCACTCTCTTTCCTCTGGGTGCTGCAAGTCAGTTCATCCTGATGTAAGTCTATTGTGGATAATGGCATTTCTGATGCTTTCTGGCTTGGATGGGTTTGATTTGTTGTTGTGGCCAAGTCTAGATAAAGAATAACACTATTGCAGGAAAGAGTGATCTAATATGCTGAATTTGAATCTGGGAAGGTCCTAAATATGAATTCTTCTGGGCTGTGGTTGCAGCTTTGAACAGTTCATCCGGTCTGTCCTTTTTTCCCTTATTTAAAACCAAGCTCAATGATTACCATGTGAAAGGTTCTGCTATTTAGTGTCTATACACTGTTTGTGTACAGGAAGTGTGTGCAAGTACATTAGTAATTTGATAATCTAAAAAATGAAGAAACTGGGAAGGAAATTGGCCAAATGATGACCGTGAGCGCACGTGGAATGGTTGAGGGGTATGGATTGGTGTAACCTGAGCATAAAGCCTCATGGTCTTCTGGTACGTCTTGCTCTATTTGGGTTGGGCATCACTTCAGGAAGCCAAATGGATGCTTATAAAAGTAAATGCTCTTAAAAGCTTTCACTCAACCTGAAATTTCTTGTACCAAAGTTAAATTTGCAAAGCTGTGTCCTCTGTGGTGTCCAGATTTTTCTGTTATGGGTATGTGATTTGAGTGCTTCTCTGCATGTGCAGAACTGACATGTAGACCACGTCTTTCATTTACACACATGCACACGCACGCAATGTTTTTAATGGAATTGAATACACTGTGACTTCTTTTCTGGTTGCCATCCTACCAGCTCAACCTCCTTGCTTTGCATTTAATCATCTTTACAATTAGGCTGCTGCATACTCTCTGAGGTAACATGCACCTCATGTTAGCTGTGAAAACCAAACCAACCCACGCAGATGGAAGAGTTGGTGTTACAGAGCCCAGGCACCACAAACAGCTCAGCACGTGAGACACAGTGAGTTTTGCAGGCTTTATTCACGACCACATGGATTTCACAAATCCATTCATCAGATCGTGGCAAGTGAGAACAGCAGTGCAACCCAACCCAAAAGCCCTGCTTCCCTTCCTGTGCTGGGCAGGGTTTAACCAGTGCTTGTGCTCCACAGAAGAGTTCAGGGTTCACAAAGGACCATGACATCTTGGAAAGCTCTTCCACAGGGGAAGTCCGGTGATTAGACCAGTGGAATATGCAAGGTTAATCATGTTCAGGAGGAAAACGCAATTGATGGCAACCTTTTCTATGTAAAATAAAGCCAAGGAGTACTGTGGGTATTAGCGTAAGAAGACGCACCAACAGGTACTCCTTTCTAGGAAATATTTACATGTGTTGGTGGTTCCTTTTCCATCACAAATGGATTTTTCTGGGAATGAATCACTTTTTTTTTCTTTCCACTCAGTTTTGATTTAAAAAGTGAAGGAGAGGAAACCTTCTCATACAGGTGCCTGTAAAGCTGAGCAAGCCATAGGAGATGAATAAACTGGTACAGAGCAATTGAACCAAGCAATGGAAGTGACAGATTCCTGTGCCTTCAGATCCTTGCCATAAATTCATTAACATGACTAATAAGTTGGTATCTTCACATGATCTGCTTGTGCATTGTGAACAGGTTTGTGGGCATTGCGCTTTCCAAAATCCAGGGTGAAGCAAAGCAACTGGTGTCTTGATCTTTGCCAGTAGAAATAGCATTAGAAGTGAAGTGCTGATGCATCAGGAGCTTCATTTTGATTCAAATTATGGTTCAGTGGGGAGCAAGAGAGATCTGGGCAATTTTTTTTTACTTTAAAGGCTTCCAATATGCATTTAAACCAGCTGGGCATGCTTGTGCCTGTGGTTTTTGGGCTGCAAGTGTTGTGTGCCTGATGAAGATCTGCAGGCAGCATGCACTTGGCACTCTCAAAGATGCCCATGCAGTTAGTATTCATCATGTAGATGTTACAGGTTTTTAATTGCTTTTGTGTCTGGGTAGGTGGCAGGGCTCTGTGATTTATCATCCTTATTATTTGCATGGCATTAATGCTAGAAGACTGGTGTCAGACCTGAAACACTGTTGTCCTGGGGCTTGTGGATGCATAGATGGAGCTCCCAACAGAAAGCTGCTGTTTCTGGCTGCCTCTGCAGTTCTCCTTGAAAAAGAGGCAAGAGTCAGCATGAGGTGTTCAAAAGTGGTGCTTTTTATTCTGGCTGATGTGATTCTGCAGGACCTCTCCATTAAAATAGCCTGAGGTGGTTTTAAATGGTGCTCTGCTGCAGCTCCTGCTCTGCCCAGGAAACCCAGATGTTCTGCATGGCCTGGGGTGGGGTGGGATGGCAAGTTGAGCTTGTTCGCTGTTCAGCCTAAAAGAGTGATGGAAACCACAAAAATTAGAGTTTGCTAGTATCAGTTTGGGGTAGCAAAATTATTTTTTGCTAATATGATTTATATTGAGCAAATATGATTTATTTTGAGGAAGAGGGCAAGGGGCAGAACTGGGCATGTTGGCAAATTGCAGTTGTGCTGATTGGGCCATGGAGCATCAGATGTTTTGCTCTCACCTACAAGCCCAGGGGTACTGAGGTCTGTATATGGCTTTGTTAGGAAATTGGGATAGTGAAGACAAGTGGCCTGCATGGTGTTCCTGTAGACATGTTGTGCTCGTTAGCTACGACTGAGCCCCACTGCAGGGTGGGGGTTACAGGCGTACATGGGTTTTGGCCCTTTTCGTTGGGTAGGGGAAGGTGGCACTAATGTGCAGCTCTGTCCTTGGGTCTGGGAAGCCTCCTTTGTGCTGACAACTGAAATCTGGTGTCAGGATCACAAAGGGAGGTTTTAATGGCTATGCAGCAGAGCGGCTGGCTACCGGGAACAGTGTTAATGAGTGTTTATGACCCTTCCTGGTGCCTTCAGTGGTTTTGGTGCAATAAATGGACACCTTTATAGTGCTGGTTTGAAAAGGGACAAACTATTTCTGTTCGATTGCTCCTGATTTGCACCAAGCGTGCTGTGACCTTTGCTGCTCTCTGTGCATTAACAAACTTCTTAAAGGCTTCACAGACACTTTCCATTAGCCGCACCGTAGCTGTTGCCATGAATATTTAATGTCAGGAGCAGTACTTTTTATTATTACTATTCTTTTTTTTTGGTTGCTCTGCTTCAACAGAAGTGGGTATGCACCCTCTGACCAGGCAGTGGCTGGCATGCCCTGCACACCCCACTTGCACCTTCAGCTTTACCCCATCCCTTGTTTGGCTGTAGGTATGAGAAACTTTACCCTAATGCTTTAGTGGCCTTTAGTTTTCTTTTCGTAATATGATATTTTTATCCCCCCTTTTTATTTGCAGTTTGGCAAGGACCTAAACTTCTTCTCTTCCTCCCTCTCCTGCCCCTTCTCTGCAGCCCTCAGGGAGTCATGCCATTTCCAACGGGATTTGCAGTGGAACTTCACTGGAGCACAATGGCTGTTCCGTGCCTTGCCTGGGTGCTGTGGGATGAATTCCCCATGCTTTATGGGTCACTGGCCCCTCTTTATCTGCAGCAGAAATGGAGGAATGCCTGCAAGGCAGAGCCACCTCTGAGGGTGTGTGTGGATCCACCGTGTCTGGGGCATCCCTGAGTGTTTTATGTCTGCTGAAAAAAACACATTTTTCCAATTTGTAGCCCAAGTTCTCTTCATTGGTAATTTATTTGATGAATACTTTTTCCCTTGTCATCTTCCAGTGTCTGTGTTGTCTCCTGTCTCCTGCTTCTTGTGCGTATCTACAGTCTGTGTTCTGCCTTTTGCGCTCCGGGAAGGCACTTCTTCCAGGAGGAAGAGGAAGGCATGCGGGCAATACCCAGATGTGCCAGGCAATAGGAGTGGTGTTTTGGCATTAGGGTAAGTTTTGCTACATGGCATGTGGTGTCTGCTTGGGTGCATTTGAACATTTCCTAATCACTACTGCAGAGCCATCAGTTGTTGTGGTAGGGTAAGGATTGATGTTCCCTGCTGGCTAGGCGGAGGTGCAGGATAGATGATGGAATTTGCGCAGCATCTCTGTGTCAGAGCCAAGGGCAGGGTGCTGGGCTCCTCTGCAGCCTCTGATGTGGATGCTTTTCCCAGGCATTGCTTGTGCTCTGAATAAGCCTTGTGGCCACCAGCAGAACAAGCTGTGGACCAGGGATTTCATCTGGTGGTGCCCAGTTGTGCCAGAAAGTCACTAACTGGTTTCAGGAGTTTTCCACACATCTGTGCTGAGTGCTTCATAAAGCCACTGCTGCGTTCTCTCTGGAGGGAGGAGCAGTAGCCATCTGTGTGCCTGGGAGGAGACCTGCTTGCTTTTGTTTGATGACGTTCCAACCTGAGAAACAAAACCGTACCAAAACATAAGCCCAGTTAAAGTCAGTGCCTTATGTACCCCAGGTTACGAATGTTCCCTTTGCAGTGGTGGGATTGCTGTCTGTTCGCCTTTTAGTTTTCCCCAAATGAATCCACTTTTAGTGTTTTAGTTGCTCCCAGTGCCACTGATGGAGTTTTCCCTGGTTTTAAGTTGCCAACAGGAAGAGTGTGTGCCTGGAGTTAAAATTGTTTTACAAGGGTTTTCTAGGTGGAACCTCTTAAAGTGATAAAGTGGAAACTTATCAGTACATTATCTGTGGTAAACGCACCTCTCAGTTGTACCTTGTTGGTTTTGAGCTTGTTCTAAGTGATTTGTAGACTCAGGTACGCACCTACATAAATCAGATGGCCTCATTGTTCAGCATCTGTGCTGGCTGGAGTGTGGGAAGCCTGTAACAGAGCCCTGGAAACACATCAGAGCCATGAAGTGCTACCAAGGGCAAAACTGCCACCATTGGATTTAGGTCCTGGTGCATATCTCCTTTAATGCAAGTTTGGGTTTACATGAACTGCAGTCATTGATTAGTTGATTTCTATGTGTGCATATGCTGGTTAATGTGTAGGTGGCCAAATCTGTCTGAAAGCCTCAGCAAGCCCTTTTTGCAGAAGCAGGTTCCCACAGATGTCATGCTGTGTTGGTGTGCTTCAGGAGCCTGTGTCATGCATTTGGGTATCTGAGGTTTGAGAGAAACCAAACTGCATGCTGTAATCCATGAGCAGGTCCATAGTTGTATCAGCCATGGTCCACACTGGTGAGAACACGGGTAGGATGCTGCATGTATCTGTTTGGAGAGGACTTATACTGGTTGTAGGCGTCTTCCTGCCAGGGGTTCTATCAGTAGGTCTCTTATTTTAATTATTAATCTAAATGTCATTTGGCCTCTGGTCAGCCACGTTTTAACCATACATCCCAGATTGCTTTGCATGCCAGCTCTTTCTACTAGGGTGGGATTGAGCAATTGAAGAATTTTTGTCTGATGGTAGAAGGAAGGTTTGGAGGCAAGAGGCTTTTCCTTCACCATCATCCCTGTGACTGCAGCTGCCACAATGCTTTGTTCTCCAAAGCCTCCTGCAAGCCTTCTTCCTTTGGTCCCGGTACTTCTGAAGCTGAGCTCAACCTGATCCATGGAGAGTTTGAAAACTCTTGGTTTGCAAATTGGTTCCTGAAGCCTGTGATCACAGTCATGACATTACGGGTGTCATAACTGCAGGGGCCCCATCTGCCCAGCACCTTGCCCGGACCGCTTTGCTGGGATGTGAAAATGGAAATGTTCAGTTCTGGATGCAGGTGATGCCAAGTGATGGTTGGGGATGGAGGGCTGGGGCTTGAGAGGCCAAAGCTCTCCTCAGTGCAGCCTCCCTGCAGTGATGCTGGATGGATGGTGATGCTGCTGAGAGTGGACTTTACGCAACGTACTTAAAATGTCACGATTTGCTCCCCAGGTGAATAATAGCTTTGAGGCAGCAAATGCATTTGTTCTGACTCCCTGGGACCCAAATTGGCTCCTGCTCATGCAGACCTACCTGGCCAGCAGCTGCTCACCACAGCAGTTGCAGATGCACATGGGTGAGGGACCAGGGCTGCTAGTGTTCTGTTCTGACCGGCCCTGCTGGTGCCTTCTGCTGGGAATGGAAGGAGGGAGAGGCCATGCCCACAGGACCCTTTCAGGAGGGAAGGGAAATGGACTGCTGCTGTTGTCCTGCAGGCGTGGAGAAGTGTACAGAAGCCATATTGTCAGTGAATAGTTAACCATGGCTTCAGGTTTTTCTTTCCAAGAAAAAGGAGGACAGTGTTTCTGGGGTGGAGAACTGTTAAGAAGTGTAAAGCAGCTCCAGCAAGCCAGTGGTGGGTGGTTGTATGGTAGAGCTGAAGCCTGCTTTCTTTCCCATGCAAAAAGCCTTTGTCTCCTTGCAGGTACCCCCCATCAACCATGGAATGCTTTCTGTGCCAGATTAAACTGATGTAAATTGTCTTATTTCCTGTGGATTTAGGGAGTGAGAACCTGTGATTAATCCGTTTGCTTCCCTTTCTGTGCTGAGGAAGGGACTGGAGCTGGACTTCGGTTTTCCTGGAGGTGAGCCGGGCTGCCTCTGCCAGCACAGGGCATTTAACCTACAGCCTCCGAATTGGACATGCATAACAAAAACGTACTAACGAGCTCCTGTCTTTTTAATTACCTTGATATGGCAAACATTGGAAGTGGTGAGGCTTCCCCATTCTTCCCTGTCCTGTGCCTGGGGGGAAGAAAAGTCTCTGATTGCTTAAACTTGGTTTTCCCTAAATGAGAGCTTACAAGCAACTGGGACACTTCCATCATTGCTCTAGCCTATTATTCAAGATAATATTAAGAGACATCATAACATCACAGTGTCAGAGCAAACAAAGCGCTGTGTAATTTTATCCCATATTAATGCAGAGTGTCGCAGATGGTGCTATCATTAGACAGCAATCTATAAAAATGGCCCATGAGACAAAGCCCTGGCACAATTATTTATTCTTCAATTATTTATTCAGCCCTTTAGGATGTGTAATACTGACAGACAGCACAGAATGTACTGCCTACCAATTTGCAGATCTTGACTGACAGAGCCCTCCGTCATCGATGGAATAAAACATGTTTGGGGGAAGGGTGATACAGGATGGCTTCGGACTGTATTTTTTGCCTGTTTTCCTGTTTACTCCCTGGCTTTAAGGCCACCTCTTTTAAGCAACCTCCTCAGCTCTGATGTTCATCTTTTCATTTCAGTTAATTGCAAGGAAGGTTTAGTGATCTTGACCCGAGGTTTTCAGTCCCTTGTGTGCTTGGAGCAGGGGTTGGTCTCCCCGCAGGGCTAACATGAGCTGGGCAGCCTTGCAGGGCAGACTAATTGGCTCTCCTGCCAGTCCTGTCAATCTGGGGAGCTCTGCTCTCTCTGACAACTGACAGTGCTGTGTATTCTGCACAGACCCTGTGGGAAGCAGGATGGGACCCACTGGTTTCCAGTCGCATTAATGGGCGAAGGTGCAGACTTGTTTGGTTAAGACCAAGACGTGGCCTGCTCCTGACAGC
Organism: Pezoporus wallicus; assembly: GCF_028554395.1. Taxonomy (NCBI): domain Eukaryota; kingdom Metazoa; phylum Chordata; class Aves; order Psittaciformes; family Psittacidae; genus Pezoporus; species Pezoporus wallicus. The sequence goes on from NW_026639618.1 coordinate 1,943,798, forward strand.
TATTACTGTTGCAGCTGTGTTTGTGGAGAGGAATTTATTACCTGCTAAATTTCTACTGTTGCTTTACTGTCAAAATGATGTCACTGCCATCAAAAGGAGCACATCTGCCCCTGACTGTGCCTTTGCCTCCCCTGTGGTAAGGCAAATCCTTCTGTGTTGCCCAGTGAACCAGAACTGGGAACTGATCTGGTTTAAAGCTAAGGACTGGTTTAGGTTTAGGCTTAGAGTGACTGTGAAACTGCTTAATTGTCCAGAATGGCTCACATTCATCTGGAAAAGTCCTCCTAAGCAGCTATATTAATGGTAGCTTTAATTCTGTAGGGTTTTAGAGTCCCAATAAAATGCAGATTTATCTGTCACCAGTGTCTCCTTTCTCTTTCCAGTGTAAGTTGGTTAGCTCATCCTTTTGGCATCTGTATTGTCAAAGCTGTTGCCCCTGTACTGAAGTGCACCTGAAGCTGCTTCCCCAAAGGTATCCTTCTCTATTGTTGGGTTGTGGTTTTTATAAGATAAATCTGTAGCTTTCCTCTGGAAAGCCTCCCTTGCATTCCCCATGGCACTTCTCTTCATCCCCGCAATAAAAATGAACAATGGCCCTTTCACTCAGAAACACAGTTTCAGTTATTTATAGATTAAATTAACGACATGTCTTTAAAACTGTAAAATCCCTGCCCTTTTATTTGATGTTGAGTCATTCTGGCAAGTCCATTGTATAAAGCTGGTAAATTTGGGGCCAGTGTAAGTAACCTCCCATTTTTTCTTAATTCACGTATAAATCTGTAACAAGTGCCTTGTAACTGACAAAATAAAGTCACTAACTGGATTAGTTTGTAATTTCTGAAGTGCCTGTTCAGAGAGCCAAGTTAGCTGGTTGCGTTCCCAATCAGATAGGATCTGATGGGCATTTGCTGTCGTTTAAGTCATTTCTTAAACTTGCAAACAGCCTTGATCTGGGGTTTAGAAGTGGATGGAGAAAATATGGGTGTGGGCAGTAAGCCCCATATAGGTCCTTGTCCTGGGTTCAGCAGTAGCAGTCATTTTTTCTCCTTCTTGGTAGCTGGTGCAGTGCAGTGTTTTGACTTTCAGTTCGGGAACAGAGCTGATAACAAGGATGTTTTGGTTTGGCCAAGGACTTTGTGAGCCTCATGCTCTGCCAGGGAGGAGGGGAAGCCGGGAGGAAGCAGGGACAGGACACCTGACCCAAACTGACAAAAGAGGTATTCCATACCACAGCACGTCATGCCCAGGAGGTAACTGGGAGTGAGCCGGAAGGACTGGGAGACTGCAGGGTTGGAGGAGGTATCGGTCGGAGCTTGGTCGGGCTTGGGGGGCGAGTTATCGGTCAGCTGGTGCTGAGGTGTTGTACTCTCTTCCCTTGTTATTTCCTTTATCATTATTATCATTGGTGGTAGCAGTAGTGATTTGTGTTATACCTTAGTTACTAAACTGTTCTTATCTCAACCTGTGGGAGTTGCATTCTTTTCGATTCTCCTCTCTGTCCCTCCGAGAGCAGGGGGAGGGCAAGAAAGGGGGGGAAGTGAGCGAACGAATTACCTGACTGGGTTTAAACCACGACAGTCCTGATTCAAGCTGCGTGTGTGTGGTGCTGGTGTCAGGTCCGTGGGATGTTCTGTGCGTGCCAGATCCCGGGACAAGCTGTCCTGCAGCAGTGGGCTCACCCACTGCGGTGTTTCACAATTTAACCCTATTTAAGCCACCTTACCTCGTGTAAGCCGCTAGTCCACACAGCAGGAATGGGGGAAAGCCTCTTCCCCCCCGGCCCCGTTCTGTGGTATTTTTCCATTAGAGAAGCCCTTTGTGAAGGTCTGGGACAGTAGGGGAGAGGCGAGGGCAGTGGCTGTGCCCACCTGCACCCAGCCCAGGCCCACCGGTGCCATCAGAATAGAGATTTTCCCCTTTCTGGGAAGTCACTTCCCAGTGAGATCCCGCAAACGTTCCTGTCCTCACCCTCCTATTTAAAGAGCAGCTAAATTAATTTAGTGGGGGTGGCTTGAAAGAGCCAAGGCTCTGTTCCCCTGGCTCCATTTTTGGCATCCCTCCCCCTAAAGAAAGCTATGCCATGGCTAATCCCCAGGGTCCTCCTCCCATCCACCTTCCCAGCTCTGGGGGGGAGCCAGAGCCGGATCCTTGGGATGTGATGCTGCTCTGAAATACCAATTGCTACGGTTACCCAGGTCTGTTTGTCAGTGTCGTTCAACTCTGCTTAATCCCCCTTTGTGTCCACTGTGGAATGACGGCTGGGATTTTGCAAGTTGGTTCATGCTGTATTCACAGGCCTGGGGGAGAATGACGGTGAAACCACACATGGAAAGGCAGCAAGGGGGGTTTGTGTGCTTCATGAGGTGTGCATCGTATAATATTAGAAGGATATATGTGAGTGGTGCTAGCAGCTTGACTTGGGCAAAGAAATTCATGGCAAAGCCTGAGAAATCTTGGCTGACATGCAGGCTTTAACCCAGGCAGTTGTGCCAAAAGATCCAGAGAAGGCTTAACGGCAGGAGATAATGCTGCTGTGTCAGCACACATTTTCAGCCCTAGCTGTGAATTTCCTGGCCTTTGTGTACTTGAGTTGAACCCTGATGTTCGTAGCCCATCACCCCCTCAAATAAGTACCCTCGAACAAAGAGAGAATCAAATCCCAGCAGTTTGCTACTTAGTGGGGGAGGCTGGTGGGTAATAATGTGTTTGGAGGCATGAACCTGGTGAACACGGAGAGCGGTGTTACAGTCCACCAGTGACCTGTTAAACCTGCGGTAGTTTCAGTCAGTGTGGACACTGCTGGCCGCACATTCCCAGGAAAGTATATATAGTTTGTGGATCGATAGCTGGAGCTAACAAGTCCTTGGGACTCAGATGCAATCGCCGGTAGTCTTTGTGCTGTTGCCAGTAGCAAACCGTATGTGCGTGTCGTGTGTCCCCCAGTCTTTCTTAGTTGTTTGGTTGTACTTCTTTTAACGAATGCAAACACTTCCATGGTCATAATGACTGAATAATCTAATGGCTGTGGCAACTTACCTGTTGCTTTTTAATATTTTGCTCTTCAGTCCTTACACCCTGCTAGTTCCCAGGCAGCAGTATGTGCTGCAGTAATCCCTCTTATTTCCTAGGAGCTGGAAATGTTACGCGAGCTCTTGGGGCACGGTAACAATGGCACTGGGGACATTTGCACGCTAAGAAAACACAATGGTTCTGACAGCACCGAAATAGGAAGACAGGTACTGGAAAGAATAACAACAATACCTAGCAGCATTTCAGCAACGGTGGGATTTAGTTTGGAGACTCTGGTTCTGGAATCCATTAGGTCTGATCCCCAGGTGAACCATTCTCTCAATCTCTTCTAACAAGAAACATTCAAGAGGAAGGAAAAGGAAATCTGTCTCTTGAACCTGAAGCTGTAACTGGTGTGAATCTATCTAATCCCAGCAAAGCACAGGCAGAGAGAAGGGTTTGTGTTCTGCCCCAATCAAGTCCTTTTTGGTGTCTGCAGACAGGAAATGTTCAGAAGCATAGTGTTCTTGGTAATCCACCCTGTGTGCATGCCTTGAGGTATCCTTGGGACAGCTGTGCCCTGAGTGAGGTGGATTCACACTGCTTGCAGCCCCTCTGCTGGGAGGGGCCACAGGACTGGTGTGCCAGTTGTATCCCTACCACTCATACCCCAGGTAGATACTGTGACCAGCGTTAAGTCTCAGTGTGGGTGGAATACAGCCTTGAGTATCAGTTCTGCACACTAAATAGGCTGGACATACAGTGGAATGCAGATGTGTTTTGTGTCTGGGTTTATGATAGTTGCTGCTCCAGAGTGCAATTCCTCTCCTCCTGATGTGGCCTTCAAAATAGGTCAAATGACTCAGGCCCTAAAAGCTTGACCATGCCGTCTGCAGAGAGATAACTAGCTCAGGTTGTAGGTAGTTACTTGATGAGGATATGACTTGTACCTGCATTAGATGAATATGGTCTTGGGCTTAAAACCAGTCTAAGCAGAGGTGGTGCATTCATGGAAGGACAAATATTTCTATTTCCACTACCTGTGGAAAAGCTACATACTGAGCTTGTCTGGAAAATGAACAGCTTTTCCTGTGCTTGTTTTGGATCTTGTACTGGGGCAAAGTTCAGAGGCACCATTCTATGTTCTTTTGGCTCCAGAAGTGTCCCCCAGTGTTTTTACCTTTGTCCTACTCTCGCAGGCAGGCAAGGACACCCCTGGGCATGCAGAACACCCCGTTTGCCCTGTCCCTTGGAATTGGCATGTTGCCCTTGCATATAAATGTCTTTGTGGCAAATGGTCTCTAGGTACAGGAGTGGGAACATCATTCTGATATAAGTGACAGGTCTGTGAGCATGTTGATTTGCAGACCTGATCTCTAAAAACTGCTGATCACCGTGGCTGTGTACTGCTTACTGTCACGAGTGATGCTTGCTGTCCACAGTGAGAAACACATAGAGACCCCATGAAATTACAACTCATGAAATCAATCTGCCTTTTTTTTTAGTGGGGTTTGAATGGTGTGTGGACGGTCTGTACTATAGTGATTGGATATATGAATAGGAAATCTTTTCAAAAGCCAGTTCTTCTTTTAAATCACCTTTGCCCTTGTATCCAGATTGCTGAGCAGAGCTTTTGGTCCCACTTCCCATTTTTCTCAAGAAGAGGAAAGAATTTCATCTTCCAGTGTTGTACCTGAGTTCAGGTAACACCAAAGAGTGCACCAGAGTTGGTTAGGATAGCTATAAAGTGACTGCCCTGCTCTAATACTGAAGTGCTTGTTGAAAGCTCCTGTTCTACGCAAGGCAGTGCCTGTGTGCTATTGCGTACATAGCTGAGTTTGGAAGCTGGTCTTTCGTGGGTGTCCATGTGCTCCTCATTCAGAGATGCACTTTGGAGAGGGAGTGATGGGGCTGACCCAGCTGTTGAGGGGCTGCTGCAGCTGAGTTCAGGGTTCTAGTGTAGGAAACTTCAGCTGTGTTTCACCCGAGGAGTTCACAATCCATAAACTACCAGCACTGTCAAGTGGGAAGAAGGAAATGAAGCATCTTCCTCCCCCCTTTCTTTCTGAAACTGATACAAACCCAAACCTCCTCTTCACCTTTCAGACGGAAACAAGTTGAAATATAAATGAACTGTCAGTGCTGTCACTGAGTCAAACCATCACCGTTTACTTACATTTCTCCAGTTGGCCTCCAACTTCTGAGTCACACGCACAGTATAAATACTGCACGTATCTGCCATATAAACATACCAAGAGTGTTTTCAGTAAAACCAGAAACACTAAATTCGAAAGTGAAGCTTATTCCATATTACTCTGCTTATGCCAGTTTATTCTGGAAGCAGAATTTGTTCAGTTCTGTCTTTGGCCCCTAAAGGAGTGAAGTGTCTATTACCCTTTTACTCCACCCCTCTAGTACTTCAAATATTACAAACAGATATAACAGCTATGATAAGGGGGAAATTTTGTCAGTGATGAATGGGCCTATAAGGTTTATTTTTTACAGAAAAAGAAAAGTAGACAAATGGGGTGAAACTCTTGTCTTTGAAGATTTTACAACAACAGAGTTGTTTTCACTGTTGGCTTCTGTAGTGCATGGCTTATTCTTCTTGAGGTAGTGGTGGATATTGACTTTGCTCTGGGCCATGGCTGGTAGTTCACCTCGGAGCCAGCTCCAGGCTATGCAGAGCAGGGATTGTGTTATCTAAATATGTCAGGAAATAAAAACAATGACAAAGAAAGGGGAAGGTAAAATAGAAAGAAATCTTAAAGAGGTCATGGGGGGAAGCAGAAATGAGAATTTTCTCAGTTTCTCATTTGCAAAGTTCCTTTGAATAGTGAAACATGATGAAGAGGATGAATATGGTAACCTTGTAGTGGTCCCCAGTGCATCTCCTCTGCATTGGGCTACAGGTTTTAGAAAGCATCTTGCTGGCAGACCTGGACAAAACTGTAGCTGCATAGGCTGCTTAGAAAAAAGTGGAGTTTAATGCTTTTTATATTAGAGAGCCTTAAGGATGAACCATGGTGTGTTGTTCAATAGCTGAGTTCTGTCAGACAGGTACAAGTCTTCATTTTGGAGAGCAGTGCTTCCAGGCCATGCAGAGAAACATCCAATAAAGGTTTTAATCTGTGGTAAGCTGTATTTCCCCTGTGTTGAGTGAGATCTAGATGTCACTTAAATCCCATGTGTCTGCCAAAATACTTCATAGGTGGTTCAAAGCATCTTGGCTTTGTGGTGACCCCCTGTGCTGGGGAGGATTTCCTCCCTGGGAACATCACTGAGGGAGCAGAAATGTTAAATGTCTGTGTTTCACTTGGTCAGTTGCTTGCTAAATCACCTCTATGCTAAATCAGGGGAAACCAAACTCCATCTTCAGCTGGAGTCTCACACACTGGCCCTGTGCAGAGCCTGTGTTCTATAGGAATCATAGCACTGTAGAATAGCATACCAGGGACCTCAAGGATCATCTGGTCCAGCCTTTTCTGGCAAAAGCACAGTCGAGACAAGATGTCCCAGCACCCTGTCCAGCTAAGTCTTAAAGTTGTGCCGTGCTGGGGGATCCATCACTTCCCTGGGGAGAATTTTCCAATGGCTAATTGTTCTGTGTGAAAAACTTTCCTCTTGCGTTCAGCTGGAATCTCCCTGGGAGTAACTTGTACCTATGTGACGGGAGTTGAACCCCATGGAGCAGGATGGTCTCAAGCAGCTGTGGGACAGTGAGGAGATGCAGTTAAGTATTGACCCAAGGTTTGCTCAGCAAATGTGGCTTGCTGCCTGCAGCTCTCTGCATGCACATGCCTCTGCTAGGGATAGCATGGCAAGCGTAGCTGTGTAGCCCCAGTTTAGGACAGAGTGGGCCTTGAGTGGTGTGGTGCTTGCTGGAGGATTAGAGCAATAAGGGCATCAGTATCTCTGAAACGAGACAAGGAGGAGTGTGGTGTAATGTGCTCACATTCCTGAATGAAACTATTTTACAGTGGTTCTGCTAAAAGGTTTTAGCACCAGAGAGAAAATGGGAATGTTTCAATTCTCTTTACAAGGACAGTCTATTTGCATTAATTCTTTTGTGTTACATTGAAGGGAATGTCCTGGCAAAATGTCATTTGAAAGGATTATTTTGGAGTTTAAATGTGTCTTGCCAATCCCTTCTTTCTTTTTTCCACCTCCCAGAAGACAAGGGGAATGTATGGTGAAATAAATTCTGGCTTCCTGGCTATTTAAAGACATATAAGTAAATATTAATTCAAAAGAACTTAAGGCTTACAGAAAACATTTGCTTCTGCAGTTTATTGCAGCTGAAGAAATTTGTTATACCTCCACTTTTCAGTTTGGGGGTTGAGGTGCTAACACACAGGTTTACAGACTGGAAAAAGTAGAAGCTTGGCTTCAGTGGTCATGTTTGTTGTACAGTCTTGTCCACGTCCTGCTTGTCTCCTTGTCTACAACCCTTGCAAAGTTGTTTTTATTGAGATTTTGGTGTATGTTAATTCTGCAAAGCAGTGATGAATTGAAAGTGAGTAATAATTTAGCACTTGATTTTGAGTAGTACTCTTGACACAGTGAAATGAGACTTTTATTGCATTCTGTATTTAAGAAAGAAAGGAAGATAATTGATGGAATTCTCACTGAACTTTATAAATGGCTTTGTAACTTTTAGTGGTTCCAAAAAGAAATAAACTTGTGTGAGGTGAAATAGGATCTGTTCTGTGACTTTTGGCAGAAGATTAGCAGTACTGCAAGATGTGCTTTCACAGATGCTCCAGTCTGAGCAAAACTTTGTTATAGGCCATCCTCAGTTTCTCATCCACTTGTGTCCATACTGTGTTCCTGTTGTAATTGCTTATGAAGAGATGGAACGGTCAAGAGTATTAGTATTTTCTACTGTGATTTAGCAGGTAAGCTTGGTGGAGATTGAATGCCACCCAGCCTGTTCTGTAAACCTAAGGCTGTAATCTGGGAGCTGTACATTCACAGTCAACTGGGTTTCCATGTTTTCTTTGTACTCCTGCTGATCTTGCAAAGTTGATGGTTGGTTTTGCCACTGCCCTCTTTTGCTATATTCATTAATCAAAGACTGAGAGCGTGCTTGTGTAGAACGTTTGGGTCTTAAAAATATTTTCAGCTTGTTTATTTATTGATATTCATCTCTGATAACTTTCGACCATACAATGGGAATGCAGCAAGGGCCAGCAGCAATTCTGATGAGAGAAGCAGTAGCAGAGAGCCCTGGCACTAATAAGGTCACAGGGTCCTTCAAACAGACGTGAAGCTCCTGTCCCATCGAAAATGGTCCCCTGGTGCTGTTCTTAGACAAACAAAATCTATACTTTACTCTGTCTGTGTTCATTGTTCATAAAAGGTTTTCCTTGTGGGAAACTGCCTGAAATTTTACATCAGGTCCTGTCATTTGGGTAAGGTGTCTTAAGCAACATTGTCGGGCTTCTACATTGCCAAAATAGATGACTTTGGGACTTCAGGGCACCTGACAGGACAGTTATTTTAGGTATTATCTTCTTAGTGTTTTCTTCTGTCATGGTTTAAACCCAGTCAGGTAACTCGTTCACTCACTCCCGCCCTTCTTTCCCTCCCCCTACTCCTGGAGGGACAGAGAGGAGAATCGAAAAGAATGCTGAACCCAGGACATCTTCTGATGGAATATGTCAGAATTTCCTCCCCAAAATAAGGACATCAACACAAATGCACAGATGCAGTCTTTACTGACACAGTGTCTGTATATTAGACTATAGACTAATATCCAGCATGCTGACCATTTTGCTTGTGATGTTTAGGAAATGCAGCTTGGAAAGCCTGAAAACCACCTAACACATTGCTAGTCCAGCAGCCACCTTGCCGAAGCACAAGGCCAAGATTTCTTGGCTTCTGGATCAGGTCTGCTCAGAGTGGTGCTGGGATCCATAAATCAAGGTTATTCAGTAACATGGTTGTTAAACTTGATTTGCCTTTCATTCTGCATTTATCAGAAAGTGCTGTATAGACCTGAATAAACAACAAAAAATCCTTAATCTTAGGAGGAATTATTCTCAAAAATGGAAAAAAAAGGCAATCCAAAGGAAACTGCAAAATACATTTTTGTTTCCAATGGAAACAGTAATGAGAAAGAGTTAGTTCATTGTGGAAAAAAAAGCCATACAGAAAATCTTCCTTATCAAGGACATGGAAACAGAGCTTATCTTTTTGGGCAGCTTTGCCTAATAGATAAGGCCCTGGACTGGAGGTGGGTTCAAGTCCCAGCTCTGATGGAGAATTTTTGTCAACTTAGACCTGTCACTGTGTGCCCTTGTAATTTGTTTTGCTAAGAGCAGATAATACAGCTTGTCTGCTAAGAAGTGTTCAGAGCAAAGAACTGTGCTTGTATGGCCCCCTGGTATGGTACCATGCTAGTGCCCACTTGTGCAGGTACTTAGGAGTTGAGGGTTGCAGTTGACAGGTTGTCCTGACTGAGATATCACTTTATTTTTCACCCCTCCTTAAGGAGGCTGTTGTCACCAATCAATGGCAGCACTCCTGGAGACCCTGTACACCTCAGAATGCCTCCCTTTGTCACCCCCAGTTTCAGAGAAACCAGGTGATGGTTTTGACCACTTAAGTGCTTTTGAGCTAAGGCCCTGATGCTGATTAAGCCTCATAGCAGACTTCTGGAGTATCTGAGCATTATTCCAGCTTTTCTGGTGGTGAATGAAGCATGGAGAGGTTGGCTGGCATGTTCAGGGTTATACAGCCATGTTTACAGCTAATTACAACCTCAATCCTAGTCTCTTTGGTATTCGTTCCTCAGTCTGAGAGTGAGGTTTAATGTATTTCATGCTACCAAACCTAATTTATAAGGGCTGGGTGAGTACTAAAATAACAATTATCAAAGAGCTGGAGAACTGGAAGAGACACTGAGGCTTTACTTTCTGAATCAGGTATCTTCAAGACCACAGAAAATGAAATCCTGTGTGCTTGGTGTTACAATACCTAGACTTGCTAACCCAGTGCTGATCCCAACCCAAAGTGCTTGGTTTTCAGTTTTTAGTGCAATGCTGCAGTCTTTGTTTCCTCCTTCTCTGGTATGCAGTGTTTTCTGTGAGCTACAGAACAGCACAGTGATGGCAGAAATCGCCATGCTGACAGTGTCATGTGTGTAAGTTCTTGAAGTCCACAGTAACATTGGGAGATGCAGTGGAAAACATGTTAGAAACAGGCCAGACGCACACACTCATAGAGCAGACTTGTTACCACAATTGTAAACTGTGGGAGGAATAACACTTGAATGGGAGTGTCTCAGCTTTTGTAAAGCTGATTTAAATTCAGCATCTGATGAATTTTCACAATGAGCTAGCCCAGGGAAGTAGAACACCTCAAAGCTTTCAGTTATAACAAAGGTGTCTTTAAGATTCACTGTTCAGTATCCCACTGGGGAAAACCAGATTTCATGTATCTGAGAGCGCCAAGGTAAAAATGAACTGAGAAACCCAGCAATGCTCCCCTGCTTTCCAGGTCTACTTTAAATCCCCTAAAGGAGCAGAGAATACAGGCAGTCTGTTGGGAGGGGGGGGAAACCAACAGCAAAAAGCAATTGCTAGGAAAATAAACTTCCTTTCCAGATACCTTTAAGGTGGTCATTAAGTCCACCGGTATTTGTAGCATCAGAAACACCTGCCTCAGGGTTACCCATGACCCTACAGCCACACATTCACTTCATGCCTATCTGCTTATCAAGCTGGAAACTTTTAAAGGGTGCCCAGGTTCCTCCTGGAGTTTTAACTGTTGGTAAGTCACAGCCAAGCAGAGGCTTTTTGAGCCTTCTATTTAAGCGTCTTTCAGTTTTCAGATGGTGATGCTAAATTGTTGATAGATATTTTTTGCTAATAGATTTTTTTAAAGTGTGAGCATTGTTTAATTAGTTTCTAAGTGAGAGAAGGATTTGAAATCTGCCTGTTGTGAAGAGAAGAGGAAAATATTGTGGGTTCATCTGTCAGTGAAAACCAATGAAAATAGATGTAGTTCCATTTAAAGAGCCTGTTAACTCCTTAGATAAACAGCGCAGTCCCAGACAGAACAGGGCCACAACCTGTGTGTTTATATTGGCCACAGCTTTTGATATCATCAGAGTGTGGGAAAAAAAGTATTTCCTATTGACCCTTGTGCAAAAGCCAATGGTTAAGTTGGAGGGCACTTCAAAATGCAGTTACTCCCTACATAAAAAATATACAGTGGAAAATAGCAGCTCAACCATGTGGAGAAATAAAGCCAGAAGAGAGAGTGTATTTTCAGTAGCAATTTAGTGCATGATTGATCTTACTGATAGTAGCAGTGTAGTGTTCATAGCTGAGTAAGCCCACCAGCAACAACTTGCTTGTAATGTGTGTGTTGGAAAAATGCACAGAAAATAAACTAAGTTTTAAGTAAAATTTACATTTGTATTAGAAAATCAACACATTAGAGTTTAGTGTGCTTAACGTTTTATGAGAGCCAACTCCCTTTCCAAAATTGCTCTGTTTATGTGATTGTTTTACTGTTTCCTCTGGTTCTCTTCTGTGTCTGTTTGTCTTGATCTCTCTAGTATATTAGGGTGTTTAACACCTGAAAGGCAAACCAGTGATTTCAGGTGCAGTTAACTTTGCCACTGGGTATTTATTTTCTCATTAGGTTCCCTGTAATGCTTACTCCCTGCTCACCAGCCTCTCTGATAAGACAGCTGATAATGTCACCCATCATTTTTACCTGGGAGTGTCCCAAAGCACTGTCACATCCCTGGTTATGTGGATGAGAAACCATTTAGAGAGGCAAAGACAAGGCATGGAGTGGTGTGAGAGACTGGTCACCCCTCGGAGGACATGGTGCCTTTGAGATGGGGACAGCTCTGCAAGGAGGTGTTGGTTTAAAGAGTTGCAGCCACATGATGTTGGCTGGGTACCCAGGGCACGGTCATGCTTTGTTCTGACTTTGGTGTTGGAGAGCACAAGCTTGTTCTCCCTGATGTGAAGGGAAGATTTTAATCTGAAGTATTTTACCCTATGGAAATCTGAATATGAGAGTTCTCAGAACTAACAGGGAGTAGGTGAGAAAGATTTCCCTTCTCACCCTGATCTCTCTTTTACAGTAACTACATTTTCATGTATGCTTCTGAACAGCCACAGTCATTGTAAGGATGGTGTTCAGCAAGGCTCTGGCCCAGGTGGGCATAGAGGCCTTCTCTTTTCCAACTTTCCCTTGAGTGCTTCCCTTTGTAATGAGGGTGCTCACGATAGCATCCTTCACATTGTAAAATCAGCATCTTTATATTGGTTTATCTTTCTCCAGCACACAGTGCTTCTTCCCTTCCTTCCCACTCCCTGCAAAGGGATTTGAAAGCATTCTGGTAACAACACCGAGCCCTGCATAGGCAGCAGTGATCCCCTGCCATGGCCAGCAGTGACCCTTTCCCTCAAGCTCCTCACGCTGCTCTAGCAGTTCTGTGCTGCTTGTCTACAGCCCTTCAGAAATTAGGCCCCGAGCTGCATTTCACATCCTAGCTGTTGGCACCTGTGTCAACAAACCTTAACATGATCTGTCAGGTTGATGTCTGCAAAATCTGGCTTCTGTTTTGGGTTATCAGTGGTTCTGTTTGGCTGAAGGCGTGCTGGCGGTTATAATTTCCTCCCTCGTTGGGCTTTTGTGCGCCACTGAGACTTGGTACATCTTGCTGCAGCCTTTCAGGATGCTGCTGCTGTCAGCTGTTTATAGCTCAGCTGGAAGATAGGCTTGTAGTAGGGCTGGTGAGCCCTCTGTGTGCACCTGTATGCCAGCTGAGCTTCTGGGTTACTGACCTAAATATTAATGTAAATTGCTAGTAAAAATAGGTTTGCCCCCAAATCCAGGCTGTAGGATGGAGAGGCTAAGGCACGGCATGCCTTCCCTTCTGCTGGGAGTGTGCGTGTGCTCAGGTCTGGAGTTGAAGCTTTGGAACTCCTAAGAAGAAAGGTCCAGCTGCCTTGTAGGTCTTCATGGGATCTGGCAGAAGTAAAGCCTTCCGGAGCATCTCAGATGGACTGAGCTATTCCAAAGTGATGTGACTGCTACAAACCTGATCTGCAGCTGGGGTATGGCAGGCAGCGAGAAGAGGAAGTGTTCAGATCACTGGATGGAAGCCATGCTTGAGCCTGACCCTTGTTTGTAGCTACAAGAAATTTAAAGGCTGAACTAATAATGACAGTATCTTGGAGCACAGAATGGACCCAGTGTTACGTAGATCCAGACAGCCTTAACTTTGAAACATCCTTCTGTATTTTGATTATATCCAGATATTGTTTATCTCAGAAAACTTTAGTTTTGATCTGTGGCCTGCCAGGGCCGGGTTTCTTTTTGAGTGCCTACAGTAGTTGTGCTGGGACTTCTAGATTAATAACACTGCTTCAGTATTTGCATAAGGGCCTTATATATTTCAGTTCCACTTGGGAGGACATGGATATGTAGCTTTTAAGAATGTATTAAAATATCATTGTGGGTCATAAATTGTTATAGGCTATTCACATAGTGCCTTAAAGATTTGCATACCCTAGGCTGATAAATAAAATGAGTGATCGTGTTCTGAGTAAATTCAGGCTCTCTATTTCACTGCTATTCCTTTGTGGAAGGGCAGACCTGATGTTGCATGTTGGATTTTGCATGCATGGTGTGTGCAGCTAATCTTGTTTCATAATAACTTCCTTTAGAGCCATTTACTGTGAGGTGTTACCTTGTGTCCTGGAAGCAGCAGGTTATTTCAGCTTAGCCCAGTGGCAGTAGTTCTTCAAGACAGTGCTCTCAGGTTGAAATTCCACAGTTTGCACAATGGGCTTTAGGCTGTGTTCAGTTCTTTTTGTGTTACTTCTTCTCTCTTTTACTCATTCATGACTGCCACGTCATTTTTGCTTTGTGAAGAAGAAAGCGAGTTATTTCCTTTGGGGAGTCATCTTTCTGTGCATAAAGAAGCCACTTTCAGTATTTCTGCTTCATGCTGCTAGACCTCCATCACTAGATCAGCTCCTGTTTTGATTATATAGTCTCCGTTTTCAAATATGCCAGATCAGGGCAGTGGTGAGCTGTACAGAATATTACAGGGCATGCTCGTATATGCCTATTCTGGTATATGAAATAGAGTTAAAGATGTTGCATCTGTCTGGCAGATCTCAGTGAGTCGCTGTTGTGTGCCACTGGCATGTCACAAAAGTAGGATGTCCTGCCTGGTGTGTGCTACTTCTGTCAGTAATTTCTGTCAGTATCTGTGTACAAGATGTGCTGAGATCTGTATGCAGAAGTATGTAATGTCTCCAAGATGTATAAAGTACCTGCTGTTAAAGCAGAGCTTGTATTGCTCAGAGCTAGTCTTCTGAAGCATGAACACCTCATCTAGGATGGGCAACCAAGCTCTTGTTCTAGGCAGTAAGAAGGGAGAGCAGCTCCAGGGGTTGGTTGTGCCCTCCTCAGGCGGTATCCACATGGTTTGCACCGATGTTGCTGTGGGCATGGACAGATGGAATAAACTGGGTTTTGGGGAAAGACATCCCTTTCTCTTGACTTAAAGTGCTTGGCTTTCAGATGGCTGAAGTTAGGTGTCAGGGGACTCATCCTAAGTGTCTCACTCTAGCAGTGGATCCTTAATGAAGCTCTAGAACTTCACTTGACAACTTTGCCTGTCATCAGTTTATATATAAGCTGTGGATATTGTGGCTGTAATTGTGTTTTATTTTGAGGCAGTTTTAAGTACCATTCCTCTTTTCCAACCTAGTTGTGTCTACTTGCATTTGCCCCGTTCAGTGGAGCTTTTCTTAGAGTAGCACATCTAGAACGTGTGGAGCTTCTCAGAAAATGAACAGAAGGAGATTTCTGAAGCGTCTGTTGTGAAGGGAAAGAGGAGCATTTTCTGTGAAGAATGTAGCAAAAATTAACAGACCTAAAGCAAATTACCGTGTGAAATGTGCAGCTTTTGGGAGGTTTCAAAAGACCAAAGGAGATCATGGAAAACAAATCATTCTGCTAATGTAGGACACAGCTTAGTCCATGAAAGTTATTAGTTTTTTGGAAACTTTCTGTAATCATGTCAAACTCCTTACTAAACCATCTGGACCTTTTTTACTTTCTTGGCTTGGTTAGTATGTATAGCCTCTTCCATTTGGCATGAATAGTGTGGGGGCTGAAAGAAAAGACTTACTCCAGAGAAAGCAAAAGAGACCTTTTCCAGAGATCAATTTCATGAAGAGATCATGCGAGACGGAGTTTTGTCTCACTTTGGGAAATTGCAGGAACTCGAGGAGCTGATGTGGCCTGTAGCAAAGGAGCAAGAGGCAGTCATGCTACTCGGGTGCACGTGCAAGGAGGTAGCTGAACTTTACCCAGAGTCATTTCCATGAATCATGTGTATGTGTCTGCCTCCTAGCAGCCCAAACAAAACTCTGTTAAACTCTTAAAACTCTGTTATCTAATTAAGGTAACCAGACATTTGAGGAAGGATCCTTCCCGTCTGGATGATTTCATTGAATCAGCTAAATTGTATGAATTCATTAGCTGCAACCTGCCTCGATGGAAGGCTACAGCTGGAGGAAGGAGGTGGCCTGGAGTGAGCTCCAAATGGCAAAACTCAAACCCAGGTTTCTTGCGCCTCTGAAATCACAGGAGCCTGGGCTTGTGTCCGATCAAGGTGTTTTGCCTATTTGAGAGTGTGCCTTTCTTTTTCCTCCAATGACTTGTTCAAAATCCATCTCGCTTTGAAGGGGCTGGGCTCCCTTTTGCAGTTGTCAGATGTCAGGGTAAGAATAATGGAGGGGAGGTTATTGTGTTTTGGGCTTATATGGATCAGAGGGGCGTGTGTGTGTTTGTGTATGTGAATGTACATGTTCTTCATTTATTCCTAAGAAGAAGTCAGATTTCATGTCACGTGGCATGGGAGTGGTGAAGAGGTGCCACTTGGGGATGAGAGGAAGTGGGAATCAATATGCCCAAATATATATTGACAAATGCATTCAGCATGCCTGTCAGAATAGTGTTCTTCCTAAGATGGAGGGTAGCTGTCTGCTGCTGACTTGAGAGGTGTTTATGAGCAAATAAATCCCTGTCGTCTTTCCATCTGCTAATGTGGATGTGCTAAATCGGTGGAAAGAAGTAGGAGGAAGGCGCAAGAGCCTACCTGCCAATGACAGTGTTTCGCCCAGATCCTTTCCTCTTCGAAGAGCTGCCATCAGAACTGTTTCTCTTACCACTTCTAAAATGTTGTTAAAGTACCCGGAAAGGGGAGAGTTGTATTTCTAGATACTGACTCAAAGTAGGGACTATTTAGAATATTTTAAAAGTAATAAACCTAGTATGGCCCTAGACACCAATGGAAAGGCATACACAGTTGTCAAGGAAGCTTCTCCTTGTTTGTCCTGTGGTTTGTGGTCTGCTAATTAGGTCAGTTGGTTTATTTGAGCTATACAGACGTTTGTTAAAGTGCACACTTAAAAAAGCATGGCCATCTCCCTGCACCAGGATGGCAGTTCTGACTCAGGTATTGTTCTTTCCTGATTCCTGATTGTGGTTTTACAAGGCAACGTTATGCATGCCGATTCCCTTTGTAGAAACTGGTGTTCCATTTGTTAAGTGCCTGAAGTCAGGTGTAGGAAACTGGAAATTAAAACATTCACAAGTTTGCAGTTGTTTGTGAATGGAATGAGGATCGTTGCTTTCAGTCAGAGAGAGACTGGATATTTAATTTATAAGAGATGATTCCAATTAAAATGCTTTTTGTTTTGCTTTTCCTTTTCTATTGGGAATTGCAAAGCCTGTTGTGTAAAAGTTCCCCACGGCTACTTCAGCACAAATATATCCATAGTTTTTCCTTCTTTGTAGCTCCTCACCACTGATTTATACATCCCTGGATCATCAGACTCTGACTCCACATGGATTATTCTGAAACTTCTTTTCCTTTCCCCCAAGGTCTAAACTGGCCATGGCTTCATCAGATTAGATGGGAAAAGAAAATTTACAGTAATTTGCTAGGTCTCTTTTTAAGCTGAGGAGCAGGGGCCATGGTGTGGCTACATTCTCTCACTCTTTTTTTTACCCCTGCACCTAGAATAGTAACTGGTGCTTTCTTTCCAGCAGGCAAATTTAATTTCTTGGCATCCCACAAGGTTCCTTCTTCCCGCTGCTGGCTGATCAGGAAGTAGCCTGCTAGTAAGGATGTTCATGCTATTAAAGATGTTCACGTTAGCTGCATTATTAGTGTCCCACCATCTTTTAAGGACCAGCATTGTCTAATTTTGGGTGCACTGCTTAAAACAGTGAGTAGCTGTTAGCTCTAGGACTGCAGAAGGATAGTGCCATACCCAGTGGTTGGGCTTTACAGGTTGCTCCCAGTGCAAAGGTTTGAAAGTTCTTTTTGTTCATTTATTGTGTTTCATATTTTTCTATTTGAATCCCTCTGTTATTGTCCAAAACACATGAACAATTACTCTTATGCTAATTAAAACCATATTACATGGGTTTTGACCAAGCCAACTGATGCAAGCTTTTTTAAATTGAATATTTAAAAAATCATTTCCAGCTGTGTGCAAGAAAGAAAATGGGTAAAAAGAAACTCGTCTTTTTACTGCTTTATTTCCCCTCGTGTAACTCTGACTACAGATTTTTAAGGCATTTTAAAGAAAAAAATTAGTTTTGTCTTGATGCAAAATATCATTCTGTTTATAATTACTAGCTAGACATTTGTGCAGCAAAGATGATAACCCATGAAATAATCTGTTTGGAGATGTTAGAAAGGAATTTGTCTTGTTCTGCATCTTCTAGAAAGTAAGGTAGTAGTGAGGGTTGTTTGGTGCTTTAACTTGTTTTCATGGTTATCAATATAACCTTAATTATTTGTCTTCTGTTGGTACCTGTAAGATGGATTTTTAATGTACCAATTGGGCAGATCTTCAAAAACCCACCAAATTTTGTAGTATTGTCAACAGATTGAAGATAGGCTTTTAAGTAGAAATATATCATGATTGTTTGGCTTTGTCACTCATTTGATTTTGTGATTACAGTGGTGCAAATGCCGAAGTTGATGGAAGTTCAAAGTTGTCATCACCCCTTAGCCCTTGAAGAGTGTGAATTTACACTCAAGCTGTGCCATGTATCTTTGTTTCAAATGGATTTCTGGAAGACTATTTTTTCTAGGCCATCCATTTGAATCTCTTGTGGCTTTCTGAGGGTTCAGCCCTGAGTAAAGTGACCGTGACAAAATCCATCCTCTGGGTTTGGGGGTGGGAAGGAGCCTGGATTCCTTGTGCAGGGGAAGGGAATTCAGTGAGAGGCTCTGATTTCCCTCCAAAGTGTTCGTTACATTTCCTAGCAAAGGCCAGAGACTTGTTCCTGAAACCTGTTAATTGGATTGAATATGCTTGCAAACAATCATGGGAATAATAGCAAAGAACTGGTGGAGCGGATGCACAATGCTTTGTTCTGAGCTTCAGGATAAATGACAGTCCCATGCTCATTATGAACTGAAGGGGTGTTTCTCCATAGATATGATTGCAACTTGTTTCCCATTGTATTTTGTTTCATCAGGTTGTTTTGTTCTATGAGAAAACCTGGATTTGAAGATGCCTTTGTCAGCTAACTTTATTTTTAACAAAGCTTTTTGTGTGTGTTTCCAGTGCTAATTGAGATCCATCAGTGGCTATATGATTTAATGGTCTTAATAGGAATCTATGAACACAAACAAAACAGAGTGCTATAAATCACGGCATGTGGAGAGAAATGCAATTCTGCTTCTGTGGAGAGGTAAAGAGCAAAATTACTGAACTGTGTTATATTGCATACCCTGCGGGTCATCCAGAGAACTGGGATTTTGGATTTATCCACTTTTGTGTAATAATGTCACATAAACAGAGTAAAATATAAATACCAGTGACTTCTTTGTTCCCTTTCTGCGGCCAGAACCAGTGCTGCTGTTGGAGAGTTATAGCTGCTTACCATGCTTCTGCATGCTCATGCACAGGTACACTGGCAGTAATTTAGTTGAGCGCATTTGGTGGCAAATACTGTTGTAAAATAATTGAAGATAAGTTGTTTTTCAAATACCCACCTGCCTGTGATTCTGGTAGCCAAGGTAACTTGCCCAGGATATTAAATGGAGATGCCTTACTTTTATTGGGGCGATGTACTTCTTATTACATTGTCAAGTGAGTGGCAACAGTGCAGAAATGTTTACATGAAGGTGATGAGAACTGCTGTGCACATACTGGTCCTGCTGGCACATGTAGGATATTCTATAATCTGGTTTTTAGTGCATAGGCTATAAAATCAATCTTTTGCTAGCAAAACAAGTTCTAAATTTAAAAAAGAAATACAGCAAACGTATTCACAGACGTAAGCCAGCAATGATTGCAGTTGAATAGGTGTTATTTCCCATCTTTTCTCTTTAAACTTTGTTAGCTAGAAAATCTAGGATGTCATTGCAGACTAATTGTGCTGCTGGAGTGTATGCATTTTACCTGGCTGAGGGATGTCTTTTGATGTACATGGAGATTTAATTACCAATCTATCTCTTGACAGCATTTCAAGAATGGTAGAGAACAGAACAAGTGTGCTGGTTTTTAAGCTGTCATTGACATCTTCAAAGTCCATAGGATGTTGACAATGCATAATATTATATAAAATTCCATGGTGGGATATTGAGAGCTACTATCAAGACAGAATAATAAGGAAAAAAAATTGCAGAAGGAAGGGAAGAGGTGGTGGAAGGCAGGTTATTTCTCCTTGGAATAATATGTCAATAAATGTGTATTTTACTGCTGCTCTTTGCATCTTCCTGCTACCTTGTATGCAGAATTACCGACTGTATATTGTGTATTGCCCTTTCCCAAAGGGAAACCCATGCCCTGGGGGGTGGGAAGCTGCTAATCCGTGTTAGTTCACATGCTGTTTCCTGCCTTACACTTGGGATTTATGGAAAAGGAAGGTACTTGGTTGCTCTAATGGGACACATGCAGAGAGTACCCAGTGTAGGGTAGATACAGCCAAATGTTTAAAGAGCAGAGCAGTTATGACTGCTGACTGGGATCAGCTCCCGAGAGTGTGCAGGAGGTGAGCAGGTCTTCCTTTTGAAACAACAAAATCCAACCAGAAGACACTTTCTTTTCCAGTAGGTTGCACGTTGGGTTTGTATTTGTAGTAGGAAGAAGTGAAATTTCATATTTATGACATAAATTCATATTTGAAATAGGATGGGAGGGTGGGGAAGAAACAAGTTAAGAAACAACGCCACAATAAACTAGAACATTTCTAGTAACAGAGGCAAAACCAGAACCTGAGGTTTGAAAACAGAAGCATCACAATTGAAATCACTTAAGTGCTCTTAACTTCTGATATGATGTAATGCCACATGTACGGTCCTTGAAACAAAATGCAGTAAACCTCCTGCCTTGTTACTTTTGTTCCAATAATGTTGTAATCTGGTGCGAGTTCCTAGATCGAAGTGTCACTGCACAAAGTGTACATGTGTGTTTACTGTCACTCCTCATTACTTCCATGCCAGTGGCAGTCCTCAGATGTTGGCATGAGGCTCTGCCTTGCTCATGCTGCCTTGGTGTGGACAAGAGGGTCCTCTGCTTCAGTTGCAAATATGGCAGTTTTAAACCATAAAAGCATAACCCTCCCCCCCCCCCCCCCCCCCGAGATGCTTTGATATGGTAATGATCAAAATATGGTAG
Source organism: Pezoporus wallicus (assembly GCF_028554395.1). Taxonomy (NCBI): domain Eukaryota; kingdom Metazoa; phylum Chordata; class Aves; order Psittaciformes; family Psittacidae; genus Pezoporus; species Pezoporus wallicus. The sequence goes on from NW_026639618.1 coordinate 1,964,506, forward strand.
TTTTCCAAATGAGGTATACAAACTTTCTTGTTCTTGGCATGAAAATATTACTCTCTGGAAACACCTTCTGTGTCAAATGATGGATATGTTCCTGTGATTTATGTAAGTGATTGTCAGGAGGTTTTGTGGCTCATCCAATTTTAGCAGTCAAGTACTCTTTCCTTGTCACTTGTGACAAACTTGATGAATTTTCATGATTAGCTAACGTGCTTCATAATTGTCAAAACTTCGCAGTGCTATTCCTTAGAAATATTGAGAAGGAGGAAGTCAGCTCTGCCTTCAAGTTTTTCTGTTACAGCCACTCAGTTTTTTCACTTCTATTTACCCTGTCTAGTGGCCTTTTGCAAACCTCTCCATTTGCTTTGGTTAACTCTCTCTCAGATTCATGCTTTTTTTGTCTGTTTATTGAACAACTCTGCTATTGTTGACTTGGGCACAGTAATACCTTAAATCAGGAATATTCCAGCTGTATGTAACAGGACAGTGTTGGTAATAAGATGCCGTGCTGCTGAGAATGCAACAGTGGTTATTTTCCATGCTGTGTTTTGTCACTTGTTTTTTTCTAGAGAAGTGCTGATAAAAGTGTTGTTTTTCCCCTGCACACAACCTTTTCAGATGCCCTTGGCCTCCATGGTGGGTTGTTGCTTTGCTGTCCCCGTCGTTAGTGCAGATGCTCCAGAGACCTGTCGCTTGTGTCTTTCCTGTCACCAGGGAGATGAAGGTGCTTATAGTGCCTTTTATAAATCTTCAGATCTGGGACTCAGTAATTTCTGGCTTCATGACTGATGAGGCCAGCCTCCGCCCTGCGCGCAGTGCCGGGGAAGGACCCGGGCAGCAAGGCCAGCACCTCCCTGCTGCCTGCCCTCTCATTGTCACTTATCTATCTGCCGTGGGCAGCAATAATTACAGTGCAGAGAACTGGGAAGGGAAGGAAAATGCAAAGGAGCCTCACAGCCCTGCTTCAGGGCTGCTGCACTCTGGGGCAAGGCAGGGGGGCACAGAGGGTTCTCCTGGCTGGCTTCAGTGCTGGCTGAGGGGCCAGCGACCCTGCCATGCGTGATGGCCACCCATGGACTGATTCACTCAGCCCAGCTCGTGGTAGCGATGCAAGAGGTGCTCCTGCCTCTGCTCTGAGATCTAGAAACCTCTGTGACTGTTCCTTAGGCTAAGTCCCCTCCGAGACTGCAGGATGACGCCCAGAAGACGGCGGGATCCTGTTTATCGGCTGTGTCCCTGGGACTGGCTAGGCACACACGCCGTGTACCCCAGACATCCCTCCTGGTGCTGGGTGAGCAGGGCCATCAAGCTCCTCAGCTTGGCTCTGACAACTGAAGCACACTAACCAGGCTGTCCCTCAGAGCTCACACAGGCAGATATGTAGAGATCCCTGTTTGATATATAACTCACCTTTGAGGGGAGAATACATAAACTGCACCATGTAAGGCTCTGGGGGTGTATTTCCCACCTACCTTCCATTTCAAACCTTCCTGTGAACTCGCATCCTCCCATTAATTTGCCCGGAGGAAATGAGAGTCTACTATTTGTGTATCTCATTATTGACTCCTTATTACAGCAGGAGCGGTTTATCTTCAGGAGGCAGTGCCTCTGGTTGCCGGGGGAGGATGCCACATGGCATGGGCAGTGCAGCATCCATCAGGAGCACTGTGGAAGAAGACCAAACAGTAAATGCTGTCATCATAATGTGTGTGACCTGGGCCCTTGTACATGCCAGGGACACCAGAACGTTACTGATGGTAGCAATTGGTGCAGCGCTGCTTGTCACTGAAACAGTGTTATGGGTTTTTATCTGTCTTGCTTTTTTCTTTTCCTGGGTAAAGTTTTGGAATTGAAACTTTTGTCCTTGAAAAGGCCCCACAAAAATAAAACCTCTTTGAGATGAGAAACGGGTGGATGTGCTTTCTGAATTGCTTACATAAATAACTAGAAAACTCATTTTCTTGTCTCTTCAAAGTATCGCAGCTCGGTATATCTGGTGCCGTGCAGTGTTCCAGGCTTTCCCCCTGGGCTGTGTGAAGGCCGGTGTGTAATTACACCAGTCCTTTTGCAGGAAGGTTGCAGTGGCAGCACCTATTAAAACCTTTCATGACCAAGAGAAAATACTTCTTTTACTGGGCTTTCCTTTACTTCTTCCTCTCTGCAGAGTTTAGCCTGCTTCTCGGCACAGCCTTCCCCAAAAGACACTGCATGTTGGCACCTTTGAACTCAGACCCACCAAAGCCCATGAATCTTGTGCTGAAGTTGCTTGATTTGTGGGGAATGTGCACTAAGGTGTTTAAAGTTTGGAAATGAAAACTCAGAGTGAAATCTGAAAGTGAACGTTCCTCGTGGAGGTTCCTTAGCGGTGCAGTCAATAGATGACTGATCAAAGACTGACATTTTTACTCTTGGTTTAGGAAGGGATGAGTTTGTGGCAGAGCTGGCTCCTCCTGAAAATCAAACCCATTTGTAGATACGTTATAGGAGACATAATGTGAAAGTGTAGAGGAATACGGAGTATTTTAAGGAACGCAAAGCAAATACCACTGAGCAAATAATAAAAGCTTTCTAAAACCTTATAAATCGAACCTTGCTTTTGATGCACCTTACTGCAGATGCCATTTAAAAAGCTGTCCTTTTAGCAAAGGAAAGAGCAAAACCCCCTCCCTGCTAGTTCACCATCGGAAGTGGCTTGAGAAGAACTTGAAATAAGAAAAAATAATCATAATGTTAAGGAGATTTTCTCTCACTTTCTCTGTTTTAAAGGCTTGGCTGTATTAACAAAGTGGTCTGACAGCTCTGTAGCAATCCATAGACACCCTCCGACACGTGTATCTGTGCACTACACCAAAGCCTTTCTGTTTTTCACTGCCCCTGAGCACCCCCAAGGGCAGGAGGGGAGGACAGGCTGCCTGACGCAGGCATCCGTCACCTTGGCATTTTAGGCAGGTCACTCTCTGCAGCAGGGCTTCAGAGGGAGCTTTCTGGCTGCCTTTCGTTCCTGGGTAATTCCTGAAAAGCCCCCACCACCCCGAGCGATCGATCACAGAGCTGCCATCAGCCGCATTCCTGGATGACACCCGGTGTCAGCTTCCCCTTCCTTTCCTCCTTCTGCCCCTGCGTGAGGGTGTGTGGGCATGCCGAGCTCCATCCGCAGCCCGTCCCCCCTGGCCGGGGGGAAGGGGTGACCCGTGGCTGCCATGCGGCTTGTTGCTAGCGTGGAGCTGACAGTGATACTGAGGAGCATCGAGCTGGAATGGCTGTGACTGGTGGTAATATTTACGGCTGCATTAAACCCCACAGCCCGGAGCAGCCTGCACACTGCTGTCTGGGCTGCGTTTTCACTGGTTGAGCTGTTTCCAGCACTGCGTTTGATGTGCTTGTGCGTACACACGTGTGTGCGTGCACATATTAATCTCCAAAGTGGCAATTTCCAGTGGAGCCTTAAACTCCAGTTTCCTTTGCAAAGAGCTGTCTGTTTGGGGAGTAAATTCAGGCCTGTTTTCCAGCGGATCACATGCAGGGCAAGTAGCTGGCATGGATTTTCCTTGTCCTGCGATGCAGGTGACCTAAATCTTTTTACCTGACTGGGTTTTCCTCCTTAGCAGCGACACATCTGTGATCCTTCCCTGCTCAAGCCTAGACTTCTATCTTGAAAGACACTACTAAATTTATCAGTGTGGCTCTTGCATTTTTATGCCAGTACCTGTTCTGTGGCCTGGACCTTACAGCTCCTCAAGGACTGAGCTGAGATCAGCAGTTCCACGTTTATTTATTGTCTTCCCCCCAGCAAAGCACTGTGGATGTGTTTAATCTACAGCTGTTACTGTGCTTGGCTGTCCCTGTTCTCCTTCCATTCCTTACTGAGTTTGATCTTGTATTACATGAGTTGCAGTGTGTATTATAATATATATATATGTGCTTTATGCTGGCAAACATTGCGTCATGGTCCGTGACAAGACAGGAAGTTGGAAATCTCCCTAAATGTTCATAATGGTGAAAATGGGCCTGGAGTGTGGTTTTGCCCATCATCACCACCACAGCAGCTGATAAAGCTATTGTGTAACATTTCATGGAGATGATAGCATTGTGAAGAGCTGTTACAGAATGTTCTTTTCTCAATTACATGATACAAAGTGAGATTAAAGCTAAGTGAAATATCTGGTCAGTACAAGAAAAATGGTCACAAATAAGCCAGTGACCAGCTTTTAAAAGCAAGGCTCGTTGCTGGAAAATCTGGATAAGCAAAGCCAGTTAGTGCTTATGAAAGAAATAAATTAGATTTCTGTAATGTAGATGAAATTAATTAGATTTTTCTAATGCTTACGAAGCTTCCTAAATGATATTAATAGACATTGCATGGCAGAATTGCTCAGTTTTCCCGGTTACTAGAGCAGCTGTGACCTGGGACACAGCACCAATGTCTCCAGCTAAGGGACCTGATAGGAGATGGGTTGTGAAGAAAGATAAGAGCAGTGCTGTGCACTTCTAGGTGAAATTGTCCCATTCTTTGCTGGGAGCTGAGCTTTAAGGGGTGAGGTGCCTTTCTTCTGAGAATACCTGTAAGTAGTATCAGGGGTTGATCGATAATTCTAGTTCCTCTCCTTCCCTCACCTTCTGTTGTCTCCGAGTTATTTACCTGTGTGCAGGTGTAGAGGGCAGATGTAAAAGCTGTGATGCGTACAGCTCAGAGTCCGTATCTTGAGCAATTACTGGGTTCAGAAAGTACTGTTTTTCTCTCCTGTTTATTGTTCAACTGGCTTGAAGGAACCTTTTGGATTTGTTTTCCACTAAAGTTTTTATTTCTCCTGGGTATGTTGTTCAGGTCTGTTAATGTGACACTGTCTTATCTTCAGAGGAAGTTTTGAATTCTGACCTTCCATGTGTTTTCAACATCTGTCTTTTGACTCTCACATGCAAATCCCTCCTGGCTAACAGGATAGTGTCACCTGGATTGGGCCTGGGCATCCTTGCATTTGAAAGGATCCTTGCTGAGTCCCTTTCTAGGCAGTGTCAATGTGCCTTAGGACTTCTTCAGGTGGAGCAGGGAGGGAAATGGAGGCAAATCAAAGTCCCTCTGTGAAGTCAAAGGACGTACATTAAAATGTGAATGGTCTCATCTAGGTGTGAAATGCCTTTAGAAGTGCAGGCAGGGAAGGAAGTGGTGAGAACTTGGTCTCACATTTTGTAGCACTGTCAGCTTGTGACTTTTAGAAATCTCTCAGATCTTGTTTTGCATGTTTAAATCCTAACAGACAATCATTAACATCCATAAGCTTAATAAATACCTATTTACATCACCAGGCTGAATGGATGATCTGAAGAACACGCACTACAGACAGAAAATGAATAACGGCAGAAGAGATCTTGGGTTTCTCTGCTGATGGTTATTCACTGATTCAGGTCAGAGCCACCTCATCAGGTGCTGAAATGCTGGAGTTCAGGCTGGGACAGGGGGTACAGTGATGGGCTGGGTCCCCTGGATCATGAAAGTGTCTATGCTGCAGGGGGCTTGAGCCAACTGGGGAGGTCTCTGGCCCATCAGTGGGATCTCCGAGGTGGTACAGCAGAGCCAGATGATTCGGGCAGTCAGAGTGCCCATCCTGCCCCGAGTTAATGACCATCTGCTACAAGAAAGGCTCAAGAGGTGATATCCTGAGTGACAAGTTTACATTCAGGAAGTTCTCACCAATTAAGGGCTTTCTTTTTAATGAAAGTTTGCTTTTGCTCAGTGAATGATTTATGGTGGGGTTTAAAATGTATTGCTTTGACTATGCCTACACACTTTGAACACTCTAAATAAAATCAGAAACCTTTGAAACAAACTCGTAAATATTGTCCGAGCATTCACAATATATTGCCTTCTGGAGGATGTGTAATGTAGTTTATCACCAAGCAATTACAAGAAGATACTTAAACTATGTAGACATTGTTGATTAAACTCCATGTAATATAATTATTCCATTAGTTACCGAATCCTGAAATAACCTCAAGCCCCTGAGATCTGAAGTAGTAGATGCCAGGGGGCATATGTTGTATTTTAAACAAAGCACACTATTTTAAACGAGGATTAGTTACTAGTCTTTTGTCTAATGCTTTGCAGTTGTATATTGGAAAAAAAAGATTCACGTTTTCTGTCTGCTCAGATATTGCAGTGAAATTTTCGTACTGGATTTTTGAACCATAATGCTTCCTAATGAAACAGAGATAAGGAGATGCTTCTCTCTCCCCCCTCGCCTTACCACCTTCTCCCCCCCTCCCCAAATCATTTGAAGCCCTTTTGTACAGAGATTTGTCAGCCTAAGCCAGGTCTGGTATGGAGTAGAACAATCAGGCAGTGCTCTCTGAGGTAGAAAACCAGCACTGGTCGTGTAACTGATGGACCAGTAGATAGCAAGTCATCAGGAGTGTCGACACAAACCAGATTTACATGTGTAAAATGGGTTACTGGGTTGGAGGAGATGTGCTCTGCAAAGGGCTCTCGGATGTAGAAGTAATTAGGTTTTTAAAAACAGATGGGGCAGGGTAAGGTTATCAGTATAGGAGGAGAGGGTGAGTACTCTGCTGCTGTAACTGCCAGTGGGTGCTTCATTCTCAGCTTTCACCTGTGTTTTCTGTGTGTTTTGTACAGTACTGAGCAGGGGTCTGTGCAGGTGTTTGTGTTGTAGCATCAGTGTCATAGCACTAGTAGTGAGTGTGACATCCACAGACATCCACCTGGGAGCCCTGTGTGGTTTTGGTAATTGAACATTTAGGTGCTTAAATGCTTGTCTGTGTCCCAGGGGGAGTATGAGGATGCAGCAGCTGGCTGACTGGAACACATAGGACCAGTCCCCAGGGATGGGTGGTTGTGTGACACCACCACCACCCCCCCACCCCCCCCGAATGATTTTTGATCCACTTGCACTGTCTGTACATGGTGCAGACTTGGACATGGCTCCTTCTCGTGCAGGCGCATGAGACCGGGCCAGAAAACAGGCTAGAAACAGTAACTGGGTATTTCCTTAGTTCCTCTTTGAGTTGATCCCTCCCGTTCTTTGCTCATCTTTTTTGAAAGTTTTTAAGCCATATAAGAGCAGTGAGGGTATAAATATGCTAGAGGACTTAATCAAAAGCTTGGGGCTCTTTTCAGGCTTGTATTTAATAGTCTTTGTAGTGGGTAATGACAGAACATACCCCACGTGGGAGTCCTTGCATTGTTTTGTCCTCTAGCCCAGCTTAATTGATGATGTGAAAGAAGGGGCAGGAGTAAGACAGGGCTTATTTCATAGAAGAGTTATCGTATTCTCATTGTAGACTGTGGTATTTTTTACTTTAGGCACTAAGTAATTTTATATCAAGCATTGCTCCTATTTTGTTGAAACATTTGCATGGTCCATTGCTTTTGATTTGTTAAATAGCACATTTGAAGTCCTGCGAAGCACACCCATTCAGGAAAGCTGTGCCAGCCAGCCATAATTTTACTTGATATTAAATTGTACATGATGGCTTTGAAAAAAAAGCAGCTTGTAGGCCTGTGTTCCCTGTGTTTCTTTTGAGTCTCTTCCAGAACTACAAATTAAACCTGTTTCTGGTTCTACCTGAAATTAGTGTTCAAAAGCCTTTAAGTGAGGAGAGGGTCCCTGTGCTACCAAACATACTGAAACTAAGGAGTTAATAGTACGGCTGTTTCCCTTTAAACTTCTGTATCTTTGGGTATTTGGATGCATTTTTCTTGATCAGTTCTGACAAGAGATTGAGAGCTTCCCAGTAGCCAGGGAGTTAGCTTCAGTAATTAAACTTGCTGTGTGAATAACTGAACTGATTTTTTTCCTTTACTTTTAAAGGGAAACAATCTGATAAGCAGAATATAAACAAGTGCCCAGGTGGAAGACAGCTATTTTCTTGTGTTCTTACATTCTTCTTGGGGATTGAGAGCAAAATTCAGGTGCCTCCAATGTCAGGTATTAGAACATGTATGTGCAAGATATTGTTGGAGGATTCAAACCAATTCAAAACTGGAAGCTGTTGGATTGCCAGTTAGTTCTTCCTTTGATTCTTTTCTGTCTCTCACCATGTAGACTGAGACATCAGTGAATTAAGATCTTGGAGATAAACTTTGGCAAGTTTACAGAAATTAATTTTAAACTTACAACTGAAACATTCTTATTCTACAATTTTCTCTTTATTCTTATTCCATGCTGTGGTCTCTGCCTGCCTTTTGAACAGCATATTTGTTTTGGGGGTATTTTTACTCCTGCAGTTAGTGCAGCTACTGCAGCTGTGCAATACCAGTTCTGCATACAGATAGAATCTAGCACTTAACAAGTGCTTCACACTCAGTGGTGATGATTTCCTTTCTACCAGCCCAAACTCTTTAAGTGCACAATTGCCACATTTTCTGTGCACTCGGAAACCTTTTCTAGACTGAAGTGCTTGTGGGCAGAGGTTATGTTTTATCCTGGATTTGTCTGGAGTTGTGGAGTTGTTGTTAAACACTTGCATTTCCTTTAGGTGAAGAGGCCTAAACCACGACAGAACCACATTCCTATCAGATTTAACGGATCTTTTCCCAAAGTGCTTCTTGTCTTAGTCTCCAAATTTAAAGCCTTTTTTTTTTTAACGTGAGGAATATTTTCCTTCCTCCTCCACCCCTCTCTGGGCACTGTGTTTTGGTTAACCTTAGTAAACTATAATTGCTACATACGCTCCTGTCCTTAATGCTGCAGTTTTTCTTTCTGTGAAGTATTTCTGCCTCTTTTAACACAGCACATGGTGTCTTAACTGTTATTTTTTTGTAAGATGAGGTAGAAATTCTGCTTTCAAGGCTCAGAGAGCATCAGCCTGTACACGGGAGGGGTTACCGCGCCACCTGATTTTCTAGGGCCTAACATTTTGTGTGTGCATAATGAAGTAATTCGCCGAAGTCTGCTTTGGGGATTGCAAGCTACCTGTACTGCTTTGCCTGTTGTGTTGTTGCAGTACGCTGTTATAGTCATAATCCTTGGTTTGAGAGGTAGTAATTATTGAGCAGATGTAGCATACAATGATAGTGAGGCTTTTAAGCAGCTTACTGATAGAGCAGTTTAAAGAATGTTTACCAGCTATAGTAACATTACTTCTGGTTGCCTGTCTTAATTCATTTCAGATTAATCTGTCTTATAGTCGGAAGGAAAATGAATCGAGTCACTAACTTCAAGAGTTACGTAAAATAATTGTGTGGGTTTATGTTTGCTGCCGGAATTGGAATGTCAATTTGACACAGATTCGCCAAAACGAATTGTGGTATGACCTGGTCTCTTCCTCAAATAAAAACCTTGAAACCTCTCTTTATGTACTCACGGGAGTTCAACAACCCTTCTTTCTCAGGGTATGTTGGGCATATTTGGTTTTCTGCGTGGCAGTTACCTAAATCTGCCTGTATCTATGTGGGAGCATAGGGGAGTGCGTGCATGTGTGCGTTGCGAAGAAGGATGTCAGAGGTGAATGTGCACATTAACAGTATACCCCATTCCCAAACACTCAAGTTGAGCAAATATCAAACTGAATCAGATAAGGATATGACAAACCAGAAACATATAATTGTATCAAAAGCAAACAGACTAAAAGTGACTAAATATTTTGGCAGTGAGCCCTGCTGGGGAAACTAGATTAAGCCTTTCTGTTACATTACGTGAGAAGGAAGAGAGGGTCTGGATTCTCCCCTGCTCCAAAACTCTTAAGCCCAAAATGTGATTCTCTTTGACTGTTTAGAGCTGTTGAAAAGTCGGTTAAAAGCAAGCCAGAACAGGATGAAGGATGCCAGTGCCAGCTATTAGGATCTGTTGTCTGGAACCCATGGCTAAATCCTTTTGCTTGTTGAACTTTCTGTAGTTTGTCACTGTTAGTTTTTCCTATTTATTTTAGAAAAGGGCCAGTGGGAAAAGTCTGGGCTTCCCGCCCTAAACAAAATAAATTGTGATTTCATCGTGTTTTGGCCCTACCTCTGTTGTTCCTTATTCATCGCTGGCATTCGTATCTGTCCCGACTGTTGGTTCACTGCATCCAACGGGAGCTTTGCAAACATGGCTTAGGGCTTATTTCAATGTATATTATCATCTGTTCTGTACCCAGATTTCATCCAATTTCCTTAGCTGCTTAGTTCCCCTTAAACTTCTGGCTTTGCGTAGGCAAGAATCTCCTTTTTTCATTTATTGTTAGCCCCCCTTTGTGGTTAGTATAAGATGCTAGGAACAATAAATACAGACGATCTGAAATCAGAGGTATGGTAGTCTTTTGGGTCCACTATAAATTTTGTGTCCATCACCTTACTGCTGGGAGTGACTTCAACATGAACAAAGGTTTATGCCTAATAGCTGAATGCAAGACAAGTTCCTTGATAAATGCATTTAGGTTTCAGTATGCATAGAGTTATGTTGGACATAATTATGATATATTTATAAACATCAGTTTCTTTGATTCTTTTTAGGGAGAGCATGCATTTGAAGTCCATATATCTACTAGTCCATATATCTATTAGCCATTTAGATAGACCTAGAAGGCAAGCTTCGGTGTGGTGCGTATATAACCCAGTGTGTTATACAGTATCAACAAAGAGTAAATGACCACTTTGTCATTAATCTATTACCAGTGACAGTTCATGAGAAAAATTCCTTTACCTCAAAGGCCAAATGTGTGACTTCATTCTGTGTGCACTGGGACAACATTTTTCTGTGGTAACTGGATACACAGACACTATTTCAGTCTGAATAGCTGAATAATTTTGGTAAATGCTGCTTATCATTGTTTTACTTCGTTGTCCGATGTGCAGCTTACTGCCATGACCTAAGTTTGTCTAGTGAGAGGAATGGCATGAAACGTATTGTCATCTGTCTCTAGGTGAGGGTCCTGCATCCACTGAGAATGGATCCTGAGCTGCTTTGTGTGTGGCAGTGCAGAGCAAACAGGCATGGAAGGCCCAGCCTTCAGGTTTAGGGGTGCTCTGAGGTTAAGGGGGCTTGAAGCAGGGAGAGGAAGGAGGTGTCTGATTCTAGTATCTGTCTTGGGATAGAGGAGGTCAGAGAGCGTGAAGAGGAAACCTGCTCTGTTGGGAATCCTAGCTCAGTGCAAATGGCTGCTTCAGTGTGAACCTTCCTCAGGACCTGACTCTGCCCCCTCCTTAGTTTCTGACAAAACTTGCTGCTTGCACAGCTCTTTCTTCCGTGACCTTGACCTCTGCAAAGATCTTTGCAGAATGAAAAGGAAGAACCATCATGCTGATTCTTGCCAAAGCTGGATGTGTGCTTGCTTGCATAAGAAGAAGTGTTGAATAACATGTGCCACCTGGAAAAGAGCAGATAGTTTTTTCTTCCTCTCTAAGTATGTGCTTGTGAACACAAATAACATATATTATGGTAATAATACATCACCCAGAAAGCAACACTTCAGTGCTTCTCTGTATCTCCTAGGACGTGAATTAAAGCAAAGCAACAAAGATTGGGGGGAGCATCCTGTGGGAGGAAAATACAGTGCTTTCTGCCTTTTCACAGGAGAATTGAGATTTACATTTGAAAACATTCAGTTCATCAGCTTTTGTGTCTTCATTTTGCCACTGAAAAAAAGTAGGTGAAATGAGATAGGTTGGCTGTGAAAAAGCAGAACTACAGCAAGGGAGCACAGCCAGCGTTTGTTTCTGGTTTGTTAAAACAGGCCATGCAGATGCCTGCACAAGAATGCCAAAAGACTAACTCCCAGCAAAGTTTAAGATTTGTGAGCTTTCTGACAATCCCTAGCACTGATGTGATACTACCTGAAGAGGGAAAACCCACTTTAATGAGCACTAATACTGTTTCCTGTAGCACTTTGTAACTTCTGTAAAAGCCTTTTCAGTCTGAAGGCCTGACCTATCCTGAACCTGCCGAGCTGGTGAGACCTAATGAGAATAGATGCACGTGGGATGTTTGAACGTGGGAGCGATCAGACAAGCACAGGGAGGGAGTACGGGGGTGAGATTTGATCTTCTCAAGGATACAGGGTTTTTTTCTGTTTCTTGGGGGGTTAGGTCATGAAACCGCCATTAGCGCTAATGGGAATTTGTGTGGCTTAATCTTCATAAACAGCATTAACATGCACCCTGTGATACTTAATGTGTTAACGTATATGAAAACTGTCTTTCAGCTAGCACATTTGAACGAGGCAAGATGGGGTTTTGGAGGTCATTATTACCACACATTAAAATAGAATTTATGTTGCACAACTCAAAACTCTCAAACAGATGGAGCTGGAATTGCTCCCAGCATCTGGTCAGAACACCAGAGCTTCCTCAGGAAGGGGGAGAAGCCCTGTAAGAATTCAAACCAGTCCTTTCAAGTAAATCCTAACCATGGGAAGGGAGGAAGCTGTGGCACAAAAAAGCTTTCTTTGCTACCTGGCACATCCGATTTTGTCTTTACTGGGGGATTTACAGTGAATGGGATGGCCTCCTGGATACTTGCTGATGGGGTGAAGGTTTGCAGGATAGCCGGTGTGCTGCCTGTTCTTGAGAGAGGAGGAACCCTCCGGCCTTTCCATTGCAGTCCGTTGGCATCTCCCACCCGCCAGAGGAGCAGTGCTGAAATGGAAGGAGGTGCAAGGCCTGAATAGCAGAAAAAGAGCGTCTTAGGCTGAGTGAAAGGAGAGGTGGAAAAGGAGTGGTTTCAGCTGTGAATCCAAACCGGTGTCATTTCTTGCCTGACCCCAGAGGAAGAGGGCTTTGAGGCAAGCCACTTGCACAGGCATTCTCCTGTCTTTCCTCCCTAACTTGAAAGACATGTTATGTACCATAAGGGATGTGTAAACTGCTGCTAACCAGGGAAGCTGTGAGTCTCTGCCATGTGTTGATACCGAAGGGTCAGGCTGACTTTTCTTCTGACAAAGGATGGCAAGTCACCTTTCTATGTAAACTCTTGCTTCTATTTTGTCTCTCTCTTGACACCTGTGTATAGCTTTCATGTGGTAAATGCTCCATGTGAAAGTAAAAGCACTAGGAGAATTATGCTTGTGGCATTTTATAACTTAGAGGTGAGATTAACTTAGGCTTTCCTACACATGGTTTAAAATCTTGCTCTTTATGTTTTGATGTTCATTTTAACACTGTTACATACATAGAATCGCAGAATGGTTTGGGTTGGAAGGGACCTTCAAGATCATCCAGTTCCAACCTCCTGCCATGGGCAGGGACACCTTCCACTAGAGCAGGTTGCTCCAAGCCCCATCCCACCTGGCCTTGAACACTGCCAGGGATGGAGCAGCCACAGCTTCTCTGGCCAACCTGTGCCAGCGCCTCACCACCCTCATGGTGAAGAATTTCTTCCTAATCTAATCTAAATCTCCTCTCTGGCATCTTAAAGCCATTCCCCCTGGTTGTAGGCAGGATCCTCATGAGCAAGGGCCACAAACATTACCTACTAAACCAGGAATTTTTGTAGTCTGTAAACCACACCATTTAGCTAGGAAATGTCCTGCTACTCGTAATTAGCACTGTATTCGAAGCCTGTGCTGCTTGCATATTGTGTAAAGAATTTAAGAGAAATGAATTTCATCTGTGAGGCTTTCTTTGTAAGTAAAGGGTAAACCAAAAGGAATTTCCTGGGATTGTTGCATGTATTAGATCTGAAGAGCATTTGGGGCTGTGGTATGTTTAAAATACTGTGAAAAGTGAACCTTAGGCACAAAAATTGAGGTCATTAGGATTTCTTTGTACTGAGAAATGATTTCATATGGACCAAAGCAAGGAATTTGTCTGGATATCTGCCACTGCCTCCTACCTCACTCTTCATAGAAAGCATTTTCTTCCAAACATAGCAGAATGGGAACTCATAGCTTAACAGAGCTCGTGGTTTAGATGCCTTTACAGTCACCATGCAGGCAGGGGAAAAAAGTGTTCAAAATTCCTAGGTTTTGACCAAGCTCCTTTACGTAATTCAGGGGCTGCTACATACAGAAAATGTGAAACAGAGGGGTTTTTAAAAACTAAAATCACCAGCTGCCAAAGACTGTGCTGCAGTTGAGTCAGGAAAGACACTCGTTTCATGAGGGTGAAGGCTTTGGAAGAAGCTTGTGGATTAGTGCAGGTTTCATTTGTGAATTATTGTTCTTATTGTGAAGGAAGTCTCTCAAACAAGTAGAAGAGGAGCTTGAGCTAAGGCTGTACTCCTCTATCAAGATGCAGGACTTAGTGTAACAGCAGAAATGATGGCTCTTTTTGTTGGAGTGGCTTGTTGCTCTTCCCACTAGTCCAATTTCAATGCCATGCGAGGAACTGTGTGTACTAGTAGCCTCAGGCTCTTGTTAATTCTGAACTTTGGTGTACTATAAAATACATTTCCATGGGTTATAATTAGGGGAAAACCTTCCCCCCCCCCCAATAATTAAATGGCATCTGCTTTTCATCAGCATCATGGCTCAGTTAACCCCAGAGCCATCATTCTCCACAGGCTCTCCATTGCCTCCGAGGATACTCGAACGTGACTTGCTGCGGCCCAGCATTGCCCGAGAAGATTAACGGAAATAAGGAATCCTGAGTTGTCCAGTTTGAAGTCAAGATGTGGAAAGTGCCATCTGCAGAGCAGCTGCTGCTTCTCTGGCCTCCATTAATTTATATCATACTGCATAATAGCCAGCATTTTTCTCCTTGCTGCAGCATTTGACCTTCTGGGGCTGTCATTTTCCACTGGTATTCCACTGGGCTTTCCCCCATCTCTTCTTTAACAAGCCTCATTTCAGGACATGCTTTTAGGTCCTTTTGCAGCATTCTGCCACCTTGATCTGGTTTTGCACAATCTGGGTGAGTGTGGGCTCATGGCAAGACAGGATGAGGAAGTTCTGCCTGGAGAAGAGAAGGCTGCGTGGAGACCTCATAGGAGCCTTCCAGTATCTGAAGGGGGCCTATAGGGATGCTGGAGAGGGACTCTTCTTTAGAGACTGTAGTGACAGGACAAGGGGTAACGGGTTAAAACTTAAACAAGGGAAGTTTAGATTGGATATAAGAAGGAAATTCTTTCCTGTTAGGGTGGTGAGGCACTGGAATGGGTTGCCCAGGGAGGTTGTGAGTGCTCCATCCCTGGCAGTGTTCAAGGCCAGGTTGGACAGAGCCTTGGGTGATATGATTTAGCGTAAGGTGTCCCTGCCCACGGTGGGGGGGTTGGAACTGGATGATCTTAAGGTCCTTTCCAACCCTAACGATTCTATGATTCTATGATTCTATAAGACAAGGCTTATGAGCACCCTTCTGCCCCCAGGGTCCTGCTCCTCTTCTCTCACCTTTGTCCCCAGGAGCTCGTTAGTCCTAAACCTTCCAATGGATTAAGAGAGGAGATCTGCCTGATGCTTCTTTTGAGAAATGTACTGAGGAGGAAGAAGTAAAAAGCAGTTGAATGAATTTATCTTGGAAGTGCAGGTGGTCAGTGGTCTTGTTTTCAGGCTATCTCACAAGTTGGTTCATCAAAACTCCTACAGTTTTTGTGTAGCCCCAGAGGTTTTGCCCTAACTGGCTTTCTTCCCTTAATCAAATAGAAAAAAAAACCAAACCAACTCATTTGGACAGAATTACAGTGCAACATCTGTCTGAAAAGCAGTGTTTGTGAATATTATGGTTATGAAATGGTTGCTCCGAAACAAAAACCAAACACAAAATGAAACAATACGCCCCAGTTTCTACAGTTTTGCTCCATAAGTATAGCGTATTTTAGGGAAGAGGAGAAGGGAGTAAATCCAGAGGGAAAGGAATGAAGCTTTAAAATAACCCACTTCTTCAGCTGAAGAGTTTTTCCCATTACTGTTGCCTAGCTGGAAATAGCTTTGAGGATTACGTTACATTATCTACACCAGGTTAATACGAACTACTTCTTCTTAACCAGGTATTTCTTTTCCACAGAAATGAAGTTTATCTTGCTGCCTTTTTGCAGCATGTTGCTGTTTTATACAGGGAATATTTAGCTGGAATTTAATAAGGAATGCATTTGGCTTTCTTCCCTCCAGATATGAATGTGGGTATATCCATTCCCCCCCATCCATCTTTGATTTTTCTTGGTGATGGGGAATTACTTAAGGGACTTAAACTTTTATTGTACCATGGAAAAGGTTCTCCTTCAGAGCTCAATCCCAAGACTGCTCAGAAGGGAGAGTGCCATGCACGGAATGCTAGAACCAGATAAAAGATTCATTTCTTGGATTCTCCTGCATTTGCTGAAGAGTTGTCACAATTTTTGCCACAGTAAAAGACCTGTTCTAGCTCCAGAGCCCTCTGTCAGTGCTGATCTGTTGCATGAAAAAATGAGTGTACAGATAAGGAGTTTTCCTTCTGTTTCCTAGGGTGTTTTGCATTCATGGGTTATAGATATTTTTAGCTGGCTTTGAGATGTAAAAAAACCCCACATTTTTACTTTGGATCAGAAGAAAAATATACATCCTGTCATTTTAAATGCACTGGGGAAATTACATTAAAGCAACATTTCCACGCAGGGAAAAAAAATCCATCAGGTTATTGATGGATTCTTCAGATGTGCTGAATACTTTAGGTGCTGCTGCTGACTTCAGTAGCACTCCAGTGCTCTGCGGGTTTGGCAGTTAATCCCGTTTTACTTTACCTTTAGCACTGGTTTTAAGGGGTTTTGGCTCATTTGCATAATTTTAGCAAATGGCCCTGTTCTCCTGCGAGACCGAGGAGAGGTGGCCCCTTGTGTTGGGATGCTCATTGCTGAGCTGAAGCTCATTCTGGCAGCAGCTTTGGGATGCTCCTGCCATGGGAGCAGCACAGCGTGTACGGTTCCATCCAGGGAGCCCGTGGAAGGTGTGGGGCTGTGCTGGGCCAGAGGGTCCCACTGGTGAGAGGCTGGGAAACACACAGTAACTTGCTCTGATTCAATGTGAAAAGCCCAAGCAATGCATCTCATTAGGGCAGGCTGACAGGGAACCTCCTTTTGTTCAGGATAAAGTGTAGCACTGGTTTGCTGGCTTTGTCTCTCCCCAGAGGTTTCTGCGGGAGTCATGCTGTTCCAACCATTAAGTGCAAGAGCCTTATGGCTCCTTTCCCTAAGGGATGGGCAGAGGAGGTTTGGGTGCTTTCAGCCCTAGAGAGGCTGTGCATTTTGGGATGAAAAAATGATGTTTGGAAAGGTCTATTTTGTGCTGTGTGCTGCTGGACAAGGGCAGGACAAGCACTGGGGCCAAGCCCCACTGAAAGCTTCCTTGGTCCCAGCTGATGGTGATCCCTATTCAGCTGCCATCCCTCGGGAGGGACGAGCTCCTAGGATTCCGGCAGCAGTGTAGCAGTAGAAAAACCACCATGCCCACCTCATCCCCCAGGCTGTAGCAAAGCAGGATTAACCCCCCTGTGAAAACTGCGGGTCCTCCCACCTGCAGCCTTCTGGTTAATCTTGGTATTTTTAAATCCACCTTTTGCTCAGTGTTTTCGAGCCGAGACCTTTTGATAGGAAGGCAAGGGAATAAAAATATCTTCGTGTGCAGGTTGTGTTTGCGAAATCAAACACTTCCTCTCCCACTCTCTCTTAACCAAACAGATCCCTCCCACGGGAAAACTGGCAAATCTCAGAGCTGATCTCAACCCTGTTAAAAGTGTCAGACCAAAATAAAGGCTCCCAAAACAAGTGATGGAGCGAAGAAGGGAAAGAGAGAGCAAGAAAACACTTGACTTCTGTATGAAGCTCTGCTTGCTTAGAGGGCAGTAGATGGCAGCTTTCACTGGAGACCCAGTTTCTTGCCCCTGTTTGGACCTTCAGTGTCTGTATGATTGATCAAGTGTTGGTATTAAACACCAAACCCAGTGCCATGGGAAAAACACAGATAATGAGGAATTAAGTGGGGAATGTTTTTCTGTTTTTGTTGTGTCTGCTATTGTAGGAGAAACAGGTCAAAGAGAAGGGAAGTACTACTTCATATGAACCAAGTCCAGCAAGCCAGTTGCTGTCAAGGTCAGGGCATTTCTAAATGGGTGTTATCAGTGAATTATCCTGAAACTGTTATTTTCAGGTGTGGAGATCATGAGACCCTTTGATCAACAAGGAAAATGGAGACAATTCTTCAAAGCAGATGTAAAATATGAGGTCATTGATACTCTATTACTTTGCTCCCAAGGTTTTGTATTTGCGGGTGGAGGGGACATCAAATCAAAGGTTTGGGGAGGGAGGAACGAATAGTGCCAACAGGAGTGAGTCAGAAATTAGGCATGATTGCTGGGAGTTTGCGCTTTCCACATTAGCAATCGATGACCTCTGTTCTGCAGGGAGGACATGTCAGTTTTGGAGCTATCTCAGATGCTGGTTACTCATGTTTTCCAGCAGCAGAGGAAAATTTTCCCAGTCTGCTCCCCGTGACTGTGTGGAGCAGTTTTCCATCCTGGAAAGCTTGAAATCAATGTGGAGAATGTGTGTGTACGGAGGGAGGAGGGTAGATAGGGGAATTGGCTGCTCTGTCTTTGGAGGTGCATTGGCACCTGAGAGGACCATGCTCCCTTCTGACTAAAGGGCTAGAAGGAAACCGTGTGTTTACAAAATGTTATCCAAATGCAAAACAGATACTGGAGATGTAATCTAATGGGGGTCAGAAGGCTCAAATATGTTTTAGATGGGAGCAGATTATCGAACTTAACTGTTACTATTGAGCAGCTGTCAAAAAAACCCCAATCCCAACCCTCTCTGAACCTTCAAAACCTAAACCGGCTTCTGAGTATTTTGGGGGGTGTGTGTGTGTGGACCTGGTTTGCAGCCAGAAGAGATCTTTTGGTCTCTGACCAGTGGTCAAAGGAGGTGATTCTCTGCTCCCATGAGACCCCACCTGCAGTACTGCATTCAGCTCGGGGGCCCCTGAAGAAGAAGGTTGTGGACCTGTTGGAATGCATCCAGAGGAGGCCACGAGCATAGTAGAAGGGCTGGAGCATCTCTGCTCTGGAGACAGGCTGAGAGAGCTGGGCTTGTTCAGCCTGGAGAAGAGAAGGCTCCTTAAGGGGAGACCTTAGAGCAGCTTCTAGTGCCTAAAGGGGGCTTACAAGGAATCCGAAGAGGGACTTTTTGCAAGGGGAATGTCTTTAAAATGAAAGAGGGGAGGTTTAGATTAGAGATTAGAAAGAAGTTCTTTATTATGAAGGTGGTGAGGCCCTGGCACAGGTTGCCCAGAGGAGCTGTGGCTGCCCCGTTCCTGGCAGTGTTCAAGGCCGGGCTGGACGGGGCTTGGAGCAACCTGGTCTAGTGGAAGGTGTCCCCGTTCCAGGGGGTTGGAACTGGATGATCTTTAAGGTCCTTTGCAACCCACACCAATCTATGATTCTCTGTCATGCTACTGGGACAGGCTTGCACTTTGTGTAGGTGCTTCTGTTTATTTTTCCTTTATGTATGTCTGTCATGGAGCATATTTCTAGACAGCTTCTTTCTCTCTCTGAGCCCTGCACAAAAACATTTAATTGAAAATGAATGTAGAAACATCTGATGTTCAGTGGTGTTCGCATTTTGGATTCAGCTCGTCTGCTGAGCTCTGCGTTACACCAGTGGAAGAATGCTGGCTGTGTTTCATCACATCTGACTGTTGACTAAGTTAGATGCATTTTAGCCGTTGCCAGATGTACAAGATACAGTAAAATGAGCATTTCCTGTAGCAAATTAAGACTTTTTGGCTCTGTGACGATGTTGGCAAAAACTGCTTGTTTGCGCTGGGGATTTGGCCAGATTGTGCCGGTCAATACAGACAGTAAACTGAATTAGCAGAGGAGATCTCCCAATCCTGCCTGAATTTTTCTTGTTCTTCTAATTAGTTAAGTTTGGGAACTGCAGGCTTCTATTGTCGTGCTGTCTGTGATATTGGTTCTAGATACGCCCACGGTTAAGCAAAGCCGAATACCTTCCAGCATTTCTTAGCCAGGCTGAACCAGGAAAGATAAGCCTCTCTGGAAGTGGGGGATGCTAGATGAAATGACTGAACAAGCCTGTTTCCTTGGCCAAATCCCAGAGCTGTTATGAACTGAGATGCTGTGGAGTAAGGAACACATCGTGTGACTTTGGCAAAGGGTCTGCTTCACCTGAAGGCTTGCTGGCTTGCTGATAGACTGCCCACGGGTGCTGGCAGGCAGGAGATCTGTGACTGACCCTAAGCTGCTGCAGGCTGGGGTGTTTACTGAGCTGTATTTTAGGGTCATAATATAATTCTTCATGGTGCTCACTGATTCCCAGGACTTGGAACTATGCATGCATCTGGACTGCAGGATGTTGTCTTGCTGCTCTTGTGCATTAGCAGACTTAGGGTTTTGGAGGGTGTTGGGGTTTGCCTTTCTGCATCCCTGCAATTGCTTACCAAAAAAGATGCTGCCTGTCCTAAGCAGCAGAGGAGTGGCTGTCATGGGTACGAGAAGTAAACTGGGAAAATTGCCATGTTAATGTGAGGTCACTGATGGGAAGAGTAAGCAAGGATCACAGGGACAGCAAATGAGCTGGGTGAAGGGAACTCTTGTCTCTTGTCCTGTAGCTGACTTGGAATTTACTGCTTAAAAAGCTTTTAAGTGCTGTTAGGGCAGGCAAACCAACAAACAAAAAAAGCTTCTCTTGTACAAGCCCTGGATATGGTTGAGTATCTGTATCAGTGAGGCCTTAGAAACCTGAGAGGAGCAGTGACACTGTAAGTACCTGACATTTGCTGAGCTTTAAAGGGCAGGGTTATCTGCCTCTGGGGAAAAATACCTCCTCATGGAGCCACCCAGCTGTGAGAGCTGAAGCAGAGGGATTTCTTCTGAGCTGGTGCAACATTTAGGTGCAAACATTTGGGTTTAAACAAATCCCACCCATTCTGTTGGTGCAGCAGCATCAGTGGGGTCTGAGAATGCGTAAGGCCAGAAAGTGCCATGCTCCTGGCCTGGCCTGAGAAAGAGGATGGGTCACAGCCAGACCTGGCTAAGCTCACTTGAGTTTAGATATCCAGGAGAGAAACATTCCTGTTAATATCCACAAATCCACTGCAGTCAGTGCAGAAACACAGTGGTCTTTGAGGGAGCAATTTAATCTATGATACCTCTTTTGAGATGGAGGAGCTGTAGAGCTGTGCTGGACCTGTGAGATCTCAGACACTGGGAGACCCATCCAGGGATGAAAGATTTTGCTGCTAAGACAGCAAACGCACATCCGTATGTATGTAAAATAAAAGCAAGGATCCAACCAACTGTGGTCCTCCCTGCCCAGCGCATCAGTTGCTGAAAGATGGAGCTGCTCTAGGTACAAAGTTGTGAGCTTCACAACATGACAGGAGAGAGGCTGAACCACCCTTTTCCTCTCTGCCAACCCTGTCATGCGCTATAGCAATTCCAGAGAGCTGGAATTCAGAGACTGGCAGTTACAGCTGTCCCTCCTCATGTCATCCTTGGTCTCATTGCTGAAGGTAGACTACCCTGTGCTAGAGCCACCTGAGCCACTATGTGAAAGGAAGTTGTCTGCCTTGCACTGATTATCTTGTCCTTAGACAAAGGGGCTACAAAGTAGGTGCATGTGAAGTGTCAACAGTGTCTCTGCAGGGAGCTGAGAGCTTGGGAAGCCTGGAGATAAAACACTGTGCTAGTAAAGTGTGAGGCATATAAGCTGTGCGTTGTTAGAGATGCATGGGTCCCTGAGGAGTGGAGTAAACAGGGCAAAGGGAAGATTTGGGACAAGTTGTAGCTTTGCTTTATCTGTCTCCTTCAGAAATGCAGACTGGTCTAAAAGAAGGTAGTCCCTTTGGGAGTACCTTAAAAAAAGACAAATTTACAGTTATCTACACTTACCAGATCCCTTGGCTGTTCAAAGCAAAGCTTAAGATTTGCAATAGGAAACCAACCCTGTTATTGAGAAAGTTATATTGTGTAGGTGGGGGCAGGATATCTCTCTATCACATTTGGTGACCTGTATTAACACAATGTAAAAGACACTTAAAATTCATCCAGCTGGGGATTTCATCGATATCTCACCAAAAGCCCCAAACCCTTAGGGCCAGTCTAGATTCTGTTTACCCCTGTAAATAATCCCATGCAAATCAATTTACTTTCATGAGTAGACTAAACAGGATTTGTCTGTAATTAGCATGAAGTGGAACAGATTGCAGGCATGCTTATCTTCTAATATGGAGGTGCATCCAGCGGAGGTTGGACACTGCTGCTTCATCTGCAGAGCAGGGACGGCAGGGCTGGTGGCTGCCGGGAAGCTTTGGCCAAGCAGAGGACCTTGGCCCCTTGTCATCATTCTCTAGTGAATGTTGTGAAAACAAGCTAACCTCAAAGTAAGTTTGCCAAATCAAACCAGTGCAAGATAAAACCTCATGTGGGATTAAAGACCTTCCGGTTTATTTTTCCCTGTCACAGCACTGAATTCAGAGATTAATGCCGTCTTCAGTTGTTCTTAGTTATGTTGCCAGTAGTACTTCTGACTCAAACAGTAAAGCACGTTTCATCTTTAATTTATTAGTTCTAATGCATTATTATTTAATATTTGATCTCCCAATTGGCTTTAAGGAGCTTCTTTCTAATACTTGAATCCCCCATCTGGGAACAGTTTACTTACCGGATTATTCTTCATTTATGTTTCTTATGTTGTCAAGATGAGGACAACTTCATTTCATGGTTTGTGACAACAGGCTGTCTTTCAAATTTTTCTTTAGATTGGGCTGTTCTTTCACCTGTTGGGTGACTGTTAAGCAAGGGTGGCCCCACACATGCATCATCACACTGAGTGGGTTATATTTTAACATCTTGGTGTACATCAGCTTCTGATGATGCTCCAGATGTGTTTGGATGAATCTCTGTGCCTGCACTAAAACTCGTTTGTGTCCATATGATCTGAGAAGACATGTTGGCACCTTGCGGCCATAGCTCATGTGTGAATGCAGTCTTCATCCTTAAATTGGCTTCCTGATGTTGCATTTGAAATATACTTGGTTATACTAACTCAAAGTGAACGTTTCATTTTCCTTTGTAGGTTAGATTGGTTCTTCTGGGTCATTAAGCTTCTCTTGGTTTCATGCTTGCTTTGGCAGGGGTGATAACTCCCATGTATAGGGAGGAATTTCCCTCTCATCTGGTACAGGCTGAAGGTGTGTTGTGGTCCTTTACACTGAAGGTAGTAAAATGCTTTATTAATCTTTATCTTTTTATATTTATAATGCTTTAATCAAGCCTCTTACTTGATGGATTCCAGCACCTATTCTGATGAGGCCACTGTTTGCAAAAAGTAAATCCTGTGTCTCTGAAGATACCTTGTTCTTGTCTACATGGCTTGAGCCTGCCTAAACCAAGTATGACAGAAAAACGTGAGTGAGATCAGTAGAACAATATTAAATTTACAATGCAAAACTTACAGGAAAAGTTGGCCTTTATAAAGGTTAGTTTTTGCTAGAAAATGCACAGGGAGTAGATGGATAATGGTAGCATTTTTATGGTGCTTTTAGCTTCCAGTAATTGGTGAAAACTCTAGTTTTAATGCTAAAGATTGGGACATAGAAAGCCTTGGAATTTCTCTTAGCCTAAATGAAATTAGTAGCAAAATAACATTGAATTTAACAGGAGGTAAATTTGTTTAGGGATGAATAAACCTGTTTTTTCATTTCTGATTTGGAGCTGATGGCTCTAAAGCTGGGGTTTTAAACAAACAAACAAAAATGGAATGGCAATATAATGAGATCTATTTACACAGGATATGCAGTGAGCTGTTAACTGAGTTGGTTGAAGAAAATAAAGTTGGATATGTTTGATATATTGAGATAAATAAATCCAAGTCTATTTGATAAGTTGAGCACTGGTATTTACATTTACTGCATGCATGTCAATAGGGGTCTGGCAGTCTGTAACCTGCACAGGGTTCCCTGCGGAGCACAAGTCCATCTTGTGCTAACTGATGAAATAAGCTCTTGATAACCTCTGGTGCAGAAAGAAAAAGCTCTAATTGATTTGATGTGATAGTGAGCATTTTGGGGAAGGTCTGTCACTGAAGCAGGAAACGACCCAGCACTTAATATCCGGGTTTGACCTTGGGATTGGTTGTTGGGTTTTCAGTTTTAGTAGTAATGAACACTTAATATTCACAGCTAAACCTGCAAACAGCAGAGAGGAAATTACAGGCAGGCCTCAAACCCGTGTGCAGAAATGGGCAAAACAAATTTTTCATGCCTGGTACTGGATAATGTAAATATTTCACTTTAAGGAATAACCTTTGAAGTGAAAAGTGACAGCTCGCTGGAAAATGGCCTGGAGCATGGAGCTGAAAGGCTTCTCCTTGCAGGAGGGTTTTAGGGATTTGTTAATATTTTTTTAAAGTTGGGTCACTTCATATTTGTTGGTTATATTTGTAGGGTCCCAAATACCTGTATGTCTCAATCTGTATCATGTTTGAGGAGTCCCTGCCGGCAGTGCAGCCTTTGGCTCTTTTCCATGGTTAGGAAGCACCCAAGCGACAGAATGAGCATTGTATTGGCTGCATCCTTCCCTTCCAAAACACCAAAGCACCCAGGTGAAGCTTTTCCAGCATGTGCCTGGCAGCCACCTCCTGCTTCCATTATTCCCTGGGCCACTGAGTCTGACAAAGGCAATGTAAAGAGAAGTCTGTTGCTACAATGGAGCTGTCTGGTGTGAATGCAGGACCGTGTCCTCCAGGCAAGCGGATGTGCAGAGACCCCAGCAGCGAGCAGGTGATGCCCCCAACATCCCCTGGGAACAAGGCAGCCTGGGCTGTGTGAGGGGTGTGTCCGGTGTCCTTTGCCCGGCTGTTCCCAAAGGGATGGCAGAGCAATGTGAAGCAACATGGTGTGTGCATGACTAAAGACAGGGCAGAGAAGGGAAGGCAGTGTTTCTCTCCCAGCCATCAGATGGGAAAGCAGCCCCCGGGTAAGACTGAACAGTCCAGAGGATTGCTTTTACAACACACATGGCTCTCACTGGGCTTACCTGTGGCTGATGGCCCCGTGCATTGAGCGCTGCCATTTGAGAAGCAGCAGGGTGCTACCTGCACCCACAGGGATAGTCTGCCCGTGTCCTTGCCCACATCCATGCCTCCATCCCAGCCACAGGAGCACAGGGGCCATCAGCCAAATCAGCAGCCATGCTGAGCACCTCCCTTGTCTTAGGAGTTAGCAATCCACGCTTTTATTCCAATTATGAGTCTGTCTTCACTGCCATTCAAACCTCAGGGCTGTTGCGCTCATCAGTGGCTGACTGACAGGCCTGCTGTAACATCTGATCTGCAGATCAAGAAATTGTGCTTGTCCTGGTGCATGTTTTGGCATATCTGTCAGGTCTAGATTAATTTTATAATTGTTATTTCAGAATTATTATAGTTGAAATACTTCAGAATTGTCATTCAGAACTCTTTCTTCTTCTAATTGTATTGACAGAGTTGTAAACTTCATTAAGAAAGTGCAAAAGGGTAGCCAAGGCTAGCGCTGCTTGGGCTAACAAAAGGAATAGATTTATTTACCAGCGTATCTGTTTCTGTCTTCAGTGCTTGCCAAATCTGTCATGGTTTGCCCAAATCCAAAACTGAAGTCAGATGAGAAAATCTACACTTCACTGTTCCCTCTTGCTGTGTTTCCCTAGCACATAGATACGAACACCACAGTTTGCTGTTGCAGCTGGCGACCACGAGTCAGCTTGCGTGAGAGCAAGAGGCTGGAGGGGATGGGGCTCAAGGGCCAGCGCCCTGAATCCATAAGCGTCCATCAACAGGGGACCACGTATTGCTGCACAAGCAGGGCTCGGAGTGTGGTGACTCAATCCGTAACGAATTTTCCCATCCAGGTTTACAAACCCTTGGAACAGGGCTTAGAAATGGAATTTCTAAGCAGCCCCAGCGCTGTATGAACGGCGGCGCTGTTATAATAAGAAACTAGCAGACAACTGCTCCTTCTGCTGTGTGCACCTCTCTGCATGGGGCTGCCCTCGCAGCAGGACCATGTGTCTGTGCAGGCTATAATGAGACAGAGCTCTGGCTGGTTTTGTTTATGAGTGAAGGGCAGGGCTTGGAAAAAAGTCCACTTGCTAGCGGTGAGGAAAGCTGCGTTGTTTGACCAGAGAGGGAGATTAAGGCATAAATTCACCCTGTTTTTTTTTCTGTTTTAAGTTTTAATTAAAAAGAGGAAGGTCTAGCCTTTCTGTGCCAAGACAGCCTTTCAGATTAATTTAAAAGGCATTAGTGAGTTCTGCCGAGGTCTACGTGTAGGTGACTCTTCTGTCACCACTGCCTCTCGTTCCTTTCCCAAGAAGCAAGAAAGCTAAACTGATAAAACTCTGCCATCTGATATAGATTTAAAACCTAGAATTGAAGAAGACGTTCATTGGGTGCACACAAATGTTAAAACAAGAAGACAAACAGCAATTTGGAATGTGTGTAGGAGCTGTGTGAAGGGTTGAGGAATGGAGGGTTGCAGTTCAGGCTGGGTTTTCCCAGTGGTCACCCAGAAGTTGCTCTATAGAAGTGGAAGAGCAGTGATGCAGTTCTGGCTTTGATTTACATCTCATTCTTAAAAAGCTAATCTAGCTGAAGTGAATAAAGCAATTTCCATGCCATGGGAGTAGCTCCCACATCTCTCTTTCTTCCCAGCAGCTGGATAAAGAGTCATTTTACAAAGACCTTTTCCCTAATAAATAGCAAAGCAATCTCATAAGGAAAGTAATGTGCTTTTTAGGCTCAGTAACCATATTGAATTAAATGTTATGCACACTGTAATTACATTTGCCTGTCAGTTGTATTAATGTGAATTTCCTTGATTAATTTTTCAAGTTAGTTGGTATTAAGTAGGTAGGAAGTTTAAGATCCCCTTAGACCTCCTTTGTCAGCCTGGCTCAGTTAGCAGAGGGAGGGTGAAGCTGAGTGCAATCGATGTTACTTCATTAATTCCACCAGTGTAATAAGCACCTTGGATCTTGGTCTTTCCAGTCATCTGCAGTCGCACCATACGTTACGGTATGAGCTGCAAGGAGTGGTCCCATCAAGTGTGGGGCACAGCACTTAAAAGCTGAGTCTGTGAGGTACAGCTATGGCCACTCTGCCTGTGCCATGTTCAGAGCAGCACAGTGAGTGCATAAGTTCAGTCATCTCTCTGGAATTATGTGGAGTATGTGATTGCCAAGGATATGGAGCAGCACTTTGAGAGCAGGGGTAGCAGAAGACATGGTGAGGTGAGGTAGCACAGTGCGCACATACACTTCCTAGTTTACAGCTGATCCCTCCCAGTTATCATCCTAAATGTCAGCTCACTGTCTTTAGCAAAAGCTTTCAGTTCAGCATGCTGTGCTCAGTTTACCTTTTGAGGAACTGAATTCTGGTCTCGACCCCATGGAGAGTATTTATTCCTCTGACCTGGGTAGTCAGGTACCCAGAAATCTCACAACATGCAGCATAGACTGTCTTGAAGCCAGTGGATGCTGGTATCTGAGTCTGACCTTCTCTGAAATAATAAAATACTCCAAGCTATTTCAGAGAGGAAGCTGGAGTCATTTGCACAATGGGGGTCTGTGCGTTACAGCTGTGCTTCTTTTTGCTCAGTGTCTGCAAACTTTATATTAAGTCTCTGTTCCCGATCCATCTCTCAAATATCTGTGTTAACTCATAGGGCTTGGGAGTCCTGGTGTAAGTGTGAAGTAGGAATCAACTGAAGCAAGCTTCCTAAAATAGGGACCCTTCTTGTGTAAATCAGTCTAGATTATAGTGATCCAAATAAACAATCATTTGGATGCACACATCTTGCAGCACTCTGTTTCTATTACACAGCTCTTGGGAGATGAAAAAAAGTCTGTTTAGTGTCTACTCAGAAGGAAGAAATGGGAGCAAGACTGTGGAAAAAAATTTCAGGATTTGGAGTCTGTTTCATGTTACAGTGGCTTGCCAAATTTGGTACAAAAACTCTTTAAGTTTTGGTGTCCTTACACAAATGATGAGCAGTTAATGACTGCAAAGCCATGGGATGCACTGTACTTACATTTGCAATTTATGTAGCTTTTGCTTTTTAATCCTGTTCTTAGCAGTATTTTAAAGCAGTTTGGAAAAAAAACACAAAACCAAATACACATGATCAAGTGTGAAGAGATTTGGGAACAACTGTATAGGAAGGTCCTGCGTAGAATCATGGAATGGTTTGACTTAGAAGGGACCTTAAAGCTCATCCAGTTCCAGTCCCCCTGCCATGGGCAGGGCCACCTCGCACTAGATCAGGCTGCTCCAAGCCCCATCCAACCTGGCCTTGAACACTGCCAGAGATGGGGCAGCCACAGCTTCTCTGGGCAACCTGTGCCAGTGTCTCACTGTCCTGGGTTCAGCAGCAGCAGTCATTTTTCTCCTTAGTAGCTGGTGCAGTGCTGTGTTTTTGACTTTCAGCCTGGGAACAGTGCTGATAACACCGATGTTTTTAGTTGCTGCTCAGTAATGTTTACTCTGACCATGGACTTTCTGAGTCTCATGCTCTGCCAGGGAGGAGGGGAAGCCAGGAGGAAGCAGGGACAGAACACCTGATCCAAACTAACCGAAGAGGTATTCCATACCACAGCACGTCATGCCCAGGATGTAGAACTGGGACAGTTACCCAAAAGGGCTTGATCACTGCTTGATCAGGTTGGGTATTGGTCGGTGTATGGTGAGGTGCTGTATTCTCTTCCCTTGTTACTTCCCTTATCATTATTATTATTGGTCGTAGCAGCAGTGGTTTGTGTTATACCTTGGTTACTGGAGTGTTCTTATCTCAACCCCTGAGAGTTACATTCTTTTGATTCCCCTCGCCATCCCTCCGGGAGTGGGAGGAGAAGGGGGGAGAGTGAGCAAGCACCTGCGTGGTTCTGGGTTGCCGGCTGGGCTTAAACCACAACACTCACCGCCCTCACAGGGAAAAACTTCTGCCTAATGTCTTGTCTAAACCTCCTCTCTTTCAGTTTAAAGCCATTCCTCCTTGTCCTATTGCTACAGGCCCTTGTAAAAAGCTTCTCTCCAGATTTCTTGTAGCTGCTTTAGGTATCGGAAGGCTGCTGTAAAGTCTCCCTGGGGCCTTCTCCAGGCTGAACAAGCCCAACTCTCTCAGCCTGTCTTCACATGGGAGGTGCTCCAGCCCTCAGACCATCTTCATGGCCTCCTCTGGACTCGCTCCAACCGGTCCATCTCTTTCCTGTGCTGAGGATCCCAGAGCTGAATGCACTACTGCAGGTGGGGTCTCATGAGAGCGGAGTAGAGGGGGAGCATCACCTCCCTTGACCTGATGGTCAAAACATATACAAACTTAATGCCTTAGGAGGACTTCTTTACTCTTATCCTCTTGTTCTCCTGATTTTAGTACTCTGTGGAGCATATGCTGTGCAAACCATATGCTGCAGGCAGAGTTCAAAGTACCCTGCTTGGCTGCAAGGTATTATGAACAGGAGCGGGTTCTCTGTCCTTTGCTTTCTCTTTCCACTTCCACGTAGTTGGCACATGTGCCAATTTTTAGTTTATTTAGAACTAAAAAAAAGAAGACAGCAACAGCAATTGGAAGATAAAAAGATCACCACCAGTCTCCCCTCTGCTTTTAGAGCAAGTGAGAAGGAATACACTGCTTCAGTTGCATTTCAATTTCAGCTCCCTCCTCACTAGATTGATTCCTTGCCATGCCATACACTTGCTGTTCAGTTTGTTGTGAGCAAGTGCTTCTTTTCCCTGTGACCAGTGGCTCATCAAGAGAAAGTGATCACAGTTTAATCACAGTATAATTAAATAATACTGTGAAAGTTGCTGGTGAGTTCAGTTGAGCCTTGTTTGTACCTGAGGTCAGGATCCCAGAGAATGAACATGGGTAGCAAAACCCAAATCATTGCACTTAGTAGTTGTATGCTCCAGGGTACAAAACCAAGAAATGAGCAGACCCCACATTTCTTACCTGGTCTGTTGTTGACCTGTGGCAAATGAGGCAGTAAGCTTTGTGTTTGTACAGAAGTCTTGTGTAAAATGGGAGTGTTCATAAACGTTGCAGGAATACTGTGAGGACAGATTAATTCATTATTGCGTGAACATCGACCAAACTTGTATTTTCTTGGCGCAGTCATGTTGGTGCCTAGCTGTGAGCAAAAATTTCAGTAACCGCAGTTGAAGGGGGGTGCTAAGGAAGGGCATGAATGAGCCAGTGGAGGCATAGAAAGCCTGGGTAATCAAGGGAGCAGTTACATATTTAAAGGTATAGCAGACTCACTTTCACGTTTCTGAACAGCCTGTATCTCTTCTTTTCTCTATAGGGCAGAAAAGAAATTGGCCTTGTTCCACTTTGAAAAGGAAGAAAGAGTTTTGTGGGGAAATCCACTTGCTGTAGGGCTCTAGTGAGCTGAAATCTTTTGAAATACTTGTGATTTAGATCATAATGAATAACAGTAATGTTTCATGTTTTAACGCTTTCAGGAGGCAGAGATATTGGTATGTGTTGCAGGCAGTGGTAAGTCATGTCTGGCAGACTTCACACTTAATTTCAGTGTGCCCAGGGTCCCTAAATGCTCCTTTAGTGAACAGAAGAGAATAGGCTGGGATTGCTGCAAGGAACTGAAACCCTTGTCACTGTCTCAGCAGTCAGACAGGGTCAGGACAGTGCTCATTCGGTTTTCTGTAGGCATTGGCTGGATGGCACTTGATGACCTTCTCCAGCTCAGACCCCGACCATACCTCTTGCGTTCTCTTCATGTAAATGAAGGCTGTTAAAGCAAGCCTGCTGTAGGAAAACCTGAGTTATTCAGGCAGCAATGTGCCTTAGGAAAAGAGCTGCAGCGTTTTCTTGGGGAAAGTCTGATTCATCACTTGTCTGCATGCCTGGACAAGAAAAGGGTCATATTTTTGCTAGACACCAAAGCAAAGAGGGGGAGGGTGTTTCTGACTTGATTTATCAACTAGTGAGGATGAATTAGAACCCCCAGGGGAGGGAAAACTTCACAGAAACCGAAATATTTTTACATTGCAGATGATTGTGGCCTCCAGTCTTTTTCTTGTATGGCGTTTATGCAAGCACACATTCCAAAACAAAATTAAACAAACAGTCCCTTGAAGACTCCTAATTAGCCACTTTGCTCAATACTCAATTAGAATAACCATGTAGGTAAAATATGACTGCAGTGCAGAGATTTTCATTTGAAGTTGCAGTCCATAAGTAATGTTTAGGAGCAAGTAATAGAGTTCATCAATGAATTGTTTTGCTTGGAGCAAATTCAGCTCTGCAAACGATTGGTAGGAGGGGAGGGTGAGATGCTATAAACCTGATGAAGTCTTGTAATTTAAAGCAGAGGCCTAGAGTTCAGAAGATTTGGAAAGATCTGTCTCTGCCAGAAACCTTGATGTGACCTCAGGCAAGTGACTTCACCTTTCTGTGCCTTATCTGAATAAATATCTCTGTTTCCTATCTGTAAAATTAAGATAATGCCTCATGCGTGTTCTGAAGCTCAAGTGTTAAGTACACAGAAATCATCAGATAGGAAGTCCTCCAGAAGAACAAATGCTGAGTTATATCGCTGAGTTTGTACAGTACTCAATAGCTAAGGTGTTTTTTTTTTGTTTAGGCCACTTGCACATATGTACTCTATAGAGACTTATTTGGCTTATCGTCCTTGTGAGGAGCATAGACCAACAAGACGTTTGGATTCAAACCCTCTGAATACCTGAGGGACAAAGAGCAGCTAGTTTCTCCATCCAAACTTAGACGTAAAGTGAAATTGTGGATGTAGCTCTCAGCTGCACAATGAATAAAAGTTCGCTTTGGAGCCTGACACCAGAGCCCAGATAGGACGTGAGATTTTGTGGCTAGAACCTGTTTCTATCAAAGCGTGATAACTATCAAAGCATGATAAAGAGCATTAAACAAATTCCACTACTTAGGAATTACCATCTCTGCATGTCTGTCTCAGTTTTGTTTCCGCAAAAGGGCACAACTCTCACAGCTAGTAAATGATATACTTTCAGTTGATACCATCTGTACTATGCTAGTAGCTAGTGGTTGTAGCTGACTATTCTGGTTTTCATAGTACAGAGACATTTACTTAGAAGCGATAACACCATAGCTTTCTCTGCTTCCCACCCCACATCTCCAGCCTCTCTTATGGTCACATTAAAGTGTCTGATTTTCACTTGCTAGCTCATTGCTAACTGTTCGGAAAAGTAGGACCATACCAAGGGATACCTCCTCAGAAAGACATTTTGTCAAGAGAGAATCGTGCTTCTGAAATGTGTTGTCCAAAATGAGGTAAAATGCCAAACAGTTAAGATTATAGACGAAAGCTTGAACACTTTTGGAAAAGAATAGGCAAAACTTGATGTGCTTTTATGATAGGTGTTGAATTCATGGCTTAGCATTGGTTTTAAAGTAGTATTAAAGGAGCTGTCATTTAAAGAAGTGCTTGGCCTAAACCAGAAAAGCAATTTATTGATTTATAAAAACCCAAAGGTTTGCAAAAACTTTTTTTAAAGCTTGGGGAAATGCAAAATCTAGCTTGAGTGCTCACTTCTCTTAGTCAGGGGCAACATCTTTTAGCTATATAGTCCTACGCAATTGTACTTCACAGGACACTGTGGAGACTAAGATCTTGTAAATGACTTGCAGTCCAGCTTGTGACTTGAACCATGCATTTCTGCAGTGAACTGACCAACCAAAACCAAAGGCTGCAGAAGCAGCTGCAGAACTGAAGCCACAAAGACTGGAAATGTGGGTTTGCGTAGGAGAATGCCCCCAGCAGCACTGGCTGCATGGATGAACGCTTCCAGATTTTGGTGGTGTTCACAGTGAAGAACATTTGATAGCTCCTTAAATCCTGTTGCTTAAATTCAAAAGCAGTGTTACAATTCTTGAAGAGTACTCTGGGAAGTTTTAGGAGATTTCGCTTTTCCAAGGTTGTACGCACAGGATGTGGGACAGTGAAGCACTTTATAGTTCTTGGGACTGGGATAACCAACAATAAATAAAGGCAGCCATGAAGTATATGAAAAATTCACCCTTTATGCATTATTTACAGTAGAGAGGAAAGGAGAGGTCACAATTAGTAACAGTTCGAAGTAAAACTGTTTCAATATTTTGTATTTTTCCTACCTCTCTTCATAAAATTCAAATCAGGTTTTCTACCTGCTGGGACCTTCAATCAGGTCATTAGAAACAAGCCAGCAGTTAGGAATCTATTTATTCTACATTTTAATTTAAAATTGCACTTGCATAATTCTCCAAAAGGGTTGGAGCCTTTGTGAAACTTACTTCAATCACTTTTAGTTTTATTTTCCAAAAGAAGTCAGGTGATATATCTTTACATATCTTCCTGATTACATCTCTCCATACAGGCGAGAATTAGCATTTCCTTCCCAACCTTCCCTTGTCTTTTGAAAATACCAATAGGTAATTTTACCAACTTAGATAAGGAATTCCATTATAACTGGGAAGCCAATTATCTGTCAAGACGTTATTGCAGTACTACAAGAAAACTGGATCCTTAAGCAGCAGGTAATTTTTTTCATTATTTCCTGCATCACTATCGTGCTCTCTGTTTTGATTAGATCCTAATGATACCAAGAATGTCTTAAACAAATACTCAGCCTGCGCAAACGAAAAACATTTTGCTTCTTCAGTTGCACTTGTGCATCAATGGTAATTAATACATCTTGGGATATTCAAACTGTATCTGATTAAATCACAGTGCACCAAAGAGAGCTTTATAAATAATCTTTCCATGAACCCTGCTGAGAGATCTGGGGGAAAAAAGGAAGAGTGTTAAGCAGCATCATTGTGCCTAAAGGTGCGTAGCAGCCATGAAGTCACCTCTTTAGATTCCATTGCCCATAACCTCGCTCCTGTCCTGGACGACCTATGATGAACAGGAACAACTTGATTTTTTATCATTCTAAAGATGGTAGCAGCCTTTGCAGTTATGGGCTTGGCAGACTGGCCAACTCCTGTCCAACAGTAACTCTCTTAGTTGCTTTACTTTGCCATTATGTCTTGTCATGGTAGATGCCAGCCTCTCCAAAAGAGCTGTCCCAACACCAAAGCACATGCAGTCTAAGCCATCTATCCCTAGTATGACCCTCATTGGTTGGTACTAGTCATGAACTCTGTTACAGGTTTGTTTTATAACAGTCCACCTAAAGGATATGCCAAGGAATATCTGCTTGGAATAAGCCACCATGAAGAGCTGTCACTTGGGGACCATCGCCAAGCTTACGTGCAGGTAGCCTTCAGGATAAAAGAACCTCATTGATTAATTGTATTGCCAATCCCTTACCTCAGTGATGTAATATTTGCAAGTCAGAAAGAGAAGTTTGTTTTGGTTTTGAATTAAACATGTTTTCACTTCGCCAGCGCCCTTTCTGAAGGCTGAGATTAAGGCCCCCATCAAAGAAGGGATACATTTTGCAAGGAGCACTGCCAGCATAACAACAGCAAGAAAAAAAAGATCCATTGTGTTGTTTTGCGTGAAATCTGTTTTTCTTCATTCCTTTTACAGGAACTTGTTGTAGCTACATGAGTTTAGAGGAAAGAGATCGCTGTTTTTCACATGATGTATTTCACATTTGTTAGGCAACCGCTCTTTCCCCCTTGTCATCAGCTTCCCCTTGTTGTTTCCGTGGCTCACTCCTATAGCTGCAGGAAGCAGGTTCATAAAAATAGGAAAATGTGGTGTTGAAATGGAAAAAACATAGGCAGGATAGCCAATGGGCTGGGGACACTACTCAGATTTTAAGGTTTCCAGTGTCTGTATTAGCGTAAGAGCTGTCCTCTGTTGCTCTCCGTAGTGGTTCTTGACTGGATGGTAAGCAGGCACTAGCCTTGAATGCTGTGTCATTTGCAAACCTTCATTTTCTGTGTGTGTTTGGGCATGTCAGCAGCCTTTGATGATTTATTAATAACAGATTATACTCTTTTTAAGAGGTGTTTTCAAGCTTCTGGCTTAGATGAGGGAGTGGCCCATTTACCTCTGCAACCACCCATATCTGTCTAACCCAAATCACTCCCAACTCCTTTTATAGCATAACCACCAAGAGCTGGCACAGAATCCCTCCCCAGTGAAAGGCTGTGCAGAAGAGCATCCATCATTCTTCCGGGGTGGCTCAGTGGTCTCCGTGTCAGGTTGCACATGAGCATGTGCATGCAGCCTGGCTGGACCTGCAGACCTGCCTGTGGGGTGAGCTGAACCTCAGTCATGTAAAAAGGCTTTCATGTTGGAGATCTTGGGAGGCAATGCCCTGGTGCTTTGTCATTGCTAGACTTCCCTGCCTGCCTGTCTGGAGCACCAGAATGAACACCTTCTATCTGTGGCTTTTTTTATCCCCTTTGGAAGACAGTTTGTGCAGGCAGAGTATTGCAGTAAGTTAGCATGAGCTGCAGCAGAAGGTCTCCCAGTAGACAGGGAAAGGAAGAGACTTGATTCAAGGTAGTAGATTCAGTTTAGATGTAGTTTGTTGTTCAAGTTAACCATGTAGGAGCAGTACTCCTGAATACTCCTTCATGAAAAACAGAGGAAAAAGGAGAAATAGAGTAAGAGGTACTGAAACACTACAGAAGTGCCGGGGAACCAGTCTCCATTTTGCTGTTCCCAAGTTGCACCTTCTCACTGCTGGCGCCTGTGTTAATGCTTGCTACAGAGCATAAAAATCTTGGATCTCTCCATGGATTTGCTGTGGGAAAATACTTGGGACATCAAACATGGACAATTTTTTTAATGATAGCCCCTGGCAATTGCAGCTCTAGGAAGGAATTTTGCAGGGAGCCTGGGCTGGAACTGGCATTGCTGTCCATCACTGTACTTCATTTGCATTTCTGAAAATACTTTGGTTGTGGTTAAGTAACTGATAATCATGTGCAGGTGGTGGGGTTTGAGTGTGATCTTCATTACTTCTGGCAGGGAAGGGGAAAGATATCTTTATGAGTAAATACTTCTTTCCTGAACTTAAATGCTGAGATTCCATCTTTGTGGGAAAGAGTTTCTTTTCTCAGCCCAGGGTTCAGATCTACGACTTGCCCTTTTTTGGGGGACACATACTAAATACACTTTTAAACTCACAATATGCCCAGGTGTTCATTTTCTTCTTTTTCTTTCAGCTCTGGAGCTGTAAGTAATTCTGGACTCATTCCATCCACCTGGTTGAGTGCTTTTTTCTTGATTTCTATTTTTCTCCCTCTCTTTCCCCATCTCTCTCGTGTTTCATTTCCTAAGCATTTCTGCCAGAACAGCTTTTTATTTCAATCACCTCTGGGAATGGAGTGGACATAATGAATTGGGTATTTTATATGGGCTCCATGGGGGAATCAGGTGTGTCAAGAAAGTGATACTGGGCATCACGGAAGCCGCACTCCGAGCCCATGCAGTAGGCACAGGGCGGCTGGCTGCCAGCACAGTGCAGCCAAGGGGTGGAACTGTGATTTCTGCAATTGCTTCTGGTCCATAAAGCAAGCACAGGCCCATCACTCGGCTTCTCTGCAGTCTGGTTGGGGAATATTTTCAGGAGCAGAAACGTAGCTGCAGCGGAGATCTGTACTCTGCCATCCTTGCTAATCAGGATGGCTGATGAAACATTTATTTGTCAGGGCTGGATGTTCAGCTAAATATAGGAATACATCAGTGTGAAGATGAACATCAAGGATCTTGGCACGGGATAATGTTAGTGAAATGCAGATGCAATGAATGTCTCTTGTCAAACTCTTATCCTCCCGTGATCTGAAGAGGCGCTGGATGGGTGTGATTCACTTCTGTTTGTTAGTTTGCTGTGTCCCATGTTGTTGCTACCTGTATTACTGTTCCATCCTCAGCCCCAGGCGTGCATCAGGGCTCCCTAAGAATCCTGAAGCAATGACACACATTTGCAAGAAATTATGTTTTCTGGCACTGGGACAAGAAAAAGTCTTGCCCTGAACTCATTTGTCTAAACTGCTGTTGAGAACTTCCATGAAGTTTGTATCACAGCAGGTTTAGGATGCCTTTGTTCCAGTGTTTCATTACCCTTAATACTGTTTACTTTTTTTTCCACTGGATATCCAAATAAAATGCATTTTCTTGCAAATGGAGACTTTTTGTCCATCTGCCATTTGATGCAGTCATCTTCAACTTTATTTTTTCTGTTTTAAGTTTTATTCAGTTTTGCTATTTATATTTTTACTTTATAATCTTCTTTTATTTTAAACTTGGTATATAATAGAATTACCCTTTAGTCACTGATTAAATTTCTTAAATCTCTTCTGACTTTTGTTCCTCCATTCTGGGGCTGGGCTGTTTTAAATCTGTCTGCTGCTGTATCTGTCTCCAAATGTATTGTCTGGCCTGGACACAGGAATGTGGCTGAGGTCTCACAAGGGCTGAATAAACACAGCAATCATCTCCCATTTCTTATGTGTGCCACTCTTCCTAAAAATCAAGATTTGGGGTTTTTGTTGTAACGGCGTTGCTTTGTTGACTCATGTTTATGCTGTGATTTGCCCTGACCCTCAGATTCTCATTCCTTGTTTTACATTTGTGCGTCAGTGTTTGCTTCCAAAGTATATTACTTACTTTGTTAATTACCTCTTCTGAGTGCACCGAGTTCCTTGGATTTGAGAGTAGCTCGTATTTTCCCGTGTGAAGGTTTCCCCCCCCCCCTTTATCCTTGCTCTTTCTTCTGTTGCTATGTGAAAGAAAACACACAAAACAAAGAAACTGCCAGATATTCAGATGAAATGGAGAAGCTCAGAATATACAAAATAAACGGGGTGAGAAACCAGAAAATGATTTTTTTCTTTCCCAGCAGCAGTAATTGTAACTGTATTCTTAGGAATAGCAGGAAACAGATACCAAACACATAATTTTAAAGAAATCAAGGGTAAATTGACAGAGTACATTAAAAAAAGAAAAAAAAAAAAGGGAATAAAAAATGAGTCACAACAACAGGGAAGGGACTATTAGATAGAGTGCTTAGTATTTCTGGGGACAATGTTATGATTTAGTCAGCTAGAAATGGCCATAGCAGCTTTTGTAAATATGATGGATAGTGGAATAATTCATGGTTGACTTTCATTTTTCAATTCAGATATGTTTGCACATGAATTACCGTTTGTCGTGGGTATATTAAAACGTCATCTTATGGGATAAATAGATAGATCAATGCATTCAATGTTAATCATGTCTTCAGATTTATTTTAGCTGGGAATTGTGAAGCTGAAGCCTTCTAAACAGACATGTTCCTCAGTAATTTGGGTTTTTCATTCAGCCAG
Organism: Pezoporus wallicus; assembly: GCF_028554395.1. Lineage (NCBI taxonomy): Eukaryota > Metazoa > Chordata > Aves > Psittaciformes > Psittacidae > Pezoporus > Pezoporus wallicus. The sequence continues at coordinate 2,002,657 of NW_026639618.1, forward strand.
GAAATTGGGGAGTTAAAGTGGGTTGCTAATCCCATTTCATTGGGAAGGGAAAAATTGGGGTGGGATGAGCTGATTCCAGTCCAAATGTTTTGAAATTCACCAAGTGGATGGTGAGCCCTCAGTTTGCACTGCCTGATACCGCAGGGTCAGTGTTATTGGCCAGTATAAGCTCTTCGGGCGTCCTGTAATGCAAATAAATTCCTTGTTCTGGGAAAATTTGAGGAAAGAATAGCTCAGGCTTTCATGCCAAAGTAAATGTTGTGTTTTTACCCTAAATTTGCAATGAGAACGTTTGTGCTGCTTGTAGGTGCTGCTCTCAAACCACTGAACACTGCTCTCAAAATGCAAACTTTTGATGCCATCAGGTGGGGTGGAGTGCTCGCGTTTCAGGAGCATTTGTCTTTCTGAGGTCCCACCAGAAAGGGTCCTGCTTTTCAGAGCAGAAGGCACCCAATGCCTGCCCCTGCCCCAGCAGGAGGAGAGCAGAAGATCTTGAGTTTGGGCTTTTACTTATCTAGTCTTGGTAGGGGTAAGGGCAGGGGGTAAACTCAGGGATTAGGAAGATGTGTGGGGGTGGCAGGGGGTTGGAACTGGATGATCTTTAAGGTCTCTTCCAACCCAAGCCATTCCATGATTCTGTGATAGAGTGACACATAACTGCTGGTAGATGGTGGAACCCTTCATGGAATTGGCAGAGCCTTTGCTAGAGGTGGGCTGTGGTGTGAAAGGTTTGCAAGTACAGCATGTAAGGCCTCAGGTGGAGATGATGGGGCAGGATCCCGCTCTCAGGTATCTAGGACCATTCGTTCCTGCATCTTCAACCAGCCTTATCCCTTCTAATGCTGGTGGTGGAGGGCTACCAAAGGAAGACTGTGGTTTGACCCTTAGCTGCCACTGCAAGTCACCCTTTTGTTACCCTTTGTCTTTTCCCTTTGCACTGAGGAAAGAATTTATGGGTACTCATGGGCTGCAGCAGCAAGCATTGAGAAGAGAGGTCATACAGAGTTTGGAGGGTTGCTCATTAGCTTTTTTCTTCATTAATTAGTCAAAGCTAATTAGTGTCTGTCTTTGCAGAGGTTCTGATGCAAACACAAGAGGAGAGTATTTAAGTCAGGAATTTGAAAGCACCCTTGTGCTGTTAGTAGCACCAGCAGACGTCAGCCTCCCCCCTCAGACTTTCCCATGGCGGGTAAGATTTACCTGTTGCCAGACAATGCTGCTGCAATGCTCTGAAGTCAAATAACGCGTCTAAATCACCAGCCAAGCCGGACACAATAGCAGTCCCTTCTGTTTACATCTCAGAGGCAACTCCGCATCTGGAGGAAGGAGCTTGAGGCTCACTGGGGGCTCGCTTTGAACACTCCCCCCTTCTCCTCCTGCCCTTTCGCCTCCCGGGCTGACCTAGCTGTAGAAGTGTCAGCCTGGCTGGAGATCCACAACCAGCCAGACATGATGCATAGCTCCTCGGGCGCTCCGTTGTGTGCCGGTGGCTGCCGGGCTCAGGGAAGCTTTTCACTGGGTTGCAGATGAAGACGAGAGGCATTGCGCTCCCATTGCCAGCCCCCGTGCTTATTCTGGGGGGACGTGGACAGAAAATGAATTGATTTCCAGACCTGTTTTGTAGAGCAAGGCTCTGTCGTTGTTTATCAGTGTAAAAGGAAATGAGGATTTATAGCATTACCTGTTAAATTTACAGGGGAAAACAAAGATTGCTGGAGTTTAAAATTACCCTGTTGGGAATATTTTTCCGTTTTTAATTATAAATTAGTATGCAAATAGTCCAAAGTCACTTTGGCTGCTGTTGCAAACTGCAGCACATGGGAAAAACTCCCTACAATAGCTGAAGTGATGAAAGCAGCATGTAGAAAATGCTTGGTAACTGCTAAATGAGGAGGAGAAGGGGAAGAGGGCAAAGGATTGAGCTTGTTCACAACTCTGAGGTCTTACTACACAGCAGATGTCCTCTGTATTTGATTGCCTGGGCCCTTGGGGGAGTCTGCTGTTCAGCATGGACGGCATCAGTTTGCCAAACCCCCGCTGGTCTTGCCTGGGGAAGCATCGCGTGCAGCTGGAGTCCAGCCCTGGTTCACTGGTGAGGACACATCCTTCATGGGGGGCACTCAGAACTATTTCCATCCCCACACTGATTAACCTCTAGGAACCCAACCAGGGACATGCCACCTGAAGTGGAAAACAGCCCTGCGCTGCTCCGTGAGGCAGGGACATGGTGTGAACTAATGTTCTAAATACTGGTGCCAGAAAATCCTGGTTCAGGATCCCTGAGCATCCATGCACGGACCCCTGGGGGTGTTGTCACATTTCTGCTGGGAGCCAGGCCTGACTCGATGGAAATCTCCAGAAGTGATCATGGTTTAGCTCAGTGTCACTGAGATCAGAGTCAGATCATTATGTGACCCCTTTGTTTAACAGGAGGATGTAACAACCCTCCCTTCTCTTCCAGATTAATTATTGATCACAGAAAGCTTTTTTTCCCTTACACAGAGAGCGTTATATAATTACTTTTACATGCTGCTCTCCTCCATCTTGCTCTTGGTTTCTGGCCTGTTGCTGTCACAGAGGTTGTCACATCAGGAAGGTGGCTGTCTGCAGCTGAGAGAGACCATTTTAATTACTGGTTTTGTCATTTCCAATTCAAGTCAGCTTTAGCCATGCTGATAAAGGCTTCTCAGCACGTGAACTTGGAGATGGCTTCTGCTGTGCCCAGCGGGGACTCCCATCCCTTCTGTGGAGGTCCCTCTTTGTTTTGCTCCCCACTAGTGCTGCATGAAGAATGGGTATTATCCGTTTGATATGCTTGATATTAAAAATTAGCTTTGAGTCTTTAATACCCAGCACTCCTGAAACTTTCTGATGTACTCTTCACTGGCTGCCATTTGTGGTGTTTGAATTGTACCTATGAAAGGTCTTTTTGTTGGGAGCAGCCAGTTTTTAATGAGCAGAAAGTTTGGGAACGTTAGTCTGAGCACCAGGCGACCAGGAATATTACCCTTTCAGGTTCCTCTGGCTGAATGTGCGTGACAGTCTCTTAGAAACGTCCTTCAGGTTATTTAATTAATTGAATGCTGTAGTTTCATGTTGGACATTTACTGACTGGGAGGAGGATTGGACTGGGTCTGAAATGTTTGGTGTGCCGTGCTTGAAATGTGTCACATCTGCGAGCTGGTAATTGAGGTGCAGCATTGTACAGGTATCAGGAGGAAAGGTGGTAGTGGGACCACGCGTGGCTCTGTGCTAGCTGTGCTCCTCAGTGGCCTGCCCTGCAGCTGCACCGCTGGCTTACAGCTCCCTGCCCCTGCGACTGCAGCTTCGCCTTTCCTTGCATATCAGGCTGGAGGTAAGAGCTGCTAATCTCTGATCCCAGTGTAAATCTGTAGTGGTGCTCCTTTTGAAGTCAGAGGTGTTTCCTCTAGCTTTGCATCTGCACAACTGAGATCCAGATCCGGTATGAGGTGATGAGCCTTTTTTGCCCTTTTTTGTGGTTTTTGTGACTGGAGTGCTGCTACTTAGAGAACACATTCGGTTTCACCGATACCTAAATCAACACAGATGTTTTCCTGAACAGGAATTTCCATTCTGAAGCTAGCACAGTTTCCTAAATCAGATCTCTCTGAATCATTCCGAGTTTTTCTGTTTACAAGGGATTCTTGTAAAATCATAAAAAATCCCCAGCCACCCCTTCAAGAGGCTTTAATGCAGCCGCTTTGTGATATGCTGCTGAGCTTCCCCAGCTCTCCTCCTCACCCACTGCTTTGCAGGTCTTAGAACAAGAAGAGCTCTCGATTCCTATTGAAGAAGTTACTAGTAAGATTATATAGTGAGAGCTTCTCTTTATGTGTATGCTTCTCCTCTTTCTGCCCTGATGAGCTCTCGCTGCTCAGTCTGCCATGCTGGAAGGGGGCAAGCATCTCCTGGAAAACAGACATTTTGGGGCTGGGGCTGTAGATGGTGAGGTCTGGTGAAGAGGCTGCTCTGCCCTGGGCTGGCCTGGCTGCTTTCTGGCTGTGTGTTTAGTAAAGCTATTGCTAATAGCTAGTTAAATGGATAAGATCACTTGGGTAATCTAATCCCAATAGCCTTATCTCGCTGAGACTGGTTTGCAATTATAACGAAACACGTTTCAATGTAAGGTGGTTAAGCGCGTTAAACCACTCAGATGCTTTGGGCTCTAAGTGGGCATCTTCTTGAGTCAGTGTGGAAATGGTCAACGCATCCCTGCTTCTCACCCCACTCCCAGCATGTCCCCATGTGGGTAGGTTAGCCTGGAGAGGAAGCCAGCAGCACGGAAGATGACGTGGAAGTGAGTGGGAGCTGCACTGATCAAGTGAGATGTACGCACCCTGCCAGGAGGGATGGCCGGCTCACTTCTCTTAATGCCAAGTTTGACTTTGTCTATACCAAAGTAGCACTGCTATGGTTTCATCCCAAGGAAGAAGTTACAGCAGTGGTTGAGGCCTCTGGGCGTCCTCTGAGAGCAGTTGTGGAGCCGCACAGCTCCGCTCGCTGTTTCAAACATTCCCCTACAGGGACCATGGAGCTGTGGGCCCCGCATCCCCCTCCATCATCAGCATCGGTTGGCTGGCCGGGATGGTTCACAGCTTGGGCAAAAGTAGCTGATTAATCCCTTCGGCTGCTTAAGTCTAGACAGGAGCAGAAGCATTTTAGGCATGTTGAGTTTTGGTTTGGTTTGTTTTGGGTTTGTTTTTTTTTTTTTTCCTGAGGAGTGTAAGATGAGGCTGCATTCTTTGGTGAAATTATTGCTGGCTCGCTCTGTCCAAGCAGAGCAGGACGTGAATTCCTTCCTGCAGTTAGCTGCTAGAGCCTGGGAGTCGCTTTATAAGGCTTGTGATTTCATGCCTCTTCAGCCCCACGTGGCTTTCAGAAACATGTGGCTGACACTGTTTTTCAGGGTGTGTGTGGGAGGGTTCAGTAGAGGTTTTTGCATGCTCCAGAGTTTTGTTCTATTTGTTTTTTTTTACCTTTTTGTCTTCATTTGATGCTTGCATATCAGACTGTAATAGATAAGACTCAGGAGCTCTTCACATTTGTCTTCTGAGAAGCAGACACTTCTGGGCTGCAACACCATAAACTAATAGCATAGAAGAAGGAAATCCTAGGCCAAAACCAAGGATGCAGAAATAAATGGCAATAGTCACCCTCCCAGTATGAAAGCATGTCATGCCCTTAAACATTTGTTTGACAGAGACTTCCGAAGGACATTGTTGTGTTTCAAAATAGACTAAACTGTTGGGAATGTCATTACGAAAATATCCAGAGAATCCAGTATTTTCAGCTACAAACTACTGGTTTCTGTTTCTTGAGCCAAAGAGGGATCTCTGGAAGGTCCCCAGCAGTGAAGTGGGCTCTGCTGCTGGAGGACAATGGCAACTGTAGGCATTAACCATCAGTTTGAGTGCAGGCTGCAATACGTGCATCAGACAGCTCTCAAGTGCTGTTTCAGCAGATGTGCGATGAAGGGGAACAGCGGCCAAGCTGGAGGAAGGCAGGACCAGCAGTGGCAGCCCTAAGGCACAAGTTCAGCTCCTGCGTTTTCCTGGTTTCTTCCTCTCCCCACTGCTGTCCCCCTGCCATGGGTCTTGGGTGCGTAAGTGGCCTTTGTGCTTTTGAAATGATCCCTCTTAATCTTTTCCAGTGCAGATCTCCTCATTTAAAGCTCCTTATTTGAAAAGCAAATAAGGACCAAATAATGGAGGGCTTTTTTTTTTTTTACATTAAAAGAAAGGAAAGAAGCCGGCTTGTGTGCATGAAAGAAATCACAATGCAGCCTGCCTTGTGCTGTTTATACAACCTGGGTTTAGATCTAAACACTACCCAAGAAGTGTCAGTGACCATAAATGGGGAGGGCTAAGGCACAGCTGGTTTATACGGGGACGTGGAAGCAGAGATCACTGAAGCGAGTCTCATAATCCTTGAAGAATTGAATGACTAGCAGCTGCTTAAGGCGTTATTCAACATGCCTGTGACAGTGCATTTGAAGTTGGTTACTCTTTCTGGAGACACGAGGCAGAAAATGCATAAACAACTGAGTCAGGAAGGAAATCAGGGAGCTTGTTCCCAGTCTCTGGGTCTGATTGCTGGAAAATCAAGCAAGTTTAAATGTAATTCATGGAGGGTGCCTGCCTCTCGCATGAAGCCGGTGTCGGTGCCACGTGGCAGCACCACTCAGTAGCTGTCTTTAGGAGGTCAGGTCAAATGAGTAGGAGAAATGAGGCCCTGGTTTTCCAGGGACTGAATGCATGTTTTCCTGAACACTCAGCAATCTTTAGTATGTTAATCCTCTGTGGATAGGGAGAGCTGTGCTCTGGAGGGATGGAGGCACCGAGTCCCTGCTGGTCCAGCTTCAGGCATAGCTCATGCTGCTTGGTCTGCAGAGCCTGCTGCTGGTGGGTATGTGCTTGGCTGGCCCCTGCCCAGGGAGATGTGGAATAGGGAGTGGCACCTATGGATGGGTCCTGCCTGACCAGAGAGTGCAGAGATGTCATGGAGCAGGCAGAGTGCTGTTGCAGCATTCCCGCTGTTCTCCCTTATGCTGGAGAAAGGTTACTGCTTTCTTTTCATTTTCTTCTTTTTAGTGTTTTTTTTTTTAAGAGCATTAAATACAAGAAGGAGAAAGGCACAGTTATGTGAACCCTGAGTTAAAAATAAAGGGGAATGGGATATTTAAGGTCACATAAAAAGCAGAGAAGAGTTTGAAATTGCATTGGTTCTGTAGGTGTGGAACTGCAGGGGTTTGTGCATGTACATAGGTAGTTTCTCACAAGGACTTGGGCATGTCTTTCTTGTGTTGGTAGTGTTCACATTGCAGACAGCATCCTATCAATGTCTTAAATCAAACTATTTCTTTCCCTGTAATAAAAAGTAGCTTTGTGCTAGCTTTCCTCGTGTCTGGGTTTCTAACAGAAATTGCGCTGAACACAGCTTAGCCAAATTAAAAAATGAGCTTTGCTTAAGAATGAGGAACTGACGGAGGGCTCGACTCTTCTTGCTGGGGGGGATGTAAATCATGGGTAAGTTTACTGGGGTTGATTAAATGATAGTGGCGTAAGGAAACTGCATAATGAGATGTGAGTCAGGCCCAGAAAGTCCCATGCAGAGATGCCAAATGGCAGCGAGGGATCATCAGAAAATCCCACAGAGCAACTTGAAAGTTAATTATTAGGGACATTTTCTCTTCTGGAGCAAAGTCTGGTGTTTATTGAAGCAGGTTATGAACCTGCACAAATCCTGCTATGCTTATTTGTCCAAGATCACACCACACCATGAGAAAAAAGTGTTTTCTTTCTCCTATTTGTTAGTCTCATGTGCTGTCCTGTTTTATGCCTTGTGCTTCCCTTGTGTTTTCCATCTGGCAGCTTCTACTCTGTGTATCTTTTTAAATACGGAAAAAGGTGGAAAAGGAAGGTTTTTCCTGCGGATATGGAGTGCAGTAGGAACATCTCCCTAGTCCTTTGTGCTGGCAGGTAGATTAACAGTTTACTCCATAAGCAGATTCACTGAGCATCTTCAGAGTATGTGCTCTGTGCTGCTGCGCATGGGAAAAAGCTCCCTTGGCTCCCATCTTTACGTCAGTTCTTACCAAGAGGAGCAGAGGAGAGTGATGCCATCTTATCTGACTTTAGCAATAGCTTCAGCCATCAGCCAGGGGAGAGGATTTCCTGTTACAGGATGGGAGGGATGTTCATTTGAAGCTCATTGGTGCTATTTCTAATCCTAAAATAATTAATAAACAAGAATTATGCCCCAGAGAGACATTCTGGTATGTTTTGTATACATTCACACTTCCTCGTGAGTGAGAAGTCATTGTGGTTAAAATTGATAGGAGGAAACTGTTGCGAGGACTGCAGGATGCTCATGTGGTTGAGGTTGTAGGTGTCCTTCAGCTTACGTGTGAGTGATGCTGGAAGAGTGGGAAGGGCAAAGAAAATACCATTAGGGGCCAGTGCTGTCCCAAGAAGGAAGCAGTAAGGTTTGGAGGAGAATCAGACATGACTGCTCTATGCAAGAACCTGTTTCAGGGCTTCCTGCAGAAGGCTGAGCATTCAGGGCTCAGTGGGTGCAGGAAGGATCACTGCCACCAGAAGAAATGTGTGTTGCTCTCAGGTGGAAGCTCTGGTTGCAAGACTATCGCCATGGAAATGTTCTGGAATGGGGAAATAAGTTTCTGCAGAGGGACAGTGAAGCAGTCCAGGATGTCACCAGCTAATGTGTCTGGAGGGCTAACAGGGTTTGCGTGAGAATGTACTCACTGGAAGGACGGGAGCACTGTGATGCTGAAACTCAGACTTAAAAGTATAGGGAAAAACTGATGGGAAAGATGTTGCCTGATGAGACCCAAAAAAGGGTTGAAATAAACCATGGGAGACTGCTGGCATGAGCTGCCCTCTCTGATATGTGTTGAGAAGATGTTACTCTGCCCCATTTCCTCCATGTTTGACAGTCAAAGAAGTGTATGCCGTTTCCTCCCCACAGCTTCTCCAGGGAATGGGAAGTCTGGGAGCTTTCTCCTTGGCGTGATGGCTGACATCCTCTGCGGTGCAGAATGGACCTCCCTGGACTGTGTGATTGGCTCTGTGCTCCCAGCCAGATGCAGTATTGCATGTGGGGCTGTGGCCCAAGGGAAGAGCAGAGCAGGCATCAGCTGAGTCCTTCAGCACAAGGGGTGGGAAGCCGAGTCACTGGACAAGCCTGCCCTTGAGCTTCACTCCTCTTTACTGTTAAATGCGGGGAGGAGGCTCTTACAAGCACAATGATTGTACTCCCTATGTCTGTACTGTTGAAATAGACTGGAGGAGAGCTGTGAATTAATTGTCCTCTATTAGGGGAGGATGAATAAAATGGGCTGTCATAGGCGGTGGGTCAGAGCATCCCTGCCTGAGGAGGGTGGGGGAGCTGGGGAAATGGAGGAGCTGGGACTGGGGCAGGAGGCGGGCTGTCAGTCTTATGCCAGGTTTACTGCTTGTGCTATGGAAGGTAATACAGCTTTGCAGAAAACAGCAGAACAGAGGGAAGAGGAACAGATACTAAAGATATCATTGATACCTAAAAATGAAAGTAAAAGTTTCATGAAAACCTTGCTTTGAAGAAAATACAGAATCTTTGTAGTGTGTGAACACAGTTACCAAGAAGAGCATTCACAGGGCCTGTAGCTGCTAACCTCTGTGTCAGGTTGGGTTCAGTGTCGTTGGAGCTGGCTCTGGGAGAGATAAGCATTTTTCAGAGGGGGTAGGAAAGTTGTTGTCTGGGTTAGATTGGATGTTTCTCAAGTGAAAAAAAGTCATGCAGTTCCCATGAACTTATAAACCAGCTCTTCATAGTTTTGGCATTACCTCTTTAGGAGCAATCTGAGCCATCTCTGGCTGTGGATACTGTAGTCATTACACAGTGACTTCAGAAATGTGAGTCAGATCATGACAACGGCTTCCTGCTTGCTGAGTAATCAGTCTGTATCCGACCTGTGGGTATGTGCTGCTTTGCTAGAACACCCCGGCCCACTCCCTCTTCGCTGCATGTTACATGCAGGGGGTTTCTTTAGCTCTTTCTGTTGTATCTGTTCACGAGTTGGCTGTTGAGCGGTTGGCATGGAGCAGAACACTCTGAAGCAGTGTTGCATCCCGAGGTGCATGTGTTTATTAATCTTTCTTTTGCATTTAGTGTTCAGGAAAGCCTTGCAGGGGAAGGGTTTGAGCAGCCTCTGCTCTGTGCTGTATGCCTGGGGTGTGCTGGGGGTATCCACTTGCTCAGGCTCTACAGGGACACACAGGGCTGCAAAGCGAGGAGGGGTACAGGGGTGAAGCCCAGCAGTCAGAGTCCATAAATCAGGGAGGTGCCATTCCGATTGCTTCCCCGCCAGTTCAACACCATGCATCTGGGCGGAAGCTGGCGGTTTAATGGTTTGATTAGTTTGGGAAGAATACTTTTATTGTGTGCCTTTAATTATTAAAGTACTGTGTGAAGGTGTTAGGTTGGGATGAACTTATATTGCCTTCCTCTAGACACTACAGTCTGTGCTGTCTGTGCAGGATCCTTCCAGTAAGCTGATGGAATCCTCTTAAGCAAGGAGCTGTTAAATTAATAAAGCTGTTAATCATGGAGGGGGGGAGCAGGATACAGAGGAGGAGGAAATCTTATGTAGAAATGCCAAATCATAGCTCAAAGCTTTCCAATTGGGATGGGCTTGCAGGGATGGGTAGAACGGCTCCTCTGCAACAGAGCTGCTTTTCTTATGGTGATTTTTATACATCCTCATTTTCTTAGATATTCTCTGTGTCAGGGTTTGAGCCTTGCTCCTAATCAAACGTAATGCTTAGATCACACTGTGCTTCTTAAATGTTAATCCCAACAGAACCCCTTTATACTCAGTAAAACCCTGTTATTATTATCCTCAGCACACAGGCAAAAATTACAGGCAGAGGAGTGAAGTGAATTACCAAAGCTCTTCTGCAGAGCTGCCATCAGGGCCAGTTCAGGACTGACAGCCTGTGTTCAGGTGGTGGGACTCTGCTTCCATTTTGCATACGGTTTTAGGACTGTGTAAAAGGTATTTTAGGTGTATTTACATGTGATGGAATCGACTTAGGTCTTACTGAAGTCCGTGAGATTGAGGTGACCTGCCAGGCATTTCAGTGCTTTCAAAATTTCCCAGTATATCCATTACTCATGCAAGTTGCATGGAAGAAAAGGCACTGGAAGGGAGTGTAATAAATAATTTGCCTACAATATAATTGAAAATTGACTTTCTCTGTATGATTAGCACTGTGCGGCCATTATCCATGCCAGTAAAGATCTGGTTTTGATTGCTCTTTATTCGCCAAGTGTGGCTGTAGCACGGTTTGCAGCTGCGGTAGGCACAAATGCACGTGTGTGTCTGATTGTTCCTGTGCTGGAACAAACGGCATCCTTGTCAGACACTTCGATGTCAGAGTGGTTTTAATCTTTGCTGCTTTTTTTCAGGGAGGAAGTGATTGCTGTGTCTCTTTCTGCCTTTCAGCACAGGATGCCCTCCTTCAAGTGCATGTTTTGTTTGAAATCACAGAATCACAGAACAGTTTGGGTTGGAAGGGGCCTTCAGAAATCATATAGTTCCAACCTGCCTGCAGTGAGCATCTTCAACTAGATCAAGTTGCTCACAGCCTGGTCCATCCTAATCTTGAGTGCTTCCATGAGCTTGTTCGTGTCAGGAAGCAGGCATGATGCCTTCTAGAAAGGTTCTTGTATGTCAGATGTCCAGCATATGCTGGTAAATGAAAGCAGTTAAATTAAGAAGGAGCAAGCAGATCTTCATGAAGTGTTGGAAGTGACACAAGGGAGCTGCAGAGTGGGGCTGCAATGCTGGCTCTTATGCAGGGGCCAGGTCCACACAGGGATGTGAGTGGTATGTGTCACCGGGAAACCCACAGGCAGTCTTAAGCCATAATCTGCCAGTGTTTCTGCATTTCTCTTTGAAGTCTGGGGAGTTGTGTTCTCCTAACGTGACCTTTGTATCCTCCTTTGGATCTCTTTGTATTGACAGGAGGCCAGCGTGTCATTAACAAAGCGGCAGAAAAGCAGAGCTGTCTGGGGTTTTTTTGTTGGTTTAGGACCCTTTCTGATAGAAACAGGCATGCCAGCACTTTGCCTGAGCGGGCAGGGAGGGGAAGGGGAGCAGCAGTGCTGTGTGTCACTGCCATCCCCAGGCAGGACCTGCTCATGGTGCCCTGGCTTCAGCCACACTGCCCCATGGGGTGTGCCATCGCCTGGCATTGTGCCACCACACTGCTCCTGACTGTTCTGGCTGCATGTCCAGATCCGCTCATCCGGGCTGATGAGCCTCAGTGCTTGTCCTGTGAACAGCTGGCAACAGCACCTAATACCAGTAGCTGATGGGTTTTGGCATGCAGGACAGGGTATTTGGCCTGTCTCCCCTGAATCCCTGCTCTTGGCCTTCTTTCAGAGAGAGGCACTCAGAGCAGATCCAGTGGACTGAGAAAATCTCTGTTTTAGATGATGAGCTGTGCCAGAAGGATAAGGCTTTTGAGGAACAGGGCTCCCAAGCCTAACTTTAGCACTTTGGCTCAATCCGCTGTGGTGTGTATGAGATGCAGCAGGATTAGAAAGGTCAACCAACAGAAGCACTTTCCTGGCAGATGTGGGCTTGCCAGTGACCCAGAGCTGGTGCCAGCTGTTGGCTACTGGATGGCTCCGGGCCATTTTGAGGTTCCTCACCCCATTGCCACCTACAGCAGGGCTGGCACATGTGCTGGCAGCTTCCCAGTGCTACACAGGCAGCCATGAGCAAGCACTACGCATGCTTTTACAGACGAGAGCTCTGTCTACATTGAGAGCACGAAGCCATATTATGGAGGTACCAGGTCTGAAGAGCATGTGCTGCCATCTCTCGAGCACCACTGACCAGGTGCTGGGGTGCTCCACCCTGTCCCAGGCTCCTCAGCATCTTTCTACAGACCTTGCATTTCCTGGAAGGAGGGCACTTGAGCATCCCATCTCGCTCTGATATTTGGCTTGTGTTGAATCCAAGCATAAAGTAATCCAAATGCACATCACCACCAGACTAAGGGACCTGTTTTCTCGCCTCCAACTTAAGTCAACCAAAAAACCTCGAAGGACCGTTAGGATACAGTCTAGAGATGCTTTTGCATCTCAGGAAGAGCGAGTGATGTTGACCTCAGACCCCAGGCAGAAGCAGTATCTTCAATCTCATGTTGTACTGGGTTCTTAATCTCCCTTACATTGCTGTATCTCATTTGCACATATTTTCCTGTGTACGTAGAGATAGGAGCTTTATTCAAATATTAATCAGCCTGACTGATGGTGGAGATCTGTGCGTCTGACAACTTGACATCAGTACTGTGCAGGCCTGGTTGTTTGCAGGGCATTACAAAGCACCTCCTTGAAACTACTGCTTCACAGAACAAGTTTGGGGTTTTTAAATGTTAGCTTCCCAACTTTTATTTACTTAAAGACGTTAATGCCCTTCTATGTTGCCATCCTAAATTTTGTTAGATGCTAGTTGAGGTTTTAAAACCCAATTTATATCAGATTGCCAAGAGCTGTTAAGACTGCCTTGGGGATAAGTGGCAGTGGTGTTGTCGTGCTTTCTCTCCCTCTCCTGCCCTCCCTCCCTCTCTCTTTACATGCTAAGTTATCTACAGAGGTAAATTTATGAGCAGCCGAAACAGGGCATGATAGATCATCATGCAGGACTGGCGATAAATGGTGCTGCTGTTCAGGAGATGCGGGGCGTGCAGCTGCTTGTTTCCACCAGCACATAGATAATTCACCCTCGGTTAAAGAGCGGGGAAGGCGAAATTGGGGTTTTCTTTTGTTGAGAAATACCACTTTCCTTTCATTCTGTTTACATCTGAAGCAGTGGACAGAAGCCGCTCGCTCCTGCGGCAGGGCCAGCACAGGGCAGCGCATCAGGGGCAGGATCAAGCCCCTGACCAAGCTGAGTGCTGGGCAGCACTGGTGTGGGGACCAGCAAGAAGCTGGTGGGATGAGACAGCTGTGGCAGTGGGAGTCCTTCACTTGTGAAGCACCCCAGGTTTATCCAACAGCTCTGCAACAGCTCGCCATCCGGAAAGCGCAAAAACGGTCTTAAAATGACCTTTTTTGTTTCCTTTTTTCCCCTCCCACCCCTTTCTCCACGAAGCTATCGCGTCCTGGCTGTCAGTTTAAGCGTTCGTTAAACCATTCCAGATGTGTTCGTAGGATATCTGCTCTGAGTGTAATCTACACCCTGCTCCCTGGACCCCTCCGCTCTGTCACAGTAAAATAAGCTTAATAGAGTTAAAAGCTAAAATACAATATCCACTGAACTATGAGAATTGACTACATAAGCCTTCTATGTAAACAGAAAGCACCAATTTGTACAGCTCTGTGGTTAAATACTGCAGATTAATTTTTTACAAATGTCAAATGTCTGTATTTAAATTTAATATACATGTTAAGCCTTTCCCCTCCTTCCTCAGCCTTTCATTTGTAACAGGAATCACTCCATGGAGTCAGCTAGAATTACTCCTTTCTGAAAACAAAAGGGTCTAATTTCTGAGCCCCATGCTATGCATGGAAAAGGCTGCTTCCCTAAACAGGATATAATCACCCAGGCTGGTAGATCCCGGGCTTCCAGAGCCTTTTGCCCCACAGGGCTGTGCTCAGCTGAGGCAGGCAGCTGCCTGTATGCTGCCCTTACCCTGCATGTGCTGCGCCAGCTGGGCTTGTTGGCTGCACCACATCCTCCCTCCTCAGTTGTAGTTCTTCAGTTCTTCACTTGATTTTGGGAGTGATGGGTGCAAGAAGGAAAACATCTCCCCCATCTCTCTTTGCAGTGTCTCCTCGCATCCATGCATGTTTTAAAAGCACAATGAATATGTTTTCTGGCCCAGGCTCTGTTGCTGGGCTCTAGGCACTGGTGATTGAAATGCCAGCATGCCTGTCAAGCAGTGAGGCTTCTCTGCTGACACAGGTCTCCAGGTAGGTCTTGCCGGGGATTAGGTGTTTGGAGGGGAGCAGTGGTGCCTGCCACATCTCCTCCTCTGCAGCATCTGTGCTCCTACCCCGCACGTGCAGCTGCTCCATTGTCTGGTCCTGGGTTTGCTTGTGTAGCACATTGCTTCCAGAATGAAATGACTCTTTCTCATGGGGAAAATAAGCCTCCTTGGCTTTATAGGCAAATTAGTCTCAAGGTGTTCAAGGAGGACTCACAGGCAGTAGCTTTGTGGATGACATTGGAGGCAGAATATGAACAGCAGTACCTTGGGGTTCTTTAGATTTTTTTGTGTGTGCCACTCATTTATTTAATGAACTTATTGCCTTAATTAAGTCAGGCAAGTAACAGTAAGAAATGAACCATCATGCAGCATCATATTTCATTAATAATTGAAGAATATTTCTGACACTGTATCTTTTAACATGGATTTATTTTTAAAGACTCTTGAACAAGGTACATCTGTAGTTATTTGCTATTATCCTGTTGCTCTTACTGTTCTGCTCGCCTTTATATTTGAATAATTCCCTTGAATCAACATGATTGGCACGCACAAATATTTATGTGCATATCCATCTGCAGATCAGGTAACGGGCGGGAATTAATGCTGAAATTCATGTTGATGTAGTTCAGGGAAAAGGCAGCAGAACAGGAATAACCCTTTCACAAAGCCATGAAATGCAGAAATGGTCCATGTTGCAGCATCTGAATAACAGGACTGTACAAAAGAGAAATGACAGTGACATTGAACTCAGTGGTAAACACTTCACAGCTTTGCTTTAGCATCACAAACCCTTAGAGCTCTATTCTCTAGTTTATGTGATGCCAGCCGGACCCCATGATGTGTTTTACAGCCTTGTAATTCTCCTCCCCAGCATATATTTTCTGTATACATCAGTGCAGCGTGTGCACTGATGTATACATCCCTGGCCTGTTGAAGACAAATACCCGACCAAACTCAAAGCCATTGTCCGTCCCCTGTCTGCATAGCACTTAGTCTTGAGAAGGTCCCCTTATAATTCTTCTCATTGGTTGTGTTGCTGTGACTCAGGAGAGCTGAGCCTGTCCATAGGGGCAGGGAAGCTTTATCCTCAAGAATGAGCAATCTGAATAAAAGGTAGTCTCTTACTGGCTCTCGTTATTTATTTATCTTCAGCTCCCTGGCTGAGATGTCTTTAGGTGTCCATGGGTTTAGTTCCTCACATAATGGAAGACAAGGACATGCTGGTGGTGGTTGTGCCTGAGTGTATGCTGGTTTTGGTTGCTCATATCCAAACACAAGTGTACAACTGAGCACAGCAACTTTATGTGCCATTGACTTTTAAGGCAGTAGGGTCACAAACAGGGCCATGCAATTTTTAGTAGGTCATGAGAGGTGGTTATTGTGCTGTTGCTGAGTTATAACATCTTCATACAAGATATGCTTGTGGCAGTGGAGATTCAATTTAGGGGTGGCTGATTTACGAGATCACAGCAATGATGTATGCAGCAATCTATGTACAGGCTGCTCAAAATGGATGCATGGGGAGTACTTCCCTGGGTATAAATGTGCCATATATTATAAATACATAATGCTTATATAGACCAGTGTATGCCTTCCAAAAGTATGTGGAAAGAGTAGGAAACAGAGAGATACTTGCCTCCATTCGGAGAATATTACCGGAGGTGGCAATATCTTGAGGATCAGAAGGGGCTTCTTAAGTGCATCCATTATACATAAATCTCTCATGTGTGTGCAAAGATACACATGTAAATGAGTACTGGGAGATTGAGTTTCGTATGCTGTCTGTGTATGTGAATGCCTACTCATGCACTTAAAAGTCTAGTGTTAGCTGTAGGTTGCAAGTATAACGAAACCATATGGCTTAAAAAATAACTTCAGCTCTGTGCTGTGAAATGGATGAGAAATGCAGTGTAACATGTGGAGCTGCAGCCACTTCTTTTACCTCTGGGATTTTGACACATCCATTAACAAGGAGACCTTGGTAGTGCAGTTGTTTTCAATCACTGTGAGTCTCATGGAAAATTCAGTGGGAAAAAACTGAATTTTTTCCCACTGAATTTGTGGTTATTACCACAAATAACTGGTAATGTTGTTTAAGTGATAGTACTGAAACTCAGACATGTAATTTGAGATATATATGCCCACATAAATAATATATTTATATGTAAGTGTGTATGTACACATATCATTCTCATATGTGTGAGTAAATGTTCATGTGGTACCTTCCATTCTAAAAGGTTATGTAACCTAACAAAGATCTTAAACGTTTGGAAAAAAATAAACTTGTACACAAACATTTTATTTCTTTTTGCTCACTACTGAACGTCACAATCTCTGAAAAACAGGATATCTACTTAACCACTTGTACAAAGGCATCATTCAACTCGGAAAACCCAGGTAGAATGTAGTTCATTATCCAGCTTAACTAATAACTCAAAAACTGGGTAGGCCTTACACCCAGAGCAGGGCTGGGGGTGACTAGGGACAGTAATTTGATTTTAGATGGAAAAGGATCTTATTGGCTGCAAGATTATCTGGGAACCCCAAGTATGCATAATGGTATATGCATAAGGAGGACTCAATAATAGATATGCAAAAATAATAAAGCGGTTGAAATAAGTGCAATAGAGAGAAGTCTCAGCAGCAAAATCCAGATGTGGATTTCATAGCAGATACTTTTTTAATGAAAAATTTTGGGAAATGTTTTCCCATTTTCCTTCCAGCTGGCTCTTGCTTGGGCCCCTCTCTAATGCAAGCCACATAAGAGAAACGCAAGTCATAATCTAATATTGCACTCAGTGAATATGAAGTATTAAGAAACAATGGGGAAATGAGAAAAAGACTGTAGGATAAGTAGTCTCCAGACCTGGCCTCTTTTTCACGGGTTTATCCCTTCTAGGAAAGAGGATATATAATATTTTGCAGTAATGTTTTCCACAGTTACTCATTTGCAGCTTTTTTCTTTAGGCTGGTTCTTAAGTCTGATTTTTTTCTTTCCTCATATTTGCAATGTGATTCTGATATCCACCATCAGCACCACTAACCTGAAAACAAATTACTTTCATAAACTGGGTGAGTTAAACCTCTGACTGTCCATAGCCTCCACTGCCATTAATGGCCTTTTTGTTCATGGCCCCAGACGCCAGTCTTAAAACCCCCGTGTGCCTAGACATGACTCAGAGGATAGATGTTCAAGCGTGAATGACAAATGGGTTTATCGCAAATATAGGGAAAAGAAATGAGGTGCGACGATCGCAAAGCTAGATAGAGGCTTCTGCAAAGCCAGTGTGACCTTGTGCAACGTGTGTGCTGAGCCGCTAAATTTAACTGGGCACAGTCTTGTTAAGAAAGTGCAAATGCTTCTGTCCGGGAGGAAAATGGGCTTTTTGGTTCCCCAGGCACCTGACCTCTTTTGGTGCAAATATTGAATAGCTTGCATGTCCTGACCCACTATTTACAACCCTTCCAGCTGAGCCCAAGGAAATACTGCCAGGAGGGAGGAGACAAAAGCACAGACTCAGTTGGAGAAGGGAGGAGAAGAGGGAACCACATCTTGTCTTCACTGTTTTATACAGCAGGTCTTCTAGAAGTGGAGGAAAGTGTTTTGACCACGAGTGATTCACCTGCAGAGCCTGAAAGGCAGCTCTGTTAACATGCTGGAAATGGGATACATGCTAAGGCCAAGTGTGAGATGTGGAGGGAGAGGAGAGAGTTCATGACCTTTCAGGATTCCTTCTTGGGCAGCTGCTATGGTGCCCAGCAGGATCGTGCCAACCCTGACACAGCACAGGGGGCTCTCTGATGGGCTTTGGATGCTTCCCTGGCTGTTCACTGCCAGGGCAGCCAAATAACCTCTGTATCAGTCATGCAGCAGTAGCGGGCTGGCTAATCCCAAATGCATCCTCTTGGCCACCTCAGTGTTCCAACCACAGCCAGCCTGGCAGCGTGGAACAGCAGGGCTCTCCGGTCCAAGGACATTCCCTGTTCCCCTGGTGCACAGCGTGGCCTCACTTGGGCTTTCTGTAGAAACTCAACTGCCCTACATACTTGTGGAGGCACGTCACCTCTGCTCCCTTGGCTGGGGCCATGCGGGCTGTTGACAGCAGTGGAAAGATGACTTCATGCCTCCTGCAGCCTGTGCTCCTGTCTCTGCTTTCCAGGCTGCGTGGCGTTTGGGGTTTTTCTTTCTGTTGGTTTTTTTCCCAACAGGAGGATATATCCTGGCTTGTGCTGCGTTTATGATTCACTGTAATCACCAGGCCCTTTTCTAAAAGGCTATAATCTCATTAGTCACTCCCCACCCTGCATGGAGTGTATTAAGAACAACAGGAACAGCTCATTTCAGAAAATCCTTTTTAAACTATGCATGTGTCACCTATGCTCGGCATAGTAAAAACCTTACAGAGTGCTTTGTAGTTGTAAATCTCAAAGTTTTACAAATGAGATGGGTGCCCCTCTTTCCATTTTGTGGATGTAGAAGTTAGCCCATGGAGGAGACACTGATGGGCTCTTCACACCCTAAAGTGAGCTGGAAGGGTAGAGCTGAAACAGCCAAGCGGTCTGGAGCTCCTGTGCCTACCCTGCCCACGTGAAATGTGTGCTGTGCTCTGCTTATCTCTTATCTGACCCACTTCTTCGCATTATTTCCCCGTTAATTCTTGCCTCTCAAGCACTTCAGTGCTGTCGATGGGGTTTCTTGTCTCTGCAGCCATACGTGCATTGGAAAGGTAAATGTGAGGTCCCAATATTCATGTAGGCTTTCCACTAAATTTTGGCTGTGGAGAGCCAGCCTTTTCAGGACGTTCATGCCACGTTAAGGTCATGAGTGGCGCAACAAGCAAACTAGGAAGATGTGTGGTTTGCTGCTAGTCTGCTGGCTGGAGGTGTTTGCTTCTTGAATCGCTCATTGTCCCTCTGCTTTGTGTGCTAAATGTTGTGTATCTAATTACTTTTGTGCATTTTGTCCTCCTTTTCTATGCCTCCGAGGTACGGCAGGAACAAGGACTCTGTTTCCCTGAACCTGCTGGACAGCATGGCAGCGCTAGGTCACAGCTCCTGTTTATTCGACTTGTTTAGGCTTGCGGTGATAATTATTTTTTCTCTGAAGCGTATGATATAACCCATGAGGCCAACATGAGGTTGCCATGAGCCGTGCAACACAGCAATCGCTGGCAAATGCTGATTACCTTTGTGCTCAGTTGATTTGAGAGGCTGTTACATGAAGGTGTAAATAGATAATTTTCTTTTAGCTTCTTTTAGCACTGCAACCAAAGGGATTCCCCCTCATTTAGCATTATTCCAGTTCACTTTGCAGCAGCCTTGCCAGCCAAGAAATACCCTGGTGAGCTTCTGGTCAAGAGTGGCTTCCTAAGTACTACTAGAAAAGCAGCCAGCTCTCCTGGGGAAAACTACTCCTTTTTCTTGTCCATGTCCATTGCTGGTAGCTGGCCTTAGCATTTACACTGCCTGGTCCCAGTTTGAAGAAATAAAGAAGTGTGAAATAATTTGCCTGGTTTCTTTTAAGTCCACTCACAGAAAATCAGAATTAAATAGTTCTCTTTGAATTGAGGAGGGCCTCTTTTTACTTTGTCATTTCCCTCTCCTTTTTCTTCATGTTCAAGCAAGACTCCTGGGTCCTGCAGTAAAGAAAAGGGGTAGCAGCCTTGTTGCTGCTAGGTAGCAGCCTATGTTCTCAAAACTTAGGAGTTTTGAGAATTGAGGTGTAAGTCTGTGAAGGGGATTTCTGTTTCCAAGAACGGTTACAGTCGTTCCTAAACGGATTATCTTCTTCAGTAGGATAGCCCCGCTGAGCATGAGGGAGCATTTTCCTTTCTAACAGGGATTTAAGGGACCTTTATAATTGCCAACATAGCAGCAAACTATTTTTTGTATTAAATATGGGGAAAGGCTGGAAACTGAAGAGTTCATGCGGATGGTTAGGGAGGCACTGTGGGCTTTACTTCCACACATTGGTGAGAATTCCTCTTTTGGTTTTAGCCTCCTTGTTTTCCTGCTGGATGGGTGGCCTTTGCCTAGGAGGGGGCTGGCTGAGCAGCACGTATACTGCAGCCTCCTCATCCAAAAGGGCTGCTGCTGTTGGAGCCAGTCCTGTACTGTTGCATGGATCTGGGCTCCTCCTGGTCCATGTCTCTCCATGCTAGGTGGGGTGTATAGGATTTTGCTCTGTGAAGGTCCAGCTGGAGAAAACTCAAGTGTTTCAACTCATTGCTGTGAGTTGGTCACTGTACTTTCCCCATCAGGTACTTTACTTAAGGTTGAGTTCCAGCTTAGCATAAATGCAGATTTCACACTGACTCTTGTAGTTTTGGCTTTGTACATTCATCAAGGGCCAGCACACTGCCAGATAGGAAATTTTAGGCTTGCACAGCGCGACTGCTGCTTTGAAATTGGGATAAGTATCTTTGTACTGCCTCATAAACAGGGAAAAAAGTAAAAGGACCAAAGTGCAGATTCATATGTGAGTGGGAGCTGTGTCTGGGAAGGAAAACTGGAGTGTTTTTTGCAGGGGTGAGAGGAAGGGTGCCTGTTGGAGTTGGGCCTGGAGCTGTCGTTGCACCTCCAAATCACAGCCGAGCCGTGCCCTGCACTGGGCCCTTCTCCTCACTGTCCCTCCCTTTGCTTAGCTTAGGGGGCTGCTGCTATGGGTGGTGGCCAGAGCATGCCTGGTGGGAGAAAGCCTGAAAGACTGATGTAGATGGTGGATAAAAAGGCACCTCATTGATTAAGGCGATGCCCAAATGAGGCTAACTCTTCATGCCTTTATTATGAAAGAATTCACTTCAGCCACGTTTTAATTTCCCTGCTCAGCTTTCAGCCCCAGACCCCATCTCCCCTGGTTTAATTACTGCTGTATTGATGTGATTTCCTCTGAGGTGGTTGCTAGGCGAGGGCAGCAGCTCTGGCTGTGATACCCCAGCGTCTGGGGCATCCTTCCTGGGCTGGGGGCAGGCAGTGGGACCCCCTGACCTGCCAATGCACCCAGGGTTCAGCACCATCTCCATCGGGGGAAGCGCTTGCGGAGTGGGAATTACCGGTTCCATCCCCACACCAGTGTCAGGGAAATGAAGCTTTTCCATTACCAGATCACGGTAAATCACAGGGGGGATGACAGCCTCGTTAGCATGGGCAAAGTTACTGTAATTTATGTATAAATAACTCCTTTGTGTCAAGATAACTCAGCTACCTTGAAATGCCTCCTCAGAGTCTGTGCAGAGACCTGTGATTTACACACCATAGTTCATGGCATTTTCTTAATTATACGTAGACATTTTAAAGGACTTTTTGGGCGTTTGTGCTCACAGGCCAGCGCTTAGTGGTAACCCCCTTCTGCAGGAGGGCCTGGAGGATGAGGGGCAGGTTGGCTCCTTCCTCCTCTGCCTTCTAGACTGGGATAGGACAGCATTGCTGGTGTGCCTTCCCCCTCTTGGGCTGTGCTTGGGAAGTTCACTCGGGATCCAAGGGCCACCAGCCACAAAGTGCTCGAGGGGCAGAGGCACCAGGCTAAGCGCACAATGCCCCCCGTGGTGACAGACCATGTCATCGGTTTCCATCAGTTCTCAATACCTTTCCTTGGGAGGGATTTCTGCTCACAATGAAGCTTGGCCTGACAGACGGGGGAGCATTTTGCCGCTTCCCTTTGGTCATATTGTGTGCTTGCGGAGGAGCGGTACGGCTGTCCGGGTTAATTTTGTGTCTACGTGGACTTGTTTGGATTTGCCTGCCTCCTGGTGGCTAACGCCAAACATCTGAAGGCACTTTCCCTGGTTTGTGCTAAGAGGAGGCGTTTTTTTTCAGTAGGGACTTAAAATTACTTGGCATTACAGGACCTACAAACCCCATCTTCCTTCTCCACAGGACCATTTAGGCAGCCTGAGTTGTTTTCCAGCACATCAACACACTATTAGTATGTTCAATAGCATCGGAATTTTTTGTGCTAGCAGTGTAGGGCTGCACAGCCTCTTACCAACCAGAGTCTTTAGCCACGTGAAATACTCTATCCAGTCTTTGGGGTAAAGCACGAACAGCTCATGAGGGCTTTTCTGGCCAGGAAAACCACATCCCTGGTGCCCCAGAAAGGTTTCTGTGCATCTCTGGGGTTTCTTCCGGATACTTTGCAGGGAAATAAGAATCTTAGCCTTTTTGGATAGACCAGGAATGAATCAGGCTGAAAAGCAGTGACTGCAGGGTCACAGGCTCCTCTCTGCATTGCTAGGTCTCTCCCTCCATGCCGGCTTTGTCCTAGCACCCTGCACAAGGCTCACTGGAATTTCAGACTCAAAAAGCCAGAGCACAAGTCTCTGTGCTGCAGTAACTCCTGGTGTGGTTGATGGTTTTACCTTTGTTGTAGAAATTTCCGCTCTACCGAAGAGCCAAGTAGGAAAACAGCTTTTGAGTTGTGTGGCTTTCAGTGACCAGGCAGTTAATGGAAGCGCTGCATTCCTCCAGAAATCCATGTGTTGCAAACAGCAGCTGAATTGCATCATGGCCTGGTACAATGCAGGCAGGCTCCTTCACCCATCTTAAAGACAGGAGAAAGAGAGGTGCTTCGGGTACCACATTTGGACACGGAGAGTGTAGTGAAAGGAGTCCAGGCATACTGTACACACACACTAACACAAGTAACTCTGAAAGAGCTGAGACAGCAGTTTCAGTTGGTCCTCCAGCACCTTTGTTTGATGGACAAAAGGTGTGGTTTTCATTTTGTTAAGCTTAAAATGACTGAGTGAAGAAGACTGAAAATTCTCCCTTTTGTGGCTGCCAACATAGCCTCGGAGACTATTGGGGACCCATTGGCAGTGTATCCTTCATCTGAGACTGAGCTTGAGGGTGTGTTCTGCCGTACCTCACAGGAGAGGTGTGATATTCTGATGCTAGCATTGTACCATGCAAGCAATATTTGGGCTGTTTCTTCAATTAGCTTCCAGCCAGCTCAGAGCACAGCGGGAGGAGATAAAAAGAGAACGCTAATGATGAGCTGAGGGCAGGCTGGAGGTGAAGCACCCTGCCTGTCCCTTGGGGAAAAACCAAGGCCTTAGACATTGAACAGCTCTGGAGACTTCACCCTTGGCTTTTTTGTGAGAGGGAAACCCAGGCTTTGAAGCTCCAGTGGTAGAGCAGGCTCTTTTAGTGGCTGCAAGGAGGAAGGAGGGGTGGTGGGGCTGGCAGATGTTCCAGCAGGTTTTTACTTGATAGCTGAGCAGCACAGCGTTCAATCCTAGGTTCAGAATGGTCCAGCACACCTCAAACAGTGTCTTCAGGTAAGGAGCTATTACAAGAAGGACTTAAGGGTATGTGTCTAAATATTTTGTGGTGTCTTTCTATGGCAGAGTAGAATTATCCTCTGCTGCTGTATCTGCAAAGGCAGTCTCTCCACAGTCTTCTTTTCCTCTAGGGAATTTTTGCCTTAAATACAGACCTTGTGTAAAATAATGGTTCATCTGCTGTTTTCATGCCTAGAGACAGTTGTTCACCAAATAGTTTAATTCCTGAGCCTTTTAAAATAATGGAATAACTTAGACACTTCATAGGATTTTATTTTAGC
Organism: Pezoporus wallicus; assembly: GCF_028554395.1. Lineage (NCBI taxonomy): Eukaryota > Metazoa > Chordata > Aves > Psittaciformes > Psittacidae > Pezoporus > Pezoporus wallicus. Next base: position 2,026,744 of record NW_026639618.1, read on the forward strand.
TTTAGCCTCAGAGCTTTAGCCTCAGAGACAGCAAACACATGTGCCCTAAGGGAATTGTGGAGTTTGGGGTATTTTTCCAGGCTGTCCTTGGCTTTCGTGGGTTGCAGCCCTGTGCTCCGCCAGCTGCGTTTCCCGGGTGCGGGTGTACTGCAGTGCTCGGCAGAGCAGAGGTTCCAGTGTCCTTCAGGAAACCTGGCTTTCCCAAGGCTGGAAACAAAGACATTGCAACTGAGCTGCAGAGTTTTTAAGGGGAATTCCTTGGGGATGGAAGCAAACAGCTCATCATAGTACTTCACAGGATTTCAGGAAAGGCAGTGCTGCAGTGGGGGGCAGTTTGAATAGTTGTTTCTTTTTATAAAAGATTTCTCTCTCCTTTTGTCTCATGGCAAGTAGAGTGTGTGCAACTGAGTTCTGAACCGAGCACATTCCTGAAGCTGGAACTGGTGTTAAACTGTGACCTGACCCACTGATGAATTAATGAAACGCTGAAGCACTACAAGTGTTAAATAACTCGCCCAGTCCCACAGGAAATTCAGAGCAGACCTAGGACCACAGCCATCATCTGCTGCTATTGGAGCACGCTTCCCCAGGGACTGATTAGGGTGTGAAAGTCCCTGGTAATTCCTCATCTCCATCTCTCTGGGAGAAGCTGCGGCTGAAGGAGCCTTCCTGCAGGGAAACTGTCTTTTGGTTAATGACTTTTTTTTCCCCTCATCATCCATTTTTATTTCCCATTTCCATTTGTTTCTTTAAATTGTTTGGATTTCCAGTGAGCTAAAAAGGTGCAGGATGCATGTGCCTGGATGCTTCTGTAGGTCTCACTGTACTTTCCATCAGCCTACCTGGTTGATGGGGGAAGGGCTGTAGACATTGTCTATTTAGACTTAACTAAAACATTTGACACTCTCTCCCATAGCGTTCTGGAGAAATTGGCTGCTCATGGCCCGGATAGGTGGATTTTTTGCTGGGCTGGAAACTGGCTGGATGGCTGAGTGGTGGTAAATGGCATCACATCTACTTGGCAACCAGTTACCAGTGGTGTCCCTCAGGGCTCGGTGTTAGGGCCAGTGGTGTTTAGTATCTTCATTGATAATCTGGATGAGGGGATTGAGTGCACCCTCAGTAAAGGTGTGGACATCACCAAGTTGGCTGGGGGTGTTGATCTGTGGGGCGATAGGAAGGCTCTGCAGGGGGGATCTGGTCAGGCTGGATCAATGGGCTGTGGCCGGTGGCATGAGGTTCAACAAGGCAAAGTGCCAGGTCCTGCACTAGGGCCCCAACAACCCCATGGAACACTTCAGGCTTCGGGAAGAGTGGCTGGAAAGGTGCTCTGTGGGAAAGGACCTGGGGGTGCTGATTGAGGGAGCTGAACACGAGCAGCTTGTGCCCAGGCAGCCAAGAAGGCCAACAGCATCCTGGATGTGTCAGCACCGGTGTGGCACCCGGGCAGTGATCATCCGCCTGTACCCAGCACTGGTGAGGCTGCACCTCAAGTCCTGTGTTCAGTTCTGGGCCCCTCACTACAGGAAAGACATTGAGGTGCTGGAGCAGGGCCAGAGAAGGGCAGTGGAGCTGCTGAAGGGCTGGAGCACAAGTGTGATGGGGAACGGCTGAGGGACATGGGAGGGTTTAGTCTGGAGAAGAGAAGGCTCAGGGGGACCTTATCGCTCTCTACAACTGCCTGAAAGCAGGATGGAGTGAGGTGGGGGTTGGTCTCTTCTCCCAAGTAACAAAGGATAGGACAAGAGGTGATGCCCTCAAGCTGCACCAGGGGAGGTTTAGATTGGGTATTAGGAACAATTCCTTCACCGAGAGGGTGCTCAGGCATTGGAACAGGCTGCCCAGGGCAGTGCTGGAATCACCGTCCCTTGAAGTGTTCAAAACCTGTGTAGATGAGGTCCTCAGTGGCATGGGTTAGTGGTGGTCTTGGCAGTCCTGGGGTAATGGTTGGATCTGATGACCTTAAAGGTCTTCTCCAACCTGGTTGATATTACAATTCTCTGGAAATGATGGAGCAAATTCCAAAATGTGGTGCTAAGAGGATCATTTGCAAGGGAATAGATTTGCTGTAAGCTGTAGCGTTGCCATGGGTAAACAGGCATGCTCAGAGGGCCCTAAAATACTCAGAGGGTCTTGCACAGCTCCAGAGATACAGAAGAAAAATGAGTTTAAAATTGCAAGCTCACTGCCTCACTGGGGAAAGGCTGCTTCAGCAAGGCGTTGTTTAAGGGCTCTGTTTGCAGCATGCTTCTGAAAATGTGCTCTCGGAAACAGGGATTTGTGTCTAAATGGGAATCCAGACATACAAAACACTTCATTTATTCATGTAAATGTCTGCATAAAACATGCAAATGCGGTACCTATGGCTATTGCCTCCGTATTGGGCTACAGTCTAGCGTATAAAAGGCATACTGATGAGTTTTCAGCAAGTTTTGTGAAAATACTTGAACAGTCCTGGGCTCTGATGTCTAAAGTTACCTTTTAAAGTCATTTACAGAAATAGACGCTTGGTTTTGCACCCCAGTGGCTGAGCTTCTTCACAACTTTGAAAATGCTTCCAATTTAAAAGAGATCTGAATCTAGAGATCAGCTTTATTTCTGACTTTGCTGCTTGTTCACTTCACTCTGGGGTGTATTTCCTAGATGCTTCCAACCTCAGCTGATGCATTTATTTACTTAATTCAGGGGTTTGTAATTTCTGAAGAGCGTGTTTTGATCTTAAGGCAGATGCAGTGCAGCTGAATCCAAAACACAGTGTTTGAAAGGGACGGCTGAGGAACAAAGCTTCCTGTGCCTGGCAGAAGCAGCAATAGGCAGCAACACCGAGTTTCCCGAGGAGTCAATTCAAAACCGGTGATCAGTTTGGATTTCAAAACTTCCCTTAATTCTGTGTGGCATATTACCATCTTGCACATATCATTTGATATTCTCCTGCTAGGAATTGCAAATAAGAATGTTTTGGCTGGCGCTTAAATGAAATGCCAGATGCTCTGGAAGGATGTGGGCATTGTCAGTGAGTTGTGCATAACCCGTGCTAACGCTGTGCTGCCATTCTCTAATCCGTTTTTAAGAGGAAGAGTTGAAATGCTGCGCTGCCATTCTTCCAGCACTGCTTTTGACAAGAACAGGGAGGTTTATCTCTGGGTAAGGCCAGACACTGTCTGAGCTGTCTTCCCAGGAGAACAAGCAATGAAAAATGAGAAGGAGAAATGAAAAAAGAGGAAACTCTGGCACGTGAGCGTGGGGACGGACACACACCTCCCTGCATCTTGTCCTGGGGGAAGGAGCCTTGCTTATCTGCGCGTTATCATAGGGAAAGGATACACAGTGATGTTTTCGCAGGCATTATATGTTCTTTCTCTTTTCAGTCACGTCTGAAGATGTGCAGCTGACTTCCCAGGATTTGGGGATCATCTGGAGGGGTTAGGTTTTCAATGCTGGGAGTCTGTTTTGCAATGAGGAAAAGAAAATAATCAAGTTTGGTCACTGCTGGTGCTATGTATTTCAAGATGTGCCTGCCCACGAGGCTCGTTTCCATAGCCTAAGCTATTTTTAATCTTCATATTGAGACCCTGTGCTCTGGTGTTTCAGATATAGTAGGGTTATATTTAAATATATGAATCTCTAATATCCACTCTCACTCCCTTTTCATCTCCCTTTGCTTGCTTTCCTGATGATTTTCCCTGCCTGCCTTCCCTAGCGCTCTCTCCCTCACCAACTATTTAAAAGAAACAGCCTGGCTAAAATGGATGGGGTTTGTTACTGCAGGCTCAGATTTCAGGAGCCTTGTCAGACAACCAGAGCTAGCAATGCACTGGGATCGCCTTTATCCAGCCTGAGAAACCGCTGTTTATCAAACTTGCCATGTCCTGGTTGGAGAAGCTTTCCTGGAGAGGGAGCAATCAGCTTCCTCCTCGACAGCCTTGTTGCAAGGTGCCTGCTGCCTCCATGGCTCTGTGCTTAGCCCAGCCAAACTGCCTGGAGATGCCCTAATGAGAGACGAGCCAGGATGCTTTGTGCTCTAATTAATAAAAAATTAACCTCTGGTCGCTGGCTGTTTCCAGCAGCACTGGTCTCCAGGGAGGCAGATATTGCTGTCTGTCTCCTTTCGGATGGGCGCATATAAGAGACAAGGGAGGCACCCTTTGCCAAGAGGTTTTCCAAAGTCTTTTTGAAAGCATCATATGTCCACATATATAAGCTTTAAATCATCCTGGGATTAAGTTTATCGACTCTAATCTTTGATACTGGTTTGGGGGAGGGTTTTTCCCCCCTACTTTTGCTCTTTTGCAGTCATCTTAGTGAGCTTGCAGGGAGGAGTTTGTCATCAGAAAGGGCTCAAAATATGTATTTTTTTTTGTTTTTCTCAGGGGGAACACAATACGATCAGCTGGCTTTGGGAGAACAGCTTTTCTAGCCCTGTGTGCGCTCACTGGAGTAGGTGAACCCATTGTTGACACAGAGCAGGGAGAGGTTTAGGTTCCACCAGCCGGTTCCTGACCAGCCGCTGACTCTCCACAGCCTTGGAGGAGTTACTGAACCTGCCAACTTTGTTTTCCCCAGCTATAAATTAACTATTATTTCCATAGCAGGCAAGGAATTCCTGTTTTAAATTGATGGCAGAGGTTTAGGGTCTGACTTCTCAGCTCCATGCAGCATTGCAGGCTGTAGAGCAGTTAAATTGGTTGGGCTCAATCTTTACATTGCTCCAGTTTATAGTTATGAATGTTAATGGAGATAATTCTTCCTGGAATTACGATGTTTGGGGGCTCATGCAGGATGCGGGGAACCTTAATCCTGTGTTTTTGTGCAGAGGCAAGATAATATGAATACTGGATAGACTATGCTTCAAGTCATGTGTGCAAGCAGTTTTGGAGTGCACAATAGGTCTGTGGTAGTCACTGTTTGGCACCAGACCTTATCTTTGGTATGATTTTGAATTGCTTCCATGGTGCATAAGCTTGGAGGAAGGACACAGCACTGTCCCACAAGTGCTTTTTTTTTTTCACTCATTTGTTTTCGTATGTGCTCACCAGATGAGCAACTTTTGTGAATACATCACTTCTGCCCTTCCTGAATTTCCTTTCATTTGGGCTGAGGTTTTGTTTGATGAATATCAGAATAAACCTGAGCTGGTCAGCCTTGATTTCTAGCATGCTGGCTCTTCAAGGAAGGAGAAGGAAGGGGAGAAGGGAGGTCAAATTTATCATCCTGAGATGTCAGACCACCATGGAAAGAAGCAGATGTTATCCTTCCCACAGAATACCCTTGCCAGATTTCAGCTAGATGCTGTATTAAATAGCTGATAGCAGCACAACAACGTGGTTGATCTTAAATACCTTCTACCCATGTCAGTGCCTGAGCAGCAGAATTGCTCAGGATAGTTCCTGAGTTAGCTCCTGATAGTAAGTTCATGGGCAGCCTACCTAAAAGGTGATGCTGCAGTGATATGATCCTGGTGCTGTAAAAGCAGCCCCAGCAGTAGTACTCCAACCCATTGTGCTTCCAGCCCTGGGCCACCATCTTCAGACGCTGTAGGTTTCATCTTCATTGTCAAAAGCTCTGCTTTCATTTTCCATTACTTTAAAGTGTTACATTTACTATTATTGGAGGTCAGTGTCAGCTCCTTGCTGAAGATGAAGGTAGAGTTTCATGTGGACTGGAAAGAGCAGCGTGCTGTTCGCAAGTAGGGAAGTTTGTGGGAATGATCAGTGTTTATTGTGAGTCAGGAGGAAGCTATTCATGTTCTTTAATCACTTTGATTCTTTTCTGCCTTGACAAAAAGAGGGGGGGAGGGAATCCACCTTTGTGGAATATTCATCAAGGTAAATCAAATTCGGCCAAGAAAAGAGTGTTCAGGGAATAATATTTTTAGATCTAAAGAGATAATCTGATAAGAATGCTGTGCAGTATTCTTGCTTGATAAATATATATATATATGGATATGCATAGAAACAAATATACCAGCTTGGTCTTTTGGTTCATTACTGTTGGTTTTGGCATTGAAGTAATGTAGTTCTTAAAATAACACTGGAGAATATCTTCAATGCATTCAGAAATCAGAGGGAAACATAAACCCATCTCAGTGAACTAAGAAGCTGGCAATGGAGGACACTGATTTTTTACGCTTTCTGAAATAATTTCTAGCCAAAAAATTTAAAAGGCAGCAGCTCTTTGCTTTGCACCAAAGCTCTTTGCTTTGGACCTTTGCAAATGTGATAGTAATTTCCCCGCATCACCTATTTCAAGCCTGAATGTTTAATGAGTAACTGCCTACAAGTGGCAAAAATTAATCAAAATGAGAATGCTTTTAAGTTATGTCTTTTAGCTTCTTTTCAATAATAGATAATTATTGACATTTCTAGGAAGCAGATGTAGTCCCAGAACTGGTAGCAGTAATACAGCAAACTCCTTCAGTCCTTCGTTTCACTTGAGCGTTGGGTTCCTCCTTGTTGATGAAGCGAAACCTTGGGTCTATTGACGGCAACAGCAATGAGCCCTGCAATTGAAAATAGGCCATTTCCAGCATTTACACATTTCTTTTTTGAGGCATATTCAGTCTTTGAGGTCTCTGCTGAGAACTCAAAGGGAACAATAACTGAGGTTATAGTTTTTGTGGTGCAGAAATATTAGCTCTCTGGCAACCAGACTACACATACCAGACTTATTTCTCATAGGACACCGGAAAAGGTTCAGTGCAGACTGTAACACAGACAAATTGTTGATATTTCGGAGCACAGACCAGGAAGGATTAATTTGCCCAATAACTCTCTTCATGTGGTCAGGAATTCTGAGTTGCAACAACCCATTTGGCAAATGACTTTGCTGACATCGTCTGCAAAACCCAACTTCACGCACTAAACTTGAGAGAGTATATTTTTTTTTGTTGACAAGTGCTGATATAGGTATAAATTTCCCTGCTATCCGAAATGAGAATATAACCCTCAGATGTGTGCACTGAAGGAGAGAGGAGCAGAGCTGTTAATGCATTAAATTGTTTATGGATGTTGGTTTATCAGGCTTTGCAGGGTTTGGTTCTAGTTCAAAGTGTAGATTCTTGAAGCAGCAGAGGTGGCTGCTGAGCCTTACTGGAACTGGTTTGTTTTCGGGTGTTTTGTGTTAAAACTGTGGTTTGTATAACTTGGGAACACTTTTTCCTGCAATCTCAGGAATTTCTTGTGTGTGTGTCCCCAGTGTATAACATGCACGCATTTCTGATGTAAAAGTGCAAGCTCGCATATATGACATCTATTTTTACTGTGCTGAGACCTACGTAAATACAGTAAAGGTGTTTTGTGCATGCTGATGTACATATACGTGCATAGAAAGGTCCTTTGAGATGTAGCTAAGTGTGCAGTTCAGTCTATGAACCTCTCTGTCATTGAAGTTATATTCTGAATTAATTTCTCTATTGTTTTTAATCTCAGAGCCATCAACATGTTTCTTTACAAACAGTAAATGAGCCCCTTTGTGGATTTTCGAGCTCCATCAGGTTCAGGAGTAGTAAAGCCTATTTCAGAAAGTGCTTTTTGCAGTGGTTCTAAATGAGAGCGCGGCTTCTGCAGTTGTTCTTCATGAAAAGCACTTTTTGACAATCTCAGAAAATGTAAATTTAATCTTGGTAAGTGCTTTCCATGAATGCTACCTTTCCTCTGTAGTGGGAGAGTGTATATTACATTGGCATAAGTGCATTCAGATAGCTCTGTGCACAGGCAAGTGACCTTTCCTTCAAAAGATGGTTTAGGATAATTTTGAAGAGCCCATTATCCATCATAAAGTTTTGTGTAGATTAGAAAAACGTAATAGAGTTTTAGGTTTTCAGGTGGTTTTTTTTTCCCATGTAACAAAGCAAATCGGGACTTTGCTCAAAGTCATTTCCCGCACTGTCTTCTGAGCTGATCATTGTCATTATCTTAGGTCTAGAAAGTGCTATTCATTCGTTTCTGCCCTGTGAAGCAAACAGAGTTGGCAGGTAATGCAGAGCTTTCTATTGTAAATAAATAGCACAGATGAAATGGAAAAACTGGAGTCTTTATTTCATACTCATTGTTGCTTCTTTTCAGTTAATATATGAAATCTTAAGTTTTTTAACAGCATTTTCAAGAAGCTTCACATCCCACCTTCTCAGAAGAGTCACAGGGAAAAATACAGAGAGATTGTTTAAAAACAAACAGCGAATTTTTAGAGATCTTGTGTGTGGGTGGTGTAAGTGTGAGGGAACTACCTGGCTTGTAAACCCTGAGACAGTGGTGGGCTGTTGTGGCTTGAAAATCATCCCATATTTGTATTTTCTTCAGGCATTCAGCATTCCAGCATCATTCTGGCTTCCACAAATATAATTGAAAAGGAAGATTTCTCAGAGTCCCCATGCTGTTTTAATGAGGCTATCATATGTCAATCACGGCTGAGCTGTTACCCTCTGGACAGCCAAAGCACAGCACCAGATGGGTTTGAAGGTTCTCGCACAATCTTGCTTCCTCATCAGCACCATGAGGATCCCAGGAGAGGGATCTGGGCATCCCAAGCAGCCGAGATGTATCCAAGGCATCTTCCCACACAGATGTGGCTTGGGACACAGTGGACCCTTTTGGAGCAGCTGCTGGAGGCTGGCCAGAAGACCCTGGAACACCCAAAAAGATGTAGACATCTGCACTTGGATGTATCAGCTGCCCTCCCAGGGTCAGCACCACTCAAAGTTAGCCTATTAGAGATCTTCTGAGCACATTTGAATGTGCTCTGGGTGAGACCTCTGTGGTGTGTGGGTTATGGTGCTGGGAAGCCTTAAGCCAGATTTTATCATATAGTGCTACTTTGCATCTTGCACCTTGATTTTCCCATATATGCTGGTCGAAAGGGCTTTCTCTCAAATGGCTTGTGCTAGCCTGGAGCAGTATTCTTGGACCGGTTTAGGGCCCCTGCACCTTTTACTTACATATTATTATTCCAGTTGTTTTACATTCCTGCCGAGGCCTTGGAAAATACTCTTCTTCTTTGTTTTCAACTTTTCTTAACGACTGTTCAGCTTGTCCAGGCAGGGCCTGTGCCTCAGCAGAAGGCACCCTTGGCTTCTAATCTTCTGACTCTCAAATAAGCTCGATTTCAAAGTTTGTGGAAGCCAAGCGTTTTAATCTGATGATTGGATGGGAGCATAAAGCTAAGAACTTGGCAGCAGGGAGGAAAGCGAGAGGATTCATCTTCTTTAGCTTAACACTTAGGAGGTTTCAGCCATTGCCTTGAATCCTGCGATGATTCATGTGTGTGGATGTGTGGAGGAGTTCCTGGGTAAAGCATGCGTGGGCATATAGATGCGCTGTAGTGAATGCCGTGGTTGAGGGTGATTTGGGTGAATTGCAGGTTTCTATAGACAGTAAGAACAAGAGGGTGAGCTATGGCAGACGCAAGCGTGATTAGCATTTCCAGTGTGAAGCCCTTCGGTCAGCAGGAAAAGAGGAAAAGCAAAGCAGTTTGACACATGAGAACAAGAACATTTCTTACTGCCTAGGCTGCTCCCTCAGACTTTGAAATGCCCCTCTTTGTCGAGGCAGCATGCAAATGTTCTCATTATTTTCTGTAATTTGCATTATTAAAGAAAAGTTACTGCCCAGGCTCAAACTTCCTTAGAGCACTGAGTCAAAGATACTGTTTTGCTTGCTGACACTGCATGCTCAAATGGACCTAATGGCATCCTGGTCAGGAGTATTTTATCTTTAAGGACCCTTAATTGCTTTAACGTGCCCTACTGTAAACAGGCTGAATCAGGGATAAGCAGCAGTCCTTTCCAGCTCTGTCCTTTGGTAGGGTTAAAGGTGTGGGCTCAAATTAAGAGTTAATCCTTATTCTTAAATCAAGGGAAATAAATCCTTAAAAATAAAAAAAAAGCTCCTTTAGTACTTCCTAATCCTGATTTTTGGCACTGAGTGCTTCCAGAGCAATCCCATCTCTGATTCTGGAATCCTGTTTCTGGCTGGGGTTTTCTGTCATCTGGGTTTGCCTCTTTCCCTGTTGATCATGGACATGCATTGCTGCTTTGAGGCTTGCCATCCCTTTTTCCTAAAGTCCATCCCTGGACAAACTCCTCTCTTTGATGCTCCTGATGGAGCAGGGCTCTCCCCTCCTCTGGCAGCTGGACTCCCTCTGCCTGAAGGAGCTGGAGCAAGCTGCGTGCTCTCCATGGAGAAGTGATGCTCTCAGTTGCAACATCCCTGTGGCCGCTGAGGGCAAGGGATGTGGGTTCAGGGTGAAATGAAGCTGCGGCAGTGGCCACCCCACAGCATGGTGCTGGCTGGCGGCCGGGAGCTCTGCTGTGGGAAGCACGGCACAGCAGCTTTATTCCTGATAAGGCACAGGAGGAGCAAGCTGTTGATATCTGAGAAAGGCAAAGGGCAGGGAAGAAGCAATAAAGCGCTCGCCTGGGATGCAGGCTGGAGCAGCAGGGAGGGAAGCTGCGGGAGGTGGAGGCCTGGCACCAATTCCAGCCTTCCCTCCTGCACCGAGCTGCCTTGAGGAGCACGTTTGACTGCAGAAGTACAGATGCTAATCGACCCTGGAGGTCAGTTTGCTTACTCATTTTTCATCCCTGGCTTTCCATTTACACCAGAGTGCGGCTCAGCTCTGTGAAAGACTTCGCTGGCATGAAGGGTTGCTCTGGTACCCGTGTGGCCATATCACATTGGTTTATCTTGCCTAGGATTTTGTCTGTAAGGACATGAGGATGTTTCCTGTGGTCCAGCTTTCTGTGTGTGTCCACACACGTAGGATGAGGTCTCTATGTGAGCTTTGATCCAGCCACAGGACAACTATGGGATGGGTTGGAATGCTGTGATAACGAAAAGGCAATTTCTCTAATCCAGACTGGCCTCTTGGAAAATGTGTTGTTTGCTCTTAGCCCCTCAAATACTCTTGTCTAAATAGCACTGAAGAGTGGATATTCCTAATCTGCCCCAGTCATCAGTACACCATGGCCTAGCTCACCAGGACCCTTTTCGCACAGCGATGTTCTGCTTGATGAAATGAGTATGAGGTTGCTCCCTGGTACCTCTTGCGTGGGACAAGACAGTTCCTGATGCTCTGGTTCCAAAATCAGGTGAAGGTGGCCCCTTGGGGGCATTTCCCTGGGCTGCACGAGCTTGGGGTCTCTCACTGACCTCTTCAGCCCCAGAGGGTGCTTCTTGCTGTGGCTTTATGGGCTTGCACAGTGCTGTGCAGGTCAGGGGCGATGCTGGGGGCTCTCTGGAACAAGGTCACTGCCTGGACATTAGTCACCCTGCAGGACAGACCAGGCTGGGATCACGTTTTACACCAAGCAGTTGAGGAGTCCAGATGAGCATTTGAAATATGTTGAGTAAAGGGAGATGATTGTGATTAAGCCACTTTTGTCTTCTTGCCTTGGAGTAGTTTTCTCCTCGAGGGCATTTAAAACAATGGAGTTGAGCCTTCAGCTTCCTAGCTGCCACCTTATTATCCTATTAGTCAATTATGGCTGCTTTGGAGCAGGAGTAAGTGACAGTGTGGCAGATTACAGCAATTTATTTGCGCTTCTCATAGTCTGGGACCGCATATCATCAGGCTGTTTAAATTTAATGATAGGGTTTTTGCGTGTGTTTTAGCGCAGTTTAAAGTTGTAATCAAAATGTTTAGGAAAACCCCCACTGACCTGCATAAATACGCCCATCCTCAGCACTGCTTTCATGCCCTGTTGTAATCTGTATTAGCAGAGCTGACTCACTAATTAGGGGAAGCAACCTGCCTTGGGAAGAATAGATTTTGGTTTTCCTTTTTTTGCCACTTTACAAAGCTTTGAGGAATGGAAGTTTCCGGTTTCTGTGTCTCGGCTCTGCTTCTGAACTGTTCTCTCACCACCCACTCAATTGAAATTAAAACCTAGAAGCAGGTACATGTCATCTTATTTTCCATAAGCCTGGTACAGTATATTCCATGTGGGGGAAACTTTAAGCATGAGGCAGCGGTGGTGTTCATGAGGAGGTATCTGCGGCGAAACAGCACAGCATCCAGCATGGTCCCAGCTCCCAGTGCATTTGCTCTTCAGGCATCACTGTTGGAAAAGCATGGAGAAACTACCAAAGTTTTGTCTCATCCTGTTTCATGGGTTTGCAGTTGATGAGATTACAACAGTGAAGGTTGAAAGACTTTTTAGTGGGGCCTGTTGTGATAGGATAGGGGGTGATGGTTTTAAACTGCCCCCAAAGGGTGAACTTCACCAGGCCTCTCCCACCTGCCTCTCCACCCTGCTCTGGAGCTTTCCCAGTGGGAAACTGGCCAAGATCCCATCACTCTGATTCAGGAGAGGCTCATGCACATTGGCAATCCCACACCGTCGGCACAGGGATCTGTAAGACAGATTTTCTTCTCATCAGCCTCATCAGCAAAGAGATTCCTTTCCCTGGGGACTTCTGTGGGGCTGGGACAATCCAGCCATTGCTTTGGAGGGAAGAATGGAGGAGTGGTGTCAGACTGAGATTTTTCAAGTTGCTAATTAGCGAGTACTGGATGCAAGGCTGAGCTGGGCTTCCAGAAATACACCAGTCGTGCGTACGAGTTGGGAATGGTTTACAGACGCCACGTGTTACTTTCTGCAAAGGCAGAGACAATTAAATGGATTTTCTCTGAGCTGTTAACAAAGAAGCATAATGCCATTTGTTACATCCATATTGGGAAAATGTCACATAAAAATATAATTGATGAAAGTATTATCTTGCTTAATTGGGAAATCGAAAAAGCCACTTTCCCTTTATTTACCGATTATTAGCGGTAGTATCTCCTGTTTGCACCATGATGGTTTGCACACAAGTCACAGGCTTTGTGCATTATATTCAGAATATAATTCTCTTAAAGGACTCAGGCTCCTCAGTTTCTGAAATGACAGCTTCTAGGGACATGCAGTTGAAGCCTCACGGTGCTTTACAAAGGTGCAGTACAAACAACACCTAGGATAACTGAAACGTTAGGAGGAAAAATAACAAAAGTATGTTTTTCTATTGCATTAAGTGAATTCCCTAAATCTTGTGGTGAACCTCTTCATGGGAAGGAGGTTTACCTTGACTCCATGTGACAGTGCCTCGTGGATAATTATTTTTCCAGTCGTGTTTGGCAGTAAGTTGCTCTCTTGCGATTTTGAGGATGTTCTTCCAGTAACAAGAACCGTATTTTTAATGGGAAAATATGGTTATGAAATCATGAAAAATATGGGAAGAGTCTGAGGCAGAGATAAAATTCAAACAGAAGAAAACACGAAATGAAAGAAGGAGAATTGGCCCCATTTGGATTTTAAGCTGTTGCTTTTCTTTTAAAGTTCAATCCGTTTTTAAATCAGAAGCCTTTTTAAACAGAAATCCAGGCTTTTTCCACTGCTTAAAATACTAAAACCAAATACAATGACAATTTGATTTTGCATTAAAAAATCGGAAATCAAAAGCTTTCACTAAAACTGTTGATTTGAGTGAGTGGGCAGTGCCTCCTGGAAGGGAATTAATCCGGGAAGGATAGTTGGGTTTTTTCATAATCATGTTTAATGAAGATGCTCTCCTCAATTTAAAGCAATTTTTCTTTCGGCTGTGGAGCGTGGTTTTAGTGAATGTAAGGCAGATTTCCTTCTCATCAGCCTCATCAGGGGTGTTCATCTCCATAACCACATCCAGAGCACAGCAGTGGAAGGTGGGTGGCCGTGCCAGGAGCGGGCAGCAGGGTTACACAAGGTGCTCAGAGCGCTTTGGTGTCCTTGTGCCAGGCATAGCACCATGGTGGAAACATGCCCACTGCCCCGAGGGGTTCACCCAGAGTGAATCTGCACCCATGCTTAAGTTTTGGTGCTTGTTTGGTGTCTGAGAGATGTTGCCATGGGGGGAAAAAGAAGTTGAAAAACAGTTGGGTTTATTCTGTCAGTGCAAAAACAGATTTTAGAGAAACTTCTGAGCAGAAGCTCACTGTCTGAAACATATGGATATTTTTCAAGCAGAGTAATTTATTAACCTCTATTCAAGTAAGCAGAAGCCTACTGAGATGCTGTTTTCAAGTTTGATACAAAACAAGAGAAGTGTATTTCTGAAAGAAAAATGACTCCTTTGAGCCTCTGCTCCCCGTTGCATGGTTTTGCCCTCCCAAGCTGAGTGGTTCAGGTGCCACCATTGCAGATGGGAAGGGAAGTGGTTTAGGCAGTGAGCCAAAACCTGCCCACATGAAAACTGGGGAATGTTTCTGGGCTGCAGCCCATTACCTACAGCTGGTCAGAAGCTCTTGGTTGACTTGTGGCTATGGTTGACTTGTGTCACTGGTTGATATGTACTCGATAAAGGGGCATGTCACTGCACTTCCCTCATGTTTGGTCTTCACCCTGTGCCCTGCAGGATACTATATCCTGCTCTGTTGCCCAGATGCTTAGGATGAGCACTCATGGTTTAGCTGTTTTACAGAGGGACATTGCTGTATAGCATATGTCATTGGCTAACAGGGAGCCAAACCAGGTAGATACTCACCCAGACCCTAACAGGGCTTAGCCAGTGAGCTTGGCTTCTATTCACACAACTTTCATTCCTGCTTGCTTTCTGTTTTCCAGCAACCTGCTTGAGATACAGGTTTATTTTCTGTCAGTGTCTGAAAATCTTCAGCATTATGAGTGGTAATGGGCAAAGGCTTAAAGCACAGCAAGTTCAAAAGTGGAGTTCATCAGCATGGTAGAATAAAGCCCAGGTCTCTGAACACACTGCAGACCCTGGCAAATAATCTTTCCAAAACTGGCCGGGATAAAAACTTACCTTGGGCCGGGATTTGCTCTGGTCCATCAGACATTCATTACTTCTGCTCTGGAATTGCAGTGTCCTCATCTTTACAGGGAAAACTGCTTGAATCACTGGGAGCTGTTTCAAATGAGTGGTGACATGGCAGAGCCTCTTAGGTACTCCTAGAACAGCCATCAGCATTGCACAAATGCAGTGACGTGCCTTGTGTCTGCTGCTGGTTATTGCCTGCAGCCTGGAGCCAGACAGTTGGCTGTGCACTTGGGAGGCAGCTCCCTGGGATCGCAGCTAGTCTGGTCGTGCACAGAGAGCACTGACTGCATGCTCCTCTGTTAATGTGGAAGCTCTGGAACCTAAATAATCATCAACATTCAGTCTGAAATGGGACAAGATGCGATGTCCTCACCGGATGATGCCAGAAATGTATTATTTGTATCTCTCATTATGGGGGATGACTTAAAATTCTTATTCAGAGGGTTTCAGGCTTTGTATTTCCTTTCTGAGGAGGGAGGGCACTGTGGAAGCTCTGGCTGGGTTAGTGCTGTGTCCTTCTCTAGCACGGCTCCAGGCCACAGTGCTGCAGGAGATGCATGGATCCACCTTCCATGGCACCCTTGGTGTCCAAATTACATACCTCCCAAAGTCCAGATAAATAAAGTTTCTCTATGTCAGCCTGAAATAAATTGCTGTTTCAGTTCACTCCTCAGCACTGTGTTTGCTCACACCCTCTCTCCCACACCTCTTTCTGTGGTGAAATACCTGAAATCTGGGTTTGGGGCAGATGTGGCACTAAGGCAAGTGGCAGCACAAGGGTGAGAGGTGGCCCATGGCTGTGCTGTGAATGCTCACAATGGCTTTATCCTCCCTGAGGATCTAGAGGGCTCCAGCCCCTTTCCAGTGCTCTTGGTGGCCATGTCCCAGAGCTGAGCAAACACTCCAGCCCAGTTATGCACATAGGCACCATCTGCGTATTTATTTTAATGGGAATTAAGCAAACATGTAATTTTCGACCTCACTGGTGCTCTCCCTAATCTTTAATGTAATTGGAATCACTGGCTTTGGTAAGTACTACGAGTGGCCCTCAGGATTAGGCCTTTAAAACCCATTGTGTTAAGCAAATAGATGAATATCAGATGATATTCTGGCGTCCTGCAGCCGGGTGCGTGGAAGTGAGTCCCTCATGCCTAGATTTGAAAGCTGTTGGTAGCATGTCAGTAGTTGTTATGGGAGCGTATCCCCCCTCAACCTGGACAAAGGGATGCCATGTGGTTCGACACTGCTGTCTACTGCTCAGCATCTTGCCAAGGGAGAGGCCGGAGACAGCATTTCCATCACTGGAATTTTCCTTCCTGATACTGTTTTTAATTGGTACCGAGCAAAAAGGCAAGAAGTTGCTGTTCAAGCAGCCTTTTTTGGGCAATTCTTTTCTCTCTGACAGCATGAAATGTCACGTGTGTCTCCAAAGAGTCATCCAGTCACAAACAAAGCGCAGTTGGTCGAGCACTGAAGAGCGCATCTTCGAGGGGGGATTTTCTGGCTGTTGGTGGGTGGGAATGTGCAGATTGTGAATCTGAAGGGTTAAAGACTTGGGTTTGGGTGGGTTGGAAGGAATTAGGGTGAGATTTTCCCTCTGTGTGAAAGGGGAAGCATGCAACAGATGATGCTTCTGGTGTGGACAGATAATTTCCTCCCAGCAATGCATGCCATGGCTGTGCAAGGCTGGACTCAGGGGGATGCACAAAACATATTTGTAAGAAACGAAAACCTCAGAGTTTTGGGCATCAGCCTGAGAACTGAATCCAGGGCACTGAGGCTCTGCTGGAACGTGACCTTGCAGTCTGTTCAAAAGCGATCCAAACAGAAATGAAATCAGGCATCTGCTACTAAGGGACTGATGCAGAAAATCCTCCTGCTGGCTTCCCAAAGCAGTGAGGAGGCTGCTGCCTTGGTTTTCATCTCAAAAGCAAAC
The DNA here is from genome assembly GCF_028554395.1 of Pezoporus wallicus. Lineage (NCBI taxonomy): Eukaryota > Metazoa > Chordata > Aves > Psittaciformes > Psittacidae > Pezoporus > Pezoporus wallicus. The sequence goes on from NW_026639618.1 coordinate 2,043,463, forward strand.
AAAAAGCCCTCCATATCCCTTTCCCTACTCAAGCCACCTCACTCTGCAGCCTTGTCTCTCTCCTCACCCTTTGCTCTCCCTCCTTGCAGTTCAGGGGGTACCTGAGCATCCCTGTTCGAGAATGTCCCCAAGCTTGCTCTGGATTTTGGCTTGAAAGTATAATGCTTGTCTCAGTGAAGCCAGGTCAAAAGGATTGGTGCTTGGACTTCCTCTGTTTGAATGAAACTGATAATCAGTACTGTGGATAGTTTATTATCCCAAAGTACGTGAAATTACTCTGCAAGTAATCATAAGGCACAAATGAGCTGTGGCTAATGAAGGTGCACCCAGACTGCTGCAGTGACCAAGACAACTATGCCCCTCATTGCCCCTGCACTGGCTCCAACCATATGTTTGTGTTTCCAGGGACAACAGTCTTCACCCATTCCCCTCTTCTGTCACGATTATCCTAGTTCCAAGTATCTTTAAAAGCTTCCCACCGACAAATTGAAACATGAAGATATTTTCAGATCTCTTTAATAAAAAAATACCTAAAAATAGAGTGTGTAGGAATAGTTTCCTAATTGAAGAGCAAAATCCTGCAGATTTGGGACCTAATTAATTTTTCTCACTCCCAGCCATAGTTTTGCCACAGTTGAACAGCAAGTCTGTAACACTCGGGCTTCATTCACTTAGAACCTGGTGTTTTCCTTCCTCTCCTTAGGGCTTTACTGAGAGAGCAGCAAATTGAACTAGTGAATACCATCCCAAAGTCCCAGAATTGATCCTTCATTAATTCTACACCCTTCATTTCACCAGGAGGTATCAGCTGGTTCAGCTGGATGTCCCTGGGTTAGCACGATGAGTCAAAATATCTATAGTGGGTGAAGCCAGAGTTTCCTTAACTGAAAAAAATGGCAAGAAAATGCTGTGGTTAAAACATGGTGTTTCAAGGCACTTTTCACATCAGCACTGGGGAGTGTCCAGTCTATGATTATATGGTTTTGGAGTTGGTTAAAGCACACGGAAATGTACAGATAGTTTGTCAAAGGCTCTTGAAAGCTTTTTTTTAGTGGCAAGGACTTACCCAGGCTATTCTGCTTAAACCAGATGGAAGCGTCACTTCCATCTTCTTTCCTAGCATGCAGTGCATCCGCTGTGCCAGGAGGGGATGGGGCGCCTTGGCCACAAACAGACCCAAGACCAGATTGAGTCGAAGGGAGTAGGTTGGATCTGGGTGTGCTTGTGTGTGTGTGTACATGTATGTTGATTCTCCCTACCTACTACTCTGGTTGGTGCAAGAGATCTCATCCCTCCTAACACTCCTAGCACCTGCGTGGTGTTAGCTCATTGGCAGGGCAAACAGGGCAGATGATGGTGTGTCCCTAAAGCCCACATGGCAAAGCATGTGAAAGCCATTCCAGTAGGTTTGAAGAAGCATTTCTGTATGTCTGCAGTTTTGCCTGTAAGTATTGCAGCTATATCTAAAGTACTGGGGTACGTGCTTGCTGGTGATGTGGAGTACCATCATGTTTCTTTTGTTCTGTGAGTCCTGAGAAGCAGAGACCTCAGCTGGCAGGGGCTGATGATTAACACATTGTGATGGTGCAGATGAGCAGACTGTGCAAGCTCTTTGGTGTTAAACGCATTGGTGGCCTTGGACCCTATTTCCTATTTTGCCGTGGACAGATGTCCAGATTGTTCTTTATGGCCCTGATGGAGAGGCTGGGGTCATGGCTGGAGCATCAGCTCCCTGTAGCAAAGGCATTCACAGTCCTTCACTTCCACCACTTGCATTCCTTTATTCATTTGGGTTTGGAGTCTGTTCCAACAGGAGCGTATTGCTGGGAGCTTGGGCTGGCATGAATGACACAGCCTTGTGCAGCCCTGCTGTGGGATAGCGGGATGTGTTCAGCTGGACGCTTTATCATGGCTATTTGGTTTTAATCTGGGATACCTCTAAGTATGATAAAGAAGCTGTGTCTGCTTCCAGGAGGCCATCTTGACACTGTACTGTGTGGATGAGAGAGGTGTGGGAGAAAAGGAGGGTATGGAGGGAATGGGAAATATCTCTGCCCTCTCAGCCACAAGGCCTTGTCTTGAGACAAGGTGAGGAATTGCATCCTCTCCTCAGGTGGTAAGTCCCATGCTGATGGGGCATCTTCCGCTCTGCTCGACGCGGTGATATTTTGCTGCTGCACCGCTGAAGCTGATGTGAAAGCCACGACACATGTAGGGTTCCTCAATACCAGAGCTACCTGGAGCACCAGGGACCCCTCATGCTTGCCCCATAAATAAGTAAAGACCTGCACTCTTTTGCCCCCCCCTCCTCAGCAGTGTGTCTGAATTCAGCAAATAAACCATAGGCAGCCCCAGACAATTCAATTACAGACTGTCACTTGGCTTTAAATCACAGCTGTGTGATTATAGGCAATGCCCTTTGGTGGTGTGACAATTTCAGACTTCTTCCCACCTTATTTTCCTCTCCCAACAGCTAAAATGGAATTATTGAGCGAGTCTTAAATAAGCTAAAGCTTGTCAGGAAGATCTGAGAGCATACGCTGCCATTTCAGTGCATATGAAATGTGTTGTCAGTGGTAGACCCTGCTTGAGAGAGGTAAAAAGTGTCATCTGCTTTAGAAGAAAAATGAGAGGAAATTGTGCTCTGCTGCTGCAATCCTCTGTATCAGGACAGTAATTTACTGTGGTTGACAATAAGGCAGGTGATACTGAGTGTATTTTAATAGCATAAACTGTCACTAAAATAGGGGCTGGTTTTGACCAACCTTTTTCATGTTTCACAACCCTTGCATCTTTGGTCAGTGCTGGATGCATCTGTAGTTTATTAATAACTAAACCAGAGAGTGTTGTCTGATCGCACAGTTTGAAGTGGTACGTTATAGCTGAGTATGGCAATATCTACAGCTTATAGGACAAGAAAGCTTCTCTTCTAAGCTGGGGATAGTAGGCAATCTTCTGTTGTTATTCAAAGGTCTTCAACCAGAGACTGAGGACAGAAGAATCAGGCGCAGCACAAACAGGAAAGAGTCTCAGGTATTTAATGAAATCAGTTAATTCAGTTAATGAATTCAATTAATTTGTTCTGTTTTCTGTAGGGGAACAAGGCTGTACCCACGTACATTCACAACCTCATTGACCCACAAGACAACCAACATGACCCCGGCGCTCCTCCCACCCATCGAGCTGATGGTGTGTGACTGCATTTTATAGTTCAGTCAGCATGAGCTCGAACAGGCAGGTTTCAAGTCAAAGGCTGGAAATAATTGAGCGCATTTATGAGGAGATTTTTGTGGTCTGTTTGTGAAGTTGCAAGAGCTTCAATTTCAGACCTCAGTGGATGTAGGTAGCTCTGTTGGTGACCGCTGCAGCAGGTAAATAAAAATAGCTACACTGCTTAATGCTTTGCTTGGGATATGAGCAAAAATAAATGAATTTGAAAGCTTTATTTGAGGAATAATCGGTCACATTGAGCCATATAGACAGGTCCTCCTGACGTGATGGGCCGTGACAGGAAACTCAAGCAGTTCACCTAACTGCCAGAGCTGCTCCTTGTGCTCCTGGTCCTGGACCTGGGTGTCTGCTTTCAGACCCAATCTCTGCTCCTCAGTCTGCCACAACTTTCCGGTATGTTCCCCTCTGCATCTCCTGAAGTTGTACCCCTGATGGGGCTGTTCCTTGCCCCCTGGCATCTGTGGTCAGCCTCCTCCAGCCTCTGGCTTTGGTCAGTGCTGATGTGTGAAGATGTTACAGTCCCTAAGGGATGATTATACAGTAACTCCCCAAGGCTCAGTTTTTCCCTCACCTCTGGTCCAGGGTACACCACAGATGTGGAGTTTAAGTATCCCTCACTCATTTCATGTGGAATACAATATAGCTGTGATAGTCACAATATCTATTGTGAGTCCTTTCTCTGATCCCCCAGAAGTTCCTGGCCTCAATTATATTTAGGGACAATTAGTTCCACATCTTAATTACAAACTGTGGCTTAAAAAAAATTAAACTCTCGTAGCGCTTTAAATCCATCTTCTTTTTATTGGCTGTTCTTATTGTACAGCTGAAAACAAACGGGAGTGCCAATTCTCCCTGCTTGTGCTGCTCATTGTTTTGCATTCCCCATCAGACTGGCTCCAATCTCCTCCCTCAGCTTAAACACTTGCTTTCTTTTTGGGAAACTGTTTCTACTCCCTCTCATTAGCTGTATTTGGACCCAAACCACATTCTCTTGTGGGAGCATTTGGGACTGCTTGCCCATTCATATCCTGCCACTGAGCTCTAATGGCCCTTTCCTCTGCCTTCATCCTGTTGCTTTCATACTTGCCCTTCTGTCAGTTGCTATACATCTGGCTATACGTCTAGTCACCAGCAGAGCTGGTTGCTTTGCAGGTCATTCCCTCTTCCAGGTCAGTGCATGCTCAAAGTAAACGCTTCTAAGTATAAGGAGTTGGGCAGGTAGGGCACTTCTGCCTCCGTATGTACTTGCCTTAAATATTGCTACTTAAAATAGTGGAGAAAAATGTGAAAAGTGTAATTTTTAAATCAGTACTGTGCCCTAAGAGGTCGGGGTTCATTCACTTCCGTTTACTGGTCTTCCAAGCCTAGTTCACCCAGCCCCAGAACAGCTTCTGGTCCTACTGCTTCTCCTTCATTAACAAAGAGTGCTGCCGGCACTAGGGATCCCTGCTGGGACCATCCCGTGGGGCTGTCAAAGCCCAGAGTGCTGCTGTGCCCCTCATGGCTCCATCCCCTTTCCTGGGGGCTCGGCGCTGCTACTGATGATTCCTGCTGCTGCGGCGCCCGTGGCCACAAGCAGCGCTTGATTTATGGAGCTGCTGTGAGCACGTAGCCCCTGTGGTGTGGAAACAGGCTCGGTGCAGCTCCACAGCCCGGGAGTTGCAGCACCGAGAGCCCCGGCTGCCATCCTAGCTCAGCCTCTGATCCCGTGTGTGCTGAGGGCATTCCTTAATGCATTACAGGTACAGTCACGGTGCCTCTTAGAACAGGAGCGGTCCCTTACGCATGCATACACCTGGAACTGTAACTTGGTCTTCGTTGGCTGCGGTGCAACTGGAATGTAATGAGCTATAACACTAAGTTGCTTGTCAAGTGAAGGAAACAGCTGTTTGGTTTTAATGTCAAGAAGTAATTCTGTGTGCAGTGTATACAAAGCAGTTTTGTTTGTGCTAACAGGGAATAATAAAATGCTTGGACAGTTAGTAACTAGGGAAGGGTTTTCTGTGTTTGTTGTTGTTGTTGGGTGGTTTTTACTGGGTACAAAAGCACATCTGATCTAGTTCAAGATGCCCCTGCTCATTGCAGGGGGGGTTGGACTAGGTGACCTTTGAAGGTCCCTTCCAACACAAACTATTGTATGATTCTGTGATCTCCTGTGCTTTCGAGAACATGGAGTGGAGCTGTGACTGCTGCCACACAGATGTAATTCTCAATAACAAATGAGCTGTGGCATCGTTTGGGATGAGAGAAGAGTTTTACCAGTGCTGATGCTGGATTATCTGTGTATTTAAATTCTGTTTCAAGTTAAATGAACATGGGAACCTCTCAGGATATTCATGTTTCCACACTAGGTGTAGTAGTGTGGTGTTGCAAACGTATTAACCACAGGTTTACACCAAACATGCAAAAACAAATTAGAAATAAGGAAATACAAACACATTTTCTCATTAGGGGATAGAAGGATGTGCTGACTGTAGTACAAATATAATTTTTATTCCATTTGTGTAACCTTTGGTATTTTAATGAAGTCCTGTTCCTGTGTACAGCGTATGGTTCACTGTCAGATAATTTAACACTAAGAAAATCTGCCTTGAATAAATTAGAATATATTTGCAAATTAATTGGTTAATTAGATTTTAGACATCTCTTGAGGACAGCAGAGAAACAGATGTGTGCAAAAGCCACACAGATAGTTTGGGGATGAGTGTTTCTTACAGGGTTTTATCACTCAGTTGTGTGCCTTTCACGGGTGCCAGAGATTAAAAACCCTTCAGCTTTAAATGCAGAACATTAAACTCCAATTTCCGTGGTGCTGCTGATTTCTTTCTGGGGCATGGGCAGAGCCATTTGGACCTGTTAGCCAAATGGCTGCACTTAGAACAGGCGAGGTGCCTCTCGAGCTGCTGGTTTTGTTAACAACTAGCAAGTATCCATGAAGCCGCATACAAATCCTCTGAGCCTAAGCAGTGGAGTATCAGCAGAGAGGTGCCAGCTGGCATCGCGGTGAAGTCAGGCAACTCGTAAGAAGCAGCAGATCTAAGATGGAGCCCAGGATTTAGAAGAATGGTCACCGAAGAAGGAGAACTGACAGGGCAGGTTTTTTTCTCAGCTGCATCGGTGTAAATCCAGAGCAACTCCACTGAGATTCACACCAGAGTAACTGAGAGCAGAATCTGGCCAACATCATCTACCTGACCTCAGGAGAGGGCTCGGATGGGGAGTAGCTCACTTGCCTTCCTCTTGCAAGCCTTTTACACTTCATTTTCAGAGAGGCATGAATTCAGGTTTGCTCGGTTTGGGGACAGGGTACAATTGTGTGATAACCACCAATTTACTTTTACTGATGGGTAAAAGTAATGAGAGATTCTGCTACCAAACCCTGCACTTGTGTGTTCATTATTAACTTAAACCCCCTTCAGGAACAATCCCTGATTAAGTCTTGTTTAGAAGTTGAGAGAATTCAAATTTCAAGGACTAGAGTTACTCCAGAAGCTCAGTGGGAAAGGATTTTCAGCTTAAAAACAGTGCAACAGCTCCCTGCAATCTGGTCTGATCCTAACAGCCACAGAGGTGGGCAGGTGACATTACTTACGTCTCTTTTTCACCTCTGCCACCACAGTCCTGCAGGCTAAGCCCAAATCGGAAGATAGTGATCCGTCTTGGAAGACAGCTGATGAACCTGTTACTTTGCTTTTGCAGTTTTAGCTCCCGGATACCATTTTGGGTGTGTTCAGAACCGTTTGGCAAAAGACCTCATTGTTAAAAGCAATATTTGCAATGTAGGCTAAGACAAACAAGAGCCCATTTGTGTGCGTCACCGATCATTTTACAAACAGTCCTCAGGCTGAGCACAGAACTCAGCCCATACTGGCTGTTTGGGGTCACGATACAGACGTCAGAGGCAGAAGCATTCTTCCTGCTGGTGTAACCTCTGTTAGGCATCGAGACCCTGATGCTGCTATGAAGAGCCTTCAAATCCTGTTCTTGCCTTGACCTGGGTGTGTTTTTCTAAGCAGCAGACAGAGCAAAGTAAGAGCCTGGTTGCTGTTGAGATGTGAAAACTACAGCCAGATTTTCCAGCTCTGGAGCTGGAGGGTGAAGCCCAGGCTGAGGTTAAGGGATGCAGAAGGCACCGCAGCAGCCCCTGTGGCCAGCTGGGCACAGGCATGTGTCCATGGCCCAGGACTGTTGCCAGCTACCGCATGCCTTTGGGAACAGAGCACAGCTTCTGTTGGGGCTGCTGCAGGCTGGGACATGCAGAAGCCTGGCTGTGTGGTGACCTCCATGCACTAATTCATGAGAGCGGCTGAGCTGGCCCGAGGGCAGCATGGCTTGGCTGTGTGCAGGTAGGAGCCTCCATGGCTGGGTCATGCCTGCAGGCTGCGGTCCTGTCCTCTGGGGACCCAGCACTGCCAGGTCCCAGCCAGCCCACAGGGACGGCTCTGCTGGGTGTTTGGCCTTTCAATCCCAGTTAACCCCAGAGCCCAGCTCTCCCTTCACAGGCAGGGAGCTCCTGTTCCCACGCAGCATCTGGCTGTCTCCTGAGCCTGCGCCCTTCTGACCTTGGCACATCTTTCCTCTTTGTACAGCAGGGGTTACCGAGTTCTCTGCTGCTTGGAAGTCAAATTGGACGAGACAGATACCAGCTTTTAGTGGGATCTGGTTTGTATTACTGGGGAAGCAGTACTGCCCCTCCGCACCAGGGATGCTGTGGAGCAGCATATCTTGTGGTCCAGCTGAAGCTGCCCTTCCCTCCACACGCAGCACATGTATATTAGTTATGTACCTGCAAATGAGTAAGAGTGTAGGTGCATTAAGACCCGAGGCTAAGAGCCTGCTGGTTTGCAACTGAGATGAATATAAACAGCCACAGAGGATGTACATGGACATTTCCCTGCAGCATTCATTTAAATGCACAGTGATTCAGTAACTGTGCTGGTGTCCTTAGGCAAAATGCATTTGCACATTTTTCAGGAGTCAGGGGGCCGAAGAGAGACCCAAAAATTACTGGCTATGATAAAATCCACAGAGTAACGGGTTAACATCATCTGCCATAGCTTCTCTATGGGGCTTTTATCAAATCTCTGATTCAAGCAGTGTTTGCTGAGGCTTCTGACATTTGTGGCAGCGCTGGGATAGACAGTAAGGTCATGTGTCACTTTAAAGGCTTAATTTTTTCCAAATTCTTCACAAAACCAGAGCCGAGAGCTCTCTCATGAATTTCTTGGGGATCTGCTGAGGCAGCAATTACATTACCCTTCAAAACTCCACGGAAAAGGTCACCACAGAGCCTGTCAGTCCAAGAAGGGAGAAGAGGGTGAGGGATGCTGTTAGTGAAGTTAGGTTCAGGGCTGCTCTCGGTGCCAGCTGAACAGAGCTGGGAGACACCTGTGGGAACCACAGCCAGCTCGAGGTGCTGAGGTACAGGCAAGGCACAAACCTCATGTTCCCTCACCCGTTTGGGTTCTGGCAGTGATGTATTTACTCAGCAGAGCAAGAAAACCTGAAGCAGAGCAAGGTATAAACCAAGCAAACTATTTGTGAGGTGTGAGCGCAGCGCTCAGACCTTCCTCCCCTCCGAACGCAGACAAACCTGGGGGATGACAAAACAGGCAAGGAGCTGCCTTCAAATTTATTTCTCCTTCTTTCTCCATTTCTGCACACCTCCCAAAGCAGAATATTAATGTGTGATAAGAAACTGGTTTTAAACAAACCTGCTCACTGCAAAAGATAATAAACGCCGATGTTCCCAGCTAAGTTATAGAAGACTTGGTATGCTTTGTAGAAGAGCTGTCTGCATTGCCAGACAGAGATCATAAACCTCTGAAAGGTGGAGGGAAGAGACGGCAAAATATTCCGCATGAGGAAAATGCGATTGTGGTAATGACTTTGCTAATCCCTAGGCTTCTAGTGTTATCCACTCATGTTTCCAGTATCTGCAGATAAACTCAGGAGGGTTTCAGTAATCCATTGAAAAAAAAAAAAATCCCTTAAAAATTTCCACGTAGGAACAGTAATTTCTTGATTTGTTGATTGGTTTTTTCTTTTTTCTCCTCTTCCCTGCTAATTTATGGATGCTTCCATTAAATTTACCAAATTTATAATCAAAGAGTGAACCTTTTCACTTGGTACTTTGGGATAATCATCCTTGTGGGAAAGTCTTACAAAAAAATTTTATAGGTATTAAACCAATTGAGAGCTATAGAAATAGAATGATCTCTATATGACAATAGATACTTTTAAAACTGTCCTGTTTATCAGATAAATGATTATTGAATAAGTTGAACATGTTGATCTGAAGGTTATTTGTTATTAAGTACAGTGTGCTACTGTTTAGTCTTACAGAATTTATTCGATAGTTTGCTCTAGGTTGCTTATCAGAAGATCCTGTCCCTTTTAGTGTCCCCCTGCATTTCAGTGCAGTCTAATAGGATGAAGTTTGCATGATGGAATATTGGAGGTGAGGTTTTGAGCTGGGGATGATCAGAAAGTACCAGATACTAGTAGCTTTTACAGAAAATGGAAGGCCAGATGGAACAGGAGATTACTGTCTCTGATCTGTGCACTGCAGCCCACTCTGTGTCACCCGCTTTACTCCTGTGCTGCATCCAGTAAACCAGGACACATTAACAGCGTGTCCTCCAGCAAAGCACTTGCTTACAACTGATGTCAGAGGTGGAGCCACCTTCTCTCGTGGCAGCTTGGTTACAAGTGTCCTCAACATAAAAAGGACATGGAACTGTTGGAACAAGCCCAAAGGAGGGCCATGAGGATGATCAGGGGACTGGAGCACCTCCTGTATGAAGCTAGGCTGAGGAAGTTGGGGCTGTTCAGCCTGGAGAAGAGAAGGCTGCGTGGAGACCTCATAGCAGCCTTCCAGTATCTGAAGGGGGCCTATAGGGATGGTGGGGATGGACTCTTCATTAGGGACTGTAGTGACAGGACAAGGGGTAAAGGGTTAAAACTTAAACAGGGGAAGTTCAGATTGGATATAAAAAAGAAATTCTTTCCTGTTAGGGTGGTGAGGCACTGGAATGGGTTGCCCAGGGAAGCTGTGAATGCTCCATCCCTGGCAGTGTTCAAGACCAGGTTGGACGAAGCCTTGGGTGACATGGTTTAGTGTGAGGTGTCCCTGCTCATGGCAGGGGGGTTGGAACTGGATGATCTTAAGGTCCTTTCCAACCCTAACTATTCTATGATTCTATTCTAAGTGGTTAAAATACCTTTGGTGCCGAGGTGTTAGTACAGGTTCCTATTGATGTTTGTTTCACTTTTAACTTCCCCCTCCTGATGCTTGTTGTGCCCTTTTTCAGCAGGTTGAAGAACTCTCAGTTCCTTTTCTTTTCCTCCCTGTAGAGCCACTTATGTGCTGTGATCAAGCAGCTTCTTCCTCTTCTCTCTGATAAGCTGAACAAGCTGAGGTCTGTAAGTCTCTCTCAGAAGCGTATTTACTACAGTCCCTTCAGTAACTTTTCTGTTCCCTTTTGTTCATCTTCAGTTATTCAGCATCTTTCTTAAGGGTGGGAGTAATTCTTAGCACTGCATGATTTTTGGTATCTGCCTCACTGACTCCAGGTACACAGGGGCAGTTTCTCCACTGCACGTACAGCAATGCTTGATGTGTCTAAAAGTTCATTTGCTCTTCTCTAAGAGACTTGAGCTGCTCGTCACTCTAAATTCTTTATGGAATTGCTCCTTTTTAAGGTAAAAGGTCCTGTTTCAGATGCCAAGGCATTGCAGAGGGTTTCGGTTTACTGCATTTTATAGTCTCTTAAACAGTATGTAAAGGATGTCTGCTCTGCCTGAGGATGCTCCACAAAACCTGCTCCAGGTCTGCACCTTTTTAGCCTCCGACGTCAGCAGAAATTGCTGACACGTCTGGCACGTGATTTGCGGCGCTGCTGTAGGAAAACGCCTGTGTCACAGCCCATCTGCAGACTGAGAGAGGGAGCTGGGCGAGAGCAGCTGCTCACAAGTTGGCAGCGAGAGCTCACGGTCTCATTTATACCCGTTGGGGATGCGGCGCATAAAACCCAGGCTCAGATAGGGGCTGTGCAGCCTGTTCTCCCGCCAGTGCAGGGTGCTGCAGTTATGGTTCAGAAGAGGTGGGAAGCTGGAGCTACCCTGATACAAAAGCCTCCTTATGGATGTCTTTGTACCTGCTCTGTGCTTATCCCTGGGAAGTTCAAAATAATATTAAATATTTAAAAACTAGTATCAAAGTTAGCGCACCTGTGTAGAAAAGCAGCCCAGTTGCATCCTGCACATACTCATTTCATGGCCTCTCTCTCAGTGAACATCATTCCCCTCCATCTGTTGGCTGTTAGCACTTGGCCAAAAGAATTGTTGTTCCTCCGGCTAATCTGATGACTGCTGGCATCCCCTCGTAAACCCTTTTGTCTGGACAGTCCTGTTTTCCTTGGCAGTCTGCAGAGCGCCAGACCACAGGTCTCTCTCTGATCTGAGCGCTTGCATGCTGATGCCTTTCCCTTTCCATTTGCCCTTATGCCTGAATTGCTGGAGGAGGCATAACAAAGTAGTGCAGGGCAGGGAGCAAGCAGAGAGCAAAGGGTTTTTGTGCCAGCTTTCCCCCCAGGGCTGCAGGAGATGCCTGGCTGTATCTCCCCAAGGGCTGGGGCTGGTAGAGCTGCTCCCACATGTAGTGTAAGCGTGCACCAGCTACTGACAGTGGAGCAGAATGCAGATGCACTGGGGAGTTCCTTGCCCTGCAGCCCTACAGTTCACTTGAGGTGTTTTGGTGTCTGGCAGATCACAGGAGAAGGTGCCACCACACATCCAACCTGACCTGTGCTTCCCATTAGAGTTCTGGCTATGAAACCTGCAAGCTTGAGATTCCCTTGCTGATGTATAAGATTTCTCATGGTTAAAGCATTATGTGGAGTGGAGACTCCTCCCTCCAGAACAGAGAGTCCTTTCAAGCCTTTCAACCTAATAAATAATTCTGAGACAACTGAATTTGTTGGTTTCTTTAAAGAAACGTAATTATTTTAAAATGACAAACTGGTCCCTTTGTTGATAAATGTTTTATATCCTTGCTGCTATGCCTGAATAGTTTGTGTAAATAATGTATTAGCTCACATGCAGACGTAGCGCGTTCAGGCAGACACTGCCCAGCGGGGCAAGAATGCTACAGAACTGAAATAGATGATTCTGTGTGGTGCTGAGCACTGGGAGCAGCCATCAATAGGCTGAGAAACACCATCTGCATCTGTTAGGATTGGTCCTGATATAGCTCCAGTGCCTGACACTGCAGTGATGCATTAGGTCTACAGATGCAAGTAGTCAGGCATTCACCATCAGCAGGTATGTGGTTTCTCTGGCACTCTTAGGAGCAAGATAAAAAGTGGTGCTCAGAATTGCACTATGGGCTGCTTTAGATAGTGTTTGGCACGTACGTCTGCAAACCGGTTTTCAAAAGGCTCGCTTTGCATGGCTGAGGAGAGCTGTCCTTCAAACCGAGGTTTTCAGTTTGCTTTGGTTGGTTGTGCCTCTGTTCTCAGAATGGGTCTTGAGTTTTGAACAAGCAGTTTTGCAGAAATCACATGTAAGGTTCTTTGTGTGCCAGGGCAGGGTCAGGCAGGAGGAGAAGGATATGCACGTGCACCAGGGGTTTCCAGATGAAAGTCCTTTCTAGGTAGTGCAGAGGTGGGTGTACATGCAAGTATACATGGGTGCAAACGTGCTTGTGGGGGTTTTATATAGCAATTTGTCATGATCAGGTTGGAGCCTGAGTCCCATGTGCCACCAGGGGCAATCATAGACCCATAGAAAGGTTTGGGTTGGAAGGGACCTTCAAGATCATCCAGCCCCAACCCCTGCCATGGGCAGGGACACCTTCCACTAGAACAGGTTGCTTCAAGCCCCGTCCAGCCTGGCCTTGAACACTGCCAGGGATGGGGCAGCCACAGCTTCTCTGGGCAACCTGTGCCAGGGCCTCATCACCCTCACAATAAAGATTGTTATATCCAATCTAAACCTACCCTCTTTTAGTTTGAAACCATTACCCCTTGTCCTGTCGAAAGTGGGTAAGACTCTGTCCAGCCCTATTGAAGGGAACATTGTTGCACCTCATCTGGTGTAAGGTCAGCTGAAGACCAGTGGAGTTGCCTAAACAACCCTGTAAAAGGAAAAAAAAAACACCTAAAAAGAAGCCAGCTGCAGTTCTAAACTTAATGGCGTGCTGCTCGCGTTTTCCTCTTGTTCAGGAGAAAAGTCCTGCTCCAAAGGGGCTTGGTGATGCAGAGATGCGGAGGAGCTGTGCTCTTGTTCTAGCTGTCTTTTTCGCTGAGAAAAGCAAATAATAGAAAAGTTTGATTCTACTGTAGTCAGCACAAGTACGAGCACAGCGAAGGAGCAGATCTCCAGAGTGACACATCCCCTTTTACCTGGCTGTTCCCAGGCCTCTCTCAAAGTGCACATGGGGTGGCCTGTTTTAGCTTTGTGTTAACAAAACTGAAAGACAATTATCAGTGTGTTTTTCTGTTTCTTCCTGCTGTCTCCTCCTTTCTCTCCCTTAAAAAATGAACATTAATACTGTTGAGTGCAATAGGTAAAACATTTGCAGAGTTTCCTGCCCTTCCACAGCTCCCTCTCCTGCACTGCTTCTTTGCAGCAGTTAGTCCTCATTGAGTCCCAAAGATCAGCACCCGCTGTCCGTCAGTGGGAACCTACCCTGGACTGTAACAGTGCTGGGATGTCACCCTAAAGTTCAGCCTACAAAAGCACTCTACTCAGAATTAGGGTTCTCATCCTCTACTTTGTGTCCTGCTCCTGTTCTGGGAGTTCTCACTTATGGAAAGGAGATATAAAACAATCTGAGATCCTGAGATGAGGGCAAATATGAGAACTGGTAAACAGCCAGAATATTGGAGTATCCAGATACGTCGTGGTGTTACCACTCCTGGGGACTAAGCTGCAGCTGACTTCTTCTGAGTAAAAATAAATTACTTCTCTATTTCAGTCAAAGTTGTTCTGTGGATTTGCTGAACTCCTTTTTCCTCCAAGCATGGTCACATTTTGGGTCAGCATGCCTAGACAACATGGGGCTCTGCCAGCACTTCCTCTGTGAAGTCCCTCTGTGGTGTGTTTTTGGAAACAAGTCCAGTCATTCATAGAAATGAACTCCTGCATAATTAGAGCCAGTATTGCACATCGTCTTGGCTTTCCATTTTTAGATGTTGCGTCTGGAGGACTATAACTTTTAAAGATGCCAACAAGCCACTTAGGAGCTCGATAGCCGTAATGGGAAAATCTGTGGAGCTGAATAGAAAATGCTAAGCTTCATAAGGACCATTCTAAATCGTTCAGTAAAGAGCTCATCCAGACATCCAAAACAAGAACAGCAACGATAACCCCTTCTAATTCCATCTTCAGGGGGTTGCACTGTCTGTACTATACTGCTGAAGTCCTGGTCCTACAGGCAGCTTAATGGAGAGGACTGTGTTCTTTGGACACTGGACTCTGCTGGGTCCTGTTACTGGACTGTGGCATAAACAGGTGCAGAGCACTGGTTTTACTCATATTTTACCATTAAGGGCTTGTAATCAACTGTTTCTCTCTCTAAGTTAGTTAAAACAGTCAGTAGCCCCAGATACTGAAGCATGAGACTTTAGAGAACTGTTCCTTTTCAGCGTGTTTTAACCTCAAGTTTTCAATAAAGAGCTATTTAAAAATAATTAAGAAAGATTTGGAGGATTCTCTGTTATTTTGACAGGAGGGAATCACCAGCTTCAGAGCCGACAGGTGCTGACAAGGAAGAGATCTCACACTAAGTCTTTCCTTCCTCTGCACTCTGAGGCTTTCAGTATGTCCTGTAATCTCAGAATTAGAGTGCGTGGCAGATGAGCTGAAATTTGTTTCTTTGTTCAGAAGATGCAGTATGGATTTTCCTTTGTTTGGATCTTTAATCCGAGCTGACGCTTTAATAACTGGAATTCCAGTACTGGCCTCGCTATTTTTTTCATTTATATTTTTTAAGTCAGAGAATAAATCAATAAGAAAACCGCCTTTGCAGTGGGAAAACACCCCAGAGATGTTCGCATCTGGACTGGCACAGCATGTGAGGTCAGGTAATGGGACCAGATGAGGCTATTTGATGAGGACAAGTGTTTGACACTGCTTCACTGCTAGAAGAAGTCTAAAGTCTGAACAAAGTCACTCTGTGAAGGACAGACTATAATATCCCCAATTTTAAGAATTAGAATTACAGAATCCTGGACTGTCTTGGGTTGGAAAGGACCTTCAAGATCATCCAGTCCCAACTCCCTGCCACGGGCACGGACACCTTCCACTAGAGCAGGTTGCTCCAAGCCACATCCATCCTGGCCTTGAACACTTCCAGGGATGGGGCAGCCGCAGCTTCTCTGGGCACCCTGTGCCAGAGCCTCACCACCCTCACAGGGAAGAACTTCTGCCTAATGTCTTGTCTAAATCTCCTCTCTTTCAGTTAAAAACCATTCTCCCCTTGTCTGTCACTACTTGCCCTTGTAAAAAGCCCCTCTCCAGCTACCTTGTCATCCCCCTTTAGGCACTGGAAGCTGCTCTAAGGTCTCCCCAGAGCCTCCTCTTCTCCAGGCTAAACAACCCCATCTCTCTCAGCCTGCCTCCATAGCAGAGATGCTCCAGCCTCTGGTGATTTTTGTGGCCTCCTCTGGATTCTTTCCAACAGGCCCATGTACTTCCAGCGCTGGGGGCCCCAGAGCTGGGCACAGGACTGCAGGGGGTGATGTTAGGAAAGTGGAGCAGAGGGGCAGAAACGATTACCTCTCTCAACCTTCTAGCCACTGTCCTTTTGCTGCCGCCCAGGCATATTAGTTCCCAGTTGAAATGCCAAAGCACGCTGACAGGAGTTCATTCTTTGAACTTACTCCTACATTTTTCTTGCAGAGTACTGGGGAATAAGGCTGAGTAGATGAAGCCTGAGTTCAGGCTGCTTGGTGGTTTCCTCATCAGTGAAATGGAGATGCTCCTTTATTTCCTGCCAGCAGGCCAAGGTTCTTTACATTAAAATATTCCAAAGGGAGTTTGTGATCTCCAGAAAAAGGCAAGGTAGAGGTGCCATAATGATGCAAAGTGTTGATGTGATTTATTTTTAGAAGAATCCCTTTAGAAAGAGCCTGCCTGAGCCAGTGATCATCATTACAGGTTGGTCTTTACCTCATAAGGGTTCAGCAGCTTGATGGGCAATAAGTGCCAGACAAGCACATTTCAGGTAAAGAAGATACGTATGTTCCTTTACAGGGGGTGGCAGGAAAGGTGGGTCTGACCCTGTGGCTGCGTGCATGTATGTTCCTGTGTGTGCATGTGTGCCTGTGAGCATCAGCATCTTCAGCGCTCTGCCACTGACCTAGAGGGTACTGAATTCACAGTGTGTGGTGCTGCATTTACCTTCTCAGAAGATACAAGCGAGTGGTGCTTTTGCTTCCTTATGGACCTTTCTTATTGAGGCGCGTTGTGAGTTCTCTTGCTGCCAGTGCAGCGAAGTGCTGCTGTGAAACAGGTGCTTTTACAGGACTTCAAAGCCTAGGAGCTAGAGTTTAGTTTTAGAAGCAGCACTGCATGATGCTGTTAGCACATTGCTGGTAACTGGGGCATAAGACTGCCTAGAGAGGCACCTCAGCAGGGTTTGCCTCTGACACGCGACGTGCAAACATTCTCTGGCACACTTGTTATCTTTAAACAGCAGATGATTTTGGTTAAGACCACATTTGCTACTGGTGTAACCATCACACTGGAGCCAGTTGGATAGTGTTTGGCAATCCAAATGTTGTGCCTGTTTTGCCTGCGCCATCTAGATTTACAGGGTGCTCTGTGTAAACATCTGGACAAAAATTGTTAAGAGCATTTTTACGTGTCAGAATACACTTTGACTTCAATGGCTTGTCTGTCCAGATGTTTCTGTGAGTAATATCAAAGTGAACTGAATCCAACCATGATATCACTGAAGACTTTGAAGTTGATTTAAATTTCAATGGTTACTGTCCATCTTAACTGTAACAAAGTCGTTTTAACAGTACATTGAAGTGAAAGCTCTACTTCCCTGTTTGTCTTTGTTATTCCAAACTTCTGGACTAAGAGACTATGCTGTCATGGAAAGGGAAAAGCAGTTGCACCTTGACATTAGTTGCTGAATGACTGCAGAGTTTCATTTCCATTGTCAGGCCTAGAAGAACTGTGCAGGATTCCCATTAATTTAGCAGCATTTTCAGGTTGGGCTCATGCTCACACCCATACTCAGCTGTTCCCTGTGTATCCCCATCCCTGTTCATGCATGCTGCTGCTGTACTTACACGTAGCATCCCTTGGAGTCCTGCAGTTAGGGCAGCATGGCTGCAGTGGCTGCAGTAATGAACCAGGCTGAAAGAAATACTTCAATGGCTGCCTTACAGAACTTGGCAAGAAAATCCTTTTTATGTGAGTTTCAAGGTCGTCAGATATCATTATAGCCAAGTATTAAAAATTTCAAAGAAAGGAGGCAGTGTGTTTGATTTATAGAATAATTATCTAGCTTTCGCTCTAACTTGGCTTTGGCGATGGTTTTTGCAAGCACTCGAAAATTAAATCCATTTTTTATGGCACTACAAGGTATTATCTCACAGCAAATGATAATTAAACACCTGTGAAATCAATTAGCCCTTTAAGCAGGAGGAAAAGAGGAAAAAAAAGAAGTTTTCCAATTATGTTTTTGCACCTCCAAACTTTCTAATTCCAGAACCGGTGCTCACGGAGAGGGAGGTGAGCTGCCAGCCAGTAGCCTGTTAACCAGCAGTAAGATCACCCCAAAAGCGTTGCACAGCCATAAATCCAAAAGCAAGCAGTTCATGGCAACGGCACCCTTCCAAGTAGGATGTGTTATCCTTTCGAGCTCAGTGCTGGGCAGCTCTCTATCCGGCACACAGCTGAGCTGTCAGCTTTTCTACAAAGACACGTTCTCACTTTGGTGCTCTAAATGCCAAGTTTTACTTGAAGGTTTGTTTAAAAGCCAGCATACCTTAATGGAAACCAAGCAATGAGACGCTCATTGTGACAGGGTGGGTTTCTTTTCACTTCTCCAGCCAGTAGTTCAGGGCCATCTGCATTAAGCATTCACACATGGAAAACTGGCTGATAGCTTAATAGCTGAAACAATATCCTGGAAAACTGGGAAACACTCTGCCATTTAGCCTTGCGTTGTAGGTGTTTAATATCTGTCTTTGTTGTAGAACTTGAGCTGATGCAGAGACTTCTGGAATATGCAGCATGTGTTCATGGGTTTTCAGATTCTATGAGGGAGCCCTGGACAGAGTTGGTTAAGTGCCATCCAATTTTTGGCTCAGGAAAGGAAAAAAGAGCTCTAGTCCCATCTGACATCTACAGCAGTATGTGCAGATACTCCCTGCCAACGATGAGTTCCAGCATCTTCCAAAAGATGTTATTATGTGTGGCACTGTTAAAATACATCCTGCTGCGTTAAACCCATTGTATTTGGTATGGGTTCTGCTCCTGCATTTCCATATGAATTTTGGTAGCCATAGCATACAGGTAGTTTTTGATGAGTGTTGTATCAGGAGAGGAGGGAGGCAGGCAAGCACTCTGTGGCATCCTTATCATTGCCAAGGTCTCTCTAGATGCTGGAGAAGCCATCAGTCATCTGTATCTCGGGTTTGGGAATGGTGATGGTATCCCTTATCAGTGTTCAGAGAATTAGATAAAAAAATATGTACACTGCTTTGTGATTTCTATGTGACAGGTGACATACAGATGGATAAAGTATGGTAATCATTACATCTGGGTAGCTGGATGTGTCTACTGGTCTAAATAGCCCATGTCTCTTCAGATGTCTCTTCAGTCAGTGGCCATGTGGCTTTGGAAATAAAAATAGTTTATATTAAAATTGGTAGTGAAAATGTTTCCCAGGCCAGTTTATAATCTCTTAAGTGTAGTGACATGGGGAAATGCTTAAACTGTATGAAGGAATGTATGGCATGGCTGATTAGCCACTGCAGAGTCTCTGCAGCCTGCCCAGGCTCCTTGGGATAATGGTGAACCAGGAATCCCAAGCAGCCCTGTAATCCACATGCTGATAGACAAGGTCAGTACATCAGAGGGAAAAGAAAAAGGGAGGTGGGATCTAGACATTAAAAGGGTAAGAACATTTGGCTAGCAGCATTTCTCCATCAGATGATTGCCGACACAGCACTGCACTGTGCGTGATAGATGGGGCTGAACATGTTTTCTCAGCTATGGGTGGTATCAAGGAGGGGATATTTCAATTAAAGTGTGAATAAATTAGAATTGATTACAAATAGAGCTATTTGTTTACGCTGCCTAAAATGGTATTAGCTGTGAACAAGGTGTATTTAATCATAATGGAAGGAAGCCTGAAAGTTAATAAAACACACTGCTGATTCTTTCAGAGGAATGCCAGCTTTGGGTTAAATCTGTATCTATTTTAGTTCTCAAGCCCCAACTGTCATTTGAAAGGCATATGCATTTTGGATGTTAACGTGTTTGAATGATGCAGCTGAGGCCCAGGCCAAGCTGACCCTAAAATTGGCAGTAAAACAGTACCTCTGTGCAAGCACGCAGAATGAAGGAACATAGGAATACGAGCAAAAAGCATGTGCAGTCTTCTAACATGGAAACCAGGAGCTTCTGGAAACAAACACTCTCTGAGTAAATCAGGATACTCCTCTCAAAGCTTTCCTATAGTAAATGCTCAGGAAAATTAACTGCCAGCAGTAGAGGAAAGGAAAGTGCCAGGAGGCGTGCAACACCGAGGCAGCACAAGCAAGGAAGGATTGCCTGTGTGGTGCCCCATGGTGCTGCTGTGCACTCCAATTCCTCAGCTGCAAGTGGAGCCTGAAAAACCTCTGTGGCTGGGTAAAACCAGAGCCTCCGGATAGGTGGGTAATGCAGAGCTGTCCCCACAAGCTGGCAGCTCCGGGTGTGCAGAAGCCACAGCTATGCAAGCTGGAAGACCGTAACAAATCTCCCTGCCATCTTCAGATGTTACTGGCTAATGGAAATAAGTAGTTCTGAAAACAGATCTAACCCTTATTGCCAGGGGAGAAGAAGAAGAGGAGTTTCTGGAAGAACCTCTTCTAAGCACTTGACTATTTTCTCTGTAAATTAAGGCTCTCTGTCAGTTTCCAGCAGGGTTATACTACTCCATTGCTTCCCCGAGGTCCTGTTGAGATTAGTCAGTGAAGATGGTGGGGAAATCAAGCCCATCATTGGTGTGATACTGGTATTTGCAGTAGATGCCAGGTGAGTACTCAATGTACAAGTGTCCTGCTCCAACTGAGAGGGTGATCCTGAATATCTGGGCCAGCTCTGATTTCTCTCCTGGACAAGTGAAGAAGGAATTTTAAGTCCAGCAAAGATTTAGCTTAGATACCTGTCTTTAATCATGGAGATTATCTCACTGACTTCACTGAAAGCATTTCAGGTCAGTTAAGGGAAGTGCAGAGATGGTTTCAGGTGAGATGTGTAGGCTTCTGGAGTGGAAAAAAAATGCCAATTGTAAATAAGCAATTTTCCCTCCTCAGCAGAACTGTGGCAAAGCTCAAACCTCCTGCTGCATGCATGGTTCCTGTAGGGCTGAATGGGAAGGAGTCTGAAACTGAGGGTTGCCCTGACACCTTCTCTCTTCCCCATGGCCTGTTGGGTGGAGCTTCATTCCCTAGATGATGTTTTTGTGGCCAAGCTCCCCTCCAAATGCTGCCTGGCGGCTGAGAGAAACATTGAATGGTCTCTGCTGCAAACTCAACTCCGAAGTTCTATTTGGTACATGTAAATGATTTCCTACACAAGCAATGCTTCACATTGCAGAGCCATGCTTGCAGCTTGCCAGGGATGTTTATGTATTTGTGGCTGGCTAAACGTGTTTGTGTGAAAGGTGTTTCCAAATTCACATTGAAATATACTGGGCTATCTTCTTTCATCTAAGTCAGGGTGCCCCCATTGTTCTGTGTGCTACCCATGAACTAGCAGAGTTAAAGTTAGCACCTTGTGTCTAAGGCTTTCACATAGATGCTTGATCCTGGAGTGGTCGCTGGGTGGTTAAACTGAAAGTCAGAGGTCATGTGGGGTCACCTTAAAACAGTTGGGTTGAGATTGCAGAGAAATTTGTTCATGAGAAGAATCTCTGTGCAATTCATTTGCTGCAGCAGCTCTTGATGGATACTGCTTTACTCTGGATCTGCTCCTCTATTTGTGGGCTCTCCCTAAAGTGAGTGGGAATTTGTGCCTATACATCAAGGTTAGGGCAAGGCTTTCAGTGTAGGTATGATGCAGATAAATTGCTTGATGACCATGAACCGTGCTATTCTAGAGCTCAGCAATAAATCACACATTAGGCTTTAAAATGCACAAACAGGAGCAAGATGCTCACTGATTTCCAGGTGGGAAATGGTCAACAAAATCCTTTTCTTTTTTCCCCTCTTTGTAAATCTATTCTAATATCAGTAAATGAGATAGGAAAGTAAAGGTGCCCAGTGTAAGGTGCTGCTGGCATATGGAGGACTCGCTTCCACTGGCATTGTCCTCTGCTTTTCTTTGTGTTTCTGGTTCTGCCATCGATATTTTGTGGATATTGTTGCATGCCAGGGTACTAACAGGAATTTACATTTATAGCTGGTTAATGATGGGGGACTTCTGCCTGGGATACTCTGGCCCTACAGGGTATTCTATTTTGGGTGTATATTAACATTTCCTGTCATACACTGTACAGTGAAAGTGACGAGCCTCCGACCTCTCGCTATGTGAAAAAGGAATGCTTAAAAATGGCAACTTCCTTTATTTTCTTGGTATTCCAATTTCCCTGTCTTTTCCCCTGTGAGCTGTGTCGCTGCTGGCTGGGGAGCTGGGACATGGCTGCCAATCAATATCCCACACAGAGAAAAAGAAATTGCTGCCACTCAGATGAAATATGTATATATGTATTTTAACCAGAGTTGCGATATGGTGTAAAAAACACCAAAACGCCCTTTGAAGTCTGTTTTGTAGTTTTAATTAATGCAACGAGGGTTTTTATTTTACTCTCAGTGGAGATAATCTTAATCCATTCACAGTGACCTTTTCTTGTGCAAATTAGCTACACACGCTTGTTTAAGCAAATGGGCCTTTGCAAGATGTCTCTTCTTAAAGACTGGAGCTTATAATTGAAAATTGGCTTACTCCCATCTGTCTGGCCTGTGTGAGAATAGGAACGTAGATCCGGACTTTTCTGCATATAAAATATAATCATATACAAATGTATATACGTACACATATATACACATACAATAAACATTGCTCTGCCTGCAGGCTACAGTTAAATTAGATTATTAGTGTTAGAAATCTCAGTGCCACAAGTTGCTGTCAGAAGAACATCTGCCTGCAGAGTCCAGGACACTGGAGAACGGAGGGTGTTCAATCCAGATCCTTTTGTCTCAGATGAGGCTGGTGCTATTCACAGCTCCATGGGTACAATTAGCTAATAACAGGCTGGAAACTGTTAGGATTTGATGTGTGGTTTTGGTGAATGGTTTCAAGGTGATTGATGGAAATGGGAAAAAACCCAGGAGTGTCTATAAGCACTTGAGTTTTAATTCAGAGGAGCAGGGGCCATTGCAGCTATGTGGTTAATTGCCAAAATTGGGCAGTTTATCCGTCTCAGCACACTTGACAATAACCACCAAGTGAGCCATTGTAACCTCCTGTCCCTTTTTGAGTGCCTGCTTGATAAGGGAAGATTTCTTTGGCATAGTTTGCGTATTTTTTTGCTTTGTACAAACCTCTTGTGCAGAAATGAACACAGTTGTGCATGGCCTTGACTAAATCTGAATAGAAATCAGTGTCACTGCAGTGCCGCAACGGTGCTTTGGGTATCAGCATATTGCATATGATAAAATTTGTTGTTAGAGCTCGTGCACACCTGCTTATATAGAAACGGCTCATTACTGCAATGGCAAAAGGATTTTGTACTTCCTCAGTTCCATTACCACTCTCCCCAGCTCTCTCCCATGGTGGTTGCTCCTGAAGGTGAACAAAAAGGAGCCAGGGAGGTGGCTGACACACGCGTGCACGGAGGCAGTTAACCTGGTGGTGAGCGGTCTTGGTCAGGGATGATGTTATCCAGATGGATCTCAACAGCTGTTTGCATTTTCATGCCCAGTGACTCCAGGACTCATGCTAATTGAATTTTCTCTTTTCTCCCCTGTTCTTGTTAGGTATGATTACCGTGAAATGCTGCACAATGCCACTTTCTGTCTGGTTCCCCGTGGCCGCAGGCTTGGCTCTTTCAGGTTTCTGGAAGCCTTGCAGGTAAGAGCTGCAGTTTAAAGCATTGGCTACGCTGGCTGCAATTCAGCATGCAAAAGCAAGGAGGTAGGGAGCAGGGAAGTGTGTTTCATTTCCCTAGTGGACAATAATCCACTTTGCAAAAGCCTCTAGTCATACTTCTGAAGCAGTTGGCAGCTTCTTCCCAGGAGAAGCTGAGCACTGAGCTCATCTGAGGGTTGAATTGGGTTACCTCCAGGAAAAAGGGTCTCCCTGGATGTGGTGAGGCTGAGAGGTTGGTTTGGTTTAGAACAGTATCAAGCTGTGAGACTTCCCGTGGGAGACACTGGCCTTTACAAGCCCCGGGGCAGTAAAAGTACGGGCTTGTTTTCACTTAGCCCAAACAGACCTGCTTATGCATTGCCTGTCTTGAGGTGGTGCTTGCTGAACCTGCAGAAGGTGTCCTGGAAGTTGTAAAGCCCCAGATGAAAGCTTCACATGAAGGTGGATATAGGCTGGTCTCACAGAGCTCACGGTGTGTCTGGGACAGCACCTGAATCCCTTTCGCCTTTTAAACCCATTTTGGTTAATGGTCTCCCTGTTTTGTTGTTGGCCAGCAGCAAAGAGCTATGCAAAGGGGCTCCTGAGTCACTGTGGCAGCCTGACACTGGGTGATGGAACCTGACACCGACCTACTCCAGCTGCAGCGGGCCTGACCCTTTTTTACTAGCAATCATCAGTTCAGTGTCCTCAGTTAGCCATACAGAGCATCTTGGGAGATGCTGCATCTCCCCTCTAGGACTGACATACGGATTTACATGGGGACTGGAGCAGAGGGAAGGCTGAGTGGGTTCTTGGTGTCAGTGAGGTAGCAAATGAGGACACCTTACAGGGTCCTGCCTCTGGGTGTGTTTTTACAATATGGGAAGCGTCCCAGCATCGGCAGTAAAGCTGTTACTGAATAGCATCACATCACTTTTCTTCATCAACCACAAAATGTCCCAGCCACTACTAAAGAATAATGTTTACTGCAGTGCAGACTAGAATTCAGGTACCTGAGTGTAGGTGTATAATGTCATTTTAGAAGCCAAATGGCTTTCTGGCTTTTTGGTGCTTCTCCAGAAGGTCTCATTAGATCCTGTGTCATGTCTGCCAGCCTTTGATGGTTTTCTTTGGTATCCTAGAGCATCCCAAATGTGCTGAATATTTAGGATAACTTCTGAACCCTATACTTACTGTCAGTTTGAGATCCAAGTTCTGGACTGTCACCTCTTTGCTCCTGCTCAGAAGATTAATAGCCTGCAAAGTGCTGTTCCTTCACCAACCTTTTTGGAGGAAGAAGTGAGACTGGCTTATTTGGAATGACAAATCACTTCAGATTCTCCAGAAGAGCACTGCTCAGATCTTCTCTCATCTGGGCCACAAGTCATGCAGCCTCTGTTAGATACATTATCTGAGGAGAAGAAAGCAGGGAGTGCACCTCACTGTACAGAACTTGGAGGCTCCAGGTCGATGATGATAAAATGCAGGCATTGAGGATTTTCCTCTCAGTCTGGCAACAATATTCACCGATTATGATGAACTCCCCATATCTGTCTGGCTCCAAGGCATAATCCACATTAAGTGGAATGAAAGACATAATTATGAGAGACATAATCCACATTAATGGATTGTTTTAAACATGAAAACACATTGCTAAGTGTTTTCTGGTTGGCTTTTTTCATGCACAAATGTCATTCCTTTACAGAAGATCACAGTTCCTTACTCCCCATTATTGCAATACAGAGACCTGACCAGTCTAAAGTCCTGTGTCAAATACTTGTGACCAAGGAAGGTACACCAGTCTGAAAAGTTCCCCTTTGTACCATCTTTTGGGTGCTATAGCAAGATCTGAACCCTACTCTGGACCTAATTCAGAGCACTTAAGCTTGACTTGGTCCCAAAGAAACTGAACTAGAACATGGGCTTGATGCAGATCCTCTGATAATAGGCTCTTGCATCACATCAGGAGGATTGTGGTTTGGATCTTGTATTGAGATCCAGCTGACCAAAATGTGGCGGCAATCATTTGTTTATGGAATTACTGCCTTATTTACTGAATAGTCACAAATGTGCTGTCAGTGCAGAGGAGCTTGTGCAACTCAGAAAAGATTAAATAATTTAGACAGATCATACTGGTATGAAATAGACACTAAATGTTTTTGCGTTGTGTTTGGTTTAGGACAGAAAGCAATTCCTATTTTTGTAGGCAGGTGATGGCAGATGAGTTGTGTTTGTGAAACTGCCTCTGTTTGGAGAGCTGATATCAAACAGAATAGGGAATTCACTCCTCCTTTGTGGAAAAGTGCCCTGGAATTAAATATGATTTATATTTTCTGTAGGGTTGTCTTGCAACATACTATAAAAATAAGGGAGTTAGCTCCCTGCTGAAAGGTTCACAAAGCAGGGAGGGAGGCCATCATGTTGTATTGAGGTTCCCCAGTGTTACATCTGCATTATTATAACAGTTCTGCCCTCATCTGGCAGTGTAAGCACCACATGTCAAATTCCACTCTCCATGCAAATCCCACCTTTCAGTGAATATGAGTAAGTACAAAAACCCATAGACATCTGGGCTGCCCTCCTGTGGCTTCTAGCTTCTGGTATTAATTGCTGTGGTGCCTCTCCTTCTGGGGTTGTGCAGAAAGCAGTGGTCATGGTGTTGGTGCAAACCTCAATGCTTGCCCTGGTCACCTAACAACCACAATGCCTCTGTGTGCGTGCAGGCTGCCTGCGTCCCAGTTATGCTCAGCAACGGATGGGAGTTGCCGTTCTCGGAAGTGATTGATTGGAACCAAGCTGCCGTCATAGGCGATGAGAGATTGTTATTACAGGTAAGAGAAAGACCGCGACCTTCAGCACATCAGTTGATTATTGCTGCTGCCATCTAAATGGACGGGGAAGATGAATCCAAAAGGTCAGGACTGTAAAAGAATTTTTATCATGAAAGGATTGTCTGTGTCACACTAGCTATGAACTCATTTAATATGACATCATTCATTTTTTGACCTGAAGGTCACTGCAGCCACATTCCAGGCCAAGTTCTTAAATGCAGTAGACTTTTATTTTTCCAAAGAGCGTGAAATCTCTTCTGGTGTGAAGCACCTGGATGCTTCTTTAAGGCAGAGCTGGCCTGAGCTGGGTGCTGTGATGAAAGAGAAAACATTTGAAGGCAGGTTCTTTAGTCCTTCAGTAGTTTGTCCTCAGGGGTCCCACCAGCGCTGTGTGTCTGGCTGGCAGGCACTGAAGGGACTCCTCAGGAAAGCAGGTATTTTCTAAGGCAAGAGTTGCCACCTACCAGTTTTTTGGGAAGCATAATCAGCCCCTTTTCTGATGTCTGGACCATCTAACATGGCTTTCTGAAGCAGTGTTATGTCACTTACTGTCAGTCTCCTTGAGATCATGGAACAAAAGCAGGCTGAGATGTTAGAAATTCCCTGCTACCTTCAGCATCTACTTTGGCTTTAAATTCACTTTCTTTTTCTTCTGTTTCCCTAGTGGGTTTCCTACTCTAAATACATTCTATAAGCTATGTGGAGAAGTTGATATTAGGAGACATTCTTGAAAGTTTAGTAGCATTTGATGAAATGCCATTGCCCAGCATGAAGCTGAGATCTACGATACCTGGAATGGCCACTAAGTAGTCAGTAAGAGAGGCTTTTTTTTTATGATTGGATTCAACTCATATCCAAGGTGGCAAGCTGTTGTCATCCACGGAGAGAAGCCTACAAAGGTCCTGGCACCCCAAAAACAAAGTACCTTTGAAAGTCCGGTGAGATGCCTATTTACTTGTCTGAAGAAGTAAATATTTGTGAAGAGCTGCCCTAGCAAGCCCTTCAAAGTGCTGCCTGTTCTTCTTAATGTGATCCAAGCTGCAGGTATAAAAGAGCCGTTGGATTTTTGCATCTGTGGACAGCACATCTTTTCTGAGCAGAATTATTTCTCTCTTTGAATAATGACAATAATTTGCTGATTCGCGTGCTTTCTGGTGCCATGCCATTTGTTCCTTTCCCAGCTGCTGCCATATTGAACAGCTACTGCACCGTTATTAACAGTGGTTTTAAAGAGTTGGCAGAGGGCCTGAATGTCTGCTCTGGGAAATGTTTTTGTTATGTTACAGTTTTTCATTTCCTGTTTGAGAGCCGCTCGGATGTTTTTATTTGCATATTCCCCTCATCACGACGCTGGGAGAGCTTAATCCAGCCTCTCTGCATTTGTTTGCGCAGGGTGGCTTTTCTCTTCTCCCTACTTATTACTGGAATGACCTTTTATTAAGGTTCTAATAATTCCAGTGTAATCCTGCCAGATTAGTATTAATACATCACTTTCCCCACCTGTCTTGCTTGACAAGTAGATTAATAACTAATAGGCAAATGCAGTCAAAATGGGAGCTCTGATTTTCCTTTCCAGCTGTTGTAAGAGAGCAGGCACCGAGGCTTTTTTTTAACCTTAGCAGTGTGTTGGCAGGCGCTTGCAAAGCATGATGTGGTCTGTAAAATCATAACAACCCGCAGTAACCTTCACAATCAGGGCAGCCTTCCCTTTCAAAGGGCATCATTGGGAATGAGTATTGATTTTATTTGGTGCTCACACACATACGCACACAAGGTTGCACGTAATGCAGTGAAATGTTTAAGTTTATAGAGAAAATGCCATATTACCACTGTGAAGTGACTTTGATCTTGTGTTTGCTGCTGGTAATGGTCCTGGGTGTGATTAATACACATCTATGGACAAGCCAGTGCAGGCAATGTCCATTATCCCTCTCCTTACTGGAACTTACTGTTTAAATAATGAAAAGAGAGAACACTCACCTAAAAGGTGAAATTTTGATGCAGTTACTTAATATCATGTCTTGAGTAGTGATATGATCAGTTAGAAAAACACGTTCTAATACATGTTTGTAGCTTCTGTCTTTCATAGTAGTTTTGCAGGGAATATTTTACTTAAAGACCTTATTTTACTTAAAGGGCCTATAGCAAGGGAATGTAAAGTACCATCTTCGACACTCTCACCATTTTCTTGTGTTCCACCTTGCTGTAGTCCTAACTCTCATAAGCTCAAATTCTGTATTCTAGTTAGCAGTGTATTTAAGATGAAGGTCTAAGAGACAAAGGGCTGAAAAAGTAGAGATTGCCCCACCTGACATTGCACCCTGTGGAGCCATAGTCCTTTAGGACACAGTGTCTAGGGTGCAAACTATGAGTAAGGAATTTCTGATTCTTGTGGAAATTTGTTACATACAAATTCTTAAAATCTCAAATTTTCTTCAGGAAATGTTTCATGTGAAAGCCAATAATGGTCACTGCCACCTCTCAGCGTATTTAAGGAATAAGCAAACTGTGGTTTGGTCAGGACAGGACAGGATGCGGTGGCGTGCAAGAAAACTCCAGAATAAGCTGTGGTGTGCAAAAAGCAACACACAGCCCAGGTAGATGCTTTTACGACTAATGACTTTGGTAAAAGATTCATGAGAAATGAGTGTCTGAGCACAAGGTGGCCTAATTTGAAATCACAAAACAAAAGCACAACTCTTCATTCCTGAATAAAGTGAACACAAATCAACAATGTGTTGCACCATTGCTGATGGCACCAAAGATGCCTTTCTGGTGCTGGGGATAGCCCTTGTAACTGAAGCAAATTCCAGTTAAATTCGCTTGTTAATGTTAGTTTGCATTGTCAAAGAGGTGTACTGGAGGCCTTGGTCAGTGTCCTAAGTTACAGGACACATATGCGCGTTAGTTTCTCTCTAGTGTTGGAAGAGGGATGTGGGGTTGGGGAAAGATGTAGAAGTGAAGCCCTCCCCTTTTGAGCAGTCATAATTTTCATGGCAAAGCATTGCAGCAGGACAATTTTGGGGTTTTATTTGTAAGGCAACTTATACCAGAATTAATGTGTTGATTTAATGGAAAGGGGGAAAAAGAAGCAGTATTTTCCCTTGTGAATAACAGGTGCTGTGGGAGGCGTTACTCTTTCCACCCACAGTAATTAGTAAAATGCAATTTGATCCACAGGCTCCCAAAAATTGGAATCTTACTTAAGATGTTGCTATGTTTTCCTTAGGGCACTTAGTGTTGCCATGCTGTGGTAAATGCAATTCCAGATCCCTTTAATATACTCTCAGAGCAGGGATTATTGTTAGACTCTCAAGACCTGCAAGGACTCGTTTGTTAAAATACTAGTCCATGAAAACCTTTGTGCATGAGGGATGTATGAAACAGCTCCTTACTGTGCCATGCCACAGCTCTGGGGAGAAGGAGCTTTTGTTACCATAAATCAACCAAAAACTAAAAAAAGGCAGATTAAAAAACTCATATATTCCATACCAAAGGCTTTAAAGGGTTGTGTCCCATTCGTTTTACATCAAGGCTTTAACTGTTGCAGCACACGTCTGGGTCGGACAGGAGTGCTGAAGCCGTGCAGCTTGCAAATAAGGAGAGGGCTTGTCAGCAGCATATTAATTTGATGAGATTGCATTGTTTTCTGAAGGTCCTGACTATATTGCATCTTGTATTACAGATTCCTTCTACAATCAGGTCTATCCATCAGGATAAAATCCTAGCACTTAGACAGCAGACACAGTTCTTGTGGGAGGCTTATTTTTCTTCAGTTGAGAAGATTGTATTGACTACACTAGAGGTGAGTAAAATTGCCTGGGACCTTGCCAGGCAGCGAGGTTTTCCTACCTGTCCAGCTGCTCCTGTCCTCTGCTGGTATCAGACCTTGGTTTTCATAGCATGCAGTTGGTCACTGGGAAGAAAGCTCGGAATCTTAATCATTTTTCTCCCCTAAGGAAATGCTTTCTTCATTATCGAAATCCACATTAGAAAACTGCCGTGGTGAAAAATGGGAGCTACCCAACACATGGAAAAGTTGTTGTGTGTGATCTTGCCTTTACAAGGCTTTATGGCTTATGAATCACCGTCCTCGTCATTGGTAGTGAATGTGTTTCTTTAAGAAACCTTTCTGGAGTTTATTTTGGGAAAAATATTACTGTAGAGCTCCTCCTTGACCATTCCTTAACATTTTGATGCCTTATGATGGGGCTATTGTTCTGGCTCAGGGAAAAGGGAGGGCTTGTAAATCAGTGTCTTATCTTCACACACAGCATAAGGGAAAGGCCTGATCATCCATATAAAATATTAATAAATAATCATAATTAGACTGCTATTAAATAGGGAGACAGATGATCTCAGATGTGGAGAGAATGCTTTCTGAATTCAGAGGCAGGAGAGATGAAAGGCTCTTTAGAAGTAGGGCCCAGGCGACAATTTCAAAAGCAGGTTTAGCTTCTAATTGTTGTGCAATTTTGCACATACATTTTTGACACACTTTTACCACTGCAAGTGCCTCACTTAGTAGGTGCAAATGCATTCGTCTTATGCTAATGCTTCTGCAATTGCATCCGTCTCTGTGCACAGTTGTAAAGCTCCACATTTCCCGCTGTGCCTGCTTACCCTGGAAAACTGCAAATGAGTGCTGCTGCCTGCAGTACAGGTTGCCTGTGGCTCATCTACCTCCAGCTGCTGCAAGACAGTCCCTTAGGATTTTCTGTGCCAGTAAAGAAAACCAGCCAGGGAACATTTTCAGAGCCCCTGGCATAGCTACCCTCACAGTGCTCTCCTCACCCTCAGAAGAGCATGTCTTCATCTGTGCTGCCTGTTGGGAGCTGCTCTGCATCCTCAGCCTCCCCATAAGCACTGATGAAGTGGTGATAATTATCACAGCCTATGCCAGAATCAGACTCACAAAGCTGGAAGACCATGTGCCATTGCTCACAGTCTGATTTACCCTTACGGAAGTACTCTGAGGGACAGACAGGGTGCCCTTTCCCAGCACTCACCCTGTTGTTGTTAGGGATCGGTACTTCTGCCTGTGCTGGGGCTGCTCTAGAGGGGATATAACCTGCAGCCCCCTTGGCCTGGGTGTCTGCCATGTCAAGCTCCAATGCTCACCAGTGTGTTTTTAGCACAAGTAAAGGCTGGAGTTAATTTTTCCTTAGGAAAGGAATAAAGCAGTTGAGAGTGATTTTTTTTTTGCGTATGTCCGAAATCTTCCAGCAGTAGTATATCCTCTTCTTCAAATCTGTTGTCTGGAAGTAAATTCCTAGCAGGAATATTTTTTTTCTGATGGATGTTACCCATCTTCTGTTGTAACTCTGTTACATCAAGAGTGCTCTGATAATGCTACACATCACCACAATAATCACTTCCCTGCCAGTAGGTCTCCATGTATGAGGGTGTCAGTAGTCTTCACCAGGTGTCTGCAAGGACATCACAGCTCTCCTCTGCCCTTTATCTTGCACACCACTGAAAGTTTAAAGGTCCTTGTTCTTCTCACAGCATTTGGTGCTGTAAGCCAAACAGCTCACAGCCCAGAATAAGAGGTTTGAATCATTTGGCCACCAACCCCATACTGCAAGCACAGAGGAGCTGCCCAGGGCCATGGACATGGTGTGGGTTGGGAAACGTCTGCTGCAGGCTAGTAGGTGGAAGTGCTGGCAGCACAGCAGTGGACTGCTACAAACACTACCCAGTTATGTGCTCCAGCAAATCTGCATGTTTTCAGCTTGGTCTTCTCTGGAAAGAAACCCAAAACATCCCTAAATCCCTTTGTGGTGTGCAGTCCTCCACTGGCGAAGAGGAAGGGAGAGAGACAGCACAAAGTACAGGCAAGGAATGTTTGATGCTTGGCCGGGGCACGTTGAGAAGCAGCAATGATTAAGGCAATATGTGAGCTTTTTGAAGTGTGAGGATGAGGGAGACAAAAATATTGGACTGTTAATGAATTCCAAAAAGAAAAGGGAGATCTCACCAGATCCTAACCCCTTCCTTCTCTTATTAAACTTCCTGTCATGCCTCATCATTAGAGAGGCCGTGTAACTGCTGTCTGCCTGTGCAGTATGTGCAGTGTGGTACACTCTGCATTTTAATTGATCGGCCCTCCACATTATCTGTTTTTATACTTTCCTGTTCTCGTTCTGCCAACTTGTCTTTTCTCCTCTCTGTCATGACAGACAGCTAGGTTCCTTTTGGAGGCCAGGAGTGTAATAAATTAATCCTCCATTTGTTAACTGTGATAAATCATTGCGGGCAGCTCCCCAGGCTGGTGCTGTTGAGGTTGGTGCGCGGGCTGGCACTGGGGCCCTGCTCCGGTTAGAGGTGAGCTCCCTCCGGGTGTGTTGAATGCCAACCATGTGTTTCCCCTGCAGCCAGCACAATAGAAAACTTCACTGTCTCTGAAAACTGCCTGACCACGTAAATTCACAGACTTCTCCTTACCTGATTATGCCCCAGTTCTGAGAATGCGGGAGGAGGGAGCTGTAATATTTAGACTTTGTGGTAAACACTCGACAATATGTACTTTCTAGGTTCTGGTTTTGTTTAGTGGCATAACTGGCAGATGGAGAAACAAGAGCCATCATCTTTTTTTTATCTCTCCTCAGTACCACGCAGGAGATCTGACAACTGATACACCTCATTTTCCAAGGAGAAATACTCGGATACGCTCTTGTCAGTGAAGGAAACAGTCCTCAGTCCGTTATTCAAAGACCAAAAAAAACCCTTAAATTAACTTACTCAAGTGAGCGAATTAGTGCGTATTAGCTATGGTAATTGGCTGTAGGCAGAATTCAGACAAGCATGCAAATGCCCAGCATTTGCCCCAGTTTTGCAGTGCGTATATTGCCACCAGCAATGAATTGTCTAGCACAATGTAACTGGTGTTTTAATGTGTTCTTGTCATGGCAATCAAAACTTCCAGGAAGACAACTGCTCGTGCTAACACTTATTCATGGTTCTGTATTGACCAAACGTCCCTGAACTCAGCTGCTTACAGAGATTTTGGCTTGTTTAGACTCAGCAGCTGCTTTTGTTCAGCCTGTGTTGGGTCTTTTTGCTTGCTTTTATTTTTCCTGTGCTGTGGGTGTACATCTTCTTTAGTTTCATAGATTTTAAGGCCAGAAAGAATGATGAGGGATCAGATTTAGTCCAGCTTCAGACCCATGGATTTTCACCCAGATATACTTATATTAAGGCGAGATATACTAAGTTAGGAGAACCAACATGTTCTTGGCACTTGAGCCCTGTGCAGTGCATAAACTGCCAGTTCCATGAAATCTCCTTAGGAGATGGCAAATGAGCTGCAGGAGAAGGCAAGGCAATCCTGTTTAGCTGACTTAGGGGAAAATTCTTCCTTTACCACCCCCTGGCCCTTTGCAGTGTCCTGTCTCCTGACTTGCCAACCTCGTATGCTCTGAGGGAAGCAAGAACGTGTGGCCCAATGAGAAGATTGCACTTAGAAAACTGCAGCTTATTTGGAGGCTGAATTTGTCCAGTTACAGCTTCCCACCACTGAACCTTGTTACGCCTTTACAGCAAGTTTGAAAAAGCTCCCATCGGTGTAAGAGCCGCTGTGGTTCTTGCATACAGGCATCTGGTGTGAAGTAACTGTAGTTTTATAAATACAAAGCCTTGTCTCTTTTTTATGTTTTGGTTTTTTTTTGTGGCTAGGTGATAAAGTAGATGACCTAGCAATCTGTTCTGACCTTAAAAATCTAGGAATCTAAGTCTGTGGTCCTCTACAGAGACAGACGAGAGTTGCCAAAATACCTTTTTCTGTTTCATCCGACAAGGAACTGTTGTAGAACTGAGATGTGGAATCAGTGATGTATCTGAATGCTAATATCCCTTTATAATTAAGCACAAATGAATAATTAGCGCAGCCTGATTTGCTGGAAGTCTTTGTGGTTTTGAATGCTCTCATTATCTCAAAATAATACCTAGCTCTGTAATGCCATCCTCAAATAGTTATCTTCTGTGAGTCCTGGATAGTAAAACTGACAATGAACTAATCAGGCTTACAACTGCTAAGACACTCTAATAGACAAAATATTTGTCTTAAAATACAAAATGCAATGAAATGCAAGGTCCCCAGTTCCAGAGGGACTAATGAGGTGCTCTGAAGCCTATTGCACAGAGCCTGGGCTGCTGAAGTGGTGTCCAAGTGTGCAGGTTCTGTGTCATTTTAAGAGAGATTAAGCAGGAATGTTTAGTAATTTGTGTGCCTCAGCTTTTTGCAGAATGGGTGATGATTCCGGTCAGCTGGAGTCCCTGAAGCTTCTACCAGTGACTGTTACAGCCTATTTAAACATCATTACCTCTCTTGTTTTCCAGATTATTCAGGACAGAATATTTAAGCACATATCACGTAACAGCTTAATATGGAATAAACATCCTGGAGGGTTATTTGTACTGCCACAGTATTCCTCATATCTGGGAGATTTTCCTTACTACTATGCTAATCTCGGTGAGTGAATCCTAGCTATACTCTAATGGTATTAGGAATTTCTAGTAGGCATTTGGAATTTGGTCTTTGAGTAGCATGTGGCAAGTGATTTACCATTCATTTCTAGTTAATGATGCTTTGTGTTTATCCTGTCTCAGTCTTCCCTGACCATTGCAGACTGGAATGTCTCTGATGTATCAACATGCATCATGTGCCTCTCGCTTGCAAAGATTGCTTTAAAAAAATCTATGTCCCTTCATACTTTTCAGTTGCCAGTAATTAATGCCTGAGTTGCTGACCCATTCATGGCCTGAGGGGACATACTAGGAATAGCTTTTTGCTTTCTTTGTTTATTTGTGCTTGGCAAATTGGAAAGGTGGTAATTTACCCATGACACTTGTTATTGGAGTGCATAGTTGGCATGAATTTATTTTCAATATAATTTATTCTCCATATATATGTCTTCATATGAATCCTACTAGAAGGAATGAATAGAGCTCAGGTTTATGGCTTTTTCCTGAAGTGGAGCTTAAACAATGAGTTCTGCAGGAGAATGTGCCTGCAGGCTGAAGTGATCCTGCTTCCCAGACTGCTGCTGCTTTTGGCTCAGCCTGTGCCATCCCACTTGTGTGGATCTGTACTGCTCACCTGCTAAAAATTCACAGTTAAAAAGGGAGAAGAAGGTTTCTGTGGGAATTTTGATGAAAAACGACTTTGACCCCACACAAATGAATTTAGATGAGACTGAGAGCAGTAATGAAGGGTAGATGCCAGCAGGATCTGTTATTTCAGGCAGAAAAGGAAATCATAGCGAGACAAAAATATCAGAATGGAAGGCAAGGCTGCAAGCACAATTATCAGCTCAGGAGGTAGCTGAAGGTGCATGTGGATGGGGATCGACCCAGAAAGAGCAAAAATGTGACAGAGGCTGTAAAGGAACTGGGGAAACTGAACAAGCTTCTGAAAGTTGTGGAGATAATCAGTAGAAAACATCAAGCATCCAGAGCCGGGCAGCAAAACAGAGCCCATGTCAAGAAGGACGTTTGGTTGAAGAAGCTAGATGTCAATATTATCCATGGGACAAACTGGATGAAAGAAAAAGATTGCAGGACATCTGTGGAAATAGTGAGTAAGAAAAGGCAGCAGTAATTGTGTTGAAGTCAAGGATTTCAGAGGGTGTGGGAGTTAAAGGGAAGTGTGATCTTCTCTGAAGCATCTGGTGTTCTTAGTACCCGAGCCGAAAGGATATGGCCTAAAAAAACATGGCAAGGTTTGTATTAAGTGCAGATTATTTTTCCATCTCCAAAGTCCTTTAATCTGTACTGAACGGGGGCAGTTTTGTTTTTACTGAACCCATATCTCTTCACTCTAGGTCTGAAGCCTCTTTCCACATTCACTGCCGTTATCCACGCAGTAACTCCCCTGGTTTCCCAATCTCAGCCTGTGCTGAAACTCCTGGTTGCTGTAGCCAAGTCCCAGTACTGTGCACAGGTAAGCAGCGCAGTTTGACTGTCAGTCACACCGGAGACAAAACTACTGTCCCAGGATTGAAAAGCCTCCTGACTTCAGATCTTCTCAGTCCTGTTTTGATCCCCTGTTTTAATTTGGATGTTTCTTCTCTCTGATATTCCTGCTGTCTGTCTGAGTATGGTGGGAGTGGAATAGAGACAGTCATTAAACCCCTTTGTTTCATGAGGCAGGTAAAATAATGTCTGCACTTTAAAGATGAGGACTGTGTGTGCTGCAAGCTGCAAAAGGATGTCTGTGCCTCAAGAGCCCCTGTGTGATCTTCCTTCCTCCTGCTGTGGCTCTTAGTCTCAGCAGCGCCAGGATTTTGGCTTCCATAGAAGAAACCCTCGGGAGTTCAGTGGGAGCACCCTCTTGCAGTGGTGTGTCATGAGTGGTTTGGCCTTTAATGAGAGCCAAAGTAAATCAGTTATATCCGTATGGCCTGGCTGAGATAGAGACTTCCTGAGCTGCTGTCCAGCCCATATTTGCCTGAGAGAATATATATTGTAAATAGCTGGGATGGGTGAAATTGCTGCAGGAAGTGCTATTTTTATGCAGATTTGTATCTTTGTTGTTGATTTTGAAACTCCTAACTTGATTTAACATTTATGTCTGGAGATCTGAGACCTTAGTGTTTGGACTGCATTGCCACAAAGGTCTCTGATCATGGTGCAATATTGTCTTTCAGATTATTGTTTTATGGAATTGTGATAAACCCCTCCCAGCCAAACACCGCTGGCCTGCCACTTCTGTGCCTGTCATAGTCATTGAAGGAGAGAGCAAGGTAAGTAGAGAGAAGCATGGTAAAAGGTTGCCTGTATTCTCCAGTGGGACCAGAATTTAGTTTTCCAGCTGCTTTGGTGAAACCTTTGTAGTTCCCACAGCTGTGACAGTTCCTTTCTATTCCTTGGCCTTTTGTGCCAGTTGGGCACAGATTCGTGTTTAATGCATGAGGCCCATGCACTCAGAAGTCATCAGTATGGCAGTTGATGCCATGAATCTGAGATGCACAGGTGGGACACAGTTTTGAAACGTGGCCTCAAGAGTAGGTAGTGCTGACCCTTCTGTCTCTGCAGGTGCATCAAAGGAGTGATGCAGCCGGATTCATTGAGTCTGAGCAGTCATATGCTAGGTTTGGGGGTTAGCTGTGGATTCAAAAGCAGAGAAGAGATGAGCATGAGTGGTATTAAACTGCCTTTGAAAAGTGCCTTCTCTTACGGCCTTGTTGGGTACTGCTGCCAGTGATGGGATCCTACCACTATAAAAAAGGGACACTTGTGTGGGAACAAAACCACCATGTCATCTCTTGCTGTGCCACGCACTTGTTTTTTTTACTTCCACAAAGTTGAAATAGACACCACCTAGATGAGAGAATAGGGGTTGTTTAAAATCCACACTGAAGCAGATGATTCTTTTCCAAATGCAGACCTGAGAAGCAAGACTTACTGCTTCTGGACTCAGAGATAGATTTTGGCTGGTCCCCTCTGCAGTCTCTGTCAGATGGCTCTTACATTTACAAAGGGAACTTGTAGTTGCTCTGGCAGTGTAATCCTAATTTGAACTTATAGTCCTGTCTGTGGTCTTTTCCCCCAGCCACCTTAACAGGGGGAAAGCAAGAGCCCTGCAAGGTTGGCAGCTAATGGCTCCTGCCTTAGCTGGCCATGTAAAGAGTATCTGGGGAGTTGCTGCAGGGCCAAGAAAGGCTGCAGTGATTTCTGAGCCTTTTGAAATTTGTGGGGTTTTTTCCTTTCATTTTGGAAAACTTACAGAGGTGAGATGGAGGAGAAAATCTCTGACCAGTTCTACAGTGTTTGTGGAAATTGGCCCCAAGCACTGTTTAGATTACAAATGAGTCTCCTGAGTACACAGAGGTGTGTTTATAGTGGACAGTCTCTTCCCTCTAATATCCCAACATATGCCAAATGGCTTCTTGCACGGAAAAGCTGTTTGGACAAAGCTTGCAGAGCCAGAGCAGTGCAATTCAAAGGTTGCACAAAGGAACTGATTTTCGTCTTCAGACTTAACTGCGGCATACTGGCAGGCACAGTTACTCCGTGCAGGTGTCTGTCTTTACCTAACCTTCACTCTTCCCCATGAAATCAAGGGGTATTATCACACCCATTTTACAAAAGGGAGCTTTAGCTACAGAAGCAAATAGATGGGTAGTCCTAACTCATGTACTATTTGTCAGTTTTACACTGTCTGTAAAAGAGGTGGTCTGAGAATCCAGGTCTCCTGCTGAGCTTCCTCAGCTTTGCCGTAGCGTAAGCAAAGCCAAGCCATCAGCCCCAGCTAGATCACCCCTTCCTCACAGCCACTGCCTCCCTAGACCAAGGCCACTGTAGTGATTCAGGGATACTCTAGACACACACCAGGAGCATCCTGATTATGGAGGCAGAGCGTTTTCTGAATCAAGGCATAGATTCCAAAGACTTGCTTCCAAAGAGGTTGCAGGGGATGCAGAACCATTCATGCCTTTTGTGAGGGACATGTAAAGCTGCTCCATCTCCCTGTTTCCATACAGTGATTCCCTCTTACTGGGCCTGGTTTTTACAGTGTTTTCTTGGATCATAAATTGGAAAAGAACTCTATTAACTAGCCATGGTATTTTTCCCAGCAAATGAGGGAAACAAATCTTGTTGTGTCCTTGTTACTATTCATCAGTTCTCAAAAGGTGCTAATTAGTCTGCTAGCGAAACCATATGGATTCTCATTTCTCATTGTTACCTTTTTGATCCCCACTTGCTGATCTATTTCCTACTACTTTGAGAGCTGTCCTGACATAGTTTTTAAAAGCTTATTCTGCTTATAAATTATATATATAGGTATATATATAGAATTTGTATGTGATTTTTCAAAATGCTACAATACCAATATAATTCTTGATGCAGGTGAAGCTCAGCTGATACATATGTTCTTTAGCATATTTTCCTTTTCTGATGGAGGATGTTGTACCATTGGTAGCAGCTCCCTGTGGATACAACAGCACAGAGATGGAGCTGTACCACTTTACAGGGGAACCATCCTGGTAGCATAATGTCCTTCACACACAACCTGGACTGCTTGTCTTCCCAGCTGCATCACATTATGAATGCTGCAAAGTCCTTATCAACAGTCATTATCTTTGATCCTCACACCCCATAGGAGAGCAGAGGGACAGTCCTAGCTACCAGGGAAAAGTCCTCCCTAATGAAACAGTAGGTACATCTAATCCTCAGTACAGACCACTGCAATTTGTCACAAGAGGAGAGGAGCCTGCTCCAAAGAGGGGGGGTCTGATCAGGAATTACTCCTCAGGTAGAAGGTGTAGGCTGACTGATGGGGTGATGAAAATGACAGTAGACATTATTTCACTCTTGAGCCGAAGGGTCCTTTCTGTCAGACAGAGATATGTGATGTACATCAGACAAGAGGAGATAAGAGTGGGGAGTAAAATGGAGAATTTCTCTTGGAAATGAGTCCTTCAGGTGCTTTTTTTTTTAACTCTCCTTCCTGCCTTCGATACCCACAGGTTATGAGCAGTCGCTTCCTACCCTACGACAACATAGTGACAGATGCAGTGCTAAGCCTGGATGAGGACACCGTGCTTTCAACCACTGAGGTAAGGGTCTCTGTCATCCTGGGGGAGTCTGCTTGGCTCCTCAGCTCAGCCTGAGCACAGCAGATAAGTTCTTCTCTTGGCTTTGTCAGTGAGCAACTGTTCCTCAGATATAACAGGTTGCACTTGTTTCAGCAACCCTGCCACTGCCTGCCATCAGAAGAGCTTTTTGCCCTGGTTAATTGGCTCATCATTAGCATATGGCTCTTCCGTTCCTTATTATTTTAGTAACATAGCTGCAGGCGGGTGTAGGCAGCCAAGAGCAGTCAGCTTTAATACTCTGTTCTCACTTTCCTGATTGGGGTAGCTTTTTCTCCCCCATGGTATCAGTAGGGTGTAGGTGGGGAGGGAAGGGGTGTCAGCAGCAAGGGAATGCTGTCACTCCAAAAGAGCATTGCCACTCTGGTGTAGGATTTCACTGAGGAATACTCTCTCACCATTGTCACCCCATAAAACTGGAGAGCTTTGCTAGTTTAGATGTTGGAGTGTTTGTGCCAAGAGCAAGAGAGTGCTAAGAAAAGAAACATACTGTAGAAAACCAATTTTTACAACTGGGATGAGTATTGATTTCTGGAACCTCTTTCTGAGAAACACAGGGGAAACTGATGACAATTTATATAAAGTGAAATATTTGGGAGATACATTATTAATGATGGCCAGGGAATAGCTTGAAAAACTTGATTTTCTTGGTTTTCCCTTTTTTCCCCTTGTTCATGGCCATTCCCTTTTCCCCAGTTCACCTTTATAAAAATGCTTTATTTCAGTGGTAAGAGTCTTTCACTGATGCTACCACTACTTATATGTCAGTGAAGACATGCTTGACATTGGTCACCAGACACTGCTGTATACCATAAGATGTCACTGAATTCATTTTAAATGAATGATGGATGAAATGGTGGATTTAAATGAAGGATGAAATAACAACCTCTCTTCTCCCTAGTACGGGTGCTGTGGTTAGACTGCTCCAGAAGCAGCCAGGGTTAGCCCTCTTTTGCTGCACAGATGGAAGAAGTTGGCATTAAACCCATTTGATACCAAGATTACACGTTAGTAGTTTCTGCTAGATGAGGAGCAATACGGTGCTGCCAGAGCACTTGTGTGCAAAGCTCTGCACAGCCAAAACACCCCAAAACCAATAGAAGGCATTTATCCTAGCACTGGCTTCCCCAGTAGGTTGTTACTCAGGCTGAAGGGTCCCATCTGAGCTGTCGTGGGGGCCATGGTATGACCTCTCATGCACTTCATTGCACTGAGGTGGTATTTACAGCAATCCAGCCTGTGGATTTCATAAGGATTTGGGGCTTTGCTTTGTTTTGACTGGTATTTAGTCAGCATCCAAACTTCGGAGTCATTCAGGCTTCTGGAACGCATACGAAGTAAATAGTGTTTCTCATTTGGCTTGGCCCTGCTTTCCCCTAAACATTCTGAAACATAAATATTTGTTGTTGTGTGAGACAACATACACATTTCTTTGTGGCTTCCTCCCTCCTGTGAGCAGCTTGTAGCTGATATTGCATGTTTGCATGGAGGGTATTGGCCCTATGAGCCCCAGTGTCCCCTGTGCTGCAGAGAACTAACGAGGCAGCTTTTGCTAGCATCAGCCTTGTTGCAGCTTCAGCGTGCCCTCTGCATGGGTGACGGGGACAGCAGCTCTCTTTGGTGGCTGGCTGTGAGGAACTGAGGCCTTTCTACTGCTTCACTTCCCTTGTCGTACAGCCTAGGCAAAGAAACAGTATATTGAAACGCTGACATGAAGCTTTTGGCGTGAAGCTTCCCTTGAAATTAGCTGCTCATGGGTGGTCATTGTGGCAATTTCAGGGCCCAGAAAAGGCAATTTAGAAACGTGGTCAAACACGATCACATTCCTGTTGAGAGGAGCCATTACCAAGCACATCCTCCACACTGTCCAGCTCTAGTGCAGTAGAGGTTTTTCCATTCACAACAGAATGGCACATGATGGCTTTTATGAGAGAAGCTGTTTCATGTGAGCAGAGAGATGTTTGCCTGGGAAGCAATTAGAAATCAGCACGGGTCAGAAGTGGTACAGAGACTGGCAGCATGATTGGCTTTTCCTGCTGATCAGCTGAGTGATAATGCTGGGAAATGATACAGGATGGTGACTGGGGATTTCTTTTAAAGGGAATTTTCTCCTACAGTGGTTGCTTTAGTGCATCTCTCTGGACCAGTACTTGAGAGCACAAGTGAGGGCACCAAATGCAGCTGCTTTGTTATTTATTTGAGATTCTCAGACTTCACTAAAGAAAACAGATGTCACGTTTTATGGGAAGGGCCTTTACAGGAAAAAAAGAAACCCAACCACTTCAGCTCTTTCATGTGGTATTGATTTGGATGAGATCAGAACTATCACAACGGTAACTGGTTTGTGCACATTGTCTTTCTAGTTGGCCTCAGATTCCTTGACACAGCTTGAAAGAAAATAACCAGTCCCTAACTTTGTGTTCCAGTACATGTGTGACTCTTCTGTTTCATAAAAACACTTGTAAATGTGAGAAGTCTGGCAGTAATCACACAATGTGACTGTTCTCAGAGCAGCTATTCTTTATCTAACCTCTGCACACTTGACTTTGGCTGGGTTCTTGGAAGGTTTTTCGAGCATTTTTGAGCAGTTTTAGGTCCCTCTGGTACTGGAGGGAAATCAGAGTGCAGTGCAGATACAAAACTCATTCTCCTGGGTTGGACTGGGGCAACCAGAATTGTCTATAGCTCTTTTTAAAATCTCGGGCCAGCTTGAGCTCCAGAACCTAAGTTGAAGTGGAGAGACTTTAACCATCCAACTTAACAGTGGTCACAGTCTTCCCATATGTATTTTTACCAATCCCCTTTCAAATCTAGTGCGGACAGGCCTTCTGCAAATGACCCAAATAATCCCTTTCCTGGTGTCACCAGGATTTGTTTGGAGGGATCCTGGGATAGCAATGTCCTCTCACCTTTTCAATTCTCAGATATCCGAGTTATTTAGGTAGTTGCAGCAAGACAATAAAATAAACAGAAAAATCCCTGTTGGCAGCATTTGACCTCTTCTTGTGGCTCATACAGCATCGAGCATTTTTCTCACTGTATAGGCTTCTAAAGCCATTTAACTACATGGGAATCTTGCATTCCTGTTTATTAGGCTGTATGTTTAAATATCTTGGTCATATAGACAGCCTTAAAAGTACAACCTGCACAGTCCTTAAAGGCTCAGAATGGATGGAAAATATAAAAGGACTCCTTATTGATTGCCTGTTCTAATCTCGCTGACCCACCCTAATAATTTAAGGTGCCTGGCTTTCCAAGCTTTGCTTTAACAGATTGAGATGGTTGGTGAGATGCACAAAGGCGTGCAAAAGTTTCAGTTTTCCACATAGCTAATACCACTTTATATTTCATCTAAGTATAAATACATGCACCTACACCCATTCTTTCTGTAACTAGAAAAGGTTTGATGTGTAAAGGGCAAGCTTGAAAATGTTAATGTAATACTGCGATACTCTAAACTCTCTTTAACAGGAACCATTAAAATGTGCATAATTACAGGGCAAAATGTCAAGCAGTCAGTTTAATTTACTGATGAATACATGGAATTAACGTTTTGCAACAGTTCCAAGATTCTGAATTACGAATTAGTGGCAAGGTAATATTTTGTTTTGTTGACATTTGTTGAAGCAGTTTCAGTATTCATTTGGCCTGTGCCTTTGTCTGCAGGTGGATTTTGCCTTTACAGTTTGGCAGAGTTTTCCAGAGAGGATTGTAGGGTACCCTGCTCGCAGTCACTTCTGGGACAACACTAAGGAGAGGTGGGGGTATACCTCCAAATGGACTAATGACTATTCCATGGTATTGACAGGAGCTGCTATTTACCACAAGTAAGAACCCAGAGCATCTGCTGTCCTCCTCCTTTGTATGAAACAAAATAGTAAGGGGGGTGGGAAGAGGGGGTGAAGAACATTCTTCCGGGGAGGGGGAAAAAATGAAAAGATAATAAATGGGTCTACTTTTTATGGGGTAATAATTTAAGTTCTTGGTTTAGCTCTGGGGATCTGGTAGTCATTATTGTGCTTGTTTGGTCTCTTTGAAGTCACTTGTATTTTGAAGCAGTCGGACTGCTCTTTTTAACATCAGGAATTACACACTTCAAAGAGTTCCCGAATTCATTAAGCTGTTCTGCTGAATGGCCTGTAGCGTAGCAGAAAGGAGGTTACTTCCAGACCAGCTCTGGGTATGTGTTGGCTGACATACACAGACTGCAAAGTCTCCTGGCTACTCTAGAAATGGAGTACAGTGGACACGTCACAGATCAGCGTACTGCAGCATGTTGGAAAAAAAACCTCTTGTTAGGGCTTCAGCAGACCAAAGACCTCTCTAGATGTTGGGAAAAAGTCAGCAAATTCTGGAGTATGTAATCCACATCCCTGCAAAGGAGAAGACAAGCCATGGGGGATGCCCAGAGGAGAATAAATTCAACAATAAGAATCATAGAATGGTTTGGGTTGGAAGGAACATTAAAGATCATCCAGGTCCCACCCCCTGCCCTGGGCATTGACACCTTTCTCTAGACCAGGTTTCTCAGAGCCCCAGCCAACCTCACCTTGAGCAATTCCAGGAATGGGGAATCCACAAGGATGGTAGGGACAGTAGTAGGCCGGTGTAGTAGTGTTCTTTCCAACTGAACAACTTGGAAAGAAGCTGTGGAGTATGAATTCATCAATGTTGTCTATCACATTATAGCAATGTGGTGCTCTCTTCCATGCCTCTCCATTATGTTGATACTTAGGTCTGCCTTAATTCTTTCAACCCAGTTACAAAAAGGCACGTTTTGTTTCACCATCAGCACTATTTAATGTCTTGATGAGACACTGAATTGCTCTCTCTTCTTG
Source organism: Pezoporus wallicus (assembly GCF_028554395.1). NCBI lineage: Eukaryota > Metazoa > Chordata > Aves > Psittaciformes > Psittacidae > Pezoporus > Pezoporus wallicus. The sequence continues at coordinate 2,088,265 of NW_026639618.1, forward strand.
TTCAAGGCTGAAGAGAAGAAGTGGTATAGCCAGAGTTGAGTACAAAACTTGTGTCTGAATTGAGGCAGGCATTTCCTGGAGTTGGTAATTCCTGAAAGTCCAGTGACTTATATTAATAACGCTGCTGTTGGTTTCCAGATATTATCACTACCTGTACACTCATTACCTGCCTGCCAGCCTAAAGAATATGGTGGACCAACTGGCCAATTGTGAGGACATTCTGATGAATTTTTTGGTGTCAGCTGTGACAAAATTGCCTCCAATCAAAGTAACACAGAAAAAACAGTATAAGGAGACCATGATGGGACAGGTATGTATCCACAGCATGTTTTAGCAGCTGGGAAGTATTGATAATGTAATGGCTTGACTTCTAGGTTAGGCTTACATTTCTCTTGCAGTTTTTAGTTCAGCAGGACTGTAAATAGACTTTAGATATGCTTATTATAATGAAAGAAAAGAAGAAATGTCAAACATCTACTATGGATGACCGCTGGTCTTCATGGTTTTCTCACAGTGTTATTGACAGTGATCCCAAACTCATGGAACTGATAATTGTGGTGACCAAATTTCAGTTAAACTCTAGTTTTCTAATGAAATTAGGTCTAGAATTAAATATTCTAGACCAGAGACCTAGTCATGGAATGCTGGAGGCAGAAGTAAATTCTAGAAAACTCTTCTGGTTTTTATTACTATTAATTAATACAGTGTACTAGGCTGTCCCTGTACTGTATGCTGTATGTATGTAATGTATGTATGATGTCAGTGACTGAATCACACTGTATGTATCGTAAAGCATACAGTGTGATTCAGTCACTGACATCAGATTGTCACAACAGAGGTAATTTGTGATATTCAAGGTTTTTTTCTACAGGGAACATTTTGTGCTGTGGTCATGCCATCACTCACAAGCAGTCATGAAATGTTTGATTTAGATCCTCTTCCAGCTACTGGATAAGCACTCTGTCACTGCAGAAATGCATATACCTTCCAGTAACAGGGATACAGGGTAACCTGAGGGCACTTTTCCTCCTGCCCCGTGTGGGAGAGGGATGGAAGGAATAGCAAGTCTTGCAAGTCCTAAACAGCCTACCATCCATGATGTCATGGTGTTTGTGATCCTTACTACAAACACTACCATGATTACTAGGGGGGGATCCAAAGAAAGAAGGGGCCCGCTACTTTCCCCTCACATTTTCTCCTATTAGCATTACTTGGATCTTTGGCTGGGGAATGTCCATGCCAGTTTGTAGGCTGCCTATCTGTATGCCATTGTGCTTTCATATGAGATATAGGTAGCATTCAGCAATTCTGACTCATCTGGGTACCCAGGAGTCCTTCCGTGTACACGAAGGTGCCATCCAGAAAGTACCTATTTCTTCCAGTTTGAGCTTCACCTCTCCACAGGGCGTGCACTGGTTGTTTGGCAAAGTCTGAACATCCATTTTTCTTCTTATAGCACGGGTGACATGAGTCAGCCATGAACTATAACTCTGTCCTAAAGACAAGTTGTTCCTGCAGCTTTGGGAAATGTAATGGACCATGTTCATAATTCCTTGAAAGACAAATAAAAAATTAACATAACCTCGGTGTTGTGACAGAGATTAATGGTGCTATGGAAATTCACTGTTAATGGCCAGAATGTCTGCTATAATCCTCTAGCAACAAGCTTTTGCTTGCTCTGTAGTGGCTCAGTATAATAAGAGTCTGTAGTCAATGCACGTTATAATCAATGCACATTATAACCTACCACTTGAGCTACACTGGACAGGCCTTGGACAAAGATCAAGTCTGATACAGCATTCATTTGGCAAGTCCCTGACTATCAGTTTCTTCATGTTCCAATTAGCATACTTTGGGTTTATTAATCTGTATTTGTTTCTAAAGTATAGTGGAAACATAAGTGCTAGAGAGAAATGCATGAGAAGTGGCATAAAAAACCCTTAGGTTCTCAGCATTCATGCTTTATCTTAAATAATAGTTTTATTATGTTTATAAATGTAGTTTAGGTACAGATAAAGAATGGTAACTGCTTCAAAGCTGTTAAGGCCTTATTTTTCCAGAGGTGCTGAGTTTCGATGGGCTTTCGTAGGAATTACAGCTGCCCTGAGCTTTGGAATATCAGGCCATAATGTTTTGCATGTATGCATACAAAGACCATGGTCTTTCCCTTGGGTCAGGGTTTAACATAATGTAATGGGGAGCTCCAGTTAATTCTCTCTGTCCATAAGACAGTACTGTTTTGTGCACTGGCCTCAGCCAGCGGGATTCCCGGAAGCACCCTGCTTGTCCCTGCAGGACATTTACGCGCATGAGTAATGCCAAGTACACAAGGACTTACACTGAGCTCAGTTAGAAGCTGGTTAAAATTATTTGTGTATAAATTTCTGCAGATCTGGACTGCAAAAGTGTGTTTTTAACCTGAGAAACCATTGCAACGTGTTTTCATCCTATGGCTGAAAGCTGTGGGCAGCAGCGGGCCTGCGTTTGGCTGTGCTCCTCCAGTGGGAAGCTGTGGCCTTCTTGACTTTCCTGGTGGTTTTCAAGGACTTGTTTTATCTCCAAAATAGCTGGAGTTTTTGGGAGAAAAGAAGAGCAGGGGTTTGGGTGAAGTAGTGTGCAGGAGGGCTTTGGGAGGGCTGCTGGCGGGTGTCATGCTCCGGGTGAAACTGGCTTATGGCTGAACTCGGGTGTGCTGCCCTCAGTGCTGCTTTGGAAGTCAGCCAACTCATCATCACCAGCAAGTTCTGCGGGCAGCGTGTCCTTCGCCTTGTTTGAACCCTGCCACTGAGCAGGTTTCACAGATTATGGAATCACTGGGGTTGGAAGGGACCTCTGGAGATCATCCAGTCCTGCCAAGGCAGGGCCACCTACAGCAGGGTACACAGCGATGTGTCCAGGCAGGTTCTGAATGCTTCCAAAGAGGGAGACTCCACAGCCCCCTGACCAGCCTGTTCAGTGCTCTGACACCCTCAGCGTATGAAAGTTGATGCGAAACTTCTCGTGCTTTAGTTTACGGCCGTTGCTCCTTGTCCTGTCACTGGGCCCCACTGGAGAGAGTCTGGCACCGTTTTCCTGGCACCCACCTTTGAGATACATAAATGCATTAATGAAATCCCCTCTCAGTTTTCTCTAGAGTAAACAGGCCCATCTTCCGCAATCTCTCCTCATAAGAGAGGTGCTCCAGACCCATAATCATCATGTTTGTGGCCCTTTGCTGGACCCTCTCCAGTAGTTCCTTGTCTGTCTTGTATGGAGGAGGCAAGAACTGGACACAGCACTCCAGATGTTTCTCAAACCTGCCTCAGCAGGGTTGATTAGAGGGGCGGGATCATCTCCCTTCACCTTCTGTCCACACTCCTCCCAGTGCATCCCAGATTTCAGCCACCTCAGAGCCCCAGCGCTGCTCTGCAGCGTGGTGCTGCTCAGCCTCATGCCCATCCTTTCCTGCCATACATTCCCCATTGTGTTGTGTCGTGGCCGAGGTCTGACTCCTGCTCTTCTCTCCACACAGACATCCCGGGCCTCGCGCTGGGCCGACCCCGACCACTTTGCCCAGCGGCAGAGTTGCATGAACACTTTTGCCAGCTGGTTTGGCTATATGCCGCTGATCCACTCGCAGATGAGGCTCGACCCTGTCCTCTTTAAAGACCAGGTCTCCATCCTGAGGAAGAAGTACCGAGACATCGAACGACTCTGAGGAGCGCTGCTGATGGGTCCGAGCCACCCTGCACAGCCATCAGCGCACGGAGCCAGACTGTGCCAGAGACAGCGAGCACCTGGCCCCGGTGAGCGGTGTGCCAGGATGCTGGAATGCCAGGATGCTGGAATGCCAGGATGCTGGAATGCCGGGATGCTGGAATGCTGGGATGCTGGGATGCTGGGGTGCGCTGCTCCGGACTGCACCCAGCTGCCCGGCAGGCTTCTGCCGCTCGAGACTAGGTCGTGTACAGTTTCATTATGGAACATTAAATAATTATTTTTGAAATGATTGCTATGCAGGTTTAAACTTTTTTAATGATCAAAAAAAAAAAAACCCTATTAAAAACAGAGTTCTTTCTTTAATCAACATCGTGTTGGGTGTGAGTATTTCAAAGCTGCCGTTTCTTTCTCTCGTGTATTTGATTGTCAATGCAGTTTTCATTCATTTTCCCCTGCACAGTTAAACACTTGAATCTCATGGGTGGAAAATGCAGTGAGTTCAGCAACAAGCTGAGCACAAGCAGGACAGAACCAAGAAACTTTGTTCTCATTTACTCTGACTTTTCAATTTCCTTTCCTGTTTTCGCCAAGCCAGTAGCATCCACTGTGTCAGAATTCCATTGGAGCCAAACGAGAGTATAGACCTTTCTGGATGGGGTCCCCGTTTTAAACGCAGTCGGCCTTGCTGTGTAGGGAGGGAAGAACGCTACTCCCAAGGAGCAAGCTGGAGGAGCAAGCAGGTGACATGGAGCACAGAGAGGCTTCAGTCACACCAGGTTGTGTATTCCAGTAGCAGAGGCGCATCCCATCCCAAACAGCCATGCCAGGGGCAGTCAGCAGGGCCAGCGAGGTGGCTGCACCCCCTGCGTGACTCCCTGCTGCCTGGGGCAAGGGTGCTGCTTGGCCAGGGCAGCTCAATCTCTAGAAGTAGCTTTGTTCTGAGGGCAGAAGGGGTGTTGGCAAAAGCAGGAAAGCATGTTAGTGCTTGCAGCGCAAGAATTTGGCCTGTAACAAACTGGTTTGCTTGAAATCAAAGCTGGGCTTCTCTATTTTCCTTTTTTGTTGGAAGTGCAAATAAATGGAGAGATTCCCTCCTGGAGGTCTGACACGTGAAGTGAAGTGTATGATCAGACACTTGGTGCTGGCAGCAGTGGGTGCTCCCAGGTGTACTCAGGGTAGGGTAACTTGGGGAAAAAACCTGCCCTGAATCCCAGCATTGCTTGCACTCCGAAGTGAGTTTAGCTTTTCAAATGGAAGTATTTTTAAGTGAAATATTCCAGTTGTTTATTTCTCTTGGGTGCTTTGCTTATTTATGTGCTTCTTTACATTGAAGAATGAAAACAAAAGCAGTGATTTGGGTCAGGAAGTTGCCATTCTGATTTTCTAAAAAAATAAGCACTTTAAAAGCAGTTTGAACTCTCATGTTTTGATGAGGGGCATTTGGGGCGCTCTGTAACAATTGCCACCCCCAAAAGCTCTGTTAAAGTCACAGTGAGAATATTGTGCTGATGCCCAGAAGACCAGCAAGCCTTTTTATACCTCATTCCTTTATAAACAGGCAGTCTGGAAGCAGGGGAAAGATTAGCTGGAGTGCTAGGAAGGGTGGACCAGAATGATCACATTTTATTCAGGTTTAGGCATGGATTTATTATGCATCTTTAAGGAACTCCCATAACCAAGGCCTGCCTCAGTTTCCTCATTTGTAAAAGTAATAGTTACTGGTTGTAGAGAGAATACTGTGAAGCCTAAATAATTTCTATTGCTGGTAAGATCAGAAGCCCTAAACAGAAAGTTGCCTTAAAAGTGTGAAGTACACTAAATGTGTGTATGCAACCTGACAAGTAAAGATTTGTAAAGAATGACTTTTGCATATGTATTGCAGTATTTGAATAGAGCACAGTGAGTTAGGGCAGAAACATCAGGTTCCTGACATTTTGTGTTAGGATCACAGAATGGTTTGGGTTGGAAGGGACCTTCACGATCATCCTGTTCCAACCCCCTGCCACAGGCAGGCACACCTTCCACTAGAGCAGGTTGCTCAGACTGGCTTTGAACACTTCCAGGGATGGGGTATTCCCAGGTTTTCTGGGCAACCTGTTCCAGTGTCTCATCACCCTCACAGTAAAGGATTTCTTCCTATTTTCTAATCTAAGTCTACCCTCTTTCAGTTCAAAGCCATTACCCTTGTCCTGTCGATACATCCTCTTGTAAATCTGAACTAAATCTTTAAAGGAACCTGCCAAAACACTGCAGCTAGTGACTTATGCTGCTGAAGGGAAGAGGTGCTGCTTTTCCCCCCGTTGCCATGTTCTTCCAGCCCCTGGCCATGCAGTCTCACTTGACACCTTCTGCCACTCTGGTGCTCACCAGATGCTTCTGTGAGCCCATCAACCCTGCAATAATGGAAAACTGTCTGGTGACTTGCTGGATTTTTTGAATGCCATTTTAGAGAGTTATATCAGCATATGGAGAGACGTGTAAGGAGTATGGAGGCAGGGGAGCAGGATATGCTGCTGTTTGTAAGCTGCTAATTCAGCTCCCCACATCCCATAAAAACCTGAACCTCACTTTCCTGTGCTCTCAGGTCTGTGCTTGCTGAGCTGCAGGGAAGGTGAAGTCCAGTGGTTTGATTTTCCAGAGTGAATGGCTCAGAACAATTCCTCTTGGAGATCAAGCAGCTCTTTCAGGGATTGCAATAGACATTCTTAGCCTTGGGTTTGGAGAATGTGCCAAGCACTGGGGGAGTTCGTCAGGGTTCACACTTTGCTTGTGTCCTCGTTTGCAGCAGCATCTGCAGCTCTTGGAACCAGTTAATGGTCAGTAGCCAGCAAGAGGGCCAGGGAGAGGGAGTGGCACAGAGGGGACCCTACAAAAACAAGGATTCTGTGTGGGTTTTAGTTAATGCCATATTGGTGCACGTGGGCTGGGTTTTCAGTAAAGTAGGTGACCATTTTTGGGGTGCAGGGAGTCAGGCCAAGGCTTTCAGCTGTTTGACATTCTGTTACCGTTGCTTTTTGGGGTGGCTGAAGGAGACTGTGCTAAAGCTCGCTCTCAATGTGACTCGAGGCCCTTTCTGTTTACAGATCCCTAATTAAACAAGCAACAATGACAGGCTTAGCTCCAGAAGGGATGTGGATAGGTAGGAGCATTTCTCTTTGCAGCACGTTACCCAGGCAGAGCCGTCTCCCTAGGGAAGAATGTGCCTCACAGCCAGTCTCGAGAACGGCTGTTGGTCTCTGTGTCCATGGCACAGGGACCCAGGGAAGAGCTGGGCACAGATCCGGCTTAGGGACTTCCTGTGTAATACTCAGTGCAGACGTTATCAGCCAGCACTGCGAAGGACAGTAGGCATGCTTCCACACCTCCCTTATGTATCCATTTTGGATAGAGCTGTGCTGTTCCCTTAGTGAATGAAATCACCCTTCTGTCATGCCCTGCATGCAAGTTAATGGTTCTTCATTCCTTTTAATTCCCCGCCCCCCCTTAATTCAGATGGTGCTGAGACAAGGTTCTCTCCTTGTTGCTCATTTTGTAGTTCTTTTTAATTACTATTATTTTTCATTAACAGCAGGCTATGTTAGCCTTTACTTTACAGGTACTTGAATGCCTGATAACTTGACTGAGAGTTACGCATGTGGCCTTTCGTAAAGGTTACTGACCTTAATTTAATCAGGGGTGAGATGGATGGATGAATGTGAATAGATCCATGCCATTATAACAGAATAAAAGCAGGGATTAGAGTTTGGGAGAACTGATGAATTTTTAATTGAATTTATTAAAGAGAAAAGAAATAAGAAAAAGAGACAAAAACCCTTCCCAGTTATAATTTTAATGAGATCTATTGCAGGAGGAGGGTTTCATGAGAAAAACGTGGCACAAAAACAGGGGCAAACTTCCAACATAGTGCCTGGCTCTCCTCGCAGTCCCTTGGGCCTGTACAAGATTTTGTTTGACCTCTTTCTATTTTGTGAAGAACTCTAATTGTTACCATAGCTTTTTCTAGAGGCAAACGTTTAAGCTTTGTAACAATTTCCTAGTGAACACACCAGTGTGCTAATGCACGCGTATCGAGCGCTTTGATCTTTTCCATCAGAAAACATCATGGATTTGATCAATTTCAGATTCCCGTTTCTCTTTTAGAACTAACTTTGACAAAGGAATTAATCTTTCACCAATGAGCGCCTTTTAAAATAGCTCATTTACCAAAAGATATCATTTGGAGAATGGAAGTCATCATCTGACACTGAGGCAATGAAAGAAACAACTAGAAGTAGATCAGGATTTTATTTAATCTTCCCATTCCCAGTGTAAAATGCTGTGTCCTCCTCTTCCTCGCTCCCCCCATATTGGAACCAATGGACAATGTTTGCCGTAACACTTGTATTGATTGACAACAGTTTGATCAATTCCTCCAGTTCAACATCCTCATACCACAAGGGGTGGTTTGGTGCTCTGCTGTATGGCTTTTCCAGGCTGGCTCTGTTGCCTACTGCAGAACCCACAGCCTGATGGAGCCATTCCCCTGGGCTTTAGTGGGATTTCATGGGACAAGCCTGTACTCTTCCAAGAAGGGACCTGTCCCATGCAGGGTCTTAATCCGGTGTCTGCTGGAAATAAAACACATCTTCCAAAATGCTGTACATCTCACCCTTGTTTAAAACTAAATCGAGCTGGCCTTTATACCGCTATTTTAACCATCTTCATACACGGTTTTTAAGTTGAAGTTAAATTAGCAGGGGTTAAATTGGAGGGAGGGAAGGTATGGGACTCATGAGATGCTTTGGGATGCTCCCTCCCACTTTTTCATGATGTTTTTAGTGGCTGTTCCACAGTGGATCAGTGATAATCCAGTGGGCCTTGTGACCTTGTACATAATTCTGTATATTTATTTTGAGAGGAAATCTGTATAGTGTTTGGATGATGAGAACGGAAACCTGGAATGGGAATTCTTAGATGGGCAAATGTAAAGCAAAAAAAAAAAAAAAAAGGCAAACAAAAATACAATCTTATTTTGTATAAAATGTACATTTTTGAGAATAATTTTCTAATGCATTACCAATGTTTTCATAGTGCTGCCACATCTTTTTTAAAGTGTTTCTCCCTCCTTGTTTGACTGTTGACAACATGGTGCAATTAAACCTAAGGCAAGTGTGTGAGAGAAAAAGAGAGAATGAGAAATTAAGAAGCCATATACTTTGGTTTACTTCATTAACTTGTATAACATCATAGGTTTGCCATCTCAAGATAGGTTGTTTTTTATAGATAGTGTCACCAAAGACTTTTTTTCTCCAGATTTATTTTGCAAAGTTGTTAATAAAGGACGTACATTTCTGTTGCGGTGTGGTTTGATTTTTAAGGTAGAGTAACAAATCTTCCTTGTGCTCTTGAGAATGCAAATTGCCAAGTGATTGCCAAGTGTCTCAAGTTCAGGGCAGTTAATGGGTGGCTCTGTAGCTGCTTTCTCCTCAGCTTGACCTGAGCAATGGCTGTATGTATACCCTGTGTCCCTGTTACAGGGGTAATACACATGGTATAGCATCTGTGCAAAGCGGTAACTTGTCCAGCAACATTGACAGGCATTCACGATCTTACATAAGGGCAGAAGAACATTCAGTCCAGGTCACCTGTGTGTGGCAGGCCAGCATCCTGCCTTGTGACACAGTCATTGGTAGGTAGCAGTGAATTTTAGGAGCAGTCGCTGTAAATGTGTATGTGCAGAAATGATTGCTCCACCAGCCCAGGGGTCTTTGAAAGCTGATACCTGCAGGCAAAGAACATATTCATCTATTGACCTGTATTTGCTGTTAGGGGGTTATTGGAATCCTGTCATAGTCAGGGGGATTGCGTTCATCCCACCTAATTCCACCTACACCTCTCTGTGCAGTCAATGGGCAGAAGAAAGTATTGTTTAGGATTATCCTCCTCACCTGTTTCAGATGTTGGCTTTAGCTGAGATAAGCACACCTCACGTGTGCTAGTTTCTGTCTGCTGGCAGTGCAAGCACACTGATTGCAGGCCCGGCAACAACATCTGGTCAGAGGAACCCCATTCTGGGAAAGTTCCTGGTAGCACCAGTGGGATCAGGATAATGGGCTGTAAATCTGAGGGGTCACCTGTTTGTTCCCATCAGAGGTGTCCAGGCTGGCCTCATCCCTTCTGGGGTTCAGACTGCCAGAGCATGGAGAGGTCCATATGTTGTCATCCTGTCTGATCTGCCAGTCATGGAAGACTGATTTATCTTGGGAAGAGGCTGAAAGCTGTAGGTGAGTCTTCTCTGTTCCTGGTTCTTGGAGTCAGCAGGGCTTCCTCCAAAGCAGAGCATCTCAACAGCCATCAGTGTTTGATACTGGCTATGGGCTTCTCCCTGCCAGAAAACAAGCTGAGAACAGTGTTCCTAGTCCTTCTACGCTTGAATTCTTGGTTTGCCACTGTGTTATTTATACAAAACAATGTGAAGTGTAATTCCTTTGATTAAATGCAGATAGTTATGTCTGCAGGACCTACCAGAAGACTGCTGTCTACATCAGCAATTAGCACAGGCTACCTGGTGTAGGGCTGGAGTGTGAAACCTGTCTTTCATGCTATGGACATCTTGGAGGGGGGATTCAGATGTCGAGGTTGAGTGCATTGGATCTGCCTCTGCACTTTCCAGCATAGTTTCATCTGAAAAGGATCCAGTTTGTGTGCTCCACACTGCCCTGGACACTGATGTGAACCACATGAGGTAAGTGGGGGCAATTGGAATAGTTACCTCCGAAGTGCACTGCTGAGCTGAACCCAACCACTGCTATGGCTGTGCACTCCTCTAGCCTGTATAGCAGCAAAAAGATCAAATCCATACTGAATCAGATGAATGGGGTCCTCAGAGACTTGGGCCTGTTTCATCTCTATTGTAGAGAAAAGCGGTCTATAAAGGAAGAACAAACTCCACTGGAGATCATAGAATAGAATCAGAATCATAGAACAGTTTGCGTTGGAGGAGACCCTAATGATCATGGGACGCCTTCCACTAGACCAGCTTGCTCCAAGCCCCGTCCAGCCTGGCCTCGAGTGCTGCCAAGGGTGGGACAGTCGCAGCTTCTCTGCCTTGCACTTGTTAGGTGGGGAGAGCCCCACACTGAAGTGTCGGTTTTGGTTGCTAACCTGCCGCACTGGGAATAGAAACTGATTCTCAGCTGGAATAAACCAATGCCAGGTCTGTGAAGTCCCTGAGACCTTGCTTTATTGCCTACATGAACGGACAATCTGGCCCAAAATATTTCATGCATAATCAGTTCAACTTTAAATACACTTTCCAGGGCTTTTTTTCACTGATCTCACTGAAACTCAATGTGTTATCACTTGAATGGAGACAGATAAGAGAGCTGGCACTGATCGCCTTATTTTATTTTCCTTTTTAATATTAGAGAGAAAAGGAACAAGTCTCTGCTTTTCCTTTCTAAAGCCATTAGCTAATGGTGCTCGCAATGTTATCACACAGAAACAGATTTTGCTCAAGATTTCGAGGAGGGTGACGGTGACATTCCAGTAGCCGCATGATGTGCTTTATTCCACACTTAGGTTTGTCTGCATGGCACTCAGGGCTATATGTGGATTTTATGAGCTGCCTGCCCCAGGTTCTGCTAGTGCTGGGTAGCTCGTTCTGCACATTACCTGTATTTCTGTTGTGTATTAAGGATGGAGGGCTGCTCCGTGCTGCAGTGGCTGCTCTGTGCAGCTTGGGCTCCTCCCCATTTTCTTCCTGCAATTAACTGTTGTTTTGCTGGTGAAGTGAATTAAGGAACAGCTATTCTTTCCAGAAAGCTGCAGAAAAAGCCATTCCTGAGATTTCATAGGAAGAATGTGATGGTAACAACTGGTGAGGCAGTGACTGCAGAAAGCCGACACAATGCTCCCTTGAAGCTGCAGCAGAAATGAGAATGTTGGGTCTGTAAGATATGTTCCCTCAAATTTCTCCCTTCCCCTCTATGAAGAAACAGCTCCCATTCGCCATCACGAAACACCACAAGGCAGACCAGTTGCTGGCAACGGAGGGGTACATTTTGGGTTTTCTTTGTTTCTGAAAGGGATCCACATTCAGCTCCTGCTTGTATTAAGTATCCTGAGGTCTGTAGCAGCTCCAATGGGATTTTTGTTTGATAGCCCTCTAGAAGACTGAAAAGGTCCTAAAGCTTTAGAAAGTGTTCAGGACCTTTTATGGCACCTTGACATGGAGATGGAGAAACAGAGGCATCTGTAGCAATTCTCTTTCAAAGTAAAAGTTTGAAATGGACAAGTCAGATGTTCAGGCATTACAGGATTTTAGCTCTCCCATGATTTGCTATGTGGGTACGAGGCTTCTTATGAAAATCTGCCCCATTTTACTGTGTCACCACCTCAACTTGCTGTGGAACTTTAAGATGCAGTAGATAATGTACCGGTGGCCTGTATTGCCATATACACACTATTGCTACCCCTGATGGAACATCAGGGACCTGGAAAGACAATATGAAAATGGGCAAGTTAAAAGTGTCTGAAATTGTGTCCAAAATCCAAGAATTTAAAAAACAGTAATGAAGGGCAATACAGCAAGAGGAAATGCCTTCAACTGGTGTAAATCCCTCTTGTTTGTGTGGAAGACAATGGATTGGTTTGAGCTGAAAAAGGGTGGAATTAGACTTTCAAAGCATGAGGTTAAAACATCTTTTCATTCGGTGATGCCTTGATACTGCCTGGTAGCAAAGTACATTTACAATGTGAGCAGCACCTTGTAAGAGGCTGCCAAGAAAACACAATTCTCTGCTTTCCCTGCAACAGGCAGTTAGAGCACTGTGTTAATGCCAACCAGTGACTACATTAAGATTATTTTTAATATCCAGCAAATCCTCAAGAGAAGCTGAAATAAAACATTTGTCACTTGATAATTGTTAAGGAAAATGTATATCAGTTCATTGCAATTCCATTTCCCTTGCAGCAATAACAGAATTGGTGCTATTAGGACTAAAACCGAGTCTAGCTCAGGAGGATCTAAAAACTGGGAATAGCTTGTGATACCAAGCAATAATGTTGTTTTCAAAATCCACAGATGATTTAAATGCAATCCCCTTAAGTATTGAAATCTGTCTAGTTCACTCCAAAGGCAAATAAATCCAGTGTATATTTTTCTCTCCCTCTCTTAGAGCAGGGCCAAGCTCTGCTCTCAACAACAACTGCAGTAAATACAAAGTTATTGCAGCCTTCCTCATGCTTCCCGAGCCCCACAGCAGACCAGTGAGCTTCCTTAGCTGCGGACCACTGCAGTGAGCATGGCTTGAGGTCACCTTGGGACTGGATCCACGCTTGTGAGGCATGGCCACCCCACCCTGTTGAGTCCCACTTCGTTACAACTGTGGATATACAGTGTCTGTAGCTCTAGCTGTTCTGGGGGTATGATAGCTGTATACTCAGCAGCTATTGAGGGGCTGTCTGGGTCTTCAGCCTCTTCCCTGACTATGGTGGCAAGGATCAAAAAAAAATGGCAAATCAATGCCAGGACGAGGAGGAGAACTCAACGTTCCCAACAATTAGCATCTTTCTAAGACTGGTGCCTTTCTCACATCTCCAGTGCTCTGGCATTGGATATTCCCCAAGGAGTAATGTAAAGGAAGAAATCTGAGCCTCCACTGAGCCCTCGGGGTTGAACTTTCTGAAGACAGCCAGCCTGATCTGTGTGTATGGACTGATGCTATGCGAACAAGTGAAGCTCCACTGTACTCTGCAGCTGGCAAACTTGACCAGCTTATTTAGTTTTCCAAGGTTGTACCAAGTTTTCTTGGGGTTTCGGTCTGAAAAAGAAAGCAGCTGTGTTGTTTCAATCAAACCAAAGCAAGTAAACTGCTGGGACTTATGCAGGGCTGGAGCCCTGACTGCTGATCCTAACAAGGCAAAATCAGCGGGAGCATGAAGTTGGTGCCCAGGCGACCTCTGAGAGATGCTACCAAATACAGTGTGCTGTGCAGGTCAGAAACACTGAAAACCCGAGGTGCCCAGACAATTTGCTTTGCTTCCTGGGACTTTCCAGCAATGGCCTCTAGTTCTTTTCATGTGTTACGCGTCAAATGTGATCAGCCACACAGCGCAGTATGAGGAAGTAAATGCATTAGGTCACTAAAGCAGATCAAGTGCCATTTACTGCATTGGCTTAATTCTGTCCCTAATCAAACTTATAAGTGTCTCTATCCCTTCTTTCTGCTTCCCTTTTCCTTTTATTACTGAATGGGCAATAGCATCCGTCTTTTTACCGGACAGAGTAACTCACTCTAGCTGACAACCCAAGCCTACTGCCATCAGTCCTGCCTTGAGCAATGCAGTAGATCAGAGAGTTGCAGATACTCCAGGCCCGCAACCCACACAGGCTCAGTGTGAGTTAGGAGAGCCTGCAAAGCCAAAGGCTTTTCTCACTGCCAAAGAATGGCAGCTCCGGTGCTGGAGAAAGCCAAACCTGCCCACACGGGTGTTTTTTATATGTATTTTTTTCTTGTAAACTACGCTTTGTGAGGGAAGTTTTCCACGAGCAGAGCAGGAGTTGTGTGCTGTGCTTCAGCACACTGGGTTGGAGTCTGGAGAATGGATGTCTCCATCAGAAGCATTTCCTCCACAGGAATTTGTTTATGTCAACTGCACTATGTCCGCATTTCCCCTTGCACCACTGTGTAAGTGCCAGAGCAGGTTGAAGGTCAATGTGAAGATTAATTCTCCATGTAAGAAACGCTTTTTCTTTCTTCTTTTTCTTCCCCTCTCAAGTGCTTACACAACCTCCTCCTTTACTAAAGAGTGCTGAGTCTTTCTTTTACTTACTTTACATTTCCAAGCCACTGGTTTAAGCGTGCTCTGTCTTGCACTCTCCTGCGATTGCCCCTTTTTATCCGGTTACAAATTTATACTACTTCAAATTTAAATCACATCGTGTTAGTGGGTTTTGCAAACCTTGTGTGAACAATGAACTTTCCACATGTAACTCCAGGCTAGAAGAGCCCCTTTGACTCTGGTAGAAAGTCAGTATATAAATACCTAGAAGGAGGCAACATATCAGCTTTTTTACACCCTACAGCATAATTAATTACAATGCTCAACCATGGGTTGGGGAGTGAGGACGACATTGTGGGATAAGATCATTGCAGCACTGCTGCTCCTGGGAACCTCAATTCTCTGCTCTGTGCTAAAAAGCAGCTGACTTTGAAGGGTTTCCCATAAAATACTTGCTATAGTGTAATTTTACACAGAAAGTGCATCATTGTCTGTAACACATTTAATTGCATTTCTGCTCAAGATGTACAGTTCCCACCTTTGCCATCTGAAGTGGGGCGATAAAATAAGGTCTGATGTGGACCCAGGAATATTGCAAGTGCCAGTTCTACTGGTAAACTCCAGCTGCTTTGTGCCAGTTTACTAACACAAAGCAGCCGTAAACCCAGTTTAACTGGATTTATGTTTACTCTGCTGCATCAGAGTGGCCCTCAGCAGCTGGAGCACAGCAGAAATTGGTATCCTCAGTGTTTAATATATATACGTCCTCTATCTGGGGCACAGATCTTGCCCTTGCAAGGAGATGGATAGCACAAGTCATTCATCTATAGATGTGATCATATATTCAGTGAAGGCAGCTGGAAACATCCCTTTAGGGGCAGCAGTATGCTGCTGCTTTCTGTTGATGGGAGTGCAGGGATGGGATTTGCCTGCTCCTCAGTAGGTGTCTATTGTACCTAAAAACACTAAAGGGAAAGAAAGGGACAACCTGATTATGCTGAAGGTACCAATGAAAGCATAAACCTGCCATTGGACCAACTGAATAGTGAGGAACACCCCAGAGCTGGCTGGGGAGGGAGTCTGGGATGTGAGAAGAGCCTGATCTGGACTATTCCCTTGGCACTGGAATATGATGAGGCAGTGGCACGCTCACAGGGCTGTTGTGCATTTTGAGAAGCCAGATCTGTTTCCCAAAGACTTCAGAGGGGCTTTCTCTGCTGCCATTTCTATAGAGGAGGAGGAAAGGGGAGCGGCAAAGGCTCTTTCCCTTCCAGGAAAGCTGCCAGTAGGTCGGATGCTTCAGAAGGTGAGAGCAAAGGGAAAGGAAGCTGCCAAGCTTTGGCTTCCCACAGCCACCCTCCCTGCTCTGCTGCAGAGCCTGTTTCTTTGTCTGCTTCTCCCTCTTCTCTTTTTTGTTTTTGGTTTTTCCTTGTTTCTTTTGGAGAGGTTCACTTTTAATGATTAATTGGCAATTAATTTGCTTAGAGAGCAAGTGAGCAGAAAGATGTGGTAGAACGTATGGAAGAACACACTGAGCTGGGTCCCTGCAGATCTGAACTGAGAAGCAAGGTCTGGGAACTATCAGTTTATGAGCAGAGTAGGCTGTGAATAAGCTTTGGAAGAGGAAGCGAAGAGAAATGGGAGAAGAGATCCACATCATTTCTCCCTGAAAGTTGTTAAGAAGGTGAAGAAAGGCCCTGAGGAGTCATTAAAAAGATATGAGAGCAACCAGGGGAAAAGGCAAAGGTTTCCAGAGTGAAAAGGAAGGGAAAAACAAACTGGGCCAGATTTTCTGTAAGAAGAAAAGCATCGAAATTCTACTTTTGTGGATGTTCTTTCCTTGGGGACTTCAGGGACTAGAGGGAAGCAAACCCATGGCCTGCTGGTGGGGGGGAGAGGGAAGTGAGAATGAAGTGAGCACAGGGAGAAGGTCACATGTAATTTGCCTGGTTTCTTTTGCAAGCAAACCGTGGAGATAAAAGTTAGATGGGATAAGCTCAGGATTTGAAGAGTGGGAGAAAAATGGCTGGCTGGGAGTCTGCACTGGGTTGTATCAGAAACTGGTTGTTTAGCAAAGACAGCAGAAATATAACTTGAGAGATGTCTCTGAGGCATAGAAATTTGACTGGATCATGATTTCCAAATCAATATTCTATAATGTGTTGATGAAGGCATCAAGTCCCACTGCTGGAGTAAAGCACGCTAGACCCTGGCCTGTGACTTTGGTGCTTGGTGCGAAGAAAGGGAACCGAGGATACAGAGGAGAGCAGGGGAGACCTTGCTGACACCCATGGGCTGGAAATGAGGAAAGGCTGGGAAATGTCTCCAAATATAAGGCTGAAACAGTGCAGGGTCTGTTCTCCAGCCCTGAGGCCGAGTCCCACGTCCCGGCTTGCATGCACTCACATGCTTCCCTCTCTTTCCACCTTCAAACCAATATGAATATGGTCAGATGCTGGCAGGAACAGTCTCCAGCCTGTGCCATTCCCAGCATGGTGGTGGGGGGTGCTGGCACAGGCCAGAACTCCACCAGGAAGCGCGTTGATGGGGAACAGCGCAGGCAGCTGGGTGCTCTGGTCCTGCTTTATTTACTGGCAGGAATACTGCCAAGCTGTTAATGGACTGAGAAGGGGGATCTACAATACAAAGCCAATGCTTGGTGATGCCTGGGGTGCTTGAATAGCCAGAACCACCAGAGCAGAGTACCTGTTGTACAGGCAGTTTAGTGCAGTTTTTGATTTGCTAGAGCCTTCTTTTGCTTTGTGTGTGTGTTGGTGTTGGCCAAGGTCAAGAAGTGTCTCCATGCCGACAGGAGGAAAGGTGCTGCCTCTGGTACTGTGGCTGATGGGTCCATGGGTCCTTGTCTATTCTTTTCCTCCTGCTTCCCTTCAGCTGCCTGCATCATCTCAATGCTTGGGCTGAGGAGTGCTCCACAAGGTTATGCTGCTCTCACTGCTCCTGCCTTGGTCCAGACTGGATTACATCCATGCTTTCCTGACAAGGGAATAGCTCCCTGCCATCCTCACTGCCACTTACAATGCTATTCAGAGGCATGATTTTTCCCCAGGGCTCAGCTCCCATTTAAGCACCTGCAGATAAGGGCCAAATTTCCTGAAGCACTCATCAGGCAGCTGCCTCCCCTGGGACGCTTCATCAGAGAGTTCTCAGACAGAAGAAAATGAAAAAACCATGCAGAACTGTTCGTTGGTAAGCCCTTGGAGCAATAACTGCTGTTTGGTTTATGCCTTTGCTGGTACTGTGGGACTCAGTGTTGGGCCAGTGTCCTGATGTGTATTAACTCCTCAGTCCACACTTTGGAGGAATTCATAGCAATTTGCTTTGTGTCCTCTATGGAAGCTGAAAATGCTGACGGAAGATGAAGGCTTCAGATTCCTGCTGTGTCCTGGTGCATAAAGAGGCTGCTCATTGATGCCAGTGGGTAGAAACAAAATTTCCCGGTTTGCTTTGTGTTAGCAGAGGGATGCTGGAGGAAGAAGGGTTGATTTTTAAACATATGTGAAGAAGTCAGAGTGCACCTCGGACAGACCCGTTCCTGTTTTAAAAGCAGGTTAAAATTTTCTGCTGGGCAGGTTGCTATCAGGGTGAGAGAAGCTGCAGTTCTAAGGGCTGGGCTGCTGAGAACAGATGCTCTGGTTCAGCTGGCTGATGGCCAGACAGGAAAACCTCTGGAAGTGAAGGGTAGCCTCTTTGCATCCTTGCTGTGTACTCTGGGCACCTACAGGAAAGGTCCCATTGCTCCTCAGCACCGCACTGCTTTACAATCCTTCCTACTAATGGTTACGGCACCAGTTCTACAGCCTGGCTTGCAGACCGAGGGCTTCTTTCTTTCCTTCTCTTGCTTTTCAGTGAAGTGTGGCTGCTGGGAGCAGCATTCCCTCGGTCAGAGCAGGGTGGTGGGGAGGAGGCTGAGTGTGGAAGCTGTCAGCAATGGTGCCTGGCTCTCAGCCACAAGACAAGGCTTTCCATCCAGGAAAGCAACATTCAGTGACCAAAGCAATGGCTAAATGGCCTAAAGCAGTTGTGTCCCATCTTTCAAGTGAGAGATCACATAGCCTAATACAGAGACACCTGAGCTGCTATCATTGCTACAGAATTATTAGGTAAGTCTACACTATATGAGCAAATATATTGGCCCCCTTGATCACATGATGGAGAAGGTTGTTGCAGCCTTCAGAGATGGAGACAGTGAGTTGGTGATGGTCAAAATGGATCATTCAGGCCAAATGTACCTAGTTTGTAGTGGTAGATTTCCACTGGACTGTCAGGGCTTTTCTCCTGCTGCACACACCTTGAGAGGACACAGGGAAGGGACACAGTGCAGCAGGTCCGGTTCCTTTCTTTGCTCTATTACTGGGATGTTGCAAGAATTTGGCCAAATCACTTCTCAGTTTCTGGGCATCGGTTTCTCCACCAGTAAAGCAGGAATGATGCCATCATTTCCTCTGCAAAGTGCTCCAAGATGGAGGTTAGAAAGCACTAATGAAGAGCTGGCTATCATTGCATTCAAATTTAGAAAGAAAAAAGGCTCTTGTTCCCTTGGACCTAATGTAATAAATAAATAAATGGAGCAGTCCCAGCTTTATTGCCAATTCCATTGGATTAGATGGAACTTAATTTCCAACATTTTTTCTGCTGGTGGCCATATTACAAGGCCAACCCACAGAAGCAGCTTGACCTTTAGGTGCCTTGTAATTTTCCTGCCTATGAAGTGACTCTCTTACAGAATTAGTTTCCTCAGCATGCCTTTGTGGGGCTGATGCTTTAAATCAGGCAGACCCTAGCAGCTGCAGCCCTGACAGGGTCATTTTACAGCTGGCTGCTGTTTGTCACCTCTCCCTCTTTCCCAGCTGGTAAGTACTGTTTTACCTTTCTTATTGCTGTGGAGATGACATTATCTTACACTGGAGAATTTCTCTGCCATACAGTTGCTCTGGATAATGTTTGTGTACAGATGATGTTTATGAAAGCCAGGGGGCAATTTACTTACTGCAGTGGGCACGGCTGCAACGTGTAAAATCATCCTACACAAATACCATTGACTAAACAGCTCCCTTCCCCCTCATAATTCATTATGGGAACAGGTTATCCAGGGATGGGAGGGAATCTCCATCACTTGGAGCTGTAAATCAGGCTTGGCTGTCTTCCCAAGGAGCATGCTGTTGCTGAACTTCATGGTGTTGGGCTGGATGTGGGCACTGCCAGGGAAAAATGATGGGCTCCCATACACAGGCAAGCAGATGAGACGACCATCACAATCCCACAGGCCTTAAGCGTGTAGATCTACTGCTGCAGCTCTGGTTATGCCAGTGCAGAAATGAGAAGACTGATGGATAAAACGTGTCCCTCTGCCTTCCTGAAATCTGTCCAAAGGCCAGGCCTGTGATGTACATTGAGCACATCAGTCTGCTTCAGAAATGGTAGATCCAGCTCCCATGAAAAACTTAATTACTTCCCCTGCCTGGGCCCCTGGACTTGTCTGTAGAAACTTGAATAAAGACTGCCTGGATACTGACAGTCAATGGAAAAGGGCTCTCTCCAGCCAAGAAGGAAAGGGAGTGCTGAGCCAAAGCCCTTGCTCTTCTCCCAAATTCAGCTGCTGCTGATGCCTTACCACTTACTCCATGAAGCCTCTGCTTTGATATATTTTCCCGAGGTCCTTTGCCACGTTCTTCATGGGACTTGTCTATCCCAGCAGCAGCTCTGACCACATGGGATCACCTCCCATTGCTTGTTGGATGGGGAGCATGTTCAGGAAGGCAGCACTAGCACCAGGATGTTTCCATTCCCGGTGCTGCATGCATGATGTCAGCAGGCTTCTTAGACTCCATTGCTTGCAGCGTGGCTCTGAAGATAAAAACTAGAAATGAACAGTACCACTCATCTTTTAAACATGCAAACATACTGAAATTATTATGAGAGGTGTCCCCTTTTAGTTCACTTTGCACTTTAACTGGGACCATAAGAGTCCCTGCTTGTGATAAGCTGGGACTTCATTATTGATCAATTATTGATCTGTGCAAAGAGTAGGTTTATACTGTTTTATTAATGTTCTGCAAAGAACAAGGATGAAGTTATTATTTATGGTCAGTAACACTTGTTTTATGTTCTCCGTGACATCAGCAGGCAGCCGCTCTCCTTTGGTGCTGCCCTGTCTGTAAATCCGTCATGTCAGGGGAATGCCTGGTTGGCACCTACAACAGCAAATCTCTGACCTCCTGGCTCCCAGCAATGGATACCCTCCTTACCTCATGCGGAACGTTTCTTTACCTCTAGATGGTGAGAAAGAGGGTGTAAGGACTGAGATAAACAGATTTCTTCAAATCTGGGTTCAGCTTGTGGTGACATCAATGCCAGGTTGCTATTGCATAGGGCACAGGCAGTCAGCCTGCCTCAGACCCAGTGCTGGGGATGGCAGAAGCTGCTGTCTTGTCCCACTACTTCTGCAGCTTTCCCCGCTGGTGGGTGTAACAGACGCTCCTGCTCACCCTTGTGCTCACCCCTGTGAGATGGACCATCATAAGCCCCACTCTTCACAGACTGAACAGAGAACCACCCTGTGTACACCAGCTCTTCCAGGCTGAGTTGCCCTGTGTTCACTGGTTGCAAAAACAGCCCAATAGCAGCAAAACAGGTTCTGTGCCTGTGGCTGCTAAAGACTCTGCAAGCATCAGCCCCTTAGTCCCCAGGAAGCTCCTGGGATGTGAGAACCAATAGTGCCCTTGTTTTACATCCAGGAGTGAGGAATTTGCCTATGCATGGGCTGGGAACTGAAGCCGCATGTCCATAAGACTGGCTCCATCATATTTTTGGGGTCTGCCAGTATCTTCCTGTACTGGGGCTGTGTACGCCATTAACAGACGTGTCATTGCCTTCCTGTGCAGCTAATATAAAGCGGCATATTCCATTTTCGCTTAATACTACATAATCATCATGTAGTTGGAGTTTGCTATTTACGTTAAGGGTTGTTTACGTTCTGCATGAGATGAAGGTCATGGGGAGAGGGGTTTTATATCAGACCAATTAATACATCTAGAAGAAAGTAGACAGGTTCTCAGGCATTTGAACCCTCTGTCTGGTATTAAACAGAAGCAACAACCTTCCTGCTAAGCTCAGGCTGAGAAAGACTGCTCAGCAGCCATGCTGTGATATCCCTTTTCATCAGCATTGCTCTCTCTTAAGCAGCCCTGCTGATCTCTGGTCCTCATGCTGCTGCCCATGGCTGGCCTGGCTATTTGTGTGGCCACAAAGGCAGACCAGAATGTTGGTGCAGCTGAGGAGCATCCTTTTTCATGGGTGGTGTTGGCCACATTCCCCACGGAGCTGCCACACGGTCATGCGCACACTGGTACCCACGAAAGACAAGCACATAGGAGGGAGTAAGTGGTGGCAGGGCACCAGGGCTGGCACTGCAAGGAACTCATCCAGTGCAAGCAGTGCTGATGCTCTGTGGGAAAGCATGAACATCATCAACATCAGTTGTATCAGCTGGGAGGAAAAGGGAGACTGTCCTGGGCTGCTCCTAGGCTTCTTGTCAGTCTGCAGCCAACAGCAGCTATGGTGGTGTCGTGGTTTAAAACCAGTCAGCCACACAGTCTCTCTCTCACCCCCCCCCCCCCCCCCCCCCCTTCTTGCCCTCCCTCTGCTCCCGGAGGGATGGGGGAGGAGAATCAAAAGAATGCAACTCCCAGGGGTTGAAATAGGAACAGTCCAGTAACCAAGGTATAACACAAATCACTGCTGCTACCACCTATAATAATAATGATAAGGGAAATAATAAGGGAAGAGAATATAACACCTCACCACCCGCCAACCGATAAATCGCCCTACCCTGAATGACCAAGCACCGACCGATACCTAGTCCGACCCCGAAGGGAACTAACCCTTCCAGGTAACTCCCAGTTACATCCTGGACATGATGTGCCATGGTATGGAATACCTCTTTGGTCAGTTTGGGTCAGGTGTCCTGTCTCTGCTTCCTCCCGGCTTCCCCTCCTCCCTGGCAGAGCATGAGGCTCACAAAGACCTTGGTCAGACCAAACATTTGAGCAGTAACTAAAAACATCGGCATTATCAGCGCTGCACCAGCTACTAAGAAGGAGAAAAATGACTGCTACTGCTGAACCCAGGACAGTATCCACCCCTTATTCCATACCATTCACGTCGTGCTCAGATCCCCTGTTTTCAGTATACCATCGCTCTTACATATATACATCTGCATACACACACAGACAGAGAGAAAGAGATCATTTCTTAGTGCATGGACCAATCCATATAAAGCTGCTGAGTCCAACCGGTCCATGACGTAGGGTTCCATCTCTTGTAACAGTCTTCCAAAGCAGGAGAGACTGTGTGCAGTGTTCACACTCGTGAATAACCTGGGCAATAGTGTCCATTGCTAAGTCCACCCCTTGATCATGAGTCCATCTCTGTGTTGCATCTCGGCTCTGATGGCCTGAAGTGCCATGGACCCACCAGGCCCAAAATAATTCACTGTCCCCTTCAGCAGTTTCTGTGGCTTGTTGCTGGGGACTCCATACATCTGCCTTTCATCTCCGATGCTTCCAAAGCACTGGAGGGGCCCAGTGAACTAGATACTTGCCCATACTGTCACACACACCCTGCCACTCATGACTCTCCAGCCTTGGGGAAAATCTCTTGGTCCCCCCCCAGTCAAGACCCAAACCTGACTCTGCTTAACTTCTGAGATCAGACAAAATGGTTGTGGGTAAAACAGTCTGTGTGTGTGCCAACATGCTGATCCCCATCACAATCAGCAGGCAGGTCCCAAGGATACCCAAAGGCCATTCAAAACCTTCAGAACTCTCAGTTGATGCTGCTGTACTTGTCACTGGGGCTGGTGTAGCTGCTGTGCTTGCCGGCTCTCCCACCGCCAGCTTCTCTTTTCCTGAGTCCAGCTCTTCCTCCTCTGCCTTGCTGGGAAATGCTGCGTGGTCTCCTGCATCCTCCTGGGGCTCGGCGGGCGGCTTCCGGGAAATGCTCTCAGACGCCGCGGGGCTCTGCTCGGCTGCGTGGCTCGGGTCCTCCGCGGGGCTCGGCTCCTCCGCCGCCTTTTCCCTCTGCTCGGCAGCCGCTTCCTTCCTCTCCTCGACCGCCCCGACCTCCTCCACCGGCAGCCGTCCCCTCGCTGCCTCCGGCCCCTCTCCCGCCTCCGCTTGCTCCCCGGGGCCGCTCTCCCGGGCCGCTTCAGCAGCCGCCGGCTCCTGGGGCCGCTCCCCCTCGGCTCCCCGCGGCCTCACAAGACGGAGGCGAGGGCGAGGGCCAGGACGGTGAAGAGCAGCCGGACGGCCAGGTACAAGTCCACGGCCACGTCCGTCCCGCCCTGCTGCTGGAGCCCGCCCGTGTTACAAGTCATTGCCATGAAGCACAGTGAGACAAGAACCTTAGCCCAGGCCCCGCACTTGATAAACACTAACACAGCAAATACCGGCTCTACGTAAGTTACAACATTCTGAAACTGTGAGATCAAGAGGAGCGACTTTGAGAGACGATAAATCAGGACTGTGACAAGTGGGAATTAATCCAAAGCAAGGAATGCTTATCACAAATACAATTAGACACACTCCGGTCAGATCTGCTGTTATCTCAACCCTTTGAGCCCCACGTTGGGCACCAAAAAGAATAGTGAATTAACAATGAATTAACTGCAAAGTCAGTGTCACAGAGGCTACTTCAAGCCAGCAGCTCTGAAGTCTTTCCACCCTCACTGTAAGTCCCACTTGTGCTGCACAGGGGTCTGGCCAACAGTATGGACATAGGGTACTGAATCACCAGGCACTGCTGAGCACAGCCCAGGAATGCTCATCCACAAAATGGAATTTGTGGCTGCAGCAGCTGGGTGAGAGTAGCAGTACTTTCAGCCTTAACACTGTCAAATCTGACAGCAACAGCCAATGATGGAAATACGTTCTGAATGTGGTAAAAGCTGTGCCATCCCTTGTCTTCACCAATGTTAGCAAGACTTGAGAGAAGATATCTTACATGAGTAACGTGAGTATCCTGCCTACACTACTGATGTCAAGCAGGGTCAGGGTGTTGTCAGTCTGTCTATACTGCCAATACTGGTCAAAGGCAGTGTCAGTCATCTGCCTACTCTGCCAATATCAATGAGCAGGGTGTCATGAGGCAGAGTGTCACTTGGCTATTGTCCTGTGGCTACAAAGACATTGCAAAGTGGCCGATTACTATATTGTAAGCAGATGTGTATGTTTGAGTCCCTTGTTCTCAGCTCATGTAGAAGAATCTTCAGCACCAACAATATCAACTGAAGTAGCTCATGTCTACTTCGCAGCCACCCCCTCCTCTTCCATCTTTTGTGTAAACAGAGGAAGGTCAAATGCTCTTTACTGTTGTTGACCCAGCTGTCATATACATCTACCCAGTGCTTACACTGCATTGTCTCAAAGCCCTTCATGTCACTGCAGTAGGCAGGTTTTTTTTCTTCCACTGTACAGATGAGAAGAGCAGGGATGACAGGGGCAGCCCAGGGCAATGGTGGGGCCAGATAGCTGAACATGGCTCTTTTCTGAGCTTCCAGGAAGACAAAAGCACCATCGAGTGCAAGTGGTCCAGTTGGCTTCTGTGACATCCATAGTGCTATGTGCCATGGACAGAGGTGGGACTCCATTGTGGTGCCTGCTCTGAAATGCCATCCAACCCTTTCCCTTGTGGTGCTCAAGATTTGGAGAAGGTGGTGGAATATGCCTTCAGGCAGCAAGTCAAGTATGGTTTGTAAACCACACTGTGTTTGTTGACAACTTCTGTGTCATGCCATGTAGCATAAAAGTCTTCCTCACTGTTGGAAGTGCCTGCCAATAAACAACAGATGTACTTAGTTAGGGCCTCATTTTACTTCATCTACTACTCTGTCATGAGCAATATTCTCTTAATATTTACAGTGTTTTTCTGGTGCTAGCATTCATATCCCCTCAGAAGAAGAGCTGTCTCTACCAATGTACTGTGCTAACATTTCTATACCGAATCCTTCAAAAATATTGACTTTTCAAAATAAAGTGGAAGAGGTCCAGAATTGCATGAATCAATGATCTAAGCATATTTACTGAAATCCTCTAGGGCAAGGGCTGACACATCTTAAGATTCACTTAAAAAATCTCTGCCGGTACAAGGCACATTATGATCTTATTGAATAAAAATGAGTCTATCCAGGAAAACAGTACAATTCTGCTAAGTACTTTCAGATCCTGTGGGACAAAGTAGTCCTACAAACACGAGATGATGTTTATTGCGACTGAACTAGATTAAGATCGTGTAGTGTGAATAGCTCACTAAATAGTTGTATGTGTTAAAAGGAGACACAGAAATAGCAACCACAATTCATGCTGTGCAATATCAATCAGTAAGTAAGTGGAAATACTCATGCTGGCTTGATATTACACTGAGAATAAACAAGCACGGTGCATATGACAAACCATGGTCAAGAAAGTTGCTTTGAAGGTGCAGGGCTGCAGCTTTCAGATGCATTGAGTCCTTCCACCATTTCAGAGAATCCTTTGCTCACAGGGTAGAGGTGCTTTAGCATATGCGAGGTGCCCTGGACTAATTGTCAGTATTCTGAAAGGATCCAAGCAGTGTTTGTCCTATTGGTAGGACTGGGGGGGTTTGAAGTTGTAGAGAGATGTTGGATACACCCTGAGGAACTGGTGCAATATAAGGGTAAGGAAGAAAGAGAAAAGCATGGACAAGAGGAGGGAGAATCAGAACTATTCAGTGCCTTGCCCATGGCTGGAGAAAGATCCTCCAAGGAAGAGGCTGCACTGGTAGAGGGACTAAGCCCTGCTCTGTCTATTCTGATGCACTCTCCTTGTGGCTGGGTGGATCTCAGAAGTTCCACCAGTTACTGCCTATGAAGTCTTCAGAGATGAGTCTAAGCAAAACCTAGTGCAGAGGACAGAAAACATCTTGATTCTCCTTTCTGTTCTGCTTTCATGCAGGCTGTGTCTGGATCAACTGCTTGTTCACAAGTGCATGGAGTGAGATGCCCAGGTCCACACCACCCCCTTCCCACACAAAGGTGTGCCCAGGTTGATGGGAAGGCTGTCAGGACAGCAGATGTAGTTTGAACTGCCATTTTCTGTTTTCTCTGTGCTACATACTGTTTACTTTATAAGCTTCCAGGTTGATTAACATACCTGAGTAAACAAAAAGGCATTTACTCCTTAAAAACAATTCAGTTCTCTCCTCAACGGAGGAAGGAAATTCTTCTGACTCTTTTGGTGTCCCTCCTGACTTGTGCATATCTCTCTTAGCTGAGACTCAGCCTGTACTTCCTTTTCACTCTTTAAAACCTTCACACTGCAATTTACTGCATTCCTGACTCAAAAGCAATATCCACTATGCAAATTATTGGCAGAAAGAGATCATTTTGTATCCAAGGTCAACGCAAATTTACACTGAATTAATTATACTGCAATTGGCTTGGAAAAGTTTTTGAATGCTAATATTGTTTATACAGTTTTTATTTCTTTATCTTAAGCATACTTGGTCTTACATCTAGAAAGAGATTTTGATGTTTTAATGGAAATCTCTAGTCATTTTGCACAGAGAATTAGAAAGAAACAGCAGTGCTGAAAAGGGCTCTCTGTGCCTTGCTATTGCTATCTGAATCTGCAAACAAACCATGAGCAGCTGGCTGCACGTGCAACCACAGCTTCTCCATATGTGCAGTAGGCACATATGCAGTAGGTATAAGTGACAACCAGTCATTCACCAGCCCCACTACACCAACAGCTGCCAGTCACATGCCCTGATGGCTGTGATTCAGTATCATGGCAAATAATGTGAATGATGCTGGTTGACATGCTGTGTCATCCATAGAATCTGGAAAATGAACAACACGATAAAATCCTTTCTGTTTTTTATTAACCTCTCTTTTAAGGAGATCTTCCCTGTAGTCACGTCTCCTAAGCAGTTTGTTTGTTTGTTTGTTCATTTCTTCCTTTCTAGGAATTTCCATGTTCTCAAAATGGAAAATCTCAATAGCATCCCTCAAAATTAAACCAAACCCCAACAACGCTGAGTTTGACTGAATTTGTCAGTTTCCACTGGAAATCTTTTTACCAACTGTACCTAAAACTTAGCTGAGCAAAAAGTTTCCTCAGACTGAGCAATTATATACCAGACTATGTAAGAAATATTACTTCCTGATCGCACTTTTACACAATCATTTCATGGAGTTTGACTGCCCTGTAGCAGTCTATCTTTAGCAGGATCGTTATGAACTATTGGATATTGAATTAACAAAATGCCAGCTGTTTCCGAGGGTAGAAGGGTGTAAATCAATAGTCACTGGAAATTAAGAGTGTTGTCCAATAGCTAGATGATGAAAATCAGAGCTCACATGTTTGTATGCTTCACTCAACCTGAGATACTGATTCCCATTGTGACCTTGGGCAATCTTTCGACCTCCTTGTGTTTGGTACAGTTTTACTGCATAATTGAGAAGCAGAAAGCCTGTTCCAAACCCACATTTATGCATAAAAATCTTGTACATTTGGGGAAACTGATTTCCAGAAATATTTCTTACTTCTACAGTGCTCCCGAGCAATAAATTCTTCAGAGTGCTATTTGGTTTCTGAAATGGGTGTGGACTGTAAAAGAGGGAAGATATCAAGGTAACTGATAATATGAGAGAGGAGGAGCATATAGTATCAGGAACGGCAACCATAACCTGCCATACTAAGAGTGTATTTCTCTCCTGGGAAGAAGTCTTCTTGACTGGATGCAGCTGTGTATTGTTTCATTAGCTCCATGTGGTCTCGAATCTGCTTAGTAAGTCAGCCATTTATTCCTTACATGAATACCTGAAGGATAAAATATATTAATATGGGCCCAGACATGCGCAAAAGGGACTTGACTTGCCTGTCCTGCCTTCACAGGATACTCAGAGGAGCAGATTAATTTCCAGATGCTTTGGAGAAGTAACATCCCCTTCGGATGTCCTCTTGCCAGGATGTTTCCTGCGGCAAGTCATAACTGAACAATAACCGGAGCAGTGTAAATGTAGAACAGGACATTTTTCACTTGAAAACAACAAGGCAGAGAGGGGAAAAGAAACTGAAATGACACTGCTTGTCCTGACTACAATACACAGACATTATGAAAAAACGCCTCCAAGAAACCTTAGGATATGTGGTTCTAAAAGTTGGGTTTACGCTTGGATTTTGTATTACTAGTTTCTGAAAAGAGTCCTGGACCATGTTGCATTACAGACTCCAGATCCCTTCCTCAGTTGACTAACAAGGCTAATAATATATTCATTTATTTCTTACTGTCTTTTTAACCAAGAAGTGTATTACATGTAGTATGAGGCAGAGGTTTAGGGAAGGCTTGAGACCAGAGGTGCCATTTTCAGAATGAAGATAAGATGCTGTCAGTCCATAGCATCTAAAGGAGTTTGTTTACCTGATGCTTCATTTGAAAAATAGGTGGGGGGACTTCGGTGATCTTTCTGGGATTGATTCACTTCTCCGAATGTGGAAGATGGCAAGTCAGCCATGACAATAATTAATGACATATAGTTAAGTTGGATAATGGAGTCTTCACCCCTAAACATGCCAGGCATTCTTGTGCTGTGCTGCAAGGCAGGAAACACGCTCTTTCTTTATCACTCTGTAAAGTGAAGAGCACTTTACAGTGGCTCAGAGCATGCTGCTCTGCCTAGATGGATGGACCTTCTTGCAGGATCACTTTGTTGTGGGAGGTCAATGAGAATCTGGGGAGAGCTGCTAGGTCTTCCTTTCATTGGCATAGCCGTGGGTTTTTCACTTACTTGGCTAAGGCTGAAAGATATTTTCTCAATCTCCCAATATTTTAGAGAAACACATCTAAAGTCTTTCAGATGAAAAAGTAAGACCTCAAAGAGCAGTCAATGAGCAAGTTTGTCCCAACAATTTCATTTAACAGATCACAGACAGTGATGTGAAAAAAAAATGGAAAAAAAGCCAAACCACTTGTGTTTAAGTGGCACCAGCAGCAGTGAGAATAGTGCCTTCAGACAGCAGATAATGGAGTTCTGCACAAGGAAGCTTATTGGCTTTAATATAGTACAGCCGTTTGACATCAGCAACATAGGCAAAGGACCTTCAGCAGCTGAACAAGTCAAAATGACTTGCAGGCGGTTAGAGACCATGACTGTTCAAGCACTTCTCCGTCCTGTTTCACCTGGCTGTGGTGTCTATTCAGCATAGCTGCATATGGAAAAAAAAGGTTTAGAAATATGTTATGTTTATTACAGTCCAGATTCACTCTTGTCTCCAGAGTACCGTCAGGACCATCAGTGAACAAAAAGAAGTTACTACCTTGGGAATAATATGGATTTTACAGTTGGATGATGGTTTCAGGTTAATTAATCTAGTCAACTGTATTACTTTGAGAAGTGCTAAAAGGAGGGAGCACTGAGATGGAAGCTATGACAGAACTGAAAGCAGGGAATAGGATTTAAACATGGAAGCAGAGGTCCCTATAGGGAAGACATAGTTTCCAGTTCAGTTTTCTGAGATTTCTGCATTTCTACCATATGATGCTTTACCACTTTGTGCAAGTGGGAAAAGGGTCATGTGTGTCTTCCTCAACTCTTGTCCCAAACAGTGACCTGCATGGATGTGACCAAGGTGACTCCTTGTCTTTGATCAAACAGCATCTCCTCAGACTATTTTGTACCATTTTTAATTTTCAAAATTAGATTTTAAAATTGCTTTTTTTTTTTCCTAAACAAGAAGAAAACAACCCCAAAACCTCAAACTATCTTGTTGCAGTTTCTCCCCTCTCCCTTTTCTCCCTCTTAACACGAAGGCAGATGTAAGTAAACAATATTGAGTCTTTAATTAAAAGTACCACTTCTGATCGTTTTTTACTTGTTCACCTTTTTAAAAGAGAGACGGTTAGCTCTGTGTTACACAAAGTCAAATTTAGACTGAAGCTTCTTTCTTTAAAAAATGATGCTCAGCATCTTTCCCCACTCCATCATCCCCTTACTACCCCTTTATTTCACTCTTTCAGAAGAGGGAATTTACTAAATAAAATCTGTGGCTTATTTTTACATCCAGTTCTTCATTAAAATAGTTTTTCATTCAATAAAGAGATCTTTTTTTTCAGTCTTTTTTTCAGTTATTAAAAGTTACAAAATAGATCCATATTCAATATCTGATTTCTTTGGAAAGGAGACCTACCCTGCAGGATGACCTGGTTAGGCTGGAAGAGTGAGATAACAAGAACCTCATGAAGTTCAACAAGGAGGAGTGTAAGGTCTTACAGCTGGAAAAACACACTCCAAGAGTGCACCTCAGGCTGGGATCTACCCAGCTGGGGAGAAGCTCTGTGGAAAGGAACCTGGGGTCCTGCTGAATAGCAAGCTCAGTATGAGTGAACAGTGTGTGCAGCTGTGGCAAAGCCAACAGGATGCTGGGTTACCTCAGCAAGAGCATCACCAGCAGAGATAAAGGTGTCATTTTCTCACTCAGCGCTTGTCAGGCCACACCTGGAATTTGTGTTCAGTTTTGGTGCCCACTATGCAAAAAGGATAGTGTCCAGAGAAGGGCCACAAAGATGATCCAAGGGCTAGGAATCCTGTTGTATGAGGAAAGGTTGAGAGACCTTGGTTTGTTCAGTCTAGAGAAAAGAAGGCTCAGGGGAAACCTTATCCCCACATTCCAGTACTTAAAGGGTGGCTACAGAGAAGATGGAGACTCCCTTCTTACAAGAAGTCACACAGAAAAGACATGAAAAAGATGGGTTTAAGTTACTCCTGGAGAGATTCTGATTGGACATAGGAGGAAACTTTTTCAAAAAGAGAACAGTTAGCCACTGGAATAATCTCCCCAGGGAAATGATGGATTCCCCCGTGTTGGACACTTGTAAGAGTCAGCTGGACAGGGTGTTGGGACATCTTGTCTAGACCTTACTTTCGCCAAGAAAGGTTGGACCAGATGATCCTTGAGGTCTCTTCCAGCCTGGTATTCTGTGGTTCTATGATTTATTTTATTTTTCAAAAGTCTGCCCATGCTGATCCTTTCTCTAACTTAATTCCATGCAACCTTTTCAGATTGCAATTCATTACATAAAATAAAATTTAAATTCCTGGCACATTTACATTTACTCTGCATGTAAGAATAAAATATATATCCATGATATTAATGCCAAGCTTATATACCGGATCTGAGTATGTGTTTTGAGAGATTGGCAGCGAATATTTGACCTCAAAAGAAGGATGTGTAGGCAAAGGGTGAGTGAGATTGCCTTAGACTAAAGTTAAGCTCTCAGCATATTACAGTGCCAGTTCTCCTTCAGCTTGCCCTCTTGCACTGATTTTGTACCTGTTCTTGAGGTTACAACCCAAAAGCTGAGCAGTGCCAATTCAACCTACTTATTCTTTCTCTATCAGCTCTGTTTCTGTTACACCTTTTGTGAAATAAGGTGACCCAAGTTAATGCCATTTTCAGGACACGATTTCTTTTTTCCCTTATTCACCTTTTTACTCTTTGTAACTCACCTCTAACTGGAATTTTTCAGAGCACATTAATGGTGTTTCTCATAGTAGAACATTTTATTGACTTTTCTGCACTCTTGGTAGGTCACTGCAAAGCTGAGTTTGATTCCCCAGTCTACTAGTGCGAGACTCTATGACTTTGTGGATGATCTTTAACTCCTCTCTTCTTATCTTCTCTATCTGCATGATGGGCATAGTGACTCCTTTTCACTTTAAAAGTTTGAATGTGAACCCCTCCAGCAGGATTCAGCATCATTACTTTGCCTTTGACCTCATTCATCTGAGGTTTAGCTACCTTTACCTGCATTTCTTAATGCCTCTTTAACTCAGACTTTCCATTAGTTTCTCTCAGCAGTGTCGTTGCATTCTTTTCCTCCTTCTGAGTCTGCAAATCTACCCTACTGCTATTGCTGTAAAACTGCATACATCTGACATGGCCTTGACAGATCAGATGTTCAGCTACCCTGCTCTGAGCCTGTCAGCATTGTTTTGCACATTTGTTTCAGTTAATACCCTGTGTTTTTCCCATTCTGCACAAACATACAGAAAATGTAAATAAATAGTTTGTAACCTACAAAATATGTAGCCAATGGGGAAAAACCAGGCAAAAAAGGGGAAATGAAAAATGGGCACAGAAAGTTGAAACAGCTGACTTCGAACCCTGGCTGCCTCACTTGAGGTCCTCCCCTGCAGTCACTGAATCAGTGACTGTGATTCCCCTAAGGCGAACCTCTGATAATCCATTATATATAGATTTTTTTTCTATGCATGGGAATGTCTACTCACAAACAAACCTAGCAAACCTTCCTATTCAGCATTCAGAGCATGTCTTTTTTCTTTGCTTTCTTTTCTTCTTCTTCTCTGTCTGGTCTTGTCTAGGCAGAAGCTCTCCATCAGTTGTGAAGGACTGCAGCCATCATCCAGTCTTCATTTCAACCCTTTGCCCAGTTTGTGAAATTTGAAAGAGAATCAAATTTATCTCCCCTTCTTATTATTTAATTCTGCAATTAGGTTGCCTTAGTTTGCAAGGCACTTTGGGCTGTGGATTGCAGGAGACATGGCATACAAAATAAATGCCTATTGACTTGGCAAGGCCAAAGATACCTCATTGATTCCAGTGTTCTCTGTATTATTCTTTGTTCCGTGCTCAATATCCCCTAGATTTTTATTGTTTTTATTATTAGTAGTATTATTATTATTGTGATTGCTGCTGCAGATTGAATACATATCTTCATTGAGCTGTCCACAATAATGCCTTGATCTTTTCCTTAGAGGTTATAGCTGATCCAGAGCCCACAGATGTTCACAAGTAGTTTTAAACTGTTCCCTGCAAAACACATGTCTAGGCTGAGTTTCATCTAGTTGCTCCTGTCCAGTTGCCTAGTTTGGTTTAGTCCAGTTTGAGTTCCTTACAATCTCCTGTCTTGGTTAGGCTGGCTTATCTTTGTTTTATCAGCATGTTTTATCCCTTCCCTTTTATTACACTTTTGTGATGAGTTGCAGTGTGATATATGGCTGTTTCTTTGAAAGGGAAAAGAGACAGCTATCTATTGAGAATATAGGTTATAATCTTTGGACAATGCAACTTGCTGATCTCCTGGGAACGGGTTATTGACTTCTTTTCATGACATTTTAAATCGTAATTGTTTACAAGCATAAGAGCATGTTTTTTCATGATCTGCATTTACCTGAAGATCTAACAGCCCCTTATTACTGTGAATATAGTCTGACAAAGTCCCTGTGTTGCTGGAATAAAGGTTTTCTTCCCATTTTATGGATAGAACTCAAAATCACTTGGGAAAAAAATATTACAAAAGACAACCGGAAAAACAGTCTACTCAGCCCAGTCCCTCACAGGAACGGGACAGAAAAGCAGTCATACTTTTAGGATACTTTTCCAGTCTTCAGCAACTTGTGTTTCTCAGGGATTTCTACAGGCAGAGTCAGTATGTTTGTATTTGCAAGTGCTCTGCAGCAAACAGGCATTTAACCCAGGATGAAGAAAACTCTGGTAAGAAAGGTGGAATTTTTTTGAGTGGTTCCTGCTCTGGTGGCTGCTCCTGCTCATGAAGTTCTCTGTGTGGTTTCTCCAGAGGTGGGAAAGAATCTCTGAACCTGTGTACAGGTACAGAGACCTGTACCACAGGTCTCTGCTGCAGAGAACATGCCTGTGGACATACCTGCATATCTTCAGCACAGTCATCATCATGCCCTTAGCTCCAGGAAAGCTGCCCCTGCTTTGGTAGGCGGTCCCATGGCTGGGTTGCTGGTTGACCCTGTTTTTACGTCAGTCAGGCAGAAAACAGCAGGAGTTTAACCAATGGGGAGAATTTTCCCTGAGACTGCTCCAAATCTGCACAGCAAGCCAAGACACTGCTAGTGGCAACAACTTTTCTGTCTTGAACTGTGGACTCTGCCCTTACTCCTGTATGATCCTTTTTAACTCTCTTGCTCAGATATGAGAATATTGTGGAGACACTGACAGAAGCCTTGCTAAAGTTGACATAATTGGTGTCCACTGATCTCCACTGAAATCAAAATCACTTGGGAACCCACTGATCTCCCACAGATTTGGTTATTTTATCACAGAAAGTGATCAGGGATGACCAAACTTCAATAAATCCAAGCTGGCTCAGTTTAAGGGGCCCCTTGCTGTACTCTTCCCAATGAGTGGGATGGGACTTGTTCAGCTCCAGAACCTCAGAAACATTTCCAGAATCTAATTGCTTTATCACTTTTTTATTCTTTGACCTTGAGTTCTTTTTTGTGTTTGATTTTCTCACTTGGGGAAGTGCGTTTCTCTCTTTGGCAACATTTCATCCTCCTCCCTCATCAACAGTGCAGCAAAAGGTTCATTTCGTTGTTCTGTAATGCTTACCTCTTCTGGCATCTGGGCTCTGCACTTTTGTCTTTGGAAGACCCAAATGAATCCTTTGATGACCTCTTCTTCTCAATATATTTGACAAAAAGTTCTATTATTTACCCCAAGTTCTTGTGCAGTCTTCATCCTTTCTTTTGCTTTTCCTGTTTGTTTGGTGTGGGATTTTTTGTTACAGCCATCACCCCATGCTTCAGATTTCTCTGCATACCTGCTGTGTTTTATGACTTATATTCTTATCTTTGATTACTGTTTGTTAAATGTGAATTGCTGCACTTCATCTAGCAGGAGCACAGGAACATTTGGCTTTTTCACTATTTTTAGTATCACTCTTTTTTTCCCCTTTTTCTAAGTTATTTTCTAATATTGCTGTTCTCTAAAGTGCTGACTACTGGGAGCCTGATACCCATATTAGGAAAGCTGCAAATCCACAAGACTCCATTTTCTTTTTAGTCCTTTTCCTTCTCTCTCCTGTGGGAGAATATAGGAGCAATGGAGCAACCCAGGAGTCCTTCTGCCATGTGGGCTGCATTGACAACTCCCTGGATGTGCAGCACTGCTATCTAATTTACATGCATATTATATCTCAGTTACCAAAAGACATGGGTGTGGTGTAACCTGTTTAAAGTCTTTCTTGCACAAAAAAGCTTTGAAGGGCACCACTTCATTTGTTTCATGAGCAAGT
The DNA here is from genome assembly GCF_028554395.1 of Pezoporus wallicus. NCBI lineage: Eukaryota > Metazoa > Chordata > Aves > Psittaciformes > Psittacidae > Pezoporus > Pezoporus wallicus. The sequence continues at coordinate 2,123,833 of NW_026639618.1, forward strand.
CTCTAGAAAGAGAAAGCTAAATAACATACCTAATCCATGGGAGACACAGGATCACAGAACTTTACTGACTGGCTCCTCTGAGAGTTGCACAGTGTCCCTAAATCCATTGGTTTCTTCCCATAATAGAATCTTAGCTAATATACTAATAAAATATGGCTAAATGTATTTGCCAGAATTGAACAATGGGCAAAACAAAGTTCAGGCATCACCCCTGAATTAGAGATGCCTGGAAGGGCTTGGTATGCATTTCCAAAGGGTGGGAGTAGTGTTGTTTTATTAAGTTTTACATGGTCTGTACAAATACAAAGTACAACGTCCTTCCTAGAGAAGAATCACAGAAAAATTTGCTCTTGGGTTTGTTTGGTTTTTTTTGCGTTTTTAAAGAAATCTCTGCTTTTCACTTCCTTAGTACTTGCACTTAGGTTATGTAGGGTGTCAGCTCTGGGTGATGTTTTTTTCAGTCCAGACTTTCATCCTTAGAAGTTCTGGTTACAGGGTAGAAGGCTGCTCCTTTTCTTCAGCACAGATGTTTCCCTATCTGAGTATTTCAAAACATTTGACAAATCCCCCTGTAATTAGTTAATAGAATATTTTACTGAATACCTGTGAATTTGCTGTTTTTTTCTATAAAAGGTAAGGATAATTCAGCAAAGTCATAAATTACAGACACAGCTGTAACCTACTACCTCTCCTAGCCTAATCAGAAACCCATTCTGCTCCTGGCTATCTGTTCTCCTTCTTGTTCTTTTGCAAGGGCTTTTTTTGTTTTGGTTTGTTTCTCAGTTTGGTTTTTCACTAAGGAGTTATTAAAAAATAAGGCTCAAGAGCTTTAAGTATTCCCAGCTGTTACTCTATTGTGCATCTTTATACTTTCTGCAAATAGATGCATATAATATGTAGAATGTGTACATACAACATTTACAGAGATCCATTTTTCTAAAAGCAGGCTTATGACATTAGCCTCAGCTCCATACCCCTGCAGACAATTACTTGACATGATTTTTGTTCATGTCAAGTGTCAGTAGCTCCTTCTTCACTGCTTGGAAGAGCTTATTGCTTGAAAGAAGCACAGTTGCTGCACTTACCCGCATGGCCCATCCCAACTTGGGAAGAATATCAAGGAAATGCTGGAGGCCTCCCTTGAAAGTGCACAGCAAAATAGGAGATGGCACCTCGCCAGGCCAGCAACCCCCTGAGGTAGCCATCTAACTTGTGTTTAGGGATTGCTCATACATGCCTTTCTCATTTCATAAAGGAAGGCATTAATAATTCCTGGTGGGGGACAAGTATTTCCCCCTCCAGCTCTTTACCACCCATGAAGATCATACAATAAAGCCTCAAGTGAAGGACATTGTCTGACACTCAAACAGCAGAGGTTTTTGTCCGTGGCTCTACAGCAGTCAATGGGTGGCTGTAAGAAGATGCCCAAGCCTGGCACTTCTCATACATGCCCATGCTGTGACTCCGGCTGCCTCACTGTGCAGCACTTGCAGTGTAATCTGGGTGGCCATCCGAGGTGGCACAACAAGGTGGCACAACAACCTTGTAGGCATCGGTGTCCGCTCAGGGGCTGAAAGATGGCACGTGCTGGTGATCCCTGCAGCAGAGCAGCTAGTGCATGGGCCACACAAGGTGGGCAGCCTCTCCAGCAGCATGCAGTGGTAGGTAGGATGGATGTCCCCTTCCTCAACCTGGCTGCAGGCATTTTTGCTTCCAAACTCGTGCTGGGTGCAGGACTGTAGTTCATGTCCTTCCTCTAACCAGGTGTACTGGTTTGTGCTGGGATGGAATCTCCACTTTTGCACTGAACAATGCAAACAAGTGGGTTTCAGGGAGTGATCCTGTCCCACCAGCCTACACTGGGCAGGGGCATGCCTGAAACGTACCCAGCATGTATATTACAAGATACAGAAAAAAACTCAGAGCTTACCTTTATCCTGCCACTCTAAATGCTCCCTTAGTGGCCTTTCGGCTGAAAACTTTGAATGACAAGCTGTACTCCATTGCTGCATTGCATCTGACATAGCTGTTATTCCATCTTGTACTTCTTTACTTTATAATCCTTTTTACATGAAAGACCATTGTGACTACGAACTCAGTAAACATTGTTTTGATTTCTGAAGCAGGAAAAAAAATGGTGAATACTGAGCTTGAAATGATTTACTTAAGTTTCCAATGTGAAGCAGAAATTCCAAGAGCTCATGGTGTTGAGGCTGCTTGTTGGGAAAGGAAAATAAAGCATGTTCTGTTGTTCCTGGACTCAAAATAAAGATGTTGCTCACCAACACAATAGGAAAATCATCAGACAAGTCTTTCAAATTGTTTGGTGACCTTTCTAGCCTGTCAAATGTTAGTGAAGACATTTTTAAACAAAACAAAATCAAACGTTATGAGAATTGGTATGAAAACTAAAATGACATTTTTTCATCATCAGGATGAATTTGTTGGCATGAGAAAAGAAGAAGTAAAATTAATTTAGCCCGTTCAATATCATGCATGCATTTAGGCTGACATGACAGGGAAAGATAGATTCTACCAGTCACACTGTTTGTGTCTTGCAGGAGATGTTTTATATATCAAAAGGAGCGTGACCAGCAGGTCGAAGGAGGTGATCCTGCCCCTCTACTCTGCTCTTGTGAGACCTCACCTGGAGTATTGTGTGCAGTTCTGGTGTCCTCATGAAAAGGACATGAAACTGTTGGAACAAGTCCAGAGAAGGGCCACGAGGATGATCAGGGGACTGGAGCACCTCCTGTATGAAGACAGGCTGAGGAAGTTGGGGCTGTTCAGCCTGGAGAAGAGAAGGCTGCGTGGAGACCTCATAGCAGCCTTCCAGTATCTGAAGGGGGCCTATAGGGATGCTGGAGAGGGACTCTTCATTAGAGACTGTAGTGATAGGACAAGGGGTAACGGGTTCAAACTTAAACAGGGGAAGTTTATGTTGGATATAAGAAGGAAATTCTTTCCTGTTAGGGTGGTGAGGCACTGGAATAGGTTGCCCAGGGGGGTTGTGAATGCTCCATACCTGGCAGTGTTCAAGGCCAGGTTGGACAAGGCCTTGGATGATATGATTTAGCGTAAGGTGTCCCTGCCCACGGCAGGGGGGTTGGAACTAGATGATCTTAAGGTCCTTTCCAACCCTAACGATTCTATGATTCTATGATTATATATATATATTTTTATACATATATGTACACACCACTTCTTTTCCCGTGGTCTATGCTCCATCCGTGAGATTATATGTGTCATTTTGGTTTACATAAAAATACTTTATTGTTGCAGAAGCACAGACCCACAATGTAGCCTGTGGTTCTCTCTATGAAATTTTAGATCATTAGTTTCAATGTTTTAGCGCTTCAGGCAGTGCTTTGCAGTGATGGTCTAGCGAGCTATGTTCCCCATTGCAGTTAAAACATGTAAGACTGCTTTAAAAATGTAGTATTTGTGAGTAATAAAGCAGTCATTCAAATCTGTTGGGAAAATTTGCCAACATAGCTACGGTATCTTCTCATCTGCTCTCTGCTTCCATTATTGATCGTAATGGGAAAAATTTATTCAATGGAAATTACTCACACTGGGTGAATGCAATTTTGTAAGGGAAGGTCACAGAACAAAAGAAAATAGGTTTTCTATTATTCTGCTTTGTAATTTGAGACAGATCCTTAATTGGTGTAAAACGGCAAGCTCTGCTGACATCAAGAAAGATAAGCAAATTCCCTCTGGCTGAGCAGGTCTGGAATATAAGACAGTCACAGATGTGACACTTTTAAGTCAATTGATCTGAAATTTGCTGTTGATCAGATTTATTCAGCTAATTTTAAAACTGTTTTTCAAGATCAAATAGGTTTCATGGAAGGTATCCCATCCTTACTGATGTCAGTGGAGAAAAAGACACCCTGTGCTCTTCACTGGAGCGTATGCAGAATCAGTGCCTTCACATGCTGCTAGCAAAAATGAAGGGGATGGAGGAATAAAAACAGTCAGTGGCTACACCACAGTACTTAAGTCAGAAAATAACTGTGCTGCACTTAGTATTTATGCTTGCATAACATGTAGGTGTCCTGATTTGATGCCCACAGGAGTTTTGGTAGTCTCAAAAGGCAAGGGCTTACACTTTGATAGTATATCATGAAATTACAGGGAAGAGCAAAGAAAGAACTGCATCTACTGAGAATGTGTTGTTTTTAAAAGAAGACTGGATAAGTGGCCAAAAAGGTATATGAAATGCTGCATGTTTGGAGACTTGAATGAAAGGCAAAAAGCAGTGGAGAGATAACCAGTGAAGTCTGTCTGCATTTAGCACCAGTGCATGAAGCCATTAAACGGTCTTGTGGACTATGCAAGTTATGTGAGTGCACATACAAACACCTACACAGTTCATTGTGATGGAATGAATTTTTATCTTTTGAAAGTGTTCCTGTGCTTTGAAATGCGTTTCTTTTTGCTGGTATATACTACATTGCTTTTCAGAGACCCAGTTTCTAGAATAACACAATCATTTTTCTAAGATGGCCTAGCAGATGGACTTGGCCATAAATCTGGGCATAGGATGTGTAAGGACGTCATGTAAACCTTGCAGCCTGGGAAGCTGTGGTTATTCTGCTGAGAGGAACTGCAGCTGCTGATGTCTGTGAGTCAAATAAACCTCTGCCTTATTATTGCATTGCTATTTAAAAACATGGAACAAACATCTCTCTTCAAATAATAACAGAAAAGTTGATTGTTCCATGCCCTGGGGGCATGAGTTTCTGAGGTCAGTAGGGACAACAACAAAAAAAAAAAAATTGAAATAAAATGAAAATGGAGGTTTGTGGATCTCAGAAAAATAATACAGCTTCAATTTCCTTCCAGTGCAGCCTGGGGATCTGGAAAATATTCTTGATCCACCAGACATTTGCAGAGTTAGCGCTCTTTAAAAAAAGAAATGTTTTCATATGATTCCTAATTATATTCTTTTATAATGAATGAAGACAATTTCAGATGATTTGTGGCAGGAGATAGACAGAAATGATGAAAAATCAAATGGGAACAATGTACGCTGATGACTTTCCTTGAGTCTCTGTAGGGTGATTATTATTGCCTTTTGCCAGACACAGTGAGAAAAGTGTATCAGTGAATTGGTAAAAGGTCGTTCTACATTTCTTTCTCATTTCCCTAAGAATACAAAGATTAATCTTTATTTAACTTGCTTCTCTCTAAAGTAGATCCATTCGCAAGTTAAGAGTCCAGCTATTGTGATAGACATCCTCAGTGCTGTCATACACTGATATTCTCCTTCCCCTCCATTCGTGGTCTGTAAAGGGTTGGTGGCATCCAGCACTGGCTCTTCTGCATGTAAAGCCTTGTAGAACCCAGGAGTCAATTTTCTGTCTTTCCTGTCATTTGTATGTGGAATCAATTTCCACCTTTACTTCCAGCATCTCACAGGACAAGTCTCAGTAATACTGAGGTATTAATGTTCTCTGGTGAAGTACATCAGGCCGTCAGATAAATGTGACAGGAGGGACCAGCTACTCTTGCTTCCTGCTCAAAGAAGAGCTTGCTTACTCCAGGTTGCTCAGAGCCTTGTCCAGGCTGCTTTTGAATCCCTCCACAGGCAGAGGTGGCACTTGCCTCTCTGGACCCCTACTCTCTCTGTGAAATATTCTCTCTTTGTGCTGGGCTGGAGTGTCCCTTGCTGTGTGACCTGTGACCATTGTTTCATCCCTTCACTGTGACTCTGAGCAGAGGAACTCTGGAGACAGTCCCGTGTCTGCAGCCCAATGGGGCTGGCCATGAGCACAGGATGCAGTACAGTGGGCCAGCTCTGATGGTACATCTGGAAGTGCCCCATACTTCTCCCTTTAAAGGAAGGTGCTAGAAGCCCTTCATTGATGAGAGCTAATGCTTTGGGGATCCTTTTCAGCTACTCATTACAAATTGGCTCAGCAGTGAAGTAAGACTTCAAAGTAAGCATAAAACAGATTATTACTCTTTTTAGTAAGAGTCAAAACTGTAGCAATTTCACTTACACCACTTGTAAAAAAGCAATATTCACACCCAGCTCTTTCACCTTCTCACTGCCAATGGTGCCCAGCAGAATCAAGGTCCATGGCTTAGGTCCACTTGTCAGGAACAAATTTTCTCTGGTATTTATTTGAGTTGGTTCAGTGTTTAATTTCACTGCTATTCCCTTCCTACCATCTCCATTCCTGCCTCCAGCTTATGCCTTGAGACAGGAAAAGCACAAATGTCCCTTCTGCCTTCTTTATGGTCTTCACAGCCCAGAAGGGAGCTGGCCATAGTGGTCTCCCCTCCAGCTGACCTCAACCATGGGACTCAGCAGGAGCTCTACAAACATTTTTGGCAGCACTACTGCACAAATGGGATCTGCTAAGAGGGTAGAGCCAACATCTCTAGGTCAGAAACCACTTCAGCCATCCTAAGCTAGATGGTTCCTATTCATGAAATGGAACTTTCAGGTAAATAACTCCAATCATTGCAATTTCTTCTCCTAGGAGAATGTTTCCAAGACTTTTATTGTGTCTATTGACCTGCCTCACTTTCCTGTAGCCCTGAGGCTCCGCAATATTCTCTCTGAAATAAAGGGACCCGTAATTCACACAGTGTTTATTTGACAGCCTTTGTGTAGTCAGGGTAAAGAAAGACAATGCTGGGGAGGCACGTTTTCCCCATTCCACTTGCTGTGATCCCAGTATGTTTTGTCTCTTCTGCCTGAGTTGACGGGGTCATGTAGTCGGCATGGACTGTGGTGTAATGTTCAGTATTTTGGGTACTGACTGTTCGCTGAGCCTGACTCCTGAACAACTTTAACAATAAAGCCAGGGTGAATATTTTACAAATGCAACACTTTTAGAATAATAAATAGACTAGTAATTTATTTAAAAGGTGTTCTCATTTCATAAATATTTCCATAAAAGCTTGTGGAAGCTTAATTATATTGCAATTCTTCACCCCATTGTGGAGAAGCAGAATTATAACTAGCTCTGCTTTCCCTGCTCAGAAGCTCTGTGATTTCTGATCATACCTCTAATTGCTCAGAAGCAAAAACCTGCTTTCCTTTAAATGATTGTTAAATGATTCAGGAATCATATTTAACTGGAGCAATTGTTCCACTGATCTTCACAAAAATCTATGATGGAAAAAGCATCGCTCGTTTTATAAATGCCAGTTCTTAAATCTCTTGAATTTCTTCCTTTCACAAAATGCATTTTCTATACTATAGCATTGGGTCATTTTTTATTTTTCTCTGAAGAAAACCATGCTAATTACACTTGATTAGATACGTAGTTAGTGAGAGATACAGTTGCCTGCATAGCCTGGAAGAGCTGTTAAAAAAGGTTTTAGCAACTGAAGTTCATGGAATATACAGCTTAAACTTTTCAGAATGAGACTCGGCATCCAATCAATAGTTAAGCCTGTTTCACAGCCTTTTCTCCCTGTGATTTTTACCTGCTGCTCAGCTATCCAAGAGCCTGTGATATGATCCTTTCTATTTTAGTATGTCCTTTTTTTGCAAAAAATGATAGGGGAATTCTTCTTAACACTGAAAATCATTAGAACTATTTCACCTCACACTTCTTTCTTAGATTATGAGCAGAATATAGATGGATACAGGAACCTGGAGTCTGAATACTTCATATTGATTCTAATCTCAGCTACACCAGTGTAAATCAAGAAAATTTAAAAAAAAAAAGAAATCAGAGTAGTTGCTTTAGTTTTTAACTGATGTAACTCGTAAGAAGATTATTTTCAGGAAGAAAGTCCTTAGAAAGTAAAATATGATATATATATAAATTGCTAGTCTTTGTATTTACACTTTTGTTTTATACTGAATACTTCTCTGCTGGTGGAGCTCAGGGGTTTAGATAGATGGTAGCTCAACAAAGGGAAAATATAAAATGCAGTGAAGACACCCTCTGATTTCCTTTAATCTCATGCTGAGTTACTACCAGCATGACCCTGAAAGAAGTATTACTTCCTGAATACATAGCCTTGATGAACAGTAAGTTTTTCTTTCATGACAGGTTTATCCCTTTGTTGAGGAATTGCTTGAGAGCTATTTCATTGTATATAGTGAAGGTGTAATTGGGCTACAGCAGGCTTATTCCTTTAATAGGCTAGGCAATAATTTCATGTCACCTTTTAGTATACAGGGCTTTCATTCTATTAAACTGATTAATTACTTTATCAGGATTCATTTGCCAGCATTTGTATAAAGCAACATCTTGCAGAGGGAAGAAGTATACAACTCTACTCCTTTGACAAGAGGGTAGAATCTGTATGAGAGGAGATGACATCAAAGCAGCCAAGGAGTGCAGAACAAGAAGCTGTCCAGTATGTATGTATGTCCAAGGCAGACCCGACTAAACCTACCATGTGCTTTCCCTGATAGATATTTGTGTAAATTGTTCTTAAAGTACTGTTCATCCTTTGTGGCCAGAATCCCCAGCCATGCAAACCTCTCTCATGCCTCTTTCCACCGACACTGGGGAAACCAGTGCTGATGCAAGCAAAGGCAAAGATGTACTTTTGGAAATTGCAGCCTGTCGTGACTGAGCAGTGCCTCACCATCCATGACAAGGAAATTGTCCCCAAGTTCTGAAAAAAATTTATCACTGGTTTTTCAAAAGCACCTGCTGTTGTTCTGACATCTAAATTGGATTGTGCTGAGGAAAAGCTGACCTTCTCCTTTCTCCAGTAAGGACTTCTATTGGAATTCGATAAATAAAATCAGTCAAAACCCACTTAAATTTCCTCTTAGAATATTTCCCTAGATAGAAGCCCCAGTGAGGAATATTAGGCTAAATTTTCCCTTGACAGAAATCCATTGAATCTAAATTAATCTACCTCTTGGAGCAATCTGATTGTGGCATCAGGCAAAGTATCCTTTGGGCACGGCACCCACGGCCTAAACTAAGTTACATAAGCAGAGAATTTGGTTTGCTCTGACTGCAGTCAGAGCAGCGGCTCTGATTTCAGTACCACACTAATAAATCTTCCTCACAACATTGCATGATGAGGATTCAGAAATAAAAACTTGCTTGGGTTTCCTTACAATTTTAGTTTACAAACTGATCCACATAGAAAACTGGAAGATTTTCCTTCAGAACCAAGAATGCTGTTTCTGTGAATTTTGAAGATCTATTAAGCTGTGTTCGAATCTCACTACATTAAACATTAAGGCTGACTTGCTGTTTTGATATTTATTATAATGGCTTTAGTGTCTTGCTGAAAAACCTGTTGCACTGTTGCCCTCAGTACAGAATTCCCAGAGAACTACAACTTTTTGGAAAGTAGGGTGCTAGTTATGTGTGAAGAAGCAGTTATCAAATGAAAACACTGAAATAATTATATCTGCTTGGGTATTTTTGCCTAATTTTGTTACAAGGAGCTCAAAGCACAGCTTTCAGTGGTAAGGGTTCCCAGCCATTATCAAACTTGAATTCACCTGGATGAAGCAAGACACCCTTGTTTCTGTATTGTCGCCCTTGTCTCTGTATTTGTCTGTGAAAGACCTTACCAAGGTACAGTTTTCATGCACCTCAGTCACCCTTAGCAGTGTGTGCAAAGCTGATCCTGATCTGCACTGGGCCACTGCTTGCCAGCAGGCTTCACTGCTAATCTACCATGAAGGATGCTTCATTTGCTGCCAGGTGGGTTGCACAGAGGGGCTGTGTTGTCCCACTTTTCTTGCCTCTGTCCAGAAAATTGCAATCATGCTTTAAAATGGGCGGGTAGAAGAAGGCAGGCTCACATCCCATGCACGCATTCTGCCTCATTTAGCACCTACATACAAAGAGAAAAAAAGAAAACAGTTAATAGAGCTGCCAAACCAATTACATTAGATTAAATTAGATTAGTGAGCCAAAAAATTAAGACATCATGGCAGACAAGTCTAGGAATGCTGTGGCAAAAGGGAGGATGGGGTACTCGGCTCTAGAAGAAATGAATGTACTCAGTGAATACCACGGAAATAAAAATATTTTTAAAATGTCAGATGGAACTAGAATATTTTAGACATATGGGGCATTAACCAAATGTTAAACATTTGCCTTTAGCTGCATAAATGTAAAACTGATGGAATGTGTTTAGCAAGCAATAGAGATTATCTTTAACTGCATTAAACTGCACATGTTCATTGTAATGCAGGCCAGTCATAAATGCAGTACAGACCACATCTCTCTAACCTCATCTATTGATGAGATCTGCGCTTTTCTATTACTTTGAAAATTGTTGGTCATCTCTATCTTGGGATGTTATTTCTGCTGACTGAAAAGATGAACACTGAACATTAGCAATCAACACTTCCCCAACACCCAAACCAAGAAATGCTTTGGTTTCTGTAATCTGGGTATCAGGCTGGGCGTCAGAAAGAGCTTTTACTACATGTACTGTAAATGATCTTGGGAAATTGCTGCACTTCTCTGGGTTTCGGTAGTTTGCCAGATTGCAGAGATAGCCATCTACAATATCAGAAGAGGCCTCCTCTGGGAGTTGTATGGAGCTTGGACAATTCAAACAATAACTGCAGAAAGTATACACTCAGTGGGTGTTCTCAGACAGATAGGCATCCCTCCCACAAAGTATGAAACTTCTGGGGTTTCATAAATATCCACACATTGTCTGAATAGGAAACAATGCAATAGAAAATAAAGCTCCCTGTCATTGTGAGTAAATCTGTGAAGAAAAGAGTCAAATTTTTCTGTTGTTCTGTTTTTCTGTTTCAGTTACAGTCTTTCTAAAAATAATATTGTTTAAAAAAGTGCCAAACCAAGCAATTTTGTGGTCTTGGAAGGTAGATGTCTTGACAATCCTTACTTTAATTTGCCATGAAAGCTTCCCAGTGAAGCAGCTGAGAGCGCTACAAATTGCATAGCTTGAGATGATGTTTTGGGATGGTTAGGATTCCCACATCCTATTATCAAAACCTTCCAACAGGCACACAGGTCTATTAGGTGGGAAAGGACAGGGGCTGATAAGTCAAAGGGGAAAAAATGTAATTGCTGTGATACCTGTTGGAAGTGAGTGCACTGACTGCAAAGAGGGAAGGAGAAAGTCTGGGTTAACCTGTGGCTAAATAGTGTCTGCAGTATATCGAAACCACCTGCACGTGCTGCAGAAATGTGTGAGGAAGGCAATTGAGCAGAGCGTGATAATAGCTGATGGTCAGAAATGCTTTAAGCCTTGTTTTGAAATCAGGCAACATCAGAAAGCTGGTGATAGCATGTGGCAGTGATGGATTAACCCTTTTGCTTGCCCCGTGACAAGACTGAATACAATGAATTGACAATACAAAGACTGAATGCTTCCTCAAACTATTTGCCCAGGGACAAGTAGAAAGCTCAACACTCTGTCAGAGCTGTGCTGGGGGTGCAAGCTCTGAGTAGGGCGGGTGAGCACAGAACAGCCCCAGGCTGGTGGCAGGAGCTGCTGTGGGGCTTTGGGACTCTTTGCTGCCTGTTCCTCCTCTTCCTCCTCACGGCTCTTCTCTAGTATCTCAGTCAGTTTATAGGTGGTTTTCTCTGTTGTCAAGGGCACCAGAGGGAAGGTTTTGATTTTGTTGCTTTGTCTTCTGGGCTTGACGAGAAAGATCTGAGCAGGAGCTTTTCCTTCTCATTTATCTCACTCCATAACTTTGAACACCATATGGGGACCTACTTGCTTCATAGAGCATATGCAGGTACACTGTTTTGGCACAGGTATGAACTTCATGAAAGATAGCTTGATTCGACATGATTTCCAGACCAGAGGAGAACACAGCATGCTCAAGACGAGTTAAAAACTGTTGGCAGTTGTTCTGCTAGGCATTGCTTTCCAGATGCACTGCCCAAAGCAGCCAGAGCTGAGGAGCCAGCAGGCTTGCTGGCTTGCAGAGATGTCTGCTCTGTGTGCTAAAGGCAGCTCGGCATGGCCAACGTGGCCAGCCCTGCTTCTCATGCAGGCTGTGTGTCTGCAGGAATGGGATGTGGCCTCTCCAGGAGCTCTTGGAGAGACATCTTCCTCCAGATGACCACAGTGGGAGTGGGAGGACTGGAGCGGGAGGTGGTGGACAAGCCCAGTGAGCTCCCAGCTGCTCGGCACACTGCTCTTTCCAAGTGACAGAAATATGCCCAAAGTTATTACTCACCGGCCTGAAGCAGAACAGGGCCATACGTAACGGGACAATCTGGCCTCTAGTTGGTTCAGCAGGTTTCCATATCACACTAAAAAGTGTTCAGCAGTATCAAACCTGACATTTTTCTACATTTGTGTCTGGTTCAGTCAAGGACAACCCAAAAAGTAAGTGCAAAAGCAAGCTGGCAGCACTGGATGGATTAGCTTCAAGAGAGCTGGAAGGAAAGGGGTAGGTATACAGGCAGAGAAGGGAAACATGGATCTCCAGAGTCAGTTTATAGTATTAAACTGTTGTCTTCTTCTCTAAGACAAGCACTTTCAGGAACTGAGCCTGGGCTGCACCCCTTCAGGCAGGTTGAGTCACAATAACTCTGGATCCACAGGACATGCCTGGTGGCACCTTGGATGCCAGCTGAAGAGGGTCACTAGCTAAGTAGTTGCTGTACTGAAAGACAGCCCATACTCTCAGAAGCTTTTTCTTCAGTCTTTTATCCCCTATTTCTTCTTCTCATGTAATTTTTCAGGCATTTGGACCAAAGCAGACAGGGACCATATCCAAACAACGTGCAAGAGCTTAGACTGTGCCAGGATAGGAATCTAGCAGCCCTGATATGGAATTACCATGATATGGACTTGCCCGTTTGGTTTTCTTCCATCTCTGATCACCAATTTGTATCTTGAGATCTCAAAGCAGATGCAAAGGTAGAGAAATAGTGTTTGCTCATGCAGGCATGGCATAAGACTGGTGGCACAGAAGGGCAGTAACCTGCTGAGTTTATGTGGCAGTTGAAGCTACTGTACAGATAGTACAGATAAGCATTTATTTAGCTCTTGAGAGTAAATCTGTTCAGTGAAATTCAGAATCTCTCAAACAGAGGAATACTGAGCCTAAGGCATATTACCATCTTAATGCTGAGCTTCTACAAGAAGTATTTCTGTGTGAATTGGCCTTGTTACTCCAGATGATTATAGTGCCTTTCCCAAACAGCAAACCTGTGCTAGAGAAACCCATATAATTTAGAGAGATACAACTAGAAGCCAGTTCTGTGAAAGGAATGAGCTTTCCGTGACGATAATAAATTTGTGTGTGACAGACATATTGAAGGAAAACTACTTTAAAATAATACATGTGTGTCTCAGAAGTTGTGGCTAACTGCCCATCCTTTCCTGCTTGCACTAACTTACCCAGATGTATGTGTGCCTCCTCGCTTGGAAAATACTTTCTAACTTCCCTGCCTTTACGTCTGACTGGCCTAAGTCCAAAGTCTCGGTAGTATCACATTTCTGTCTGCATGCCTTAGTGTTCACAGCTGAACCAATCATGGCAACTAGAGTCAGTTAAGTACATCAGTGTCTGGAAGAACACTGATTGAGATTAATTTCAATGCTTTATCACTAAAGTCCATGTAAGAAGACTGGGTCAAATTATCCTCACCTCTTAGGATGAGGCTATGCCAGTGGACATTATCGTAAACATAGTGCTGGGGGGGATGATTTTTATGCTTTTTGATTTTGCCAAACTGTGTGCACAGCAGCTGGGATGTGATATTGGTCAATGAGGCAAATGGCACTTACTGAATACAAGTGACTGTTGTCCAACAAATGTTTTTCCATGAAATATGGTAGAAGAAGCATCTTCTTTTTTATGAATGTGGACCTTGCTTCAATGATGTTTTGGCTGCCCCACAGCTGCACCTCTCAGGTGGTTCCTTAACATTACCCTTGAGATGTTCAGAAGTTGAAGCAAGTTCATGATGCAAAACACCACTTACTATGGCAATTGTTACACTTGCAGCATGGACAGAAGTTGCATTTCTTGCCCATGAGCTTGTAGATTGAATTTGAAATCTTGGATGATAGTACCAGAGCAATGACTTTTTTTCTTGAAACACAGATACCGTCTTTTGGTAATACTTAACCAAAAATATGGGCTCTTCTGTTTTGCTTATTGACTGCCATAAGCACCTCCCAGCACAACAGTTAGTCTATAAATATAATTCGATTTCTCATGCCAAACCCGAGTAAATCTGTGACTCTCACTAGCCTCTGTGGCTGTTGCAGATGGATGCCATTCTTACTAATTGCTGTCTAGGTTTTAAAGTGTACAGTGGTACAGTGGCAGCTTCAAATATGATCACCTTCTCCTTACTATAACTCCCTGTCTTTGTTTAATCTCACTCCTTACTTAAAAATAGAAAACGTTTTTGGAGGGTAATAAATCAGGAAGCACACTTTTTTCCGCCATCTTTAATGTGAGGCTAGTGTGTGATGGCAAAGCAGCTAAGTTAGGACAAAATGTGGAAATAGAAATAAACACGACAAATGTACTCATATCAGAGAGAGATGTGGACTAGAAGCTATCACTTTAGAAATATTAGTCTTGATCCCTTGAAGGTAAAGGTATCTCTGTTTCCACAACTGAAAAGTCCATATATTTAGAGTGCCTGTCTATATTTAGTGGTGGTGCTACCTACTTAGTTTGATAGAAACAACACCACAGCAAGCAAAACTAGAATAGAAATGTTCTTGCTAGAGCAAAAAAAGTCCAATTAACAAAGAACACTTGGAATGCCTATAAAACAGATACCTCTTCATAAGGGAAACATTTCTCTAATACAAAACACTTCCCTTGAGAAGGTATGGGGTTTTTTTTTGAGACATTCTGAATATGTAATAAAAATAATTTATTGAGATAGATCACAGCATCTTATTTGTATCATAGCACATCACTATATTGCGTGCTTGGGTCTAGTCTTTGGAGCTTTTGGCACATCAGTCTTGATGTGCATAAATTTATTGCTTCTTTTGTTATGTTGATGGTCATGAATTCCTAAGTCCTTTGAACTAGCTTTTTGAAGAGACAGTGGAAAAAAGTGCTCTCAGTAAACATCTGTTAAGAGCATGAGACACAAGAAAGGAAACTTCGCTGTCACCAAAGCCGCCTTTGTTTGGAGTAATCTAACTAGTCATCTCCTGTACTTGGAGCTATCTTGTCAGGAAGGTATTGTTTCTCTTTAACTGAGCAAAATCAGACTGACTTTTGTGTTACTAATTCCCCGAAGAAACCAGAACCTTACCCTTCTGAATCCTTTCTCCAAGTATTACCATTTTTGGTGTCTTATTTCACATTCTATGCTGGATTTGGGATTTCCATTTCTTATCTGGCTCCCCAGTGTACAGCCCCTATGTGTGCTTTCCCACCTCCCTCCACACGATGTGGACACCATTAGGATTTCTTCTCCATGCACAGCATATCCAACAAAGGCTTTTCCTACTCAGCAGCCTCTCCCCCATCTCCCCAGCCAGCATTTGCCTGGAGGAAAGCCACCAGTGTCTGAAATCACAGAGAGAACAGTGGTACCAAACGACACTGCCAAATGATGCAGGAGCTGAAAGAGGTGCTCTGAGATAAGTTTTTCAAGTCAGCCCAAGCTTCCTGCTACATCTTCTTCTGTATCAGATTGCAAAGCAGGTGAGACTCAATCAGATTTCAGGATGCAAAACCATGTGTTTTCTGTACTCACCTTAATACACCACATTCTTGAGGTGGACATTTTTTACCTGATGGAGAAATGTCTTATCCTGGGTTCAGCAGCAGCAGTCATTTTTCTCCTTCTTAGTAGCTGGTGCAGTGCTGTGGTTTTGACTTTCAGCCTGGGAACAGCGCTGGTAACACCTATGTTTTTAGTTGCTGCTTAGCAATGATTGGTCTGACCAAGGACTTTCTGTGTCTCATGCTCTGCCAGGGAGAGGAGTGGAAGCTGGGAGGAAGCAGAGACAGGACACCTGACCCAAACTAGCCAAAGGGGTATTCCATACCACAGCACGTCATGCCCAAGATGTAGAACTGGGGGCAGTTACCCGTAAGGGCTTGATCACTGCTCAGGTTGGGTATTGGTCGGCGGGTGGTGAACAGTTGTATTCTCTTCCCTTGTTATTTCCCTTATCATTATTATTATTGGTGGTAGCAGTAGTGATTTGTGTTATACCTGAGTCACTAAACTGTTCTTATCTCAACCTGTGGGAGTTACATTCTTTCGATTCTCCTCCCAATCCCTCGGGAGCGAGGGGAAGAGGGGCAGGGGAGTGAGAGAGTGGCTGCATGGCTGGGCTTAAACCACAAGATGTCTGAGGTCAGTAGCTCTGCAGATTGCTTTAGAAGTGAGGAACGTTGCTCCTTTTCTACTCTTTTCCAATAAAACCATTAATGCTCTTCATAAGCAAGCTGTGGCAGTGCATGAACCATTAACCTTAATCCATTTGACATTCTCCATTCCATGTTTTAATTATATTTACAGCTTTCCAGGAGGTTTTCAGCCTTTCTTTTTTTATCATGGGTTTTTCTCAGTGGACTCAAGCTTCACTTCAGTTGCTTCTGCACGCACTTAGTTACGCGTGCAGTGCACCTTCTTGTGGCCTTAAGATTTGACTTGTAAGAAGTGATTTGAAAAATACGGACATAAGTATATTTTTATATTTGTATTTCCAGCACACTTATTTACTAGTGATTTTCTGAGCCCTTTACATAAAAACAGAATAAGTCAGGTAAAAATAGAAGAATATCTAATTGATGCTGAAGACCATCCAACAGAAAAAGCTCTTGCACTGTTTGCAGCTTGACATTGATTATCCCTTGTTTTCTGGAGCCTGTTTCTTGCAATGCATCTCATGGTTGCTGTACCTCAAAGTAGAGCTGTGTATATTGATATTTTTTCACATAGGTGCTGGGCTTGAGATAAAAGGCATCTGGTTTACAGTGTAGAAAAGTAGCTCACAGCTTTGAAAAGAAAATATCATCATCCCCATAAAGCTGAAGGACCTTGTCAGCAGGCCATGATTCACAGCTACAAGAACAGCTCTCTTCTGTCACTGCAAAGGACAAAGGTCCCATACATGCTGACCAGGAGGGCAGGCCTCTGCTGTCATTATGGTCCTCAGGGGCCAAAATCCAAAGCAGCCAATCTAACTCAATCATTCTCTGTTCGTAAAACACTGAGTGCAGCTCATTGTGCCACTGCAGATGCCCCCCATTCCTCTTTCTTGTGGCTAACCTTCTGAAAGTAATGGGTCCCCTGGAAACCCAGAGCCTCATTGGGCAGCCTCACGTGGCTGTCCTCGGTACCTAAAAGCATCTCAAAAGATTGTAGTTGCCAGTTTGCAGCTAAATGAATTGGGTCAGGTTTTGTCTGCCTTACACCACTGAAGAAAATTGTTTCACCCCTGCTAACAGAGATAGTCCTTAAACCAAACCAAAGCTCACACAGGGTTAGTTTCCCTACAGATCTCTCTTAAATTACTTTTTGAAGGGCTCTAGTTTTTTCCTTCCAGGCTGCTAATGCTGCTGGTGGCATGATAGAAGTCACACCAAGTCATGAGCAGGTTTCTCTGAGAACCTGAAAATTGTAACCCAGGGCTTTCTTTCATTACTTCAGAGCGACATGGCTTACAGGGCTTTGTCAGCAGAACCGCAAATAGTCATTAAAAGAAAGAGACTCATTGTCACTGTGTTACTGTGCACCTCTATGCTTCCAGGTAGCTTTTCTTTAACCTGCCCTGAACCTGGGAGTCATTAAAGCATTCTGCTGAAGTGAATTCTGCTATTTATCATTCGTAAACCCAAGGACAGACCATGTCTGTATTCCTACAACATATTTTTTACTGTCCTCTCTGTAAATAGGGTGTCTACTGTCCCTCATTACTGCGAAGTCAAGGAACCTCTGTCTTTTCGTATCATGTCATTGATGGGAAAGTAGAGCCACTGCCATTCAGGGAGGAAGGATTTGAGTCCAGTGGGAAGAAATGAATGAAGAGACATTCAAACTCATTCCCAAATTCCTAACCTTGTCTCTTACTCTGATGCTAATCCTTTATTGTTGATTAATGGATGAAAGGTGCTGAAATGATCAATAGCTGGATAAAATGGCAAGCAGTCAGATCAAAGCTTATTTAGTTTGCTACCTTTGTGTGGAGGGAAGAGTGAAGATATTTGTATAATGAAGACTGTAAGAACAAGACAAACATACATGATACTAGGAGCACCTTTCAACCACTTTCAGCTCAGAGGTTTACTGTGCAAGGAATGATTGTTACTTCCTTTCCCATTGACCTGTTGGGTGTCCAGTGAAACTATACAAAACAATTTCAGCACAGAACCCTTTATTGACTGGATCCCCTTTGCCCACTTGATTGTCAGCTCCTTCAGAGGCTTATCATAGAATTCTAATGCAAGACTTATCTTTATGAAAGCTGTGCTGTGTTCCCAAAATATATCACACGTATTCAGACATCCCCTATTTCTATTTTTACCAAAATTCCTACTAATTTGTCTGGTAGCCATGTCAGTCTTGGACATCAATCTTGACCTCCCCTACAGAAAGGAAGAAGATTGTAGCTTTCCAGTTCTGAAGTAGTTTTAAGAGAGAATTTAAAGTATCACAGCTGACCACTCAACAAATTGGCTGAAGGGCTGAGTATTCAGATCTTTAACCTGCATCGGTTGCTCTTGACAGTATCTGAATTCTTTACAGTGATGCATTAAGTAATGTGATTAATATCTATTGTGATATTTCCTCTTCTCCCCTCCTCTGGAGGGAAACATGCACCATGCAATGTATTTTTTTGGTACAGCTTTATCTCTTTTGTTTTTGTTTGGCTCTGTTTTCTTTGAAAAATGCTCATGTTGCTCTGTATTTATTTTAGAAAAGGCAAGGTTAGAGAAACAGGGACCTTAAGTCTTGAGGGAACTCATTCCCCAGTCACAGGCTGACCAGTTCTGTCTCCACAGATAAGCTTTGCCCTAGTTTTGGGGACGTCCAGTTCCAGCAGCAGAACAAAGTTACCGAGTGCATATTTTATTGAGGGCTTTAAGCAGTCTTTAAGATATTTTGGACGACAGATACGAATCATTTGAACGATCCATCACATTGTAAACTCCAGTTGGTAGTCTTTGGGAAGCAAACACCAGATCTGGAGGAAATATCTGATTCCTCAGGTCAGCTCTGTTTTTTGAAGCACTGTGTGAACCTCTGACTGCTACTGCTGAACCCAGGACAGGTACAGCCCGAATGCTTTAAACCAGGTATATCACATTAGTGATGTACTAGTTAATAACTGAAGTGGGTCGCTACTTGGCGTGTAACACATCCCAACCAACTGCAGAAGCCATGTGCAAGTACTCATGCAACAGGTTAGCACTGACAGACATGGAGTGACTGCTCCACCAGCAAAGACCCCGGGGATCCTTCCAGGGGCTAGGTTTGGGCTCCAAGCTTCCCAGCCCAGTGACACACCAGACTTGCTCTTCACATGGACTCCGTGTGTGGTTTCAGGCTAACAGAACATGGGTTGGCTGAGAAATTAATGCTGGAGATAAGATCAGCAGAGGCAGCTTTCTCATCAATATTAATCTGTATGCTGGTGTGTCATGGGATGCCTGAACAATTGCATTCCCAGTGTTAAGGAAACAACTTCATGCTCCTCCTAGTGCTTTCTGTGATCAGAATCACAGAAAATCAGCAAGCAAAAGGGTTGTTTCAGGATAGTTTGAAGTCTCTTCATATTTAAGAGGTTGAGACTGATGCTTTCTAGCCCTGCTAGCTCAGGTGCCTCTGCTGTGGTCGTTTTAAATGCTGTCAAG
This sequence comes from Pezoporus wallicus, assembly GCF_028554395.1. Taxonomy (NCBI): domain Eukaryota; kingdom Metazoa; phylum Chordata; class Aves; order Psittaciformes; family Psittacidae; genus Pezoporus; species Pezoporus wallicus. The sequence goes on from NW_026639618.1 coordinate 2,143,586, forward strand.
CTGAAGCTGAGCAACAGAAAACAATAAAAAGCAACAAAGGACTCACTAGGAATTTGGTATGAAGGGAAGGCATCTAAGCTTGCTGGTGCACTCATAGATTTTTTCAGGCATGCATCCAGTATTAGACTCAGAAGCTTCATTTCCTTTAGGCTATGTTTTCATGTGGTTCAGTTTATTCATAGGTACCTGAAGAATTTAGAAGTCTCATAAAATCCAGAAACTTCCTAATGACCCCAGACAGCTCCATAAAGCAAGCTGGCACAGGGAAAGTAATAGCAACTATAAGCAGATTACTTCCTAGAGCTTTAAGCCCTCCCTTCAGAGCACACAACCAGGCAGGATTAGCTTGGTCATCTGCTGCATAGGATGCACCAAGTAGCAGCTACATCAGGCCCTTTTGCACATTACAGAGCTGACTCCAAGGTATTGCTCTTTACTCCTACCCAAGCCAGTTACAAGGAGACTGTGCAGTTTAATACGAGGTGTGAGAGATAAATCAGGGTTTAGTTCCTTCAGATCACTGGGACAGTGCAGCTACTATTGTGCTACTGAGAGCAGTCCCCGCACTCTTTGGCCCAGTTACAGCGCAGGTAGCTGCAATCTGCCTACTCACAGTCTCCCTGGAGTTCCTGTTGACAACATTATTCTTTTTCCACTTCTTGTCCTAATTCAGTCAGGTTGTCTTGCTGTGCACTGTTATACACTACCACAGTCCATACCAGAGGTGGCTCCATGTCAGGTTTGGGTGAAGGGATCTCTCTCTCATTAGGGAAGCCTGACCTTACAGGCTTCACTCCTGCGAATAACCCAGTAGCATGTAATTAGGCTTCCAGAGGTCTAGTGCTACTACCGGCTGATGCACTCAGAAGGTAACATCGCACGAGTGGCCTAGGGTTGTATATGCGCACCTGCACTACATCCTTGGTGCAAATGTGAAGTCTTAGTTTAAATTTGCTGTTTCAAACCAATTTGAGAATACACATAACATCTGGGGGAAAAGTGAGAAACTGAAGGGATTTACCTTGCCCTTGCTCTGAAATCATTAAAAGCCTGGAGCTTTGAATACTTGTATCCTGAACAGTGATATCCATAGCCTTTCAGGTCACTTTGAGTTCAGTGGAAGCCAGAATTAAAAATGCAGCCACTGGGTTTGGGTGTGAATGGATTAAAACCAGAGGAGCAAAGACTACTGTTCCTGGGAGGTTTGCACAGATCCACAAGCTATGAGGAGGCTGATCACAAACTTTGAGAAAGTATTTTTGAGCAAATGCAAGATACTGAATGTCTGTTTTACCAGTACTCATTTTTCTCCTTTCCATGGACTCTGGGCTGAGCAGCCCATCAGTGAGAAGTGGGCACCTCCACAGAGCATCTTCTCCCATCTGAAGACAGGATATTGATAAAGAAGATGAATTATTCCTAGGGCTACTTTTTGCTCTGCTCTGACTATAAAGGAAGCTCTTATTTATCATTCAGCAGGATGGAGTACAGCCACCCTGCCTAAGCAAATAACAGGAAAGGCATCTACATTTTCTGCATGTGATGTAAAATAGAATCTTGATTTTTCTTGAGCAATGAAACATATCAGCTGTGAGTTTTGCCCATCGGGAAATGCATACAATAGGTATGCACACATTTAAGAATCACATGAATTTAAGGTAAGTTATACATGGTGGATTTAGACATGCATTTGTTTTCAGATGCAGTCAATACCTATACTGGCAGGAGATTTTTAGGTTTTGATATACTACTCTGATGATTGCCTATGTAGGGTGAAATGCATCCTTAAACACTGTGCTGTCAAAGTAATATCCACAAATCATTCAGCGCCCATCACTGGCAGATAGTAAATATTTTATACCTTATTGAAAAATAATATTTCTTCTTCTCAAGTATTGCTCATGTGTTCCCTTTGGGCAACTCTCAGAAGAGCCTTTTGGGATTCATAAAAACTAATAGTTCGCTTTATGCTTTTAAAGCTTTTGTCACATGGGCTCCCCAAAGCCCTTCCATGGCAGCAATCCTAGTCGCTTGGTTTGAAAGGTGAATATACATTAAGAGAAACAGAGGGAGAGGAAAATTTCTTTCCTCTGTTCCAGCATGAAGTTGTCACCTATGCCACGTGCAGGGTACCACTAGCATGGATGGCCTCTCTGCAGGGTGCCATGGAGGAGCAGTGCTGTGGTAGGAAGATGTTTCAAAGCAACATACAAAGAAAATGAACTGTGTGTCTGAGGAAGGCTAGTAGGCTCAATAGAAAAATTAAGAAAGGAAGACTATGGATTTCTTTTTTAATCTGTGCTGTTGTTATTTCCCACATCCTAATGAAGATTTTCATTGCTGTGTTTGCAGCTGCATTGAAATTATTGTGTTTGCTGATTTTTGCTTTAGAAGACAGACATCCCTTGTATCATACCATGCAAGACCAACACTGAGCAGGATTTCTGCAGTGACATTCAGGCTGGCCCACAGGCACCTTGCCTGGTTTTGTGCGCAGGTTAGAATGGCATTGCTCAGTTTGGTATTGTTTGCTGTAGCCTGTCTTGTTTGCTGTGCCTGTCTTGTCAGTCGAGAATTATACAGTAAAATGAATTCTGCCACTCCTCATGACCTGTGTGCTTAGCAGGGCTGTTAAAACCTGCAGATAGCTTGCTCTCACATTATCCACATCACCCCTAGGTCCCAAAAACTAAACTGGGGATACCTTCTAGAGGGCAAAGTTTTGGACTTGTCCATGGGCAGCCTGGCCAAACACTCTGTGATGGCAGGGTTGCACGAAGGTATGTCACTCCATGGGGAGTCCAGGCCTGAGATGACACTGGCTGGGAGGTGGGTCTCAGGCAGGCATGTATGTCCCCCACTCTGCAGACAGCACATAAGCTGTGGGGATGCACTATCAAGGCAGGAACTAAATATCACTGTAGAAACTGAATAGGGCTCTGCAAGTGAAGATCTCACTGCCAGCAAATAACTTCCTCCAGCACCATCTGTTGCTGAAATGCTTTCCCCCCAGTGGTGGAGCAGGCTGACACTGCCTGGGCATCCCCTGCTCTTCATGGTCTGGGAAGGAGAGAGTGAGCTGAGCCATCCATATACTATAGCCCCCGTATGCTATAGCCCTCATAAAGCTCAAAGGTGGCACCAATGCTGTGTGATTTTAGCTGCTACTGTTGAGGATGCTGGCCTAAGTTTCGTTTGCCATGATTATGGTTTTGAGGAATAGCAGTGTGTTATCATGTCCCTGGAAGTTGAAGACTATAAAGGGGAGGACAGAAATAATTAACAATTAATAATAATAAATAGTAATAGTAATAGTAACAGCAATAGTAATAATAATAATGTGGCTTCCAGAACACTGATTGTGAAAGCAGCCTATCTTGAGCTATTCTTCCAAACAACATTTCCAGCATGTATTCTTCCCTTTCAAACCTCTAATGGAGTGTTGAGCCAGCAAGACAGCTGGGAAGTTCAAGTTTCTGCCTGCACAATGGCAGCAGTGTCTGTGCTGTCAGAATTAACTGCATTTTTTCCTGCTCGTTCTGGAAAAAAGATCTTTCTAACCTTTGGAAAATACACTGTGTGCTCAGAGATCTTCTGTTCCTCATCTGGTTTAGTTCAAACAAAGCTGATATGAAAATTCTATTCTAACATCCTTCAGATAGCCGTTGATATTCGAATATTGGTACCACGGAGATCTATTTTAAACAGACAATCTCAGGGTGTGCGAAAGGGTAAGCGCGGTGGATCACTGCTTGGCTAATGAGGGGATGAGCACTGCATAAAGACCTGGAAAGAAGCAGCAGCCCAGCTCTACATGTATTTCCAGACTAGGTTGACACAATACCTGCTGATACTGGCACTTGCCAGATAAATCCTGCTCTGGGTTGAACTTCATGAAGGAATTCACCATGCTCTGTGGGGTTTTGCAACTGAACGGGAAGACAGGATCCAGCCCATTTTATTACACACCTAGTCACTGTTGAACAGTGGATTTTGTGATCGTTTATCAGCCAATGCACAAACCGCATTAAAATATCAGACACATGAATTGGCACTTTCTGACCCGAGCCGTTAGACAAAGCAGGTTTGTGCAGATTTGCAATATCCATTCTGACCTCTCTGCCTTTGATGGTAATAGCACATGTTCAGCATGAGCCCAGTTTTTAAAATATAAGTGACCCCCTTGAGGATTTGTTATAAAAACCCTCAGGCTTCTCAGTGATGGAAAGCAATGTTTTTCTCTTTAAGGGAAGCAAGGAGGCAGGTAAGGAGGAGTGAGCACTCTGCTCCTTGGATATGGAAGGCACATATAAATGCAAGATGCCATTTATCATTATTTGATATATAGCAAAATACAGTAATTTCATTTAGCAGCAGGTTTTAAGAAGATTAAACATGCTAGGAAAATTGTTTTAAAATAACAATGTAACAGGATACTGTAAATTATTTTGCAGCAGGCTGTCATGCCTTGCCACCATAATTCTTCAATATTTAATTAAAACCCACAACAACTTAATATTCAGGTCCTGTCAAGAAAATTAATTGGATACAGGGACCAGCTGCTGGAGAAGTTTGGATGTCAGCTTCAAATAGTAATGTGAGTGATTCACACTGGCTTATGGGTATACGTTTAAAACACTCATAGAATTGCAGAATCACAGAATGGTTTGGGTTGGAAGGGACCTTAAAGCTCATCCAGTTCCAACCCCCTGCAATAGGCAGGGACACCTTCCACTGGACCAGGTTGCTCTAAGCCCCATCCAACCTGGACTTGAACACTGCCAGGGATGGGTTAACCACAGCTTCCCTGGGCAACCTGTGCCAATGTCTCACCACCGTAACCACCAGAAAAGGCTTGTTTTGGCTATAATAAATTTTTGCCATTTTAGCAAAAAAAATAAAAAATCTTTCATGACAAGAAACATTAATCCTATTTAATTAAAGACTTCTTTATTTTTTCAAGCAGTTCTCAATTTAATGCTCTGTGAGAAAACATTCTCTCCTGGGAAAGGTGATACCCACCAGCGTCCGTGGTCTTAGGCCCCTCTGCTTCTGCATACTCAATACACTTGGAGTTTCTCCCCTTATCTCTGAGATTAGGCTCAGAGATAAGGGGAGAATGGATGGATATTTCAAGTCACTAGTCCCCTTTTTAGCATTGTAATCATTGCACTGGGCTGAGCAAACACTAGATCAGGCTACATGATTATGAGGGGGTGATTTTGGGAACTGTAGTACCCATTGGAGTGGGGCCAGCCACTCTGGCCAGGTTTCATGCTAAATAATGAAAGCCCTGACATTAAATGCATTGCAATGAATCACACACCTATTCAGGGTGATATTTTATAGCTCTGCAGTCTCAGAGGTGTGTAGGTTTTTTTAAAAAAACTAAGTTTTAAATCACAAGTGCTTTGTCCAGCTCATTTATAAACTCACAAGTACTGGGTACAGCAAGGTATCTGTATTTCAGTGTTTATCAGGGCACAGAACACTGTTTGCAAATTGCTCAGGAATATAAAAAGGAAAAGTTTCAAATGATGGAAACCGGCATAATAGGGATTTATAAATGTCGTGTTAGCAGAGCAAGCAGGCTATATAATACTCCTACCTTTGCAGAATTATGAAATACCCACAATAAAGGATACTCTCTTTTCTAGTAAATTGCTATGATTTTTTTTCCATCATTGATTTATATTGAAGTGCTGAACTCCAGCACTTTTGTTGCTAGCTAGCAATTAAGATGAAAGCACTGTCCTTTCTGAGAATGGCATTTATTCAGGTGATATGGAGACCTGACAGAGTTTTGCTCTTTTATTCAGCAATTCTTTGCAAGAACAATAGATTGTAACTATACTTGATTTCAGTGCTTTAAAAAAAAGAAAGAGGTAAAAAAAAAAAATGAAAGGAAAAAGGATGGAAATATTTAGCTTACAAAGAAATGAGAAATGGGTTTTGCAGGGAGCCAAAGTCATGTTTTATGGAAGTTAATATAGCAAATTCAGAGTGAATGCAAATTCTGTATTTTAGGCAAATTAGAGATGGTTGAATTAATCATGAATAAGTGACCAACATTATGCTGCTTCTGTCTGGATTCTCCAGCTGATGTTGATTTCTAGTTATGCTCTCATTGCTGTTAAAGCACATTCTTCTAAGGCTTAATCCTGTGAGAACCTGAACTGCTGCTTGCAGACACCGAGGACATCAAGATGCCTTATGACTCAGAGTGAGGAAATGCCTCTCTTGAGTGTGGTGATGCACTGAATGGCAGCAGGAGTCCCAGCACTGGGACTTCCTCCCACCTCCTCTGGGACAGTTAAGGACCTCAGCCTGGGCTCTTGGTGGCCTGGATGTTGCCCTGTGGAGCTCAGTGTGCCCTACTGAACCTCATGAGCAAGTTTCACCATGCTGTCCTCTTGACTCTCATCCAGTGACTGGGAACACATATTGTGCAATGGAAGAGTTTAAAGGGAGCGGAAGCCACGTCTTGCCTGCCTGAAAGCTCTTCATCAGCTTTGTGTAGAGGGCTGGGGTGACTGGGCTGCTATGCCAAGTCACTTGGTGTTAATCCTGATTATACCACACCTTCTGTCTTGGCAGTACTTTTTGCAGCCCAGGGACACAACTGCCATGGGGAGGGAAGGCAGCTGTCCTTGTCCCCACGATGCAGAATGAGCATCCATGGGCAATGAGTCTCCTCTGAGCTTTTATCACATACTAAATTCATTGGAGGAAGAACAACATCCTTCTATGCTTTGGTTCGACATCAGATGGCAAATACCTCATTTCTGTAAAGCTTGTTCTACCATGGAGAACAATGTTCCTTTGTGTTAGATTAGTGTACATCTTCCACGTGCAACTTCTGCTAATTAATGAATTATTTAGCAGTGCCATGCTCACGGACTCATGCCAACATGGTAATGGAATTCTGTACCAGCTACGGGTACAGCCAGATGTTCACAATTTTTCTCCCACTTTCTGCACAGATTTTATGGAAATTGCAGGAAGAACACCTTCTCCTTTAATAAATCCCATAACTGCATGCCTGTACATCCCAACCCACAAGGGACAAGATGCCGGGTGTGATCCTTTGTGTTTGTGAATTGAAGATGCTTGGTGGTGGGAAGGTAAGGGCCACTCACCCACTCCTGCTGGTACAAACAGTGTGTAACTGCAATGAGTGGATTTGCACTAAAATGTTGTCAGCGAGAACCAGACTCAGCAAACTCAGGAAGAATTAGATAAGTGACAGAGCTAAAGGGCAATCAGAAGGTGATGACAGAAGCACAGGAGGGAATCCTGTGCTCTTGTGCATGACAGTTTTACGCAAACATTTTTCCTTTTTATTTTTTTCTCTTTCCTTGGGATTGCTTTTCCAGCACTGGTACCATTTTATGGAGTACCTACAGAGGAAGAGCTGGCCTCACTCCCTCCCCGTTTCCACTGTTCAGTCCCCTCCTCAGAGGACTTACTTGTGATTTACACTTGCAGAAGTGAGAAGAGATTCAAGCTGTGCTCATGCAATTATGCTGAATGTGGTAAAGAGGCCGACAGGGCTGAAGTGGGTGGGTTTTGGGGTTGGGGCTGTGTCTGCACAGCTGTGTTCCCCGCTCAGCCCTTCGAGTGACACAAAGCGGATGCAGCCTCTCTGGAGTCAGAGCAGTTTCAGTCCAGAGCTGCTTTTCAACTCACAATGACACCTCTGCTTTGCAAAGTGCTTAAGTATGAACTTTATTCCCACCGACCTCATTGCAGCACTTAAGCTTAAGCACATGCTTAAATGTTTTTCTGAAGCAGGTCCTTGGTTTGATAGCATTTTATACATGAGGTCAGAATTAATAAGCATCAGCCCTACTACATGACAGTGTGAGAATTACCCATTTATAGAGATCTAGAAATGTCATTTATAATTCAAGTCTTTCAAGGGAAGGATAATTGTCCAATTTTGCACTTCTGCATGGGAGAAAACAAAAGCGGGTTATGTGTCTGTGTGAGCTGTGCTTTTGGGGTTTGTGTCATTTTACTTTATAAGTTGCTCCAGGTTTGGGGGGGATTGAAATCTACCTGGTGCTGTAAAATGCTTACTATAAAAGCAGCCTGGCACTCTGATGTAGCTGTGGGCTTTTGTGGGAGTGTGGTTCTTGCTCCAGATTCCATCTGTGGTCCTGCTCACCCTGAGTGCCTATTAATTACATGCTAACTTCATGTCCTGGCATAGCAACTGATGATAGATGATCGCTGGCTAAAGTGATCTCTGCTTTCTGGTCACTTGAGTCATGTTGCCAATGAGGCCGTATTTCTGTTTACTCAGTTAATGAGGATCGGTGTTACAAAACACATGACAGGGATTCAGTCTCCATTACCAGTTAATGGAGATAATTGAGTGGAAGGAAAACTAGTTTCTGATGTCACAAAATGTCTTTTGTGATAAAGCATTTGGAATATAATGGTGAACATTTCATTTAGCACTTGCGGAGATTTGTGTAATAGTTAATACATATTGTTTGTGAAATTATAATGACACAGTAATTGCTTGCAGATATATTCTTATTATGTTGGGTGAACCTTACTTTCCATTTTTGTCTATCCAATCTTATTGATTCTCCTAACATGCCATCAGACATCTGGTGCCAAGCTTTGAATATCCATTTTTCTGTCTCCATATCCAGACTCCTGAAAAGATAGCCAAATCTTTTTCTTGTTTTGTTTTGTGTGTTTTGGTCTTTTTCCCCCAGAAACTAAACACTGAGATCAGTGGGAGTTGAAGACTGAGTAGTATTTCAAATTAGCTATGCTATAGCACATATGTATGTAGCAGTTCAACAGGCAAGTGCCAGGACACTCAGAGCACGTAGTATAATTTGGGACTTGGTAGAACCACTAAAACTTCCCGTTGTGCATTGTACAGACTATCTTTGGCACTTACTGGCATCCATCTTTAATCATGGAATGCTTTAGGTTGGAAAAGACCTTTAAGATCATCAAATCCAACCATTACCCCAGGACTGCCAAGACCACCACTAACCCATGTCACTGAGGGCCTCATCTACATGGGTTAGAACACTTCCAGGGACGGTGATTCCAGCATTTCTCTGGGCATCCTGTTCCAATGCCTGAGCACCCTTCTGGTGAAGAAATTTTTCCTAATTTCCTAATTTTTTTTTTAACATCCCTTGGTAGTATTAAAAATCCAGGCTTTGGTTTGGGAAAACAGTCAGCAAACTAACACTTACCCTGGTTGTTTTACCAGTTGACCATCCATCTTCTGATTTAACAATTATTCATCAATGTAGATTTTTATATGGAAAAAATCAGACTCAACTGAGACCACATATTATGGTTTTTTGCTTCATTTTGGGTTTTTTTCCCATTAAGTCCTCATATCAGTTTCAACTCAAAAGATGTGTTCAACTCACAGGTGTACTTGCTTTTCCAGCATGGAGAACCTTGAGAATAAGAGAAAAATAGGAATACCTTGAGGGAAAGAAACAGTACTTTCCTTTTCATATATAGAAATAATGTCTAAATATCTTTTTGCCTTGTACTTGAGCAGACTAAAATCCTAGAAGCTTCTTATATGTGCTGGCTGACTAAAAACAAAGACTATATATCACATTATCATTCATACAAAACTGCCTGCACAGCCTGTGTAGTCCCCAAGCTGCTGGAGGCAAGGAGAATATTTCATGGCAGTACCAGTATATGTGGCTGCGCTCTTCCCTTGCTTTTCCTCAGAAATAGGATATTGGACAACATGTCCCTTAGGCTGACGTGTTATGACAACATTAGCTTCTTCAGCTCAAAAGCACAAGTTACCAGTTAAAATACTGGCAATTACTGGTAGTGGGTTTTTTAAGTATTAATCAAAATAAGAAAGAAAGATAAGAGTAGATAATAAAGCAGTTAAACTTTAGGCTTCACGTGCTGCATGGGATGTAGTTTGCTTCATTTTGTTCAGTGGCACCTAGGTGCTCTCCTTGGACTTGTAGGAGCCAAGCATGTGTTGCCAAAAGCATATCTGTGAGTCTCCAGACTGCTAGTATACCTTAATTCAGCTAAGAGATACTAAGGTGGCCTATGCATGGAAAGAAGTTGATTTGTTCTACAGGTAGAAAAGTAACAAGGAAGTAAGTTCCAGGTGAGGGAAGATCTGGGGTATGGGCTTAGGCACCTTTTGGGAGTCACCCTTTGTATTGCCCAACCAAGAAGACAATGTGAGCTGAACTTCCTGATACTACATCTAATTTCTTGATATACTGCAGGAAGAGGCAGGGAGTTCTTGAGTTGATGCTGGCTGGCTGTTTGCCTCAGAGGGATTGACAATTTTCTTTCACTGGCATACAGAGAAAGCTGACTTCTCTGAGACAAGTTGCATGGAAAGGGGACCAGGGACACAACCATTTGCAGAAGAGAAGGAAGGCATGCACCATGCTCTGCTCTTTGTGCTGGCACAGTGCCCTGCTTCAGGCAGGGTGGCACTGTCACAAACCAGAGCAAGTGAGTCCAGCACATCAGCAATAGCTCTCAGACCATAGACATAAGTCATTGTGAAATAACTTATGAAGCATCTGAAGGGAAATGTTTGTTACAAGGGCAGTCAGGGTTGCAGCAGCATTCTGAAGCATCCACCACAGCTGTCTGTAAGTTGTCTAGCCGGGGGCTACCTGCTTATGAGGAACTTGCAGAGATGTAAGAGATTAAAAGGAGGACAATGCAAAGAGCTAGCCATATAAAACCTCAGTTCTAACATTACCATATTCTTTAAAGCGTTGGATCTCAATTCATATAAGTGGACCTCACTTTGTTAACTCAATGCACCATCATTTCCCATGATATCTTTTTTGTCTGAATGAAGGTGGCTAACACCTCAGAACTGGATGGATATATAACCAGTTTTCTGTGTCTATGATCTACAAAGGTTTCCTTCTTCACTCAGTATAGGAAAATTGTTCTGTAACACCAGCCCATGCAGTCACAGCCAGGCCTGCCATACCTTGGGGAACATGAGCCTAAATATACATTTTAAAATAGATGAGGGTGGCTCAGGGGAAATCTCTGTCTCAGACAAATTTCCAGACAGGCCAAATGCCTTCATTTTCCTTCATTTCAACTGGGAAGTTTTGTCAGACCTGGAGCCTGTTCATGGTCTGGGGATGAGTGAGGTGATCAGGGTGCAAGGATGGAAAGTGAAAAGAGAAAACTAGGGTAAAAACAAAGAGGTAGGAAGAAAGCCATTGGTTGCATGATCCAACCCGTGCTGTGGCTCATTATTATTACTTTCAACAGCAAATGTTGATGTAAGTGCTGCAGAGTGCCAGTAATTAGTAGGCATGCCTCTCCAACTGCTGCAGCATGAGGTCAATGAGTTCCTGCCTCCAAGAGATGTTCTGTACTGTAAGAAAAGAGATTTATGTTACTGATAAACATAAAGAGAGAATGAAATACAGACTGTTTGCCACATTAGGAATGAGATTTCTCCTACACCTACACATTGGGAGAAACGATCTCAGGCTGGAGGGTGGTGGAAGGTGAGGCTCAGCATCCAGGGTGCAAGTCAGAATATAATTCTTTCTGGTTTCTTCCCCTCAGACTCCCACCAATCTGTTCAGCAGTATCCGGGAAAAAGAAAACAAACCCACGTAACATGGAATGCTGTTGGGTGGCTTAGTGACATTCAATTATGCGTGTCCAGCAGCATTGTCGTTATAGCTGACGCCTTCCACAGTTTCCATGTCTGTGTTGTACAGAATTCCCTTCATTATATTTTTAGTCAGACTCTTTCTGCCACTTGTAGGCTCTACACGTTTTACAAGCCCAGTAAATAGGCATGAGCAAAGAAAATGGTAAAGTCATGAAACAGGATAGAGCACTGTGCTTCTTGCTAATGGGATAGCCTTTAACAGGAGTTGACATGGTGCCAGGCTAAGTGGGCATAGTGATGGGGCTGCAACCATATCACTTGGAGGCTTGCACGGCATGCCATTTGCTGTGGTGCGTAGGGGAAGGGGCCTAAGTTCCCCTTTATTCCTGGGTAGATCCCAATCCTACTTCAATGCTGAATGTGGCTTTTCACTGCGGACCTACCCTATGACACAATGTTTTCCAACACAGCATAGAGCTCAATTCCAAATTTCCAGCATCTGAACTACTGAATGAAGTCCTTTAGAACCTCCTGAAGGATACAGAACATCTTGGGTTGCAGAGACCAAGTTCTTCTAGTCACATACCACTGTGTCAAACACCCTCCTGGCAACCTTTTATTAAGCTACATCTTAACATGAGTTCATTATTTACCTTGTGTTAAAATGCAGATCCAGAAATTTGTTCCTCTGCTCACTAGATGGTTTCTTTTGAATTTTGGTGTAACTTTAGAAGATTATTTTACAACCTTAAACTGTTGCGTTAGCAGTAATCTCCACATTTAACCACATATATTTCTACAGACAGTGACCATGCTTTCTCTCAGCCTCTATTTTGCTAAGTTAAACAAGTGAATCTTTTGTAGCCCCTCTCAAAAAAAAAAAATTTATAATCCCTGTAGCCCCTCTCAAAAAATAAATGCTATAATCCCTGAATACCCTAAAAGGCCTACTCTCTCCTATTCCAGACTGAATTCTTCTTCGTTACCACATGACAGAGGAACTGGTATGGGGCTCCAGGTATAGTCTTACCAAAGAGTTATTCAGCTTATGGCACTAATTGTGCCTTGTGCATGTGGAAGCTACCTCACTGTACACTCTTTGGCATGATACAGGACATGGGACCACATGAGTGCAATTGTCCCGCTGCTTTCAATTCTATTAACAGTTACACATGGGCCTCTTGTTCAGCTCCTGAGAGGGGCACCTCTTTTTTTTCTTCTATAGAAAGAACCATGTTTGAAATTAAGAGCACATTGACAAATATTTTAATACATTCTGCTATTTTGAGTCACGCTGGGAATGTGCAGCTTAGAGATCAGAGAGCTTTTTTATATATTCTTCTTATCTTGGCTTCCATGCTTCAGTAAGCATTCCCTGCACATGTGTGAGTGTATGGATATGTATTACTAATATATTTTCACCCATTTTTGAGAATATCTCAGAGGTACTGTATCCCTACAGATTTAATGAAAATTGGCAGCAAAAGTACTGTCAAATGTACTGTCATCTCCACTGGAGGAAAGGTTGCAGCACAAGCTTTGTCTATCTCTTTCTTCGATGCTAGGAAACCCTGTCAGGTTCCCAGACATGGGACATAGTCTTGTGGAGCTCACATGTTGTTATATGCTGTACAGTCAAGCCAGGACACAAATCTATAGGAAAACAGCCTGCATTAGTTCTGCTGCTCTAAGCTATTTGCTGTATTTATGTATTTTCTCTTGCTTAGAGCACTGGATATCTCTGCAAATGCGCATCCACCCTTCTGTTTCTACTGCTCTGTAGTATGTCTGGAAATTGTGTATCTGCAGACACATATTTGGATAAATTTTATGAATGAAGCTATGTCTTTGTCGTGGTTTAAACCCAGTCAGGTAACTCGTTCACTCACACCCCCCCTTCTTTCCCTCCCCCTACTCCCGGAGGGACGGAGAGGAGAATCGAAAAGAATGCAACTCCCACGGGTTGAGATAAGAACAGTTTAGTAACTAAGGTATAACACAAATCACTGCTGCTACCACCAGTAATAACAATGATAAAGGAAATAACAAGGGAAGAGAATACAACATCTCAGCACCAGCTGACCGATAACTTGCCCCCCAAGCCTGACCAAGCTCCGACCAATACCTCCTCCAACCCTGCCGTCTCCCAGCCCTTCCGGCTAACTCCCAGTTACATCCTGGGCATGACGTGCTGTGGTATGGAATACCTCTTTGGTCAGTTTGGGTCAGGTGTCCTGTCTCTGCTTCCTCCCGGCTTCCCCTCCTCCCTGGCAGAGCATGAGGCTCACAAAGTCCTTGGCCAAACCAAAACATCGCTATCAGTTCTGTTCCCAGGCCGAAAGTCAAAACACTGCACTGCACCAGCTACCAAGAAGGAGAAACATGACTGCTACTGCTGAACCCAGGACAGTCTTTCACTCACATACACACACATCTCTTTACATCTCTGCATCTCTCTATATTCCAGCTGTATGAATACTCCACATTTACATACTTTCCTCAATCTATAGATTGTATCAACAACCTGACAGACAACTACTTAGCGCCCTTCCAGGTCTTCTCTGTCTTCACCACCAGATGCTGGACTTGCAGATGGATATGCTCTGCATATAGGTTCTGCATCCTGTATGGATGCAGAAACAATGACATAAATAGGAGGTAATACACTCTCTAGGGAAGGGACTGATATTGTGTTGGGGGCGTACAGCCATGGCATTGAACAGTTTATAGCTACTCCAGAGGTTCTGACTAGAATAAAGATTTGGCAACATTCAAGTGATAGATCAATGAATATGCTATTAGTAATACATACCTGTTAACAAAACACTGGTCCAAGTTACTTATTCCAGTAGTTTGCTGACTGCAGTACAGCATGTGGTATAGGGAAACTGTTCCAAGAGCTTTTAAAAGGAAAATAACAGTCCTTCTTGGGTGCTCTGTTTTCACAATAAACAACCATAAATAAGATGCTGCTAGTAGACTCCATTTTCTCTGATTACACAGCTACCTGCCTTTCTATCAGTCACACAGTAAATCTCTCTCCATGAAGTATCTTACATTGTGCAAAATCAATATGCTGTCAGAGCACTTTGCTGCCTTACTGGCGACACCAGCATGGCATCTCCCCTCCCAAGTGTGACTTTGGCAAAGGGAAAAAAACTATTCACCCTCTCTTAGGGCTGCATTTAGTAGAGGTCTGAGAGGCTGGATGCCCATGGAGACTTTAGCACTGTTTTGGCTCCAGTTCACTTCATTTAGTGTTGAGGATCCCTCCATGTGGTCTCTTTGGTTTACAACCCCTGGGGGCCTCCAACATCCCATGCCTCAGCAAACCTGGCCGGAGAGCAGCTGCAGCAGTGAGCTCCTGCCTCTTCCCAGCTCACCATTTTCAGTGTTAAAACATTTACTGCATGTGCAGTTCTCAACAGCTCTTAACTCTGCAAATCAAAACCAATTTTAACTGGAACACTCCAAAATACTTCTCTACAATG
Source organism: Pezoporus wallicus (assembly GCF_028554395.1). Taxonomy (NCBI): domain Eukaryota; kingdom Metazoa; phylum Chordata; class Aves; order Psittaciformes; family Psittacidae; genus Pezoporus; species Pezoporus wallicus. Next base: position 2,158,715 of record NW_026639618.1, read on the forward strand.
AGGCCTATCTATCTGTCTGACAAAGTCAGACTTGCTTCCCCCAACTGCTTTGGCATTAAAGATGTTTTTTGAAGAAAAAAAAAGGGAGCTGTAACAATTTTCTTCTTTATAGAAGTTGAAAAAAAAAGTCATTCTCTTCATATAAAAAAAAGCCAACAATGATGGCTTCATGCCAACAAATCAAATGAGATCTCAACTGCAGGAGCAAATAGAAAAAAAAAATCTACCTGATCAATAGACATTCAAAGCGTTATCAGGAATTAGCCAGGGGGAGCTGTAATGGAAATACCTGGCTGATCTCAACCACTATATCTAATGCCCTGTCTCAGGGCAGTCTGAACCTCTCAGGGGGTGTGAATCAATAAAAGGTTTGGGGTGCAGAAGCATAAATCCATGTGGTCTGTCATGTCACCTGCACATGTGATGCCAGGCATGCGACTGAACCCTCCTCCTATATGAAGGTACTCACTTAACTCATGGCTGGGGTAACTGCTGAGCTCTTTGAGGGCTCCAGTCAACCTAAACCTGTAAAATTCAACTTTTGTTTTGCTCCTCAGTTCATTTAGCTTCACTGCTGCATTTGCAGGATCAGTGTGCGTATGACCGAGCTGTGAAAACAGCAACCGAATGAAATGATACCCTAAGGTCTGATCAGCAGCAGATTGGGATTTACTTCTTTCAGGCTATCATCCTCAATTTCAAATTGGAGCCGGAAGCACAGCATGGTCATTTTATTGATTGGATTAGAGAAAAATTGAGCTGGCTGATCTGTATGATGGTATTATTGAGTTGTGTTTGCAGCTATGACAGAAACAAAGGAGTTTTTTATTGGATTATTTAGGCATGGGGAGAAAAGGGGAAAGAAAAGGTAATATAGAGGTGAGCAGGTATTAGGCTTGATGCCTTTGTGCTTAGTCTTTCTTCTCTGCTACCCTGTCTACACAGCTCACTGATATGTTGTCTACTGCTGCCTTTCCAAACACAGCCAACTGAGTAATCAAAGAGATGGGAATTAGTTGCAGTTCCTCATTAGTGGATGCTCCCATTAGACATGTTCGTCACCCAGATGACAATATTTGTGACCTTAAAAAACCAATAAAACCCATTTGGAGGTGAATAGCCTGTTTAAGGGACATTTTCATGCAAGCCAGGTGTTTAAAAACTGTGGTGTTGCATGACACCTACTGACAAGCAGGGCACATCACAGTTCACATTATGTGGGCAACTGAGTCACGACTCATTTTTACTGGTGATTTATTTTTACATTTGTTAAAACTATATGATTGAGAAGGAAGAAACTGACATTTTGGTACTATGTGAATATGTGACAGTAACTGGCATATATATGTGTATATATATATATAAATATATATATATACACGTTTTCCACCTTATGGTTTATGTACCTCTTTTACATGCTTAGTTTATAGACTGGTTTTAAACCACCAGGTCCAGCAGCTTCATTGATTCATTGTATTTATGTCTGAGGAAGAACATTAGTGGCAAATGTAGTCAGCACAAGAGAGCAACCCACAGGTTATGCTTTTGAAATGATCATATATTTTATTTATATGGTGCCTGTCAGTCACAGTAGCCTCCTGTGAAATATTACTGAAATGAAACACAGCTAAAACTCCATAGTAAAATGACACAGTCTGATTCTCCACCGGTGTGCATGCTGTGTCCTCAGACTGCTGAAATCAAACCATGTGGAGAAGATTCTATATAGGTATGAACTGGCTCTACAGAATAAGAACAGGAACATTTTACATTTGTTTTGCTCTGGTGTGTTTTGTCCTGATAAATGATCAGGAAGAATTCAGAGCTGTGACTGTGCTGGGTTCCAATACTGGGGTTTTATTCCCAGGTCAAAACGTTCATTATCTTGTTGGTTCTGTGGCACATGTAAGAGGACGGAGCGACGGATAACCAGGTTGTTGCAGCAACACCAACGTCCATCACCCTATTCCCATTGCCACAGCCTGCATCACAGCTTCACCCAGCAGTTGTTTTAAGACGAATTGTTCCTGAATCGCAGCTCAACCCAATTCAGCACCCATGTGTCGACAGAAGATGCAGAAGGAAATGGATATTGTGAGGATCATCACCACAATTCAAACCTTAAATGAAACCAACAAGCAAACAAACAAGCTGTAATTTTATCAGGTGGAAACAGAAATCAGTGGAACTATTAAGCCTGCAGCAGCTGAGACTCTGCTCCTTAAATAAGTTGCACAAAGCCACTGCTACAACTGGAGTTTTTTTCAGCTCAGAAGGCAGCAAGTGGGCCCCATGCCCAAGGAAAAGATATCAACACTGTGCATTTTTGGAAATGTAATTTCCATTCTGTGAAATTGCCCATGTGCTAGACTTGTATGGATTTCAATGGGGAAAGCTCACCATCAAACTGCATGGCACCCAGCCCATACAGAGCTTTGAAGAAGATACTAGAGATGTCAAAATCATCATCAAAACGGGACCAATGGCTAACACTGTAGGCATAATTGGTCCTGTAATACATTTACAGTGCTGTTGAAATAAGGCTAGAGCTGACGGAGTCTCAGCAAGCATCACTGTCAGCTGCATTTTTCTCCTAAGAATGAAATACGATGGGAAAATGTGTCTTTGTGGATAATACAATGTTGAGAGGAAAAAAGACCCCCCAAAGATGGCTTCATTAAGATTTAGAAGTTGACACCTCAGGCTACAAAAGTCCATACAAACCACACAGCCCTCTCTTTTGAAAGGCACAATATCCATATGCAGAGATGGCATATTCATCAAAACTCCCAAACAGCTCTGTTTTCCCCAGTGCAGAACACATCTGTCTATATCCTTACACATGTGGCTGACTTTCACAGACAATAAGCACATTATACATATTGGTTCCTCAGCCTCACTGAAAAACAGTCCCTAGCTGTTGCTCAGAATGACTCTAACTCAGAAGCTCTTGGAAATAAGTGCACCAGATTCCTGCTGGAGGACAAGACCTCGTATCTCTATTAGAACAGGGATTTCTGCTTTGACTAAAGGACAGCCGCAGGTTGCCCCAACCAGTAACAACACTGTGGTAACTAGGAGTGCTCCCACTGCTCCAGCAGGCCCTGAATCCAGCCTTTTAAAGACACTGTTGATGTGACCAGTTTCTTACTGTAAAGGATGCCAGTGATGGAGCCAGTGAGGAGCAGTAGGATAAAATCTAACGAGAAAAATGTGGACTGAACAGTGGTAAAACTTTCCCATAGGTGAGGTCTAATTGACCATGGCGTGATCCTATCGGATGTTTCTTGTTTGGTCCTCTGGAAGACATCTGAAAAGAACACCAAAAGTCTATTGCAAGGAAGATGTCTGCCTTGGAGAGTAATCCTCCCCTGCTTTGCTTCATCCTTGCACTGTTGGGATCAGTTTGCTCAGGAGATGCTCACCTGTGTAATTTTAGCTAAAAAAAAAATGGCTTCCAACCCTCAGGGAAGAGTTACCAGCTTAAATATTATTTTATTAATTTAGTAGTAATGTTTTTATACTGATTCTTGAAAGTTATTTGAAATGCCCATAGGGAACATGGTAGTGTTATGTTCACACCAGAGACAGAGTGAACACAATTCCCATCTAATTTACTTTGTACAATCCCATGCTCTTCAAGGAGGTCACAGAGGAAGCCGAGGAGAGCAGAAGTTAACCTCGCAGACATTTGTCTTGCTGGATTCTATTAGTTTATCCATTGGCGCTCAGCTGGCACATGGTTTGGATTATAGGGAGCACTCCCCTGGCTGGGAACAGCTGCGGCAGGGGCATTGCTGTGCATTGGAGCAGCATTAGCTGGAGACGCTTCTGTTGGGACAGAGTCTAGACTGTATGTTAGTAAGTGGCGGTGGCTATCCCGAGGTTGATGTAAATATATACGTGGAGTTTGTGTGTGATAGTTAATTTAACTAACATGTTCTTTTATTGGCTTGCTGGCTTTTTTGTGTTTGGAAAAGGTGGCTCATCTGCTACTTGATTCTGCCAGTGTTTGTTCTGCTGGTGGGCTCACTCTTTACAGAGTAATGAGAGTAATCCCACTCGTCTCAGGCCTATTAACAAGCAGACTTTCATGGGATCAGGTCACAGGCTAGCTGCAAATAAAAATACCCAGCTCCTTCGCCCTTAACATTGGTGGAATTTCAGGGATGCTCCTGTCATCACAGCCTGTTAAAGGGTTTCAAAGGCATCACATTAGCTCCAACCAGTTTTTCTAGGGATAACATTTTAAAGGGCACGAAATGGAGTTGAGGGATTTTGCTGTCACTTAGCTGAGCACACAACAGTGAAGCCCTTGCAGGAGTTTTTGCCTCAAGATCCATGATGTTCAAGTTCCCTATAAACTGCCTGGGGCAGATGAATGTCTAAGATGGACAGTGCCTGGCCAGCAAAGCCCAAGGCTGAAAGAAATAGTGAGGAAGCATGTACAAAAATGTCAGTGTTTCTGGAGGCAGGAAGAGGGGGCACAAGTAACACACCCCGCTTCAGTATAGCAGATAGGCCACCTATTGAAGGTGGATGAAAGGTCTCTTCTTCCACCGCTGCTGGTCCCTGCCCATGAGTCTCTGTGCTGGTCAGCTATGGAGCACCAGGCGGGCTCTAGGGAAGCTGTAACTCAGTCATGTGTGCTTTTAAACCATCCGAATGGCTCCTGGAAACTTTTCTGGCTTGTGCCAAACCTTGGTCTGCCAAAGAGCATCTACCCACAATCTGGGAGTGGGAATGTTGCAGAACCTCTCTGAGGAGGCAGTCTGCCTGTGGCTTCCTACCTCTGCAAGCTTCAATGCTGGCTGGCCTTTGTGACAGCATGCTTCTGGGTATGTTTATTTTACCAGGATGGCTGTAATCTCTATTTACCCACTCTTATTTTGTGTTCTGCAGCAGGGAGGTCTAAAAGCTACGTGTTGCAGTGTCTCACTTGTAGCTGCATGAGTCTGCTCTTAATTGCCAACTACATAAAAATCACTGAAAGCATGGAGCCCTTGAGGGTCCATCTGGGCCTTAGATTTTAGATTAGGCAGATATTAAGCACCTGAAGACCAAAATAGATATTTAGGGCTTGCAGATATAAATACATATTCATAACATTTGTTGGAAAAGAGATGATGAAGATTTAGCAAACATCAATGCTGTGCACTTCGGTACTTTCTAATCACACTTGGCATCATGCATCTACCTGGGTATCCTTGAAAACCTGTCTTTGATTTCCAGTAGGGACAGATTTGGAATGAGCTTGATGTCTAAAAGGATACCTAAGTCCACCCTGACCGAGACCCGCCAGCTCAGGCACAGGCCAACCTCCAGTCTCCACCACTCAGACCATTTGTGAGGCATAGTGTGACCCGACCAATGTCCCTGGGAAGGCCTGGCAAAGCCCAAGGAATCACGCTTCCTGTAGCTGGAGCACCACTCAGGAGAGAAGACACAAAGCACCAAAACAAGCAAGAGCTGAGAACAAGTTCCCAAGCTGTGCTGAGTGCGGCAGAGCAATGCTGCTCCTGTTTCTGTCTCTGACGGTATTTTCTGCTTCCTTCCAGGAGCAGGTTTGGAACAAGCTCCTCAGATGAAGGGGTGCTGCTGTCTATCCCCCAGTCCCATCAGGCAGGCCCAGCTCTCCCCTTGCCTTACCTGCTCTATCTCCCACCCTCCAGCTTTTTAATCACAGGCACTCTGCTTGCCCCAGACAATCCAGCTTTGCCTGTGTGCCCCTTGTGCACATACAGGTATGTGTTTTCCTTGCTCTCCTTACACCAGGATACTACAGCGCACAATATAATGGGATAATGTGCTAAAATGAGATGCCAGGGCTGTCTCTTCAGAGGGCTAGGCTGCCAAACATTACACCCACTGGATGTTAAATGAAGGCGATGACTAAGTGTTCACACAGCGCTTGCTTTCACTGGAGAGTTTGGCAGACTGACGTAAATTGAAAGTCTGCTGCGGGCAGATTTCCTCCTACTATTCCTGATTTCATGCAAATAAGGATTGCAGGACGCTTGGCAATTTCTACCTGTGACTGACATATTTAGTGTTGACAGGCCCACACTGTTTTCACATCTGAAAGTGCAGATTTAACAATACATGTGGGGCAGTTGCAGACTGCAGTGTCTCATCCCAGACCCATCTCCACTTGCCCTCCCCCTGCTGCTCCCAGCAGGCTGCATCCAGCCCCGCGGCATGGCTTGCTTTGACACACGGGTGTCTGTAAAGTGTTGCAGTCTGCTGCCAAGCTGCCAAAGGAAACGCGAAGGTGCAATATTTTCTGCTAACAAGCCTTTGTCCTGTGTGCTTCACTCCCTGGTTCTGCTAGATAAAAGCTTCCTGTTGAAGGATTAAGGGGTAGTTTAGTCAAACAAGTATTCCCTGTCTTCTGACTGATCCAGGCAAGGAAGCATCGACTGCTGAAAAGCATTTAAGCTAAACTAATAAAGTCTGGGAGGGAGCTCTGCAGATGCAGGGAGAGGAGCAGAGACATCAGCTTTGGAGGTGATGGGGAGACAGTAGGAAACAGCTGCATGAGGGCAGCGGCAAGCACAACAGAAGCAGAATCCGGAACGTGTGTCTGAAGAGTCTAAAGCACCAGGTGCACGTGTGGCTTCATCCCGTCAGCTCTGGGTTGCTCATGGGTGTCATAGTGGCATCACAGGGTGCCAAGTACGGGGCAGGTACCGCAGTAACATCCTGGATATAAAAAGCCCCACCACCAGCAAGCAGCATTGCTGCCTCTCGAGGCCGGGAGGCTGTGCCACAAATACCTTTGGTAAAGCTCACCCTTGGGTAAGCAGCCCGTGAGGCTCTTTCTGCTTGTCCCTGCCAAACCAGAATTCTTCCTCCATGTATTTTATCACACTGTCCAGCCACTGTGAGATGTGATGGTTTCATATCCTCTTTTCCTCCACAGCAACCAGCCATGAAACCAGTCTCAAGGAAGAAAGGAGGCTAGGCAGTCATGCTGCTGGTCAGAGTAGGCACCGGAGGACATTTCAACTCCCTTATTCAGACCAGGACCTTGTGCCCCCGCAACTGCCTTGTTGGAGGCATGCATCCTCTTGTTGCAGGTACGCTGTGGTAGACACCTGTGTTTTCCCATCATGTTTTCAACAAGGCTTAGGCTGTGCCTACCCGCCTACAGGCATTTGCAACAGGGAATACACAACCTGGCCAGTGGCACAGTGTGGGTTAGAGCCCAACAGCTTGGGGCTTGTCCTGGAGGCAATTGGCAATCGGCAATCTATACATTTAGCATACAGCCTCTGTCTCAACAAGGATTCCTGTGGAGAACCTCATACATAATCAGTTTTGGTGTTTTTCCTCCCAGAGTGTTTCAACTGATGTGAGACTCTTTTCCACAGTGGTGTTTTGGTACGATGTGGCCTATGGCTTGAGGAGAAGGTAAGCTTCAAGGCTCTCTGGGATAGCGTTCACTAATGGAGGGAGGACAGAGACAAACTTGGTGGAATCTTATCCATACTGCCTGTGGAAAAGTGTCTCTGAATGAACTATCCTTAGATAGTTATTTAGTCCTGCACATACATCTGTGGGAAGCTAACTGGAAAGGGACCTTCCTAGCAGAAGGTGGCAACCTGGGTACCTAACATCTTACTCCATAATTCACATGGACTCTTGAGATATCTCATCACCCCAGGATTGGGGAGCAGGTGCCACAACAGGGTGAAGGTGTCACTCTTCATTGATGTGCTACAGAAATAGCTCTGGCATTGACCTTGCGGCTAGTACAATGTCTCATGTTGCTGTATTCACACTGATGTGCTCACAAGAATACTTTTTCCATGGGCTTTCCAGCTCCACTGGGAGAGGACAAGTAGAACAAAAGTGGGAAAACTCATGAGTTGAGACAGTTTAACAGGTGAAGGAAAGAGGGGAAAAACCCAAGTGAGACAAAGGAGATCGTTCACCTCCTCCCACAGGCACAGAAGCTGAGCAATGGCCACCTTTGAAGCCAAAACTCCACCATCTTCTTCCTCTTTCCCAGTTTTTATGCCTGAGCATGGCATTCATTATATGGTATGGAATATCCCTTTGGCCAGTTCAGGTCAGCTGTGGCTCTCAGCTCCACTGTAAAACTGGGATCCGAGCACTGGAGTTCAGCTAATGGATGTAGGATTTCAGTGATCAACACTGTGTGCAAAAGAGAAGTGCAAACAATTAATGGTCAAACTACCTATGCCTGGGGCTGGCTAAAATGTCCTTTTTTATGGTTTCACATTTCATGGGACAGTTCTTTCTCATATGTTTGAGCTGTTTAACCTAAAGCAGTGACTACAATACTGGACCAAAGACCTCAGTAGGTGTTTGTGTTTACAGTCCAGCTTCTATTTACATTCTTCCCTTCAGTAGCTGACATCAAAGTGGGAAAGTGGGTGGCCTGTCCCAAGGCTGGTACTAATTACTGCAGTTAGGAAGCTTCATAAGAACACACCCAACATGCAAACAGAGCATCCAGTGTTTTGTAGCTTTCGAGTGTTAATTTAACTGAAAGTGCTTGAGCTGTCTTTAATCACAAACACCAGTTTGGTCAGGACTTTGTGGATTTCCAGGAGCTCAAGAACAAAAAAGCTGGATCCACCATGCTCGTTGTTTCTTCTGATCCACCAATTTGAAGTTTCTTGAGGAAAACAGAACATCATTTGAGTCCACTGCATGCACCACAAGTGGGAAAACACAGCTGCACCCTGCCACCACACCCCTGCCTGTTTGTGCACACTGTCTCCCTCTTTATAGATTCAAAGCATGGACAGGAATCAGCCCACCTCACCTCAGCTGTGCCCACTAGTTCGTAAACTTCATTGTTTAGTACCTCTTCAGGTACCTGCTGCTTATTTTCCATGCTCCTTGCATCCATATATAGACATTTCAGCACATTAATATTCTTCATCTTCTCTTGCTGAGCTCCTCCAGCTTCAGTCTTGTAGGCTGGCAGTACATGTCGGCTTATTTGAGTTAGGTGAAAATACCTCTTCTTTCCTTCACACTGAGTTTTACAGCTGTCCAATAAACTGGTTTTGAAATGGGGAGTTTGGTTCCCTGTTTCGGCAGAGTAACATTAACCGCAAATTGCTTGCATCTAAAAATAATAGATGGTAATTTTGTTCTCTCTCAGAAACTGGCACACTGCATTCTCTAAAGGGAGATGAATGAATATGTGAAAACAGTTTTGGAACAGTTGCTTGTCTATAACAGGTCAATATGAAATCAAGATAGAATTTATACTTTACCTCTCCATAAAGGTTTATTGAGCTACATTTCAAACATCATTCAAAGCGAACCCTCTGGAGGCTCAAGAAACAAGGAATTGGTCCTTCTAGAGCTTTCTATTCATGGGGAGACAACAGATCGGAATATTCATCACCTGGACAGCAAGCACAGATTGCGACTCTGGCAGCTTCTGTCTGAAATCAGGGAATCGTGACCATCTTTCAAGTTGCTTTCTCTTTCTTGAGAAACTTCTGGGCGCAGCAACACTTAGCAATTTCCTACAAGGAGTCCTACATGTTAATTAAATCTCCCGGGACTCATCTCTCCCAGTCTGAGACAAGAGCCAGACGTTTGCCAAATTACCTCATTTCACAATGTGCAACTTCTCTAAGGCTCACTCATCAGCCCTGCGACAAAAATTGTGGTTGTGCCCTGATCATTTCTCCTCAAGACTACCAGAGCCTCCTCTTCATTTTCATCTCTTTCCTTTGCAACCTATTTCAAATGCCTCAGTAAATCATCTGCCTCACCAGCGGCACCTCTGAATTCTTCCATCATTTTCCTTTGGCCTCCTGCATTAAATTTCAGCTGCTTGTGCTTCCCTTCAAGGCTCCCCAGAACACTGCTCTGACCTATAGCATCAACTGCAATATTTCCTGCTCTCGTTTCCACTCAAGCCATCACATCACACCTCAGTGATGCCTTTATCCACCCCTTCATGCTCCAGACCATCTTCAACAACTGAATGCTTCTTTCATGCAGTTTAGGAAGGAATGCACCTCTGTTTTCATACATCCTTTCTCAAAGCACACCTTCCTCTGTCAATCTGTGCTTTTACAGATCTCCCTGTTCCAATATGACATTGCCATTCAGACAAGACCAAACACTGCCAAAACTATATCACATTCTGGCTACTGATAAGCTCCAGGCTTGTATTTGTGATTGATTGGTTAAAAGCCCCTGGAGGCAGCAGCACTCTTCACGTCTTGCACAATGCCAACCTACTTCTAGACATCAATAACTAATAAAACTAAGAGGACTGCAGCTAAGTTTTCTTATCCTTCTTATTTTACAGATGGAGTGCTGTTACAGTTTTTGAATCGGAGACCCTTCCCAGGTCCAAAAACAGTCAGAGTGAAAACCAGGGTTTCCTGAGAACTCCTCTATCTTTAACTGGCAGAGGTTAAGCTCAGGACATTGTTGTTCTCCTGCCATGAAGCGTCTTCTCATAGTTGGTCTTAGCTGTTATCTTTCTTACGTAGAGAAGTCCTAGAAGGGAAGAGGCACTGCAGTCTCATCCTCCCAAGGAGTTGTGGAGGATCTCACCTGGCTATTGGAGCCCCATCAGGCAAGATACTTTACAGATCCAGTGGCTTAGCCAAGAATGCTGATTGCAATCAGAAAAGGATGCTTTTTCCAGCCATAGGAAATGTGAATAAGGGAGCTTACTTTTGTGATTTTATGTGTGCAGCTGGTGCTATAGAGGTGTGTGTCTGTTGTGAGAAGAACAGTTATAGGACTCTGTTTCTTATGCACCATTTACAAGTGTGTGAAGAGAGCATAAGGAGAAGGATGTGTTGTATATTTTCTCTAATAGAGTACTATCAGGCAATTTTGCAAAGATCTGGTGAGAAGGTATTAAGACCATGTCTCATGCTCAATCCCACAGCTGCAAATTCACTGTCATTGCAGAAGCAGCCTTAGAGGATCAGATGCAATGCTAAAGGATGTTCTAGAGACTGCAGGAAAGGCCCTGCTGATGCTTGAGCTGTAACACCGGTTTAAAGACCAACACATCTGCGCCATTCCTTGACCAGGGAAGCAGTTCACTGCAGCTGGCACAGCCTGGTGGTGAAAATAGCCGGTGCGCCTTGCTGCAGTGGGCTTCCTACATGATGCCACCTCTGTCTTTATCCTCTGATGCTGTAGCTAAAGGGAATACCTGCTTGGTTCTCTTTGTGTAACTGGGGTGGTTTTACCCTGACTGGATGCCAGGTGCCTGCCAACGCCACTCTATCGCTGCCCTCCTCTGCTGGAGAGGGGAGAGAAAATATCACAAAAGGCTCATAGGTCGAGATAAGGACAAGGAGGGATCATTCACCAGTTACTGTCATGGGCAAAACTTGACTTGACTGGGGGAATCAGTTTAATTTAACACCAATCAAATCAGAGCAGGGTAATGAGAAATAAAGCCAAATCTTAAAACACCTTCTCCAAACCCCCGCTTCTTCCCTGGCTCAGCTTCACTCCTGATTTTCCATACATCCTCCCCCACAATGATGCAGGGGGATGTGGAATAGGGGTTGTGGTCAGTTCATCGTACGTCTCTGCCATTCCTTCTTCCCATGGGAGGACACTTTATGCTCTTTCCCTGCTCCAGTGTGGGGTCCCTCCCACAGGAAACAGTGTGGGTCCCTTCCATGGGGTGTATCCTTCAGGAACAGACTGCTCCAGCATGGGTCCCCCGCGGGGTCACAGCTATTGTCAGTAAACCTGCTCCAGCTGATGGTCTCAGCCTTGGCCACTGGTGGGTCTGTCTTGGAGCCAGTTGGCATTGGCTCTATTGGACATGGGGGAAGCTTCTGGCAGCTTCTCACAGAAGCCACCCCTGTAGTCCCCCTGCTACCAGCACCTTGCCATGCAATCCCAGGACAGTAGTATTTTTTGCTCTTCTCTTTTCTGGATGCAACTGTTTGATTTATACTCAGGAGTGGTACCTTCCAACAAATGTAAATCATGCACGTACTCCATGGCATCTCCCAGCTTTCTGAAATACACATTTGCCTTCTCTCTCTGCAGTGAGCCTTCTATGTATGCAAAAAAAGACTTGCATATGAGAGTGCACCTTCCAGGCATAAAGTTGGCGCTTTTCAGGCCTGATTCATGCTGCTGCATCCCCCTTCAAGCTGCACCCCCACATCAAGCTGAGCCTGATGTGCTACCAAAGGTCTAAGACCTGAATGTGGGTCTTTCAAGGAAGTGCTTTAATCGCCTATGGGATGGGTGTTGCATCTCCTTGTGCAGTCTCTTGTCCCTCATTTACAAACTGACTACTCGCTCCAGCTCCCGAGTGAGAAGTGATGAGAAGGGTCAGTACAGGAGTTCTGCCAACATCTAGATGCTATCTAAGGGTCACAGCAGTTCCGTTACATCAAGGCTTAGAAAGCCTGAGAATTCCTGTAAGCAAAACCTAGCCTTCATTGCAGTAATATAGACATCTCCAGGTTGAGATGGGATTTGAGCACAAGATTTGTAACAAATATTAGTGTCACCTAGTTGGACATGGCACTCAAAGTGGCAATACAGCTCCTGCAGTATTCAGATTCCGAGTGCCCACCAATTTCACCACTTTAACAACAAAGTAATTGCACAGGTACCCAGCCAGAATCACACAGGTTTCATTACTCGCCGTGTTATGTACCAATGAAACACAACATCACAGTTGCTGTATTTAACGAATTGGTCTCTTTATAACTTTTTTCCAATGAGATGTAGGTTAATGAAGCAACTTTCTGTGATGGACCCAAGAGGCAGAAACTTCCCTGTCGCTATTAAAAACGACTCTTGCTTGAAGGATTCATGTTTATAGAATAAAATGAAGATCAGAACATGCTCTCTATTCAAGGAACTCTTCCTATCACAGCTAGCCTTTATAAATCACACAGATGCTCCCTAAGCTGTGCCCTTCCAGAGATTCTGAGGAAATTTATGGGCCTTGAAAGTTAATGTCCTTAGACACTGTTAGACCAGAAGAGAGGGAAAATCCAGAACAGAAGACTCTTCCAATTGAGGGCTTAAAATGTTCTGGTAACAAACTCTCCCACATTAAACTGGAAGGCAACTAACTGAGGCATTTCTGATGCTTTCAGGGGCTTTGATGAAGTCAGAGATCACCTCTAAAATGTACAAGATCCACAAAGGCCACTTTTTCACTATCTCTGAAACAATTTTTATAGCAATTACTTGGAAATTGAGTTCTATTGCATTTGCCACTGGCTTCAGTGGAACCAGGCTTTCACCCATTCCATATCAGCTTTAGGGCTCCTCTTCTGTTTTCCTGTTTCTGGCATGACCCAGTCTGGATAGTAGCTGCAATCTGTCGTCTGATAGTAAATACTGAGTGTATGTTGTGGAGGGGAACAGCCCGCCAAGTCTTGCAGCCTTAAACCCTTGCTGTGGTGCAAGGTTTACAAGATGATTTAAAATCTGCATGTGTAGGAAATAAGGAAGATGGGCTGACTCCACAAAGAAAATGGGTTTGGGACAGACTGAGATTGATGGCTCTGTGACAATGACAGTAAAGTTAATAGCTGATACAGGCAGAAAACAGACTCTATTTAAAATTGAAGTGTGTCACTGACAGCATCGTACTGACCATTACTAGACCTAATTTCTCTCTGGTAATGACTACAAGAAGCTGAATAGATAACGATGTGCACTGCAGAGCATTTGGGAAACGGGATTAACTGCTTTGCTTTTTGATTTTTCTCCCTTGTTTTAAAAACAGCTGTGTAATGATTAGTAGAGGTGCTATCCTTGAACACTCCTGAAGGGTAACGATTAGTCACTCTGCTGGGAGCATCTCTGTCGCCTCTATTTCCTCTCCTCTTAGGAGACAGAAGGGGTGTAAATCGTGCTTGGAACAGACTGGGGAGGCTGACACTGTTAAAATATAAGACCTCGACAAAAACCCTGGAGATGATGTATCGCCAGGCTCCTGGGCAGTTGTGCTCCACATTCACATTTGCACACTGCAGATAATTCCTGCCTTTTGACAGCCTGAACCCAAACTTCAAATGCAAATGGTCTTGGAGCTGGAAATGGAAACCCACATGCACCGAGTGGAGTTTTCCACATATTCAAGTAAAAAGCTGACAAAAATACGGAACAAAGGGAAAACAAACCCTTCAGTCCTGGGGGAAACAATTCTTTGCTCTGTTTCTGTCATTAGTCCCTCCTGTTTACTCTGCTCTTCAGAGGCAGAGATGCCCATCACTTTTGCACATCTTCACCCATACAAGTAGAGATCTTTGTTGGCATACCAGTATAGTGTTGATCTGCAGAGACTTTGCTGTGAGCTAATGAAAGGCCTTTAAAAGGTACTAAAACTGATACAAGGGGCTTCTGAAAATTCATATGCATGGCACATGGACGCAATCAACTTCAGGAATAAATACTTGTGCCTCAAACCTGAATGCAGTCAGTCCACATGTGCGAGGGTGAATATTGCTGTCTTCTGCTACCCACCTGGGCTCTGCCCTTGTAATGAACTTCTTGTGGTAGATACCGTGCTAAGTGAAGCAAATGGCAATAGTACATCCCCTAATCTGCTCAGTAACTGTAGTTCAGGGTGTCAGCAGGCTGAAATTTCCACCAGTCACTCTTGTCTGTGACACGAGTTTGCACAACTGTAGGATTTACTGTTTCTCTGCTTGCATTTTTGTCCAGCAGGAAAACTAGCTGAATTGTTTGAGTCAAGCCCAAAAGCTCAGATCTGAAAGCTGTACAGCATGAATTAATTCCAAGTCCGTTCTGACTCTGTAAAGCTAATTTAAATTACAGTGGTCTCTACAACTTCATGGAGCTGTAAAATAAATAGATCTAATTGTATTTAGCTTAACTACCCTGAATCTGCTTATTGCTTTCAAATTGCTAGAGTGGGGCTTGTAGCTTTATAAAATCTAAGCTACCAAATGATTATGATGAGAAATCGGGACTGTGGCAATAGTAATTAAACACACATAAAACCCCATTTTCTTCTCTGTGAGAAAATGCAAAGCCTAAATTCTATTTCCATCCTTTACTTCTGTCTTCTGTGATTGCTGAAGGGCATTTTAGATGCGGTTGCTCAGACTACTGAAGACCTTTAAAAGTTCTCGTTTCCTAGAAAGTAATTAAAAACTCCCACATTGAACAAAAACACATGTAACATATGTAAATGCTGTAAAAGTAGCATGTGGTTTAACATAACAATTTCTAATGCTACTCTAGGTCTGAGGCAAAACACCATCACAGGTTTTACATACTTAGATCACCTCTCCATGCCTGTGCTGGAACAAATATGATCCCTCTGAGCACATTCATGCTGCAGGGCATGCTAACATTACAGTTGGGTTTAGTGTCAGTTGGGGAAGGGTGTATAAATAGCGCTGTGTTTCCCATTAGTAGAAGGCTTTCGAAGTTCTACATAGTCAACAGGCATCAGCTACTACTTCAGCTTTGAAGCAAGGTCACAGAGCAGCTCTTCACTGGGAAAGGAGCCAAAACTAAGGATTAGGAGGCTGGGGATGTAGGGTGGGATGACAGGGAGGGAGAAATAAGGTGCTGCTGCATTTCCTTTTTTGCTCCACTTCCTCTAACAAATTCCACGAAGGCATGTTAACATGAAGAGGAATTTCAGCAGCAAATCACCACAAAGAAGCCATGAAAACCTGTTTAATACTTGAAGGTGGCATCTAGTCCAGGTGCTTTCAGGAGCTCATCATCTGACAGATACTCATCCAATAAAAGATGTTTTACAACTATGAAGTCTGAAGGTGTAAAACCAGCTGGCTCAGTTCAGTCCACCTCTTGCTTTGCCAATGCAAGATAGGAGTTGGGTTTTTTTTTTTTCCTTTTCCCAATGCATTTGTCTAGTCTTTTTGTGCTGTTTAGTTTTAAGATTTCCAAGTAACTCAAAAGACATCTTCTAACTTCCCAGTTTAACTTCCTATCTTGGCATTAAGAGGTTCCTGTACCCACTCCTCCTCATTGCTGTTTGGTGAAGTAAGTTCTTGCTTACCTTCTTTCATTGTTCTGCACTGCGGCCACTCCAAATTACTTCAATGACCTCTTCTTTGCATTTACCCAAAATTTTCTACATTTAAGCCTTATCTTTGCTTTCACAAGTTATTCAGTGATGATCCATATGGTAGCACATCAGTATTCTTGTCTTTCACTGTGTTACTAACGTGACCCCAAAACTAATGCAGTATATCATGCAGAATTACTGGTCTCAGAGCACTTGCATTCACTACTATGAAATATTCGCTTATGTTCCCCAAAACTGCAGTGGCTTTTTTAATCTCACTGCATCCCAATTACTTCTTTAACTCAGGTTTAAAATGTGTTTTCCCAAATCCTCTTTCCTTGCTTCTATTTTATGGTCAGTTCATGTGCACCTAAGTTTTGATTATTGCCATTGTATTTCCTTGTATTTTCTCCTTATTGTTTGAAAGTCTTCCCACTTCAACAATGTATTTCAGTAATGGACTGTCTTCATGACCCTCTTTCCCCCTTGCCAGGACTGTAAATACTTCTAAAACCTCTACATCGCTATAAAGACAAGTGCATCAATATCCATTGCTACTCAGACAATTTTGAAATCATGTATCTTTCTTCCTACTTAGGCAAATCTGAATGCATTTTTCAAGCAAGATTTCATGAGAAAGCACAAGCAGAAAGGATTTTATCACAGGTGTGTGTGTAATTCAATCCTTTTAGCCACTCATTTTCAACTCTATTCCAGAACATTGCTCTACAGCTTTATAGTAAAGTCAGCTGAGAAGTGAGAACACGAAGGGCCAAAGAGGGCCTCACACATCTGGCCTCTTATAGGATTTGGGCAGAAAATCAGAGTTTATACAACCTCAGCAGTGATTATGAGATATCATCAGCTGCTGGGAACAGGGGCAGAAGCAGAACTCTAAGCAATTAGGTAGCTTTCAAACAAACATCAAGGCATACAACAAGCTAAGATGTTCCTAGAATGAAGTGGACATAAAAACATGCCTCAAATATGCCTGCGGTCTTCACTGGACCTAGTCCAGTAAGAAGTGCTGTCAAACATGGATTCTACTTCCTACGACATTCACATCAATACAAATACTGTTCGTGGCTTTTAGCAGTGTTATTTGTTGTGTAGTGTTGCAACAGAAGCCAGAATGCATCCCTTATATAAGAAAAATCCTTTAAATTTACACAGAAGTTACATGTAACAAGACAAAAAAAATCACTACACTGCATTTATTTACCTCTTACAATCCAGTTATCTAATACATTTTCTTAAATAAAACCTGCTATTGGTACATACTTTTTGTCACTTTCATTAATATCCTGATATGTATCAGCCAGCTTGTTATTTTTATGTATACAGTAACCTTCCAACTTAGCAAAAACCCCCTCTGTTAAAGCCCTGATGCTCTACCGTATCAGTCTTCATTACTATTCAATAAGGAGAGTGAGCAAACTACTTGCTTTTTTCCCAAAATATTTTTTCTGTACTGATATATTTGTAAATGCCTTTGTATTTCCCCATTTTCTTTGTTAGCACAAAGTAACTGAAATAATCCATTCTCTAAACCTCTGACAGTGTCCTTGGGTGTCATTGTATCTTTTTTGACATCTTTTTCTGAACTTCAGATCTCCAAATCTACATCTGGAGCTCATTGTTTTCCACAGCAGATATCAGTCATCCTTCAGCTGTAGTCTTTCTGGCTTGTGCAGCCATCTTGAACAAGGATGAAATCTTGTTTCCTATGAGACTGGAATCCTTGTCCTACTCCAACTAAATCCATTCTTTACAGTGATTAGTTTAAGTAGCACTTGTGCACAAGCTCCAATTTCTCCATCAGTAAGAAATACTATAATCAGAGCAGGTTTTTTTCTACAGGACAATAACAGCCATGGCTTATTAAGAGCACTTTCGATATGGCCTTGCTGCCTCTTTGGAAGAAAAGAGGAAAGGCAAACTCCTTACACCTTTCCTGAATGAAGCATAAATATGCTCTGCACTCTCGTCTTTTTACTTAAGAAAACCCTTGGATCTTTGCATAGTGCCTACACGGCATCTTCTGTATTGTGTCACTGAACACTGAATATCTGCTATATTGTCTACAAAAGTGTTGGATGAATGGTTTCCCTTTGAAACCGTGAGTTAACTTGGCGTGCTCTCATAAACATGCCACAAAGTACACAGCATCCTAGCTCCAGAGCCCCAATGCATAGCTCCATGCACCCCCTCTGTGCAAGAGAGGGCCCTAAGAACCCCAACCTCCCCAAATATTTTTATATTCCAAATATGGGACCATCCTAGGTTCTGGTATCTGCTCCTGGGGCTGTCTGTACGCTTATCCAGCTTCTGCCTGAGCAGAAATAGTCAGTGATGTATAAACAAAACACGGAAACATCTGTGTTGGTATTGCTTCGCTGGTATTTGTAAGCACTTCATTTGATGCCATTTCATTAACCAGCAGTTAAAGTTCAGTTAGCACTTACTAAAATACTACATTTCAGCACATGTTGATGCCCAGTAATTTCTTCTAAAGTGTTTCACAGCTGAGGACTTGCCACTTTTCTTAAAACTGCAATCTTCTTGGCCAACTCCTTGGCCATACTTATTCATGGATCTGACAGCGTATGAATTATGTTCACTACCCTTACTTTCATCTGTGTAAGTCAAACTGTACAGTTTTGGTCCAACACCTTGCAAAGTTCCTGTTTTGACAGTATTTACTGTGATAATTTACAATTCTGTCAATTCTGCACTTTCAATTTAGCTACTGTGCCATCTATTCTGGTAGTGCTTTAAAGTGTTTTCTCCTCTCTCCCAGATGAAAAATTGTAGTATAAACCTTGGCTACTGCTAGCAGCTGCACAGAGAAAGCTGAATATTGTACTGGCCAAACACCTAGTTGCAATATTTACACTCCTATTTATATCTTAGGTTACTTCTGTTCTGTTTATATGCAATAAAAAAGTCAACAAACTTTAAAGATGCTTAGTAAGAATACACAGATAGTATACAGGCAGTAGAGCAAAGTCTACACTAATCTCCATTTTCCAGAGTTGTTCCAAAAATAGAGCAAAATACTAAGTACTGTGAATTTTACACACACAATTAAAATGTTGATGCCATTTCAAAATCCTTCTTCCTGGATCTTTCAAATACTTCTGAGCTGGATGAATGCTTATACACACATCAAACAGAAAGCTGCCACTACAGCTTGCAAACACAAAAATGTGCTCGCGTATTAAAGAATCAAAATCTCTACTTGCAGTCTTCTTTTCAAAAGCTTTGTACATAAAATAGTTCTGCCTCTCACAACTGCCGAAATCAACCATTATTTCTGACCAACAAGTCTGCCACAGTGGCCAATGCAGATGGGAAATGAACAGCTCTGCTGATAGCTCTGCCACTGAGTAAGCTGTCCACTCCTTTTGTAATGTGGGAGAGAAGAAAAAGTCCTTATTTGTAATATGTTGCGACATCTACTCACATCTAGATATGGTCATAGTTACACATCATGTTCAACAATGGGTAAACTAATCAAAATGAACATTTTCCAACTGTTTATTTGCAATTATAAGACTGGGCATCCATTGTTCTGTTAAGATATAAAGCCTTCAAAAGTAGAAACAAGAGACAACCATACTGCACCCAATTTTAGGGAAAAGACACTGTTAAGCAGGTGTGATCAGACCTACTACATGTCTTTATTTTACCTCAAGGTAAAATTTTACCTCAAGGAGTAGGCAAATGGGTTGAAATTATTAAAAAACAAAATAAAAAGACTGATAGAACAGCAAAAGCAGTACAAAATTTTAAACCCCATATACCTCAGATTAATAAGCATTCAATATCGAAACCCCGTATCTTTTAAAAGGATACCATTTAACTGGGCTCTCTAGAAGGTTCTGAGCAAATCTTTCACATAAAACTGTTTAGGAATCTGATGGGGCATGGAGTGAGAGTTAAAAGTAATACACAAGAAGCAAATCATAAGGATGGTCTGTTTTCAACTGGACAAATATTAACAGTACAGTACCCTACAGATGTGCACCGAAATGGTGTTATTTTACATATTCTTTTACCTGGATAAAAGAGACACCTAGTCCACTGGCAGCATCCCTGGACAACAAAAATTATTAAGGCTATATTTAAGGCTAACAAAATCTGTGAGGAATACCAGAGGCAGAACAAAGACAGATGAAGGTTGATGATTAACTCAAAATAATGTACTGCTCAGGTACTCCAAAGTTTTCTAGGACTCACAGTGACAGAGAAAAGATTAATGAGGCATTTATTCAGTACATTCTGGTAAACAAATCCGAAGTATTCCAACCATACATAATACTACAGGAATACTTCATCATACAATACCTGGAGCAGTACTCAAGAAATTATAACAGATAGTTACAGAAGAAGTTAACGTTGAGGCTACACATATGTAGCCTTAAAAGGACTTAATTATATCCATAATATAGGGGTCATTTTATGTAGGTTTTGATTTTTGCTCCAATTTATCTAATATATACCCACTGATAGGATATGGAATAAGACGTGCTTACGTGGCATAGTAGCCTGTAGTGTATGCTCCCACAATGGGAAAACATATTGAATTGTAATATCTGATTGCCTATTGTGGTCCTGTGGCTTACTAGAGCTTTTTTGTATTGTGATTTTTCCTCCCTGTAGAGGTGGTTTGCACTGCAGAAGGGCATGAAAACACATTTTTAAAGCAGTGTCAACTGTATTATAGAAAAAAAATAAATCCAGAAACAATTCATTTATAAAAACCCTCATTTGCATAGCAGTCCAAATTACTACAGCAATTTACTTAGGCTGTATTATATTCAGCCTCACTGAATTGCTCAGATTAACACCTGGAGGATGAATCTTTTATGAAAAACAAAACCAACACCATGTAAGTTATTACAAAACCCCAACATTTTAATCTTGAAGACTTTTCAAACATTACTGCAAAATGGTTGTGGAAAAAAACATGTTACTTCTTCAGAAGAAATTAAGTATATCCAAATTGGTATCTTTTCCAATCGCAAAGTTTGATTCTCCGTGTTCAGTTCCGCATTGCCAACATGGCATTTATGTCCCAAATAAGATTCCGTAACTGATCCATGATCTGTTTCAGCTGCTGATTCTTCTGTTTCAGTTTCTGTGGGAAGAGTTTATGGTTAGTTTTTTTGTGATCAGTTCAAACAGCACATTCAGAAATTCAACCAAAATTACAGTATTATTAAATGGTATATGGATCTTTTTCTCAGTTGTCAGCAAGCAGTGTTAATGGGATAGTACATCCTCTTTAAAGCACACTCTAAAAAATGCAAGAAAGCCTCAAAAGTTAAGGACCACTGTTAAGAGGGGAAATGCTGTTTCACTTCACAACACTTCTTTTAATCAAAACACTTGCCCCCTTCAAAAACTGGAGGCATGAGGGGATGGGTCCTTTCTTTCCAAAGTCCACAAACTAGTACTCCAAGTAGTAAGAAAAAAAATCAGGACACAGATACATTTATGTGAATATATTTTGTATAATTTAGGTGCACAGAAAAGTGAGGGACTAGTGGCAGAAACTTCAACTAAGCACAAGGTACAGGTGAAGCCAAGCAAGCTTTTCCAGCCCTTCTGCCTATGTAGGTAAGGGGTCCTGTCTTGAAACAGATATTCCCAAGCAGTCTGAATTGTTCAGAATTATGTACTGGTTTTGCAAACTGCAGAAGCATTTGAAGGAACAGAATACCAGCAAACTCACTTTTATTTGGGTGCATAACCAGAACTTGAAAATTATGTCTTTACAGAAGAAAGATCAGTGCATTAAGACATCACACAATCTCCCTAACCTTTCATGTTTCACAATAATACACATATTGTCTGATTTATTCATTTTCCTGCTCAAATCAAAGCTGTCAAGAACTAAGTTACTGTGTATTGTTCAACAAAAACCTGTTTCCTTCATTTCATTCCAGTTTGATAAGATGTCAGATTTCTCACATTAGAGATCAAACTACTTATTCATTAGGGAAGTCCACAGTTCCAAGGAAAGTGAAAGCACAGGAAAGATTTGTTACCATCAAAAGAGGACAAATTATTTCAAATGTTTCAGGTTTGTCATAACTTTGTTATTTGTACTACACAAATGGCAATACACTAGAAGGGTGACTTAGATCAGTAATACAACCAAAGTAACTGGAACAGTGATAAAGGAAGCAACAAAAGAAGCAATATCCTGAAAAATCAGTCTCCTGAATTTTGATGTGGACAACACACTGATATGTTTAAGCTGTCCATCTCGTCAGCTGGGAAAGAAGCCCAGAGACAAAAAGAGTCTGTTCACTTCAGACCTGTAAGAATGGCCTGAAGTAACATGTCATTAGACTTAGATTACACAGGGAACATAGGACTTTGAGTAAGGGAAACATTCCTGAACCCAGACTTTGGTGGATAAATTTTCTGGAAGCAGAGACAACACTCAATTCCAGACTCCCGAGAAGGATGTAAAAACAGATGTAGGACAATTCATGTGCACTAACTTTGAATTTCTAAACAAGCATCTGACAGACTAAAAAAATATTTTAAAGATAACTATGTGCATTTATCATATACTTCTTTCTTTTCTGTTTGCTAGACTTCACAATCTACAGCAGAGATCCAGCTCCTAAAGAGAGAAAACTGAGAAGCATGTAGTTACCACAGGATCCAAATGACAGAATTGCAAGTGTCTTCCTACAAAAGCTCATAATGTAAGATTCTGATGTCTGAGAAAGCACAAGAGGGATGAGATAAACAAGCATGTTCATACCTACGGCATTGAAAAACATATCTCTGTTTGCCATCCTCAACATTCATTCCTAGAGAAATCAATGAATGTTACACAAAAATACTAGTTTAACACAAAATGCCATTCGCTGATACTGAGGGCATGCAAGTCCAGTTTTTCAAAGCCTTCATTAATAGAAATGAAGGCTGATGGTCAGTGATAGTTACTCAGGTCACAGATAGAAAGAAGAACCATTAACCTCTGATATGCAAATTGTGTCCTCTCTCCATCCATGTCTAATTGTACTGTTAAATACTGTTATGTAGGTATGCTCACGTGAACTTTATGTAAGCTACCCAAAAGACTCATTCTATTAGATTGTTTTCATTTCTTGGGCAAGTGCTATGAAACTGTAAATTGCCTGATCTTTACTTGATGCTAGACAAGGGAACCTTCAAACTGGCTTTCATTTGTTTTCAAAGCACCTGTAAAGACAAGACGTATATGACTGTTACTTCATCTGAAGATAATTTTAGATCCTTGTCTTCAGTGAAGAACTATTTTCTTAGCTCTTCTATAGAAAAAAAAACATCTAAGATGAAGCACCATTTCTGGATTGCTAGGCTGAAAAAAGAATAAAGAGAGGGGAAAAACCACCACTTCAGAGCACATGGTCTCCTGTTTGAAATGCATGTAGTGATCTTTTGTTACCAATCTTTGACAAGCAATGGTCCACACCACAAAGTACTACATGATTACTATGTTCTGCACCACTGGCAGTGCTGGCCTCTGCTTTTAAGACTTGGCTGGACCCCTTAAGAGCTTCTCAGCTCAGGTCTAACCTTGGAAAGACAGGTGAAATGGCCTTCTTGGAAAACAGGCAAGTTGTGTAAGCAGCTTCTGCAGTAATGACAAATTTCATGTGAACAGATTGCTTGCAAGTTGTCTCCCACTCTTTCCTCCTTCTACTGAAAAGACTTAGATGAACTCTGGACTGCTTCTCAGGATTAACAGTTGTATCAAACAAGAAAAGGTACTTCATCCTACATACATGCTACAGCTTCTGACTTTATCTCTTTTAAGATAGTGTCGTGGTTTAGACCCAGCTGGTAACTCAGCACCACGCAGCCGTTTGCTCTCCCACCACCTTTTCCCCCTTCCCAGGCAGGATGGGGAGGAGAACTGAAAGAATGTAAACCCCACAGGTTGAGGTAAGAACAGTTTAATAACTGAAGTAAAATATAGTTATTTTGTGATGATACAGAGAAAACCAACAATAACAATAATGGTAATAATAGGAAACAACAAAAGAAGAGAAATGAGGATTCAGAAAGCACAAGTGATGCACAATACAATTGCTCACTACCCACTGACCAATACCCAACCCAAACCAAGCAGCAATAGATCCCCTCTGGGCAACTCCCCCCAGTTTATATACTGGGCATGATGTACTGTGGTATAGAATACCCCTTTGGCTAGTTTGGGTCAGGTGTCCTGTCTCTGCTCCCTCCTGGCTCCTCGTACCCCTCCTCACTGGCAAAGCATGAGAGACTGAAAAGTCCTTGATCAGGGTAAGTGCTATCTAGCAACAATTAAAAACATCAGTGTGTTATAAGCACTGTTCTCAGACTGAAGCCAAAACACAGCACCTTACCAGCTACTAGGAAGAAAAAAAAACTCTTACAGCTGAAACCAGAACAGATAGCACAGGAAAATTATCCTATATGAGACAGTTTATAGTGAATTTAGGAGATCTAATTCACCTCACCAGGCATGTTTCTGCTGGCTCCTCTCTGTCAGAAAAATGGTCTGACTGAAACCCAATCCTAGTGGGTCTTCTTTGGTGATATAATTTTCAACATGAGTAACTTCATTTTGACTGATGCTGCAAGTACTGTGGCCAGCATGATGGAGTTGGCAAGGACTGCACCTTCCAGTAACCTGTAGTAGGCTTAGGCAGGACATTTATGAAAACACATACAGAAACGCAAAAGCCACATAAATGAAACAAAGTGGGAGAACTATAACATACATCCAGTAAATAGCTGCAGCATGCCATAAAGAACTTGACATGTTTCATACAGAGTTGGGTTCAGTAGGACACAAGAATTTCAACATTGACTGAAATACTTTTTTTTAAACTTAAACTCATTGTTGGTTCACTTCCATGTCATTTGGAATGAAAACTGGTGTTGGGGCTGTTGGTTGATGAGAAACTTAACATGAGCCGGCAGTGCGTGCTCACAACCCAGAAAGCCAACCGTATCCTGAGCTGTATCAAGACGAGCATGACCAGTAGGTCAAAGGAGGTGATCCTGCCCCTCTACTCTGCTCTTGTGAGAGCTCACCTGGAATATTGTGTGCAGTTCTGGTGTCCTCAACATAAAAAGGACATGGGACTGTTGGAACAAGTCCAGAGGAGGGCCACGAGGATGATCAGGGGACTGGAGCACCTCCCGTATGAAGACAGGCTGAGCAAGTTGGGGCTGTTCAGCCTGGAGAAGAGAAGGCTGCGTGGAGACCTCATGGCAGCCTTCCAGTATCTGAAGAGGGCCTATAAGGATGCTGGGGAGGGACTCTTCATTAGGGACTGTAGTGATAGGACAAGGGGTAACAGGTTAAAACTTAAACAGGGGAAGTTTAGACTGGATATAAGGAAGAAGTTCTTTATTGTTAGGGTGGTGAGGCACTGGAATGGGTTGCCCAGGGAAGCTGTGAATGCTCCACGCTAGTGGCATTCAAGGCCAGGTTGGACAGAGCCTTGAGTGACATGGTTTAGTGTGAGGTGTCCCTGCCCATGGCAGGGGGCTTGGAACTAGATGATCTTAAGGTCCTTTCCAACCCTAACTATTCTATGATTCTATTCATCAGGGCTGTCTAGACCAATCTACAACTTTCTATCAGGGATGTATAAGAACTTTCCTTTGCACACTATTGCCATCTCTCTTCTCATCTTAAGCTCATCCATCATTTTAAAACCTAAATATCACTATGAGTCACTATTCTGCACTCAATCCATTTGTTAAAAGTTTCTTGTTCAGGCAATGATAATAGCATAAACACTATGCTATATTCCAACTGATGCATGTAAAAACATCAGAAGTACTTGTCTATGTTGTACAGGCACTTCTGCTGCTTAAGAAAATGAAAAGTAAATAGTTTTTACCTGCTCTCTTCCAGACCTGCAACAGCACATGCCACAAGTATATCTATGCTTAGTAAAGCATTAAATATTAATAATAGTAGTGCTTTTACCTGCAGAATTAAACCAATTATGTTTATTTTGTTGATCCTGACTCTACTACAGAGAATTTGCATCATGTTCGTTTTCATAAGCATATTACTCCTTCTGACCGTTAAACTTCTGTAGGAAGTGATTGCTGAAAGCCTTACACAAACAGCGGCCTCTACTTTTCCATGTAAAAGTCAAACCCTCTACAGAAACACAATGTTTGTGATGAGCGAGAAAAATAAAGCTTGCCCTGGCAATTCACACTGTTGTTTTTTTTAAGTGAGTCCTTCATAATGAAATCTCTGAAGTAAGGAGGTGGATAAACCTCTTCCCCTCCAGCCTTCAGTCTGATAGTCAAAAGACTCGCAATGTTATACGCGCACAGCAGGAAAAAGAAGGACACTCAACACTTTGCAAAAACTCTTTTAAAGCTGACAGGTGATGCTTGAACTTATGGCTACTTAACTGATAGCAAGGCCCATTTGCCATCATAATAAATTTACATATTCATGTATTTATAATATTTTTAAAAATGGTTAAAAGCATTCATCACTAATACAGTACCTACTGCGCCATGAAACATTAACTCACTCATTGTTCAATAACTACAGCTTTTCCTGATGTCATTCACGGGCATAACTATTCTAGCTGCTACCCTTACTGGAAATGAGAGACTGGGTTTTCTGCCTCCTGCTACATCTGATAGCTGCAAGGAAACTGTTCCTTCTGCACGCATCACTCTTCCTGAAATAAGCAGAGGCACCAGTGACAGCCTCTGCTCCACTGCATGCTCAATACTTTTCACATATTGAACCAAACAGCAATTGCATGTATACCCCGCTCTGTTGTTCCAAGAGGAGTGTGTTCATTAAAATGGATGGATGTTTGCTTCATACCAATTATTTATCATCCAACGATAACGTCTGAGGTGTTATTTACTGAGTAACCTCTAAGCTATGTAGCTTGTAATGGAATTATCCATTCCCCAAGGTGCTCCTCCACCACACTCCTTGGTGTTACATCCCCATTCTTAACATGAAATCACACAGTTGTAAGATTCTCAGTTACAGATGGCAAACTAAGTCACAGGAACACTATGGATAAAACTGGAGTGCCTATCAACTTTGTCCAGAGGCATCTAAGATCCAAGTACATCACTAAACTTGGTATTTTATCAGCTTCCCACATATTCAAAGGACAGCTATCACTAACCATAAAGGGCAGAATGAACAACTACCACAGACATTTTGGGGCAGAGCTAAAGACAAAAATCCAGTTTTCAAGAGCAGCCTTCAATTACTTACTACTCACATTAAATCCTTCCTTTTCATTCCCAAATTCCCTGCTTATTTAATACACTCAAGCAAGTTAAATGACACATAAACCAGGACTCTTATAATCTTACTTATCACAATACTGATTCAATCTAAACAGTACTTAGTCTGCAACAAAAGCAGAATAACCTCAAGGACTCTTCCAGAAAAGAAGGGGGAGGAGGGGAAGAAGTGATAATGTAATAACAGTTGTACCATATGCATTTATATGAAGACAAAAAGGGACAATATGACAATTGGGATTGTAGGGACAGCTTTAAGTGTGGTGTTTCATAACTTTTCTCAGCTTCGTAAACATGATATTGTTTTGATATAGAAAGCTTCATGAAAAGCTTTGAATGCAACATTTTATATGAAACAGAAAATGAAGTATTTCATTTTATGGAATAAAATGCATCTGAGTGCTGAGAGAGCTGTCTGATGACATTACAAGATCACTCTATATAATTTTCTATTGCAGATGGGGAGAGGCTCCTGATGAAAAAGGAAACATCTCAATTCATCTTCAAGAAAGGTGAGGAGGGGGATCCAGAAAACTATGGAAGCTACAGGCTAGTCAGCCTAACCCCTGAGCCCAAAAAGACTGCAGCAAAGACTTCCAGAAGCCATGTCCAGACACATGAATGGTAAATTGACCATGAACAGTCATCCTGGATTTACCAAATGGGTTGTGCCAGACCAACATAATTGCCTTCTACTTAGAAATGACTGGCTGTGGGGCCAAGGGGAGAGCAGAGGACTTTCGTATCAGTCAGGCTCAGACAGTCTCCCAGTATCCTTGTAGCCAAACTGGAGAGATGTGGTTTGGAAGGTGGATGACAGGGTTGATGGAAAACCGAGAGGCTACTGGATTCTAAATGCTGTGATTATCAGTATCAAGACCAATTAGCAGCTGGTCACTCTTGATGTTTCTCAGGATTGATACTAAAGTAAAAGACCTGAGGTCTTTTTTGAAACTTTCTGACAAGTGGAACATGAGTCAGCAACAGATCTTTTCTCAACAATGAAGATTAACTGCATGCTGTGCTGTATTAGGAAGAAAGCAGCAATCAGCTCAAGTGAAATTGTTATTTCCTCTATTTGGATCTGGAGAATGATTGTCCAATTTGGGGCTCAATACAAAACACTAACATACTGGAGATCATTTAGTGGAAGGCCACCAAGATGATTAAAGCTATATTTGTTCAGACTCAAGCAGAGAAGGCTAAGGCAGGATCACAATGCTGGCTTCAGCTACCTAACAAAGATCACAGAAGACAAAGCTAGACTCTTCTTGAATGTACACAGCACAGGGATGAGGGGCAGTGGACATGAGTTACAACTAAGAAAATTCCCATGTAAGACTAGGAACACTTTTTCAGTGAAAAATCAATAATTAAGAAGGGCCTAGAAAGGGTAGAATGTCCATCCTCACAAAATATTCAAAATGCTACTGGATATGAACCTGAGCAATTGGATCTAACTTTGCTTGCTAGCCCTACTTTGAGGTAGGGGTTGAATCAGACCTCCCACTGAGCCTAAATTCCTCTACAATTCTGCTATTGCACAGACAGTTCAGGTATCCAAAACAGGATGGAAATGCCCGTAGGGCAGACTAATCTGCTGAGAAGGTGTCCAAATAAGCAATTCTTCACCTCTTGTTACAGTGTTCCTTGTTGCACATTCATATTTTGGGTGTAAAAGGACTCTACAACTACAAAACAAATTAAAAATATGTGGAAATAGCGTGCAAGGTAGTTTAAAAAGAATGCAGGTTTTCAGCATGGCCAAAAGTAGTTTTCAGGTACGATTCTCCAAAGGGAAAGGCTAATTGCAAATTGCTGTCATTTTAAGGACTACTTCCCTAAACATCAGCTGCACAATGCTTGTTATCAAAAAAGCCCAGAGCTAAGCTTGTAACAGCTTAACTTAAATGCCTGTCATGTAGAACGTCTTTTCCTCTCTTAGCAAAATCACTATTAACCAGTTAGCAAAGATTAACTAAGAATCAAACATGACTTTTCTAAAGGGCCACCTGGAAAGTCCTAATGCTATTTCACATAGTTTCATTTTCACCCAAATGTATCAAGACTACGAATTATGGGAGGGCTTTCCCAAGTGTTTC
Organism: Pezoporus wallicus; assembly: GCF_028554395.1. NCBI lineage: Eukaryota > Metazoa > Chordata > Aves > Psittaciformes > Psittacidae > Pezoporus > Pezoporus wallicus. Next base: position 2,188,157 of record NW_026639618.1, read on the forward strand.
ATTTGAAAGCAGACCTACACCACTTAAAAAAAAACAATGCTGTTCTTGCTCAATTTCTTTTTTAAAAAAAGGGGTAAACTGTTGATAAGGTAGCAACACAAATTAAAGTGCTCTTAGTTGTGATTTGCTATTTTGTAAGTCCTGTCAAATGTACTACAAAACCACAGACTCAAGGTGAGCCTGACATCTTAAAAATATTACAGGTGATGCAATACTTGGAATGTAAAAAACATGTAGAGAGAACATCTCAAAAAAATATGCAAACAAGTGAGGAAATTTTGGTAATAGCTTCCAACTGTTGCAAATAGTAATTATGTTCAGTGAAAACTGGATCAGGACTTGTACTAGTAGACGAATGCAAATGCTAAACTGATTCTGGAGGACTAAATTCTTCACTCCAGAAAAGAGTCAATCACCTCAACAACTTACAGTCCCAGAAAGCAAATACAGATAACAAGGAATAAGCTACATTTTTGGTACAAAAATGTTTTGTACAAAAGTAGAGCTACTTGGTGTTCCACAAATGGTTTGTTTGGTTGTTTTATAATAATAGTGGCATTCCTAGTGCAGGCAAAAAATTCCATTTCTTTTTAAGCTTAATAGTTTGAATTTAAACCTACAATTGCTAATTATAACTGAATTGCTAGGACAGAAATTCATTACCTTGTAAGCTAATCTATATTTTAAATTAATGAACAAGTACTACTTAGCCAAGGTGAGCACATTAAACTTTCAGACCTAAAAAGACAAGTCTAATATATCAGAAGAAATAAATAAATAAGACCAAAAAATGCCACTATTATTCAGTAAACTGACATCAAAAGGTACTGCAGTATTTAGGAATTGTGCTACATCAATAGGGTCTCCTACTTCATGAATGAGATGGTGAATAAAGGAACTACAGGGTGCTCCTTGACCCCTCCACTGGGGATGCTCCCTTCCAGACAACTGTAGTAGCAAAGCAGAACTGCTATGTATGGTGACTCCTGGAAGGAGGGATGTTTTTGTCTGAGAACACATGATCCATAAGGTTTATAGGGTCTACTAGTTTTGGCTGAGCTCCGCACTGCAGGGCAGTTCGTGTCCTTCACATACATGCAGAACCACTAAAGAGATAAGACTGGCTGTGATATCACACCAAGAAGGGCAAAATTAAGAGACACACAAAAGGTCTAAGAATTCAAATGTGTCAATAGCATCAAAGTATTGGGTTATTGCAATAAGGCCTTTTTTAGTACTGCATATCACATCAAAAAGCACTAGGTGAGAGCAGGATGACCAGCTGATGGAAGTAAAGACAGTGGGTCAAGAATGTAAAAAGCTTCACCATCTATCACATTGGTTTCCCTGTCACAGCATTTTCATCAACATTTTGTATTACTGGGATTTTGCTAAAATAGATTAAGCAAAACTGAGTCAGAGGTGGACATTCCATACTACAGAGGACTGAAAAGCTGTCAGGAGTGCCAGCTGAGAACCAGAATGCTATTTGAGCCCAGCAGCCACGGTCAGAAATTAGGCCAATTAACCCGATACTAGTGATTTTTTTTTTTTTCGTAAAAATAGGAATTTCTTTATTTCTACCAATTTCTTATTCTGTCTGTATTGCAATTGGAACTTGGAAAGTGGTGGTGGATGTGCTCAGACAGTTGGAGGGAGGCAAAAAAAACCAACCCAATGCACTCAAGAAAATCTGGAAATTGGGTCAAGGAATTTAAGTGTAAATACAGGATTTGAGACCAGATTTAAGTGAAGGCTTTAACACATTCTTATTGCAAATTTGCTACCAATGGTCCAGTAACACCATCAACCTTTTAAGATTCAAAACTCATCATTAACATTTATGAAATTCTTTTCACAAGATCACACCAAAGAGGTTTAAAAACATAGTAGCATGCAAATACAACAACAAGGGCAAAACCATGTCAGAGAACTATTAAAAACACAGCAAATATGGACAGTTAAACTTATTAACACTTAAAGATTGCAAATAAATGTGCATAAATTCACAGTACATTACATATACAATATATACAAACCTGCTACATCAGCACTGAACAGAAAGAATACAACAAGAAAGCTGACAATTGCTTTTCTCTAACTTCTGGTAGTCCTCATTTTGTCCTACACAATATGCATACATTTTCTAAATAAATTGGTTATGAAAAACTCAATACATCTCTTACTGCTGAAGACAAATTAAAGTAGCAGAAATAGTTTAAAAGCTGAAAATCCAACAATTATTCTCTCCATAAAGAAGTAGTTTACTCATTTATTTCCTTTGTTCATTTATTTTTGTAGGTTATGCATTTTACTGAGCATTTACTGATTTACAACAACAGAAACATTTATTTAAACCTATCTTGGTACTTTACAGACTGAAGAAACATGTTAGAAATTGTGGTCTGCTAAAACTACGTATTTTTAATCTCAATATTATATTAGCATTTCCTACGGCATATTTATTTTTAGAGTCCATCTTTGCACTCGATTGCATACTGCCACTCACACTGAAAATTTAGCAGCATCTTTGTCATACATAGTACATTTTTTCTCTGAATGTGCCAACACTCAATAAATTCAGCACTTAACAAAAGCAATGGTCTTCTTCAAACTGTCAAAATACAGAAGGTTGCCCTGAAACTTCTTTACCAACTCGCATCATTGAAATAATATTTACACATCTGATGCTCAATACCTGTTTTTTTAACACCTAAAATAAGTTTTAAAAAGAAGTAAGTACAACAGGCACCTTACTTCAATCTGAAGTGCTAATATCTAGTGGGTTAAGCATATACATAATACACTGTATTCCAAAGAATAAATGTCAACATCCTTGCTGGCGACATGGACAGTGGGACTGAGTCACCCTCAGCGAGTTTGCTGATGACACTGAGCTGTGTGGTACAATCAGTGTACTGGAGGGAAGGGATGCCATCTAGAGGGCCTCTGAAACGCTTGAGAGGTGGGCCAGTGCCAACCTCATTAAGTTCAACAAGGCCAAGTCCTTCCCCTGGCTCAGGGCAATCCCAAGCACAAATACAGGCTGGACAGAGAACGGGTTGAGAGCAGCCCTGAGGAGAAGGACTTGGGGATGTTGCATTGTTTGATGAGAAAATGGACATGAGCCAGCAGTGTGTGCTCACAGCCCAGAAAGCCAACAGTACGCTGGGCCGCATCAAAAGGAGAGTGGACAGCAGCCGGAGGGAAGTGATCCCTCCCCTCTACTCAGCTCTGGCGAGACCCCAGCTCTGGGGCCCAAACATAAGAAGGATGTGGACCTATTGGAGCAAATCCAGAGGAGGCCACAAAGATGATCAGGGGCCTGGTGCACCTGTCCTGTGAAGACAGGCTGAGAGAGTTGGGGTTGCTCAGACTGGAGAAGGGAAGGCTCTCAGGAGATTGTATAGCAGCCTCCAGTGCCTAAAGGGGGCTGACAAGAAATCTGGAGAGGGGCTTTCTACAAGAGCAAGTAGTGACAGGACAAGGGGGAATGGCTTTAAGATGAAAAATGGAAGATTTAGATTAGATTAGATGATTAGATTAGATTAGATTAGATTAGATTAGATTAGATTAGATTAGATTAGGAAGAACTTCTTTACTATGAGGGTGGTGAGACACTGGCACAGGCTGCCCAGAGAAGCTGTGGCTGCAACATCTCTGGCAGCGCACAAGGCCAGGCTGGATGGGGCTTTGAGCAACATGATCTAGTGGAACGTGTCCCTGCCTATGGTGGGGGGCTGGAACTGGATGCTCTTGAAGGTCCCTTCCAACCCAAACCATTCTGTGATCCCATGAAAAAGAGACACAAGTTAAAACTGTCAGGAATCCTAAACTTTACATCCAGAGGCACAGGTAAAAAAAAACAACCCCAAAATTGCTCACTAAAACATAATTCTGAATTAGTTCCGCAAGAAGTATTTAATAGCAAGTTTGACAGTAGTTATCACACATGCTGCATTTAGTACAGCAATCAAGAAATTTAAGCTTTGCAATGACAAACTGACATTTTTAGTTTTATGCAAATTAATTTCAACTTTCTTACCTTATTTACTTCCATGATTTCCCTTCTCTCTTCACTAGCAAAACGAAGCTGACTTGCAGCACCACGATCATCATGCTTGGAGCCATCTTCTTCAACATATGGAATAAGTTGCTGTGAAGACAAGAAACATCAGCTTTAGGAAAAAAAAGCAAATAAGGAAGAAAAAGGAAAAAAAGAAAAAAGAAAAACAAAAAACCCACCACAAACAAACAAACAAACAAAAAAAGCCATATGACACAGAAAGTAATACTATTTTCTCCAAAGGTTCAAACTTCCCAAGAGGAAGCGGAGACAAGCTTACTTCATCACCTCAAACCCAAAGGCCTTGCAGTAAACTCAGTTTGCTGCCCAGGAAAACTCATGTGCTTCAAGAAGATACAATCCCACATATCACAATGCCTAGACCTAAGAAATTTCATAACTGCAGGTGGAACTCAGTCTTTACATTAAGATGTTTATCACTGATAATCCCTGTATTTTCAAACTCTGCAGATTGTGATTTTAAAATTTACTATACCACAAACATGAACTTGTCATTACTGTAAAGTATTTCAGCGATACACTGAACATAATTATGACTGGCTTTACATAGCTACTTGGCTAATACCCTAATTATGACTTGCTATTTTAGTGGGCCTCTGTTTGGCTAGTCTTAGGACCAGGCCCACAGAACCACCTAATAGGAGTTTTTCCATAAAGCAATAAGTAGTCTAGAATGGACTGTACAGAATGGACTCCTTCATTTCTTTATTCCTATTCAGTGAAGAGACTCATACATAAAAAATAATATCTAAATGATTAAAACCCTATGGACAATCAGAAGTCTGCTAATAGAGTTGCTTCAGAATTCAGAGCTCATTAATTAAAAAACTTCGCAGTTCTGGTTAATATAGAGCAGTAGTTCCTCAAATCAAAATAGGTTTTAAGGGTATTACTAGGAATTAGAAGCAACTTAACATATGAGGAGGAAAAATGAAGTTGTGATTTTAATAGGAACAGCATTTGTATTAGGAAAAACTTTGGCCAATCCTGCTTCCTGGAAGTCTTACGCTGTTAACTGTCTCATCATCACTGCACACTTAGATTTGGTTGATAGTGGCACAACAGGTTAAGAGTTGCAGGTACAGACTGATGGCCAAAACAAGGAGAAAAGTGGTTATTACTCAGAGAGCTAGGCTGGCAGGTGAGAGCTTAAAGCAGACATTTTCCTGCTACAACAACTTACTTAAAAAAAGATAAAATAAAACCCCACAAACTTGCCCTGACCATTTTTTTTTTTTCCTAGGGGAAATGAACTGGTGAATGCAGTAAAAAGCCTGAGGAAAAAGACTAAAGTTTTAAATTAACGTTGATTTCAGAATTGGATTCCTTCCAACTGGTAAGAATCGTTAATGTTAATGGTAAAGTTTCACAATGTTCCAACCAACTCCAAATAATAAACAGAATTCAGTCCACAGAATAATTCCAGTGTCATTTAAAACTTGTTATAAGTCTCCTGCAACTCAAGAGAATCGGTGATACACTAAGCAGAGAGTGGTTATTCTGATCTCTAATTTAGATACAAATAAAGATACTTACTTCTACGGGAACAGGATCAAGCCCAGCACAGTTTTCATTGCATTTGTCATAGACTAATCTCAGTTTTCTGAAGAGTATCGACAGCTGACGGAGATGTTCCTGCAGCTTTCCCAGTCTGTCTTGATATGTTCCAGTATGATATGTAACACCATTCGGTAACTTTGAGAACCAAACCCCCAAAATGTTAAAAACAGTAAAGTTTCTGTCACATGACATATATCAGCTAAAATAATTCAGAGGGGGTTTGTACGTTTTAAAGTAAGACAATCACAGCATCCGCACAGAAATCACTGAAATGTCTATTTTCTTTATCTGCAAAATTCTGTATTTTATCTGCTCATCTACTGTGCAAATCACTGCTGTCAAACGGCTTCATGGATTCTACACTTTGGTCATTGTCACCTCTAACTCTTTTCAGCAAACGTCTTCAAAAAGCTTAAGCATGACACTGTTGTTATTACACTTTGAGACTTCGCGTCTCAACCCCAGGTCACAATTCAGAGACACAAAATGAATTCATAGTTAGCAAACTCTAAGTATATATACCCGTACCTAAGACAACTACAGGAGGAAACTGTCAGTTGTGAAAATAGAGAGAGAATAGGAACGATTATTTCTCTTCTGCTCTCAACAAAGAACAACAGAAGTTTGTATGTTTTCTCAGTAAGTAGCCACAAGTAAGCACTATGTCCACTTTAGTAACAACAAATTATCCAAAAGTTCTAGGTGAAAAATATTACAAAAATCAAAGAGAAATCCTCAAAAAATAATCCCCAGATTTTCACAGAACCAGAGAAACATAACTAGCATATAAACAGACAACTATTCATAAAGGAAAACCCAAATACTCAGCGTGTTTAAAGTATATTTATTGTGGGGACAATAACAAGTCAGCATTTCTGAACTTTCTCCATCCTTACTTAATGTACAGAAGTATGAAAATATACTAAGACTAGCATTCACTTTTTCAATCAACTTTTCAAAGCTGTTTGACTGAGTCATGCATTTAAATGTCCTAAGCTATCTCCTGTGCCTGGTAAACACATGGGGAGTTGAGGCACACAAAAAGAAAGTTATTTCTCACCTGCATGTTCCTCAGTAACTGAAAGATTTCCATGGTCCGGAATACAATGTCCTGCACAGTCTCTTGGCCAATTCGACAGAGGGAAGCTGTATTTACCTCCCGAGCTGCCTGAGCCTGTGTCCCTGAGAAGGCACCTGGCGGTATGCCGGCCCCGGCGAGGGGAGGGGTTGACATCTCCCACGGAGCCAAGCTGTGCCAAAAAGGTAAGACGCTGTGATTAAGTACTTGAGTCTATCATAATAAACTGCTGTATGGCGGCCATGCCATTCCTTCTCCAGATGCATGATCCTATCCAAGATTAAACTGTTCAACTGGTAAAAGCCGGCTCAGTGCAGCGCCCTTTGGCTGGGACACCGCTCCCTTAACCAGTGCCGCTCTGCGGGGCAGTGGGACTGGGGCTGCTACTGACATCTCTCCTCCCCTCCCCGGGAGCGGTCACCGTGAGGCCCCCGCCCGGACCTGTCGCAAGGGGACACCAAAGGGTCTTCTGCCCGGCTCCGGGACTCTGGAACCGGCACCTGCCCAACCGCTCCTCCCACCCCTCACCCGTACCGCAGGCCGAGACCCTTCCCTCTCGCCTGGGTCCCGGGCTGCAGGCTCCTCCCGGGCAACCAGGCCCGCTGATACCGGCCCAAGGACCCGCGCGGAGTTACCGAGACGGGCCGCGACATCTGCTCCGCTCCTCCAGCCCCCGGAGCGCTGCGGGACGGCCCCTGGCAGGCGGGGAGCGAGAAAGGGCCTCCCCGGGCCCCGCAGCCCTCCCCGCGGAAGCCCGGTTGGTAGCGGGAGCGCCCGACCCGGCCGTCCCGGCCCCACTGAACCCCGCTCGAACCTTCCCCCCGGCCCCAGGCACCCCTACTCACAGAGCCGGGCGCCGCGTTGCCCTGGAAACGCGCAGGCGGAAGCACTCGGCGGCGCGGGCGAACCGGAGAGGAAGTGACGTAGCGGCAGGCGCCGCGGCTGAGGGGTGTTTGTCATGGAGGGTGCCGGGGGTGTGCTGTCAGCCGGGCACGGTCTTCCCGTTGAAGGCCTTATTCGAGAGCTCGGTCGTTGTTCTGGCTTCCTGAGTGAAGTGAACGTTTCTGGGCAGGCCAGCATGTAGAGGTGTCAGCCTGGAGTCCTGCAGGTGGTGGTTGAGGTTGAAAAGTTAGGTCAGAATCCTAGAAAGTTCACACAAGTCACACCCCGGCTGTAGCGAGGGTAGGGATTTGGACTTCTTGGTTTCGGCAGATGACGGAGATAAATTGCTGAATAGCAGTTTTTCGGGGGAGGTGTGTATATGTGGGTCTGCACATGCACACGTGACTGTTCAGAGCTTTATAGGTGTACTGGTACCTGTACATTTGTGTAGGGTCTGCAGAAGGCCACGAAGATGCGCCAAGGGCTGGAGCATCTCTGCTCTGAAGACAGGCTGAGAAAGCTGGGCTGGTTCAGCTAGAGGAGGTTCTGGGAAGACCTTAGAGCAGCTTCCAGTGCCTAAAGGGGCTACAAGAAATCTGGAGAGGCTCTTTTTAGAAGGGCCTGTAGTGATAGGGCAAGGGGGAATGGCTTTAAGCGGAAAGAGAGGAGGTTTAGATTAGAGATTAGAAAGAAGTTCTTTATTATGAGTGAGGTGAGGCAGTGGCACAGGTTGGCCAGAGCAGCTGTGGCTGCCCTGTCAGTGTTCAAAGCCAGGCTGGACAGGGCTTTGAGCAACCTGGTCTAATGAAAGGTATCCCTGCCCACGATAGGGGGTTGGAACTGGATGATCTTGAAAGTCTATTTCAACCCAAATGAGTCTAATTTTTGCTAGTATAGAAAAGATTTAAGCTTTGGCCTTCCTGTATCACTGTATTTGCATGGATATAAAATGATTCTATGTTGTCCACCCCGAGTGCTTGTACTACAGTAATACAGTTGTCCTGGTGCAGTTTTGAAGTACAGACAAGGCCCTCTGTGTTTGTGAAGAATAAACGTCTTCAAAAGGAACCAGGCAGAGTCTGTGGGGGCTGATAGATGAATTGTCTATACAGTAGTTAGTGGTTTCTGTCTGCATAATGAAAAAATGTCTCATATGCAAAAATACCAAAGTTTCTCTTTCCTGTTGATGTCATGCCTAGGATTCTGTATTTGTGTGATTTTGACAATAAGTACCTGAAAATGCAGAAGAGGCCATTTATACACCTGTGGCTTCTTACGAATTCTTAGAAAATACCATATTAAAGTAGCTGTGCTGTATTAAAACTGATGTTATGAAAGAGCTTTTGTATGAAATGCATTGCATTTGTAATGCTGTAAAAATAAATCAGATGTTTGACGCATGGTATAGAGCCATTGTTAAAGAAAGCAGAAAGCAGTCAAGGAACATTCAGGAACAGAACCATACAAACTTGCTGTGAGAGGCATTTTGCTGCAGAAAACATTTTGTACCGTAGAAACAGATTAATGAGGGGAAACATCACCACCCCCCTTAAATTGAAGTTTTTTGCTGCCTAGCTAAATTCTCTCTAGCACACTGCTTTAGCCAAGCCACAATGTAAGTAATTTCATTTTAACAAAGATCTTAGCAGAAAAGATACAAAAGTGGTTTCTTAAGCAGATAGAGAAAATAGTTCATAAAAATGGGGGTGGGGGGTGGGGGGTGGTGGTTCACAAGCAAAAGAACCTCCCACAGTCTCTGGGGGAAGAGAAGAACACCTGGGAAGAGCAGCCCCTGGAGAATTTCTAGGGGCTTGTTTGAAGGCTTGCAGCTCAGTTCATTGTACATTAAGGAAATGATGCAAGAAACTGTTCAAGAGTCGAGCACAAAGGATGATGTTTTCTCCTGATTGTATGCCCAAGAGCTCTGTTCACGCTGCTTAACTTGCTGCCCCACATCCGATGGCATGAGAGTAATGAGTAATTCAGACCACCTACTGTTCATTACTGCCAGACACAGACTCCATATACAGTCATATTCTGAAGTATATGACTGCCACTTACAGCAAGCAGTAGAAATATAGAGCCAAGTCTGCATGCAAAGGGTGCTGAAGAATGTTGCTAGGAGGCCTAGTGTTCTTCATTGCCAGTCTGTGGAACCATCTAAATCTGATTTTTTGCTCCTAGACAAAGGAATCCCCTCCTTTTAGATAAAGAATGTTTTCTTGGTTGAAAGAGGAAAGATGAATATGTATTTTTCTTTTGAAAAGCAATCTGTTAAGCAGCCATTGTCTGACTTCAGTTTGGGCCAAGTACTTCATCTGGAAGGTGTCCAAGTCAGAGTTGATGTTTCACTTCTATGATGCCGGTTTCTGTGGCATCAGTTTAACCAGTGTCTTAGGATGCTGCAGGCTTTGTTGCTGGGTTGTACAGAAGCTACCAAAAGTCTAACAAAGAGCATATGTCTACACGTAATGCTCAGTAAACTTTAACCCAAAGACTCTTTAAAGAGTAACTGTGTCAGTGATTGACATTTTTACAATAATAATGGCTTGCAATTTTTTTTTATGTTGTAAGAGGTTGTCACTCATACCCTGAGAAACTCCAGGGACCATATGGCTGTACTGTATCAGGAAAGCAAACCTCAGAAGGGAGGCAAGAGGATAATTGTTTTTGTTTAAACAATTTGCTGTAAGTTGGTCGATATGCTCGCAAGGCAATATGAATCATTCTGCTTAAAAATAAACAGAACTGGTGAAACTCCTGAAGCGTCCTCTGTTTTCCTTGAATAAAGAAGAACATACTCCCTCCCAAGTCTCCTCACACTGTTCTTTAGCAGCAGTGCTTTGATACTGCCTCGAGGGTGACAGATGGGCTTGGGGGAAATGTGCTGATCAGGAAGGGACTTTCATTCTCAGTCCTGTCCTATTCGGTGTTTATGTGTGGATTCAGGGAGAAATAATGGGACTCTGTGGAACCTTTGCCAACAATAAACAGACATTTTGCTGTTACCAAGCTGAGATGGATAACAGCACAGCACATGACTTTTTTAGTATGTGGCCAACACAGACAGTTAAACTGGGTGGAGTTTAATTAATTGGAGACTACATTTATTGGCCAGAGGAAACAGTTAATGGCTGTGATTAGGTGAGGCAGGTTGTAGGCTTGCTTTTTGTGTGTGGTGTGTTTTTTTTTTGTGACAGTATTTTCCCCATCCAGACAGGTATTTTCATGAACTATAAAGGCAGCCATTTAGAGGAAAATAGTGATAGTGCAAGATAAAAAGGGATAAATTAGATACGATTGGAGACCAAAGGTGAGTACTCCATGGATTTGCTCAGTAGAGGATGAATACAGCTGTTTTCTGGACCAAAGGGGAGCTGGGACTGAGCAATTATAATTTCTGTGCCATGACATGATTCTGTTGCACAGCCCTTCAGTGCTGCAGGTGGTAGAAGAGAGCAAGAGAGCAAGATGGAAGGAGTTCAGCCTCCCAGCTTACTGCTGCTTCTTCTGTATATCCATAAGCAAATTTGTCTATGACTGGTCTGTGCTTGCTATGTATTACTGGCACTTTCTGCTGGGGCTCAGAGAAGCGGGATAAGTGTCATACCTGCTGTGTTTTATACAGGTAGTAACCAGCTTCAGTGGTTTACCATAGCCCAGCCTCTGAATGTTCACAGAGCAGTCAGAAAAAAATGATCTCTCAACCTCTAATTTCACAATATCCTTTTGTAGTGGGGTGCCTGCCAGGTGCTCACCAAGCTGCTCCACCAAGCCCTCCCTCACTCCTCCTCAGCAGGACAGGGGGAAGAAAATAAGATGAAAAACTCATGGATTGAGGTAAAGGCAGTTTAATGAAAGCAAGCCAAGGTTGCTTACGAAAGCACAGTCCTACCATAAACTGATCCAGATGGCAATGGAACAGGTGTTCTGCTTCAGTATAGGTACTGCCAGGACCTGGATTGGCTCCTTAACTTAGAATCACATCTCCATAATATAAAACCAAGCATTAACAGATGATAGGCAAGTCAGGCAAAGTGTGGTAGTTCAGTGTACATTTGGAGGACTTAAAGCATGATGTACCATTCTCATTTTGAGTGGGTCCTACACGCCCATTTCTTGATCTCTGACAGGTATATTGTATCATCAATTCTTTATTTTTTTAGAGTTTGCTCCTTGACCTTCAGCTCAAAAATGTTGCCCTTTGCCCATTTCACATTCCCTTAAACACTAAAGCACTGGTTTTATGTTTGCTGCTTTCTGGCATGAAGATCGTTAAAACATCCTTCCCCACATTTTACATGATGGGCTTTTATGCCCAGCAGTTGATACTGTCACTGTAACTGGGACAGAAGAAAAAAGAAGAAAAAAGAAGTCCTCAGAGTTCAAGGTATCCTAATGCTGAAGTCTCATCCTTAGAATCTACTTTTTGCAATCATTCAGCTGCTTGTCTCCAAAGACATGTCTCAGAGTCCCAACGTCATCTCAATATTTAGACATTAGATCCAAGCACACAAGCAGACTTGTCATGTCTCCTTTTGGTCACTCACTACCCAGCATCTCTCCTGCAGTCTCCTGCTGAATAGGTGCTCCAAATGCTGATGCTGAAAATTATTCAAACACACCAGTACCAGGTTTTCCTTCTTGCCCCGAAATTGCTGTGGGTAGTCTGTGACTTCTTGAGCTGGACATTCAGATATTTCCCCCAGCCCTATTTTTTTCCAGAGAAAATGGTATCTTGTAGGACTAGCTGTTTGGAAAAGGACACATTCCAAATTGCAGCTTATATAAACTGTATGTCTTCATCAGCCAGATGTGCATTAATGATGCCTAGGGATAAATTTTCAGCATGTTTGTCTGATGGCTTCTCCTGGGGCTTGCACAAAAATGGCTTGGAAATGGAACATTTGCAAAGAAGCGGATGTTGGCAAAAGAAAGCATTACAATGAGATGTAAAATATGTGCACTGTAATTTGTACAGGCAACTAGCTTCTGGAAAACTTGACCTCTGGCCAGTAGAGGACAGAAACATATCCAAAGAGACCACTGAAGCAGCAACTGGTACCCAGTGGGACAGAGGTGTAGGGACTAATTATATTTTTGCAGCTGTTACACCAATGCTAGGACTATGTTGGTGACAAATGACATTGTGGTGAACAAAACAGTAGTTAATACTGGAGAAAAGCTAGTGTTTGACTGCTTATGTGCTATTAGCATTATAAGCAGGAGTGCAAGGATGAGTTTTCTCTTCAGGGGTCATTACTGCTATGCAGTTTCCCACTGTAACTCCAGTTGGAGGCACATTTCTCATTAAGGTGTTGACAGATAATATTCCTGTGACTCACTCCATAGTAGGGGAGAGATAGAGATCCTGTGCTCTTTTCTTTCCCAGAACATGTCCTAGTTGTGTGAGGGGATCCATGCTGTGCTCTGTAGTATGTGGCTTTTTGTCCTAGGCCCTGAAGGGCACAGCAGCCTGGGGTTTCTCTCTTCACCTGCCTCTATTAATGTTTTATTTCTGCCCATAAAACCCCTAGTAGCGGGTGAAAACTTCTTTTTTGACTTTACAGGAACAAGCCCACCCCACTGGCATCTGGGGGTACTTGCCACCCGTCAGCTGACGGCAGAGAATATCTGTATTCTCGAAGTGTTGTAAGCCTCTTCATTGTTTCTTGTGTCTCTGGCAGGAGATGTTTTCTTTCACCTTAACTTCATTCTTACTAGCAGAATTAATTGTGATTTATTCAGTGTCAACCAATTTAGATTCTCTAGTCTCCCTTCATATTTACAGGTTCCACAACTCTTCTTGCATGTGAATCTGATATTGCATGCAAATGTGGCATTTAAAACAGGTCTTAAGAGGATGGTAAGATCAGCCCTTCTGGTGCTACAGGTAGGTCCTGGGAGTTTTCTGCATTCTGGTCAGTAGCTTCCCTACGCATGTAACCATTCATTGACTCATTCTGTCTCCTTTACTCCCTTATTTGGACATTCATTCACCTATTCTATTCATCCTAAGGTGCATTTTGCTCATCTTGTTTTCTTGTTGGTAGTTTTAGAATGATTTATACAAAACCAGACATACATTATTTAGTAGTGTCAGATACATTGTAATAGCAGCACAAGACTCCAGGCAAGAGTAGAACCTCACTCTGCTGTTTGAATACAGAGAAAAACAGTCCTCGCCCTGGATAATTTACAATTCAGAGATTGTATATTTCACAGCAAAGAAGAAGATAGATTAGAAAGGGACTTAATAGTTTCTGGATAAGGAGATTGGAGTGTCCTAATTTGCCATGAAAGTCATCAGCAGTATAGATGTTGATGCAGGAAGAATTATAAGGGCATGAAAGAGATATAGTGTAGATCCTGTCCACAAAAGCCATCATCTCTTGACACAAGTCAAATGCCACTTGTGTCTTCCCAGTGATATAAGACTATGTGAACTAGGGAATGGAATGATAAGGGAAAAAGCATAGCTGAAGGCAGATATTTGAACACAAATCATCCCTCTAGGCTGATGCATGATTACGGGGTTCCTGGACTGAATCACTGACATTATTTAAGCAAAACTTCTGGCCACATTCCCTCTGTGCAATATTACAAGTAATACATTACAGAATGGAGGATGTCCTGTGTTTCCCCAGCATTTTCTATCCTGTTTCTATATAGCCTTGTAGATGTATATCACAATTACTAGAAGTGGTATATTTCTTGTAAGCTGGAATATACGTACATCTGGCTGTTTTTACTGACCGCATTCCCAGCTAGTGCAGACTTCAGTGATTGCAAAACTAATCATCTTGCCTGATCTTTACTAATTGCACATTACATTTTAGGTTAGTTTTTTTTTTTTTTCTTCTTAAACATTGTGTATCCTAATTTTGTTATGGAGTGTTGGAAAGTAGTTTGTAACTTGTAGGGTATGCTGCATGTGAAACATGTTCAGTAGGCTCTGGATGACTGCAGCTGTACTAATAATTTAAATGTTCATCAGGCAGTTCTCTGGGTGCCCATATGCATACTTTTGGACTCTAAAATTTTGAAAAAGGATCCCAACATGCATTCTACCTACTGGAAATAATTGCCGCCTCATGTTAACTCCCAGACTGTTGGTAGGGTGCTAGCTGACTAGGGTAGTCTACTCTCCTTTTTGCAGTGCAGTCCTACCAGTGAGTACATCCATAACCATATCATCATAGAATCATAAAATGGTTTGGGTTGGAAGGGACCTTCAAGGTCGTCTAGTTGCCAACCCGCCTGTCATGGGCAGGAACACTGTCCGCTAGATCAGGTTCTCAAAGCCCCATCCAACCTGGCCTTGATCACTGCCAGGGATGGGGGGCAGCTACAGCTTCTCTGGGCAACCTGTGCCAGTGCCTCACCACCCTCACAGTAAAGAACTTCTTTCTAATCTATAATCTAAATCTCCCCTCTTTCATCTTGAAGCCATTCCCCCGTGCCCTCATAAAATGCCCCTCTCCAGCTTCCTTGTAAGCCCCCTTTAGGCACTGGAAGCTGTTATAAGGTCTCCTCAGAGCCTTATCTTCTCCAGGCTGAACAACCTCATCTCTCTCAGCCTGTCTTCATAGGAGAGGCTCCAGGCCTCTGATCATCTTCGTGGCCTCCCTCTGGACTAGCTCCAAAAAGTTCCTGTCCTTCTTACACTGGGGACCTCAGAGCTGAATGCAGGACTGCAGGGGGAGTCTCACCAGAGCTGAGTAGAGGGGAAGCATCGTCTCTCTCCACCTGCTGGCCACGCTTCCTTTGATGTAGCCCAGCATACAGTTGGTTTATGGGCTGCAAGTGGCCACTGCCAGGTCATGTTTCTCATCAACCAACACAACACCCCCAAGTCTTTCTCCTCAGGGCTGCTGTCAATGCACCGTCTGTCCAGCCTGTATTTGTGCTTGGGATTTCCTCAACCCACCTGTAGGACTCGGCCTTGTTGAGCTTCATGAGGTTTGTGCTGGACCATATCTCAAGCCTGTTGAGGTCCCTCTTGATGGCATCCCTTCTCTCCACACAACAAGTCGTTGGCAAACCTGCTGAGGGCACACTCAATCCCACTGTCTGTGTCACCAACAAGGATGTTAAACAGCTGTTAAATGGTCCCAGTACCGACCCCTGAGTAACACCACTTGTCACTGGTCTCCACTTGGACATTGACCCGTTGACCACAACTCTTCGAGTGCGAGCACCCAGCCAATATCCTATCCACCAAGTGGTCCATCTGTCAAATCCGTGCCTCTCCAGTTGAGGCATTGTCATGCTGGACAGTGTCAAATGTCTTCCCAAGTCCAGTAACTCAAATCCATAACTGCATTTTTTTTCTTTGGTCTTATGATTAGTATGTTTGAAATGCAAAATAGGATGAAAGAGAAGAGAGCTACTAAAGAAAAAACCCTCATAATGTTGTCATGTTTGTAATTTTCAAGAGGATAATGGAATTTGGTGGGGTTGTTTATTTTTTAATTGTTACATGGGCTTTTTTAATATGCAGTGTGTCATAAGCAAGTGCTGTGTCCGTGAGCTATGTGAAGTGAGTGAGAAGTCTGGTGTTATTTCAGTTTCACAAGTTTGTCAGTGTGTGGAACAAGGCTTTTCCTGGAATGAAGATGATAATTAGTGATCTGAGATGTAAGCGTGTTCTGAGGTTACAACTCAAAAAGCAGAGTGAGCATACTGTCAGATGCAGTGTGACAGCATGAGGGTTTCCAAACATGGTGATGCTTAGAGAATTCAGAGAATCCCTGCATACTTCCAGTCATCTGTGAGTAGACACTCAACCACAGCTAGTAGCAATGCTTTTACTGAAAATAATGACAATAAAAAAGGAAGAAAGGAGTGTCAGCCACACAGAGTTCAAATACCAGTCTCTGCTGCAGTTTCAGGCTGTTCCATATGAGAAGTACAGTGATGTTCTTTTGTAAGGGGCTGCTGTAGAGTTCTGGTGCATTAACAGGGATAGCAGATGAGCTGTCTCAACCCTAGGAAAACTCTCATGGCTGCTTCTGTCTTTACAGATATGTGAAGAGCAAGGATGCAGGCACACAGATTGTGAGGGTAGAGAGAATACTTTAAAATTCCATGGTATTGTGTAGCAAAGGATTCTGAGATAGTCCAACAGTTTTCATACAATCATATAATCATAGAATGGTTAGGGTTGGAAAGGACCTTAAGATCATCCAATTCGAATCCCCCTTCCATGGGCAGGGATGCCTCCCACTAGACCAGGTTGCTCAAGGCCCTGTCCAACCTGGCAGTGCACCAATGCAATGAATTCTCAAAAGTTAAAACAGAAAAGCACAAGTCTCCATTCATGTAAAGCCTTACTAACTCCAAGTGTGTCTCCAGCTGCTCTGCAAAATGAGCTGAAATCTTGCTGTATTAGTGGATGGCACTGGTGGTGCTGAAAAATCACCTTAGCTTCAACACTGAAGACTGTGACTGTTGCAGCAGGATGTTAATTATTCTAGTGTACCTCGTGTACCTCCTACTGCACCTCTAGTGTACCTCCAGCCCAGAGCTCAAAGCAGCTGTTGTGGGGCCCTTCAGCTGCAGTTGCCTGCTTCCTATAATGCAGAAAGGTTTGATCTGGATTTTAAAAGACCCCATTAAAAATATATATGTATAAAAAGTCCAGTTTTAAACACCCCAAACTTTATGCTAAAAGTCATTGAAGGTGTTTCCACCATGCATTTTCATCAGAGAGAACTGCATGTGATACCAACAGAATTGGTTAAAAAGTATACTCTCCTCATTCCC
This sequence comes from Pezoporus wallicus, assembly GCF_028554395.1. NCBI lineage: Eukaryota > Metazoa > Chordata > Aves > Psittaciformes > Psittacidae > Pezoporus > Pezoporus wallicus. Next base: position 2,205,532 of record NW_026639618.1, read on the forward strand.
ACCTTCTTCCACTTCATCTCCAGTGACTCCCAAAAAGTGATGAAAATTAGGGTTTGTCTGTTTTTTCATTGATTTTTACATCTGAAATGTGCATGGGAGGGAGATTTCTTTTTAAAGTGCTCGTCTTTTGATACATGATGTGAGGAGTAGCTACAGATGTATTCATTTAACTGAATAGAAGCTTTTCATTAAATGAAAGCTTTTGATGGCAAATTTCTGGCCAGCACTATGTGAATGACATACCACATAGCTTTGTGATAATAATAAGAGAAAAAACCTGAAGTGAAACAGACCAGAAAGTGGCTGTGTGAACAGGAGAAGCTGACTAATTAGTTTAATTGCTCAAGCTAAAAACCCACAACAAAGCATTATAAACAGACCCCTTCAACCTTACCATTTATTGTTCAGCTAGGCATCTGAAAACTCTTTTCAACTGAATGTGATAAGGGCATTGCTGGCACACGTGACAAATCACTGTAGCTTTGGGGATAAGAAGTGGGACTTTTAAAACAAATTATTTTAGCCAATACTAACCCTTTAAAAGACCCTTTTGTAAAAAGCATTAGCAAATACCATCCATGTGGTTATCAACAAAAGACTCAGATATGAAAGTGTGTGTGCTGTCTTGGTATGATGCTGATAACAATAATACCAATATCATACCAATCACTGTTTGCCAATACCAATTTGCATCACTGTAAAGCAGAAAAGATGGAAGAACTGTGCACCTAGAAAACTAGAAGATATTCTGCAAGGAGCAGTTCTTTATTGTAGATTTTTCTTTCTATTTTTAATTGCCAGAGGTATTGTCCTTAGCTCTCATTACTTGAGTTGAAGACTTTCAGACCCATATGTTTTTATTTCTCACATGCAGGTACTGTATAGAAAAAAAGGCATATATAAATAATACAGAAAATTATTATATTTTTTAATTCAGAAAAATCTGTGGAATCCTTTTTGCAGCCCTTACAAAATTAAAATCTGGGTCTTGAAAGTGTTTTCAGATAAAATCTGTGCCCTGTTGCTATTTCTGCAGCTGAGATTTTAGTTTCATTTAGGAAGATTATCATTTACCAGCACATGTTACACACACTAGAGGAAGGTCCTTCCTTGGACCAGTAATTACAAATCTTTCAAATATTCCTTTTTTTATTCTGCAGCCTGTACACATCTTCCCACCAGAGATGGAACACTGCAATCTTATCTTTCTTCTCAATCAATATGTAATGATAGAAATGTATTTAGGGATGCTGCTTCCATTAGTGCCAGAAATGACAGAGCAAACATACAGTATTAAGAGGGCGTGGGAAGAGGTCCTTCAGCAGCTGATATCTGCTGAGTAATAGCTGCAGGCATGAGAAGAATTAGAAGCTTATCCTCAAGCATGAAAAAAAGAAAACTACAGTGCAAAGGTCAAGTCAGTGTTTCATCATTTGTCATTTCAGTTGAACTGGGTTTTCAAATCCACATCCTCTGATAGCATGAAATGTGAAGTTTTCTGAGTGACTTATCTTTTGTCTATATGGCAATATATGACAGGAGTGGCAGCAGCTAGTGATTCATGTCTTCAGGGAAGAGGATAACAGGAGGAAAAGAACCATCTTTTGGGGTTGATGGAAATTGTCACGGTTCCACTGACGTCAAAGAGCCATCTATCAAGTGGCAGGGGAAATTTACATAGTTGAGCATCTGTGCCATCCTTTATTTTATTAACTGACAATCCTGACTGAAAACTAATGAGGGCAAAACTTAAAATAAATGGGTTCACACAAACTCAGAATGTGAACTTCAGAATTTAAGTCTTGGTTTGGGATACATCAGAATGTGGGATTGATGGTCCAGCTTACAGTAAATAAAGGGCCATTTCTAAGATGCATATCTTTGCTGGGATAACTATTTGAAACCCACACTGAGAGCACATTCTGCCTGTATTATTTAGCTAATGCAAATCTAGTGGGAGAATTGTGGCTTCTTTACCTGACCACTGGTGGGAGCCTAATAAAATATGATAGAGAAACATCTCTCTTTTCTTTTCTCTTTTAAATATTTTTTATTTATGGTTAAAACCATTTGGAAATAATTAACCCCAAAGTTCCGCCTTCTATGACCAATAGAGTTTAAAACTTGTAATATATCAGCTAAATTAATTAACACCAGCCCAAGGAATATATTTCAGATGTTAATCACATAAAATCTGTGGGCTAAATGGGAAAAAAAATGATGCTAGGGACAGGACTACAGCTACTGAAGTAAAGGAAAAAGCTGCACTGAATTGTTAATGGCCTAAACATCAGGTCTGAAATAACAGACCTTCTCAGACTCATAATCCCAGAGGGGCCAACAATCTTTCATCCTTCTACAGGAAGTATACTAGCAGTCAGTAGTTTGCTATGCCCTGGTCTTTAGCATTAGAATTTAAGCACCAATATCTTGTGTTTCATATGAACAGGACAAATCTTATGGGAAGAGCATGGTTTAGTTCATCCAATTTGCCATCATTTTCTCCAGTTTTTATCTACATATCCTTCACCCCACTTTTGATTTTTCAGTCATGCAGTAGATTTACAACAGGAAGGACATAGGAACTCTAAGCACAAAGCAGGAATCCAGGCTAAGGGCAGTGCTGGCCGCTGTTGTACTGAAAATAGTGAAATAATGCTGCATACAAACAGAGGTTAATTAATTTATTACTGCTTTAGAGAACATGGTGGTGCTTTTGTACTGTGCATATACAATATTGTTTGTATTGACTAATAGGTGATGCTGTTGCATCCCTCCAGCTGCACATCTGCAGCATGTTTTTATTATTTGGAGGAACTCCAAACTCTGTTTCTGTCAACAGGCAAATGTTTTTGCAGTCCTTTAATATGGACATAAATGATGGCTGCAAACACATTTGCAGTCCCCAGTATTCAGGACTGCACCTGAATCTCTCAACTTGGCACCTTTCCCCATTGTTTAGGGCCGCATTAAGGTCACTGGAAAGCAGTAGCAGTCTTACTTTTAGACATGGTCTGAGTGAACCGGGTCAGGTTCTTACTGGGTTGTTTTTTGCAGATCCTTCTCCTGACCTTCTGTCATGTCCAGCAAGGACGGTTATTTGTGTCTCCTTGTTTGTATCCAATCTCTCTATGTAATCTACTTAAAAAGGTCCAGTGACCATTCCCATGCTAACAGTTCATAAGTCTACCTTTAATGAATCCCTCCTCTCAGCTGGTTTTATTGGCTCTGATACAGGGAATTACTTAAGCATGTGCTTAGCTTTGAGTTTATTGACATTCCAAACTCAGTCCAACATCACACTTTGGAGACCTGTCAAAATAATAACTAATTTTGTTATTGAAATTGCTGTGCTTTGTGCTGTAAGGTTGACACAAAAATTGGATTAGTATTGACCCCTCTAAATAAGGGATGTTAGAAAGTCATCCAGCACATAAGTGATTTCTGAAAATCCAGAGAAACAGACAACACAAATAAATTTAAAATAAGCTGAATTTCACATCTTAATATGCATCCAATACACAAATCTACTTTTAGGACAGGGCATTTATAAAAAGATATGAACCATATAAGCTGATACTACATACTCTGTATTGCATGTTGTGTGTGTGTCTATATGTATGTAACTGTGTATACATGTAAAATGTATCTATCTCCCCAGTCATTTTTTATGTTGGAAACCATCATATTAAAAATGTAGCTGAAGAAAATAATACTTTGTGACCCTCATGTATTTTAACTGCTTGACTAAAATTCTGAGAATTGTCTGAGCAAGACTGTTTGCCCATCTGTCTTCACACTAAGGGAATGATAGCAGCTCATGTCTTGTCTTGTCTGGTGGTTATTTAGAAAATGTCAGCAGTATAATTGGTCTATAGGAATTGTGCTACTGCTGGTAATGTTCTGTGCACTGGTATGTGTACCATGAGAAGTTGTCAATGTATTCTGGTTTATAATGAGGAGAACATTTTCAGAATGAACTTAAGCGAAGTGTTCCTTAGCTAAAGGAGAAGGGAAGAGTAGAAAATAACTTCAGATGAAACGTTCCTTATGCAGAGATAGAATTCTTATTTGACCATGTAAGGCAAGACCTAAATTTGAACACAGCCTTCCTATGAGTGTGAGAGCCAGGAACAGATTGGCTTCCTGGTGAAAACTGAGTGAATTGCTTCAGCAGCCTCTCCTCATTATGTTGTTCCTGATGCCGTAAATTTTGTTATAGTGATAATTGCTGCTTGTGCATTCATAAGTCTTGTCAATACTGGATCAAGAATAGAGATCAGCTCAGGCCAGACTACTTAGGGCTTCTTATCCTTGTGAAATTAACAAGGAGGAAGATCTGAACTGGAGCAACCTTCTTCCTTATCATCTGGTTTAAAAGGGGAGCCAAAATCTAGTGGGGAGTTCTAAACTGGGGTGGATAAATCCAAACAATTTCGTGTCTATTCCTAGGAACTAACACTTGAGTAACTTAATAATGTGTTAAATAGGTATTTATGAATTTCAGATAGTCACAACCAGATACTGGGTGTGAATGTGAATTTCAGATTTAACTTCAATTTTCATAATCATTGGAATAAAAAAAGCTCGATTCCAGATGCCTCTGAACATTCAGAGCTTTATGGCTTTCTTCTGGTCAAAATCTTAATATGTCAAGATGAGGAAATATACAGTTGGAAGGCAAAGTGATCAGAGTGAGAGCTGAACATGGCAGGTCAAACAGTTGCATGTATTTGAATGCTGGATCTATACTGGGATACTGACAACTTCAGCAAACCTAAAATATTTGTGGAATATAAATTGAATATAGGCCAAATTGAAAGGATATTGAAAATCTCTTAAGTAATCTTCCTATTAGCTAACAGAGGAAGGCTGGCTGGATGTGGTCAATCACTGGCAGAGCTCTCCCCCTGCCCTGGTAGTTTGCTGTGTCCTCCCATGTTTGGCTGGATGTATAACAGGAGCCAGAGGGGTGCTGCAACCATTCCTGCAGTGGAGACACACATAGTCCCTCTTATATTTAACTGGGTACTCTTCAAACACAGAGTTTGAGTTAAAACATTCTATATTCTGAACAGAGATGGCAGGTAACAGGTGGAAGAAGGTCATGGTTGTTATTACCACATTAGAGATCTGGGATGGAGAGTAGGTAGTGGTAGGATTTCCTTGTGTTAGGAAAGCTGTGGTGTGGAGACTAACCCTGTTGTCCAGACTTTCCCATTAGTCAAAGGAGACTGAAAGACACTGCTGAGAATGGTGTCACCAGGATCGCTGATGTGCTTCTCTCTTGACTGCAGGGAACAGCTTAGACTGGACAGTTGAGTCAGGGAAGACAAGCCCCATCCTAGTGAGAGTGGCCCACCTCCTGGAGAAGCCTGTGGCATACTTAAAAATTGGAAGCAGATGGCCAGAATCCAGTGTCTTGAATACAACGCCATTCTTTACTTTTAAAGATGAATGTTTGGTGACGATGAAGGATGGAAGAAAGGAAAACTTCCTGCTGAGGCAAAACTGAGGGTAATCAGTGTAGATTTGGAGCTTATTCCTAAGAAATCATGTCCATTTCAAAGATTTGAAATTAATGTGAAGGCTGTATAGAAAGTAAAGAAGTGGAAATGTAGCTGTGAGGCAGACAAAGTGTGATTAGTTAGCAGACATGCAGGTTCTAATTGCAGTAGAGAACTAATGTGACAAAACAGACCGTCCCTCTCATCTCTCAAAGAAAGCCTACTGTGCCATGTGACAATGACAGATAAGGGACTGTCATTTAAAATAATGTAAATTGAGAAGCAGTCGCTGTGAGTCTGACTGATGAAACCACCCAGAAAGTAATACCTCCTCCAAAGGGGATTAGTGGTTTAAATACAAGACTTGGCATCCTCCAAAGGATCACAAAGGTGAAAGCCCATCATACCAAAGGAAAAATGGTTACTGTCCTACTTAGTCTCTGTTCTCAGGGTGAAATGCAGGCGAGGAAAAGGAGAGTGAAGATAAAAAAAAACATATCAGTAAAAGTGTAAAAAAAAAAAGAGGAAAAGAATTGTAAAACCATTTTAAGTTCATTTGTGATAAAATAGAACCTGTTTACAGAAATGTCTACAGCAGCCTTTTTTCATCTGAAAAACCTTATACTCCTGCATCAGCTGAAGTTAACAGGATTCATATCTGAGTAAGATTTGATTATTATACAGGTACAGTTTCTTTGATATCATTTTATTTGTTTCATGGCACTGTCTGCACTGACATGTACTTACATTTAATTTTATTTTCTGTAACAGTATTTTTCCACTACTTATACTGTAGATGTTTCCCTTTACAAAGCAGCTGACGGTCCCTATAAGCAGTATGGATATGTGCATACTTTAATTCAGTCCACTGAGGGTCCTTAAATACAATACTCCCTTTACAGTGTGTCATTGGCAGGTCTTTTAAACTGCTGCTCATCGCTAGAATGAGGACTTCACTTTGAGCTGCCGACTGCGGTCTTCACAGCTGTTCTAGATACTTCACTTTTCTTGCACCATAAGAAGAGGAGAATGTGTAGGTAACTGCATTACTCTGACATGAAAGCTGGTATTTTCAGAGAGGTGATCAAGGAGATAGTGTAATTCACATCAGAGAGTCCACGTGCATACAAAGAGAAAGCAATATGCCAACAAAGCTGCCTCAATACAACCATCTAGCATAGATGAGACTTAGAGACTAATGACCTGGATTACCTCACTCAGAATGGGGACATGATGATTTTGGTTTTATCAGTGTCATCACCTGTATCTTGTCCAGCCTTTGTTTCACTTCTCCCATCTCATCCCATAAAATGCTTATTCTGAATTAAGGATTTTTCAAGGGGCTAATGATACATGGTTTGAGTCATTTGTTATGCACCCAGCCTCAAACCTCTTTCAGGAGTGATGCCAAGTGCTCATCTCTAAATATACCAGCTCTTTTGTATGCCAGTGGTCAGAGATCCTCAAATCCAGTAATTGTAAAAGCCGAGCCACCTCTGAGAGTTACTTAACAGACATACCTGGCAACAGCCCGCACACCCCTTCAATCTCCTGCCCCTTCCCACTCCCAGTGGTGCGCTTTCAGTCCTGGTCATGTAATGGATTCAACTTCCATTCCCATGTTCCTGTATTGACAGATTATCTCTGATGAAAGAGACAAAGTAAAGGCAGCAGGAATTCAGGCAAGCAGCTTGGAATGACAAAAGATGCATATTGCCGAATGCCCGATCTATCACCATCAGCATCACTGAGCCCAACATCTTTCTGCGCTTTTGAATCATCATGGGCTTTATACACCCCCTGTCCCCATCCAGTTTCTAAATCTCTTTGTCGGCCTGGACCATTTTTCTTTGTAGTAGATACTGTCTCGGGTTTTTCTTTGCTTCCATACATATTTTTATGCAAGTCAGAAAAGATGTTTTGTCACCTGCAGCTAAGCTGCCAATTGAAACGGGCTGGCATATGCACATTAGGCCAGGAAACTGCAAGCTTCACTGGCTGCTAATAACATGGCAGATTGATGTTAAGATTGCATGACTTTTAAGTCCTTATATATAGCGTTAGCCTTGTTAGCCTTATTACTTATTTATATTGTACTAAAGGTATACATGGCACTTTACTAACAAATGAGGAAATGAAGTCCCTACCCTGAGCCACTTAGTCTAGTTTAGATTGCTGTGATGCATAAAAGATTAGTGGGCGCATGTGGGAGCCGGGGCAAATAAGACTGAAGAAGAACTGAGTCATGTAAGGCTCTGTGAAAGCAGCAAAGATTTAATGCTCATGGCTTTAAAGACATCCTTCATGGTGGCTGTGGGTAAAGCCTTTGGACTGCAGCTTCAGAGAGCTGGATTTAACAGCTGAGTCTTCACCAGATGTCCTGTTCAAGCCTTAACAGCATGTAGTGTGAACTGCTGTTCTGCTCCAAAATATGGTCTTAACTATGCACTTAGGTTTAACTTTTGGTGTCTCGACTTTAGTGCCAGCTTGCATCGGCTGAGGATCTGTCTCTAAAAATAGGAAACCACAACTACCTACCTGAGCTGTGTTCTGAAGAGACATCTGCACACATTTGTGCTGTTTTGTCTGATGTTGCTGGGGTTTGTTTGTAATTTATCTGGCAGTAGATGGTGGGATATGTCTCGCATACCATTTCCAGGAGAAATATGTTGGAGAGTAAATCATTATTAACGCACTTTATTTTTTTTTCAGCCTTAAATGTGCCTTTTCTTCTGCTATTCTACAAGACACACAATTTAAATTCCTTCTTTTTCTTGACTGGTTGACAAGCAATGATGTAGCTCTAACGCTGATCCCTAAGGTATGCAAGCAGATTTGTTTATGACAACCTGTTATTCTTATCCCGTTGTTCCACTTTCTGCTTATCTGTTGATGCTTCTTTCTTCACATTAGACATTTGTTGCTGGTGGCTGTGTTATCGAGTGCTTTAGGACATCTTACTTAAGGGATGCGGCTCTCTTGAGCAGCATGTCAGAGAGATCCTCAAAGAAGTCTTAACAAAGGATGCATTTGAAGGCAAGAGAAGTCTGGCTATTTTAACTATTCTTCTTTTTGATCTCTGAAAGTAGATTGTGAATGTGACTGCTCTGTATTTTCCTGTGGGGTCCCTTGACTCTGTTTCTGAAAGGTTACGTTAGTTACTTCTTAGTCCAAAGGGACTCTTTCCTGTACTAAATGCTTTTCTGAAAATGTCAACTGAAACTCCTCCACCTTCTACTCTTGTTTATTTTAATATTCTTAGTTTCACATTGCCTGAATCTTGGAGCACCATCAATTTTCAGATCTTTCAAACTTCTCAGAGAAGTTTGATGCTATTGAATGTCTTATTTGTCCTTATCTCTTTGCTGTCCCCAAAGCGATTCACCTTTTACATTTCAGAACACAACTTATCACTTTATTAGTGCTGCTATTGTCTACTTCTCTGCAACTTCCCCTGCCTTTGTGCAAGAAACAGGTTCCAAAATCTGTTTGCCAAGCTCTAATTCTGTTACTGATTCTTTGCTTTAATTTTCAGTGATTTAATTAAAAAGCAACAGCAACCCATCCCTTTAACTCAGTCTCAAGGTAAACTGAAATAGAACTTACTGTTTAAGACTTGTCAGCAAAATCAGCTTCCTTGCAGTTTTACTGGGGTTTGTTTATAAATTGCCTGCTGTTGTTGAATTAGCATAGGTAGAGCTGTACAGGAACTGAATTTCTGTGGATTTTAACTTTTCTTTTAAAATCAGAATAAAATTGGCAAATTAAGAAAAAAAATCCATTAATAAAACTATTTCTTTTGGGTCAGCTGGCACATTTCTTTTCACTAGAATCAGAATTTTTTTGTCAGTTTTGACAACCTTATTTCTCCAGAATTTGAAGATAAAATATATTTAAAGATCAACACAATTAGAAAAGCCAATCTAATGCATTTATTACTTCGAATGGGAAAAGTTCAATTTTTACACTGTATCCAGACTTCTCTTTTTTCTTAATTGCACCATCTGGGCTAATGAAATATGTTACGTCTCTTTGCAAACTGATTCAGTGCTGGATATGGGTAACTTTTACATATTTTAAAATCCTATCTGGTATGCTGCTTATGAAATTGTTGTAGTTTCATCTGTGTGATAATCAGAATGACTTGAGCTAAGAAAGGTGAGAAAGAGAGATGGAATACTTAAAAGATCTGGGAGCGTTAGGGAGGCTGTACAGAATGTGGGAACTTCAGAATTAAGACTTAAATGGCTGTAGGCACACATGCAAATGTGTTTGCTTCTCTGAAATCTAAATATTAATGTGGATTTCTTGTCAAATCCTCTTATTAACCGTTTTCAAGATGACTGTTATAGCATCTGATGGGAAAATCTTGTGGTGGCTGTAACCTGCAACTTTGCTGTAGTGAAGCGCTTCCCTGGGACTGCTCAGTTCCATTTCTTCCCACTTCAGACATCAGAAACAACATACCAGGAATCTACATGGGTGACGTGGTTGATCCATCCAGAGGAGAACTGAGAGAGTAATTTTAGTGTTTAGTTATTATTTTTCACAATAAATTGTGGATATTATTATTGTTAATATTATGATGGATATTGTTGTCATTGTTGTAGTCATCGTTGTAGTTATGTCTTTCCAGTCAACAACCTGGAGCTGATTCCTTGTCCAGTTAGCTATAATAGCGATCAGTTTAATCAGGTGAAATTAGAGACAACACGAGAAAAATCAATGTGTCAAACTGAAATACAGTATGAGAATTGTCATCTTCAATAGGAAACAGTTTTACCTTGCACTTCCTTGTGTACACGTTTGTAGGGAAAGAAATCATGGAGAGGATCAGAGATTTTTCCATTTCACCATAGAGTCTGATATATGCCCAAACTGACAGCAGAGATGAAAGGTGGATGGATGCAGGCATGATTTCTAGTACTCACTGTAGCTCTACATAGTGTAACCAGAGCACATAGAGCCTGAAATGCCTGTTTTAATCCAGGTGGCCTTGGGCTTGCAACTTGTAAATCGAAGTCTCTACCTGTGTCATGCTGTGGATTAGTTAGTGTCTTGAAGGCATTTTGAAGTACCAGCATTCCCAATGTCTTAAATTAGGCATAGTTTTTCTTTTTTCTGCTTCATATTATATCATTTTGTCTCATTCCTGGTAAGTCAGTTTTAAAGATCAGACAGTCTCAAACAGAAACACTCATCAGTAGGTTCATTCCTGGGGATGTGCAGCAGCAATCGCATGGTCCGCAGAGCAGCTGACACAGAGAAGGGACATGACAGGAACTGGGAAATTCTGCATGAGGATGACCCACATACTGGAAGGTCACTGTGCTAGAAGAGAGAAGACTCTCCACTATAAGCAAATTTAGGGTCTTATTAAACAAAAGTCACCAACAGTGTGAAAAAGCTAGTGAGGGTCTCAATTTAAAAGGTTCTACCAAGTTTCAAGAGGATGTAAACCCTCCTCCCTTTTAAATAATGCCAGAAATAAGGGCCTTACTATTCTCTCCGTTAATCCAGAATTTCTATCCTATCCAGAAACATGATGTTTGTCTAGTAAAGTGAATATACTTTCACTTCAGAAAATTATCTTACCAGTTCCATGTTTGTTATTATATGAAATACCTTCACATATGTGGTATGTAGGAATGTTGGAATACATTGTTCATGAAATAGGATTCTCTTCATTCTTAGTTTGAGTTTTATCCTTATGGTCCACAGTGTGGGAAACGATTATACATATATTCAGTGAAGTCTGTTTCCAAGCTTGAAGGGCTTGAAGAAACAAACCAAGCCAACCAGGCAAACGCATTTTCAGGTATTAAAAAGAAATGTCTCCAAAGGAAAGATAGGAATTCTTTACAAGAGGAACAAGATTATTCTTTTTCATTGCTCTCTCTTTTGAATGTCAAATCTGAGGGTGTGAATGGGATGCAGTCCAAAAGGGTGATTGCTGTTAATATTAATATACCTGAGTAGGTTTTCAATTAGCTTGTTTGGCTCTGAAGAGTTACAGTTACAAAGTGTTTATCAAGAATTTTACCTGACTGTATGCAGCCTTTATCGCTGGGCAAGATGCTGTTTGAGTACCAGAGTACAATCTTTAGCTGTAGTCTGTACCTGTAGTCTGTACAGTCTTTACCTCTAGTCCGTACATGAGAACAATCTTTATCTCACCTACACTAGGAAACACTAGGAAACAGCACTAGGAAAGACTGACAAGCCCTGTAGCCTTTCTTCTGCTTCTCTTCATTCTAAATCAGTCTCACTTGTTCCTGAAAACTGGTATGACAAGGTCTTCAGAGCCACCCTGTGCAGTCATTTCCAGTGCTTTACTCTCTTTGTTACAGCACTGTATTTATTATCTAAACTAAATATCCCTTAGGTTCGTCCTATTCACAGTGAAGGCAAAGGGCAGCGTATCCCTGCTGTTCTTTGTAAGAATTTCTTACATACCTGAAAAATGTGTGTCTTTTTTCTCTCTTCTCTAGAGATGATGAACTTTTAACAAACAGCAACACAACCTGAAATAATAACAGTAATAATATCTATCAAGTCCTATTCACTGGTAATGTCTTTCTAAGTTACCTTCTTTGTGCATCCTGTGCCCTGTACCATGAGATAAACACAGAGCGGTGATGTGAATTAAAGCGCAGGCTGCTTGAGGATCGCCCTTCCAGCGCACCGGGGCTCACAGCCCCCAGCCTCGGCGATGTCCCCAAACCTCCAGCCCTGGGAGCTCCGGGCAGAAGACGGGCCAGGAGTGCCACCTGGTGCCCAGCCTGCAGGCGGGGAGCCGCGGGAATGGACCTGGTGGATATAAAATACTGCAGCAACGTACGAGAGAAAGCGTATCGCTGTCAAGAAATCCAAACCCGCTGAGTTTAATTTATTCTTTCCCAGTGGCAGCAACTACCTCTTGTGTATGACCCGAGCTATGAAAGGCTTTTTAGAGCTAAAGAGTTTTGCAAATACTTTGGAATCAGTTTAAGGTACAGACGCGCATGCATTGAAACAAAGAGAATATCCAGGTGTAATCTCTGCCTCCCACTCTGGTGCCAAGATCATATTTTAAACAAAGTTGACTTGACACCAATTAAGCAAGCAAACAGCCAAAGAAAATAGGAGTTGTTCTGAACTTTGTAATCTGTCTTGAATAGAGCAGAAAACTTCTGAGAGGTTTCATGTGGCCTGAAAAATTACAAAGCATTCATTATTTTCCAGCTTTACCTGGTGGGTAAACCAGGCTGAACACCCAGTATTTGGCTTCCAGTTACAGTTTCTAAAAGAGGATATTACTGTTTCTATTGACAACAGTCCAACAGGGGCATAATAACAAGAACAGGGAAATAATTTCTATCAGAAAATGCTGGTTTGATGAAATAAAGATGCTAATTAGATGTATTGGTTGCTCAAGTTTGTAATGGGAGAATATTGAAACATCATGTTCTGGCAGAGGCACAATATATCAAGCTTATCAAAATGCTTGGTTCATATACGGCTACACATTAGAAAAGGTAAAGAAAAAGGAGGGAAGAGTACTTCAGCAATATTGAAGTTGAAAAGTTGAATATTGACTGAAAAACCTTCTTAGTAATTTTCTTTCTATATTTCTAAAACTTGCATGGCTCTACTTGCATTTCATTGCAGTGAGACCAAGAAACATATTCCAGCTTTCTTAATATTTTAATCTATGGAAAATCCAGATTCTGTATGGCCTAACACTGGGAGAGAAAATGGTAATTACTGACATTAACATGAAGAACTGGGAATAGAATTGCGTAAGGGAGAAAGACAGAAGGGAAGACTACAAGAAGTTAAAATGCTGGGTCAGAGAGTTAAATAATTAAACTAGCAAAGGAGGGAAGAAGGAACATGATCGTTTTTAAAAAGCCATGGACATTACTATTGTATTACGTAGTAACTCAAATCTGTTCATGCATTACAGTATATGAATTTTACATTAGATTTACCCAAATATGCCTCTTCTTTTCTTTTTTCTTTTTTCTTTTTTCTTTTTTCTTTTTCTTTTTTCTTTTTTCTTTTTTTTAAGACTCATCTTGCACAGCAGCAATCAATTACATTTTTGCTATGTATATGTATAGTTACATGTATATGTAGATGTGTACATATATGTCTATGTATGTCTATATGTGTATATATGTCATATCATAGAATCATAGAATAGTTAGGGTTGGAAAGGACCTTAAGATCATATGTATATATGTCATGTATATATGTCATATATATATGTATATATGTCATATGTGTACATACATGTGCACATACATATCTACATATGTGTACATGTGTACATACATGTCTATCTGTATCTATATCTATACCTATATATGTCATCTATATCTGTATCTATATCTATATATCTGTATCTATATAACTATATATCTAATCTATATCTGTATCTATATCAAGTCATAGAATCATAGAATCATAGAATAGTTAGGGTTGGAAAGGATCTTAAGATCATCTAGTTCCAACCCCTTGCCATGGGCAGGGACACCTCACACTAAACCGTGTCACCCAAGGCCTTGTCCAACCTGGTCTTAAGCACTGCCAGGGATGGAGCATTCACAACCTCCCTGGGCAACCGATTCCAGTGCCTCACCACCCTAACAGGAAAGAATTTCCTCCTTATATCCAATCTAAAAATATCTACATCTATATCTCTATCTATATAATGTATTTTTGTTAGGTATATGGAGAAACAGGCTGGGAGGGGAGTGGGCCTTAAAGGTTTCATACCCAGCTATTCTTGTATGTCACATATCCCCTGGAAGCTGCACTGTACCCCTGGCCTTGGCAATGACTGACCATCTACAGTATCCCTGGTGCAGTGAGCTTAGTGTACAAAAATGTAGGGAACAACTGTTTTGAGTCATGAAAAGAGAATACCAAATTAGCTGCACAGGGAAGGTGCCTGGAACATCAGCTTAAACTTGATGTGCCAGATCATTGTGGCTGCGCTGCTTGCCATTTACTTTAGCAGCTATGAAGAATGAGCAACAGATGGACATGGCTTTGTGGGAGAAACTGACGTTGCTCATCCTGCTGTCAGCAATTAAAGAAGATTCATTAGTTGATACCACCATAGAAAGTGATTCTTGTTATGAAGTGTACAGAGATGCACCTGTGTGAAGGGGCTTCCATGAAGATAAATGGAACTAGTGGATGTTTGATTGGTTTGGGGTAAGATAGATGTTGTCATGTATTGAAATTGGCTGAAGATAGTTATGAAGTAATTCCATGAGTTTAAGACATGACATGTTTTACGAAGGATGATCCATTTCTGTCATCTGGAACAGTACCAATTATTCAGATTGCCTGACTTGAGGCAGGTGCAGTAGGTAGCAAGCTGGTCTCTCTGCAGCATCTTATCCCTCAGTTTGTATGTTTACCCAGGATTACACCATCCCAGGTGGAGAATCTGGCATTTGCTTTTGTTAAATTTCATATGGTTGGCTATTGCCCAGCTCTCCAACCTATCCAGATCTTTCTGTAAGGCCCTCTCCATGCTTGAGGGAGTCCACAGCTCCTCCTAGTTCAGTATCATTGGCAAACAATGTACATTCAATTCCTGTGTCCAGAACATTTATAAAAATACTAAAGAGCACTGGCCCTAAAAGTGAGCCCTGGGGAACCCCTCTGGTGACTGGCGACCAGACTGATATAACCCCATTTACCATAACCCTTTGAGCCTGACCCATCAGGCAATTGCTCACCCAACACATTATGGACATGTGTAGCTGTGTGGTAGACAGTTTATCCAGAAGGACACTGTGAGAGACAGTATCAAAAGCTTTGCTAAAATCCAAACCCATCACATCTGTCTTCCCTTGGTCAAGTAGATGGGTGACCTTGTCATAAAAGGAAATTAAATTAGTTAAGCAGGGCTTTCCCCTTGTGATCCCATGCTGGCTATGACCAGTGACTACATGTTCTCTGGCTTGTTTTTCAACAACCTCCAGAATAACAGTCTCTGTAGTTTTACTAGGCACTGAAATGAGACTGACAGGCCCGGACCCTGGAAGACCAGGGTCTTCCTTCTTACCCTTGAAAACTGGGAAAGCATTTGCCATCCTGCAGTCAATGAGACCTCTCCAGACTCCCATGGGTTGAAAAATAATGGATAGAGGTCCCGTGATGTCAACAGCCTGGGATGAATCTAACTGAGCCTTTTAGATTTATGTAAATCCAGATGGAACAACAAGTCTTGAACAAGTTCAGAGTCAGCTGGGAGTTTGTCATCCCCCAGTCACAGTCTTCCAACACAAGGCTCTGAGGGTCCCAGGGCCCATCATTGGTTTTGAAAACAGAAATGAAGAAGGCATTAATATCATGCAGGAAGTCTGTAACACTCAATTCATTGTGAGTTATTTGCTTAAGCATGCTTCGTCTTACCTACATTAGCTATCTGATACACAGGAACTACTCTTATTATATTCATCCAGCTTCCCTCTGTAGCTAGAAGAGGGAAATCAGAGCATCTGCAGTGGGTTTCTGCTGAATCCCTCAGAAGCCCATCTCCATTAGCTACACAAGAGCAGTGAAAACTAGCCCTCTAGTGCCAATGGCACTTGCAGTTAGGCAGTGAAAACTCTTACCTGTGCTTTTATGACATAATTTCTATTTCTATGACAGAAACCATTAAACAACAATTTTTAAATTTTATCTGCAAGTGGCTGGGACATCTCAGATAGGAAATCTCAGGGATATCCAGCCCAGCTGCCCTCCAGATGACAACTATTCAAACCCCCTTCAACAAGTACCCCTATGTATGTGAACTCCTCATCTCTGGAAATCACCTGACACTAGTGATGCCATGTGAGACCCGCTTCTTTCTCCAGCCTCCAAGATGTTCCACTTCCCCAGGTTAACCTCCTCCTGAAATACCAGTACTATAGCATATCTCCAAAATGAATCCCTCCTTTCCATTGTAAACCCTATCCTAGCTGCTGATCCTTAGTTATCTCTTACTTTTAAAGTATTTTCTGTGGTATGTCGTTACCAGAACCTTGTCTTATGCAAAGCTGCCTTGTCCAAGGACCGTGGTACAGAGGATACTACCTGCTTAAATATCATCTGGCTTCTCTGCCACTGTAGCCTCAATCTCTGCTTCTCCATTTTTAATGCCTGTGGCAAAACCAGAGACGGTTAGAAAAAAACAAACAGTCTCATCACAGGGCAAGGGCTGTTTTCAGATGAACTCTCCTTACACAGCATCACTTTAAGTGCACCTGTTCCTGCAGGGTGCACCCTGAGCCCTGTGTATCTTCCTTCCTCGATTCTTACTGCACCTTGCTATCGTCGGCAATGGCACTAGTTACTCTAGTTCTGAAGATGAACATTTAAAGCACTTTACTTGTATGAATAATCACAGCAAGAGGGTTTCTTTCACCTTCCTCCCCCTCTTGCCTTCTACTTGCCTTTGGTACCTCATTTGATATTTGGCTTTATGCTTTTGGCAGCTGTCAACCCCTGAGTCCCAGTGGCTGAGAGGATGAAACCTGCAGGACTGGTAGGAAGATGTCATGCTTTTAATTGATCCCTGAAGCAAGGTGCAGGAATCCAGGGGAGGATATTCTGGTGATTACACAGCCTAAATATTTGATACCCAGAGTAGGTTTTGGAGGATTGCTCAGTTTTGTTTTAAATGACAATCAGGCAAGTCTGCAAAGTGAAGTTTGGCCTTGAGGGGTGACTCTGAGCTGTTATTCCCTATTCTACATTTTTGTATCTCTGGGTTTCTTTCTTGAGTTTGCACCTGCTTGCAAGTACTTTTCTGCCATCAGTGCTACATCTGAAATCTGAGCATTTGAAATCTGGGGGTTTTCTTCTTCCTCAGCAGCAAAGCTGATGAGGTTCAGTCATTTGTAACTTGGTTCCCAGTTGCTGGACGTGTAAGTAGGGTTGCAGATGCATCACAGCTCATTTTGTCCCGTACTGCAGGGATAATAGCAGCCATCAGCTGGAAAGTCTCTTCCTTTCTTAGGTATGTCCTTGGGTATGTATGCAGAGCTGACTCCTGAATAAATGTGCCTGCCCAGGTTTTTAATTTTGTGCTTCATTTTTATGGGTCTTTTTTTTTCTTGCACTCCCAGTTTTACTACATTACCTTTGAAAATGTTTTTCCTGATGTGAGAACGGTCAAGCTGCGTGTTTCTAATGACCTTAATATTAAAGAAAAGATGCCACTGAGACTATGATATAAAGATGTCAAATAGGTATTAAATGTAGTCATACTAAGCAACATTTTATTGTGTGCATTATTCAGCTGGAGCAGAAAGTTACTTGCTGCTTTGTAATCAATCAAAATACTTTGAATAAGCCCCTGGGTCTTTTAAAAGCCCTTACACATCACATGGGAGCCCAAGAACTAAAAATGCAACAAAATGTGATTGAGGTAAGTCTTGGGCCAAGTGCACCACAGTAAGAGTGAGAGTAGGCATTCCTGGACACATTAAAGGTTGAATAATAGTGATTCGGAAATGACAGATTACATGTATCCCACACAGAGTGTCTCATGTTGTTTAAAATTCGTTATTCTTTAAAAAGGTGAGAACTAATTTTTAAGTTAATATTTTCCAGTTCATCTCCTTGTATTCCACACACTTCTCCTCTCTCTTTAGAGTCTGAGAGCATGGTTTGCAGAATGTCATCAAGATCAAGCCAAGGCAGCAGCAAAACTGTACTGACAAAAGTCTGAGAAGTTGGTGTCCCTGAAATATTAGTAATGAATTAAAAATAGTCTTAATCAAAGAAAAGCATTTATGAAATCAGAAAAATCCTTTGTGATGAAAAAGGAATTTACATTTCACATCAAAAGAAGAAGAGAGGAATAAATTTGGGGTCTGTATGCCTTTATCGCATTTAATCCAGAAATTTTTTTTTTTTGCTAAGTAAATAATACTATTGTTATAATTACGTTCTTATTACAATTTATAATTTAATATTATTTTAATATTGATTTATATTCATTTCTATTTGCATGTAAATATTATTCCAAAAAAATATATTTTAGAAAATATATATTTATTAGATGCAGACAGAGATTTCTATGTAACACTGCATTTCATGTAAAACTGTATAAAAATAAAATAATTGCAAGAATATATGGATATATGTTTTCATTTTATAACAGCCCTCCTGAGCAAAGAAAGAAATAGAGGGTGTTTTAACAGCAACACGATATCTCCCTCAAAATTACCTCCTTGGAAAACCCTTTGACTGAAAAAGTAAGCCCTCTGGCAGAGGAGCCTTTGCCAAGTGAAGCATTCATTACCGCTTCACCTCACCTCCTGCTCTTGCTTGTGTTTACAGATGCAGCACTGCAAGCTGGGGCATCCAGAAGATTTCAGTTACTATGGTGATGGATTTGAGGCAGGCAGAGCCATCACTGTCACTCAGGGCTCATGGTTTCCCATTGTGGAGTGAGAAGGATGAGCCGGTGGTGGGATGCCCATCTGGCATAATAGGATGGAAGTTACCCCAGCCACTCCCCAAGGCAGCATGGAAGGGAACAGAGCCTTGCTTCCCAACCCTGGCTGCTCATGGGGGTCCAGGCAGCGTCACAGGGTTCTTGTGTCCTTCTTGTCATGGTACTTGCTGTAGCAGCTGGAGGCTTTAGCTCCATGCAGTGTCAGTGCATTTGCCATCCACTGAAGGCTCTGGCCTCGTTGTCCACTGCAACAGTTCCTGAAGAGTTAAACTCCACAGCAGCAGTATAGAAATAGTAATTTCAATTAAGGTAATCACCAGGGAGCTATTGAAGGAGAAATAAAAATGTGGTGTTCTCATTTCCATAAGCAAATGAAAATAATTTAGATGACTTGTATCTAGATGAAGGAGAACGCCTATGTAAAAACTAATTACCCTCCGTGCTAATTACAACAAAGAGGATAAAGGACAAACCTTTTGAAAAATATCCAAGGATATTAAATGGAGTTTTATTAATAGATGAAATAGGCTGAAAATGAGAGTTTTGATATATCGTGTTTGGGCCTAGATTCAATAAAAACTCTCTCTGGTTTCCACTTCACAGCAGCCCCATAAAATCAATTTATTATATGAAGCCAGATGGGTCTTTTATTGAACCTGGAACTTATTCATTAAATAAAAGTAATTATCATCAGACTTAAAGAAACAATACCTACTGCTTCATGAATAAGTCACTATCCCATACATTTAAGTGACAATGAGAAAGAAAAATATATTTTAAAATCAATGGACATACAGTTCATCAAATGTAAGAGCAGGGCCTGTAATATATTTTCTGGTGTAATTTGTTCTTGAGCACAGTGTTCGTTTAAATTGTAGTATCTGCTTTGGCTTTGAATTTGGATAAACCAATAGCACTGGCCACATGGAGTATGATGCTCTTGACCTTTTCCCTGGACCTCTGATTTCAAACACAGGAGGAAGAACTGGGTCTGAGATGAGGCATGTGAAAAACAAGCAACGGTACCAAAACCATCTCACCTTTCTTTATGCTGCTGTGTTTGACATGAGCTTTATTCTAACTCCTGTGCTGGCAGCGCTTTACCTGAGAGACCAACCTCCGCTGAATTTTCAAATCCTCTCTATACCTCTAACATTGTTCCAGGCAGGGCCTGGCAAGACATAAGAAGAGGTTGTATTGGGTTTGTGTGGCAAGGTTTTGGTAGCAGGGGCACTACAGGGGTGGCTTCTGTGACAAGCTGCTAGGAGAGCCAATAGGTAGAGCCAATGCCAGCCAGCTCCGAGATGGACCCACTGCTGGCCAAGGCTGAGCCCATCAATGATGGCGGTAGCACCTTTGGGATAACATGGTTAAGAAGGGGGAAAAATAACCCCTGAACAACATCAGCTGGAAGAGAGGAGTGAGAATATGTGAGAGCAAGACACCCAGGTGTCCTGGGTTCAGCAGTAGCAGTCATTTTTCCACTTCTTGGTAGCTGGTGCAGTGCAGTGTTTTGACTTTCGGCCTGGGAACAGAGCTGATAGTAATGTTTTGGTTTGGCCAAGGACTTTGTGAGCCTCATGCTCTGCCAGGGAGGAGGGGAAGCCAGGAGGAAGCAGAGACAGGACACCTGACCCAAACTGACCAAAGAGGTATTCCATACCACAGCACGTCATGCCCAGGAAGTAACTGGGAGTTAGCCGGAAGGGCTGGGAGACGGCAGGGTTGGAGGAGGTATCGGTCGGAGCTTGGTCGGGCTTGGGGGGCAAGTTATCGGTCGGCTGGTGGTGAGGTGATGTATTCTCTTCCCTTGTTATTTCCTTTATCATTATTATCATTGGTGGTAGCAGCAGTGATTTGTGTTATACCTTAGTTACTAAACTGTTCTTATCTCAACCCATGGGAGTTGCATTCTTTTCGATTCTCCTCTCTGTCCCTCCGGGAGCAGGGGGAGGGCAAGAAAGGGGGGGAAGTGAGTGAACGAATTACCTGACTCGGTTTAAACCATGACACCGGGTCAGTGCAGAAGGAGGGGCAGGAGGTTCTCCAGGTACCGGAGCAGAGGTTCCCCTGCAGTCCGTGGTGCAGCCCATAGAGGTCCATGGTGTAGCAGATCTCCGCCTGTATCCTGGTGAGGACCTCACGCTGGAGCAGTTCATGAGGAACTGCAGCCTATGGGAAGGACTCACACTGGAGAAGTCCATGGAGGACTGTCTTCTGTGGGAGGGACCCCACACTGGAGCAGGGAAGAGTGTGAGGAGTCCTCCCCTGAGGAGGAAGGAGAGGCAGAGACAACGTGTGATGAACTGACCACAACCCCCGTTCCCTGTCCCCCTGTGCTGCTGTGGGGGGGGGGATGCAGAGAAATGAGGAGTGAAGTTGAGCCTGGGAAAAGGAGAGTGGTGCGGAAAAGGTGTTTTAAGGTTTGGTTTTATTTCTCGTTACCCTGCTCTGATTTGGTTGGTATTAAACTAAACAGATTTCCACAAGTTGTCTGTTTTGCCCATGACAGTAACTGGTGAGTGATCTCTCTCTGTCCTTCTCAAAACCCATGAGCCTTTGGGGATATTTTCACTTCCTTGTCCACCTGAGAAGGGCAGTGACAGAGCGGCTTTGGTGAGGAACTGGCATCCAGTCAGGGTCAGGCCACCACAGAGATGCAAAAGTAGGCATCTAATTTATCTTGGGGATCTCAGACGGGGCATCTTTAGATGCCAGGGCTTAGCAGCAGAAGGGTTGTAGGATGAACATTCAGACATCTCACACTAAGTAACCTAAACTAGTATTTTGATAGTGAATGAGAAATGGCTATGCATGGTAGGGCTTTTGCTTCATACAACTAAAAGCGGCATGGTATGGAGGACGTTGGAAGAAGGCAAAGGGAAGAACAACCTATCCCAAGGGACCAACTAGGATGTTTTAACAAGATCGGGTATGCAATTACAACTAGATTGAAGTCAGACAGGGAAGAAACTTCCAGCAGGGTTTTGTTGGTGCTTTTTGCATTGATGTCATGCTCAGATTTTCATGTATGTCACCAAGTGAAGCCAATAGACTTAGATTTCAGTGTTTTTTAATATTACCATATTGAATTATGTCGTTGTCACTAGTCAATCACTTCCATGACAGTAGACAATTCAAAACAATACTAGCAACAACAGCGTAATTCAATATATTAATACTTAAAAGACCAGAATATAGGTCTTGAAATCCAATTAATTGTCTTCAGCTGCTGTTTCTAACACAGTGCCTTTCTCCTGCTTCCCTGGAGAAGTTTGTACTTGGTTATATCTGCTCAGTCACATCTTGCCATGTATAACACAGCGAAGATAAAAACTTCCCTCAGTTAAATCACAACGTACTCGAGTGCAGCCTTTAATTTAAATTCTGATCTGGAAAGTATGCTTCCCTGTTCAATTTTGGTTTTTTAGATATTTTTCCCTCTGTCTTTCATGATGATAATAGTGATGATTTGTATTGCTGCTACCCCACTGTGTAAGCCACATGGTGAGCACTGAACAAAAAGGTTCCTCTGCAGGATGTTTCTATTGCTTGTTTATGGCCTTTATTCCTGAGACACTGGTAGTGGATTACTGCTTGGCAGAAGAGCTGAAGGGTTTATCTGATTGAGATGTAAGTTGAATTTTCCTATAACTTTAAAGCACCTGGTGGGGTGAGGCCCTGTGCACAGGGAGGTAGCCCTGTACCACAGCGAATCCTTTAAAGGCTGATGAAGTAGGTGAGATTAACCACTCATCAGAGGAGTCCCTGTTGTCTTCAAAAGAAGCAAATCTCAGGGACTCTGTTCCTTGTGGCTGCTGGAAAGGATGTGCTTTGTGCTGGTAAACCTGTCCTGTTCTCCAGTATCACACAAAAACTGGCAAGGCCTTTCTCTGGCACTTGTGCTTCTTCCCCAACATGAGCTGGCTTGGGGCTGTTGTACGATGGTAGCAGAGCCAAAGGAGCTCCCTGGTAGTTTGGGCTCTGCTATCCCTGTGCTATTCTCTCTCCCATGTTTTCCTCTGAGCATTTTCTAGAATAGTGCAGTGCTGCTTGTGCCTGATGACTTTACCTGTTTTCTTGGGCAGTGGAAATGCATAAAATGTCAGAGCTCTTCAGGCCATTAAAGGCTTCATCTGGATCAGTAAGTCCTGGATGGTGAATGGTTAATTGGGATATAATTTGAAGCCAACATTCAGTATTAAGGTGTATAAATCCTATATATTACTGAAACTGTATTGAAAGGGATGTACACAGAGCAGGGAGGAACACAGAACAGACAAGTAGGAGCCAGTAACACACTGATGTTCCCGAAATCTGCCTCTTTGGAGCCATGTGAGGAGGTCATAGAATTCACTCCCAACAGAAAACATATAGTCTTGTCTTCTTTCAAAAGCAGAGCAGAGCTCACTTTTGAAGCGCAGGTGCTGGGGGGTTTTGTTCTTCAGTGCTCAGAGCATGCCCCTGGGAAGATGAGCAGTGGGCTGACATGTCTTCCCAAGCCTTCTCACACCATGCATTTACATTAAACCCAACACTACATGAAAAATTCAAACCATCTCCTCCACCCATTTCTTTGTAAGGAAACAAATCTGTAACCATATGCTGTTTACAGGCTGATTCTATTGTTGTGTGTTAGGTATTTGCTAAGCATAGCTGTTGGCTGTGGTTGCTAAGGGCACTTGGACCCTGCTCCACAGTGACTTCAAGGTTCAAGCAGAGGTTTAGGGGGAGAGGGAGGCTTGCAGACACAGAGATGCAGATGGATGCAGACCTTCCTGGTGAACTTTCAGGATTTAAGTGAGTGGCAGTTGTTGAACATGAATTTTGGGGGTGTATTTTATGCTGAGGCGGCTGACATTTGAGTGAGCATACTGCATTGTGTTTGATGGGCTGATGGATTTGATAGATGCACAAGAGCAGCTCTGAGAATATTGGCTCATGGACCGCTTACCTTCAGACCACGCAGCTATCTCACGCATAGCCTGAACATGAGCTCTCTGAGTGTACCTGACAACATCCTGCCAGATGTGCTTGGCACACAAACACCATACACAAACACCCTTAGCTTAGTTCCTGGAGGTCAGCTTTCCTATTTGGCATTAAAGCGGTGGAGAGTGGTGTTAAAGGCAATCTTAAGGCAACCCTCGCAGTGCAGTGCAAACTCATACCCTAAAACCTGATTTGCATCCTGCCTTAGGGCTTTCAGCTTGTCATGCTCATCTCTCCCTGGCTGCTTTCTCCTGCATGCTCCGTCTCCTGATGAAGCAGTCAGCAGTTCCTCACTCAGAGAGGAAGAGACTCTGGCTTTTAAATACAAAGGCTGAGCATAGCAGGGGTGCTTAAAGCATACAGGGCAGCATGTAGCTGAGCTAATGGAACTGTCTTCCCTCTTGTAAAATAGCTGAGACTCACATGAAGAGCTGGTGATGTTGGAAGATGTACTAAGTACCTCTTGGGGGTGGATTGCTGTGTGACAGGGTGAGTGGAGGGATTCGTTATGTAAATCCCCTTACTTTTATATACTTAAGGATGCTTAACTGCAGCATTCCAGTGATGCAGTTTGTAAAAGGTTTGTCATAATCACAGGATCAACCTTCATTTTAAGTCAAATATTTTTGTGGGTGATAAACATAAAGATTGTTCTTTTGCAGTCACAGAGAATGTTTAAAATACCAGCGTATCACACTGGGGGTTTTAGAATGATTTATTTTAAGCATGGATTCAGGTCTCCTGTATAATCCCCCTTGATCCAAAGATGTTTTATTTAAAGAGCTTATTATGAAATATAATTGTGTGATAAAAGCTGCAGTCCACCAAAGCTGTGATCCACAAGAAACCTTTTGCTATTTCCAGCCTATTCTTAATTCTAGTTTAGTCATATGTGATATCAGTCTTAGCCTGGTTATCTTTTAATCAGAGGCTTAATAACTGATTAGGAATGTTTGGGATATAGAAAGGAAAAAAATCCTCCTGATAAAGATTTTCAGCAGGGCAGAAAACCCTCTAGATGGCAGAAGTGCACTACAGAAAACCCCAAACCTTAATTAAGCAACAAGCTGCAGAAGAGTTGTGTGCCAACTGTGGGGAAAAGGTGCACTGATTATTGACTGGTCCACTGACCTCTTCCTCGTCCTCCAACTTTAATTGCTGCTGCAGATGATCTGTGCTTTACAGCCACGCGGACGTGATGCCAAACTGGGTCTGAACAAGTTTGCCCATGGACGTAGTTTTTGCCTTTCTGCAAAATGAAACTGCAGCTGTGTTTTTGAAAGGTGAACTGAAGGGCTTCTAGCAGCTGGCAGTGTCTGGAGTTTGGGATGTCTTCTGTTAGCAGTTAATGCCGCCCCTGGGACTCCACAAGGAGCTGCATCCCCTGGGAGTCTGTGACTGTCCCTTGAGGGGTGCTCAGCAGTCTGCAGTCCTTTAAAAAATAAAATCCTCATCCTCTATGTAGGTGGGCAGTTCACATTTTAAGGTCTTTTTGACCTTAGAAATAGTGCAGTAAAGTTTCAGGTGTCCTTATCTGTCTGATAGAGCTGTCAGCATCTCCTGTTTTAATCAGTTACACAAGAGAATCCAGTGAATTTTGGCACTGAAACACAGAGAAGAAAATCTTTCTGTAAATCTGAGGTTTAAGCAATATTAATGGCTGACACATCACTAACTTCTGTGCCTGTGATTACTGTTACAGCTTGGTCAGGATCCCTCTGCACAGGGATCTCTTCTCAACTGCTTAGGCTTGTGTGGTGCCAGAGTAACTGAATTTAGAGAAATGTCCAGTTTCCAGCTCTGCAGTTTTATACCTTGGTCTGGGCAGGAAATTATTTGAGATTTCAGAGTTTTCTGTTTCAAAGGAAGGCCTTTTGATGTTGGCTTTTGGTTGCTGATTAAAAGCAATTACATGGTACTCAAAATACTTGGATGGGTCTTCAGTGTGCCATATGGTAGGCTTGTTCTAACCTCGAGGCAGATTCAGGGATAAAACATAGTCTTTCTTCAGATTTCACTTAATATTAAATACATAAACCAAGGGCTTGAACCTTTTTCTCCCGTACCTAGTACCTAGTGGGAGCCTGTGCAATGCATGTCCAACAAGCCAGGTAGAGACCCAGCCCATAGTTGTATGGGAGTGCGAGACACCCATGAAGGTGGGAGATCCTGGTGTTAGTCCCTGGTGCACAGCAGGAGCCAATGTCTGGCCACTTTTGATTTGGCACTAACACATAATTCTGCTCAGGCCCTGAAACAAGTGCCCTAGACAGCAGGAGCCTGACAGCCATCACGTCACATCACTTTGATAACCACGAGCCATCTGGGTTTCAGTTTATCTGCAACAGGCTGATAGGAAAAGCAGCACAGGTATATCTTTGTTATTTTCAGACCATTTGCTTTTGACAAAACTTAGAAATGATAGGCTTTTTATGAAAGGTTTTGCCCACCAGTTCTTACTTCTTTTCATGGAGCTTCTTTTCATGGGCCAGAAACCAGGCAATAGTAATACTGGCTGCAGATCATAGCCTTGGTGGTGGCTCAGTGGAAATCTTGTAGTGAAATATCAAGTGCTATTCAGCTGTGTAAAAAGCAGCACAAGTTGTCCCAGGAAATTCTGGAGTTGTATTTTTTGTTGTAGCAAAGACTGTGTGAGTAATTTCAAAGAGACACACCAGCTCCAATACAGGTGGCTCTTGGGCAGACTCATGCAGTCAACAGGGATGAAGCCAATGGGACTTCCTGTACACCATTTTCATAACCATGCTGGTAAACTGTTACGGGTTTATCTGTATTTTTCCAGGAATGCTGACTGATTGTTAACTTGTCCTTCTGTTTTTAAGGTGCCATTTGTACTTCAAGCAGCAGATTTCATATTTTAGAGGAAGAACCTCAGTACTTGACATGGAGACTGTCAAAAGTACTGTAGTAAGATGTGTGACTACAGTAAAGACACATACACCAAGACAGATATTGGGTAGGTAGCAGAGAAGATAAGGCAGCACAGTTTTCAGTGTAGTCTAGCAACTCAGGTAGCTACTTAAGCTCCCCCATGAGCCTGTCTAGCACACACAGCAGTCTGTGTGTTACTTCTACACACAGAAGTAAGAGCTTCATTGCTGTTACTAGCATTACTGTCTAGATAGAAGCTACCATCTGTCCCCATTTCTGCCTTCTTCTGCAGCATTTGTAACATTTGTCCCTGTTCTCAAGATACCAATGCGAATGACAGGAGACAATTGGTTATCATTGCGTCTCATCTATTTTCATCCACACTAAGCACTAAATCAATGCATCATCATGAGGTCTGAGTGCTGTTAGACAATTCTTCAAGTCAGAAATAGAATCAAGGTCTTTGTTGTATTTTATAAAAAAAAAAAAAAAAAATAAAGAAAATCCTGACGTATTTTTTAACTGATCCAAACTTCAGGTGTGATTAGGCTAGAATTTGGGTAATCACAATCTACCCAGCTTTGTATAGACTTGTCTTCAGGGTTGTGTGTCTGTGATATTTTCTCCAGCTTTGCATTCCAGGTCAAAGTGAGGGTTTTTTCAAGCATGCTGTGTGGGGTACAAATATTTTAGGTCCTTCAGGAGATGCTCCATGTTTTACTCAGACTCTCATGAAGCTACAGGTAGAGTTTGTACTTTGTATCGTAGTTCTGCTAGGGAAAGGTTTGCATTTCAGACAGCTTGGCCTGTGTTTAATAAAATGCCTAGTGCTCTGTAGTGATAAAAATGAAATCCTCAATCCCATTCACATTTAGAGGACACTTGAATAGCTGTTACTTGAGGCTTAAATTAATCTGAAAGTTTGTGAAAGGAAATGCATACTGTGTTTGTGGCAGCGTTTGATGGTTTTAGAGTGCTCTTCCTTCAGAGAGACTGTCAAAGCATGTAACAACCTCAGTGAGCAAAACCCTTGGGGTGTGGAGGGAGCGTTACCTCCCATTCACAGGCTGTGGAAGTGAGCCATGGAGCTCATGGTGAGAATAAAGCTGGGAACGGAAACACAGGCAGGGTGTGCCCTTCAATCTGCTCCTCTGCTCTGAGAGCACCCCTGCCACCTGATGCCTTTCAAAGGTTGTTGGCATCTGTGGGTTCTTGCTGGGTATTTGCCTCTGTGACTGCTGAAGCTCCTGTTAGGATTACAGTCTTCTAATTTCACACATAAATATGTTCATTGTCTTGTTCTAACACTGTCTTTGTTTGCTAATTTAAGCAGCTCTTCCCTGGCTGAGCCTCCCAAGGTGTTCTCCCAAGGTGCCTCTGTATTCAGGCAAACCTCGCATCTCCAAGATTCATTTTCTGCCTTTGAACAAACCTCTGATACTGTAATTTCCACAGACAAATCCTTCCTTACGAATCAGAGCATCCCAACATGCCAGGGGTCGGAGGGAAGGAGCCTGAGGCGGGAGAGAGCCACGAAAGTCTTTGGAAGCTGCAGTCAGGTTCTGTATTTTCTGAAGGGTGTCTTGTGCCCCATGTGTAGCCCCACGGAATAGTAGGTTTGCTGGTTTAATAGCCTCTATAGAAACCTACCTGGAGAAAAAAGTCAGTCTGAATAAGGCTTCAAAAATTTCGTTTCAGAGTCCAGAGACCAGCCTGAGTTTCTCCCAGGAATCCTGCTGAGGAATTAGCTCTATCGGCAGATTGTTCCTGTGAACAAGACCTGCAGTGCTGCTGCCCCTCATAGCAGCAGAAGGATGACAGCTTTCCTGGAGTTAGAGCAATGCTATGGTACTGAGCCCTGAAAGAATGCAGATTTAGATAGAGGCATTTATATCATGCCTCTATCAGCCCCCAGTTCAGCCCCCAGATGAATGCATTTACACATGGAGGGATTAATATTTTCTACTCTCTTAAAATTAGACCCTTTATTAATTCATAGGTACTCAAACATATCCCAGGAGCAATGTCACTCCACTGATGTGTTAGTAGAGAGCTAGTTAGAAAGATAGATATATTA
Organism: Pezoporus wallicus; assembly: GCF_028554395.1. Classification (NCBI taxonomy): domain Eukaryota; kingdom Metazoa; phylum Chordata; class Aves; order Psittaciformes; family Psittacidae; genus Pezoporus; species Pezoporus wallicus. The sequence continues at coordinate 2,234,456 of NW_026639618.1, forward strand.
GACTATAAGAGCTACATTGCCTTCTTTAAGGTTGCAAACCTAAGTATTTCACTTATGATATAGTTATCTTAGCTTTGGTCTTCTTGTGCATGTACCCTATTATCTATTATTTCCTATAAAATTATGTAGCATATAGAGATGACACCATTATGAAGCCTGTTGTCATGCACTGTTTTTTTATAGGCCCTAGTCTTTATCTCCATTCAGAAGAAAGGATGCTTACTTAATAGATAAATGTACAATACTTTAGTTTTCCTTCATTATCCAGTAAGTGATTTCATTCATTACAGAATATTATGATAATATTTTTGTCAAATTTTCTTTTTTCCCCTCAGCTCTATAGTGAATACTTTATAAAAGTTCATTAGTTTTTGCCACACATCTCTGGGGTTAGGAGTTACTCTATTTCTCATTTTCAAATGGGGAATCAAGTCAAAGAGTTTGACATCAAATACATCAATGAGTCTCCATGACAACTTGAGAGACAGAACAATGTTTTTTCTTCAAGGTGCACAACAGCGTGTTTTACTGAGTAGAGCTGCTCACATGCCTAAGAAAAGAGCCTTTTGAAATTTGTAATTCATTTCTCATCTACACTGAGCTGAAAATTCTTAAAGTTTTACTGCAAAACTGGAGCAGTAACAATATTTCTTGGTCAGACCATGAACCCGGTATGCTGGACTTTATGTACATGCACATTAATGTTTCAGTTTTAGTCAGAGGTAAGGTGAAGTGACTGTCATCCTCACTGAATTAATTCCTTTTGGGTCAAAGTCATAGAATCATTGAATCATCGAATCGTTAGGGTTGGAAAGGACCTTAAGATCATCTAGTTCCAACCCCCCTGCCGTGGGCAGGGACACCTCACACTAAACCATATCACCCAAGGCCTCGTCCAACTGGGTCTTGAACACCGCCAGGGATGGAGCATTCACAACCTCCCTGGGCAACTAAGTCAGCTAAAGGATGTCCTTTGAAGGACACCTGATGCTTTCGAACCTGCTGTTAGACATTCAGTCCAGCAGACTAGGTTAGTTCTAACCCTGGAAACACCTATAATTTGGGCTTTGGCCCCTCAAGCACTAGCTACTCTGCTCCACAAATTCCTCCCCATCCTGCTGCATCCCTTGCCAGTGTAAACATAGCCTCAGGCTGATGTCCCTGCTCAACTCCCGGATTCAAAGAAAAGCTTTTCATGCGTGTATGGTTACCTCAGATCTGGCAGAGTGGGGACCTGACCCTCCTGCTACTGCGCTGTGCTTGTGCCCTTACCAACAGGTTCTATTTTTCCTCAAAATAAAGATCATCAAAGCCACCTGAGCAATATTTTGACTTGGATAAAGTGTCATTGGGCCAAAACACTTTGAGCATCTCTAATTATGTGCTCTGATAGGAGTTAATGCTGGTTTCAGCTGACACAGCACGTACACAAACCAGTGCCCCTGTGCTGCAAGTTCAGCCAGCCAGAAAATGAAGAACATACTGTTTGTGGCTCTGAAAGGCCTGGTCTCTGCAGTTTGCTTAGCGGGTGACTGGAGAGCACTGTGGCTGGGTTAGCTGCTGATCCAGTTTCTCAGGGCAGCAGTTTGCTGATATAGCAATGAGTCCATCCTCTTGTACTCAGTGCACTTCATTTGCAGATGTTGGGAGGTATTGACATGGCAAATAACAGTTTCTACCATTTCATATCCATGCCCAGAATGCATCCAGCCTGTGTACTCAATAACTGTGCTCAACAGTCTGTACCCTTAGGTTGAAGGCTGAATGCATCCAAATCTTCTCGGGCATTGTATTCAAATTTAAAGCAACCTCCTTCCTGATCATGTGAAAATTACAGTTTTTCAGAGTTTTATGCTCCTTGATCAACTTTGAGTAGATATTCCCTAAAACGGGAAAAAACCACCAGCCTGGATTACCACATCCAGTCAGTTCTCTCCCTTTCCCTAGTTTTCCCTGGTCCTCTGTCCTAGGTAGGAATATCCAGAGGTTCCCAAAGGGAAAACTAACAGAATTTTTATTTACTGACAAAAAAGCATGTCTTTGTTCCACTTAATGTTCAAAAGTGGTGCCACCGTTTCAGCTCATATTTTCCTCTTCCAACTATACAACCTCACTATGAACAAAACTACATTCAAACCAAGGGGTCTTAAAAATAATGTCAATTGGACAACATTCTAGGAGTCTTGCAGGAAAAAAACATCAACCTTGGGAAGCATGGATAGACTTCCAGCAGACTGGGATATAACACTGTTTTCCTGTGTATACAGAAATGTGTACTTTGGGGAGCTGATGTAAGTGGGTGCCTTGAGGAGGTCCATAGTGAGGGGAAAACAGAGGTCTCCTGGAGAAGGCAAAGATGCTTTTCAGAGCAGAAGCCTGACTGAGGAGCTCCAAATTAAGTTCTGGAGGTTTCTTCTTCTCTCATACTCCTCTTTCTTTAAGGAATCCGATTGATGCACCTAAATTAGGAGTTGCCCTGGGGTCTCTTTACACTCAGAGGAGGTGAGGCATCTACAGAGGGGACTTAAACAAACTGTGAAGGTTTTTTCCTTCTTGGATTAAAGTATGGAAAATTACCTGGATGGTTTTATGTTGCTGGCTTCAGTCCTGCTAGGAGAACTCTCCTCTGTGATCTCACAGTGAGTTTTGTACTATCCTGGGACAGTGGTACTTTGGAAAAGGTATTTTTTAATAAGGTTCCACTCCTATGATGTTTTTCTTTTCTATAAGCTTTAATAGGAATAAGCAGAGGAATTAGAGTACTCTTTTGCATCAATCTTTATGGTGGAACATGGGGAAAATCCTATTTAAAGGGCACTTTTACTTGAAATCTCATTGTGGCCTTTAATAGACTGAATATGTGATACAACTTGTGAAAACCAGGAGCAGTAAATCATACAGACTGACTGATACTCATCCAAGGATTCAAAAACAACCAAAGCATCAAACAGGAGCAACACTGACAAGGATATATTACAGTCTTTACAGCAAGGAAGCCTGAAAACTTAAAACTCGTTAACATGATGCTTATCTTCAAAATGAAGCTCGGGGCCATCTGAGGCTTTACAGATCAGTGAACTTTATTATGATAGCAGGGAACCCAACTGAGGGTTCAATTAGGGATAGAGCAGCACAATGCTCGGATAAGTATAGCTTCTCAGGATCAAAGCACCACTGCTTCTCTAAGAAAAAAAAATGTGCTTCTTTGCCTTGTTAGAGCTCTTTTCTGTGTTAATACAGGGGACCCAGTGGAAACAGCACACTTGGATTTTCAAAAGACTTTTTGATAAGAGCCCTCATGAGGGACTATTAAAGTATAATCGAGAACCGTCAGGTAATGCACATTAGTAAAAATAGGCTGAACTTCTGATAGGCTGATGGGCTTGGATTCTTCAAGGTCTCTCTGAAGGGAGAGACATAAAAGTCATCATGCAGAGCTCTGAGCAGAAGTGTGCACCAATAGCTGAAGAATAAAGAGAGGACTGGAGTTGTGATAAAATTATATGAGGACATTGGGCTACATGTGGACTCACAGAATCTTTTGAGTTGGACAGGACCTTTGGTCACCTAGTCCAACCGCCCTGCAATGAGCAGGGACATCTTCATTTAGATCAGGATACTCAGAGCCCTGTCGAACCTGACCTTGAATGTTTCCAAGAATGGGACATCTACCACCTCTCTGGCCAACCTGTGCCAGTGTTTCACCACCCCAGCATAAAATTTTCTTCCTTATATGTGGTCTAAATCTCTCCTTTTCCAGTTTAAGGCCGTTACCCCTTGCCCTATCACAACAGACCCTGTGGAAAAGTTTGTCCCTGGCTTTCTTGTCAGCCCCTCTAGGCACTGGAAGCTGCTCTAAGGTCTCCGTGGAGCCTTCTCTCCTCCAGGCTGAACAAACCCATCTGTCTCAGCCTGTCTCCATAGGAAAGGTGCTCCAGCCTCTGATCATCTAACCCTCTGGCCTCCTCTGGACTCACTCTGACAGGTCCACGTCCTTCCCATCATGGAATCATAATCATACACAGGTGGAGAGAAGCAGTGTCTATGAAAATCCAGTGTCTGCTGAAGAATTACCAGGATCCCTAAACTTGATACCTATGCACATTAAATAGGCAGCTTCTCCATTCGTGTTCACAGTGATCTCCTTTCTCTACCGTCTCACTCACCACAATGTAATCCTGGGTGTGAGATTATTTTTTTTCCCTTTCATCCTTCCTTCTTGATTTCAGGAGCTGCCAAGCTCAAAATCCAGCAAAAGTTACAACCTCCTGTTTTCCTGTTCTTTCCCACTTACCAGTTTCCTGAGGCTGCAAATTGATGGGTCAAGAGGGGGATGTGCACATGAAAATGGGGGGAAGAACCAGGGAGCAGATTCTGGGCTTGCTCCCAGTGGGGATGCTGGCAATTCTGAATTTAGAGCAGCTCCAAGCAGAATTAGCCCTCAGCAAATTGTAGGTTAGCGATAGGCAATATGATTCCTAAGAGTCTGTAGGCAGAAATGCTCTAAGATGTGCTTTGCTGAGAAGGCCAGAGTAGGTTTTGGACTCTTTGGATCTCACGGAAGTCAATTCCACATTTCCAGGAGTATTGTTGGCAGTTTGGTTCTTTTTTAACAAGCTGTGCTATGTGCAGTTTAAGCACAGATTTCCATCAGTGTTTTTTTTAACAGTGTGGGTTCATGGCTTGCATTTATTGTGGATTGATCATATTAAAAAATCATCATAATAGCATATTGTTTATATATGACATTATTAAGTAATTCTGTAGAGGTCTGATGTAATAAGCAAGAAATCCAAGGGGGGAGGTTGGGAAAATTCAAATTAATTCTGTGGCTTACTAATTTTCATTATTTTAAATAACAGCAAAACCAAACATCACTATTTCTTAATCAGTGTAACCCCAGTAGATCTTAACATGCTTTATAAAGGAGTAAGAGCTCATTATCCTGTCTTACTGGTGGGAAAACAGAGGCACAACGTAACAATTCCTGCAACTAGAAATAAAGCCTTTGTGTTTTGGCTCCAAATGGCTGGGAGCTACCTGACAAGCTGTATCTCACAGATGCTTTTCCCCAAAAATGTCTGTGGATGCAAGATATATTTTAATACAGTTCTTCTACAGATGTGTTAATTTGGATTTAGTGATGTTATGCTTTTCTAGCTTAATGCTGAAGTCTATATTCAGGCAAAAATCACAGCATCAGTGGGATCTAAATGCAGTTTCCTGGTAATGATTTCTGGGCCGGACCTCTGTTCAGTGCTCTGCGAAGTCAAAAGGTGTTAGAGCATGCCAAAAAATGGTGATTTTGCATTGTAAGAAACTTCATTTTTTGAAAGTATGGATTTGAAAAGAAAGATAAAATTTCCAAGCTTTTTGTGAATGATGCTTTCAGAGACCTTGTAGGTGTCTAGTGAGGTTGGTGTGATGATAGTAACACTTGGAAGTTGTCAAAAGCATTAGTTTTACCAAGTACCCTGATAGCAGCAATGCGGAGCTTCTGAGGTACCTAACCTGAGGACAGACCGTCAGGAATTAATTTGATGACAGTCTGTGAAACCTGATATGTTTCAAATGGGTCTTTCCCACTGCTTAAATCTGCTTCTTTGATGAAAAGTTGCGTTGCTGAAGATTTGTGCTCATCTCTAAGCATTCTGCTACCCCTTATGGAGCCGGGTGTCTGTGGAGGTAATGGTGAGAGACTTTGTTTAGGATAAATAATATTTTATGTCTTTGGTTGTTGTGAAGTTTCTTTAAAAAATATTTCTTCTGTAAGTTTGATCAATTAGAATAAGTTAAGCACAGTTCTAATGCACAGTAGAAACGTGATGGATTGAAAAAAACTCCTTTGCATGAGCCAAAATTCAGCTCATATTTATATATGTGTCTAAGCGTAACTCAGGAAGCTACAAAGACTCAAGATACACATTAGATATGGCATAAAGATCTTAAGGTGTTGCTTTTAAAGTTTATGCAGGAAAACACTGGCCTGAAAACTAATTAAAATTACTCTGATAGTCAAATATATGAATTTATCTTAAAATACTTTATGTGTTTCATTTAATATATTGATAAAAAATGGGAAAGGAAAGACCTGTGACTGGCATCACCTAAATGACTTGAACAACTTTAATCTCCCTATTATCTCCTGGAAGGTTGAAAAGAACAGTAAGTATTTTTCATTCGTATAAGATGGGCTGGTCCCCCATCCTGGTACTTCTGATTCTGCCTGATAAGTACAGAATATGTGTTTCTCATGTCAAAATTAATTAAGTTACCTACTCTGGGTAGAATTCTGCTTTTCCCACATTCTTAGACATTCTACTGTATCCTCAGTGTCATTTGCATGTCTCTGAATTTAAGAGGTTCTCCACTTAGGGATCTTGCAGGCAGTTGTTCACAGCATGCAAACAGCCTCCTGAAACCAAGCTAGTAAGTATATTGCAACATAAGCAGAGCTTATGAAAAGAAAAAAGTTTAAAACTAGAAAAGTTCTATGCAGTTTCCATCAAGCTTGCAACCATACAGTGCCTTGAGGTGAGTCATAAATAAGTGCCAAGAGTTAGAAGCCCTTTTCTGCAATGCTGCTAAATTGTAATTGTTCTGTTTTCCTGGGGTTTGACCAGTCCTGAATGTTCAGCAGGAAAGTAATCTAATATCTCAGCATCCTCAGCAGCTCTGAAAAGTTTGACAAGAGGCAGTTTTTCTTAAGACAGAGCTGAGGTTGGCCAGCAGCTCTAGTCTCATCTAGTCTAACGTCCCTGCTCAAAGCATGGTCAGCTGCAGTGGTTTCTCAGGGTCATGTTCAGTCAGGTCTCCAAGGATGGAGACTCCACAGCCTCCCTGGGAAACCTGCTCCACTGCTCAGTCACTCTCACAGGAGAATATTCTTTTCTTATTTTTGAGTGGAATTTCCTGTGTTTCCATTTGCTCCCTTTGCCTCTTTTGCTCTCACTGGACACCACCAAGAATAGCTTGGCTTGGTCTTCTAAACTCCTCCATCAGGTATTCGGGTAAGACTTGGGTTTTCTCCAGGCTGAACAGTCCCACCTCCCAGCCTCTTGTCATATGGCAGATGCTTGATTCCTTTAATCATGGTCATGGCCCTGTGCTGGACTATTTCCAGTATGCCATGTCTCTTTTGTACTGGAGAGCCCAGTGCTGGGCATAGCACTCAGATGTTTCTCACCAATGCTGAGCAGAGAATAGTGATCACCTCTCATAACTGGCTCCCAATGTGCCATCAGCCCATTTCTTCACTCTTCTGATGTCTCATCGTCATGGTGCCAGGAGCCAGAAGCTTCCAGCCTTGGTCATTATGTGAGTCTTCATTTCCCAACCAGACAAATTCACACTCTTCTTGTGTCTCTGTCAGTACAGTTGGATGTTCAGGCTCTTGGAGAAGATCTGGACAAGATAATGAGAGAGATTTCATCATCTCTGCTGCTGTGCAGTCTGCAGATCTCCTCCCTCAGCTCCTTTGTCGATCAGACAAATGCCCTCCACCAGCACATGTTGCAGGCAGCTCCCACCACAGTTCCAGCTCTAAAGAGAGGCCCCAGGCACCCTGCAGCCTCAGGCTGCAGGACAGTGTCCTCCATTGGGATCTTCACCTGGGCCAAGACCCTGGTGTTATAGGGACCGATGTTCCAGAGGCTCCTGGGAATGGTCCACCACCACTCAGCCCACATACGCTGCTCTCAGCAGAGCTCCTGGCTCCCTCTGATAGCTGCATGCTGTTAGGCTCTACATGCCTTGCCTTTGTGCTGCATCCCAGACTTCCTTCTATTGCACTAATCCTCTGCAGTCATACTGCAAACACGTTAAAGGGCTAATGGGCACTGTTAATAACTGATTGCAGAACAGCTCCACATTTATAGTGTTGAATGAGTGGGTAGCACCTGACGGCAGGGGACTGCAGGAGAGGATTCATCCAGAAAAGTAACTGTCTCACCTGACCAATTTTGGGCTATAAAATAAAGGGAAATGTTTTGTGTAAAGGAAAAAGGAAATGTGTTTTCATCAGGACTTGAAAGAATTAAACATGAACAAAGGAAAACAATGCAAACTTAACTGGTACATTCTATTACATATTAATACAATATAGTTGCTAGAGACTGAAATACTTGAGAAACCTTAGTGAAGTGGAACAGAATGTGATATAGTCAAACTAGAATGGAATTTGCTTTAAAATTTCACAACGTGGGAAGAGGTTTTGAATCTTGGTTCATATACTTATTGGAAGTGGTTTAAGCGACATGTCATTCCCAAATGCAGCTAGAAGAGAGGGAAGTGGAGTTGTTCATGTAATACATAAACCTGAGACTTATTCATACTCACCAAAAGCTTCTGTGACAATTTTTAGAAGTTCCTATTATTAATATTTGGATATGGTGTTCTGTTTTAAACTACATTTAAGCATAACAAACTCGCACCTAATAGTCTATGGAAATAGATGCAAGGGGTTGAAATACAGGAGAGAATTTAGAGAGAAAGAAGTAGGAAACAGGAATTGTTCAAGCACCTAAGAAATTTAGGGACAGTAGCCTAAGCAAAAACCTTTGTACTCCAAATTCATTTACCTTTCAGAGGTGGAACTAAATCTGCTTGAAGCACTGGGGCATCATTGTTTTCTTCTCTTTCTACCTGCTCTCTGCTCTCAGAGGAAGCTTGTTTTAAATGGCCTTGTCAAAACCTAATTGCAGTTCTGTAATGGCTAATTCCCAAGCTATTTAGGCACCGAAGAATCAATTCGGAGACATGTCTATGAGGGGTTTGTTAAAGGATGGAGGATGCTGCTGAGATCAATCAGCTTCCTAGTTTTTAAATCACACAGGAAATTCAGGTTAAAATCTCCCTTCTGGTTGATTGATCCTGTGTCTCAGGGAGGTGCCCTCACTCACCACCTTCATTCTTGCAAATCTGTGACTCTGTCAAGTTAATTAAATGTGCACTGGGTGAGAAAGGAAGACTTATGTTGAAACCCTGGCTCACATTAACCTGTGATGTGGGGACTAGAATAAGGACTTCTGCCCTGGTCTTCTGCATCTCAAATGAGGGCTCCAGCCACAGGCAGCTCTAGGTGGGACACACATAACTTTCTACCAGTCATTTCAGGCACCACTACTCCATGCACACATATATGGGACTGTACTTAGCTGGGAGACAACTCATCTGACAGTCTGGCTTGAAGGTTTATGCCCCAAAGGTCTAGCTGTTGGTGGGGAGAGCAAACAGATTTCTTGTGTCACCAAAAGCCTCTCTAGATTGGTGGGGATAAGAAGGCAGTGGGTGAACTGTCGGTGTCCAGAACAGAGGGGATTGAGGACATGAGAATATATGTGCTTTGCAAGACTGGAATGAAAACGCCTTTATTGACAGCATGAAGAAAAGCTTGTGACTGCCTCTACGGCTGAGCCAACCTCTCTTGCATTTTACATTAGCCTCACAAAATTTCTTGTGTTTTATAATGCTTGAAGAATCAACAAGCTGAGGGCTGGGAGCAAGAAAAGAAGGGCTCAGGCTACTTAAAGGCTTTTTGAAGGTCATGAAATTTGTTTGCATGTGTATTTATTGGATGTAGAGCAGGGGAATGGAAAATTGTTCAAAGCTGGATTCAAGATAAGCAACAGCTGGGCTGAGATTCTTCCCTCAGGCAGAATGCCTGTGTCAATGCTGGATTTTAAAGGAGTGATGGGGAATGTTTCACACATGCAAGAGTTGGGCTAGAGAATTTAAATTCTTAACTACATCATCCTGAACTAGCCTAGACACAAGAAGCTTCAGGACTGGTTATTTTTCTGTACTCAACAGACTTTCTAGGGAGAACAGGAAAAGAAAATTGTAGCAGAGAAAAGTCAAATAATCTGTAAAGACTATGGGAGATTTTAAAGTTATCCCTATAACTCTACCCTTAGGAAGGAGTTCTTTAGCAAGAGGGTAGTCAAACTCTGGAACAGACTTCCTAGAGAGGTGGCCAATTCCCAAAGCCTGTCAGTGCTTAACAGATATTTGGGCAATACCCTTAACAATATCGCTTTAACTTTGGTAAGCCCTGAAGAAGTCAGGCAGTTGAAGTAGTCAGGCAGTTTGGCTAGATGATCGTTGCATGTCCCTTCCAATGGAAATAATCTATTCCATTCCATTCCAAAATGTCAGCATGTTGTTCACTGCTCTAGCAATGCTCTACTTTCTACAGACACACTTAGCACAACTGTAGCTTTCTGCTGTAAGTTAGGTGCACACTGAGATGACTTAGTGAAGGGATGGTATTCAACGCTTGATTCAGTCAACCGGCAGAAATACTGCCCTTAAATTCAGTGAGAACTGGAACAGAGCCTACCTAGAGATAACCAAGTGTTACTAGTCTATCACCTATTTACATGTTTTATACAGTTATCAGATTATGTTATCAGAAACAGGGAATATTTTTACTTTAAATTACCTCTTTTTTTTTTTACAAATGCTTCCAAAAATTGTCCTTGATTTCCTCTTTTGAGGTCCAGAGGAGTGATGTCACAGGTGGATTTCCGTCTGCTGGCACATGGCATATAGTATGAAAGATTACAAATAACTTCATAATAACAGAATAGATATGTGAGACATGTCTGCAAGGGATGGATATCCACCAATCCCATTTCCATTTACTTCTGCTCAATCCTTCCTATTCTAATTTGTGAGCAGAGGGCTATTCCTCTGTAACTGCATAAATTAGAACAAAATAGCAAAACTTAGTCAGGCTTGCACTGCAGAACCCCAGGTCAAAAGAATTCAACCAGGTCCTGTAAATGAACACACAAGGAAATACAAGTCCCATCAGAGTGTGGTTAGATGAAGCCCAAAAGGAAAAAAGAGGCTCTCATCTCTTGTCATAAATAATTATCCCTTTAAATATAGCTGTAGACTTTCTCATTAGCAATATAAATACATATCTATATCAGGACTCTTCTGGTGAGAAAGAAGAGAATAAGAGAGAAATTAAATCATGAAGCTTAGTTTTCAGTCACTTTTCCCAGTCTCTGCCAAGAGAGGTTTTGAAGTCCACTGTGCTGTGGTAGCATATTCTGAAGCTGCTTTTATGATTTTTCTCCCTATTGAGCAGTAGTCCCAGGGGGGTCCTTCTAGTCCTTGACAAAAATTGGGCTGTACACATCGAGAGTTTCAGGGGGGAAAGAATGAATTTTCTTCTCAATTTCTCAATCACTTCAGTCTTTTAAAGTAAAATTGGGAGTGAGAAAGAATGTCGTTTCTTAATAAAAATCCTCTCATGGTTTTCATGAAGAGCAGTTAGAGCTGTATGGAAGCCCAGAATTGCTTCCATTGTAAAACTGTAACTGGATCATTTGTTCATGCATGGACACTATTCATTCACCACTAGAAAAAGTAACAAGACCAAAAATCATAGAAGCCATCGTACTTACTAGTCCAGTAATCATAGCTATTGGATGTAGTTGCAGGTATCCTGTCTGATCAAGAATTAGCTAACTGTTGCTTACTTGTTTGAGAAATAAACTAATAAGCTGTGAAACCTTAGTATGCGAGATACCTGAATCATTTTTTAAAGAGAGAAAATAAATTGGTGAATAATAATTTGAGAGAAATATCACATGAAAAACTAAAAATCTCGTAGGCTCTTTTCACATTCCCCATCTTCAAGGAATAAAAGAAAAAAGTGTATTTCTATTTAGTACTGATTGGACTTTTTTACTTCAACTGAGCATGGTGTTTATCTTGAACTGGGAGAAGAGCTGGTTATACCAATTGCCTGGAGCTCTGTGAATGCTGTTCATTGCAATATGCATTATACCATGTCTCACATGTTAAAAATTCTGTTCCAGGTTCCCACTTTCTTAAGTCTGTATTCACATTATCACTATGCAGTAGGCTGCAGGCTTATTTTTACTCCTCTAATGAGTTATCATCTGTGTCTGTGAATAAAAGCAATGAACAGTGTTCTTTCAGTCACATGGATAATCTTTCTGGAGAGAGATGATTAAACTTTCTTTCTATCATCGTATGGATGTGAAAAGACATTCTTCTCTTTAACTTCTGGTTTGTCCCAGAACAAGGCAGCAACTGAATGTGAAGCACTCTTGTCACATCCTTAAAAGCATAAGTCCAGATCAATGCTTCCCTAACATCTAGTAATGAGGTGGTTGTTACTATAAGGTTGTTTGTTTATTGTCTGATAAACAGCCACTTGCCTCAAGTACAAATGCTTGAGAAGCAGAATTATTAGTCTTTCTCAAATGGTTGTGTAAACTGTTCATTGAAGTGAATTCTTTTCCAGCTATGAAAACTGCTTTCTATTTCTGCTCTGGTGAATGTGACAGCATGGAGCATCACTCAAGTCATATTCATGTCCATGCATGAGGATGTATTCAGGAATTGCTTGGTAGAAATTTGCAAATGAAGCAGCCTAAGCTGTAAATACAGAAGCTGAAAATAATTTTATCCTATTTCTGATATGATGCCTTCATTTTTCTGTCAGATTTCCAGACATTCACACTGGCAGATCATTTGGATAAACTAAGTATTCAAAAAACTTCAAATCACAGAGCTATTTTTCTTCTCTGTAGAAGTGTTTGCTCCAAAGGTTACTGAATAACATCCAGTTTTCCCTGCTTCTGTGTAATATATACGGATTTTCCCCTGCAGCCTAAAACCCCAGTCTCCAATCTTAAAACTGAGCTGAGCTTTTGTTTAGATTTGCAGCATCATCAATAACACCCACCCAGCCAGTTTGGCTTCTGGATATGGCGTGAGATTGTACATATTGGTGTGGTTATGTTACTGTGAGTATAAAATTCCAGCCTGGCTTTCAGAAATGAAGGGGAAGTTTCACAAACAGACAATTAGAAAAGCACCTTAACTTGGAACTTGCATAAATATGATTCTTCAAGAAAGATTCTTAAACCCAGGACACGGAGAGAGAAATTTGCACATTCATGTGGACTATCTCAAAGCAATAAACAGTCCAGTTTGAGTATATTAAGCAAAAAGCTGTTCCATTATAGGAAGTTAAATGCTGGAGCAGCCTTTCTCGCTGGAAGAATTGTGAAATCCCACTCACTGGAGGTCTTTTAAAGCAGCTAAAACAAATATCTGTCAGGCATGCCTGGCATAATTTGTCCTGTCTCAGAGCAAGAAAGAGACAAGGCAACTCCCCTTCCCCCCAGGTCTCTCTCAGCCCTATGTATCCACAATTCCAAAATGGTCTGTTATTAATTTAAGAAGAAGTGTGTTTATAATGTACGTCTGCTATTTCCATAGACCAACAGCAGTGGCAAGCTCTCAAGGTCTGCTATACCAGCGAGAGGTCTGTAATGATGTCACGCCCATAAAGCTGACACCCTGCTGAAAAGCGTGTATGCAAAAATTATTGTAGCAGCAGACAAGTGTTCTCTCCAGCCTGCTCATGCACTTTCAATTTACAATCAGTTGAATTCTTACTCATAGCAATAGATATTTTGAATTCACTTGCAGGTTCTAATATTATTTGCCAAGTACAACAGTTGCGGTTCAGTGTTCTTTTGACTATGACAGAGAAAAGACCTATGAAGAGGTTTTCAGTGAGTATTTTATGCAGTTTAGCCTCTGGCACTTAAGAATAGACAAGCCTTAATGAGAAGCCTGTTTTGCTCTTGGTATGCTGTGCTTTCCAGGTACATAGTTCAGAGCTTTGTGAAGGAATTCTGGCAAGTTATTTAGCTTTCATAGTGACCACAGCACAACTCTGCTATCTTATTTATACAGTTGTGCAAGTAAATATTTTATGCTGGCAATTATTATTATTTAAGTTCTTTGGAAAATCTACAGCATTTATTCCAAGGAATGACAAAGTTTAGGGCTATGTGCTTTCTCAAGCTCCTGTATTGCTTACAGTCACTTGCTCTGATTTCTTACACCCCCATATTTTAAACCATAGAGGACTATGCATTAATCAAGCTAGTGCAGTCAAGTAATGAATACTAGAATAACTATGTGTATCTGTGATTAATATGGTACTCTTTATATGATATCTAATTATCTGGAAGCTGATGTTTTTCTCTTTATCTGTTTCAGTAGTCTCCAAGATTTTTTGATTTGTAGACCCCTGGCTAGCTACCACTGAAGTTCAGCCTCCTGCAATAAGTTTCTTAATCCTAATGTGGACCTCTTAGTTCCCAGCTGTCAAGGGGTCCTTATCTACTTCCTTATCCACTGATTTTAACCAACTGCCCCCCTTTCACATCTCTGATGGAAAGGCAGGGAAAAGAATCAGTTTTTACAGGAACTGCACAGCTTTCCCAGGTTAGCAACACCAATGTTTTGCTCTTGTAGCACTGTTATTCATAGTACAGATAGAGGAAGAGAGCACATAATTTCCACAATCTATCTTGAAAGCTGAGTACAGATACAGTTAAAGAAAAAACTCTCTAAAAGATGATGAATTCTCTCTGCAGTAAGAACACTCACAGTCGTCTCCACTTAACTTTGCTTCCTGGCTGAGACAGTTTCTGACACACATCTTCACTTTGCAGAGCTGGTGCTGATTTTGTGGCTGTGTAACATTAATTACTCTAGGTTCTGGGGAGAATGCACATGCTAATGGAAGAGAAACAGACCACATAGAAACCCATGTTTGGATTAGGATGTCCTGTGCTGACAAGGCCTGCAGACTGGCAGAATGATAGCATACGTGCTTGCTGTGTTCTTACATTTACCCAAGTACTGTTTATGGCTGCTGTTAGAGAAGCTGTTGGGCTAGGAAGACCTTTGATCCAACCAAACATTGCCTTTTTTTGTGTGTTTAGCAGTTGTATCACAAAAGATGTACCAAGTGCACGTGCCATACAACATCAAAGGAATTTTCAGACGTTTTTTAGCAAAGTAGGAACAACCTCTGCAAAAGATTGTAGGCCCCAAATCTCAAAAAAACCGTCTTTGGATTCTGTCTTTGAAGCACCCATCTTTCTTTAATGCCTGAATAATCTGTAGATGCTTCCCATAGCAGGTGAGCTCTCAGAGCGGGGTCTTCCTTTGGGTATTTTGAGTAGCCTGTGGAGATGCTTTTTGCTTTTCACTAACTAGAGGGAGACTATGGGACCTAACTGGGGCTGAGTGACATGTGTGAATGTCCCTCTCAGGGCCACATCTGGCTTCCAGACTTGCTTGCAACAGACTACGGCCAAAGAGCCCTGGTTTGTGTGCAGGAAAGTAATGCAAAGTTAATGCTCAGGTCCATGAATCAAGGCAGCCAGAAAATTCATTTCTGCTTTTTATTTTGTGTTCTTTTCTTTTCATAGAACTTTCTCTTCACCCTCCCCTGCACTGAACTGACCCCAGGACTCAATCTTGTACCAGTGAAATAAACCATAGGACTTTCATCAACTTCAGGGAACATCATGCCCCATGTTCATTCATGTCTATGGCAGCTTGAATATCCATCCTGCCCTGAGAGATAATGTATCGTTTCTATCCAGTTTCCTTCTCCAGCTGCAGGGACTCTTTCAAGTTGCTACACTCAGAGCCGTTCCATCTCATCTCTGTTTTCTTGCCACTTTTGAGTTCCTTTCCCAGGATACCACTCCAACACAGTTACAGTGGCTTTTGCAAAGCTAATCCAATCATTGCCACCCAGTAAAGGAGCATTGTAACTCAAGTGCTAGAGGTCAGAGTGTGTGTGCTCAGTTTTTGTGTAAAGTACATCCAGAGATCTTCTTTACTGTCATGATTTCACTTCGTGTCAATCCAATGCAATTAAAATCTGCCTCCCAATGATGGGTTCATGGTGCCCAGTCATTACCTGACTGCAGAAAGCCTTGAAACTTCATATTCTAAGGGAAAAGTCTGTGGTACCTAGCAAAATGATCAAGTCAACTGCTCAAAAATGCATTTTTGATCCCTTATAGTTCCCTCTAATTTGTGGTTTCATCGCATAAAGTGTGGAGAATGATCTTGCTGAATCCCTGAGGTTCCATGCTGTTCTCAGACAACTGTTAACTAATTAATTCTGCAGCCATTATGAGAAAATGAAATTATCTGTGGCCACAAAAGTCTTTCAAAGAGTTATATGGATTTTCTGCAAACATTCAGAAGAGATTCCTCGGAAAAGGTCACTGCAGCTTAAATCTCTCAACCTAAATTCACTGAAGCAAGCATTGGCTCAGACTGACCCTTTTCTTATTAGAAACGGTGAGAATCACAATTTACGTTGTTCTGTCAGGTCAGTCCTGAGAACCAGCCATGCTTAGTTCAAACATCAGCCCCTCAGGGCAGCTCCAGGCATGATGCTTGGGACATCTTCTGTGATAACTTGTATCCCAGAACCCCCTGCAGTAGTCCTGGTCCAAAACCTTGATTTTCCATCTTAAACTTTGTGGCATCATGATGTAATGTCATCCCTACATGGGAGAATAACCTCACCTTCAAGATTCTAAAAAAGGTGGGCAGCCCAGAACCAGAGCTCACATTTTATTTCTGGCAAGAACCTAAATATGTTAGCATGTGAAGTCAATCACACAGGCCATAAGCAAGCAATAGACCCCATAGTCTGTCCCAAAAGAACAGCACTTTCATGGCTATTAAAGTACCCAAAATATTGAAGAGACAGGACTGTGTTTTTTTTGGGGGGTGATGGCTGATATATGCTGTTGGGCACTGGAAGGGGAAAATCAAGTTAGGGTTCAGACAGCTGGGGTTTGCTTGCCTCATATGTTTAGACTCAGGGAACACTGTCCTGAGAATACCTGTACTTGTGGCTGTCCAAAACCCCCAGCAGAGGAATTCTCCTGTACAGGCACTGGAGAAGACAATGCCAGACCTCTCACCAAGATACCCAATGGAAAATTTGTGCCTCCCTGGCAAGTTGTTTTCAGGAAAAGGTCTCAGTGCAGGGAACCCTGCAAATGCCATCTTGGGGAAGGCAGGCACAAGTGGGAGGCAGCACGAAGAGGGTGGTGCAAACAGCCTCAACCAGACAATGAGCTGGCTCAAGAGTAGTGCAGCTTGATGTGGGTCTTGGCTATTTTCCCTTTAGCCTGGCACTGTAGCATGCAGGAATGAAAGGTCAAGCTTTTGGCAGTAATGGAGATGGAAAGCTTGAGGCATCACGGGTGCTGAGCTCTGAAAGGAAAATGTTGTCTGTCCTACTAATGACAGATCCTATTTGAAATATGTGCATTCATGAATTCTGAGTGTTATCTTTGCGCTAAATAGTGCCAAAAAGGCAATGTAGTGCCTTCTCCCCTTGGCTTCTGCTGTCTGGTGGCAGAGGACCTTGGTTAGTACTTTAGGAGGTTTGGTTCTGGGGAGTAGCTGTGTACAGTGCCCTTATGTGCAGATAGCCTTGTGGGGGATCCTTCCGGAGAGTGAGGGACCTGCCATCTGGGAGGGCTGCCTGTGTGACGGTGCAGTCAGGCCAACAAGAGGCATGACTGAGCACCCTGCATGGACCGTGTAGCTTTGCAGAGAGCAACCACACATGGTTGCCAGAGTGTGATGTGACAGTGTGAACATGCAGGAAATCTGATCCTGCGGATAGGGCTGGAGAGCAGCCTGGATACTGTATGAACCAAAGAGTCCAGGGAATTAGACCACCCTCCTTGCTCAAGTGCTCAAGCCATGTGCAGCCTGAGGCACCCATGATTACCAAAATGTGGGACTGAACAGGAAATACCCTGTGAAAGGAGATAGCTATGAGTGGTGACATGAGGGGGAAAGTGTTGGCGCAACATCAGCCTCCTTCTGTATCTGGTCCTAGTCTTGTCAGCAGGACTTATTAGCTTGGGCACAGTGCCACACTAATGCTGCTTTTGGACCCATGCTAGATTATATCTGGCTATTCCAGAGTGTTAGCAGAGGGAGTATGGTTCAGTTTGTTCTTTCCTGCTCAGACGTGCCCTAAGGGGGTTGGAATAGAGTTGTTCCTCTTGGTGGAATTTGCTCAGGAGGCTGTTAAGTTTTAATCACAGAAATCTACCAAATTATGTTGACTAATAAGTGGTATAGCTCACTTCTGATTGAAATTTAGTAGGGTTAGTCTTTTTTTAGCAAGTCCAAGGACACTTCAATTATTTTCAATCAAGCAAAAAGTTCATTAATTTGCCAAGAATCACACATGTATGTGATTTACAGTGTGGCAGATTAAGCTTGAATATCAAATGCTCTAGTCACATCCTGAATGCAGCACTGAACCCTGCGAGGGATTGACATAAAACAGTACTGAGGTCAAGGAGTTATACAATACAGCTCCCTAAGAACAATGCAGCACACCAAGAATTCTGCTATTTATTTTTTATATTCAGTCATCTGTTCTTTAATATCTCTAAAAAATTTATCAATCTGCTAGCAATTCTCCAAAGAATCAAGACACATTTGTCTTAAGGCAGTCTAAGGCATACGGTCCCATTGGGAGGGAAAGGGATTAATTTAAGAATGCCAAAACCAAGTGTTTCAAATTATGGTTTGAAAGACAAATTCACAGCAGGGAAATGTAAGGGGGCAAATGTGTACAATAGGGCAATTAAACAAGAAATTCACAATTAAAGAAGTAGAGGTAGTACCAGCGTATCGTAGTCATGCTTGACATCTACCTGTCTGGGGTGACTGCAGCTAAAGCCAGAATTTCATCATTCTATGTATATATGTGCAAGTAACTGTGTGTGCTAGTACCAGCAAACTTGCTAACCCTTTGGATTGTCCAGTCATGCAATGGATTCAGCAGGAACTCAAGAAATGTTTTTCAATTTCAGATGTTGTGTTAGGACATCACAAGTAAGTGTTCCAAATCCAGGAACTGCAAGCATTGTAAGTACTTCAAAGGGTGCTGGAGATGGCTAAAGTACAAGACATATGGTCCAGACGAAACTGGATGAAATATGTCAAATTCAGTAAGTAGTGCTTTTGTAAATGATATGCTCTAGCAAATGCACTACAGTCTGTTTCTGTTCTCTTGTATTACATACCACATCCTGGAATCCTTCCTTACTATCTTGACGGTGAGTACCTTGATAACTAGACTCACTGACTTGTATTTTCTGTATGAAGGTACTTTGTCCAGAGGGAGACAGTTTCACCAGAGGAAGGAACAAGGTCCTTCTGCAATGGCAGTGTTCGGGTCTTTTTCTGGAAAGCAGAAGATTTTTCTTACCACTTTGGCTGGTGAAGGAATCAAATCAGTGTCTCTTCTGCAAGAAGGTAACCTCATTGGGAAAAAAACAGAGCAAACAGGAGCCACCACCAATGAGGCCCACCATGGAGCCCAGCTGCTTACAGTTCTCTGAGACTGTTCATCAGGTGAGGTAGAGAGAGGATTAAACATGTGGGTTTCAAAGGTTGTAGAAGTGAGGTGGGCATCAAGTTATGCAGCATTATCATCTGAATTGAGCAGCCTCTGAGACACAAGGGCTTTGGTGTCAAAACCATAACCTCATTCTGCTGGGGATGTCTGGAACACTCGGTCGTCATTACTGTGATGATCACTCAAGGTGACAGGCAGGTCTAGCTTGCTGTCTCCTTTTGCAACAATTTTACCTATTGCACAGTAGTTTCATACTGTTTTCCGAGTGATTCGGTGTTTTATCACAGATTCATTACAAATCAAGTAAATAATTGCTCCAGGAATTATGTGTGGATTGCAGATGCTCCAAGGCAGCACAGGGAACAATGGAAAGATTTGGAAACTGGCCTTTGGAAAGAGCTCACTGCAAGAATGAAATTGTTACTTAGCAGCAGCAAATAAGCTAATAAAATGAACAAGGATGCAGTTAAGATGCCAAGGCCAAGAAAAAGAAGAGATGCCAAGAACAGAAAACTTAAACAGACGTCACAAGAATCAATAAAATGGGTCAGAGAGTTGTGTCTTTCTGCATTAAGTGATGCAGACAGTGTGAAACAGATGCTATTTCAATGTCATCAGCAACTTGACAAGCTGGATAAATAATTGTTGCCAAGAAAAATAAAAGCATGTGCTGTCAGTGTGGGTGGTTGCCATGATTGCCATGGCCTCTGGTTCAAATGCAGTTACAGAGATGATGAAAAAGAAAATAAATATGGAAGTGGCTGAGGGAAAACTATTAGCTTCCGACAGCTGGGCCTTCGGCATACCATAAATTGTAGCTGCTTTTTTCATCATTAGTTTGGTTGGCAACCTGGGAAATAATAAAAGGTGGAGAATTATGGGTACAGCCATTTCCTGAGTCCTTCCCATAAAAGGGGGGATACTGTTGGTGTGGAAGAATTGTTATGAGGAAACTGCAATAGATGTTTCAACTGCAAAACAGCTAGACGCCAAATTCCCAAAAGTGTCAATACCTTCAGAGCCCCCACTCAGCAACCACTGACCACTGGGGTACTGAGATGTTATCAGGAAGTTCTTTTGGGGACCTCAAAGACTTCAAGGCATTTCTACACTTGGAGCTAGCAGTGCAATGTGATGAGGGGCTCAGATCATGAATAAACCTACTGAAGATCCATGGAGGCAGCACTCCAACGCCTTGGGGTATCCTCAGTTAGTACCTGGATATCAGCTGTTTCTATAAAACATGACAGGAGGAAGAACAGTAATTCTTTCAATTCATTGGTGAGCCCTTGCTCAGGTCATTTGGTCTAAAGATGTTGATTCTTTTCCCATCTTTGTCTGAGGCAAGCAGTCCACATATACAACCTCTTGGGTGAAAATGGAGTCATCTATTGCGTGCAGAATCATAGACAGGATCACCTAAATATCAGTGTTTATCCTCTACACACATCTTCTAAATCCTGTAAGACCTGAGAACCAAAGTCAGATTTATATTCATATCAATCCCTCTTAAATCTTACTTTAGGAATGTGAGAGACAGGAAAGACGTGTGTTGAGTCAGTCACTTGCACAGCTTGTCTGTATCTCAAGGACAGACAATGTGTTTTCATACCTTCTCTGTCTTCATTTTCAATTCCTTAAGCATTTCAGCCATTGAAAACCTTCATCTCAGTCCCTGAGCAATTTCGCTTATATAAATACAGAAGTGAATGTCAGTATCATTTGCTATAGCCCAAATAATCAGTAGGGTAAATTGTCAATAGCAAAGCAGTGAGTGATCATCAAACAAACGGCAACTTTGTTCTTTACTCATGACACTTTGTGTAAGAAATCAAGTCTGGGTGCAATTACGTGGGATGATGATTTGTGGTGTGTACTGAATGATTGGTGAAGGAAGAAAGTAAAAACTTCAGACTGCTGACATGAATCATCCAGTTAAAATACATGCGTTGCCTACAACCTTATAAAAATAGCATCATAATAAGCATCAACAATGCTGACATAGCTAGAGCAGTGGTAGAAAAAATGAAACTCTCTGCTTTAGGATTTGGTATAGGACAAAATTTCAGGCTGTTTGTTGATTCTTATCTGAGATTGAAATCCACTGAAGTGGGGTTTGCATATTTGGACTAGAAAGAAGCCCAATCACAAGCCCTATATCCTGTCAGTGTGGCTTTGTCCTGCACAGGAAAAATCTGCTGGTCTGGCTGGGCACAAGTATGAGCCCTGGGCTGTGCCTGGTGTCTCTGAAGCAGCTGGCAAGTGGTTTTCTGGTGCCACCCTGATGTAGGAGGTGTGATTTTCAGCTCTTCCAATGGAATTACCAGTTGTAGGCTTGCCTGATATTCCTTAACATTTACACCCTTAGTCATTTTTCTTTTTGAGAGCTGAAACCTCTTATGGGAATGCTTTTAAATGTCAGCATCCAACATTCAAGTTCTAGGTTTAACTTCATCCCCATCCCCACATGGATATGATGACCTTGCTCTATCCTTGGTGTAGATGAAATCGCATACCCAAGGTTGGCTTGGATCACAGGTTTTGGTCTGCTCTCTGGTTTGTTCCTAGACCAAGCATAAATGTTAAATGTTTTGTTTCAGAACTTTGTTCTATCAGTAGAATAAAGCCGAAACTCCAACAGTAGCACCTATTGTTCTTTTTGATGATTTAAAATGAGTAATTAGTACTCTTTCCATGAATAGAGCAGGCAAAAAGGCATATTTAGTAGTCAACTGGGAATGAGGAGGATCTCAGAAGGTTTAGGAGAGGACAACCAATCCCTGTCTACTGCTCCTCAGAAGCCACTGTTTCACACAATGCAATATGGTTAATGCCTCTGATTCTTGAAAGCCTGCCCAGTTTCTTTGTGGGATCCTATCACTAACATTGATAAATAGGGCTGCCTGAAGCAATAAGGCCACAACATGTTTGCTTCTTTGAACTAGATTAATTCTGCTGCCAAACCAGTGCTCCCAGCCTTTCAAGGTTCAGCTAGCAGTTACATGTATATTGACATTTCTTTTTACCTCAGGCCAGATGAGGGAGAAGTGGTTTCTTACTTTGTAAAGCACTTTTGCTCCCACTGTGTGACAGCTTTTGATACTGCATTTGGGAAGGAGAGTGAAGGTGGTTTCCAGAGAGATAGAGAGATCTTCAGACTTTTCTGTTCCCAAAGAGGAAAGCCACACTTAATTCAAATAAACAGGACCAGAAACACTTTAAAACTTGCCTTTCCAGAAACCTACAGTGCCTTTCCTTTGAGAACTGCTTTCTGAACTTAATCAGCCATTTTGCAGATTCCCCATGCAGGAGAACAGATCTCCTTAGTGCATTGCTTTGGTATATATTACTTTTCTGTATCTGATCATCCAAGAATTTTTGAGAAGGGCTTATGGAAAAAAGTAATATGTGTGTCATGGAAACAGAAAGAAACTGCAGTCCATTTCATCATCTGCTGTTCAGAGGATTTAGTTGTAATTCTGCAGACAAAGGTTTATGTGTTATGAAACTTTACAATTTTGCTACATTTCTCAACGGGTTCAATTCTATTTTATGCAACTTTACTTATGTGGAAAGAAATCTAGGTCAGGCTTCTTTCTCAGAAGAGTAAATTCTCCTTAAGAGCCTGAATCTGATGTCTGCCTAAACAAGCATTTTTGTCTTACAGTATAAAAAAACTATATGTTTATGAATTCTGGTCTTGGTGACAATGTGCATGATATGCGATATTCCCTATTCTTCCGAACAACCAATTTCAGGCAGATTTATTGACTAAAGGTCCAACATTCACCTCACTTACTCCAGGAAGGTAAATACCTTTTTGAAGAAAGGCTGATGCCGAGTGGACAGTGTGGTATCTCTTCACCTTTCCTTATGTCACCAGAACTTGGGGAATGTTATTTTTCTTTTTGTGTGTTTTTATTGAAACATTTAGGAATTAGGAATTTCAGCATTAGGAATCTCAAGCAGAGGCTGAGAGAGCAACTGTAACTAGCAGAAGAACTATGTGCTCTCTTCATATAGGCTTATTTACTACTCCTATATTAAAGGTGTTATGTCTGAAATCATTTTGATCTCTTGAGTTTAATGCCAAGGCAGAGACAAGCAGAATGGAGTTCACAGTGTGGTTCATTCTAGACTGTCAAAAAGGGACTGTGCTAATTCATTTTATTTGAATCCCCTAATTAAAACATAAAAAGCACTTGGAGGTGGAATAGACCTACCAGGTCTTGCTTCTGATCTTTACCTGTGGACTAACACAGGGTGTTTCTCATGCATCTCTTGAGTCTTGTCCTCTCAAACTTTAACTATAGCTTGATTGGCAGCTGAGTGTTGTCACTTGTCATATTTTGGGGAGTTGTTAGGGGCAACAGCAACTACAGGGGGGAACTGCATTTTAGAAACCTGATGGAAATGCTTCTATTTTGGGCTCCAGTAGACGCACTCCCCTAAAGGAGGTAAGGGTTGGCAGTGTTGAAGAACAGTTGTAAAGCTGGAATAAGGTGTTGGAAGATACAGACTTGTACTTATAAAACCTGTCAGTTCAAGAGATTGATGTTCTCTTTCAAAACAAGCTCTAAAAAGGTATGAGTAGTGTCTCTCTTTTATAGCATGCCCATGTGCTCTGAGGAGGAAATCTAAGAACCACAGAATATAGTTAAAGACTTACATACACTCTGACACCATAGCATAGTTTAGCTTTATACAGTCCATTCCTTTTCTTAAAGGGAAGAACTCAAAAAACAAGTCAATCAATCTAAAAGAGCAGACTTTGTACATAGTACTTTAAGAGCTAAATAGTGCAATAGTTTTTCTCCGTGAAGACACTTTTATGGACATGAATGGCACATTCTTAAATCTTAGGATGATCTATTTTGAAGTGACTTATTTTTTGAAATATGAGCACACAATCACACATCTATTTGCAGCGCATTGCCTTCTCAGATCTAAAGGCACAAGCAGGACCACATAGCAGTGACTCTGCAAGGAACCCAGACCCAGGGCTATGCATGGGCATTTTACAAAATGAGTCCTTGAATTCTCTTGCATATTGTGAGCTGTGGGGCTAAGTAGCTCGTGCATTTTATAGCCAGTCCATGTGCCTCCCTCTGTAACCTCATGCCTGTCTAACAGACTTACTGGTTCTAACACACAGATTTTGTGACAGCAACATGATTAGCACTCAGTGCAGCGCCCGGGTTTACTTCCTGATGTGTGCTGGGTTTCTCATCTGCTAATCAATCAGAAAACACCTCCTGGGGTGCATGAGATGGGAGGAAGGATGTGGCTGGCTTTTTCCCAGAGCATCAAGACCTCACTAAAGCATGCCTGGACATGGAAAGAAAGCTTCATTGCAGTAACATAGCTGTAGCATCAGTCACTAGTTCCTCTGGGCTCTCCAAGTATGTGCTCAGTTTTAGGAATTAAAGTAGAACTACTCTTGTCTCAGATTAAGGATGTGCTGAAAGAGTGCTGTTGGTGCAGAGTATTCAGTTCTCCTTAGTACCGAGAGCGAAAACAAGATACTTTAGCATATAAGTCCAAGGGACCCATTCATATGATTAAAGGTAGGTATATACTGAAGTGTTTTGCTGAATGAGGGCATTTTGAAATACATTTTTGTATTTCTTGCACATCAAAAATTGTAAGCATGGCTGAGAAGATCAAGAAATAAAAAGGAGAAAAAAACAGAGAAAGAAATATGCAGGGATATTTGGGATTCTAGACATAAAGTATCTGCAGCACCTATTTTATGCAGCCGTGCCAATTTGTGTGTCTATAAAATAGGTTTTTTTCACTGTATTTTGTGAAAAGACTATGTAATACAAGCAGAACATAAAATAATAATAAAAAGAACAAGACACAACTGAATAAGTCTTCTAAAAGTTTTCTATGCACTTTGCCAGGAGAAAAACACGCCCATCCCTTACTTTCTAACTGCCATTGCCCTTACATAAAGATGAAACATTAGAGAAATATCTGTTCAGAAAATGCTTTCACTCCATCCCCACAACAAAAGCATTAGAATCACTGACAAATTGAATATGATGGTGCTGGTTACAAGCAACTGCCTGGTCATTTTGATAACTAAAATGGGAAGCTGAAAGGGTAAAAGACTAATTCTTTTCAGTGTCAGATATAAATTCCTGCACCTTGTTAGTATTTTACTGCTCTTTTACTTGGATAATCCTGTAATGATGTGGAAATAAATGATAGGATATGCTGGCTGATGAACATACAGAGCTAATGTTCTGCGAAGTGTACAGCTTGGGGAGAGTTTTGCTCTAAAGCCAATTACCTTATGTGGCATTTGTGTATAAGTCTGGTAGGAAGAAACCCCATCTTCACCAAAAAGCCATTTTAGCTTTTCCAGACACAGGAGCAGTTGAATTATCTGTATGATATAGTCAGAGTACTCTATGATAAAAATGAGGTATTGATTCAAGGAGATTTTAATTTAGATTAGTTCACTTAAAATGAGCAATAAATTGAAACGAGCTCTGCAGAGCTCACGTTCAGGATGAATTAACTTGCCACATCATTGAAACCTTAGACAAGGAATAATTCTAGTTATGGCCCTAACCCAAATCACCAATTTTAAATAAGTACAAAAAAACTGGACAAGAGAATGACAGATGTGATATCTGATTTGTAAATTAATCCTAGGGAAAAGAAAGAAAGAGAAGAAAATATTTTCCTAAAATAAATCAGAAGGAAAAAAGTAATTTCAGTGCTATGCTTTAATATTAACAGCTCCTTATGTGTCAAGTGCTGCATTAATATTTGATAAAATCTTGCATATTGCTACTGGTATTTCTTTCCAAGAATACTTTTTTATTCCTCTTTCCCCCCACCATTTTTATGGATAGGATTTTTAATGATTTATTCCTATACTGAAGCCTTTTACAATAGCTGACAGTTCTGTTTGCTAAGATGTCTTCTGCTGATTTAACCTATTTTGCTTTACATTCTGTTTATCCATGCATGTTTACAATAGGCACACTCACCACCCACACTCAGACTCTTGATATATATAAGCATATATTCGCACACTTCAATCTATGATTTTCTCTTGACTTATTTGTAAAGCTTCCAGTTCTTTTCCCATTCTTTTTGCTATAGTTCTGACTAAGATTTATTTTTTTCATTCATTTTCTTGTATATTACTGAATTTATTTTCTACATGTGTTAAATTGGGAATACAAGCCCTAAAATAAATAACGAAATTGAACAAAAAAATGGATATATTTCACTTCAACTTTTTCTGTAATAGCAGCTTGCTGTTTAATCTCCACCTTATTTAATTTATGAGATATTGGCCTTTCTTTGTTGTCATTTTTAATAAGTTTCTATCTTAGAACTGATGGCTTGTTCAAGGCTTATCTTGCTAGACATTCTGGGGATCCTTTTAGGCATCCAAACTCAATGCTCTTATCCTTTTTGCAGGAGAATATGAGGTGTCAAGAGAAGATGTCTTGCTTACGATGAGTAGGTTTTCTGGATTTATCACACAATAAAGTGGCCATTGAATGGCAGCATTCATGCTCAATATTACAAACAGAGGCATGCAAAGGTTTGTCTCTTAAGTACTACCTAATACAGAAGCACAGAATCATAGAATCATAGAATATTTCACATAACAGGTAGCATCTTTGATAGCCAAGATATCATCTACATCTAGACATAGCATTCTTATTTCAATATGCACAGCTAAGACCAATATACGTATTCCACTGCCCACAGCATGGCTACTAGGGTCTTGCTGCCTGTGCATGGTCACCTTCAGTTCCTGGCTCATCTTCCCTTGTGGAACTGTCCTGCTGTTACTGCTCCCTGAAAATGGGTCTGGAAGGTGATTTACTTTAAAATAATAGTGATTTCAGACATGTGGTCTCACACTCCCACAGACAAGCACCAGGATCTACACACACAGGCAGCATGCCCAACATCAAAGATGCCTGAATTCAGGTGATCTGTCCACAGTTCCTGTTAGAGGACACGACACCATCTATTGAGTCCTCGTCTTGTCTCCTTGTTTGGTACCCATGTGCTGAGTTCTGCATGTGCCTTTCCGTAACCTTTTCAGCCTGATGATAATTATTATCTCCACTCATCCCACCACTGTGAGTTGTCAAGCTTTACTCACTGTCCTTTGTCTCTGACTGGGCTCTCCTGAGAAGCTGCCCTTCACTGCATGCCAGGATTGTAATGAGCTGCCAGTCTCTAGGTGTCTTCAAAACATGGTCAAACATTTCCACTCATTTCCATTCACACCAGTCACAACATTCCTATTGCTTTTCTCTACACATTGTACACCTGTATCCCTCTCTTTCCAAAGGAATAAATCAAAAGGTACTAGCAAATTTTAGACACTTTAAGAAGAGATACATTTCCAGAAACAGAGATAAAGGGAAAATCAGTAAATTTTCTCAATGTCATAAAATAAATCCAGAAAGTCTAAAACTTAGAATTGATTGTATTTGGCAACAGGAAAAAACCTGTCTTTACTATCAGGTTCAAAGGCTGTTGGGCAGGAAAAAGCAAGGATTCTAGATGGGGAAAAAAACCACTAGCTCTTTGTTAGCAGTTTCTGTGCTGCAAATGTAATTAGCTGTGTAAAACAGCAGTGTTACAAAGAAAGGCACTTGGAAAAATTACATTCACTTTCAACACGATCTAAAATTGGGATCCAGTACAATTCAGTCCTTTCTGTCACCCTAATGTGTCTGTTTGTAGCTTCTGCAATGGGTGAGGAGATCCTGAAATTGCTAACTGCTATCAATAGAAATTACAGTTTGTATTATTTCTAAAGAAACCCAAGGTTCCCTGAGGAGTTTGTGACCATACAGGCAAATTAAATATGACCAGGACTGTTTTCTCCAGCACTGAAGCCAACTGATATGATATAGCCTGCATTCTGCAGTCCCAAAACAGATTAACCAAGTGCAGACCACCTATAGGAATGACTGCTTGGCCATTCCATGTTTTGACCCTTTCCTGGGAAATATTTAAGAGAGCACTAACGGGCTTAGGGCAAAATCATGGCAGAGTTTGTTCTAAGAGTTTAGCACTACAAATGAATGAGTTCTCATTCCCAGGACCTTCAGCACGGTTTAATTTAGCAATAAAGACACAGCCAGTGCAGACTTTATTTTTTGAAAAATACAAAATATCTCAGCAGTTGGAGTCAGAGAAGAGGAAAGATACGCACTGCACTGTGTCCAGATGTATTGTGCCTAGATGTGTTTTCTCTTTTTTTCTCCTCCATTTCTGCTTCAGTTACATTATCTCCAGAGTGGCTATAACAGTGCTTAATCTTTCTTCTAACTTTCTTCCAGGAGATTATGTAGATGTTATTTAGATAATAATTAGATTTCCTCTAATATTAGATCAGATCCAATGATGGTAGATATAACTTTGATTTTAACAAGAAAATATTTCTGCTTCATAGATAGAACCAACAAATTAGTAGAGGGGATCATAAAGTCAATACATCTGGGGCCCTTCCTCAGATTTGATTAAATGCTAATTGCAAGACTGCCATTCGCTCATGACAGCTAATAGGATACTTAACCTTGTATGTTCCCTAGAATATTAAGCTCTTCCTCTATTATTTTTTTTTCTGCTTTTTTTCCTTCCAGCCTCATTCTTGGCTACAGGCAATTTATCTCCATTCCATTGCCTTCACCATTTAAAAGAGAAACGAGTGGATCTGAAATTTTTCTGATCTTTATTTGACAAATAGTTCTTTCTCCCAGTGATAGCCTGAAAAGTGTTTTGGGAGTGATTTGGAGAGAGAGGCAATGCTTTGCTTGGGACTGAGGAAAGAACACCTGTTTTCTTTCTTTTTTCTTTCTTTTGTCAAACAACACATTTTAAACTTCCACCTAAATCACAAACCGGAGACATTTGCTGGCCTTACTCATCCTTCTGTCTCTCAGTGCCTCAAGCAGTTCGTGGATGTGCTTCTTAACAGGACAAATGCTGTTTCGTGTCGTTTTCCTAAATTCACAACTTCAGCAACAAGGAGTGAATAAAGTTCTTGCCACTGCCAGGTTCCCTTCAGTGATGGGAGCAATAGTCTCCACTTGTGTGGCAATTAGAACAACACTAGAAAATGAGATTGGTTTTAGAAAAGAAAATCTG
This sequence comes from Pezoporus wallicus, assembly GCF_028554395.1. NCBI lineage: Eukaryota > Metazoa > Chordata > Aves > Psittaciformes > Psittacidae > Pezoporus > Pezoporus wallicus. The sequence continues at coordinate 2,263,881 of NW_026639618.1, forward strand.
TTCAATCTCTTCAAGCAGTGTGAGCTGCCAGATATAAAATAACTAATGCAGTTGCCAGGTTACCAGGATCAGGTCACTATTCATACAGCAGACAGCCATATTAGGAAATACCTTAAAAATAAATATAATTTGAAAGAAGGCTATTTTTATTTATACTTTAATAACCAAAAACCTGGGCTGCTTGTTATTTACCCAGAATGATTTGCTAAAAGACTTCATCTTTCCATCAGGATAAAGCAGAATTAATTATAAAGTTATATAGAGAGTCAGTTCACAACAGACGTTTTTGAGTGAAAGTCTGACATCCCACAAGTAGACCCAGGTGTCTGGGTAAATCTAGCAGAATCTAGCACCATCCTATTAATCACCCTGCATCTGGTAAGATTTTTTGCATGCATATGGCCATACAACATCATAGATATTGTTTCTGCAGACTGACATTCATTTGTGCAAGAGGTACAAGAGAAAACTAACAAGCCAGTCTGATCATCCTACAATAAAAGATACATATTGTTGCTCAAGGATTCATAAATAATATGCCAATTCAGTGATCATGTGCTGGGGAGCAGATCCACAGCTGCAGTAAAGATCTTGCAGGAACTTCTTGTGCATTAAAGAACCCATGCTGTGCTGAGTTCAGGCATTAATGGTCTTTTGGGATGGCTTTTTGTGTTGGTTTGCTGCAGGATGGATGGTGGGTATGGTGACTACCCTGCAGGTAATGCAGTGGAAGGGTTTGTGGTACAGTTGCACTTTGAATTAGCTGAATTAATAATCATTGTGACTTTGTAAAAGCAGCTCCTTGGCTGTGTGGATGCTGCCTGGTGGGAAGCTGCTGGGCATGGACAAATATAATCACAATTGACTGACTTTTTAGGCAGCTGTGCTCTTCCCACGGTCAGTGGCAGGAGAGAAGCACTGGAGGAGGCTAAGCTGCTATGCCCTGTCTCTTGGATCTCTGCTGGCTGCAGCATTTGGGTAGTATTGTGGGGAAGTCTGACCACTTCCTAGAGCAGTTCTGGTACTTTCCACTTGGCACCTATGCTGATCACTTCTGGAGACACAGTGCAGAACTAGGTGGTCTTTTTCCTCTTCCTCTTCTTAGATTTTCATTTACTTATGAATTACTGCTGGGATTTTTATCAGTTCCAGTTGATTTTATAAGATGCCGAAGTGACTAGTTTGGGCTCGATGCCTTTATTTTAGATAAAGTCAAATTACATAACTTCTTTCTTAAAGTATTCACATTTCTACTTCAGGAAAAGCAAACATACAAAAGGTTTTCACTTTTTATCCTGTGAGTAAATCCATAACATCACTGGGACTTGGCAGGCGTTCAAAGGTTCATTAGTGCCTTAATAACTAAAATGATACTCAACCATTTGGGCAATTATAACAACTGTGTATGAATAGAACATTTTTCACTGCACTGTGGTTTAAGCTGCAATATGCTTGCAAAGTAAACCTGTAAAATACTTGCTGGTTAGCTTTGCTTGCCTCTGAAACTTGTACATAATTCAATCAGGGACTTTTCTGTTTACTTGAACTGTCTTTGATTTGAACACTAGTAAGATAACATTATGCAAATTCATGACAGATGTGAAGAAAACTATTTTTCAGTTGTTAATAATTTTTTCCAGTCCCTCTCCTCCTAGACAATGATTACACAAAACACCTATTTCCTTTTAAATATTACCTTTCCTTTCCCAGTCCCCTAGATACATATGAAAAGAGTGAGAGGATTTGCTTTTAGGTGTTTCCTCTTCCCTACCCTTCAAAACACCTGAAGTACTGTTCCCCCAGCTCCCTTTAAGAGTTTGCTGAGATGGAGCCCGGCGCCTCAAAATTTTACACAGAAAAGAAGAAACTCCTGCAATCTTGTTGTCAAGAGACTTGTGCTGCTCCTGCGCTTACCACAGGGATGTTGCAGCATGACAAGAAATGACATTTTCTATTTAGAAGTAGAACAAAAAGTCTAAATCCTGAGCTAGTAATCAAAAAGAGTAGGTAAGCAACTTCTCCGTGTGATTAGTGTAGGCAGATAGTCATTATGGATTTATATGCAGTTCATACTTACGTGACTTAGTAAAAAATTTCAGTCACTGGGAATTAATGCTCAACTATTACTATTAATTGGGTACTTTGATTCTTTAGCTATTTTTTACCTCGATTCCCATATGTCTAGGAAATGAAATGTCACACTGCCAACCAAAGCAGTTGTTATACTGCAATGCAGGGGAGGAAAAATATAATGTGCTGGTGTAAGTAAAATTTGTCTGGCTTCACCTTTCCTTTCACTCAAAGTTTTGGAAAGCCTTCACAACAGTTCTAATAAAACTCCAGGGCTATAATCAAACACAACCCCTGCAGAGGTGTTCTTATTCTGGTGTCACAGGTGAAATACATGTGAAATAATTGGAAATCATGGGAAGAGAAAAAACATTGAACATGGATGTGAACTTATTTTGCTTCTGTTGCATCTCTTTTCTATGCAAATATGTATGTGCTCGTCAAGCTGCTTCCTCTTACACTACAAAAACTGTATTTGTGGGATAATCTTTTTCCCTGGCCTATTTTTTCATGAGGATCCTGAAAAAGTTCTTTCAGACATTTCTCCTTTTTTAACAAAAATATCTTACAACGGAAACATTTGTGGAAAACATCTGCTTTCCCTCAAAGCCTGTTTTTTTGTCAGGAAATGAAATCCATACTTAAAACCCTTTAATCCAGAAATCCAAAGTTCATCTGATTTATGCTGGCATATATTTACACGAAGTTCACATACATAGGCTTAAGACATTACATAAACACTCAATATTAACATGTCCCATAGAATTACTAGCCTCATTGCTGTTGATTCATGACACATGGGAATGAGACATCTTCACTTCTGCAGCTTCTGTCATCATAAACCTCGATTGCTGCTTTCTGCCATATCTTCTTGTTATTTTCTTGCTGTCATCTGTAGTCAACAATCCATCCATCACTGTTGCTTTGATGACTGCCAGAGCCCCTGCATCAAGACCACACTGTCAGCCTGACATCCTGTATGTGGAATAACCTTCCCACTGCAGTAGGGATTTTCAGCAGTTTAAGTGCCAAGGGGACATGTTGTTCTCTGGAGCTGATGAGAATACAGACAACAAAACCTGCTATCTTTCCTGTTTTTACCTTTGTTTTTTTTATTGCCTGTTTTGATTTGTCTTTTCCACCATTCTGATTTTTCTCCCATGTTCATGATGCTACTTTGACACAATCTTTAATCAAGGAATACCTTTTGAAAGAACTGAACGTGATTTTTACTCTGGTTGACTGCAGTTAGCAGAAATACACTGTGCCATTTGTATTTAGGTCTGATTTCTCAGTAAATACCAGCAAAATGGTGCTGTGAATGCTAGCTCTGTGTTTGTTTTAGTTCGCATAAAAGCAGTTTTGAACAGTATGTTTTAAACTGGGAAACAGTATGTTTGTTTTCGTCATTCCCATATGTGTAACCCCCACATACCTCACCCACCTGTATGTGTAAAACTATCAAGTTATATACATAAAGCAGGATAAAGCAAATCAGATTCAAGGCACGAATGGACCTGACACAGGCATAATCATGCTATATCCCATGGCATGGTTTAGCTTTTGAAGTGGCCGTGTGTCTTTGCATAGCTGGGAATTCCTCAGTGAAGGAATGCCATGAACACTATCTTTCTACTACATCTATACAGCAAGGGACATGCAAGCAGGCTCAGAGGGTTTCCATTTTAATCAGTCATAGTCAATTAGTACACTTAAGTCTTTCATTACATTCATGATGGGGAAAGAAAACCTACCAAACAAACACTGAGGATTATTTAGTTGTATTTTTGTATGAAATGTGTCCTTTTCTTCTCCCAGTGCACACTTCTGCTCTTGAAAGCTTTATGTTGAGCAGTACTTGAGAGCCTCGTACTATTAAATTGCCTAATTGGTCAGTACCACAGCATGGGAATAAAACTTCCCAGAGCAGAGGATCTTGCAAAAGATCTGTTTTAAGAGCATCTTTCCTTGTTGCGTATTTGTTGTATTTCTTATTGATGTAGTCCAGAACTGCTAAGGCAACAAATTGTTCTTGTTTTGATCTTTGGGGAATGATGTTGCCACAAAGGATTTGTGTATTTCCAGCTGTAGTGAAGGGTTTCCTGATTGCAGTCAGCATGATGTATACACAATAAAGAGGAGACTTACCATAATTTTACTGTAGAGGAATCAGCTAACACATGTAAAAAGCAAGGAAGCTTGAACATCCATGAATCATAGAATGGTTTGAGTTGGAATGGACCTTAAAGATCATCCGGTTCCAACCCCCTGCCATGAGCAGCAACACCTTCCACTAGAGCAGGTTGCTCTGAGCCCCTCCAACCTGGCCTTGAACACTGCCAGGGATGAGGCATCCACAGCTTCTCTCCAATGTCTGACCACCCTATCAGAGCCTAACCAGAACCCTGTTTGCTTGGACAATTTGCGTTCCTCCCAGGCTACACATCCTTGCTTCCATCCTTTGTGTGCATCCTTTGTGTGCTGGAGTTTGTCCAGAAGCTCCTTGCTCACCCATTAAGGTGTCCCGGCATTTTTGCCTGACCCCGTTTTTGCTGGGATGCATTGTTCCTGAGTTTGGAGAAGGCAATCTTTTAATATTATCCAGCTTCCTTGAGCCCTCTTCCCTCCAGGGCTTTATTTCATGATAGTCCCAAGCTCCTGGCAGGTCTCAGCACTCCCCTGGGGTTTCCCTGGCTTAGGGAGCCCCTGTCTTCCCTGCTCTGCTGCAGAACACACCTGAGTCAAAGCTGTTCACTTCAGCAGGAGAACATCTGCTCAGAGATGATGAAAAAAAAAGTTATATTGGGATATGGCTTTGCTTTGTACTTTCTATTACCAAAAATCATTACATTTTTCATAAGAAATCAGGAGCAGTCACTTTCCCCAGTTACAACAGTTAATGGACATCCTCAAACTAGGAGTAGAAATACTTGCTCAGTTGATAGTTTTCCAGGTACAGCTGCAAATGGAAAGGCAAAGTCCTCCAAGTAACGAAGAGTATTAAAGAAACTGATAAGGAGCTTCTATACAATCTTGAAAACAGCATTTGACACAGCGTAAAGATGAAAATGTCTCCAGAACTGGAGAAAAAGTATTTTGGGTAAGGGCTTCAATACAAATGTTGAAAGACACTTAATTATACAAAGTGCTAATGGTTACAATTTGAAGCAACTATCAGAAAAGAAAATTACATTTAATATCTCCGTAGGAGAAATTGCACCAGAAAATAAAGAAAATGCACTTCATTACTGGAATAATGAGCAAGCATCATTTCCTGAAGGCAATCAATTCCTGAAGGCGATCTATTCCTGAACTGCCAGTAAGGGGTCTGCCAGTGTTCATGGTGTTCACGCTTGTCAGGAATTCATCAGTTCCTCTTGGAAAGTTTATGAGTAACTCTGCCATTACTTGGTCAGATAAATTCCCATTCTGGTAAATATGTGTCATTAAACATATGAAATTGACAAAAAATATAAGCAGAAATAAATTTAAACATGAATATCCAGAATCATAGCTGTCAGTTTTCAGTAAAGATAAATGTCAGTCTCTCCCAATGCTAATTTTAAGCTGGTGCACCTGATATTGGTTAAATATCCATTGTTTTCTGAGGAAGATTGCCAAAATAGTTTACACCTTTTTAGAGGTATGCAAAACACATCCAAAAGGAAAGCAGTACAGCACCCTGGAGCAGGGTGGAGCACATCTATACAGAACCAAAAGGTGGAAGCAAGAATAGAAGTAATGAAATGAGGACAGCCCTCCCCCCACCCCCCACCATAGCAGAACCTGCCACTTACCCTGGTCTAGCTTTGTGTGCAAGCAGAGCTGCATGACTACCAGAATAAGAAAACTTCAATAAGAGAGAAGAAACTAAATCGGAAGGAAAATGGGTATCTCCCATGCAATTGCCTGGACATTCCTGATGTTTTTTAATGCAGTTGTTCCATTAAATGCCTCATGGGCCAAGGATAAGCTGCCAGCTTGGAAGAGAAATTGTCCTCAGAAGAACCAAAAGGACAAAAGGGCACCACCTTTTGTCAAAGCAGACAAGAGGACTGTATTATTGCCCATCCCCAAGCACTCAAAGGTCATGCTGAAGCCTCAAATAATATGAGACTGGCTTGAAACTCTCAAGATTGAATTAAAGGTTAGATTTATTGTATTTACTACCTGACTCCTGAGCTTGGTGGCAAGGAGGCTTTTGTGTTACATTGCCAAATTAGGGTTGGACCTTGTGGCTGCCTTTATTTTTTACTTTAGAAAAAGGAGCTGAGATTGGTGCTGAGACACTTATTTCCAGAGGTAAATTTCCAGAGATAAACCATCAACCATTGCAAGAATCAATGACATACAGACACTTGTCAACGCAGGCTATACTGGAAAGCAGCAGTAATCTGACATTGGCTTTGCAGATATAAATAACACAAAATGCGATTGCAAAGCAAGCAGGACCGGGGGCAAGAAGGGCTTTTCTCAGATTCATGTTCTCATTTCGCCATGACTCCCTCCCACTTCCCAGATGGCTGCATTTCCAAATGCCTGTCTTAGACTGTTCTACTGGTTATGGGATTTTTAGGGTAGTTGGAAGAAGAATATTCTCCTTTATCAGCAAGTTTTTCTTGCCAGATGTCTTTTGCTGAGGAATTTTGCAATTTAAAAGTTTCTCTGTGTCCACGGAAGTTATCTCATGGAGGAAGATGTTTTGTTTAATATAAATGCTACCTCAGACTTCTCAGTTTAGACTTACTTAGATATCTAGTGATGCAATAATGCCATTTCACAGCCTTTAGGACAGAAGGCTGCACTGATAGAGTAACACCTTTTTCCATTCCCATTATTTGCCAGATGTGGGCCAAGATCTGTTTTCAGTGATGGTGGTCTGAGCCCAAAACAGTGTTACTGAAGTGGAATGCAGTGATGCAGTGGTGTAAAGAAAGGTATTTAATGTCACTTCCTATTCATCTACAAATCCCTTATTTTAATTTTCTTTGTTTTATTCTTTATTTATCCTTTCAGCATGACTGCAGCCCTCAGAGTCCTGCTCATGTGCCGCAGCAGGAGTTTTACCTGAGCAGAAGCCCTGCATGGCAAACCCCCATGAGATGCCAAAGTTCACTTGCATTAAGCAGCAACACTGGCTGCGCTCCCCTCTGTCTGTGGATGCTGTTAGTCGAAAGGCAGGGCTGAGACAAAAGGTTTATTAACATTTAAATGACCAGGTTACTGTGAAGATATCTTTCATTAGTTCTGACATCTCCACTGCCAGCAGGAATAACAAAGTGTTCATCACTCACCTGCTTCCCCTAGGGCTGAGGGAAATGGAAACCTGGAAGGGTTTACCTGGGGCTTCCAGTCAAGAAGAGCCACAGGGTTGATGGTGTTATGGCATATGTTAATGAACAGGCAGGGCAAGGCTGCTGCAAGGAAGCTTAAAGGACACCAAGACATCTTCATTACTGATGTCCCCAGAGTACCTTTGTTAGGGGAACTTTGCGGGATGTGGTGAGAGCCTCCAAACAAGAATCCATTTTGGACCTGCCAGGAGAGAACAAGCTCTCCAAAAGGCAAGCAGATCCCTAATTCTCACTGAAACACATGGCTCTGAGAATCAAGACCTGAATTCTCAGTGCTAGGAGAACTTGTAAAAGACTGAGTGCAACTGCGACAGTATAAAACAACATCATTTTATTCACATCCTTTTTATGCTTCCCAAATTCTTTGTTATCCTAGTATTACCTCATTCTCATCCAGTTCTTCACCAGAAGTTTTCTTGTGGTGGTCAAACACATCCCTCGAGCTTTCAGAGGTAGAAATATAAAACTGAGTGTCATCAGGTTGACGTTTAGGCCATGTATCCCCTGAACTAAATTGAGCGTTTAGAATAGAGAACTTAACCTGCCCTTCTGTTAAGGTTCAGGGGCTGAAGAAGAGTTGTCCTGCCTTACACCCAGACTTTCTTCAAGAGTTTTCAAGTCAGTAAGTACTGCATCACTTCTAGTTCCAAAGTTTTTGTTAGATCGAAGAAAGGACATCTAAGGACTAATAGGAGTTTCCTTGTCTTTAGCAAGAGATACTTCTTGCTCTCAGTCACATAAAGCAGCTGACAAAAACATGTAGCTTCAGTAGATGGCCATCCAAATGCAGACATCAGAATGGGATTTGTAAGGAAGATATCTTCATTATGGGCTGCTTTTCTCTTGTTTCTCACTAAGTACCAGGAGTGAAACTGCAGCTTTAAATTGATCGATATTTTGCCATCACCTTGAGGAAAGTAAAGATTTCACCTGCAGAGTTTGAGACTTCTCTTGTCTGCTAATGTGTGCAGAGAGCGCAAGGGCAGGCTTCCTGGGGAACCAAAGTGAAGAAAGGCTTTCCATTTAAAAAAAAACCTTCATTTTATAAAGCTAATTTAATCTGCTATTTGATACCCTCTGAAGAAAAGGGCACAGCAGTGACTACTGCCTGTTTGCTGTTGCTAGTTTAGAATGAAATAACTTTTTTATAGAAGTGACTTCAGGCAAGGATTTTTATAGTGATAACAGACCATGTACTACTTACTTGGGATGTCTTACAAGTAGATCAGATAAAGTTGGGGTAGTCTGGGATCTTGACCTTAGTTATTTGGTATCGTAAGAGTTAAAACTTTAATACTTTTCAAATTCTGTTTCAATAAATGACTAATGTTTTGTACTGCATCGCAGTTACTGTGTGAGCATTATAGATGACCTTTTATTTTTCTTCATTAAGACACTGATCATATTTAACTGTAACTTATTGAGATCAATAGATGCTTAATGTGTTAACTTCCCAGTCTAATTTTATGTGACACCTAGCTGAGTCAGCAAAAGGAATGAAAGATTGGGATACGCAGTGGTATCTGAGAGGTATTGATATACAACAACTATGGATTTGTGGCAGTTTTGCAGGGATTACTAAACTATTTTCGCATTGGTAGATCCTCTAACTACCTGTCCATAAAATGAAGAAAGGGTCATCTTGCAGTTCAGATGCAGAGCTTTGTTTTAATAGATCAGGTTTTAGTTCCTACCCATGCCATAGATTTTGATTGTGACCTTGAGCAAATTGTTTATTCTCCCTGTCTCTCACTTGTCTGTAATCCGAAACAAGGATAATAACTCCTTAAAGGTAAGAATGAATATGTTGGAGTTCATGTGGCACTCACACATGTTATTCAGCTCAGAGTCCTACCACTGCCTCGAGCTAAGATGGAGTTGATAACTTGTATTTCACCAACAGTTTTGTTCCAAAGTAAATTTCTTAGTCTTTCAATGTTTAGACACAGTCATAGAGGATGACTGGGCTGAGACTCTTCCAATGATGGTCAGTCTGTACCCTGGTTGATTTGAAGACTTTTGTTCACCCTGTCTTTGGTGTGGAATCCCTTCTCCTTTCTGAAACATTCAGCCAGATTCTGACTTGATCTAACTCATTTCAGAATCTGAAGGCTTTCTAGGTACCCAGCATTGACATATAGCCAGTAGCAGGACTTCATTTCATCAGTGTAGAAAGGCACAGTTGAAAGGGAAAGAAGATTCTGGATAAAGAATTTGTTGATTTTTCTTTGAAGTAAATTATACATTGATAAAGATTTACACAATTCAGTCTGGTCTGGTCTACAGCATGCAAGAGGGCCTGAGTATCTACTTATCCACACTGCGGTTAGCCAAGTGTCCTGGGTTCAGCAGTAGCAGTCATGTTTCTCCTTCTTGGTAGCTGGTGAGGTGCAGTGCAGTGTTTTGACTTTCAGCTGGGGAACAGAGCTGATAACAAGGATGTTTTGGTTTGGCCAAGGACTTTGTGAGCCTCATGCTCTGCCAGGGAGGAGGGGAAGCCAGGAGGAAGCAGAGACAGGACACCTGACCCAAACTGACCAAAGAGGTATTCCATACCACAGCACGTCATGCCCAGGATGTAACTGGGAGTTAGCCGGAAGGGCTGGGAGACTGCAGGGTTGGAGGAGGTATCAGTCGGAGCTTGGTCGGGCTGAGGGGGGCAAGTTATCGGTCGGCTGGTGCTGAGGTGTTGTATTCTCTTCCCTTGTTATTTCCTTTATCATTATTATCACTGGTGGTAGCAGTAGTGATCTGTGTTATACCTTAGTTACTAAACTGTTCTTATCTCAACCTGTGGGAGTTGCATTCTTTTTGATTCTCCTCTCTGTCCCTCCTGGAGCAGGGGGAGGGCAAGAAGGGGGGGAGTGAGTGAACGAATTACCTGACTGGGTTTAAACCACGACAGTTCTTTTTGGCGCCCAACGTGGGGCACGAAGGGTTGAGATAACGACAGATCTGACCGGATTAATAGTCACTCGTCACAATGCTGATTTATTGGCTCTCAGAGTTGTTCTTGTTGATCTCACAGCTTCAGAATGTTGTAACTTACTTAGAGCCGGTATTTGCTGTGTTAGTGTTTATCAAGTGTGGGGCCTGGGCTAAGGTTCTTGTCTCACTGTGCTTTATGGCAATGGCTTGTAATACGGGCGGGTTCCAGCAGCAGGGCGGGACGGACGTGGCCGTGGACTTGTACCTGGCCGTCCGGCTGCTCTTCACCGTCCTGGCCCTCACCCTACTCTCCATCTTCGTGAGGCTGCGGGGAGCCGAGGGGGAGCGGCCCCGGGAGCCGGCGGCTGCTGAAGCGGCTCAGGAGAGTGGCCCCGGGGACCAAGCGGCGGCGGGAGCGGGGCCGGAGGCAGCGAGGGGACGGCTGCGGGTGGAGGAGGTCGGGGCGGTCGAGGAGAGGAAGGAAGCGGCTGCCGAGCAGCGGGAGAAGGCGGCGGAGGAGCCGAGCCCCGCGGAGGAGCCGAGCCCCGCGGAGGAGCCCAGCCCCGCGACGGCCGAGAGCATTTCCCGGAAGCCGCCCGCCGAGCCCCAGGAGGATGCAGGAGACCACGCAGCATTTCCCAGCAAGGCAGAGGAGGAAGAGCTGGACTCCGGAAAAGAGAAGCTGGTGGTGGGAGAGCCGGCAAGCACAGCAGCTACACCAGCCCCAGTGACAAGTACAGCAGCATCGTGTGAGAGTTCTGAAGGTTTTGAATGGCCTTTGGGTACCCTTGGGACCTGCCTGCTGATCGTGATGGGGATCAGCATGTTGGCACACACACAGGCTGTGTTCTACCCACAACCATTTTGTCTGATCTCAGAAGTTAAGCAGAGTCAGGTTTGGGTCTTTTCTGGGGTTAGATGACGATGCAGGGGGACCAAGAGATTTTCCCCAAGGCTGGAGAGTCATGAGTGGCAGGGTGTGTGGGACAGTATGGGCAAGTATCTAGTCCACTGGGCCCCTCCAGTGCTTTGGAAGCACTGGAGATGAAAGGCAGCTGCGTGGAGCCCCCAGCAACAAGCCACAGAAACTGCTGAAGGGGACAGTGAATTATTTTAAGCCTGGTGGGTCCATGGCACTTCAGGCCATCAGAGCAGAGATGCAACATAGAGATGGACTCATGATCGAGGGGTGGACTTAACAATGGACACTATTGCCCAGGTTATTCACGAGTGTGAACACTGCACACAGTCTCCTGCTCTGACTGTTACAAGAGATGGAGCCTACCATCATGGACCAGATGGACTCAGCAGCTTTATAGGGACTGGTCCATGCACTAAGATAAGAGTACATTGAAAATGTGGGATCTGAGCATGACGTGAATGGTATGGAATAAGGGGTGGATAATGTCCTGGGTTCAGCAGTAGCAGTCATTTTTCTCCTTCTTGGTAGCTGGTGCAGTTCAATGTTTTGACTTTCAGCGTGGGAACAGAGCTGATAACAATGATGGTTTGGTTTGGCCAAGGACTTTGTGAGCCTCATGTTCTGCCAGGGAGGAGGGGAAGCCAGGAGGAAGCAGAGACAGGACACCTGACCCAAACTGACCAAAGAGGTATTCCATACCACAGCATGTCATGCCCAGGATGTAACTGGGATTTAGCCGGAAGGGCTGGGAGACTGCAGGGTTGGAGGAGGTATCAGTCGGAGCTTGGTCGGGCTGAGGGGGGCAAGTTATCGGTCGGCTGGTGCTGAGGTGTTGTATTCTCTTCCCTTGTTATTTCCTTTATCATTATTATCACTGGTGGTAGCAGTAGTGATCTGTGTTATACCTTAGTTACTAAACTGTTCTTATCTCAACCTGTGGGAGTTGCATTCTTTTTGATTCTCCTCTCTGTCCCTCCTGGAGCAGGGGGAGGGCAAGAAGGGGGGAGTGAGTGAACGAATTACCTGACTGGGTTTAAACCACGACACCAAGGTATCCAGCAAACACATAACTCAATTATGTGTTGTCAACAATGAAGATTTAATCATCTTCCAGAACATTCTAGAGGCCTAAGTTTGCTGTTGAAAAGATTATCTGAAGGCCTCTGTATAACTGTGGTGTGCCATACGTAATCACTAGGATGCATTCAGTGCTGTGGTGCGGTTTCTTTCCATTTACAGCCGTTGCAGGCTCATCTGACAAAGTCATCTTCCTGACCTTATGAAACTGGCACAGGACTTGTTTAGTGTCATTACACTATAGGGCACGGAAGAGACCTAGGAAGGTCATAGCTGTCCCCTTGCCTCCTTCTTTCTGCCTGTACTTGACAAATGGCTCATATGGATTGCTTCTTTTTTCCTTCCCTAATGGACATGTTCCAAGAGACTTTTGGGTAAATAAGTGCCAGGGTTCTAAGTCCCCATCACATGATGGCTACATGGGAGAAGCCACAGCAAAACCCTGGGTTTGCCGTGTGCAGTAGCCCATCAGTGATGGTTAGATGCAGTGATAAAACAAATAATATTAAGTGTTCTGCATTTAGAACCCAGAAAGGATCCAGGACAGCAGGAAACACCCTGCTCTGATCCTGTGGACAAAGTAATTGCCTTCTGGTCTCCATCACAAATGCCAAACCACTCTGGTTACCCATTGGGTCAGCCCTCATGCTACCTGAGGTGCTAACAATTAAAATCACCACACTCTGAAGTGTGTTGCAATCTGAAGTGAAGTTGCCTTTCTCTTAATGTCAGTGAAAGAAGAAGAAAGGGAAAAAACACAGAAGTCATACTGACTCTGCAAGCCTTTGAATACAAGTACACAGAAAATTCCCTGTAGACAAGGGATCAGTGCAGAGAGCAGCACTGGAATTACTGAATATAGCTGACAAACTACAAAAAAGAGAAAAAGGAATCAGTTCTGTCTGTGTTATCTCAGATGAAGCCATCTTTTCTATTGGAGAAACAAACAATCTTAAAATGAAAATAAACATCAAAAAAGATATATTGAGCAAGAAATGGGCATCATTCTATTAACTTGTGTCAAGCATACTTCCTCCTGAAATGCAAACTATGTTAGATAATTGTCACTGGCAGTTTAAGTTTTAAAATTAGAATCAAAACCCCATTTTGTTGGATTCATAATTTATTTTTTTGGAACTAGATGATCTTAAGGTCCTTTCCAACCCTAACTATTCTATTCTATGGTAAAGGGAAACTTTATCCGAGAGAGTTTAGAGATGTCCTGAAGAGCTGCTGTGGTTTGGAGTGCCTCATGGGAAGTCATGAAAAGTGCCCTTATAATTAAAGAGCAAAATATTTCTGTGGAGAGGTTTTTTGCAGCAAAGAGGACAAAGAGCATGTTGAAACTGTTCAGGTTTACAGAATGCAATGTAAAAGAAAAGGTCATGAAAAAAAAATATGAGCTATCAAGCACAGTTTACTGAGAGTGAACTAGACATTTTGTCGGCTCCAACCTGACCAAACCTCAGGACCCTCAGAGAGGCAATCCCTACATCCTTTTCTGTTTAGAAAGCAACAAAAGAAGGGCTAAAGAGAAGGGCAACTTTATTTGTTGCAGGAGGAAGCGCAGTGGCAAAGGATGAGGAAAAGACTGAGGTACTATATGCCTTCTTTGACTTAATCTTTAATAGTAAACCCAGTTGTTCTCCAGATACCCGGTCCCCTGAGCTGGAAGACAGGGACAGAGAGCAGAATGAACCCCCCATAAGCCAAGGGGAAATGATCAGTGACCTGCTACACCACTTAGATACACACAAGCCTATGGGGCTGGACAGGATCTATCCAAGGTTACTGAAGGAGCTGGTAGAAGTACTGGCAGTGATTATTCCCCTGTACTGGGCACTGGTGAGGCTGCACCTCAAATCCTGTGTTCAGTTCTGGGCCCCTCACTACAAAAGAGACATTGAGGTGCTGCAGCAGACTGAGAGAAGGGCAACGGAGCTGATGAAGAGTATGGAGAACAAGTGATGAAGAACAGCTGAGGGACCTGGAGGGGCTTAGTCTGGAGAAGAGAAGGCTCAGGCAGGACCTTATTGCTCTCTGTAACTGCCTGAAAGGAGGATGTAGTGAGGTGGGGTCTGTCTTTTCTCCTAAGTAGCAAGTGATAGGATGAAACAGCCTCAAGCTGCACCAGGGGAGGTTTAGATTGCATATTAGGAAAAATTTCTTCCCTGTTCAAGCATTGGAACAGGCTGCCCAGGGCAGTGATGAAGTCACCATCCTGCAGGTATTTAAATGATACAGCTGACATGGCTTAGTGGTGGACTTGGCAGTGCTGGGTTAACGTTTGGATTCGAAGATCTTAAAGCTCTTTTCCAACCTAAATGATTCTTTGATTCTTAAGATGTAACACACAACACTGACCTTGCTGCTTGCATGTAAGATGTACATTGATGAAATTGATAATGATATTAGTGAAAAAATCAAATCAGCATCATCCGAACAAGTACCTGCCAAAATCAACCTCTGCCTTACAAAAGCAGGCACAGCATGCATGCTGCTTTAGGCCCCCTCTAGTCCTTTCAGCAAATTTGCACCTGGAAAAGACTCTGCCCTCATCTGTGAATAGGTTACTTCATTTAAGCTTGGAAGAATAGAGATAATGAAGCATGGAGTGCATGTTGTGTCCCCTAAGGGAGAAGGGCTGATGAACATAAGAGGATTAAAGAGACAACTTCAGTGAACTGATGTGGGTTACATTCATCTTTATATTAAATTTATAGTAAGTCCCTAATTTCAGCTTTCAATGAGAATTCATGTTTCTTGAAAGCCTGTGCTCCACAATGACAAATACTCTTTTTAACCTGTTAAGATCTTTGTTCTAGGGTAGGTATGTCCTGATTTAAGACTAAAGAAAATATTGATACAGGTCCCAAAGTTCCTTTTGAGATTTCATTATTCTTTAATGGTTGATTCCTTTGGTCAAGGTCTTGTTTGCAATTATGGCTTCAGACTCTGCAGTACAAGAAAGGTATTTATGGACTGGAGTGAGTTAATGGACAGGCCATCATGATGGTCAGGGATTTGAACACAAAGCATAGGAAAAGAGGCAGATGGCTGGGTTTACTCAGCCTGGAGAAGAGGTGGCTCAGGGAGATCTTACTGCTATCTGCAACTGCCTAATGGGAGGGTATAGAGAAGACAGAGACAGGCTTTCCTTAGAAGTGTGCAGGCTATATACCCTATATGAAATTTGGGAAATTCCTCTTTGATATAGGGAAAACTTTTGTTGTAACTGTGATCAAACTGGAATAAGTTGCCTGGAGAGGCTGTGGAATATCCATCCTTGGAGAGATCTAAAACTGAGCCAGAGCTGAGCAGCCTACTCTAATTAGTCCTGCACTGGGCAGTAGGTTGGACCAGGTGACATCCACAAGTTCCATCCAAACTAAATTATTCTGTGAGCTTATGAGTCATGTCAATAAGATGTTTTCATTGGTTGATTCCATGACTTGTGGTTTCCACAATTTGAGATGCTATCTTTCTGAAGTGTCAGCAGAGGGGAAACCAGAGGGGGACAAGGAATCCTTGCTCCCACATTCTGCTACAGTGGGTACCACCATCCCCTGCTTGGATCTTCATAGTCCTAATCAATACCCAGACCACATTAAGGCACAAGAAATGGACTGAATGACAGCACCATTGGTGGTAGCTGAATTCAGCATTTGGAGCATAAAAGCTTAGCTTCTGTGCTGTGTTCCTTGAAGTGTTTTTTCAAGTGAAGGGATAAGGTCTTTGGTGGTCCTGTAAAATGCTGTGTTTCAGCTGCAGCTGCTTGTTCAGTCCCTTAGGAGGAGCAGAGAAACTGATTAAGGCCACTTGGCACAACCATAATAAAATACAAAATTATAAAAGTCTGCTGTGACCAAGCCTACTTCTGAAGTCTGAAGAAAATACAGCAAGTGAGGTACATGTGAGTAGATAAAGGCTAAGAGCATTTCACATGGGTTTTCCTTTAAGAACTAAGCTCTACCCTGTTTTTCAGTTAATCTTAGTGCTTCATCTCATTCCACACTGGTATGCTTGCAGCTCAAGGAAATATTTATATAGCAGAATAATTCACAGCACTCTTTTCCCTCCTATATGAATCTTCTTCTTATTTTGTTCCTTTTCTCCACACTCCCCATACAGATTTGCCAGTCCAAATTCTGTTTGTTGCATAAGCTGTCACGTTATCTGTGTAAGTTGTGTTAGGGATTTAGTGAGAGAGACGAATTCCATGGTGTGTGAGTCAGATTAGAACAGCATGTGTATGTGATGGATTTGTGGACTGAAAACTCATTCAATTTTAGTCTGATTATCAAAACAAGGTTAAATGTGAACAATATTAGCAGAATTATAGGCCTGACACTTCAAAAACCACGAACTTTACAATCTCTACAAAACTGGGTTTGGTGCAACATCCCATTAAAATTAGCGTGTCCTTCCTGTCTAATTTCTATTTCTTCCATAAGCAACCAAAATTGCTAAATACTTTGGTAATCAGCGCTCCTAGCCCCATCTATTTTTCTCAAAGCCAGATCTTGTGGATGCCCTTACAAGAAGAGTACTCCCAGGTTCATGTGTACTTCTTGGAAGTCTAGAGAGCAAAACAAAACTCACTGATGCCACAACTTCGTGTTGGTGATATCATTGCCACAGAAACACACTGAAACATCCCCAGGAGGGCCCCATGCTCTGCTGTCTAGTCTGAACATGGCAAAAACATAGACTGATGGAAGAGGCTATGCAGTAGCAGGGAGTCTGAAGCTCACTGAATATATCCTTGAGCCCCTGGGTCCTCTTTTTGTCTTTGGGGTAGTGAGGAACCACAAGTCACGGTAGTGATAGGACAAGGGGTAAAGGGTTAAAACTTAAATACAGAAGGTTTAGATTGGATATAAGGAGGAAGTTCTTTACTGTGAGGGTGGTGAGGCACTGGAAAGGCTTGCCCAAGGAAGCTGTGAATGCTCCATCCCTGGCAATGTTCAAGACCAGGTTGGACAGAGTCTTGGGTGACATGGTTTAGTGTGAGGTGTCCCTGCCCATGGCAGGGGGGTTTGAACTAGATGATCTTAAGGTCCTTTCCAACCCTAACTATTCTATCATTCTATGATTCTAAGTCAGACAAGAAAGGCCTCATGTCCTATTTCTGATGTAAGATTTGTTACCCACAGGCATCCCCAAACTAAGGGCATCCAAAGCATTGAAAGGCTACTTAGACCAGCTGTGAATGAGGTATGTGCAACTGGGTGAAACATGCTTCCCATACAAATGTCATGTCTATAAAGTACATCAGTGTAATCACTGAGGGTCCCACTCTGCATTTCACTGTATTTTCAGACTTAGAAACAAGTCAACAGGGGTGGTCTCCTAAGCCTAAATTTCCCATGAGTCAGGTGATGAACTGACTAAACTTAGAGGAAAGTCTGGATTTGATTTCACTGTAGAAAGAAGTGGCTATGGATAAGTCACTTTAAAGAGACTCTTTCATATAACCAGCATCAATGAATGCAGTCTGATGGCTGTTGCTACTTAAATTATGTTCTGTTAGGTGTTTACCTCTAGATAGCAGTATGCATTTCTCTGTTAGAAAACAACATGACCGCTGAAATGGTCTTCAAGCAAATGTCTTTCACATATTCTGCTACAAGAAAAGTAAGTGAATAAATCAGTGCTTATGACCTGATGATGGCCCATTGCCTTTTCCTGTGTGTACTCTTTTTAATGGTCTACGGAATGATGGAAAAACAATTAGCAAACAAACTGAGACTTGAAGTCTTCTCCCTGCAGACCTTCTTCCCTAATTTTCTGTGGGAACTAGGCACACAATGCTGCAGCGAGCTCTCTGGCTGTTGGAATAAAAGCCAGCATCATTTGCAGTTGTTCTTCCAACCACACCAATCAGAGGAGTCAACAAAGTTGGCAAGATTACAGTGAAAGGATAGATCTGTAGAAGTCTTTCTATCTCCTGATATTGTGGTTCAAGGATTGTTCCAGTGTAAACTGGAATTGGACACTGGCAACTCCAAATGAGTATGAGAATTCAAGAACTCATCAGCAGAGCCTTTCAAGAGCACACCGGGGTTGTTGAATACCCATAGTTTTGAGTAGTATGACAGAATTCAGAGACACAGGTTATTTTTTGTTTAAGAAAAAGGAACAAAGTTAGTTTGTGCTTTCTCTTCTTATCAGAGGCTTTCTAACCCCGGAGAATTAAAGGCAGAAGTGGTGCTGGAGTGGAGCAGACTTTTCCCCTTATCCTTTAATATTACAAAGCAAATCCACAATTTAAGTTAAAACTGCAAGTAAAAAATATCTCCCCCTTATTTAACCAAAGGTAGCTCTTCTGGTACTTGTAACGTTATAATCCTGTTTATCCTCCATTGAGTTTAGTTTGCAGATTCTTTCAGGGAAAAAGACTTTCTTAAAACCAGAGGGAAAAATCCACCTTTTTATTCCCTAAACAAAAAAGATAAAACCACAGGTTTCTCCCCATTGGCAAATCCTCTTTTAAAAAACTCAAAGAATCCAAATAGTTTAATGGTTCAAACTGAGAACAAACATACACCCAGTCACTCTTTTGAACCAATGTGTAAGACACAGAGCTATAGTGATAAGGTAAGGTTACTGAGGCACTTTGTGCTTAACCAGAGCTCTAGCCCCTATTACTTGATGGAGTCCTAATCAGTTTTGACTTTTCATTGACTTTCCTCACCTTTAATTTAAGACTGCATTGACTTTTCCTGTCACCTTAATCCATTTCTTGCATTAAATTGTGCACAGCTAGCTTTAATGCTACGCAGTATTGATTATATTCTTTCTTTTCAATAATGTTTTGTTACATAAATTGAAAAATAGTCAAAGCAGCTTCCTGGTGTTTTGCTGCTTTTTTACTAGTTAATAAAAATTCCACTGATTTAAAAAAAATATGTTTTCTTCAGTGTTTCATTGCTCACTTAACCCAGGTCAGTGTTTTCGAAAAGGGAAAGCTGTAAATGAGATGTGGTGCAGTGGCTAAGCAGAACATATTTGACCCCTGGGGTTTGCTGTAAATGACAGCTGCTTGAGAAGAAATCCTTACCATGTCCCAGTGGTGGCTTTTCAACAAGCTGTAATCTTGTTCCATGACTGATGCCCAAGTTGTTTCCAAGCAGGGTCACCACAAAAGGAGGAGGTGAAAAGGAGGAATGAAAGCTGTCTCAGTCTTGGGACTTCCTGACTATAAAATACCAACAGCGAAACCCAACACCCCCAGAGATTTGGGGTTCATACTTAAGACAGTCTGAGCACCCTCCACTAATTACCACATACAGATGAGCTCTTCAGGGATGCAGTGATGCTGGAGAAGGGAGACCTGTCCGTGTGTAAGGTGTGCACAGACAGTGCCTGGAAAGCCAACACTGATTTCCTCCCTTTCCTTGCCCTAAAATGATGGTAAACAGCAGAGATGCAGCTCTCCCTTGCAGAAGTTTTTTATTACAAGGTGTTCAGTAGGAGGTCACCTCCGTTACAATAACCCAGGCCTGATTAAAAGGTATTTCTATGTTACAGAAGAATTGGAATTACAGAAGTGAAAAAATGCAACAAAAAGCACTGTTCTGAGGCAAATACTGTGTGGAATAACACTGTGTTAGCTGAGGCTTAAAATACTCCGGGGAAATTTAAAAGTTGCTTGAAGAATTAAACAAGGAAAGATAAAATATTTTTTTCCAACCTCAGGATTTAAGCTTGAATTTATTGTTCCATGACAGGGTGTCTCCTCTCACCATTTAGTGAATCATAAAAAGAAAAATTCATTTTTCTTATTTCTACTAAAAAAAAGGTGACTTATGCTTGCAGCTCAAGCTCAGTGATGTGCCTGTCTGGGTAGGTCTGCAATACTTCTTTTTGCTAGAGAATGGAAGGGACATATCCATGAAATATATAAATGGTTTTTTATAATTTTTGGATGGCGATAAGTATATTGTTCATTCCTGTCTATCTCCTTGACTAACTGTGCAGGCTCACTCCCGTGCTTGCATGTTATATGGGAGACATAACACAAGGCTCATGGAAAGCAAATCTCTTCTCCTGTAAGACTGCCTTCTCTCCCAAGGCAAAAAGGCACACCTTTTGGTTCTCCTCTAAGTCAACGTGTTCAGCATCAATAAAATATGAACAATAGAGTTTAAAGAAAATTAAGGCAATGTGTTACAATACACACTAGTAGCAGCTGTAAAAGAAACTTTTGGTTTGCTTTTTTCTTCCTTGTGTCTTGTGTTTGGTGGTTTTTACTAAGGATGGGTCCTCTCTGATTTTCCTTTCTTCTTTCCCATAATTAATGTTAAAGCAGCTGCTTAATGCAACCCCGTCCACACTGGTAAGTGCTAACAGGTATGTCTGTATATATGATTATATGTCTGTTCCTGGGCAGGGCAATAAAGCATGCAAAAAAAGCTGGTTTGTATAACAGCCTCCACCACAGACCTCAGGAAAATCACACTGATTTTCCCCATTGTGTTCTCTCCCTTGTCCTTAGACTATCCACTCCTGGTAGAGCAGAGCCTTCTGAGCGTCAAGACCATCTCTTTTCACAGGAACCTGAGCTGTGCCTGTCACAAACTCTACAAGTTACAAGAATACAAACTGACATTAAACTGCAGTTGAAAAGCTCTATTGACTCACATCTTTTATACAATACTGAAGTCTATATGGCTCTTAAACCTCTCTGTCACAGTTAATACCAGCTTTCAGTCATATATTTGCAATTGAAACTCAGCAGGGGACTAATGGATGACCAACTATTTTCTATACCCTACAGAAATGAGTGTGCCTGATCAGTTACTAAAAACACTCACAGTGAAGAAAGTACTCAGGGAAAGTCAAGACCCTGTTCTTTTTAAGAGAACCCTTTATTTTTTTTAATGATCCCCAATTCTGCATGTAATTCTGTAAATGTAATATGAAGACAGAGGGAGTTGTTAAAATTCACTTCACATTCACACTCTTCTCGTGTTGGCACTCCTGTGGAATTGTTACTGCTCTTCAGGCATATCGATCGAGGGGGAATGCACCCCTTTGTGCTGGAGCTCATTCCCAGCCATATCCCAGATGCTTGGTACTGTGGTAGCATTGAAGCCCACAGGATTTCCCATTTATCCCTTTGTCATTTATTCTTGGTTCCTACTTTTGCAAAAAACTACTCTATGGCAGAGGAGGGATGGATGCGACATCCTCACAAGCTCACCAGCAGTTTCTTCTGCTCCTCCAAAGCACACCACATCCTTCAAAGCACAGAACATCCTTCAAAGCACTGCTAATACTTGCCTGTCAGCAAAGCAGAAAGCAGGGCAGGAGGCAGAATTTTAGGATCTGGGTTGCACACTGCTGCTGGGAAGCACACAGGTTCCAAGCGTTTTGAACTTGGAATTACTGCCTAGACACCAGGATCTAGCACGGAGCGCCTTTTGCCTCTTTGTGGATTAGCAGGTTGGGCCATGATTAATGGATTACTGCTCTTTCTCATTTAGACAGAAGATATATGAACTGTTCCAGTCAGCTTCAGTCTCCAAGAGGAAAATTAGTGCAGAGTATAACTACACAGCAGGTAAAAAGGAGTCAGTGCTTCACCAAAGCCTGAGTAATTCTTCTGTCCATGCAATTCAGGAGGAGTCTGGATAGCTGAGAAGCTCATAGCTGTATCAGGCAAGGAATCATATGACATGTGTCACAGCAGAACACCTTTCATTGCATGCCATGGCAGCTTCTATGGTGTGTGGTAAGGAGACACAGCACATCATGGCAGAGCATGCGGCAGTGCAGTCTGGGAGACAAAGCTACAGAGTCCTGCTGTTAGGGAAGAGTGCAAGCAGTGGGGTAAAATGCCTCTGATGCCACCAGGAATGTTTCACAACATTCTATCTTCTGTTCATTCATTTATCTTCATTGTTTATTTGTTTGTTTGTTTTAACTCCAAAACTGCAGTGAAAAGCAGAAAGTTTCTCATCATCCTATCACCTGGGATAAAAAATTCTGAGTGTGCCCTAGTAACCATGTGAAACAACTCTCTGCTGTGCTTCCATTCCAGCCACTGTTCTCAATGGGCTGCTCCAAAGCTTCCCCTGCAGCAGTGCATTCTTGCTAGAAGACAGAAAGTCCAAGCAGAGAGAAGTCAAAGGAGGCAGCTAAGCAACTGGATGTCTCTAATTCTTTCTTGCTTAAACTGTGTGTACTCAGGTGGGAAAGGATTTTACTTTTCTTAGCTGAAAGAGATTATCAGCAGGCTTGAGAACATGAAAGAGTACCTTAAGCTGGAGCCAGCTCAGATAATTTTTTGGCTGTGAAAGTTCTAAATAACTTTAATACAAAGTAAATATACAGTGGTGTTTGACATGGGTCAATATGTGATGTTGCTCTTTGACTTTAAGTCCTTGTTATTATTGTGCTCACAATAGGTTCAAATGAAAAAAGATGGTTCATTGTATCATGTTTTCAACAAACACAGAGCAAAACGCAGTTTATTTCTGAGGAGCTTTTATCTAACCACACAGGTTGAAGGGGAATGGGAAGGGCTGTAAGCAGAAAGGATATGTAATAGATTTCATGCTGGCATTGAAATTTGAATAGACAGCCAGTTGAGGCATTGCTGATAAAAGACAAATGGGGAAAAACAGAAGAGCAGAGATAGAAGGGTGCAACAGTCAAAGGGGATGAAAAAGAAAGGGGTACATCTGCTGTAGCTGAGAGGAAGGCACTGAGGAAAACATGTTGGAACATGCTAGCTTTTACAATAGAGCCAAAATTGTTTGATATAAAACCTCTTGACATTGTTAAGAGTGATATTGCAGACCTACACAGTACTCATTGCTTAGGTCACCATTTGCTGCCATTGGCAACACTGGGACATCTTGTTTGGCCTTCCCGTCTAGATGATGAATTACTCCTTTGATGTCTCATATTAAGTGAGCAATATAATCCTTAATTGCATATCCAGTTCTCGTAAGTTCACATAATATTTCAGACAGGATAATGCAGAACAAAGTCTACAGCTATAGTTACAGTAAAGGACTATTCCATTGATGCTAATGACAGATTTGTGCCTTAACTGTTTCCAGTTTGAATAATTATAAATAATTATAATGAATAATTATAAATACTTCTTTCATTCTTTTCCAGATACCTGGTGATCTCAGGATAATATTGGCACTTCAGCCCTTTGTCAGTCCTGGATAGGAAAGTTTAGCTTTGCATTTGCCCATTTCATGGTTTCTGCTCAAAAAAGTCTTGAGCTTCTACAAAGTCCATATCCTCAGGCTCTCCTCAGCATGTTAGATTTTGGTTGTTCTAAGTGAGAAAGTGCTTTCAGTGGGAAAGAAGAACTATATAATTTACAAGCTTTAAAATGACTACTTCAAAAATCAGAGGAAATATATTATATATATGACCTAAAATTTCAGTGCTAGTCAATAAAGCCATGTACTTGCCCATGTGAACTGAACTTCACCAAAAAAACCCAGTCAGACATGGAAAACAGACCACTTATGTAACAAATACTCTTCTGTTTCACACTAGTTCCAAGAATGATTTAGAGATAGCAAATTTTGCGAATTTTCTTATAGTTATTTTGCAGACAATCAAAAGGGTATAAAGTTAATAAAAACAGAGAAGCCTAGAAATTGTCTCTGAACCTCTCAGCCCTGACCTCTGTGTATGGCAGAAGCATTTCTGCAGATATCCTTCCCAGCCAGTCAGACAGTATTCTGCAACCTTGTACTAAGGTAAAATCCCTGAAGATCAAACTAAATGGGGATGAAAAACAAATCTGCATTTTACATTTATATACACAGTGGGAGCATTAAAGATTCAGATTCTGTAACAGTATTCGTAACTACAGGTAAATATTTGCTCTAAATTAATCTTCAGTCTGTCCTAGTATTTAGGTAAAATTCCCTTAGGTTTTCATAAGCCATTGCATTACTTTTGCTACGGTGGTCTGATAGAGCAAATTCCACATCAGAAAGTAAAGGCAATTGCACTGTCTCTAGTTTTTGCTAAAAATACATGGTTGAATTATTTTGCATGAAATACAAGGTTTACTGCTGCTAACAAACACAAACTTCTCCTTTCCCTCCCCGTTTCTGCCCTGCCCTTTACTACTCGTATACACTCAGGCTACCATTCTGAGGGTTTGGTAGACCACTGGGATTACTGAGGATGGCAGCTGCTACCCCACATCCTTCTTAAACCTTCTATTTTACAATGTTCCCCCACCCCCTGTAATTAAGGACCATTAGTTTGGATTAACTCCTTCTTTCCTCATGCCTCTATATTTCAGTGCTCCTTTTTCCAAAACTTAATGAAAGACTTCCACATCCTTTCAATTAATTTGGACAACAGCCTCATCAGTCCTTGTCCTGGCTGATGAATCTTCTTCCAGCCCCCCTTGTGTTGCTTCCACCCAGCTTTTCCTCAGCTCTGCTTCTCAGCACAGCTTTCTTGGTAGACCATGTCATTTGTTTGTTTATTTTTTTTCCAAAATCAGGACTTGCTCTTAAACTCATGGTCTTTATCTCCACCTCAGCCTAAATCTCAGATCCGAATCCGGGTCCTATAAGGATGCTTCTGTCACCTACTCAGTATCTTTTACATTGTCCTTGACCATAAATCTGTTCCCCAGAATTCCCTATTACATCTGATACTGTGCCCTCATCTTATTCAAAACATTTTGAAATACTTTTTTTAATCCATACAAAGGCAACACTTTTAACTTATCCTCCCCAACCAGAGAAAAGAATGCTCAGGTTACTTAACAAGCGCAGCTGATTTACCTTTGGTAGGAGGCAACTATGCTAAAAAATACCAGCAGAGAAACTGCCCAAAATACAAGTTAATTTCTTCATTTAATGTTTCTTGCTGTGCTTTGATTTATCTGTGTCTTATCGTCTGGAGTTTCAGTTGTAAAGGGCAAGAACTGTCTTTATCACTGTACCAATACCACTGCTATGGTCTGAGTTCTTTCAAGACAGTAAATAATGAGATACTCATGAAATTCTTAGTGGGTTTTGTGTTTTAATACCTTTATCTGATTTCAGTGGGAGTTTTATCTGACTACAATCTTCTGGGATGCCTCCACAAAGCAGAATAATTTCTGTTTCCCTACCAGGTAACAAATGCTTGCTTAATACATCAATCTATCATCACGTAGTTACTTATTATCCATAACCAAAAGCCCTAATAATAAACTCTAATCTCCTTAGGATGATAAAGTAGAAAACCAATGTAAACCTATTGCAAATAAAACTGAATTCCCTCAAAAGTAAGGCCTCTTTATACCTTAATAACACAATGCTTTTTCCAGCTGTCAGCCTAGAAACTCAGTACCACTCAGTACCACACTCTTTATTCTGTTCTAACAAACCTGCTAGTTAATATGAGCCCTTCAGCTGTAGGAGTGAGGACTGTGGAGTAGGAAAATATTACCTCTAGTTCTGCATGGAAAGTGAAGCTACACTGTTATGGTGAAGGGCAGAAGTGAAGTTGTTTTGTGAAGAAGCACTTGAGCATGCATTTTGTAGTGCAACCCTTGGTTTTGCTAACAAGTGAGAATTTAATTCAGTTGGTTGGACACAAATAGAAGCGCTGCAGGAAGATCTGAGTCTTTGCTCATAGTTCCCCAGTAACCATTATCAGGTATGCTGAAGAGAAAGACAACACGTCCTGTTAGGAAATGTGGGTATTAGCTGCCTGAAGGAGCATGATACAGTGGATAGCTGTGTGATACACCAAAGGATTTTTTAATTGTCTGATATGACTTCAGGGATGCAGCATTAGTGACGCCCCACAGGCCATGCTTATGGAAGACACTAGACATGATGTTCACAATTGCCCCCAGTCTTTTCTTTTCCTAATTATTTTTTCTTTTTTCTGCTTTATTTTATTGTCATGACCCAGAGGTATCTTGTGACACAAACAACCCAAAATCATAGAATCACAGAATCATAGAAAGGTTTGGGTTAGAAAGCCCCTTAAGATCATCCAGTTCCAACCCTTGTCTTGATAGTAGAGAATGCTGCCCATGTCTGGCTGATGGTAGCTGCAAAATAGATAGGGGTAGCTACAAACTAGAGTTTTTATTTGCCAATAATTTATTTGCCAATAAGAGTAATATTTGCCAAATGAGAATGGAGTTAATTCTTTTGTGATCTGCACTGCAGAGTATGGTGCACAACTGATACTCACCTTAGTATGCAGGAGGAGGGGTGTCTGCCAAAAGGCAGGGAAAGCACATGCCACCATCTTTTTCTTTCCCAGATCTTTTCATCCCTCCTGCTAATTTAAATTTTCTTTTACCCTGAGTAAGTATTGATCTTTGGTGACACCAAGCTTATGTTTCATTACATTTTTGCTAATTGGTCTGCTGGTAATTTGAAGGTTGATTAGTTTTTTGTTACCTGTGATTACAAACAGGCACACTTGATGTTGCTTTAGTGCCAATCTGCTGCTCTAGTCAAGAATAATTTAGATACTTTCTCTTGTAATTGAAAGTAACCCCTGATGGACAGGTAAATTAGCTGATGGATGGACCTATATACATGTTCTCTGCTGCTAGGTGGTGTTAACAAATAAAGGTCCATCCACTGTTTGCAGTAGCAAGGCTTTTTAGTTCAGTTAATTACCATTTGTTGTTAATCAATTATGTACAACCAACACATACATTCTCCATTGACCTGTAAGAGGGATGCATAGCACACTGCTCCCTTTAATCCCTGGGATCTTGGCAGAAGATGCAGTCATGTTTCTGATCCTCTCCCGACTCAATCTGAATGGTAATGGAGTGGAAGCTGTAGTGCTCAAACAGTGCTTGGGTAATATCTCTCAAAATCTCCTGGCTGTCCTCTGTGTCTGCTACAGATAGCAAGAAGAAAATAATCAAAATGCATAGAATATAATACTTTAAAGAAGAGTAAGTGTTTACTGACAGAAACTATCAGCAAACTCCTAATAAGAAGTTTGTTTCTTGTCCTTTTTATCCTCCTTTCAGGAACCCGCACATCAGCAGAAGTTTGTTCTTTCAAATGTGGTCAGAACATGCAATTTTGGCAAGAGCTGAGCTAAGAGTAATCACCAAAAACAATCAGTTTGGCAGAAGGCTGGAGGAAAGCAGGACTACTTAATAAAGATTAGTTCATCCAGTCAGGGAGTAGCAGCAGTGCCAAGTGATACACACAGATACAAGTGGCTGATAGACCCAGTCTTTTGGGGAAGTGGAAACTCCATAAAGGACTGAATTTCTGACCCCATTGTTGGCCAAACAGAGGTGGAATTTTTTTCTTAAATAAACTTTACCATGTGCAAGCAAACAGATAAATAAGAAAATTGATGCAGATATTGGAGAGTTCGTCAACAGGGATAAGGTCTACATTTTAAAAAATGCATTTAAAGATGAACTGTTTCCCTGGAGTTACAGCTGCACTCCAAGCTATGTTTAAAGGTCATTTTACAGTTAGAGATGAATCAGGAATGCAGATTTGCCCTGTAAATTCTTCTTACAGGGATCAGCAGTTTTCAAGTTTGACAAATCCACTCCAAACCCTGTCTGATATCATGAAAAGAAAATCAGCCTGGGTCTAGTTCTTATTTATTTAAAATATCTTGTAGCTTGCTTCCTTGCTCCACAATCTCTGCAGTTTTCAGGTTCTGGGCTAAGTAGCTGCCCCTGGTGTTTTGGCAAGATTTCTGTGAGAAAGATTTGAGAGTTTTTGTTGTTGATGCTGTTGTTATTTTGCCAACAAAATGATGACATTTGTTTTAAAAAGCAACAGTGATAGAGTCAGTTGTATCCCAGTCAGGAGAGACTGACCTTTACTAGGCAGCAGCTGAATACTTACTCCCTGTTCAGAGAAATTTACTGACCTGTGGCGACATGAGCAGATAAAATAGTTTGATTCATTGTCAAAGACCAAAGATGAAGGTTGTGAACAGATTCCACTTTCTCAACTGCTAAAATTCTTGCCTTCACTTCATCATAAGCAAATCCTTTTGATGTTCCTTAAAGGAGAAATTGGTGGGGAAAAAAAGTAAGTGAGAGATAAGAATAATGATCATTAGACTAAAGTGCGTCATGAACCTTTATTCACTTGGATGTATAATTTTAATAAAAATATTCAATGCTTTTTCATTTCAGAGTTCAATGTGAAATTTAATCGTATCTCTTGTTTTATACTTCCCCGTGGAAGAATAAGACTCATGCATATCTTAGGAGATGATACTCTGAGGGCTCAGTTTACATAGGGAAGTAAGATGTTTAGCCCGATACTGTCTTAGTTTTGCACCAACATCTTTTGTGAGTGCAGATTTTATGGCATCACGTTAACATGTCTTGGGGATTCTACCCTCAATACATTTACACAATAGAAAAGCATCTGCTTAGCATAGAGGGAAAGATAAACATAAAGATTAAAATGGTTTGACTGGGGAATCTTAGATGAGATTAGATCCCAGGTCTAGTTATTCAGTAGATCAGTGATTGTTTTCCTAGATCAGCCTTCTTACAAAAGAGGATGACGGTGGTGGCCCTCATTCAGAGTGAGGACAATTGTGATAGGGTGAGTTGCAACATGAGAGTCAGAATTTAATCTAAATCCAAATTTGACCAAGGAATTTAACTACAGATTTTCCTGGAGTACGAGCTGGCAGAGGGGAAATGCACCTCTATACCCTCATGAACAGTTATGCTCATCACTCATCATGTTTCACTTACATCAGCAAAGTGAAAAATATTTTTAATGCCAGCAGTTATGAAATATAATAATGACAAGCACAATATTGCTTAACTTCGTCATGCCATAAATGAAAATGACTTCAGTGTTTTATGCTTTGTCCTATCAATTTATGACAACAATGGTATGCTATGTGGAGTACTGACTTAGAAGAATTTGATGCTGACATGAACATGCTACATGCTTTTTGGAGAAAACCACAGGCAGTCAGCGCCTGCAAGACACAGTCAGTTGCAGGGGCTGTGTGGCTGACACCCCAGGACAGACTGGATGCCTGTGGTAAGGGCCACCTCCAATACCAACTCCAGCATCCAATTTATCTTTAGAAAATTCTGGGCAGAATATGCTCTGTAGGAGGTAGGAGACTGGCTTCAGGGACCTCCTCAGAAGCATAGCGTGCAAGGGCTTGCTGCAGAGGGAAACTGAGCATGGCCAGTCTTGGCACAAAAGCACTTCTGGGAATCAGTGCCCTGAGAAAGAGACCCCTGAGTGTCAGTGGAGCTTTGATTTTTATTTGCAGTAATCAAGGGATCTTCTGATTGTTTTGGCAACCAAGATGCTGGCAGTTGCTGCACTCTGTCTAAGTACACAGCTATATATATACACATATATATATAAATATATCTCTATCTCACAGTCACTGAAAGCAAGCCAACCCTAGAATAAAGACACAATATTGGAAATTTTCTGTCTTAAAACAAAAGACAGAAGTGAAAGAGAGAAATAAAAAAACAGTAAAAAAGAAGTGAGAGAAGTAAAAAAACAGGCAGACAGTCACTGAGTAACTCACATCCATTCTAAACCTACTCTATTACAATTACTTTTCCCTTTGATCCTTATGTCTTCCTAGCTGAGAAAGAGGTTACATTATGTTATTCACTGTAAGGAAGGCAAAAACATGCATCTATGACTGCTCAAGTCATTTAGCCTTGCAAACCAAGTGATCAGGCCCATATCTGATAGAATTAAATACTGCTCAGCATAGTTCTTGCTGTGATGCGCTGAGAATTGTCTATTTCCTTGTACCTGTACATGACTGGAAAGCTCCATTGGCTTGTTTTTCTGGACTGGCATAACTAAAATCTTTTAAACTTCTGCATCTTGCACTCAGCCTATTTCACAGACACAGTTAAAAGCACAGCCTGGGTCAAGGAAATGAACAAAGAGAGTAGATCTCTCATATTCCAAAAAATATGAGAGGTGGTAAAACGCAGTGTCACACAAAAAACAAACAAAACCAGCTCACCTTTAGGAACACATTGGGAGTTCGTTAACAGAACACCAGTACATAGGTTGTTATGAAAACTGTCATATGTATAAATCTTCTAGTGTAATTGTAGAAAACAGTTTTGATTAAAATTGTAATTAGGTTCAAAGTATGATCAGAATTACAAGAATATTGGAAACCAATACAGAAGTGTGCTATTATGCTTTTGTCAGTGAGTATAAACATTATGTAGAAAGAGAGAGGAAAAAAAACCCTCAAAATATAACTGTATTGATTCTGGAATGAGGTCCTACCTTCCATTAACACAATCAAAATATCCCTTAAAATGGTGATGGTCGTTGCCAAAACAAAGATGGAAAACACAAATGTGCAGATTGGATCAGCTATTTTGTATTCTGGCTAGAAAAACACGAACACATCATTTTGTTAATTACATTACTGTTGGTTATTGCCATTTTAAATTAGTTAATCTCAAAGAATAATACATTCCATTCATCTAGTCCAGAATGAGTGTTGACATCCTTTGCCAGTTAGGGAGCCTCAGCACAGAGAATGAAGGCACTACAGATGAAGAAAGGGAGAGACTCCAAAGTATCCTCTGTGCAGTTGAAACACCAAGAAGCAACTGTTATACTCTCGGCAGCCATTTCAATTACCAAGAATAAGTGTAATTGTCTTTGACTAAATTACGATGTATATCATTAAGACAGAGAAAATATTTCCATAGTACCCCGTGTCACAATTCTATGAATACAAATTGTCCTTAATAGCAAAGAAGGCAAGTGAACTAATGAAACTAACCTTAAAGAAGACAATAAGTGCACTAATTAGCACACTAAGACTCTGGAACAGATCTCCGATGGCGTGCACAAAGGCTGCTCGCAGGCTGGCATTGCTCAGAGCTGGCTTTTCCAGAGGGGCTGACACATGTTCCTTGGCTTGTGCCCCATGGCTGTGCCCATGTCCAGTCTGGTGCAGAATCAGGCTTAGTCTGCAAGAGATGTAAAGCTGAAAATATCAATGGGGTTACTGCACCTCTGAAAGCAGCGATGTCACACACATCATCACCCCTCTCACTTCTGATTTCTGAACAGCAAAATCAAACACATTAGGTAAAAATGCAGAGTGGCTAAGCAGAAAATTCCTAGGTGTTTCAGTGCTTTGCATGCAAACCAGAAAGTCTGTGAATGGGGTAATTAATGAGGCCTCATTTTCTATAAATTTCTTGAATGCTCTGGCATCTAATAAAAAGTGAGATGGAGATTAATTTTTTCCTGCATTCATAATCTCCCTTCTAAGTGTCACAGCTAACAGGAAGGAAGAGAGCAACTTCATCCTTCAATGAGAAGCAAGATGTCTCTTCTCTACCCTTTTCCGTATCTTCATGAAGCTCATAAACAATATTTTTGAGATTAATACCTCTCTGTTGTTTTTTATTGAAATGCAGCAGCAGGTTCAAGGTTCAAAAGTTATACTGGAGAGGAAAACTAACTTACAGGATGTTGGCGATCACGGCACAAGCAGAGGTAATGAGCATCACTGTAGCATCAATATTGTAATCAGGGTGTAGCAGCCTCAAGCTAGCCAAATATATCAACACACCAGTCACCATCCAAATGATTATCATAGACAGCAAAGCTCCCAGAATTTCTAGGAATTAAAACAATCTGATATTAGCAGGAATCATGGCAGAAATGCAAAAAATGGTAAAGAGTCTGATGGTAATAGTTCCAAGTTTGTGAGCTTTATAGCCAAGAGAGTTCTTGTATATTTGCAGCCTTGATGCTCACAAGGAATGGGCCAAAACCCCTTCTGATCATAGGAAATCCAGTGACTGCCAAGGGCAGCCCTATCCATGTGATGGCCTAACCCTGTTCTATCTGCTATTACTTTTGTCCTCTTCCCAGTGTTGATTTCATGTGGCATTTGGAGAGGTAGATGAAAAAGGTCGTTTGTGGAGTTTTTGAGCTCCTCTCAAAAGAAGCTGTAATAGGAAGAAAGAATGAAAGAGCATTTCTTTTACATCTGATGTAGTTGCCTGGCCCTGCTGGTTTGGTGTGAAGACCCCAGGAACCAGCCCTCCTTCTCAAACAAGATTGTCTTGGTCATGGGGTAAGAGATTGGAGGGAAAGAGAGAGGCTTGGCTCACCCAAACCTGCTGTCAGACATGAGCCCTTTTCAATTGCCTCCCTTGTTTCTGCACACCTCTTGTCTCTTCACACCTCAGAAAGCCAGTGACAGCCCCCAGTGAGGTCCTGCCAGCAAAACCTCTTCTTCCTCTCTCCTGGGACTCATCCTGCCAGCAGCACAAAATCATTCTTGTGCCGCCAGCATGAAAGGACAAAGAATTTATTTTTTTCCCTGGGGCAGTGAAATTTAATTTTGTCTCTATTGGCTCTGAGTTGGGCTCAAATAAATCCAGTCCCCAAGGCCACCTCTTATTGAACTGCCAGAGGAGAGGTCCAAGGATGCTCATACGAATGCGCAGCATGTTTTTAATAGAATGTGGGACTAGTAATTGCCATGTGACTTGAATGGGTAAATGTGTCACGTTATGAGTGCAGCTGAGACAATACGTAGGTAAATGAAAGCTCACAGTAAAGTGAAAGGCAGTAGATGAGCCATAAACAGCAAACCACTTGCACAAACTTGCACTGGCACAGCCCATGAAAGCAGCTGAAACTCACCTTATGGCTTTGAATATATTTTTATGAGGGACACACCTTTTGCAGCAGGCCAGGCTTCAGACGCTTATCAAAATAACTATTTTGTTTAAAATTGACAAATAATAAATGAAAGCACACTCTTAGGGCAATCTAGTCTTGCTTAAAGGAAGGCTAACATAAAGCACAGCTGGTATTTATATTTTCTGCAAGTTACAGGTTGAAACCTTGCAGATTTGGCCCAGCTGAAGGTGTTGATGGTTATGCTATCATTGGCATGAAAGGAGTCAACAGCTTTTGGGAACACCCGAGTGAATCTGTGTGCATGTGTGCATATACTCCACAACTGAATGTGTTAGAGGTCGTCTGTATTACATAGGTAAAAAATACTTTTCAATGTAGTGTATTAGCAAATGTTTAGTTAAGCTTACAAACCAGTTCGGTAGTACTAATTGCTTTACTCAAGATGTTCTCTGTTACATTTCTTCATCACTACTGGCACTGACAGAGCAAACAATAGTGCGGGATTGTTTGGGAATCTCTGAATCATGCCAGAAATAAAGAAATTGAGCTTGAAGAGAGCTTTCCTACCTGGAGGTAGGTCTGGCTCACACTATCAGTCTTATTCAATATTGTGCTTCTAGGCATGTTTCTGAAGGATTTCATTGAATTTGAACCACTTGACTGGTTCTGCTGCCTGACTCTGGCTTAGAGCATAGGAGGCATTCAAGTGGTTTCTGCAAACCTGAGCCCTGTCATACACAGTCTTTGCTTGACAAACCCTACCTATCAGCCTGAGAAAAGAAGTGAAAAAACAGCTCCCAGTGTCACGGAGGGCTGCAGCTGCAAAGCCTTGGTAGTCATTGCACAGTGACTTTGCCAGCTCCCTGACTGCCCTCTGCTACTCTATTAAGGTATGCACCTGCATATTAAACTGGAAATATAGGGAGGAAAATAAACAAGAAACAGGATAACTATCATGGAATGCAATTAACTAGCCACTAACATTTGATGCAAGGCTCTCTTTGCTACTGGGATAAAAAGACAGTAAAAGTTTGGGTCTGAAGTTCTGCATTGCAACTACAAAAACCAAAAAAATCTAACACAGACTGAGGGTGAAGCTGCATGGGGTGGCTGAACCTCAGGTAGCCTCATGAACATCATGAACCTCATGAATGTCAGCAAGAGAGAAGTTTTCCTTTCTTCCCAGGCCAAGAGAACATAAACACAAAAAGTAATTTTAGGTCAGCTGATGGCAAGTAGTAGTTTACTAAGGCTGCAAAATTCAGCTCTATGTTGTCTATATAATGCCAGCCGTGCTTCAGTCATATTAAGCCCCTGCTTCACCCAGCAGTTTGTTTCCAGCAAAGTTGGTAAATATACTTATGTAGAAATATAAAGACATGATTCTTATGGCATATGTCTTCCCTTGTACATTCTGCAGCTACAAGCAACCTTGGCCTACAGGCATCTTGCATCAGAAGCTGCTTCTGGACCTTCAGAGTGTATAGCCTTGAAGCATTTATAGTCTGAGTCCTCAGTTCAGGTGCATAGGTATCTAGAGCCATTTGAGAAATGGTAAATATTAAAGGATAGCACTTTTCTACAAGTAGAACATTTTTGTCTAAAGAATAATGTAATAATAATAATAATAATCATTCTATAAATGGAGTAGACCCTCATGTTAATGGGTATTACTACTTTTATAGAAACTTGTGTTTCATAGTAGGCTGAGGACTCAGCCCTCCTCACACTCAAGTCCCTGAGGGAAGTTGCTGTTATCTCAGCCAAAGCTAGCACCACCCCAAAACTACATAAATGAACTGAAAGATATGTTTGTAGGTAAGACATGACTGTGCTCTTCACTTCTTTGAAGCTTACTGGCTTGGTCTGTTTGCCATGTGTCCTGAAGGCTTTAAGAGCAGTAGTGCACTATCTCTATCTGCAGAGCTGTGGGACATCAGCACGTTCTCCAGTCTTTGGCTATGATGACTTCCCTTTCCCATTCCACACGTTCATACTGTGACACATTTTCTACCTGCTCGGTGCCACCCGAAAGTCAGCTGTTTGGTGGGAGGTTTGGAAGCAAGCCACAGTGAGAAGAGGCTGATGAGGAAGCTTGTCAGGTCCACCAGGATGTGTGCCGCATCGGTGATCACGGCCAGGCTCCCAGCAATATGCCCACCTGTGTGAAATACGCATCCGTATCATGGCTCTGGTCAGGCATTTGAGTTGATCAGATCAAACTCAAGACCTGCTTTGCTGTGAATCAAAGGGAGCATTCCATTTTCAGCACGACTCAAAACTCTTCAATGGTAGTTTCATTTCGTACCTTGCTCATGTGGTGAAAGGTATGAAGAAATAAGCCAAACTTCTTTGTTTGAGAAGGACTATAAGAATAGTGATACATTAGTGATGTTACTATTGGACAGTTTTAATGTATCTATTTTAATATCAGATTTCTTCAGGAAAGTATTAGTGATCACATTTCCGGTATCCTCCCACTATCTTTTCACAGATCACTGATATTTTTATTTATATACAGAAACTCAGAGACTTAGCTTATGGGATTAATTTCCTATTTGTCATAGGAAAATACGAGTGTTCTTCCCGAGTTTTGGATGGATGGATGCCCAACTGTTTATTTGTCACAGGCAACACTAAAACAGGAATAAAAGCAAAGGTCCCAGTAGAAAGCTGTGATAAACAACCAGCCATTTTGGTGAAGGCGTAGAGAAAAATGTTCTGTTCATAGGACTAATCTATCATTTTGCATCTGTAATGCATGATTTAATTCTCCTGCTAGAGCTCAAAAAATGTGGCTGAATGTCATTTTACTTTGGGGGGTTTTGGTTTCATGTGAATTCTGTGAGAAATACAAAAACCCATAAATATATCAGGCTGAAACCACATTTATTTTACCCAGTAAGCCAAATAGCATTATTTTGCCAAACTTTTCTAACCATGTCTCAGGGCTAAAGGCAAATCCAAAGGAACTAAAAGATTGCTCTAAAGTACTTCAGCTGCTGATGGCTGCAGGACATGACAAGAATCACAGGCAGGAAGCTGTCCTGTGAGCTTGTTATAGCAGGGGAATCTTTTTGTCAGAGTAGCAATGTAGAAAAAGGGGAACGTGAAATATCATAGCCAAAACATCGGGTTTCTGCTTTTGGCAATATATTTCCATACTTCAGTCATTTAATTAATTTCAGCTCACCTGTTCCTCCTGACTACAACCCATATGAGAATCAATGAATCCTGAAAAACATCATAAAATGCCTCATTCAAACCATTAGCAAGATACCTCTGCCAAAGGGACATGTAGACATCTCTCATTTCCTTATATATTGAAAGTCTTCATGCCAGCAGGATGGACTATCTGTTTAATTTCCTCCCATATACAGATTTTAGATTAGAATACCTAACACTACGATTTGTCACCACAGGAGAATGTATATTGCACATACAGGACATATATTATTTTTCTCTGCTGCCTCAATATTCATCCCATTTACAGCTGAAAGTTACTTTCCAAAAGGGGGCAAGCAAGACTGCAGAATTTGGGGGCATCTCATTTCTCACAGTGAAATTAAAAGTCCATCAGAATAGGGATTTCCCAGAGCAGGCAGCTGTAAATGCACGTGTATTTTTTGCCCACAACACAGCTCTTTGGCTTTCACTGTTTACAGGGTAGCTGTTTCTCAAGTGGGAAGCAATT
Organism: Pezoporus wallicus; assembly: GCF_028554395.1. Classification (NCBI taxonomy): domain Eukaryota; kingdom Metazoa; phylum Chordata; class Aves; order Psittaciformes; family Psittacidae; genus Pezoporus; species Pezoporus wallicus. The sequence goes on from NW_026639618.1 coordinate 2,300,580, forward strand.
TTGCATGGCAGAAGGAAGCAGGCTTATCTGACAGCGCACAGATGTTAACAACCAAGGCATCAGCTATCTTTGAGCAAACAAATATATAGAGCACAAGCTGCCTGAAAAACCCTATTGCATTTTTGACACTGTATTTCCGTGTTCTGTGGGGCAGTATTACAAAGGCTTGCTTCCAGCCTGCCATCTTTCAAAAACATTATGCAATCATTGTTTTATGTATTGTTGGCATAATTAATGCTTTGGGTGAGTTTCTGAGATCTTGGTCTGCTTATCTTTGCAACGTGGTCAAGTCTTTATATTCCTTTTAGATATGAGGACACATGTCTCTCTTTCTAGTGCCCAAATGGAAATAAACTACTTTGAAATCCACATTTAGTCCTTAGCCACTAAAAATCCTTCGAAAGCACTTTTATGTCAGGGCTGTACATAGGGTGTAATCAGTTTGACTAGTATTTCCAGATCTATGGAGACTGTGATGGATCTGCACTAGAAAAACAGAAGATAATAGTCTTTGGGCAACAGTTGGTGTATCAGGCTCAGCCAACTGTGCCCCTTTTGGGAGAACAGTGAGGACAAGCACAGATGGCTTGAGAAGAAAAATCATGGAAAGATCTAGGGTTTCAAGGAAGCACAACTGTTCAACCTCTTTGGGAGTGATGCAGCTTTGTTTCTTCTGTTTAGCATAATAAAGCCCACAGAAGCTGTTTGCCCTTAAGAGGAGCAGAAAGGGGAACATATTCTTCATTTTCAAGAGTAAAGGCTGTCTAACAGTTACAGGCTTTTATTGCTGTGTATCAATGATCCCAACAAGTGGCCTTTATGACTTACTATTGCCTACAGTGGATGTTTATAGCTTTGTATACCACAAAGCAGCAGAAATTGTCAGTCACTCAATGGTCAGTCATCAGGCAGAGCCAGTCTAGCCTAACAATTACAAAAATTAAATGTATGGCTCATAATTACAAAAATCTCTATAGACCGCTGTCTGTAACAGCAGTTAATAACTGGTTTGTCAAAGTTTAATGGTCTGAAGCAAAATGGTCTTCAAGCCTGTTACTTAAACTGTCACTGCAAAAAAGCTGTGTGATTCATTAAGCAAAATGAAACATTTAGTTAACGTATCATCTGTCCTTCCAATTATCCTCTAGCATTGCTGCATTCGCCAAACTTAAGCCTACTGATTATATGGTTTTGTTAATAATGCATCACTTCTAACACTGGAAATGACTGCATGGATATTCATGGTATGCACCAGTTTTCATGGGGGAAATGCAGATGACCTACAAACAGGGCTTCATGCAGAGGAAGCACCTGGGAGAGAAGAGTGGGAGAAGCCCCTGATGTGTTTGAAAGCCAGGGGAGGAGACAGAAATGCATTGGCTCTCTCAGAGTCTCACTTCTTGCCTCTGGGGAAGAGAAAGCCTTCCTATTTTATTTTCATAGGGCTTCCAGAGCTGTTGAAGCTGTGAAAGCATGGGTTTCAGAGGCCTTCCTACCTGATTTTTGCTACATCTCCAGGGGCAGGAGTGGCAAAAGTGTGTGGGATTCCTCATGCCTTACCCTGCCTCACCTCACTGCAAAGAAGGGGAAATTAAAGAGCCAGGAGCTATCAGGTGGGTATAAGTACCACAGAAGCCATGCAGGGAGCACATTGGTGGGACAAAATGAAAGCTAATGCTCTATGAATAAGCCAAATACTTATATTGGATAGTATAGGATGGGTCCAGAAGTGAAAGCTAATTAGACAGGGGAATAATCTTCAATTGATCCAGAGACACGCCAGCAGGCCAATTCAAAGACAAACATGCCCTGGTATAAACACATTGACTTAACTGAAGAGAAACAGATGGTGAATCTGGCCCTGAATTTCCATGGATTTTGCAAAGACTGTTGCATTTAGCATCAGACCCCGCTGCTAGCAACCTTCATCAGTGCTGAGGTCTCATTGGCCTGGATAAATATGTGAAATCTTTTAATCTCTTCCAAAAAAATATAGCCTAATTTATGAGAAACCTTTTCTGACATGATGCTCAGACATGCAAGCCACTTTTAACTCAGCTTAAAGACCTGGGAGAGCAGTTCAGACCGTTAAGTGATCTTTGTGTTCCTACACAGATGCAATCATTAGAAAATGCTTTGATAATTTCACATTAAAAAAATCATGCATTTTTTTTTAACTGGGGAGAAAGGAGTTGTTTTAGCCCATATGGGCTGACCTGTGTGCATCAGGGGTCCCTGCAGTCAGAGTGCATATGAAAGGGCATGAATACAGCTGTGCTGGGCACCAAACTGAGCTCTCTTTGGGCAACATACTCCCCTGTAATCTCAGCAATCATGAAGAAGATGCAAATTACTGATGCTACACAGAGCTTCCTCCTGGCTTGATGCTGCTCCCTTTTTCTGTTCTCATAGGCCTGTGAGTAGAAATCACAGTGACACGCTGGATTAGCTTCAGTAACTTCTGCTTCTTGCTGCTGCCTCTCTTCATTTAAATTCTTCTGATGCCAGCTCATCCTTTGGGATTGAAAGAAAGAGAAGGTTAAAACAGAAAAACCCTGATGATTTGGGCATCTAGACCTGCAGCCCCAGAAACTATGTAATTAATGCTTTCAAAAGGTAAAAGCAGCGTTGGGAACAGCAGAGCAGAGCATAGAAGAGGCTTGCTTGCACAGGCAGAGCTCTGCAGGAGTGAGCTGCTCATGAAATGACTGCTCTGGCTATAGGTCCCAGATCTTCAGGCTTTCCTACATCCTTTAGCAGTTTATGAAGCATGGGGTGTCTTTCTTAGGCTGTGTATTTTATGCACACTGTGTGATAAAGTCATACCTCATGCAAACAGTAGCAAGATTCAGCATAGCATGAAGACAATTCTACAGAAATTTTCATTCTTTTATTCCCAAGAGATTTGTTGGGAAGACAATTAAAAAAAAAAAAAAGAAATGTCTTATTTTTCTCAAATATAAGTGACTAAAGATATTTCTTTCCTTTCTTTGCTAGTGGAACTATTTTATCTTAAATTTCCCCATATGTACAAAAACTGTCAATCTCCCAGAGGGGCCTGGCATAGATAATATTAGACAAAAAGGTTAAAGAGACTTGAAAAAATCAAATAAATCAGTTCTCCATAGTATGCTGACCCCTTTGTGCCACTGATACCATTGAAAGTCAAGAAGTTCCTCAGAAGAGGCTCTTTGAGCATTACTCCATCACAAGGTGATTTCCCATCCACATGTGCTCTGCAACAAAATCTCAATGCTGTCCTTCTGAGGGATCATGTGCAGGAAATGTGGGATTGCAATAGAGAAGCCCAGGACGGAGTACATTGCATTGCAACAAAGGGAGCTCTTGGATGATTATGATGTAGTGCTTTCACTACAGCAGCACAGAGGCTCCCCCAGGGTGGTTTGTACAAGGACATTCCCTCCTCCTCATCTCTCAACTGAGGAGACCCCAAATAGGAACAAATAAAACAAAACAAACCCCTGAACCCTGACCCAGGATGCTCAACTGAAAACCATTATGCCTCTCCAGATACAACACTTACTGCCACAGCTGCTCCTAACATGATAGCTCCATTGGTAAAACATGTACTGCCATGTACTGAGACTTGTGGGATGCACTGTGGCATCAAAAGGTGAATCCTGCCCAGATGCACATGCGTAACATCCATATATCCACCTGCTACAGCTGTGTGTGCAGGGACAGAGCCCACATGCATCACCCAGGAATGAAGCAAACTCTGCTGCTGTTTCCAAGTCTGAAATCAGCATAGAGGCATGATGTGGGGCTGGGTTTAGCTGCCCCAGCAATTATAGCCTCTTTTCCTTATTCTGACTAAGGACTTTCCTATGGGACCAGTAAGAATTGTTTCTTCAGGTGTGTGAAGACCTGTGCTCCAGGAAGTACATGGATACTGGCAACTTTCTGTGGCATTTCTGCATTGTTTATGGAAGTGTCAAGATGCCTGAAATCTCAATGGAAAGAAATCATGCCAGTGGCTGCCAATCTTCATGTCAAGATAAAAACTGCATTGAAATCACAAGATTTTTCCAGCTGCCGTTTTGGGCAGCTTGAGGGGGCTGCAGCTGCTCTGTGAGTCCAATGTCCCACCAGAACTTTGAGGCATCTGCAGATGCCTCAGCCCCTCGTGCTCATCAGTACCACAGAGGTATTGGCAAAAGGAGAAGAGCTGACCCACATCAGCAGCCAAGCCCTGTAATTGTAGATAATCAGCGTGGATTTAGCTTTGTAAATATTATTGAGATGTTCCAAGGATACAGCATGTCCCCCTGAGTCAGCCTGTTTCCCAGCTAGGATAGCATGTGGTCTCTGTTTGCTCAGTAGAGGAGACTGGTTCCCTCTGTACATATATGAAGAGCTTACATGAAAGAGCAACTGGTCAGATTTAATGCCTGATGCTTGGAGACTGAGTTTTCTTAGTTCTTTTGTAAGTGTTTTCCTTTATTTTCCCCATAACAACAAACAAATGGAGCTGGGCCGCCTGGGGAATGGACTGCCCATCTGGCAACTGAGGTCCCCAACAGCCAGTCCTTCTCTCGTCCTTTTTTTTACATTCATCAGGCTCCTCAGAAGGTACCACAAATCGATTCCTTTGAGATGGGTGGATAAAATACTGTAGTTCTCCCACTCCCTCCTGAAAATCAGGGCATGCAAGTTTTCCTTTCTTGTGATCCCTCTCTGGAGTTAACTTTCCTATAGTTTGAATGTAAAATTAATTTCCCTTTAACTCAATTTTCATCAGCTGGCATTGAACGTTAAAATCGCCTTAACAACGTGAGTCATGATCAGCTCAACAGCCTGTCAGGGCAGGGATGCCAAAATTACCCCTGCGTATTTCTGAGCCACCAAATCCTTTCCTTGCTGTTATCAAAATAGGTCGCTTTGTGATCCCCCTCCCTGTTTTAATCTTCAAGTCCCTCCATCAACTATCAAAACCTCAGAGTACCATGAGGGGTAGGAAACCACTATCCACAGATCTTGCTGAGCATGTGCAAAAGCAAACAGAGACAGCATAAACCCACAAATGTCACTTTTTTCTGTCTAAAGGGTACCTAAACAGAAGTGGCCCTGCTGTCAGAGGTGGTGAGCATTTGCTGCTCCCTTTGAACTTACAGAGCTGCATCTGGCCTGATGAGTTAGGAAGACTCCTGCCAGCTCCCATGCGTAACCATTACCTTTCTCTTCCAAGAGCAGCCTGCCACTAATTAAAAGAATCTAAGAGGCAGTTTTATAAATGTGTGAATCAAAAGCTCAAGGTGCAGAGATCAGCTCTGTCAAACCATAAACCCCTTCTGAATGTGTTAGAGCAACATGTAGCCTTTGAGCGTCAGATCTCTGCACAAGCACACTGCAAGCAGAGTCCCAGATTAAAAAATAATCTTTCCTCCATTTCAAATTCTCTTTCCTTTGTAACAGAGATAGTCAGGGGAATGTCACAGAAAGGCTCCCACTGAGTTGTGCCTGGAAGGGGGGAAGTAGGAAATATTAATACATATTGCAGATTCCACACAAATCATTAGCAAGAGCTTTTGATTACAACTTCCTTTTGTTTGTTTTCACTTGATCAGTTGGGTGCCTTGATCTGCAGGCTGATGGGAATAATTGCCATCCTCCCAGACCATTATGAGATCCCCAGTCAAAAGAACAAAATGCAAAATCACTGCACTTCCCACAGGAGATCATCTCCTTCACAAGGGGACATAGTAATTTTTTTTGGTGCCTGAAAGGATAATAAAACTGCCTTCAGAGGAAAATTTATCAAATCCATAGTCACCTCCCTTATGCTGGCACCACTCTGATTCCAACTGGTGTACCAGTCTTGAATATTTCCAAGTTTATAGCCTGGCTGTCCAGATTCTCCTTTTCCTTATTGTGGGCACAAAACAAAGGTTAACATTCATATATCTTAACATTTAGATGACTAATAGATGGGAATTTGTCCTATGGTTTTTATTTAGTTGCATTTTGAGACCCTGGCCATCTATGCATAAATGTATTGTCAATAAATATCCTTTTTCATAACAGTAAAACAACTGCATGGAGTTAGACCAAAATGCATGTAGCCAAATATCCGAACTCCATCCTGAGCATGAGGGAATATGCAAGGACAAAGTACCATAAAGGAACACATCCAGAGCAGTACTGCTCCCTGGTTGCCCAAATCTGGAGGCTGGGAGGCGGCTGAACCAGAGCTTGTGTCTAATAGCCTTCTACACTTCTTTCTTCCACAAACCTGGCTGACTTGAAGGTGTTGAGTTCCACAGTTTAATTATGATTTGTGTAAAAATAATGCATCCTTTGTTACTCTTAAGCTGCCTGCCTGCTCTTTTAATTAGTTCTGGTACTATCAGAAATAATGAATAGCTATTCCCTGTTTACCTTCATCACATCATTCATGATGCTGTGCATCATTGTTATACCCCTGTTATTTAATTTCTCTTTCATACGTCTTACTATCTTGGTTCTAATGTTTTTTCTGAGGTGAAGTGGCTATAACTGAAGTGGGCATAATGGAGACGATTCATGGCCAGTACTGGGTAGACACTGTCCTTTCTACAGGGTTCTAATGTCACCTGAGGACAAAAGCAATGGGATGGGCTTTGCTGAGTCCCCTAAGATACTGTATGCTCCTGGGACAGGCTGGCAAGCCAGTACAAAGGAGAATAACCACAGAGCCCACAGCTAAAACCCATCAAAAGTCACAAGAAACGCCTAATGTTTTCCTGAGCACTGACTTCTGCAAACCACAAGGAGTGGTGGAAAGTCTTTATTTGATGAGGACTCTTGATCTCATAAGAGTTTTCATATTGCCTGCAGGAAGGCAGAAGAAGAAGAAAATATTCCCTAAGTGCTTGTTATAGAAGATCAATCTCCACCTGAAGAAATCATCCCCCAGGCTCACTTCAAACTTTTTGTCTACTGGAATGAACCTTGGAGACAAGAATCAATTACAAGCCTAAGGCGTCACTGATAGATAGGAATAACTACAAGTCACATTAATGTCCTCTATTGAAAATTTTTACATGAAGACAAGCCCTGAGGTTTTACACATCTTTCCTGCTTTCAGCACTGCTCTCCTTTATTAATTTTTTTCTTGTCTCTTGTCTCAGAGACAAAATAAAGATCTTGAAACCAGAAGTCTTGAGCTTCTCTTGTGTGATGGTATTCAAATCACACTATACTGTTATATAAAGAACATAATCAGAGATCCAGAAATCCATGCTGGATCAAGCCAAAATCTAGTTCACAGTGCAGTTGGTACAATCTAATGCAAATCCATTGATCTATGCAGTGGGATATTGAATATTTCTGTCCAATATTACACTGATCTATTGTCAGGAAGAAGTAAAGTCATGTGGCCTGTCTTCATTAATGGAAACGTCAGGAATATGGTCAAGATATTCCCTAGACTTTGATAAGTGGATATCTTGCTCACTAGATATGCTCTCCCACCACCAGCACTGACTGTAAAAAGACCATAGAAAACTATCTCAGGCACCTTATTCCGACATTTTATTCAAACCTACTTTAAAGAGATATTATACGAATCTTTCCTGACATGACTTACAGGCAACATGTTTTGCATTAAGAAGGAGGTTCTGAGCGCCCGGCTTCAGACCCTGATGCCATTACATGCAAGTTCATACCCTTCCTGGAGGCGGGTGAGAAGTGATGTCCTATCCCGGGACCAGACCCATGTAATACCTTTCTCTGTTACCTGGAGGAGGAGTTGGAGTGCACTCTGATCAAGTTGGCAGATGATGCCAGCTCAGGGCTGCAAGTGATACATTGAAGGGAAATGCTTCCGTAACAAAGCTGGAGAATGGGATCAGCGGGAGCCATCTGAGATTTGGCAGGAACAAATGCAAAGTCCTACACCTGGGACAGATTTTTGAGACACATCCAGAATATTGTGCCCAGTTTTTGAGTGCCCAGTACAGGAAAGATCAATAAACTGGCACAGGTTCAGCAGAGGGTGACCAGGGATGGAGCACTTCTGTGGGAACTGGGCTTGCCCAGCCTAGCAAAAAAAGTGGGTTCTTGAGCACTTGGAAGCATCCTACCAGTATTTTTGATGAGGAAGATGAAGCTTTATTGCTGTGCATGGAGGAAGAATGCTCACAATGGCCATAAATTGAAACAAGAGGGGTTTAGACTGACTATAAGTAAAATAATTGACTGTGAGGATAATTCAGTATTGGAGCAGATTGGCTGGAGATGTGCAGTCTCCATCCTGAGAGCTAGAACTAGATAAAGGCCTGAGCAACCTTGTTCAATCTCTTGGCTGACCCTGCTTTGAGTAGGAAGTTGGACCAGAAATCTCCTGAGGTCCTTTACAACATGAATGAACCTGCAAGCCTACAGCTGACAGGATTCTTCAGAGGGGTTAGTTAAAACTCACACTCTTGCAAGCATTTCAAGTCTGGCACGGCAAACCTCAATGCATCCAAACCCACTAGTGAATACAGGCAGGTCCGGAATGTACAGAGCATTCTCCCCCATACAGCCTTGTGTGCAGGGAAAGGGGTCTGTTTTCAGACTTCCTACTCACATGGTTAAGATAAAAACAGTTTTGTTCCCTGTGTATTGTAATAATAGCATTTATTAAAAAGAAGGAGGCTGGGGGATGGCAAAGAAATTGGCAATTTGCTTGCAAAATAAATTCTGTTGAAAGCATTAGAGCTGTTCATTAAGCCTACATACAGGGAACGGAAAAATGTGGTAATTATACCAAAGGCTAAGATGAGCTTATTTCTACTGATCAGCTTAAGGCACCTGAAGCTGTGCACACAGCCAGTCTGCGCAAGCTGGAGCCCAGCAGGTTGCATCCCCCTTGTCACACTCCGGCCCCAAGGCTGGCATCCTCAGGCACTCGGCTGCAAGGAGCAGCAGGACGAGGGCTTGCCATGAGCTGCCAGCTCTTCAAACAGGAGGGACACCCCAGTTCTCAGCCCCTGTTTCTGGTTATTGCTGGGACAGAGTAATGAGATTGTGTAGTTAACCAAATTCCACCTGGTAAGAAAAGCCAAGAGGAGGTGCAGCACAAAAGCCACATACCTGGACAAGAAGTCCTTCTCCTGGAGAGCTGTGTTACCACTGCAGTAACTCACCCATCTCATGACCTCTGCTATGGAGCCCACCTGGGACTAGCCCTTGAGCTGAGGGGCTGTTGGGTGTATGTGCAGCAACCAGCCCAACATTTGCAATTGCTGCAGCTATTCACCCCAAATAACTTCAATCCTAAATGGAAATATAATTATCAGAAAGAAATTGACTCCTCCGGAAGGTGAGTCAGCTCTCAGATGGGACGATGAGCTGCCAGGGATTCTTGTTCCCAGTGTGCATCATACCCCTCTTCTCACTGGGGATATTCTCCGTTCTTGGTGAAATAGGGAAAATGTGAGCATCCCCACAAGTCAGCCTAGCAACTGTCCCTGTCTCAGGACACCCTACCCCGCACCATGTAAAGGGTTTGTCCAGAGATGTCCTTGCATCTAGAGGTGGAAAAGAGCCAAAGGACCTCAAGCATTGAAGCTATGCCCACAAAACTGCAAACTATCAAAAAAGCTCTGAGAGCTTTCACTAACCAGAACGAATTGCAGAATCATATGGGATCTTTTGAAGATATAAATATTACCACAAAAGTCATTCTGGACAGTGCCATGTATATTTATGGAGCCATGTAATAATATTTAAATAGCAACTCAGACACTCAAATGACTAACATACGATGGCAGTGACCCCAGTATAAGAACATGGAGAGACAGATTTCCATTTGAACTGACAGTGTTTATGCCAAGTTTCTGTCCCATGCATTTTAAGAGAGCCAAGCAATAAATAACCTGAAAACCAATGAGATAATGGAAATGTCAAGAGGTGCTAAGTTGTAACTGAGCAGCTATTTTCTTTTAAATATACTTTCTGGTCTGAGTCAAGAGGAAGAATGAAAAGAAGTTCAACTGCAAAACTAGTTTGTGATTGACATTTATACTCATTTTTTAACCCAAGCTATGTTATATGTTTTCAGAGGGTCCTTCCTCACTCAGGCGAGCATTTACTCACAGGACCTCTCTGGCAAATGAGAAGTACACCAGCTCCAAGTCTGGTAGACCTGTCTACATGAATAAAGTTTTGCAGGATCAAGTCCTTAACACCATCACATTTCTTTCAGACCAAATAGATAATTTAGACGTTCAAGCTTAAAGGAGCCTTGAATCAAATGTGGTGTCAACAGCGCTATTATAATTCAGCCTAAAGTTGCAGCATAATCCATGAGGTTTTGCATCTTACAATAAATCTGCTAAGCTTATAAAATACATAGCAGGAGATGCTTGTCAACAGTAGATTGCTTCAATCCATCACAGATGCAGACACATCAGGCTGCTGTCTAGTAAATGCATCACACATTTAGTAAGAAAGTTTGGGAAGATAAAAATCAAACAAAACATTTTGAAAGTACTGAAAGATGTTCCCAGTATGCACCGTGAAACACCCCATACTTTGACTTCTACAGTCCATCAGCATACTGGTGATCTCATATTGCTCTCAAAGACAAAGCAATGGCAGTGAAGAAAACAGTTGTGTTACCTGTCTAGGGCCAAGGAGTACTTCTTGGTGTCCCTCTCACTCACAAGACAAGTTCTTTCAAGACCCTTTTTGGCAGCCATGAGGAAAGTTGGTGGAGTTTTGCTTGTTTTTTTCCCCCCCTTAAACTCTCTTTTCTCTGTTGGAAACGGATGTGGGCAAAAAATGTCCTCTTGACTCACGCAGAAGCCTCTGCCAATGTTTTTAAATGAAAAGGCTTTAATAATCTTCTCAATAAACCCACTGCGAGAGAAAGCTGCTTTCCTAGCGCTGGTGGCGTCACTAACATTCCAACCAGCAACCTGTTGAGCCTGTCAGATTGGACGTGTCAGGCCTCCCTCCCTGTTTCCCCTTTTTTCTCATCCATGTTTGATGCTGTTATACGCACTCCAGTCATGCGGGGGGTGAGTGCTCTCCCAGCCTCTGGCTTGAGGTCAAGGGAGAGGGAAGGTAAGGTAATTAAAACAGCCCAATTTGCCTGGAAACATTCAAGCCACTGTTTGCCTTTCTGCTTCCTCGGCCTGGGAGGAAAGTACACCTCTCTCATCCGGCTTGGTGCAAGCCTTTTAATCTAAGCCATCTCTCTGAAGATTTATTTCTACCCCTGGCAGGTTTGCTCCTAGGTTTGAAACAGAGGAGCCTGCTTATTATTGCCGTTTGTGACACAGGTTATTGAAATCTCCATTTTGGCAGGAAGGACGGCAGTTGTTATTTCTGCTTTATTCTGTTTGTTAGTTCTGTGGGCAGCCAAGGTCCCTGGAGGGGAGGAGAAGACCTCCAGCCTCACCTCTCTCACAGCCTGCCCCGAGACATGCTCTTCAGCTCTAATAGGAAATTTTGCTCTGGTGCTGTCTGTTTTACTGTACTCATGGCAGAAGCAGACTGTGATTGAGGTCCCTATCCGTGTCCCGTCTTTGCAGGGGAGATTAGAAATAGGCAGAGAGCAAACACTGGGTGCTACATTTAAATACTGCAGTCTTTTTTTACCATGGGTAGCCTAATATGTGTATGATGAGTTCCCCTAACTTGCAGAACATGTGCTCTGAGATTTATGTGGGTAGGGGTGCAGGTTTGTATGTGATATGAATGCAAAAATAATGGGTTTATGCCATTAGAGGTCCACATGCTGCCTCCACATGTCAGCTGTACAAACACTTCCCTGGAAGCTGTGAGCCAAGGAGCGGGTGGTGTCTCGAACACCTTCCTGAACAGCCGCTGACAGGTGGCAGAAATACATGTTTTTTCCACAATGTGCTGACACCTCTGCCTCTCTAATGTCATTTTCTCAAGAGCCTTTTCCCAGGTGCTTATATTCAACTGTGCACCTTTATAAGACCCTTTGGTGGAGAAGATCGGTTTTCTAACTCATTCCTAAGACTTCCTAACTTTCTCTGGACATCAAATACTTGCTCTTTAATGTTGCAGCCACTTACTGGACCTGACAATGTGGATGACTGTCAGGGCTGGTTTGAGAAGAGACTCAGGTCCAAGGATGAATAGTAAGGGTCAGGGCATTTGCAGAAGTTTCCAAGACAGAAGTACCACATTGTTTACCATCCCAGAAATGCCATGAAGTAGCAATTTTAATCTGCTGCAAGGAGGGATGAAGGAAGGAAGGGGAAGGAAGGTAGTCTTTCCAGGTCTGCACCTTGGAACTTAACACAGGCTTATAATTCATACCCAACAATGGCTTCTGCTGGCTCCCCATCCCATAAATACCACCATTATCACAGTGTTCCTCTGTGCTTCTCAACTCATCTTGTTGATTAGAAAGCGCCAACATCTCTGCCCCTCTACTCTGCTCTTGTGAGACCTCACCTGGAGTACTGTGCGCAGTTCTGGTGTCCTCAACATAAAAAGGACATGGAACTGTTGGAACAAGTCCAGAGGAGGGCCACGAGGATGATCAGGGGACTGGAGCACCTCCCGTATGAAGACAGGCTGAGAAAGTTGGGGCTGTTCAGCCTGGAGAAGAGAAGGCTGCGTGGAGACCTCATAGCAGCCTTCCAGTATCTGAAGGGGACCTATAGGGATGCTGGGGATGGACTCTTCATTAGGGACTGTAGTGATAGGAAGAGGGGTAACGGGTTCAAACTTAAACAGGGGAAGTTTAGATTGGATATAAGGAAGAATTTCTTTCCTGTTAGGGAGGTGAGGCACTGGAATGGGCTGTCAAGGGAGTTTGTGAATGCTCCATCCCTGGCGGTGTTTAAGGCTAGGTTAGATGAGGCCTTGGGTGACATGGTTTAGTGTGAGGTGTCCCTGCCCATTGCAGGGGGCTTGGAACTTGATGATCTTACCATCCTTTCCAACCCTAACTATTCTATGATTCTATGATGCTATCTTAAGGTCCTTTCCAACACCAACTATTCTATGATTCTATGATTGATTCTATGAGCATCCTATCACAGACTAGAGATGCCTGAAAAATAAACCTGGCCTGGGACCTGATTTGCAATAGATGTCAGTCTTCCTAAGGTGATAAGCAAAAGTATCAGGTCTAAGCACCCTCAATTTAAGGAAAATTTAAAACCCATCCCAGAAGATTACGGTTAAAGCCTGCTTCTGTTTCAAATCACTGGAAGCATGTAACTTTTTTTTACAGTTTCCACCATTTTGCAAAAAGGTCATGAGCCTCAGGTGCATACCAGCAGAACAACACCATAGATCATTCAAGCATTCAATCTAGACCTTTGTTTTTTGTTTATTGTTGTCAGCGCTGTTGGTTGTGCTTCTCAGGAGACAGGCTGTGAGGCAGGATAGACAGAAATCTCTTCAGAGCTTTCTGCAAAGACTTGGGTTTCCTCTTTATGCAGACTCTGAAACTCATTAAGAGAGAGACAGCAGCTGTCTGTGGAATTTCTGCTTCAGAGAAATTATTCAGACCATCTCAATAAATTCATCTTCAGCTTTCAATAATAATGAAGCTTGTTTCTGAGCCTACATTAAAAACGTCACATATCCAATCTCACCAGTTCTGATGACCCTCGTCAAGGACAGTTCTCAAGATTTGCGTCCAATGCAGATGTGTGAGGCATCACACTTTGCAAATGAAAGCTCTTCGTCACTATTATCCAAAATCTCCATTAGTGAAAAAAGCATATCCTTGATCCCATTTCAACCTTAATCAGCCACACTTTAAACGCGAAAAGAAACCCAGCCCATCACAAAAACCTTCTCATCTTGTCATTATGGGAGTAGATATTGACAGCTTAAATGTACAGAGTGAAATTTGGTGCATCTATTAATTGAAAATGCCAGTGAAGTCAGTCAATTTTATTAGGCATGACACATCTTAGAGATCATCTGCAAAGTTCTTCTCCACCTTTCTCTGGCATCAACTTGATCAGCTCTGTACTGCATTGTCTTCAACCTAGGGATTCAGGCATTTGTGATTCCTGGTTCTTGAAGACTACAGTTTTTGCATTTAAGTGGGAATGGGCTTTTTCACCCAAAAAAGCTCCAGTGCCTACAACTGGAACCTTTCCAGTGATCTGTCGTTTTGGGATCCAAGTCTGGAGGCAAGACAAATCGAGAGAAAAAGCACTTCCCTCTTCTTGTGAAACTAGCAATGCAGTAACCTTTTATAAGTGACTGTCAGAGGAAAATATCTACCCTGATTTAGAGCAAATTTAAAAATCATTACAAGGATGTTAATGTTCAATATTTTAAAATACTGAATTTTTAAACAACAAATATATTTATCTTGGTTTTGATGCCAATATTTCAGAAGAATGGAGACTTTTGATAGCCACTGATTATGTCTCTACTGAGCGGTAGAATTTCAAACTACACAAAGTAGTTGGGGAGAAAAATACTTTACTTTTCAGGGCCTTGTCAAAGAACTTGGAGTTTGCACTGGGAGTAGGGATTTAGCAGGAACATAGCATGGTACCATTTTGTGGTGCACAACATTACCTCCAACGGTAAGTCTGTGCTGCTACTGAATCAAGTGAGAATTCTCCTACGGAGGCCAGACCCTTAAGTCAGGAATATCAGTCACCCACTCCCCATGTGGGGAAGTGTCCAAGCTCGTTCACAGTTTCCCTCAGTGAAGTCAATTGTCTGAGGCATCCCTTCCCAGGACAGACATCTCTGGAGGAGCTCAAGTCCTTTCTAAGGATAGTGGGAGAGCACAGGGTGCCCAGGCTGATCAGGGAGCACACTAGTAAGTACACAAGGAGATGTGGGATGAATCTAGACCACAGCATGGGGGTCCTGAAAAATACCAAAGATACGAGCCTTGCACAGCTACAAACTTCATATGGCCCTTACTAGGCCTCTTGAAGGTTTTGTTTCTCCAAGGTGTGGAAGAATGGGATCTAATCAGCATGGTCACAGAAAAAGTGAGGTTTAGCACTTTTTGTCCTTCTTTTATCTTATTTATTCAACTCTTTCTTAATCTCAGTTCCTTAGTGCCCACATTTCAGAAGTACTCTGAATCAGCTTTCCAGTGTCTCGTCTCTCACAGTTGATTTCACATTGTCCAAATAATTCAGCTCTTATTTAGTTCCTTGGAGGGACCAGAGCTTCCGAAGTACGTAATGTCAAAAAATATTGTTTGGATACAGCTGCTTTGCTTTTCTGAGTGTCTGGCAAGCTACTTTGGTGTCTGAGTGTCCCAAAAGTCCTGTCCAGGAGTAGCATGGGGTGTTCTCTTAGAAGAAGTTTTTCATTCTAGGCTGTAGCTTAAAAGAAAAAGACAATACAGTTGAAAAACAAATGCTAATGACTCCTCAGATGTTCTTGTCAAAGAGTGTGTCAGCTGTTGTTGTAAAAATATATTATTATCTTTCTCTGAACACTTTGTGGTTTTCAGTCTCTTTTCCATTGCTGTTGCAAAAGGCTTCAGCTTGGTTTTGTTTTTATGATGTCTGAAGTTGGTTGGGGAATTAAGCCTGTAATTGCATTGCTAACAAGTATTTCTTAGATACATTTATTTTTCCTTCGGGACAGAGACCGTTAGGAAGAGAGTACACATATTTTGGCAGCAGAAGAGGCAGCTATGACATTTGGTTCCTAAGTTACTACCTGGATATAATTTTAATTGTTTTCTTCTACTAATAAAATGTGGTAACTTTACTGCATTAGTTCCTTTATTACATTTCCAGCATACATTTCATTGTCATGTTCTTCCTAAGTATATTTGGGTCATGAAGATGCAATACATATTGAGAGCAGTTTGTTAAAGACACAAGGGGTTCTGCATTATTTCTTACTGGTGCAAAGCTAATTGTTTTTTCTCTGGTGCTGCTGCATATATATGTATTTTCCATTTTATCATCCCTGTAATTGCAGTTTGAGTTAGGAAAAGGACAAAATAACCTGGTAAAAGCATTTGCAGGGACATCCTGCGTAAAGGCTTCCCAGCAACCAGGATTTCTCAAGCCTGTCAAACTGCAGTTGGTGTTTGAATAGTCCTTTTTGCCTGCTCAATGCAGGCACTGGCCATCGCTCAAGCACATTTCCTTTCCTGCAGGACTTCTAAACCTTTCTTTACAATAGTGTGTGATACTACTGGGAGGGAGGGAGGAAACTGGGGCTTACAATTCAAGAATATGAGACTTTGAAAAAGTGAGCTGCTTTTGTTGACTCCCTTTCCAGTTTATGAGTACTTACAACATGCTCAGGCACCAGAGATGGGCACACCCAGGGCTCCCCAGGCACACCAGCACACTTGTGTCACTGCACAGAGACAGCGTGCCTAAAACTTCTTGGTGAAATGCAGCCCATTCTGTCTCCTGCAAATTGCTACGTTGGTAAGATCTTCTCTAGAGCCATGTGTTTTGTCTCCCTTTTCTTCTAAAGAAAAAATGGAAAATCCAGCGTAAGTCCTATGCTGGAAGTTCAAAGACTGCAACTCTTGCGCTGTATTATGGCATGCAGCGATGTATCCGTGTAAGGGATCCAAATGGGTCACACTGGCTGTCTTTCAAGGCAGACAATACCAGGGGGTCCTGGATCCAGCCTCTCAGAATGCAGCACATATGTGATCCCCAGGCAGCGCTCACCTGGACTCCTAGCCAGGATGAAGGGACATCAACCTTGCAGCTTTGAAGCTCAGCGTATGGAAATAATTGGAAGGCTTCTAGTTTAGGGAAGCAAAATGCACTAGATAAGCTATAATTTTAATGGCATTTTCCACACATGCATACCTCTCAGCTGCCTACCATAAGCCTGTTTCCTGCCCGGGTTCTCTGGATACCTTTTATATGGTGCATATACAGCATCTGGAAATTAAATGAAGAGTTAAATAATGGCTCTCTTGTGCACGGAGCACAATAAAAATTACACAGTGAGTTTTTTTTATAACTTTTTAAATATAATAAAGTTAAAGAGACTGAATGCTGGTTTTATGATATGAGATTTCCAGATTGCTCCCCAGTCAGCAACAAGCTATTCATAATCTTTTATTATAGCATTGTCGCAATGACTGTAATCAAATCCCTGAGCTACCTGGTTATACCAGGGGTACTCTGAAGCTGGTAAACACTGATAAGTTTGCATTTAATATGACATTTAAAGAGTCTGGCTCTTGTTTTTTCTAATATTAAAAACTTGATGATAAATTTGGATCTAGTTTCCTCTTTTAAAATTATCTGGGTTTTGTCAATATCTTTAGGATACAGCATGTAAGCCAATTGGGTAAAATACTGATTAAGAGTTTCTAGTATGAAAAAAACCTCTTCACCAGTCTCCCTGCACACTTCCCCACTGTCCAGAGTTTTCAAACACCAATTTAAAGTTGATCTGAGCAAAATCTGGCAGGAAGGCATCTAAAAGCATGCTGATTGTTGCAAAGGTTGGTCCAACCCTCCTGCTAGGCTTTTGCTGCATAGAAATGCTAATACACTGCAACATCAGCTGGACCCCAAATCCTGCAGAGCATTTGGGCTAATCTCATACCAAGGGGTGAATCAGAGGGTTGGCTTTGGTGCCCCATCCTATGTGTTCCTAGCATTTAGAGTGCCACCTTGTAAAAATAGGCCTTCTATTGGGGTTTGAACGCATCAGTAAATGAAGTACTTGTTCCAGGTCATCTGTGTGCTAGTGCTGCAGCACAGCATCATAGCCATGAGGTTTGCATTTAGAAAACGTAAATCTTCTCCACTCACTAGCACCAAAATCAGAACAACTCTTCCCCATTTTCAGCCCCATGGCTGGACCACCCATTCCTGCACAGCTTATACACACTCTTCTAGCTTCCTCTTAAAAGCTTCCAATGACGGATACTCCTCATGCAATCTATTTCTGTGCTTAATTACTCTTGCTATTAGAAAGCTTTTCCTAATGCCTAACTTAAACCTCACGGTAATTTAAGCCATTATTTCATAATGGAGAATTAATTCCTTCCCTCTCTACAGCTTATGTCTTTTATGTCTTAGAAGCCACAGTCATGCCTCTCTGTTCTTTTCCTTCAGCAAACAGCTCTGGTTCCTTTGGGCTGTGGTTTTGGACCATTCTCCCTGGACACTCACCAGTGCATCGCTCCTGAGCCGCAGCGGCTGGGCACATGCTCCGGCTGGGGCCATGCCAGGGCTGAAAGAAGAAAGATTTCCACTCTGTGTTACATCGACAAAATCCTGTTTATATATCTCATAGCAATAGATTCTTCTTTGGGAAACAGGATAATGTTACTGACTTTGTTTCACCTTGGTCCTCCCCGCAGGCAAATCTGTTATACTGATGCTTACCCCACCTTGGCTATTGCATATTTGAGGAGACGATTGTCGGTACCTCAGTTGGTCTGATTGAATGGCACCCTTTTTTTCATTTTTTTGTTTTAATCATTTATTCAATCTGTTAAAAGTATTTTGAATCCTATTTTTCAGTCCTCCAGATAACCCTTTCCAGATTGGGGTCATCTGAAAAATTAATAAACATAATCTCAATGCCTCTATCCATAGCAATAATGAAAATACTGAAAAATGTTGGTGAAGGACAGACCACAATGAAACCCTGACTTAATGAATGGAAGTGCATTAAAGAACATGAATTGTAATTGATTTAGCATTGAACTTGCAGACATGGACACCTACCTGCTTTTCCTTTGATTGTTGCAGTGATGCTGCAATATGTTAATACACAGCTGCAAGTCTGGCAGAAGCAATGATAGCTCAGTGAAAAACCCTGGAAGTTATCCTTATTTTCTACTAAGAGTAAAAATGCTTTCTGGAACCATGCTTTGAGCAGGATAATAGATGGTGTCCTAGAAAAAGTCCTCAGGATTCTCTTTAACACCCCAAGAACATGGGGAAATATTGGTCTGTATCTGATATTTTTGTGAAACCTAGCCTTTCACATGGAAAGACTTAGGTCAAGGCCTTGTTTGACTGTGGAGATTGAGAGTCTGCAGCTCTGCACCAGTAACCTGCCCAGTAGCGATGCATGGTCCTGTTCACGTGGCTTTGCAAGGCCCCAATTTACAGTAGGCTTCCTACTGCCCTGAAACTCACAGGATCCCTCACCTTTTCTACAGGCGTGCAGTAAGGTTTATTTGTTTCAAAAAAATAAAAGAATAATACCTTAAACTGACATTAAAAATCCATTCTTTATTTTTGCATATAATGAATTAAGAAAAATGAAGGGAAAAAAATCCCTCCTACACTTTTAAGACTTTTTACTGCTGAAAGAAGTGAAAGAGAAAAGAAAAAATAAAAGGAAGCAAATGAGAAATTGTTATAAAAACACTTTGTCATGTTGCAAGGTTTTTCCTTGGAAAAAAAGATATTTCAGAAAAAGATTTCTGGTGGTTGTACGCAATGTCATGTCATCTGTCTCTGAAATCCCTGTAATGACCTTTGCTGTGGCAGTTCTTGATCAGCTGACAGCATATAATGACTTAATACATGAACTGAAGCAGTATCAAAATCAAACAGCAATCATCTTTGGAAGGCACAGCGTCAGGAGGGAGAAAGACATCAATCAATGGGAATGAGGGCCACCAAGATGCTCAGGGTGGGAGCACTTGCCCTGTGAGGAGGGGCTGAGGGCTGGTTCAGCCTGGAGAAGGGATGGCTTTAGGATAGGCCTAACAGCAGTCCCCAGTGCCCATGAGGAGGTCATCGAGGGGATGGAGCCAGGCTCTTCACAGCTGTGCCTGGTGGGAAGATGAGAGACAATGAGTATAAACTGAAAAACAGAGATGTTCAGACTGGATATGAGGAGAATCTTTGTTCCCATAAGGACAGGGAGGCACTGGAGCAGGCTGCCCAGCAAGGTCAGACCATTTTCATCCTGGTCAGTTTCAAGCCCCAACTGGATACAGCCCTGAACAATCCAGTCTGACCTCAGAGTCGACCTTGCTTTGAGCAGGAGGCTGGGCTAGAGACCTGCTGAGGCCCCTTCCAGCATGAATTTTCCATGATCCTGTGATTTGTACACTGATCAGGGCAGGCCATGGCAGAATTTAACTTCCACTTTGAACCTACTCACGCCTTTAGCTCTGGATCACACATGTAGTCACATACATTATTTAGTGTTTCTCATAGTGTAGATAAGCTGAACAGCACTTATGTCACCCAGAGAGGAGACACTGGTTGTAACGTAGAAGTAAACAGCCTGCTTTAAGAGAGAAAAATATGGCATGCAGGCTGAGGAAACATCTGCAATTAAAATAATTGCTGTGCTGGAACATGGCATTTGTTCAGAAAGAGACAGAGGTGGGTAGAAACAGTCATAATGCATCATTTTCTAGCACCAAGTCTACGGTACTTTTATGCCACAGATTTGCAGTTTAAAACTTTCAAATGCAGTGAAAGATGATTTATGTGATCTATATGGTACAGTTCAAATGTTCTGTGATAAAAATGAGCTATTGATCTCAGGAGATTCTAATTTAGATCAGTTCACTTAAAAAGAGTAATAAACTGAAACAGTCTGGAAAGCTTATGTTTCAAATGACTTATCAAGGAGTTAAAAAGTGTAGCAACCTGAGCCAGCAATAACTTTAACAGTAGCCAGAGTCCCGCATTTTACCTAGCCAAACTTTCTTGAACTATTCATGCAAGTATGTGGATAACAGCTTTTTCTATCACACTGTTCAGAAAGATGTTCATTTGTAGTATATCTCATGAAAATAAATAAAAAGCAAAAGACATTCTGGAGACCTCAAAGCATAACCTTAGCAACGATACTGAGTAATGGCTTTTTGGGCATAAAGTGCTGTAGGTAAAGTATAAGGAGGTCGGTCTTATAATCCTATAGATTTTCGATCACCGAAACTTGAGGTTTTGCCAAAGATTTGGGGAGATTGCTAGAAAAAGCTTGATTAACTTTTTATTGCTGAAAATCTGACTAGATGGGTACTTTGGGCATTCAGTTCCTCACACCCACAGTTTGGTTTTAACTGCTAGACTGCATAACTCTGGTCCTTTTAATGAAGTTTATGAAATAAGCATGAATTGAGTGGATTAAAGCACTATAAAGGTGAATGCACAAATTGCTGTAAGATTGCACTCAATTTTCAATAACTCAGAGCAGCCTGTGTCCCGCATAATTAGGTGTACTGTCTGATTTCCCCATTAAAGACTTGAGTATGGATGTCCTCAAATGTGAAAATAATGAGCAAAGGCGACTGAAAGAACTTGAGAGGATGTGAATTTAAAACAACACATTGGAGAAATGATCCGGAGTTGAGAAGGTGAAGCACAGCACAGAGAACTGCAAAAAGGGCTACACGTGGGAAGAGGAACAAATCTAAAAAGGAAAAAGAACTGGGCAGCAGCACAGCAGAGATGACTGTTGGGAATCATCATCTAAACATGATATGATCGATGTCATGCTCTTGTTGGGAAGGCAGCTTCTATCTGGGAAAATGGGCAGTAGTTCTCTGCTCATCAGCACTTCTGAAGCTTGACAAGGAGTGTCATGTCCTGGTGTAGATGTTACACATCCACAGGGATGAAAACACTCTGTATGACATTAAGAGAAGTGGCACTTTGAAAAGAATGTTTTTAGGGCATGACGTAAAATGGGTTTGCCTTAGCTTAGCAGACTGGTAGGAAGTCAGAAGAAAGGTGATACTGTGAAGGTTGCACAGGGGATGGAGGACAAGAAGGACAAGCAGCAGATTAGGATAATTCTCAACAAAAGAGAGCTTGGCAAGAAAATTGTCTAGTTTGAAGAACAATCAACGGAACAAGTAATCAAGGGCACAAAACTCTGTCACTAAAGGTCTTGAGAAATGCTTAAAACAAATATGAAATGCTGCTTCAAAATTTGCCTTATAAAGGAAGCCATGAGTTTGTAGCTCTTAAGTAGACTCCCAGTGTAAGGGGGCTCCCAAGCAAGATGGCAGAGGAGATTGCAGGAGGTCTTATTCAAAGTTACAGTTAAGTCCTGGGATATGAAGGACTCATGTTTAACTATCCATTAAAGGATTTGATTCAATTCTCTCACTCAGGAGACTGTCTAATCCTCACATAATACCAGTAAGATGGCAGCAGATTTTTGTTAAAAGGCATCCAAATTTAATTTAAATAATAAAATATGCATTAGCACAAGAGCTGAAGTCCAAAACAGGAGTTCAGGGGTAACATACAGGCTCTATCTGCTTTCTACACCAAGGGAAAGCTGCTCCCATGGAGTTGAAATTGTGCTACTTTTTTCTGGGTGTTGAGTGT
This sequence comes from Pezoporus wallicus, assembly GCF_028554395.1. Classification (NCBI taxonomy): domain Eukaryota; kingdom Metazoa; phylum Chordata; class Aves; order Psittaciformes; family Psittacidae; genus Pezoporus; species Pezoporus wallicus. Next base: position 2,322,809 of record NW_026639618.1, read on the forward strand.
GTTGGGGGGGTGATGCTATATAAATTATTTCCAGGAGCATTGCACCACTACTATACTGTTGCACAAACATTCACAAACAGGGCATTTGTTAAAAATAAATAGATTTGAGTTTTTTTTTAACATAGGATAATGCTCTAATCCCTCAGACATCATGGTTGGTTACTGCTCAGATGGTGATGGAGCCTCTGTTGTGAGGATCCTTGCAGCAGCATCTTCTGCTGGACCTCATAAAACTCCCCACACCTCTGCTCCCTTGTTAGGATCCAGTTAGGCCAATCCAGCACAAACATTCCTGGACATGCATGGTCTGTTTCTACTAATAGTATTAAATTATGCACAAAATATCAAGATATATTGACAGAAGGCGGTGCTCTGTGCCCATTTCTGTATCTGTAAGAACATTTTCCACCATCTAAAAGGCAGAACATCTAGTAGACCAACATCCACCACCTGGGTGAGTCACCTGGATGGCCAGGTTTCTGGCCAGATTCTGAGTCATGTTAGTCAACACATCTAACACATAAGTAGCAGCTGTAGGACAACTTGAATTTCAACCCTAGATCTCACTTTTGACAGAAATTCCATGGCTTTTGCCCCACACACATTTATGGAGGAAAGCTCCAGAGTGGAGCCCTGTGTCTGCTGAGAATCCTCTGCACCAGTTATCACCTTATCAGTTTCCATGGCAGTGCTTTTAGTATTTCCCAAAAGAACACATCCTTTAAGCGTTCACTAGTTGTCATCATAGAACTGAAGTGCTTTGTTAAAATCTTCTCTTGCTGGACAAATTCAGAAGCACATAAGCCTGATAAGATAGCAAATTAATAATGGCCTGCCTGCATCAGGCAGTAATAGAGATGTTGTATTTTAAATGATTATTTCAGGGTGGGTAGATAAGATTTTTTTATCTCTTGTATGCAAACACTTCCTGACCCGACAATAATGTCTGCCTGCAATAATCCCTGCTTCTATTTCATCCTGATTTGCGCTTCCTAAACTGGGGAACTGTACATTTTGCTACATCCTTGAATGTTCTTTCCCCATGACTTTTTCTGCATATTTAGAGCACAGAACAAAATAATGATACAAAATTCACTTCAAAACATTGCAGGCCCTGCTTTGCAACTCCACCAGCTAAGAGCATCACCTGTAAAATAAAGTTAAATGAATTAATTTGCCTGCTCAGTAAATGGTTATATTTTGTGACTGGTAGTTTCAAAACAAATGGCCATGCTGTATTTTGGAGGCTTTGATGGGAAATAAAAAAGAAAAATGAAAAAGATATTTCAAGGTGGGGGGAGAGAAGAAATGACTTATTATACAAACAAATATACAAATGTCTCCTCCAAGGAGGCAATGATAGATTTTTGGGTGATAATAATGATAGATTTTCTGCGATCACTCTCTTCTCCCTGTTCTTGGCTAGTCACACAGTGGAAGCTTTGAATGAAGAAAAGAGAACCACACTGAGGATCTCTCAAAATTCAAAGAATCAAAGATCAAGTCATGTTCTGCTTTGGACATAAAAGAAATCATAGCTAATTTCTGTATTGTTTTTTAGCTAAATAATGGCTAGAACTTTCTGGAATTAATTTTTTTACTTACGAATAAGGATACAATTCCTCTCCACAACAGCGTGAACCTATTAAGAGTTTGAGGTCAGATATCACATCACCTAGGATATCAGTGACAGCTACTCTGAAGAATTAAAAATACCTGAAGGAATTCATTTCACATGCATCCACTGGGAAGTGCGGTGAGACAAGGGTGTACTGCTAAGACCTTTTCAAACTGAAATATAGCAGGGCCAGGGATAGCCCATGGGGAAAAGTTCTGAGGATTTCATTTTCTTTAGCTAAAAAGCAGAATAATGGCACTGGTCTTCTCTGGAACACATTTTGAGATAAAAGGAACCTGATGGCATTGTCGGAGAAAAAAACAATTGGGAATCATGAAGTCACCATATTCAAGTGGCTAATCTGTCAATATATATATATCCATTGACTGCTGAGAAGTTGTTTTTAAATAAATGAAAATAATGTGGTTTTGCAGAATTTTCAAGGAAAAAAAAAATCTCCTTTTTACTGAATAGCTCTACTCTTTATATGAGCCTATGGGATTTCTACAGCTTTCAGCATCACAGCATCTGAATGAAGGATTATGTTTATAGTCAGAAACACAAAGAACCCCACAAACACTTCACTGCTGCATACTCAGGACTTCACAGGGACAACCCAAAGAGAGCTTCAAAGCCCACTAGAAATGACTATACTCATTCCAGCTACTTCAGTGGCCTCCAAATCAGATGAGAGGGGCACAGTCTGTTTAAGCTGAAGCAGATCCCTCTTTTGCTACACAACTCTTTGACCCTCATTTTGAGTCTACAGTGCTTTAGGCCTCACACGATGCTCTTAAAATATTCTCTGTGTAGGACTTGTAGCACTATGGCCACAATGTGCGGCTGATAGATGCTTACAGTTCCAGTAAGGATGGCCAGAGAATGGCTTAATGACCTGGGAGAAAGCACTTGAAGGTAGTATTGTTCCTCCACCCATATGGGCATCTGCCTTTCAACCCATCAGGGTGGTCACAGCAGAAGGACTGAGTGCTAAATAAACACAGAAACTAAAATGTTAGACTTTTTAAGCTATATTCATTTGCAGTCACTTTTATGGATTTTTCAGAGTATTTTCAATGCCAGGTTTAAAAATCCAGCATCTTTTCTGCACATCTAAAACTGCTGGATTTTTATAAGTGTAAAATACCAGAGCTGATATTTACACAGCAGGAAAAAGCCATGTTTTCTCCAGCTATCAGAGAGGAAGTGAATCCCCCATGGATAGCAACCAGATTTCCAGTTTTAAGGAGGATTTTGGCCACTTCATGTATAAAGGATACATGCTAGAGATCCATACACTGATGGCTGGCTGTCTAAATCAGCCTGAATTATTGCGAATGATTCCTAGTAGGAAGGGACCCAAACTGAGTGGAGTTTATTTCAACTACATTATGCTGATGGAGGTAGCCTCTCCCATCTCCTGCAGTTCCCACCTACTTTCATTTGTGAGCTGTATCAACACCACTCTCTGTCACTTGCTTTCCTGTATTTTGTTAAATGGCATTTCCTCTGTGCCTTGTTTTCTTCTTATAGACCAAATTTTACTAACAAAATGCTACTTGCCTGACATCAGTGCAGTTACACTCATGCAAAAGGAAAACAGATGTGTTTATACTCACTTTACTGCTGACTAGACCTTATAAAGGAACTTGGGAAAGGACTGGGCAGCTATTAACTTGTGCACTATTTCACACTTCATATGCATTTACTTTACTTTCAGGACTGTGCTGCCCAGAAAGGCTTGTCAAATTTTAGTGACTTTAATAGCTGGTGCTCATGCTGCCTTCATTAGCTCACTGAGTATGGATTTCCAATATCTCTTTTACATTCTTGTAGTTTTTACAGTTATCCTTCTCTTCTATCATCATCTAAAATAGCTAGGTTACAATTTTATTTTGTCCTAATTGCTGCTAAAGACTTATTGGTGGAAACAGTTGCTTTCCATCTCTTAGTGCCTTGGAGGTGTTTATGGGTCTTTAATGCAGTTATTAGGAGAAATATTTCTTGATAACAACCAGGCTCTGGTATAATTTTCTTTATTCTTCTTCAGTACAGATCTACTGAATACCTCACAGGAAGGTGAAGGTCAGAATACTTAGAACTGCTAAGGACAAGTTTGCAAAGTTATGGAAGCACCTGAAAATGTACATAGCTGACTAATGACAGTAAAAAATGCCCAGGCATCTAAGCTAAACTGAAATCAGTGACAGTGATCTGTGAAATAGATAGCAAATGAAAATAGAAAGTGTCAGAGCACAAACAAGATACATGTTCATTGTAGGTTTTTCATTCTAATGCTTAAATGTATGAATAATTTAAAATGGGAATTTCTGTCCCAAAAGATAGCAAAATAAAGACAATTTTTAAGCCAAGATATTTCAGAATCACAGTAATTGGATTTGTGCAACCAGCACTTTTACCATCCTGCAAAAGCTAGTATTGCAGGCATTCTTCATAACATATAAAGCAACAATAGAAAAACTCTGAAACTCTTTTTCCTGAATGACCAGACAGGTCCAATCCTTTGTGTGTTTCTGCTCATAATAAGCAAACATGTCAGTACTAAATGTGCTAACAGCATGTTACACAAGTAAGATACGCTACTCTAGGCTTATGCTGTTCACCCTTGGAATTCAGTGCTGACAACAGCATTACAAATGAGACAAACATAAAATGGGACTCAATTTCATGACCATACATGGCTCAAAGCTCCACTAATTTTACAGAATCCTCCATCAGATCAGGTAAGGCAAGATCTGTGTCTGTGATATCCAAAGCCATTCCTATTCAGGTCAATCAGACTCGGTGATTTCTAGAAGACTGCTGTCTTTCACAGAAGTGAGTTCCTCAGCTATACAGCTCTACACAAATTTCCACTTAGGCTGTCATAGGAGGAGTGAATGCAGAAAGTGATGTAAGAAACTGAGGCAATAGGGCTGATGCTTGTCTGGCTATGTGTACCAAAGAATATTTTGTGTTCTTGTTCTAGACTGCAGAATGATCTGTGATAATTACCTTAATAAATGCAAAGATGACAGGTCAGATAGGGCACAATTTTCTGCTCGAGTGTGCTCCTGTTTCAGCACTGTAATCCTTAAAAAGGAGCTATTTTAGGAGATATTTCAGGTTATTGGTATGGTACTGGCTTAGAGATCTGTTTCTAAATAGTTATCTGTGCTTCTAAAGAACAGCAGTAAAACCACACATTAAACGAGTTAAACTCAATCAGTGGTTAAGAAAGAAAGTGGGGGTTTGGTGTGCACAGTTCACACTTCTTTTGTCAATTTTGTAAACTATTCAGTTTTACAGCTGTTTGGATTAGTCTCTGCAATTCAGCATCCCACACAACACACTTGTAATGCAGACTTTTTCTTTTAGCAAACTCCAGTTCCGTTTTTACTTTCTTTTTACTTTCATATTCCACTAAATATAAATTCTGCAAACAGCTGTTTTTTCAAATTATGTTTCATGTCTTAATGCTGGTTTAAACAAGCAGTAATGGCATCTGTCAGAGAGGTGCTGCCAATAAAATTCTGTGTCTTTTGTGCAGAAAAGATTATAAAGAACATCTCTTACTATAATGTCATTCAGAAACATGGCTGTAAGAGAGGCTCATGTCTTCCCGTTTGCTCTTACCTTGAGATTTATCACAATGGACCTTAGTGTTATAAGAAAATTCAAGGTTGTTTTCTTCTAAGCACCTTGTGTAAATTGCATTGAGCAGCAGGAGACAATTGTTTTTAATAGGGTAAGAAACTGGAAGGTGAATTTTGGAAGTATTTCAAATATTTTACTATTCAATATTGTACCTTTCTGTCAACCATATGGTAGGTATTCCTGACTGAAACAGAAGGGCACAATCAAGTTCAGATCATTTTTAACGAAGTTATTGGTGCTCAAGCCAATTGTGTTAATAAAAGAACAGAATGTGTCTGAAAAAAAAATGTAATCATTTCTGGACTACAACTGCTCACTGCCATAGGTCTTCCATAAGAGAGGCACTGTTTAATATCAAGACAGCGAAAGGTAAAAAGAGAAGGTTGCCCATTCACTTTTGTTACAGACATAGCATTCACTGAAACATTCAGGGGGTAACTAGTATCAGCTAGTATTTGCACCCATTATTGAGTTCCTGATGAAGATATGCACATAGAGGTTGCTCCCTTTTCATACGTTCTGCCTTCCATTTCTGAGTTTAACCTTTGTTAAAGAAAGACTTCATGGGTCAGTCTCAGTTTGGGATAAAGGCACCTAAAATCAGGTGTTTGCAAGTAAATGTCCATATGTGAGCTTGGTGCCTAAGCCACTGCTACAGCCAGTACCCTCAGTGGAGGTTGGGGTGATCCAGCTGCCAACCTGCTGAGTGATGAATCTCTACTGTCTCTCTCTCTGTCCATCAATCTAATAGTAATTTGGGTTCTCTTCAATCAGTAAACATAGGTGTCCAGTGCCATTTGAGATGTTCTAAGGCATCTACACAGAGCTGATAGATACACCACAGGACGTAAAGGAGATCTGTGCTCTTCTGGACTTGCAGCTTGAAGGCCAAATGGGCATCTCAATTCACAAGGGCATCTTGAAAAGCACTAGGCACCTACATTTAGGCATCTGAATCAAGCCCTTATATTTAGGGACCTTAATTTAAGTGTTTCAGCCTTGAGCTGAATGCCTGTACTGCATACAAAGGATTTTTGAATCTGAGTTACCTTTAATCACTGAAGAAGCCTGCAAGAATCACATGTTCCTTGGAGGGTGGTAGGGACTCCCCCGTAGCGCCAGATTATGGTGGGGATCTTTACAGATACTAAATCTTTCCATGTGGAAAGCACTGCTGTTAAGCTTAAATGGCTAAAGAAATCTAGTCACAGAAGTGGAGAATTAGAGTGGCAACATACAGTTTCATGTACTCATGCAAAGAGAGGATACAGACTGTTTCTGTTTAACAAGGAGTTACGTAAAATATCAACGTCACAGTTATTTTAAACAGCCTTAATACATTTTATTTTGAAATTAGATGAGTCAATAAGTGGCAAAACAGGTTTCCAGACCACCTTTAGCAGAATACTGCAAGCCTAATAATTAACAGTTAACAACCCACATATTGTTAGTGAATAAAGGTTTACTGGAGCAAGACAGATAAAATTAGGAAATGTCTATTCAAATTCCAACCAACCATGGGTTCCCTTTTCCCTAGGAACTGAGAGATAATTAGCATCTCTGAAAATTAGTTCATTGATTTTGATGGCTACATATAATTCAGGCACTTCAGCCTAAATCGAGTATTTTGATATCTTAGCAGTTTCCATAAAAGACTACAATGGAATTAGAAGAAAGACATGTCTGGGATTCCTGGAAGTGGCAAGATTGGTAATTACTCTGATTGATAAACTTTTTGGCAGTACAATTCAGTACTTGCTGGGTCATGGCTCAGATAGACCAGGAAATGCACTGGGTTTGTTGAATGGTTATACCATTCTTCTGAGCTCTGTTGTAAATCTTGGTAAGCTCCCACAGAAAGTAGAGTCCCCAGTTTCAGCCTGATTGTGGTTACAGACTTCAAAGGGGCTCTTTTCTGCACCGGAGCTGAGAAGATGCAGTCAACCTGCTCTCCATTGGCATGGGTTGCTGAGGTTTTCTTGCCCCAAGTCAGAAGTCATACTAGTGGGTTCAGTTTTCTCTATCAGCAAAAGAGCAGCCTTGAAAGAACCTGCAAGAAGAGGTTACAGTGACCAATTGTGCCACAACTGGTGCAGGAAGAACAGCTGAAGGAAAGGTCTCCTTACCCTTTCTTCCCAGGAGGTTTTTGTGGTAGGAGCATTGAAACCAGTATCTCAGCAGTTACCTGTCTCAGTGTATGAACGAATTTACAGAAGAAGGCCTTTCTCCTCTAAGCCTCCTGTGCAAGCATCTTTCTCCTTATGTAGTGGTGAGCCAATATGTGCATTTATGCAATGTTTGCTTCAAGCAGTCTGTATTTGGTAAGTATCAAATCTCCAGTGAGTGCCATGAGTTGCTCCATGAATCAGGAAATGCAAGGTCATGCAAAGCTCGCTGCCCTCTTTTCCATCTCCAAAAGATGGAGAGTAGCCAAAGAGATGAAAAACATGTTGTTAAGGAGTGTGCAGCTCATCTTCAAGCTATGTGCACAGGTCTGTTGGCCATGGCATGACTGATGTGAGCTGCATTCACCCACACTGTGGAGCTCTTTTGTTGTCTGAGGAACACTGTCTGCCCTCCACCATACATATTGAACAGGACCTGGCGAACCTATATCATAGCTGTGCTTAGCTCTGATCCTTTCAATAGCAAGGATTTGAAACATCAGACATTTTCAGAGGCCCAAGAGACAGACAGCCTCAGTGCAGTTTTGACATCAGACCTTAAGAGGAGAGTTGCTTCTGGTGTGTGAGAGAGTAGTGAGCCATTTAAAGTAAGCAGTCAGACGTATTCCTATCTTCTTGAACCTGCACAACATCAGAAGAAAGAGTGTGTTAGAAGTATGCTTGAAAGGCAGAGACAAGTTTTTAAGAAATCTCATAGAAAACAGTCCATAAAGAATTCTGGAAGTTGAAAAGAATTCAGATGGAAACTGCAGGAAGGATTTGTGACCTGGAGAGAGAAAATCAAAGGAGGTGAACTTACTTAGCCTTTGAAAGTCAAAGAATATTGCAGAATGGTTAAAAGAATATATAAGAGAAAGATATCAGATAATAGCAAGACTTCTAGAGAAATAGCAGGTCATTCCTTAATAACAATCTCAAATGGCTGGAGGCCGAAATTTGAAAATAAATTGAAGAATTAATTAAACTGCCATTTAAAATAATGGAAAATAGAGCAATTCTATTTGTTTTCTAAATAAATTACTTTGCAAACAAAAGTTTTCCCTATGGAAATGTTAATGTTTCCTATCAAAAATTGCCTAATACTCCAAATACTCCATTTTCAGCCAAAGATTTATTTTCAGTACAAATACACTCGTCAGTACCTTTGTGGTTCAACTTACTAGCATGTTGCCTTGTTTTCATGAAGATTACATCTCTTGTTATCCTCCTTTGGAAAAAGGTTTAGTGAAGTATATAGTTTCTCAACAAAAAGGAGAGACAAATGTTACAAGAAAGATGTAAATTAAGCAGATTTGATTGCAGTGAGTTTGAGCAAATCACACCTCCTGTGTTTGGAGTTGCTTTCAGAAGCATTCTGAGAATAAATTACACTGATTTCAGGACTTAAAACAATTAAAGAGGTTGGAAATATTTTCTAAACAGTTTTAGTAAGTACATGCTATGATTAAGCACTTGTTGCTCAGACCCTTCCTAATCAAGACCCGTTAGCTTTTTAAAATACATATTTCAGTTAAGAAACAAACTTCTGTTTCTTTCATATACATGAAATTCTGCTTGAAACTATAGCTGTGCTCTTGAAAATTAAGCAAGTAGTCAATCTGGCCTTCCTTTAGTTAAACTATAGAAATACTGGGAAATTGTAGAACCTAACAAGTAGAAACCTGTTGCAGAACTGGTTGGATTTTTTAACCTACTTATCCATACAAACTTTTCTGTCAAATATGCTCCAGTGAATATAATAAAAGAACTTTGTATGTTTGATGATATTTCAGAAACTTCACTCAAAAAACGTGTGAAGAGTCAGTTGAACTTTATGGAGTATAAGTCAATTTGCAGAATGAAGAAGGAAAAAGAGAAAGAAAATAAAATTTCCAACAAGAGAAGGTACCAGTTTCAGGGAAGCCTGGTTAGGTCTTACTTTGTACTCTGCCGAAATTCCTTCATTTGCACTATTTAGGTACCTTCTTTGACTTAGTTCCTAGTAATGCTCTAGGGAAAAGTTACACAGATGGCAGAAATTTGCTACAAGAAGAATTTACTGTCATTCCTCCCGTTAATAGATGGGAATGTAATATTCATTAAAAAGATTCCAAACTTCAGTCATCCCCTAATGATCATGCAAATTCCCTCATCAATGCATAATAGAACAAAAGAGATCTGTGCATTAAGAACCACTTTTCATGGCATTTCATTAAAATGTCTTATTTCAAAGAACCTTTTGCAGAAGCTATTAATCAGATTTGCTTATGGGACACATCAGAATAAGGGGGAAATGGCAGATGCTTCCCTGCAGTTCTGTTTTATTTTGCTTGGCTTGGCCAGACTTTGTTGTGCCACATGTAAAATCCAACATAAAAGCTTTACGCTTGGTGTTGATTTTTATTTCTGCAGTACAAATGAAACACTGGGACTCCTGTCATGATGTGAGTAGTGCAGATCCCTCCAAAAAAAAAAAAAAGAAAATAAACCAACCAAAAAACCCCCAAACAAAAGAAACCCAAAAGAAACCCCAGGATTTATTTGCATCATCTGCCCAGCATTATGGGTGGTGGTAAGAAAAAAACTGCAGTGATAACTCACTCAAGAAGTAAATGTTGACAGCAAGATTGCCAAGTCAGAGTTAGGCTGGGAAATTGGGCTGTCAGTAGGAGGGAAGGGTAAGAAGGATGGACATACTAAATTTTGTCCAATTTAGGTTCCAGCTCTGAATTACTCTCAGGATGCTGTTTCCCTTGATTACCTGGGGAGTCTGTAGACTAACCTTGCAGCTTAGGTAAAGTGTCTTAAAACTCCTCGCCTTGACCGAAACCTCTCTTTCAAGCACATTTTAGCTATCACTTGCCTGGAATAACTGTGGGAAGATCATGTATGATTGTTGCTTTCCTTCTGCTAGATAAACCTAAAATGTAATTCACCATGAAATAAGACCATGTCCTTAAATGATAGCTAAAATGACTGTGAAGCTATTTGAGCTTTGTGAGCTTCAAAAACCATGAAATGCCGGAGGGGATTAACAAAACAGCAGGCCCCTGATGGTCCTTCTGGTCAGTGTACCATGCTCAGGGGTTAGGAGAGCATCACTTGGGTCACATCACACTGGGAGGGACTCACCACTTAGGGTTGATCTGATTGTTGTAAGAAGGTGTCTTAAGAGCAGTTCAGCGAACAGCAATAGTATTTCTTAGGTGAGAAACGCAACATAAACCCCTTGACCTTGATGTGTTTAATCCACCTTCGAGGATATGAATTTCGTTTTCTTTTTGTCTGTAACAGCACGGTGGAAAATAACAAAGCAAAAGCTCTGGATTCATCTCAGGTGAGGTTCATTTATCAGGTACCAAGTTGCTCTAAAATCAATTCAACTTCTACATAACAGAGAGTCAGGAAACATTAAATTTTTTGCTAACTTTCTGCCACAATCTGTGAGTACAAGAACATTTCAATATCACAGTTTTATTTTAACTGATGATGACACTATTCAAAAGGGAGTGGGGTTGAAGAGAGGAATACAAAGTCATGCCTGAGTAACTGCAATCATCAATAATTTGCTCATTTATAATTGGCTAAAAAACCTCCCAGGTTTCAGTTGTTAGTTCAATGGATTAACAACACAAGGACACTGACCTGCCGTGTCTCTGCAGGAGGAGCTTGCTGAGTGGAGGTACAGGAGCAATGAGAGCAGTGAGCTTATTATGTGTCGTGAGCAGGGGAGGATCAATCCTACTTCAGAGAGGGAAGACAGAGAGCGAATGCGGTCGGATTAATGGAAAAGCTCTTTTTTTCTTTTTCCTTTTTTTTTTTTTTGTGCTATGCTTTCTCTAAAATGTGAAAAAAAAGGCCTCTGTGTTAGGTCTGAAAGCAGAACTCGGTGTAAAACCAGCTTGTACCATTTTAAGGGAAAAACATCACTCTAAGAATTATTTTGTCTTGTCAAAAATGTCAGAAAAGAGGGCATAACTGAACCAGCAATGGATTTGGACCATATCAGATCTGGGGAAAGAAAAGGTCATTGCAAGAGTTCTCAAGAAAGAAAATGCTTTGCTGAGTTAATAATTTAATTCCATTGCTGGTTTCCACAAGTAATAAAAAAAAAATCTGATTTTCATCATCTTGCTGCAGTTTAGAGAAGTGACAGATTGTTGCAAGGTGTTTACTGTGGGGCACCAACACAGCACAATTCTGTTCCATGGACTGTGAGCTGAAGTTGAGCAAATAGATTGCACTAATCCTGGCATTACCACTGTAGGGCTCAAAGAAATCAGGCTGGTTACTGACCTCCATCAGCCAGGGGGCTGGCCCAGACGTCAATGACCCCACAAAAATTTAAGCTAGAAGAAGAGCTTGACCAAAGCTCTGCAACTCTAACCCAGTTCAGCTGCTGTCAATTTTTACTATTTCAGTTGGTAGGATCAGACTCCTTAAGCTACAGTCAGCTGATGGATCAGCTCTTCAGCTGGAAAATGGAGCTGTATTAAATTTTGAGAGTACAATTTGATTGCCTTTTTCAAAGGGGAAAAGTCCAGCTGGGTTGTTCTGGCAGTGTCAAAATACTTTTTGTGTTTGTGTTCCAGTTTTATTCAATAAATGGGATATTGTGCATTGTAGGAAACGTTGTGGGTTTTTTTTTCTAATACACAACATTATCACAGTAAAACCATTTTGCTGTTTTGACTCTAACTATCTGAACGTTTACTGAATGGGAAGTTTCCCCCTGCTGGAACTAAGCTCTTGTTTAGAACTGAGAGCAATGTCAGGGAAGTCCAAGAGAACAACAGCAAAAACAGTTTTCAGTCCCGGTCTTCCACTGACAATGACTGGAGAGAAACTGAGGAGAAAATGGAAAAGATTCGGAGAAAGTAGGCAACATTCTCAAAGCAACAGTATTTATTACGTTTCTATTAGTATGATAGCTCATTCTGCTCTTTTGGATGCTAGGCTGATAATTTACTGGTAAGTTGATGCCTGGTAATGAATGAATTTTCTTATCTAGCATATACAGATGTTTTCATCCCTGTTGACTATTTTAAGGTTTATACCTTGACCTACTCTCCTATCTGAGCAATGCCCGCATAAATCAAGCCTCAAAGTGAATTTCCTGCCAGAATTCAGTTTTGGTACTTTGCCCATTAGGGTCCCTGGTGTAAAGAGTGCGATGGTGTTCTACCCTGACTTTAGCATCCAGAAGTTACACAGCCAAGTCTAAACTCGTCATTGTCACTGGAGATAAATAGGCTCAGAGGATCTACCAGAAGTAGACATTTACCATGGACTTCCATTTAATCAGGAAGGGTAAATAAATACCAATCTGTAATAAAAACAAGCTCTGAAATGTATCATTTTCTTGAAGGAAGTACAAACAGTTTTAGTTTTAAGCAAATCCAGAACTGTTTTCAGGGTGATGTTTGGCTGAAGGCTCCCAAACAGTGTCACTGAATGGCACTCTGAAGATAGGTTTTACCTGGCTACTTGGCAAAATTCCTGCTCTAAGGAAGGAAACTGTGTCGACTTAAAAAGGACTGGCATTCCGCACAGCAGAACTAATACAAGCCATCTTTTATAGGCTGTTAGCATAAAGAACTGTGGATTTATTATTTAAGATGCAAAAATGCTATTGGACTCAGTTTCCCCAAGTCTATAAAGTAGACCCCACACAGTTTTAAGAGCTCTAGATTCAGCACTTGTACCTTTTTTACTAGACAGGACACGATGACAGAGCTCTGGCCTTCTACTGAGTCAAAGACTCTCCTGAGAAAGGTTTACAGGGGACAGACTGCATGCACACATGGGCTGAAAGCTGTGAGGCTGCTGGAGGCGGTCAGAACTGGCAAAGATTTCCTACAGCGCAGGGGGACCTATATTGCTCTGTGGGACAGCAGCTAAAAGGGGCTGAATGGCAGCCAATGAACCTTCTCTCAAATATATTTGCCAGGTGAGCTTATAACAGCCTTGCCCCTGGTGCATACCTTGTAGCTGTGTTTCTAGCAGTGACTCCATTTTTCATGCCAGTCCATTTTTCTCTTGTGTAAGAACAGCAGAATGATGAACATTTCTGAGTGTGTGTCACACCAAGAACAAACAGATGCATATTTATCTTGATTTTGTGTTCATAGACTAAAGTCCCAGGTACCCTCTTCTGTACCAGACAGATGCAGGTATACACAGAAACCTACCAGCAAAGATGTTTTCTTAACTTTGAAGATGTGCTGTTTCTTTGCAGGGCAGTGCAATGAGCGTGTCCCACCCATATGCAGTGACAAGGATGCACAGGAAAATGAAGAACAGCATCTGAACAGCATTTAGAGAGTTTCAGAAGTTCTTTCACTGATCAGACTCTGCTGAGCCGGAGACATCCCATGGGAATACAGGAGTCCATAGCCAACCTGTCATATTTTGCACAAATGATTTTCAGCCTTCCTCCAGTCCTGTCAAAGCAAGAAGGAACAGAGAGGATGGAATTACACGTGGCCTAATAAGGTTTGATTTTGGCTGGGGAAACCATGGTGAGCAGTAATAAGGGTCGATGCTGCAAAGCCTCCTGTAAGCTCCAGGGATGGGATTTTCCGGGGCAGAGCTGCAGCTCACCGCATTGCAGAGGCTCCAGGCAGGCTTTACCTGCTCGTGCCGCTCCAAGGGCTTGCCAGATCTGTTTGGATGATTTCTCCATGCTGTTTAATTACAAGATCTTTCTGGCTTCTTTCATACTCCTACACTAGGGTTTCACTACCTGAGCCCTCTGTTTCTCCACATTCTCTGCTCTGAGTGGTCACATACAAAACACACACTAAACAGTGGCAATTACACCAGAGTTCTTTCTATCTTTAAGCCAACTAGCACCCTGTAAAAAAGTCACATATAAATACAGCACTCACGAAATCTAGTTATAACTGGGAAGTTGTGAAATAGGTATAGTATGAAGAGAAAGGAAAGGAACTGATTTTATGAGTACATTAACAGGGAGAAGCACCAAACAAGGAACTCTCCGCAGCAGTGACATTTGGAGCCTAAATCAAGATGACATCCACGAAGAGACAACAGAGAGATCTTGCTGTTCCTGTGATTGCTGCAACTGCTATTAGGACTCCTGCCATTCAGTAAGCAACTGCTGTTGTCTTTGGGAGTACCAATTCAGGATCCGCTTCAGTGGCTATAATTTAATAGTAAAGGCATCAGAGGCTGAAACCGGGAACTTGGCAGGCGTGCCTGGGAGAAGAGGGCTTTTTGTGTGCAGATCACTAAACCTCCACATTCCTGCTGCAGGTCTGCTTCCCTCAGGCATTTTTTTCCCAGGAAATCTAGAGCCTCAGCTTGTCAAAACTGAGATAACCGGTCAGTGTTAAAGTCACAGAGGTTTATATTGAGCTGCAAAGCCAATTTGAGAAAATTAAGGAGCCAAAGGAAGCAGAGCCCTCCCTTTTGCCCTTTTCACAGATGCTCCTGTGGAGCTGGACCCTGGACTGCCAGGTTGTGCACTCACATGCTCAATTATGGATTCAGGCATCAAACTTCAGGCTGGAGCAGTTTGCTTAACTTCATGGCCTCTTACCCAGGGCTCACAGAGATGCTGTGGCTCCCCTGAGTCACAGCCTGTTTGCATTCCCAAAGCCCATGGCAAGCATGAGTCATGGGGTCAGCTCCCCCAGCAAAGCATTAGGCTGTGCAAAGCTAGAGTAAAACCTTCAGTACCTGCATGTCACTTAGCCAGACTGTGCATACCCACGCCAACAGGAGCTGAGGGTCAAGCAGGCTCCAAAGAGACAGCAACAGTCTGCGTGCTTTATGGGTCATTTCTAAATGTCACAGACAGCAGCAGCAACGTCTACTTCATCATCCCTTAATTCGCATCTGAATTTGCCATATGTTTTACTGGGCATATTTTCATTTTAGTTAGGCTACCACTCTGTCTGCCTATTATTGCTTGGTGGCCCAGCTTTGGGTATCATTTTCATTTGTCTGTGGACTCTGCATCACCCATGGACACATGGCAGCTTGGCCCACCCCTGAGCCCACTGCAGGGCTCTGCCTGGTCCCAGGGAATATTGCCCTTTTACACTCAAGCTCCTTCAGTTGTCATTTCAATAAAAGCTGTGGCAAGCTGAGAAAGCACTAGAGTTGCAGAGCCTCCCCGGGGCTCCTTTGTCAGGTTGACAGTCATCATGCAATTAATAGGTTTTTGGAAAGACAGCATATCATGTTGGTGTTTAGCTGGTGTTTAATATGTTAGTATGATGTGTTTTGCTGGGATGAAAAGTGAGATCAAGCCTTAGCACTTGGGTCTGGTGCATATAGTATTTTTAAGCATTGAGTTGAATGCAGGTTGTACCCATGTCCATGTAAGCCAAGTCCATCCCAGGGTACCTGCCTCAGGGGCAGGAGCAGGTCTCCAGCAGTGCTAGTGAGGCCTTCAGCAGAGCCCAGCTAATGTAGGATGGGGATGATCCCTCCAGCCAGAACAGATTTATTCCCAATAAACAACCTGTGTAAAAAAATCTCTTCTGAAAAACTCACATTTTCCAAAGGACCCAGTTTCCTCTAAAAGAAAAATACGCAAAATTAGCTCTCTGATGCTATCATATATGCAAAAAACACAAATGCATCCCCCCTTTCTCCCAGCTCCCTTCCTATGTGATCCATGGAGAAGAAGCAGAGTTCTGCAGACAGAACCTGCTATTCACTCTATACCTCTAAAATAAAAGCAAAGTAACTTTTGGAAGGGCTGTGTAACACAAGGGAGCCTGCAGCTGATGCTGAGCCATGCTCTGCTGAGCTTTAGAGAAAAGAAAACACAAGTGACTTTGGGCACCACTGCAACTGTAACTGATATTCTATTTGAATTAAACATTTCATTTACTGTCACAGTGGCTGTGACCTTTTCAACTGCAGTTTGGCTCTAAGTGACCGATGTTCTTCACATTACACATACGAAGCGCAACGGACTTGTTCTGTCAAAGAATGAAAATAGCTCTGTGGGTATTTTGTCTCCCTGTTTTTCAGAGATATAACAATGAAGGCAATAAAAAGTAATGGTGTGGAAGAGATCATGCTGCTGGCTTTCCAAGAGTCGTGTCTATATGGCTCATGAGGAGCCCTGGTATTTCCACCATTTACTGAATTAAAAATCAGTGCTAAAAAGCAGCCACTGTGCAACTTGAAGGCGTGCAGAGTCAGCGCAGGAAACACAAGCTATACTCCTAGGGGTGAACTTCCAGAGCAGATGTGCTCTCAGTTGGTTTTCTTTATCATCTGGGTACTGTTACAGGTGGATTGCAATGATTTGATGGGGAGAAGGGGCCACCTGTCCCCCTGCTCCCAACCTATGCAGCCCCCTGTCAGAAAGGTGCACTGCCAGAGCTCAGAGGGGGCTTCAAGGTGCTTGTCCACACCCTGCATAGCTGATGCCACTGGTTTTATTTCTCTCATCTCGGAGAACTGAGTCTCTTCCTTCCAGAAAATAGAGCACAAGTTTTTTAAGTGTCTCTGCATTAGTGAGCCAGGGGTTATTAGACTGGTTGGAACAGTAATATAAACCCATTTCTGTACTGCACTTTTCTCCTTTTTCAGACTGTGTCCTTTCCAAAGCACTTCAAGGGCTCTCTCTGAATGCAGTATGTCTCTGCGGGACAAGGAGAGGTGACACTAGGTGCCTCAGGAGCACAGCCTGAGGCACCTAGGAGAAGAGACCTGGCAGCTAGAATAAAGGGCACAAAAGCCTTCACTGTCTGGTTTCTTCAGGATGCTACAGGGTCACCTCAGGCATGTTCTTGATCACAAGCAGCAGAAAGCAGAGCTGAATGCAGCTGGATAGTTTGGGGTTGGGATTCAGCCCAGTGTGGGAGATAATGTGGAGGCAAAAATGGCTGAGTAGGGATGAGGAGGGACAATAAAATCTCTTTTAGTAGCTCTGCTGGCTTTAAGTGGTTGTTGAACTATAGCCTGGATTTAATACACAGAGATACACCAGAGATCGATCTGCTGCTCAGGAATGAATGGCCTGTGAGCGTGCAGAGACCAGTGTCAGGTATGCATGGAGTCATGTAATCGACAACACAAAAGTACTTTATGGTACTTTGCAACCTTGTGAAATCCCAGGTTGGCCCAGGAGAAAAGATACCTCTGACAAGAGAAGTACTGCTCCCTTTTCCAGTCTAGGGCTGCTGCAGTTCCAGCAAAGTGAACCAGCTGAAGAACACTATCTGAAATAAAAAAGGCCAGGAAGCAGAAATCATTGGGGATGCTACGTCTGATAAAATGCATACAGCCAATTCAGTCTCAGTGCAGGTGATATCATCCCATAGATGTACATCAAGCATCACAAGGCTTGGCTGTAATAGTCATGTACTTGTGCAGGTAAGCTGGAGAGAGGAGAAACTGAGGGGGGTTAGTTCACTGAGATCCCACAGAGGAACACAAACAGGACACTGAAGTAGCCAAGAGAATGGGATGGCCAAAGGCACCCTCCTGCTACAACACTGCTGGCAAAAGCCAGAGGTCTCTGAACAGGTCACAGACCAGCCAACAAACAGCCTCAGAAATAATGGTCAGAGCAAGTAGACTAAGCTGAATTATGTACAGGACAGAATATAAAGCTTCATACTCTAGAAGGCAGCAAAAAGAAAACTGAGGAAACCCTGGACTAGAAAGCTCACATGGTCACAAAGCAGGTCGGCATTAAAGGGTACAAACAGGATCCAGTCAGTCTAATTTACCCCCAGCCTGTACTCTGAGACTAATCCTTTTTAGTGGAGTTCATGGACTAACCCTTTGAACCAAGCATGAAAATTCTACATCACACATGGGGGAAAGGATTTTCTTTCACAGGTTTCCAAAGGGAGATTCAATCTGCCTAATACGTGTACCTAAATTCATAACCCACTTGTCTAATTGCTCATAACTAACAAACTCTCAGCTATCATGGCTGTTGCCTCTGGAAAGTCAGCAAAGGCTTGTACTAACACTGACAGTGATCTGGGGATGGAGAGCAGCAACCTACACCACAAAGGTGATGACTGATGACCAAGGTGAACCCCACCAATGGGTAGAAGCAGTCAGCTCTCCTTTCTCACATTTATCTGTGCTAGCGCCGGGCACAGAGGATGCCCACACACACTTAATTCACCTGTCTACTCTGACTGGAAAAAAATATATATGCTGCAGGTGAATAATGTTTTAGATTAAACCAGAGTGTGAGGCGGGAGCCAGGCTTACCTCCCACACACATCTTGTGATATCAATACAGGTGACTCACCCTTCAGCTGCTCCTGTAAGAAACTGAGCGATATTTCATACAAAGCCTATCTAGAGACTTATCTTCAGAAAAAAGGTTGTCCCATGGCTCCTTCTCATTGTTTTGTTGTGGGTTTTTTTTAATCAAACTTTATCTCAAAAAGTAATGCATTCTGCCCAGAGCCTTTCACACACTCTTAGATATCACACAAGTATGTGGATTGGCAAACACTTATTTTTGTGCTTTCCTAGCCATTTCCTTTCTTTATTGGCAGGAGCAGTTTTCTGTTAGGAGAGATTACAATAGTCAGCTATAACCACAACCCTTCTTCTGTGCTTTGCAAGACTTCCATCCTTATTCTTGTCCCTTCACAACTTACTCCTCTTCATCAAGAAACAGGCAAGAACATTTTGTACCTTGTTTGTAGCCCTCACTGATCTCCTGCTGTTTTCCAATATTGTGGGTGTTACTTTGCTTCCCAGGAAAGAAAAAAGCATGTTTTTCTTACATTATCACCATTACTGTAAAAACTGCCAGGAACTCCTTTGCAGACTGTAAAATCTGCGGCTTGCAGATGTGTAGTCAGACCTTGCAATGGTTAGTTACAAGGTGATTATCCACAGCAATTGTGAGCTTGTTTCAGAGTCCAGTTGCTAGGCAAGCAGAGTGTTTATTTTGTGCATATTTGCAGCACTTTGTTAGGCTTTGCCAGTAGATAATTGCTGCTGATTAATACTCTCTTATCTTGTCTAAAGAAAGACTATGTGTGGGCCACTTGCCATGGATACACTGCCATAAAAAACCTCAGCATGGATTTCACTGTTTATCATCGTTTTCCCATTTTTAAAGGAGATGAGATAGCTTTTGACAAATGAGGGCTCTCTTACGGCTAAAAGATAATTCAGTTTTTCTCCAGCTATATTTAAGTTAGTTAACCTTCTTGCACAAGGCAATTATGCTCTCATATTTCAGACTTTGCCATCGCAGTTAGTGTTTTGCCTGGCACTTTGCAGAACTGCAGGGGTTGAAGATCCCTGCTCCAAAGAAATTTCCAATCCAAGAGCTAAAATGGGAGCAACCAAACATTGGTGATGGGGGCAGAGTTATCAAATCACCCTCATATTGCAAGGTGGGACTGCAGAGATGAGGAGCATGTGGAAGCTCACAGGCTGATGAGAGCTCAAGAGGATGCATGTGTGAAAGACTGCATGATGCTCTGAGTGTAGCAGGGCAAGCGCTTCCAATGCCAACACCAGTTTGCCTGTCTAACCCGTACTGGTGTTGCCATCCTGATGGGGAGATGTGCTGGCTGGATGAATGGAATGCCTGGAAGCGGAGCTGACTGCTCAGTGGCTGTGTGAAAAGCCACCCTCCCTAAACCAAAAGACACTTAATAGCATAAACCACGGTGCGGAGATTTTAAAGTCAGTGAGATTTGGCATCTGAGGCATTGCTTGGGTTACTGAGAAGGCACAGAGAAATAAAACCACCCTTACAACACTGCCTCATAAGTCACTGTGCAGCTCAGATTCGGCTGGAGAAGATCTGTTTCCCTCCCATCACCCTTCAGTTACTAACTCACACTTCCACCTCTCTGTCTTAGCAGCTAAACCATGCTTAGGAAACGCAGCCTGTCAGATAAATAACCTTGTCAAAAGCTGGGAGTGAACAGAGGAGGAATTAGCAGCGGGAATAACCGCACAGAATCTCACATTACTCTCTCAGCAGCGTTTTTCGCTGTCCTCCACTAGCACGAGGTGGCAGCACCAGCCCGCATTTGGGAAGCCTGGGCTATCGAGCAGGTCACACCGGTGTCATCTGGGTTTTACAGGCGTTCTCCCCCTCATTTTTCAGCCATTTTGTGGAAATCAGTGTCCAGATAAAGAAGGAAGGCGAAGGCTTTTTTCCTCAGCCTTTGCAGTTAACTGTTTTGTTCACTGGGAATGGAGCTGGGCTCATATTCCGAGCTCTGCTCGAATCAGTAATGTTTAAACGTGACATAGTTAGCTGCTGAATTAAAATCCCATTCAGGAAAGCTGTTCAGCTTCAAAAAGCAGCTATGAGGGGGACTTGCTGCTCGTCAAATATCATATGCAAGGTAAATGTGCCTGAAGCTCACGGATGCATTTCTGATGTGAGAGCACAGAAAGCCCCTCTGCTCCTTAGGGCAGGCAGCAAGGAGAGCTACACGGCCAAAGCTAATCCCACCTCAGTGTCATCTTGCTTGTGCCTGCTTGGGAGGCACTGCTGGTTTCACCTCCTGATTAAAACACTACTTTTCTAATACTTATGATTTAATTGCTGCATCAGAGAAGACCCACATCCGCTGCCTTCAGTGGAATTCAGTCCATGTTTTTTATACCACTGTCCAATTGCAATATTGCATTTCATTGAGGAACACTTTTCTAATTGGAAGGGCACGTGAAAATATATTGTACTATGCAGCTATTTCCAGCACAAACAGCTCAACCATCTTGTAGAGTCTTATTGTGAATAAATCTTTAGATCAAGTTCACCTCCGGCATGACCCATAGATCAGTGCTGAGCTCTGCTGTGGTATTCAATTATTTATTCATGATGTTTTCCCCATTCACATGACAAAAAAAAAAAGATTTAAAGAGCCATTATGGTGTTTATGGAAGTGTTAACCAATTAAAAGCTCAAGGTTGCATGCCATTTCTTCTGAGCAACAGAATAAAAAAGATCAGGAAAATGATTGATACAGTTAATATATTTATTGGCATTAGTACATTCTCTTTTATTGCTGGGATCAGGGTGACATCATTCATCATAAAGACAGCATAATTGTCTTTGAATGTTTTAAAAGGTGAAATTCATTCTCCTGGAAATTAAAGAGAACATTGCAAAGCTTCAGTAAAAAAAGGGGTCTGAGTGATACAGATGATAAAATGTACTGGCTTTAAATTTCTGTCCATAAACCTGGAATAAAACTACTGAGAATTAGTCCGAGATGAAGATTGTAATGCAATAACCTGAAATTAGTTTAGGCGTTCCTCTAATCTCGTTTTTCATGGTGTAGGACTATTCATCATAAAATCTGTTTCCCTTCATTGGCAGTATTTCAGCTGTCTACTCACTGAATGAAAACAGCAAAGGAGTGAAGACACCAAATGAAATATATGTTATTTGTTCTGGCAGAATTAGTTCACTGTCAGCAAAGCAAAGCAAAGCAGATGGTGCAGCATTTACTACCTGGTCTTTGCTCCCCACACTCAGAACTCTGAGACCTTACTCCCCTATTTCGTATGCAAGTCTAGGTTTAGGAAAAGGCCTTGACACCCTGATGCAGTGTCACTCTCATGGGATTTTAGCTTTGCTTAGGGTTTTTTTATCTCCCTGGGTAATTTCTTATCTACAAAGAGACTCTGAAGACTTCTATGCTATTCCTTTGAAGATCAACTCTGCCACTCTTGCCTGCATCAAGTAAATCTCCCCTTGTGAGTCTACATTGGGTCCTCTTCTAGTCTGATGCTGCCTAAGAAATGAGATTCAAAAAGAGAGAGGACAGGGAAAAAAAGGCTGAAGCTTCTTACTCAGGGTTCTATTGGCTACACTAAAGCTACATGTTTGTCTTTGTCTGAGCAAACCTTTCCAGACCTGTTTCATGCTTCACCTTGTTTGCTGTGGGAGTGTCATTCATACAAAATACCCCTGGGGAGGGAAGTTTCCATTGCAAGATGGCCAGCATCATTTTTCAAGTTAGAAATCAAGTGGACATGCCTAGTGACTTAGAAGAACTAGCCTTCTGAATTATGCAATAGCTGCCTATGCCTGGGTTAATCCAAATATGTTTAAAATTAGCTTTTAATCTTATGCAAGCCCCGATGTTCCCAAAATGAAATTGTCAGTGCAAACTAGACCAACTAAGCAGTATTAATTAACACCAGAAGAAAAACACAAAGGATTCTCTTTGATCATTGCTTGGAGACATTTTGTGCTTACCTTTAATTTCCTCTCCTGAGCTGAAATAGCAAGTTCAGGTTATAGCTCTTTGTTAGAATAATATTTAAAACAATCTAGTCTGTTCATATACATTGTTTAGTTAAAGGACACTAATTATGTGCATATGTTAAGGAACTAATTGAGATTAAACCTGCAAGGGAGCAGCCCTTAGAATCTTCAGGGGGCAAAAATACCTATTGAACATGACAGTGTCAACCCAAATCTGTACTTTTCATTGTTTTCTCTTTCTTCAATGGTATTAAGAGAATCTTTAATTCTGCTGCTGAGTCCTACTGCCAGAAGGTACAGCTTTTTAAACACCTCTGTGAGGGTTTCTCTGCCCTGTAGATATTGAGAGAGACAAAAAAAATAATCAGTCCAGAGGATCTTCTCAATTGATGTTCACTGCATGGTGCCCTGATGGGATGGACCAGCAGGTGGGGACAGGCACGCTGCTCCATTACATATCCTGACCCTGAGATAGAAACGACAAGAGGAATGGGATGCCACTGGCATTTCCCTTGGGAAATGCTCTTCACTGATCGTTGTGCTTCCACTCTTTGGACATGAAGTGGGGCCAGGCAGGCCAGCTGTACTGCACAGACCCTTGCCACTGAGAGGATAGGGTATCACAGCCATGTTCCATGCCAGCTCCTAGGTTTAGCTTTACATGTAAGTGAGAAGTGTAACAGGAGTATTGCAAATACACCAGAGAAGGCCACAACATTTTACCCTCTTATGCAGAAAGTGAACAGAGACAGTCTATAAACTAAGTTAGAGGCAACTAATATGGAATGAGCAAAAAGGAATTTACTTCATGTTTATATTATCTTACAGCCAAAATTTTGAGATGTGGAGAAAAGTCACATATAAAAAATATAGCTAATCTGGGGTCAAGTCTTTCCCCTTGTGAGAAAACCTGGAGTAATTGCATTACCCAGTGCAGCTATTCCAGGTTTTAGCACATCCAGTCCCTGACTAAACAGGGACCCTGCAGCTGTCCTAGGCAGGATAATGATTACAAGAGATAATCTTCATGTTTCAAGAAGCATTGCTGACAGAAGTTGGAGAGAAATGCCTTCTCTCTCTCCCACAGTAGCCAGAGTATTTCATAGCTATCCAGATGCATTATGAGAACTTAATGTCTTTCTCTAAAACAAATGGTGGAAAGCATTGTCAGAGAAAGCACAGATGGATTGCATTTCTCCCAGCCATATATCACTATAGTTAGCTAGAGATTAAATTTCTCTTTTGTATTTGGGCAATCTTGCCTGTATTTTCTTACTAATAGCAGCTAGAGGGAAAATGCTATAAATCTGTTTGTTATGTATGCACCACATGACTACTCGGTACTTCTCTTAAGCAGCACTACTTCTGCTGTTGTTTAAATCAAGGGTTGTACTCAGTGTTAGTTAACAAAATCGGGATCTGTTTGGTGGTCCTCCCTCCACTCTGTCTCAGTGATCACATCACAGAATCACAGGGCAGGAGGAGACAAGGCTACAAGTACTGGCACTGCTTCATATTGACTACTTTATTGCTTCCGTGTTTGTGCTCCGTTCTTTGCGAACTCCTAAAGATTTACATCCCAATCCATCCAAATCACTGTGCAAGGCTAGGTTAACTTTGACATCAGCATCCTTCAGTGCCGATTTTAAAGTCAGAAAAATAGAGTTTCTTCTTACACAGCTTAGTGATTTCTCTTCTAAATCTGCCACATTTAATTGCCAACACACAGCAAAGTTTTCTCCTGAAGACATTACCAAGAGGAAGATGGACAAAGTAAAGCAAACTCAGCCATTGAAAGCACTTTGGCTTCACTCAGAGAAGAGCGGATAGGGATGTTTGAGCCACAATTGAAAGGAGGAGCTCAGGCATAGGCACATTGCATCCAGCACTGAATTGATCATTTTCTTTCTGTTAAAAGTAAAAAACAAAGCAGGCAGCAAGCTTTCTGTGTTTGCTGCCAGGCAAAAAACATACCCTCGGTTGCTTTCATTATAAATAATTAATTATCCATCAGTTCAAGACACATATTTACTGCTGATTTTTTGAGTTCTGTAATTGTTTCAGTTCCTGAACACTTATCAGCTGTTAACCTCAAATGACAGCAACCATTTAATAACCGTTTATTACCAAAGAAATAGCTTAATGGCAACTTCAGGAATCTTCCTCTTCAGGGGGGTCCTAAAAAGTCTTATATCTCTATATAGATGTTTAAATATTCAGGTGCTCAAGACAATGACTATTGGGTTATATTTCTGTGTTCACAGCCATGCTCAGCGCTGTAATACGGTGACATCTCTGTGAAAAGCCTCTAGGTGCCGCCACAGTACAAATAAACAGGACCTAGTGCTGCATTGGTCTCGGAACGAGACAGGAATCTTTATTTCCAAGTGAACTGGCATTCTAGCGGGGTTTTAAGTAGATGCTGAAGAGCAGTAATTTTCCTTTGCAATTCTTTGGTCAACAGTTTAATTGCAATCATTTCTTGATAAAAAGCAAACAAAATCTCCATGTATCAACATCCCTCCTGAAATGGGAAGCCACTTTAATACATGGTATGTAGAAGTGTCAGTGTATTATGGAAATGGTAAATAATAAAAGGTTACCATGCACCTTCAATTTGAAGCTGTTTTGCTTTGTTTCCTCACCTACCCAATCCTGGACACACACAGATTTGGTCTTCTCTGATTCGTTTAGTGATGCCTCCCTGTCTCCCCACAATTTCAAATGATGACCAGCTACAAGGACTGGAAGCTGATGGAAATCATTTCAGTCCAGAAATGGAGGCAGGTTTAATGCAGCTGTTTAAAAAATGTCTTCCAGTGGTGTTTTTCATTTGCAGACCAGACTTCACAGAAAAAGAAATCTTGGCCCCCAGCAGCTCTCAAGGATTTTGCTTCAGTGCCCCCATCCCTCAGATGGGATAAAGCAGCACATCTTCAAAGAAAGTGTCCTGATATACATGGAGGATCTGATCCGAAAGCACTGCTCAGGCAGTACAGTGCCTCTCACCCTTTGGATGCAGCTGTGCACCATCCCTGGGATCTTTGGTAAGGATTGCCCCATGCTTCCACAGATAGGCACACACAAAATCCGTATGAATCATTTTTATATAACCCCCCCCACCACCACCACCTCATTCCCATATACACCACTCATAACTGTAACTGCAGCAAAGCTTCAGACATGCTAAGGCTGGGTGACTGACACCACGCCAGCATCAGACTTTCCAGCCTGAAGGCAGTGTCACCATGCCTTGAACTCAGCCCAGCACTTTCACTTAGAGAAAAGTGCCCTGGAACGAGCTGGCAGTTTCACATGGGAAAGGGCAGTTGCAGCGACAGTTCCCCACCAGCACTGTTATTATTTATGGATTGGAGAGGAGGAGAGAGGCGCCTTCTTTCTAATTTGAATTTGTCTGCCTCCTGGTAAAGCCCTTCTCCATGAGACTTAAGAGTCTTTTGGAGCCTGCTGAGAGGACAGGGGTAAATTTGGCCTCAAACAGGAATGAACTTCAGCAGCTACTAACGTGCCTCTCTGGATGGTGACTTAAATTCTTCCTCTCCGCATCAGAGCTCCTGTGTCTGAAGGGATAAGAATTTCAGTCAGCAACTAAGGACAGGAATTGGCAGTGTAAACATTAGCAGGACAGGAAACTTATTTCCTGGTATTAACTTCTGAGAAAGATACTTGCTTCGCTTATGTCTACTAGTCCAAAGAGCTAATAATTAATAGATGAAATTATTCTTATAACTATACAAAAATAAGAAATTCTTCTCCTACCTTTCACTCCCAGACTTTGAAAAAAAACTGCTGTAACTCCTCACTTATCTTTATCAGCCAAACTATAATGTGTCCATGCAGAAGATAAATGCTGTTATTATTTAAACTTCCTAGCGCCAGTTCCCAAAAATGCTGACAAGTCACTAACCCCAAGAGAAGGTGCGGTAAATTAAAAGTGAAGCACACAGAAATCATCCAGTAGATTGCAATCAACAAGATTCACTGGACAAACATTTCATTCCTCACAGCTAAGGTGACAAGTTGTTCTCTGACCCTTCCTCCTCCTCTCAATGGGATGTTCAGATAACAATGAGCACAAAATAAAACAAATGAACAAATGAGGCTTCAGCCCCACAAACAAGTAAATCATCTTTCAGAGCGGAGCACTTGCAGACACACATTTCCACCTTTTTCAGAGCTGTCCTGTTGGCTATGACATGGTTTTACTCATTTTACCTAACCTTGAATTGAATCTGAACAAACTCCCACTGAGCAATGATGTAGCAGGGGGGCATGATCCCTGGCAGTGTTCAAGGCCAGGTTGGACAGAGTCTTGGGTGCCATGGTTTAGTGTGAGGTGTCCCTGCCCATGGCAGGGGGGTTGGAACTAGATGATCTTAAGGTCCTTTCCAACCCTAACTATTCTATGATTCTATTCTATGATGGTTAACCAACACCACACAGTAAGGAGCTGGGAGCACTCCGCTCACCAAGCTGCCTGCCAAGGCCTTTCTGTGAGCCGTAGAGAAGGAGAAGCTTCCCAAGGGAGTCCATTTCCCCATAACCAGGCAGGGATGCCTGGATGTACTAAGACATCTCTGTACATCAGAATGGTGTGGAAAGGGTTTCTGCGTGGTTGCTGTGCCAGTGTCAGTGCAGCAGTGCTGCTGGTGTGTGAGGAGTAACCAGCTCTTACGAACACAGGGAGGAATTCCCTTCTCCTTACTGGTGTTGGCTTGTGCCACAGGGAGCAGGAGAAGCTCAGAGGGAGTGGGAGAAGGGGGAAGAGGGAAAAGGGACAGAAATGAAGCTACCATCTCTGCTTCATCTCCCCAGAAACTGTCCCAGAAAAGAACAAAGCTCCAGCAGATAAAGTCATCCCAAAGAACATCCAAGGTCCTCACCAAGTTTATTGATGGCCAACAAAGGCAGATGTTCATGGGTTCTGGTAAAAGACCCTATTTCTTCAGCGTGATGTCTGGAAGCAACAGATGGATGTCTCCATGTGTCTCCAAGTGCAAGGTTAGCATGACTAGCCTATGGTGAGAGAGGACATCACCAACATAGTCTCAGAGAAACAAGGTGGAATAGTCAATGGTTCCATAAAGGAACCTTGGGAAGGATGCAAATGTGCATCAAGGTTGTTTTCATGTCAGCAGGGTGACCTTTAACATTTTGAGCTAATTGCTGCCTCAGAAGCACAGCTTAGTGGGAACACACAGCCAAGGTTAGAATCAAAGCATCACAGAACAGTTTGAGTTGGAAGGGTCCTTCAAGATCTTCTAGTTCCAAACCCTCTGCCATGGGCAGGGACACCATCCACTAGACCAGGGTGCTCCAAGCCCTGTCCAACCTGGCCTTGGACATTGCCAAGGAAGGGGCAGCCACAGCTTCTCTGGGCAACCTGTGCCAGTGCCTCAGCACCCTCACAGGAAAGAGCTTCTACCTAATGTCTTGCCTAAATCTCCTCTATTTCAGTTTAAAGCCATTCCCCTTTGTCCTGTCACTACTTGCCCTTGTAAAAAGTCCCTGCCCAAATTTCTACCTTTAGATATTGGAAGGCTGCTCCAAGGTCTCTTTTAGACCCTGAGATCTTTTTCACACAGCAACAAGCCTAGCATGAAACACATGATTTTTTTAAGACTCATTTTATTTCTTTGAACACAGTCATTAGAAACAGCAGATGCTGTTGATCACACCTGACATGCTTTGGGAAAGTAAATTTCATCACACTGTTTGTATAAAGTGAGGGCAGCATTTATTAGCTCAGCTGAACTGCTTTACCCAGTGGAAGCTGGATTGCCTAAGATGCCATAAATTGCAGGGAATGGGGAACTAAAAAGCTAAAGTTGTATTCCCATTGGATACTGCAAAGGAAACTGCACTTCATTATCCTCCCAACAATAATGACCAACTTCCCAAGCAAAGTGGCATTGTATTTCTGATTTTAAAGGGAAAAAGGCAGATTTTCCATCATATTTATGCCTAGAACCCTTTCTTCTAGGAAAGCAGATATGATTTCCAGGCACATTCACAATTTACATTTAAATATTTTCCATCAGGATATTTAACATGTATTGATATAGAATGATACAATTCCTTCTGAATTAGTTCCTGGGTGCTGTGTAAGGAAAAAATATTCTGGTTTTGCTATTCAACTTGAAATTGATTTTCCTGATCATATCCAAAACAAATAGCTGGGGGGGGGGGAATATGAAAAGCATTCTTTGAGGGGAGCAAAGGCTTTTTCAGGTATCACAGTTTCATCTCTACATTTTCCCATTATTATTCTATTACTTACAATTTCTCTCCCATCACTAACACTCTCTGGTCTGTATCATAATAGCAGCTTCTCCCCCAAAAGGCTTATGTCCAAATGAAGATAAAATACACTGGAAAAATCAGAAATGAAGCTTTATTTGTGTGGAGTTTTGGGGGAAGAAATATTTGCTCTATTTAGATACAGACATATATCTGAGCATGGACATGAAAACATCTCCCCTGACATGTATAATGTTTTCTTGTTTGGTCTTATGGAAGACTGACTATGGCACAAACAACAACTTTGTGACCTGGAGCTCTGAGGTCTTTCTCCATCAAAATGGACAAAAAGGACTGATGGCAGCTAGGGAATTGAAGAGCAAGACCAGCGTATCATTACTGACAAAGAATATCTGTAGAATAGGAGGCATCATCAGAGAAAAAACTATTTTGCACTGGTGAAAGGAAAAGAAGTTGAATATAGCAGAGTGTGCAGGGGAAGTTAATATCCATGGAGATGAGTGATATGTTTAGACTGACAGCTGGGAAAGACAGTTTTGACAGACATATATTAGATGAATTAGAGTAGGATGATGCAAGTATATATGAGATTTTTTTAACCTTCCTTTTTCACTTCCACTATTTTTCAGCTAAGCATGAATTTCCTTTACAAAACATTTACAATCTCAGCTCCTGTTGAACAAGGCTTCCACCAGGCTCTGGAGACTGGGGCAGGTGAGGAGTTAGAAGACATTTTCTAGGCGAGGCAGAATACAGGTTTTCATTGCTGCTTTCAAAGGCTGGATGAGTTTGCATTCAAACCCCTGAAATCTGAGACTTGTGGCAAACACCTTAGTGATTTTGGGAGGATTTTTTGTGTAAGCTTGATGACATTCAAGATTTCCAGGCTCTCTTTGGCTCAGCAGAGGGTGCTAACTGTGGAGTACGAAAGATCTCTTGAAGTCCAAATCCTTTGGCAGCTCAGCTACAAATGTACAAGTTGTTTAGAGACATTTCCTAATAGGATGTTGTCAGCTGAGTACTTGGAGACTGCGGTGACTGCACTGAGCAAACTGGGCATGAGGAAAATGAGAGACCACATATGAGACTATGTGAACATCACGAAGTTTGGCTTGAAGACTAAAGAACCAAATGGATTTCTCAACATTTCTTCAAACCTGATTCTCCTAATGTAGCAGTTATTCAAGCCAAGAGTCACACTAACATCACCAGAGAAGCTCTGTAAAGCTCGGTGTGCTATGAATTGCTGATTTGAGCTTTGTAACCCAAGAATGTCTTCACAAATGGATTTTTGGAAATAGAAGGACTTAACTTCAGATATGAGAAAGTCAGAAATCCCATCCTTCCTCTAGGCCTGAGTGCTGGGCTTTCATCAAACATGGGCTAATACATATTTATCATGGGGAAATGACAAAATTTGACTTGCCTCAGTGAGGATGTAAGATCTTACTCTTACCCTAGGCCAAATCTAGATTGAATTCCTTAAATGCCTTCATTTGTAAATAGAACCTCTGGAATCTAGGAAGCAGAGATGCATTCACTGTTACAGGTACTTGCTTTACTTGTCACCTTCTTCATGTTCCCAGACATCCACAGGACTCTTGTGCAAGCACCGGTTTGAATCCTGCATGTGCTGCTCTTAACCTGATAGACAGAAAGTCTTTTTGAGCTGAGGGATTCTGTACAGCTCTGGAGAAAGGCAAGGCAGCAATAGCTGGAAATCGTCGCAATTACACCTTCTAGAGGTTCTTAAAGTCAAAACCCTCCCTGAAATGTAATAACATGTTTAACTTAGACTGAGAACAGAAACAGAAATAGAGCCGTACACCAACTTGTATAATATTACGCCCATTTAATTGAATTAATTTAGAGACAGAAATATGACAGGATGCTACACATCCAGCTGTAGAGGATAGAGCTGCTGTGTGCAGAGCAGGCAGCAGCACAGCTTTCCTCCAGCCCACCTGCCTCTGCCTGGCTGTGCTGGCTGCTCCATGCTTGCTCAGCCCATCCTTGTTGTTCCTTGCTCTGGGCTGCAACTGTCTCCTGCTGGAGCTGCAGTGGTGTCCTGCTGTTCACACCAGCATCACCAGCATTTCAGCCTGCAGCTTTCCTGTGCTGCCCATTGCAAATGGGCTTTTGCCACTCTCCCCAGGTCCCAGCACTTACATTTGGGATGTCTGAAATTAAGTTTCTGACTTTGTGTCTTCTAAAGTCATTTATCCGAATCACTGCACATTTCTACAGCCCAACGGGGATGGAAGATGTCTGTACCCTTCATGACACTGCTCCCTGGGGAAGAACAGACCAAGCACCATTCGGTACCTTCCCAGCTATTCCAGCTTCCCCTGCTGAGCTGTTAAAACTCCCCTCAGTGCTCACCGTTTCTTTCCTGGCCCTGGGCACAGCCAACTCACAGATATGCAGCACTATGAACATGAAATTGAATTTAGTAGCTAACTAAGTATCACCATGGGCATTTCCTGATTGCATTGTACTGGGAGCGGTACAGCTGCTGCCATGTGCCATGTAATCAGCAACACAGCAACAGCCCTTTGAACAGATATCAGTGACAGACCTAAAACTTGGCTTTACGAGATGTCATAGACATCACAGACTTCTTTCTGTTTAGCTTAATGTAAGGATGGATAGATTCTCCCACCTTCATTTTGCTGATCTTGAACATCTCTCTTTGGATGTGGTTAAGGAGTGTGTAGGTATTCTTTTAAAGTACTACAAGCTCACAGAAGTGTTGAAAGTCTTTTCTGCTTTTAAATGTCTGCAGTATCTTTAAGTTTTTTCCCTCTTGATATATGGAAGTTGGGGATGGGTTTATATATGGCTTTGTCTTCTTTCAGTATAATGTCCATACAGGCTCTTCTTTTTCTCTGTAACTGATGTAGATACAGTCTGCAAATAAACCATTATCTGCAATAGCTCTATACATTTGGCAGAGTAGCTCTAGGAGGAAACAAAGAAAGCATTTAAAGTAATGAGCAAGTTATAAAAATGAATGCTTTTCCCTTGATCGTTTGAGCACAATAAATTATAGATCATATTACCTGGAAAACTCCCACTCCCATCTAATAAAGGGTCATAAACCTGAATTGCAACTGGCCTGTTCCAGATCAGTTGCTCAGGACGATAAAGTTGTGAATGTTCAAAGACAGACGAAGATCCCGTCCCAATGCATTTCCTCTACTGCTGCACTCCAGAAAAACAGACAAGAAGATGAAGTGCCCTAAGAGTTGTTACAGCTCTGACTGATCTCTTAATTGTAGACACAGAGAGCACACAGGGATTTTGAGGTTCTTCTAAGACTCCAGATGTGGACCTCTCCCATGTAGAGCCTGTCTGCCACCTTCTGCGGGAAGTGGGGGAGCTTGGGGCATCTGTCTCTTGGTCTCATCACCACTATCTCAAAATACCCCATTACTTCAACTCCTTTACTCAAAGCTCTCCCCCCTGCACCCCTTCATTTTTAATCTAACTCCTCAGGACAAAGTAAGCCA
The DNA here is from genome assembly GCF_028554395.1 of Pezoporus wallicus. Classification (NCBI taxonomy): domain Eukaryota; kingdom Metazoa; phylum Chordata; class Aves; order Psittaciformes; family Psittacidae; genus Pezoporus; species Pezoporus wallicus. Next base: position 2,355,257 of record NW_026639618.1, read on the forward strand.
CAAGGTTCAGAGTACGTCTGAGCCTCTGCAAGATATAGAAGTGGGAGAGGTTAAGAAGAGAGAGAAGGGGATGGCACTGGTTGTATTATTTGCTCCCAGCATGCTGTTTGACTAGGAAAACTGAACAATTGCAAACTGGGTTTTGCCAGCAAAGGAGATATAGGATCTGTCTGAAGAAACCCTGTCCACATCCTTACCGGTGCATCTTCACTTGTCTTGAGTATTCCTGTCAATTTTCCTTTGGAAGTCCCTGTTCATGGTACCACAAGTTCAGTCTTCTTTGGTCATTTCTTTTCAGAAATTGTGCAACTTCCCTTTACCTTGCTTAGATGAAATTATATATGCTCTCTCTTTCTTCCAAATTCTGGGCCTGCAGAGAAAGTTTTAGCACATTGCTTCTTCATTCCTTCTTTTCTGCTAGGATTTTTCCATGGCTTCAATGCCTTCTCACACAAGCAATCTTAGAAGCCCTGCTGTTTTCCTGTACTGCATCTCTCCCACTGTTCTACAGTGCTTGCACTTTAATCACAGGTTACCAAGGTTAAAAGTCTCCATTTTTTTGTGTCAGTCTTTCCAACCTTAATCTGGAGATAGAGCCCATGTTAGAAAACTGCTGATTCTATGTTTGCTGAGCCTACACATTTCAGCTCATAAGGTTTTTTTCAGTCAAGGGCATTGAGAGTTGTGTTTCCCAGATAACATTGGCGTGCAAAAAAAAATTATGTCTTTATTAGATTGTCATAGAAAAATTAGATATCATAGAAAAAATCTGTGATTTTCATTCATTTTCGGGGCAAATCTACTGGTGGACACACCATGAATGCTTTGTTATTACATTAGTAGTCTAACGACAATAAATATAAACCTGCCTTATGGTATTTACAGATAACCTACATAAATTCATCAGACCTCATAGTTTTAACACACACAGATTTTCCAAAGTGTCATGCTGGGCATCCAGGGGACATGTATGCTCTTGTGGTGTCTTTTTGTGAAACTAGAACAAATATTCTGTTTGCCAAATAGGACCCTAACTTGCAAACTGAAGCTTAATGGCTACACTGCAGTGGAACAGCACAAGATGCTGCATTTTAATTGCCTCTTATCCAGGAAATGGCACAACATAATGAAGTGCTTGGATTCTGGCCATGACTCCAATCTCCTGTGTGGTTCTGTCCTTAAAATTCAATACCAGACTTCAGAAACTCATTCTCGCTTTCTATCTTTTAAAAACACTTGCAGGTTCTGTTTTAGGACAGCTCTGCTTTCTGATGTCTGTGGGTGCACAGGGCACAGAGTGCACAAGCATCACTTGCAGACAGTTGATGCGCACATGTGTCATGAAACTGCTGATTACCTATGCATAGTTGGAAAGTTACCCTTTACCTTTCTCCTTTCTCTTCTCCACTTTATGTCTCATTCTATGGTACATTTTGCATACACTCATCCTTTCAGTGAGGATATGTTGCAGTACCTCTTTCTGAGGTTCCACAAAGTGAAAAGCATCCATCTCCATGTGCCAGACAGGTTCCTGCTCTTACAGGGTGCTTGGCTATGGGGCAGCTGTCAGGCAGCACTCATCCTTTTCCTGGCTTTCTTCATAGAAGACTTTTCTTGTCTTCAAGTCAAATTCTTTTGTCTTGGCCTCCCCAAGCCTTTTTTGGCCTGGAGACCAGACCAGTGTCCCTGTGCCTGCAGGCACTGGGGAGATTTCCTTTCTGATGCTGTAACCTCCCTTCTCAGTCATTGTACAATGGGATTTGTACACTTGAGTCTACAGCACAAAAAAAAAAAGAAAGTGCAGACCTGAGACAAACCCCAGTTATTAATTAAACTTCATAGTGGCTGTGGGAAGCAAGTGGTTATTACCTTACTTGAGGGACAGGGAAATTGCGCTAGTGTCCCCGGGGTCACACTGTGGAAGAGACTAATGAATAATCTTGTTGCTCAGACCTTAGCCCTCGTTTCCAGACCATTTTTGCCTCTTAAGTTATGTGATGTAGAGCATCAGAATTACAGTGTAGAATTATATTAATAATCACTACTCAAAAATGCGGCACATCCAGCAATAACAGCTGGGGGAAAAAATAATAATTTCTTTTTTAATGTATTTCCTTCTGTTCCACAGTGTTTGATATTAATTAAAAGAGACCCCTGAGCAGTGCAGAATAATGAAAACCTCAGCCAGTCACAGCTGACAATGTGCTAAAACTTTGTGTTAAACTTCCAGGCATGGCTTCTGGTTTAGGCTGACGGTGCGCTCTGCTTTTTGTTGGCCTGTTTTTAAGATCCACATTTTCTGGCAAATCAACTGAGTCACCTGAGGGGGTCTCAAATCAAATCAAAGAGCGAGTGATTTCTTCAAGATTTGCCGTCTTGTTATTTCTTAGTTCCCTGTCAAATAATTTATATGGAGCTTCACCTACATTATAGTTCACTGGTGCGAGTAATTTCAGGGGGGTTTGGCAAAATAAACCTCCAGTGAAAAATATTCTTAGTTAATAGCTAGCATAACAAAAAAGACAGGAGACTTTTATCATAGCTACAAATTGTGAGTTAATTTTAGAGCTCTACTGAAGTTAAAATAATATTATTTCAGGTCCCAGGCCCATCAACAGCCATGTATGTCAAGTGATAGGGTGCGTTGTCTGCTGTGAGACTATATGGGTCTTGGTAAGGCCAGTTGGTCAGGGAAATGCATCATCTCCTTTACTATGGTGAGCTTTGGACTCGCAACTGATCTGGAGCTGTAGCATACCCTGAGGGCCTCTAGATGAGCAAACTTTCTGATGGACCATCATCCCATAGGCAGTCTGACCCTCCTTTCATAAAGCTGTGATCCAAACTGAACCAAAAGCTTCTCTAACTCAAAAAACTTTGCCCTTCTCTCCACCTCCATATGGTCCCATTTCACAGATTCACTGTGTCTAGGGGAGTTCATAACTGTATGGTGCTCATTAGAGTGTAATTGCCCTGGGAGATCTGTGACTCAGACCTGGCCTGTGCATAAAAAGGCAGCACCAGTGTAATCTCTTGTGATGCTCTTGGAGATGTACATGTGCGGTCTCCCCCCTACTGGCTTCCAATAACCTTCAGCCTCAAGGCAATGTTCATGCAGAGCAGCCCTGCACATCATGGATCAGAGAGGGAGATGGTGACTTACATTTTCCCTTTCCAGAGGGAGCTGGTGGAGCAGTTTTTGGTAACAGACCACAGCAGTGTGGCACAGTGCTCAACTGTGGCAGGAGAAGGCTCCACACCAGCAAAGGACTAGATCTGCTGGTCAATGGCATGGCACATGGGAAGGCTGTCCTCATTCAGACACATACTGTGCAGCCCTTGAGGTGCAGGAATTAGGTTTCTAGTAGCATAATCCCAACACAGGAAGATCCTGACCCAAATTCAGGTGAAATTGCACTCTCCTGATGACTTCTGAGAATTTCAAAGTTTTAGAAATCTTGCCTTTCTCTCCAACACTGATTTTTTGAAAGTTGCTTTATTTAATAACAGCATTTGCAGCCTGTCAAAGGGTTCAAATATGCCTGTCTTCAGCTTCAGAGACAGTTTACCCTTAAATCATGAGGCCAAAATCACTTCCTTCTGGCTAAGGCGTTTTCCTGGCAATGGGACTGAGAAGCCTTTCTCAGCCATCAGGCTCCCAACAGCCCCATTGACACTGTAATGTGGATTTTGTCCTCTGGTAGGTCAAAGACCCCTCATTATTACTTATGAGTCACTGAGTTACTGAAATCTCTATCCTATTTCTGCATAATTCTTTAAGCATGATTTAAATTTGATAGAGGAAGATGTCCCATTTTCCTCTCAGTTCCTTCAGATATAAAGTTCCCTCAGATATACAGTTTCCCCATATTAGGCCTCTGAGAAAGAGATCTGCTTAAAAAAGAGATTAGTAGTTTCTGGAGAAATAAAGCCTCTTTCCTCCAGATGATATAATCAGTAACCCATTCTAATACTTAAGTCTTTTTTCCCAAGCAGACCAGCTGCACCAATCCATTTCCAAGAGCAGCCTTACCCACAAACATGACAGATGAACGAAAAGAGAGGAAGTGGTTTTTTTAGTAATTTGAATTTTGCACACACTATTGTTCATGAAAGTACATGTGAACTCAAGGGCAATCACATCCTAATGCACAGACGATGTAGACATACCTAAAAGCGAGAACTAACTACACAGCAATATCAAACCCAGCTGTTTGTGGGTCTGAAACAGAGAACTGCTCCTTGAACAGAGCTTTATTTGCATATCCATACATTTCTGACGTGATAAATAAGGCCAGAATAAAAGACAGAAGACCCACAGGAGTTGTACTTCACTCTGGAGCGGCAGCTGAAGACCAGGTGAGATACACAAGTAAGCCATGATGTCTGTGTTTAGGTAATACATTGACATCCTTCATATTTTAATGGATAATCATGAGTTATTTTATATATCCATGTTTCCACTGCTGAAGACAAAATCCTTTAAGGTTGGGTTTTTTTACCTTTACATCATTTTTCACCATCTTCCATTAAAATAATTGAGAAAAGAAATTGTAAGGGAGGAAAGGTGCATAGCCAAAAGTTTCTCATCTTTGAGACCTGCAGTGAATTATTTGTTCGTGTGTCTCACTTGAGCCCTATGATTCTTTAAGCAGCCAAAAATATGTCCAGCAGTTAAAAAATCAATAGACTCCTGCTGAGGAGTAAGTCTCTTTCCATCCCCTGTGCTGATTTGTTCTGTAACCTCTGACAAGACCACTTTCCTCTTTGGCTCCCACTTTGTCTGCTTTTAAAACTGTGTGCAGTAACAGCCCAAGGACTGCAACGGGAATTCCCAGTGCTGGGGAACAGATTATCCCTCTCCACTTAACAACACTGTGCATTTCTAGTGGCTTCTAGCAGCAGCAGATTAAAGATATTTGCCTCCCTTGGTCTTCCTACCCTTGCTCACTTTGGCCAGCACTTTCTCTGGAGAGACCTGTGAGATCCTCAGGGCACCATAAAGCAACTGAGATGCAAGCTCCAGCACTCATCTTGCAGTGAGATCCCTTTTCCCTGGCAAGCCCCAGTGAAATTAGGAGCTGAACAGGCATTTGCCAGCAAAAAACTTGCTACAGAGCTAACCATCTTTATATTATCACTGTAATTTAGAGCCAAATCTGTACTTATGTATATGGGTAACTACAAGCCTTACTGGTTTTATAATCACAGTATTTCTGAGAACTGTGACAGCTGTGTGAAAAAATGGAATCATTTACATGGATCCCTATGCAAGATCATAAACCAGGTTTCTTCCAGACTTAATACTGCTTCATAATCTCTAACGGTTAGCACACATACTGTTTGGGTTGCCAGAGAACTAATTTGTCACCCTTATGGCTTCCACCAGCAGCAGTTTTAATTAAAGGTTATATGCAAACATTTCTCACCCTTTCTGTGTGACAAATGGTCCTCCTCACCCTGAGGGTTTCCCCGCTGCTGGTCAGAACAAAATGCTTCCCTTTGCAAAACCGCACAGGTTTTCTTAAAACACACAGGAAAACAGTGGTGATTCTCAGATTCGTCTTGGACTTCTGTGTGGGAAGGAAATTCCTTTCTGTCACCCCTATTTTATCTGTTTAGGGCTTCACTCCAGAAATGATTCTGTGTAGAGCTAAGGCATCTGTATCTTCACATCATTAGTCTGTAATTGCTTTAACACAAAGACTGTTTTCTTCTGCATTCATGCCTAGCACAACAGATATTTCAACATTAATATACTGAAAAAATATCATCAATCTTGGAAGTATTTTCTTTTTAAGACATTTTACGGCATTATGACATATAGTGAAATAAAATGTACAAAGCTATAACTGTACAAGCCATGTTAATGGTCAAATAATGTGAGAAATCTTACAAATAAATACATGTCTAATTTAAACGCTCTGGGTATGTCTGCTGAGTGTCTATTGTGTTTCTTCATGGTGTTGTGGTTTGGGTTTCTTCTCTCATACTAGCTTTCATTTCTGATTCTTACTTTTCCATGCAGCCCTCTAAGATGGACTGTTCTTCATCTTGCCCTGTGGCTATCTAAACCATACTCTCAGCAGGCAGTTGCTCTAAAAGTTGACTTTGTTCCATAAACTGAAAGTTTTGAAGTGATCATATCAGCATATTACAGTAGATCAGTCGAATATCATCTGTCCCTTGTGTCGTTCTGCTCAATGCATATTCATTACCATGTAGTCTTGGATCAGCACAGATGATGTCTATTTATTACAGTTTTCTGTAGGAAAAAGCTCAGCATCTCTACAAATCCTTCAGATTCTGTGCTGATGTGGGATCTGGTGATAGTACCTCAGTGGGAAGCTTACTTGTATGAACAACTTAAAAGTCTTTTCATTGCAGGATAGAATAATGAGTTTCAACAACATTAAGTAATTATTCCAATTGCTAATGGCCAGGAAAAGAGGAAAAATACCTGTTTACAAAGCTTGTTCGCATTCTGAAAGTTGGGAGAATGGCTTTGAAAACCACTGTATATAATTCTAGACTCCACGAGGATGAAGAAACAGGGAACAGGGAGAAAAAGGCTTGGGGAGCAAAATAGCACCTTCCAGTGCTAGGGCAAAGGAGACTGAGGAGACAAAGCCAGGATCTGCAGAGTTGCCTGACAGGAGGATGAGAGACAATGGTCATCAGATGGAATAAGGGAGATTTTGCTTGGTTGTAAGGGAAAATGTTTTCTTCACAAGGACAGTCAGCACTGGAACAAGTTACCCAGGCAGTTGTTTGCAGCATCTCCTTCCCTGCAGGTGTTCAGCTAACCAAAGCCCAGAGCAATCCAGACTGAATTCAGTGCTCTCCCTGTTTCAGGAGGGAGATCGGGCTAAAAACATCCCGAGGTCCTTTCCAGTCTCATTCAAGTTTGGGCTTGGCAAAATGGTGCCTCAAACTATCATTTATGTATGTTATAACTTGTAGTTTTGTGCTATGAAAATGCAGGCATGGGACCTGCAGGCTGCAGTACACAGTTATGGGGGAACAGAGCTGGCAAAAGAAAAAGAATATTGTTTATTCCTTACTGAAAAAAAAAGTCAATGCCGAGCATCTTTATGAAAACCAAAACACTGACATTCCAGCCCCTCTTTATAAAAGCTGGAGTAAGTCCAATGGAAGAGAATGAGGGAAAAACTGATTCCAAGTGCTATTTTTGTGAAATATGGATATTTTCCAACCCCAGACTCCACCCTGAACTGCTCCCCTCTGTCACAGGGTGCCATGCAGCCCAGCTGCTTGGTGAAACAGATGGAGGTGGAGACACCTTTGCCTCCAGCTGGCCTGGCCCTTCTCAGGGCAGCTGGGGTACAGAAGTTGGAATTGATGTCCTCCTGGTCTGTCATGTCCTTTCTGAGTGCTGATCCAGAGGACTATCGAATAAAAGGTCATCACTTCTTTTCTTTCTAGTGCTTTCTGCATTTTTCTTTAATCCAGACCAAAGAAATTTATTTTTTTTTTTCCCCTGGGCAAATTAAATACATAAGTTCACTTTGGACTTTTTACAAATAATGTGTTGAAAATAATTCCCCTACTCATAAGCACCAGAGAGGATTGTGTGGGCAAGGTCCTCAGCCAGCACAAATTTCCGGGCTCCATTGCTTTTCATGGAGCTGTACCCCAGCTGAAGGTCTAGTCTGAAACACTGGTATCTGGTCTGTCAGTCCACCTAAACCATCCTCCTGCTCATGCCAAGGCTGACAACACCTGACCTCGCTAGAGTGATAAAGTTCACAGTCAAACGTTGCACACAGAAACCCCTTGCGTAATGTACCCAGATGTCTGGAGCCAAACAGTGGGACATCTGTTTTCATCAAGCAACCTTTCATACTTACTGGATATACTTGGCTGTCTTGTGTTGTCATTCAGGTGCAGTGCTTCAAATATATGCAGGCACTAATGTATTTATTTCAATGAACGATTATTTAACTGCAGGCAGCTGTGACATCCAAAACTGGCATGCACAATCCTCTGGAGTGCCACATCCACATTTATTGAAAGTTTCCACACCAATATACACAAGCCACTGGTTCCATATGTTTGGAGCTCTGCACGTGTGTATAACTGCATCAAGATATCCCCAAAAAAGACTTAAGAGATTTATTGCATTTCTTGCTTTTTAGTGATTGAAAGGTAGGCATGTGCCCACATGAGCAGTCCTTTTCTGTTGCTTTCAGAAGGAGAAAGAAGTATCGCATTTACCCTTCTTGGCACATCAAAACCAGCAAAAAGGAGCAAGATGTATGTTGAAGAAAATTATTGCCTATTCTTAGCTCTCAGCATACATTCATATCTCAGAACTTCAACAGTTCTCGGTATAGCAAAAAAATCCCAATGTGAATCTCTCCTGGTAGTTGTTAAGGTCCTCCTTATTCTTCCAAACTATATCAAATTTTCCATTGCCTTATTTTCCAATTTGCTTGTTGTTCACCTCTAACAGCCTTGTTGCATAAGTTGTTTTTGCCTGAATAACAATAGTGAATGAGGTTGCAATTCCGTTAGAAGATGTTTCCTAAATGGTTTGTTTTACCATCTCTCCCAGTATTTTTTTCCTGAGTTTTTCCATTGCCTTTGCCTTCATTTGCCCTTGTAATCAAATTACTTGGGTATTTAGCACGCTCTTCATCCTTTTAATTTGTACACCCTATGTTTGAACATACAAAGTCTTAAATGATTCTCTGAACAGCCCTTTGCCTTCCACAAGTGTTATTCCAGTTGCAGGGTGTTACTGCATGCAGTCATCAAATGAGTAGCAGTTCTGCTAATCAATCATTTCAATTGAGCCGTTTCCACATCTTTCTCCTCAAAAGTTCATGAAACAGTGATGTCTGCCCTATTGTCAGTGGTGACTTTAAAACTTGCTTTGTAGACTGAAGAAAATAATAATTTCTCTGACCTGTTCACTGTTCATTTATTAGAATGGTTTAAAAAGATCTTAAAATAATTAAAAAGAAAAAACCCCCAACATTTATTTTAATGGTTTAAATGCACATTTAGAGTTTATGAAATTTGTGGAAGTCACTAATCACCTTAGGTAGCTGGATGGACCTGGGAAAATAGCAATAACAGAACAATTAGTTTTCAGATTAATCAAAGAATCCCAGACTGGTTTGGGTTGGAAAGGACCTTAAGGGTCATCCAGTTCCAACCCTCTGCCATGGGCAGGGACACCTCACGTTAGACCAGGTTGCTCCAAGTCCTGTCCAGCCTGGCCTTGAACACTGCCAGGGATGGGGCAGCCACAGCTTCTCTGGACAACCTGTGCCAGTGGCTCACCACCCTCAGTAAAGAACTTCTTCCTTATATCTAATCTAAATCTACCCTCTGTCAGTTTAAAGTCACTATCCCATGTTTTATATCACTACATGCCTGTAAAACGTCCTTCTCCATGTTTCTTGCAGCCCCCCTTTAATAATATTCCTCCCTATATAAGGCACATTGACACCAATTAACACAGAAACAAAAGAAAGTGAAAAGACAGAGAATCAGGCACTGTGCCTGACTGACAAGTGCAAATAGGTCATTAATCCTAAAACACTCATGTGCTGTTTACAAAATATCTAGCAAAAAGCCCAGCTATTGTGATCCCAGTCTGTTTTTATTATTCTTGGGAGGACACACCATTATGTCAGCAATGAAGAAAAAGAAGCATGGTTTCTGGGTTTGTCTATGGAAAGAGCAGAAAGCAGAAAGAAGTTACAAAAGGGCCACCACAAGCTGCAGCTGTTTGGCGCTGCCAGATTTAAAGACCCAGCTCCAGAAGCACCCGCCAAGAATAAAAGCCACAAACAAATGTAGTTTTGCCAGCAAGAAAGTCAACAGGTTTCAACTTACACTAAAAAAACACTCCCAAAAGATTCTTTCCCCTGTGGTTTGATAGAACCGCAGTGCTATATGTAAGGATGCAATGTAATAATGTTACAGTTTTCTCCCTTTTTGACGAAGGCTCTCTGTTTAAGAGTGGAATATGTGTAGAAGTTGACATACAGATAACTAAGAGCCACAAATTTACTGTGCGGGTTGACAAAAGGCTCCAGTCCAGAAGAGCGCAGAGCCCTCCAGCTCCACGCCTGGTTGAGAGCCACATGGTGCAGAGCCCAGTACTCTGTGCCCTTGAATAACCTATCTTAGAAAGTCTAAAAAGCTAGATCATTCCAAGGCACTTGCTGAAATCTGTTCTAATAACTGACAGCTCAAGGTGTTACTGTCCCTTGTTCCTTATTTATTCTTGTCTTCACTCTTCTTTTAATTTCAAAGCAATTTTGTGCTGAATCTGTATGGATGTGCAGAATGGTGTGAAACAGATAAATGTGAGATGAGAGCTGGAAGTACCAAACACTTCCTGCTGCCCCCTGGGTCACAACATAGATGGGTGCTCAGATTAAAATTTACTGAATTCTTAATAGTTCCTCCTCACTGTGCCAAACTGTCCTGTACACCAACAGGCTGACAAAAAAGTGATGTTCCCCCTGCAAATAACTTAAGCCACATTTACAGTGTTTTGGAGTTGCCATGTCTCAAGATGCTGCCACATACTTCCTTCTAGCAATAAAGATCCTATTGAGTAGTCAATTTTCCCATTTTTATAGCTAAATGGAAGGGGAAGAGTACAAAACTGGTAGAGCTGAAATATGGCACTGTATATTGGGTGTCATGTAAATGTGGGCTTGTGTAGGAATTATTTTTTCTCAACCAAGCACAGAGGGCAAAAAGCCATTATTCACCCTGTGCATACAGCTCACAGTATGAAATCACTTCTAGCAGACTGAAGACAGAGCTGGAATTATATCTGGTGTTTCCATACATTAGTGGTTAATGGAAGAAGCCCAGAGGTCCGTTCCTGTGGAACCCAGTCACACAAGCGAGCACTGTCAGAGGCAGCTTTGGTGTTGATGGGGTCTGTCCTGCACAGGCACAGTGCAAGCGCTCCTCTGTGGAGCCCTTACCCTGAAGGAATATGTGCTGTATGCTCCATCCACTCACAGACTGTCAGCCTACACAAGGTCAGTACTACATAATCATCAAGGACACAGCTGCCTACTACTATAATGTACATATAATAGATGAGGTTTTCTTCTTTAAAAAGTTGACATCTGCCCATTTGAATAGAGAAATTTAGACTTGCGTGTAATTCAAAACCTCCTTCAAGCAATAGAAAGAAAAACAAGTGTATTTTCTGATCAGAAAACCTGACAATTTTGTTTTGTCTTTAATCCTCAAGGTGTTATCACAGCCCAAACCAAAAAAAAATATTTGACATAAATGAAGCATTAAGATTTCTTTCATTTTTAAGGGTAAGAACAGTTTCAGTCAGAATCAGATGAAGGGCATTCACATTTTTGGTGTGAGTAGGACACAATTGGCAGGCAGGGATGCCATCAGAGACATCCCACCACTGCTGCCTACCGCCACTCGCGCTCTCAGAGGATATGACCTCTCCAATCTGCTGGAATAGTCGCTTGCATAATTAGTCCCCACATATTTTGTCAAAACTCCTACTAAAATTTACAGACTTGTTTTTTCTAACTGAGATCTGAACTGGACGACAGGGTTTTCACACACTGAATGTGTATCAGGAGGTCTGGAAAGGCAGAAACTTCCAAGGTGGGATGGTACTTAGCTGCTCGTACAAGCAGAGGGGATCAGACTTAGTGGTCTGTGTTGGCTCTGAGCAGGCAGACTACTGCCTTTGCTTGCAGGAGCCTGGGAATAGCTGAGCTCCTTGCACCCTGCACTGGAACACAGGGCAGAGATGACCTGGCCTGGGCTCAGCAACCTGACATCAGAAAGGGATGCCAAAGAGCTGCTTCATTTGGCCTTGGTGACCAAGCGTGATGCTGAGCTGTGACAAACAGACACAAACATTCCCTTGAAGACTGCTTTGCCATCTTTCACGCACAGTTGCATTGCAGCATGTTTTACAGCCTGCGCATTTTCTGAAGACCTTGTCTGTTCATTGGCTACAGTGCCATAACATATTTACTTCTTGTAAATGATTAGCACATCTTGAAAGTATTTTTCTAAAGCTGTCTCTTGCACATGCCTCTACGCCTAATAAAGCTCTGTGTTGTTTATGTTAATGTTAAGCGTGCATTGCTGTCTGCTTAACTGTGAAAAACAGAAATGAAAAACAGAAAGGCTCCTGTGACTTTGCCAAAAGGTTTCATGTAAGTATTAAAAAATCAGCAAGCAACCAACACATCTGCATGTTCCCAGTCAGAATGCAGCGAGTTTTGTATGTAAGTGGTTATTTAATAGAGAGAATAAATCAGTCCTCCCAACGTCTTTCATCAGATTAACAAGATTCAATAAACCTCATGTGAATTACCTGTTTCCTCACATCAGGTGTTTAAAGAACTGAGCAAAATTAGCACTGAAAACATGGTTAAACATCAGTAACAAAAAGCCCATGTTCACTATCCACAAACAACATGTTTTAGCAGCTGCTGCTTAAAACAGAACTGACATAACATTAACCCCACTATCACCCTTGCTTTCTTTCATCCTGGGCCTGGACAGCTTTCACACTCAGGTAAGTCAGTTTGCACTGTTTGGTGCTTATTTCCTGTGCGGTGTTAGCAGATTTCAGCAGGCTGCAGTAAGGCACATCATCTCTACATGCCACTTTTGAAACCTGCATTCAAACAAATTTGAGACACTGACCATGCTGTTTCTTAGGTGACTGACAACTTCTGAAAGTGCTGAAAGTGCTGGTGAGTTATCTGTGCACTCCCCTTGATGGCCAACTTTGACATCCTGATATGTGTGGGAAGATGCCCTGTCCAGACAAATGGGGGACTACTAAGAGGAGTACCACTGGGAGGAGGTCCTGGGGCACTAGAGGTGACTGGGGCAAGCTGCCTTCAGTCACCTCTGTCTAATGTTTTCATAGAGATGTTCTGGAGCTATTGCTGTATACCACACCTCTGCAGAGTGACTTGATCTCACCATGTCACACCATTACCCTTCCAGAAATGCCAACATGAAGCATGAAAATATGGCACCAACCACAATATCCATTGTCTCTCATATCTCTCGGTGTTTATTCTCTGCTACCTACCCAGCGCCGTGCATATCTCTGCAATGATCTTTCACCACTCTCTAAAAAATGTCAACACATCATAAACACACCATGTGGTGTTTGGAAAATGTCCTCTAGTGTATCCAAGTACTTTATCACCTCTACACATGGACAAAATTAAGCATCATCCTGGGCAAATAAAAGCCTCATGCTAACATAGCATCAGCCAAGGAAATGTGAAGGCAAACCAGGAAGGCAGTACTTCAGCGCTGCTTCTGCATAGAGGGTTTGGAGATGTGGAGTATACTGCCAGTAAGCCCAGTGCTACACACACATACAAGTAAGTCCTGTGGATGCAGGCAACCAAAGCTTTTAATATGCCAGTAGGGCTGCATTACACTGGTTTTCCCCATTCCTTTTTGAACAAACAGGGGACATTTGAAATGAAAAAGGAGTAGTGGTAAGGTTAACTGCAAAGTAGATAAGGGTAGAAAAAGCAGTGTTATAAATAACTGGTTACTGAACTCTTAAAGCTCAAGCACTTGTTGTTAATCACTTCTAGACTACTTTGATATTTTGTGTGTAAGACTGATCATCCTGAAAACCATGAGATTACCACTTAGACGGCAAGACCAGCAATGACAAGAAAAGACAAATCCATATGTATTTTGGAGGCTCATGAGTTTGCTTTCAAGAAATGCATGAGTTTCTTTAAAGTAGATAACAAAAATGACTGACCATTAGATGCAACTATTTACGATGTGCACAAAACTATTGATCAGCATCTCCACATACTTGGAACACAAGGTTTTTCATATGTTTTTAAATATATGGACTTTGCATATTTTTACATATATGCACTTTGCATATTTTTACATATGCAAATCTTCTTTACATAGCATCCTTTAATAACATGATGAAATATTGAAGATGTAGAAGCATTAAGTATTAAGCACTACAGGATTTAGCAAAGGACATATATAGTAGTTCTAAAGAAGCCTTATCTAAGTAGTAGACGTTATTCTTATCTACAGGATATATCATATTTGGGTAGCAAAAGGCAATATTATCTCACCCAAATGCCATTGTGCTTAAAGTAACCAGCCACACTTCAGTGAGGCCATAATCTGTAGAGTTGATATCCTCCTCTTAAAGGATATATGCACCTCTTAAAGCCTTTCCACTAAAATCTGACACCAGGATGAATACACCATTTCAAATTCTCTAAAGAAAATTCAGAGGTCTATCATCCTCTGCCATATTAAAATTCTTAAGCTAAGAATGGATCTTACATTAGTTCTGTCCTTAGACTGTGGAGTTCAACTATCCAGACTATAACACTAGGTTTTCTTTATCATATTAATTTTGCTGTTCAGTCTTCACCATTTTTGTTACCATGATGTCTGCATTTCTAAAGAAATTTGAATTACTTTTTTTTGTTCCCCCTATATGAATGTTTTCCCTGTTCTCATTTTTGATGCCAATTTTCATATGAAGTAAGGATCAACAGCCAGGTTTTTATTATAGAAGATACACTAATAGGCCTTCTGGTTTATTTTAAGGCAAAATCTTTTGTAAAGAAAAAAGCTGCATTACACTGTAAAGGAATTAGATCTGTGCAAATAATTTTACTACTTTAATTGCAGCACATCAGAGGAGATGCAATATTACCATCACTGAGTAATACTCATCTAGCTTTCTCTGAAGCCAGTAGGTAGGCGACTATTGCCATCAGTCAGAAACAAATTGGGCTTTGGATATGTACCCATTTAAGTAAATTGCTTGTTAGCTTCTCCCATCAAAACTGCAGTTGAGTTGAGCCTACCATTGCCAGACTGAGATAAAACTTACGTTCATTTACAGAGGCAACACAGAAGCAGAACAATTGCAGAACATGAATTGCTTTGGCTTCTCTGCCTCCTTCAGCCACCTGCAGAGGCAATGCTGGGCATTCACTGAGTTTGCAGGTCTTGGAACAGAGGTTTGCCTGCCCTGCTCTGCCCAAATTTGTCTTGACCTGCCTGGTTTTCCTGTTTTCACTTAGTTTTCTTCTGACACGCAATCAATCCCAGTACTGGCTCAGAAGATGCAGGTTTCTTGGACCTCTACAAAAGCCCCAAGATCTGCAAAAGAATCCCAGAAGCATGAGAGCATGAACAAACTCCAGGCACCAAACTGCCTGCCTGTCCTTGCTGCCCTCTCTAAGAAATAACTGAGAAGTTGGTACAGAGTTTCTAATAGATTTTATCCTGAAGAATACAATATGGTTTTTCCTCAGCACGTTTACCAAATTGAATATAAAATTTGCCCATGCCAGAAGCTCTTAAAAAGCCCTGCATGCAATAAAAGGGTTAATAATTCAGCGTCTCCTGTGCCTTCAGACATTGGTTTTTATGCCTAGATGTTAAACTTTACAGTTACATACATTTTATATGCATTGATCTTTACTGCCTAGACAGGTCTGCATTTATGAAATGTCCTCAGATCCTTCAGCTATTTCAATGTAGAAATGGAAGTTAAAGCACTGCATGGTACTAGCATAGTTTGTTGGGGTATTTTTTAAAAAAAAGGCAAATTACAAAGCAATAAATACAAGGCACAGTTAAAAAATTTAATTTTCAGGAAAGAACATTCAAATGAATGAACACCTGGAGTGACACGCACCCCAGGGGAATCCACAGGCACTTAGAGAACTAACAATTGTACAAACCTAAATGAGTGAGGAATAACTGGAGAAGGAGACAAAACCCCCTTCCTATACATACATACTTCTTAGCCATTTATTCTGTAAAGCAAACTCTTCTCCCCAGGTGAAACTGCAAACTCTGATATAAACATTACTTCCCCTCCACCCTCGCTAAAATATTTCTGTAACTTCCAAACAATGCCATGTGTTCTGCTACCAAATTGGATCAAGCATCTCATGCAGCTTATCCCCAGTGTTGTTCTCAGAACCAGCTCTGGAACATATAATTCATCCACGGGGTCTGTGTCTTGAAATGCAGCTTATTATTCTGGGCTCACAGCAATGTTCAGCACTTTGGATTCAAAAGCTGCTGACAGTTCATTTTCATTTCTCAGCCTCTGCATTTCCCTGTTTAAATCCAGTCGAGCTCTGGCAAGCTGACGGCTCGGGGAGCACACCTTCAGCTAAAGGTACAGAGGAAAAGATTTTTAGTAGCAGACGAAAACCATCAAACTAAATTACACCATAGGTCTTTAAGGACAGATAGATACATTTGGGTGGAAACATTAAAGTAATTTCCATAAAACTCATCAGAAAAATAGCATTTTCAAGTGATATAGCATTCTTTGCTAGCTACAGGGCAGCCAAAGTAATCCTTCACTGGAGAAGCAACCGCTGGATGTATATTTATTAGCTACCTAAATAATTTGAAAAGGAAGCAAAAATAATTAGGATCAAAAAGGGAACAGTCTGAAAGCTGAAATATACCATCAAATGCAAGTCTGCAAATTAATGCAGACTTAATCTTGTAAAGCGGTGCCCTCTGAATCAAGCCAAAAGTCACTTAAGCGCACTTTCTAACCATAAACATGTCACTCAAGACCCATCAGGGTATAACCACAGACAGTTGTTTTAACATGGCATGGAACAGAGACATAGTACCCAGCAGCTTGCAAGATTGCACCCTTTATGCTCATTTTATATATCCTGGAGTGTAAGATTTCACTGCATGTACCTTCCAATATACAGAGAAAAATAAGCATAGAGATCCAGAAGTCTGCTTCGCTACTTACATACTTATATAATGACTATTATAATTTAACTATTTGTATAGCCCAATTTAGAGAGACATTTTAAGCTTAAATGATACCATTATGGTTAAAAGCACCTCCAGCCCACTCATCAAGTCAAAAGTATACTTTTAAAATTAATTCCTCAACCTCTATGAAAATTTTGTCCCTATAAAGGTTTTTTTCCCATCATTCTCTTTTTTCTCTAATGTTTTCTTATTAGCAATAACTACCACATCTTGCAAAGCTGTTAAAAGAGGATTAAATGTCACAGAAAATGCTGGACACTTCCTAGGGATTATTGCATGCCTTTAATTTCTTAGTAAATTCAGGTTGATTTAGGTGTAGGCAGGAGTCCTGCTGCAAGGATAAAAGTTGCCGACTTCTATTAGTGTCTCAGAAACTTCAAGGAGGAGGTATAAGAGTTAGGAGACATAAAATATGAACAAATTCCAGCATTCCCAGATGTTTCCGATAAATGCAAAATGAAACCATAATGTGATTTCATTGTAGTCAACATCAATTTCCATTTTAACCCTATTACATGATCAGTGGATCGTGATAGGTGATCCTGATAATTCTGTCTGTCTAATGTTTTCCCATTAAGTTCTTGCTTTCAGTGGTTTATATGTTGCCAAACACAACCATTTAGGCCTATTTTCCTCCTTTACTCTAGCTGGTTATGTTTCTGTTTTGATTTTGGGGTGTTGGTACAGCCAGTTCAGCTGTTTCTGAGAAGTACAGGAGGGGAAAAATGTCAGTAACTTTGCAAGAGCTTGAACTAATACTTTAGGTGCTTTTTTAGTGTGCTTTTTATATTTACATATAGCAGTAGGGAAAGGCAACTTAGCAAAATCTGTGCTGTGCCCATGGAGAAAAAACCTATTCTGGGCAAATGACAAGATTCTAAAACACATATCTTTTTCGCATGTATTCTATATACATTTTCTATATCTACATTTTTATATATTTATATGTAAATACAATAAATATAACTATTTATATATATAAGGTATTTGTACACATTATGATTGGCAGAATTTAATAGATACTTGCTGAAAATATCACTGGGCATCCCATCTGTGCTGAGCATGCTTTGACCCCTCTAAAGCAACTTATAAATACCGGGTGTGGCAAGCACACTGTCAGGAAAAGATTCGTAACTCAGTGAATGTTCACTGCAGAAATCACCCTCTGACAAGAGAAAATAAGCAGTTAAATTGTGGGCAGAGGGGAAACCTTCTTAGCTCCAAGGAATTTGTTCCTCTGATTCTCAGCTGGTCCAGTGCAAAGTGCACTTCCCTGCGATTCCTAACCCAAATCCTCCTCCCTCTGTCCTGGCCTCCTGGTTTTTGCCAGCCCACATTGCTCCTGGGTGGTCCACAGAGAGCCAGTGCAGAACTGCAGAAGCCAGCTTTGTTACTGCTCTGCTGGAACGAGTTGACTCAGTACTGTATATTCCAATAGAAATCAGTCCACGTTGCTAAATTGCTGACTTAGCACTCCAAACGCACTGCATGCCCATCTGTGAAAATCAGAGTAAGATTCACGTCCAGAACCAAGAACTGAACCCACAGCTCATGATCTACATTACATGATCCACATTACAGTAATCCAGATCATGATTAACACTCTGATCTCAGCAACCCCCAAGGTGTCCTTCAAATCTTTGCCAAGCAGCTGGTCTAAGTGTTACCAGTTAATTCTTGAACTCATCCAGTGAAGTCTAGGCTGTGTAACTTACAGTCTATCAGTGCTACTGACTGTCCTTTGTGGATCTACTAAATGGAATTAAAATAATGTCATTATTTTTTAAGAGATTTTTAAAGTGTAAATTGTCTGCAAGACTGAGTATTCCAAGTTAGGGAATATGAAGATTAAAGTTGCTCCTTGTAAATTGTCACCTGGGGAGAGATGTCCTGGACTAATGAGCTCTAACTGTGCCATCCCTCTTATCTTGAAGTGCTCCCCTGCAAGTGGGTTTGATGTAGATGACATGAGCAACAATGACTGTAATCTGGAAGGCTGTAGCTTCATGAACACATGATGGTTACCTGAACTGACCACCACTTTCATCAGTGAGAAGACCCAACAGTGATTAGCATATGTCTGCAAGAAGAACAGGGGGAACATTTATTTTAGCTCTTTGGGAACACAGGAATGACTGATTCAGCTCCTGTCCCTTTTACAGAACCACAGAATGGAAGGAATGCGTGGGAGTCAACTCATCCAACCCCTTTTCTCAAGCAGGGCAACCTATGGCCAATTGCACAGTACCATGTTCAGATGTTGGTCAAAACCTTCCCAGAGAAGCTGTGGCTGCCCCATCCCTGGCAGTGCTCAACCCCAGGATGGATGGAGCTTTGAGCAACCCGGTCTAGTGGATCGTGTCCCTGCCCATAGCAGGGGGTTGGAACTGGATGAGCTCTAAGGACTATTCCAACCGAAAACATTCTGTAACTATGGGGGTTTTTTTAATATCTCCAAGGTGGGAGACTCTGGCAACTCCCTGGGCAACCTGTGCCCCTGCTGTTTTACCCTCACAGTGAAGAAGTGTTTCTTCATGTCTGGAGGGAGCCTCCTGTGTTTCAGTTTGTGCCCATTGCCTCTGGTCCTGTCACTGGACACCACAGAAAGGGACCTGGCTCTCTCCTGTCTGCACCCCCTGTTCAGGTATTTGTATACGCTGATGAGATCCCCCTTCTCTTCTCCAGTCTAAACAGTTCCAGCTCTTTCAGCCTTTCCTTACAGGAGAGATGCTCCAGACCTTTGATCATCTTCATGGCCTTTCATTGGACTGTCTCCAGTATGCCCATGTCTCTCTTGTACTGGGGAGCCCAGCACACTGCAGGTGTGGCCTCACCAGCTTCAAGCAGAAAGGAAGGATCACCTTGACCTGCTGGTAACACTAAGAACATCAATTTGTGAGACTGTATCATATATACCATAATCAGGGAAATCAAATTATAGCTCTACCTTTTAAGGGCTAAATAGTTCTGATTTTGTTTTTTCCTAAATTATATGTTCTTTGTTTCTCCATCTTAACTTTCGAAAGTATACAGTATTTGTAGGCACAATGAATAAAATATATGTACTGGAAATACAATCCCAGTTTTGGATTAACTCTTAACAATTCTATAACCCAAAGTCGTAAGTTGTATGTAAGTATTTAATTACATACATTTAATTGGACTAGGAATGCACTTTTCTCTGATGTAGATTTATGAAATTGACTGCAAAAAGGGATGCTACTTGACTATACTTCTTTATGATGGGGTATAAAACACTCAGTATTTTGATATATTGAATATTATTAATGTATAACTGGAGTCTATAACTTATTAGAACTTTTCTTCAAATAATTGCTTCAAATTAGATGTAAATTATTTTCTTAAATACAATAATGCTATGGACATTTCAATTTCTCAGAATGATGTTAAAAGGAAGCTTTAGAGAGATACACCAGAGATATAGCATTCACTGACACAGTGGAATCACTACTGAAGAAACCTGGATTTCAAAGGGTCAGTGTTAGTTACTTCCTATGTTTTGCATGGAGTAGATTCTTAAACATAGAATTAATGACATAAGCATGAACAGTATTGCCTAGTGGAGAGTTCCAGTTACGGACACCAGTAGAGGCAACCTTCTTACGCCATGATTCTTCCTTCCAAGGCGAGCTGCCTCTGGACACTGCGCTTCAGGCCGACAGAAAAGACAGAGTCAGTCCCCTGTGGCACGTTCAGAACTATTCACAGGGCCCTCCCCATGCACTGTGCTGGAGTTTGCACCCCGAAAATCCCTCTCTGCAGCATGTGCCATGCCAAACTCAGCTTGATCTGCCATGATGGGGAGGACCCAGGGCTTTTGCTTGGAAGAGGAGCTGAAACCTGGAAGCAGCACTAGCACAGGAGCTCCTGCCTCAGCTGCTTCCACTTTAATCAAACCTCTCTCTGTGCCTGGACAGTAGTTTTTCACCATAGCTGGCCTCTGCCTAGCTCACCAGTACTGTGATAAACTCATCAATTAGCTTAAATGTGTAAGATGATTGCCAGAATGATGGGATTTAGCTTAAATGAATTCTTGGAATTTCAACATTTTTCTCACTGCATCTGCTGGCTATGATTAAGCTTTTCTTAACAGCTCAGATACCTTGAAGTCAAAACAGCACCTGATAATAATTGTTTCCAGTACAAGATGGGCAAAACTTAAATTTTAGCTTAAACTAACTACAGAATCAGTGGGGATGCCCCAGCTCTGCTCAGACTTCATCTGCTGCTAAATCCACCCCTCCCTTACATTAACTGAAGCAGCCCAGGTAGATATGTGTGGTCTCACAGCACAAACCAGCACTGCTCACTGTGGGACTGTGCAGATACCTGAACTACTTCTAAATAAAATATATGGGTAAGAGAAGCCATACTGATGCATTATAACAAGGCTCCACAAGGATTAATTTTACTCAAGACTGCTGATGCAAAACACAGCACTCCTGCAGTTTGTTTCCAGCCCTCAGCCTCCCTCATTTACAGCTTGCCTTGGATAGTTTTTATACCACACCAGAATGCAGCCCTGGAGACCAACATTTGCAGAATCTCTCCACTCTCATCTTGCCTCTGCATAATACATGTGAAGGATTGAGCAGAAGCATTAAGGGGTTGGAGCTCTGGCCCTGAGGGAGAGGGATGGGGACCTGCTCTTTGGTGACTGGGGAGGAATCTTATCCATTCCTCCTCCCTGTACTGAAACCAGCCCCAGGGGAGCCCAGGCCATCACGGGTGGGAATCATAGCTCCAAACCCACGTGCTTCTGAAGTGTTGTGTGGTTGTTGGTTTTTTCTGTGGTTTGTTTCATTTTAAATCACAGAAAGCTGTTGGGGTTGCAATGTGTCCCATCAATCAGCACACCACGCAGTGTCTATATTAAACATCCTACCAAGTCCCATAGGAAGCGTGAAATTTCTGATGACAGGAGATAAGAAAATATTCCACAGGTTTTGATAAACAATTTATATGGTAAAGGACTGGAAGGTCAGTGAGCAGAACTTGTGCTTTATCTTCCTTGCATATATATTGCCTGATGATTAAGTCAAAAATATTACAAATACAGATATGAGTGAAAAATATGACTATTCATAGGCAGAGACAGGAAAACAGAGGGGTTTGTTATACTGTTCATTTTAATCCCCATGCAACAGATTCACAGATGATTGTGCATTGTTAGAGTTTGGAAGAACTGCTTTTCTGTTTCCTATGGGTATTGTCGATCTTTTGCCTTACCATACCTGCAAAGCTTGTGTAAAGTTACTAATATAATACATTTTTTACCAATTCTTGGCCATCTCTAGTGAAAAAATGCCTGAAGAGCTAGTTCATCCTTTAATTGGCAAGTGCAAATTAGTTACATTTCCATCCTGTTGACTGCTAAGGGACTTGATCTTGTCTTCAAAACACCTGCAGGGATGGAGGGTGCCTCAGTAGACCCAGTAAAACTGGTTGTATAATTAGTGCTGAAAAATCTGTGGTTCATGTATTTCATGGGGTGGAGGTATGCTGCCTTTCTGGACAAGAATCCGTCAAAAGGGAAGGGGAAAGACCAAATTCAGACCTTCTGTGTAGGGACTGTGCCTTGCCTCAGCTGAACTGAGCCACAAGTTTTTTAGTAATGAAGTTTCTGTTATGCTGAACTTAAGAGTAGTTTTTGGCAGAAAAGAAACAAAAAATAATAAAGAATTTTTAATGCATAGGGCAGGCAACTGGGCACGAGGCATTTCTGGGCTCTTTGCCTGGATCTGTCATTGACTTGTTCATTATATCTTGTGGGTCTGTTTTAATCTCTTAAGGGGAAAAAAAAGGCAATAATCAGAATATTAAGAAAATGGGGAGGTTTGATTCACTGTAGCATAATCTGTAGGGTCATGTTGAAGGCCAGGTTAGGAGACCTTCAGTATATTTTGGCCCTTTTCTATATGCTTTTTCCTATTTGTCTTTACTATATACTGGCTATAATTCTGTGGCCTTCAGGGCAAATGCTCTATCTGGCTGTACGTGCACAGTGACAGTAGCAGTGCAAGATACACATCTGTGCTGGCTTTAAATAATATGTCTCATTAAAGACAACATTTGTACAAGTGAAGTCACCAGGCTTCTCTGAGATGCACAAAGGTCCATGAGGACATGGTGGAGATGCTTTTGGTGCTTGAGCTAACTCGAATGCAATACACAGCATAGACTTACCTCTATATAGGAATATTCTACAGGGATGGTATGAAGAGAGAGTCCACCTCATGCTGCAGGGGACAGAAGAAGGGCTGTTTAACTATTTATTGATCCTGACACAACCCCCTCTTCTTGGTGAATTTGTGTGAATGGGTTTTGTAGACGCACACCTGTATGCAACAGAAACAGTTAACTAGAAAACAGCAAAAGTACACATGGAGAGGTAGTGTGTGAAAGTCTCCCAAAAGCTGATAAGCTCTGGAAACTTGTGGTCCTTTTTAATCTAAGACAGCTGATAAATTCAGAACAGCAGAGTCCTCAGAATGTGTCCATGGCCATCAGAACACAAGAGCATGAACCCCAGGTTCTGTAACTCAGACCACAGCCAATGAAGATGGCAGCTGCTACATGCAAACACAGACCATAGGCTACAGGGGTTATATATGCCTGGGAAAGGAAGGGACTTCTGAAGACCTTCCTAAAAGACACTGGTGTATCAGTATGGTTCTCTGCTTCTCAGTAAACATCCAGGATTGGCCTCCCCACTGCTACTCAACATGGTTAAAATGAAGGATTGAGGGGGATAATTGAACAGATGGTACCAAATTACCTGCTATTAATACTAACAGCTTGATTCTATTGTTCATAATAGCTTGATTTATAAACTGGGTTTCAATAAATATTGGTGGTAGCCTGTATCTCCCCCTGAGTGTTTCCTCTACCTGGAAAAATTACATTTTTTTCCCCCATGGAGACAAGGAGGCAATGCAAAGAAGATGCCATACTGTCCTGGCAGGGGATGGGGAGGAAGGGATGATGCAGAGGCAGGAGAGAGGAAGGCTTTTAAAGAGGCAGAGAAGGAGAGGCCAGCAACATATCCCAGTTATCCTGGGCTCACTGAGGTCCCTCATGACATCCAGGTGCTAATAGAAGTGTAATACGTACATTAACAATACCTGTGGCATTATATGACCAAGACCCTTAGACAGACTGTGCTACAGGCTGTTCTGCCTCTTTCATTCGGTGAGTAAAGCAGATGCAAGAGAGTAGTCATGTAAAGATTACTAAGTATTCCTGTCCACTGATAACTTTCTACAGACACTAACCCCTTTTTAATCTGGTTTAATTTCTGGAAACAAAATGACTCACAGAATTTTTCTCCCATTAGCAGTATTAATCAGCTCCTGAATGGACAATAAAATGTTTGCCTTTATGTTCTCCAGCCCTGTTGCTAAGAGCTATATACAAAAAAAAAATCTTCACATAAATTTTCACATTTTTCTTAGCTAAAACCCCAACAGGAAGAAGAAAAAAAAAAAATCTGCTGACATTGATAAAGAATTTGAAAAAGCTCCTATGGTTTTTGTCATTCCAGACTGGCAGTTCATAGTCTGGGAACATTATCGCAGCTTCATTTCCACAACAAAAAGGCCCCATTCTTTTCTTGAAGGTTTGACCGTTCATCCTGTCCTCGGTGTTTTTCATCAGAAATGCACTTGTGTTGTCAGCCTTCCTGTCAGCACTCACTTACCGAGGCTGCCAAAGAAAAGTCTAAGAAAAGGACAAGTGTCTCACAGGTTACAATAGTTCCTTTTGTGCTCTTAAAATTTGCAGAGTTTGGGCACTTAAAAACGTGATTAACATTTGTGCATATGATAAATTCAAAAGTTGGGTGAACTTTTTATACTGAATGTTAACAGTTTCCATTGTCCATTTTCCAGTAAACCTGAATAGCTGATTATTCTCACTCTATGGATTTTCGATGGGCTGTCATCCTGCTGGGTTGTACTAAAGCATGTTACAGTCACAGAACAGGAAACAACCATTTGAATTTTTAATGTAAATCCTTCAACATAGAAGGTATTTTTTCCCTCCAAAAGAGAGAGAAAAGTATTTTAATTATCACATGCTGGTAGATGACAGGTGTATTGCTAATAATGCATTATGGAGTTCTTCTTTCACCATCATTTTATATAGTTGTTTAGTTACAAGTTAGGAAAATATATGAATAATCCACTTACACTGCATCAACACAGTCCCGTAAGCAAATCAAATATGATCTTGGAAACATCTAAAGGTACAAGAAAATTAATGAAGTTGAGGATATAGAGATCATACAACCAGAGATCTCACATAACAGCGTTCTTCCACTGAAGTACCTCAATTAAATTCCAGAACAGAGTAACTGTTAATGGAAATCATCTTATGGCTACTTGATGTCCTACAAGAAGTGGGTCCAACGGTTTTAATGCTCTCTAGTTTAAAGCATACTGGTGTCTATATCACAAAACTGTATTTTACAAGTGTATATCACAATACCAATCACAGTTTTTTGATACAGAGTTGTGATGTACAGTTGACAGCCTGGTTTGCAAACTCAGCAGCAAATCCGCTAACTATTGCATTAGCCTCTGGTAGCAGCATTTGCAGGTCAG
Source organism: Pezoporus wallicus (assembly GCF_028554395.1). NCBI lineage: Eukaryota > Metazoa > Chordata > Aves > Psittaciformes > Psittacidae > Pezoporus > Pezoporus wallicus. Next base: position 2,380,723 of record NW_026639618.1, read on the forward strand.
AGTGAGTAAGAAAATGTCATGGAATCTGCACTGAATATATTCTGTGTTGAAAACCTGAACTTCATTCTCCAAGGCTGCCAGGGTGATACCTACCAGTTCACAAAGTCTTTAAAAATGCAGTTGAAGCTTTGTCTGTAGGAGGACATTGCACCACCTTGATCCCTTAGAATGGGAGACAGAATTAAGGCAGTACCACTGAGCTTTGTTGACACATCTTTTTAAAGATTGGTGCTCAAGAGAAAAAAAAAAAAAGGGCTGCAACACAGAATTTGAGAGTAAACACCTCGGCGTTTTAATCACTGCAAAAGGAATTTTTGCTGGAATGCCATGAACATTATTGCTGTAAGATAGAACAAAGGACAATCTTATAAAACAGTACATAAAAAGACAAAGACATTACTTCTCCCACTGCTTATTTCAGGGCTAAAATGCTGGCTACGTGTTCCAGCTGCACTACTTTAATGTTCCCAGCTGGCTTCTGCAGCATTGTGCGTACTTTGTCTCACGAGGGAATAAGACTATTCTTTTATCCAACACAATTCATATAGGGAACAGAAAAACCCAGTCTCCCTATTACCTTCTTGCTTTTTATCTCCCTGTTACCTTCCTGCTCTTTATCTCCCTGGCTGAGACAACAGTATATTTTTGGAGGTCACCAGCACCAACAGGAGTTTTTTGGAAAGCAGTGTAAATAAATCAATGTTAAATCAATGGGACTTAATAAGTTCAGTTCAGAAGCCTCACCCCATTGCATATATTTGTGATCCCTCTAGTACGTATGTGCTGGTGTTAGGTGTGAGCATCATGATAGCATTAATTGCATTAATCTGCCTGCCAGTGTCAGAGGTAGAATGAAGAAACAGGAATGTTCACTCCTCCCCAGATGGTAAGGAACCAAATGGAAAGAAATTGAAATGAAGACCCCAGGAGTAAAAAAAAGAAAACAAACATATTATTGGAGGGATAGATTATCCAAGGTTTTCAAAAGGATTACACGTTCAGAATCATGAAGCAGGTGAAATGATTCAGATTGGCAGAAGGCATGGTTATAAAAGAGAAGGTGAAGATGAGTTTAGCAAATTTGTTTTAGATAACAGCAAAAAGATGCTCAGAAATGGGATCAGAAATGGACAAGTATTTTAGCAATGAAGATAAGTTGTAATGGGTAGGCTTGTCTGGACTAAAATTATTTTATTTAATAAGTGTATAGATGCAGAGACAAAGGCAGAATGAGAAATCAAGGACAGTAAAATTCTGAGTAAAAAAGGAAAATAAAGAGCATCCTTGGGACAGCTATGGTGTCTCATCTGAAGAGAGTTAGACATGAGCAAGGTAACACCTGAAGAAGGTATGTCAGAGGCAGAAATGCACATCAGAACAAAAAAAGAGTTGTAAGTAACACTGTTGGGGAGGATGAGTTAGTCCAAATAGAGACTATAAAGATAAAAGGAGGAGGACTGAGAGTGAAAGTTTGAAGGGTGCCAACAGATAGTGGAGAGGGAGTGGGAGGATCTACCAGAGGAGGTGCTGAAGAGAACAGTCTTTGAGGTAAAAGTAGAAAGCAGAGCACACGCTCACCAAAAGATAAGGTGGAAAGCAAGAAGATGTGGCAATGTGACAGTGGTCCTGAGGACTGCATTAAGGGGAGTCTGAATTGGAAGGAGTTCTCAGGTTTGGCTAAGAAAGAGCATCAGTGAAGGTTACTACAGTGGATACTAAATCTGATAATAAAGACAGTATGAGGAATACTGGCCAGGAATGAATGTTTGGAAGTCTAATTGGGTATGGGAAAAGCTGAGGGTGGAAGTGCAACTGTGTTTCCAGCCTGGCTAAAGAAGACAGAGAATGGAGGCACAGCAACAGAGAAACAGATGAGGAGTAAGAGAACAAGGGGCAGTAAGACTGTGTTAAACAGGGAACAGAGAGGTAGCACCAAAGAACTCTTACCCTCCAAGGCACAGAAAGCAAGAGGAGGTTGGATTTAATTGTGAGACAAATAAAAGGTAGAAAAATCAAGGTAGTTTTAATTGTCTTTAAAGGGATTTTGCTATTTAATATTAACAAAGGATTGCACACTCTGAAACTGCATACAGAAGTCTTATAGATGTAGTGCCATATATTAAATTGATGCTATAGTTGACCTTGGTTCCTGAAGGAGAGACAAGAGATTAACTTATATGGAAACTTTCCAACCACTAAAAGTGCAATAGAACTAGACAAAATATCATGAAATCTGTCTCAGTTAAGGGGCAATCTAGTCATTAACACTGAGATGAAAATATTTTGGAGAATCATTAGGGTTGATTAAAAGTTTTACACGTCCTGTGAATTATAGAATGAAACTCTGTGGGGACTCCTATTTATGCCCTGGTTCCAAGGCAAGGTGAAACAATGATATAATGTGTTGTATTGGTACTTGGGTGCTATACCCATATTGCCATGAAGGCTACAATCTACTTCCAAAATTCAGTAAATCTGCATCAGACATTAAGATATCCATCACTTCAGTGCCAGCACAGTGTGCAGCTGCTATTTGTCACATCCTCATCATACATGGTGAAGTATTAGCAGTGCTAATAGCATTGCATTAGTTGAGTATAGAAAAAGTTGCTGACCTACGCTAAACCGTTGACTAAAGTTGCCATGTCTTAATCTGATTTATAAAAGTGACTTTACATATCCAGCATTAAAAATTATAGGGCACACTCCTTATAACCAACAAGAAATATATCCTTGCAGATCCCACCTAACTTTACAAGAAATTGTAAAAAGAGCTTCCTAAATGCACTTTTCTCTCTTGCTTTTGTAGAAAAGTGCCAACAATAAATGATACGAGGAAAAAAACACGTTTTAAAAAAGGCCACCTGCCATTGTATGCTTTAGAAGACTTCAGTTCATTTAATAGGGCAATAATGTGTTTCTTCTATGGGACATCTTGCAGGCTCATCTTGGTAAAGATGTTAAACAAGCAAAACATTTTTAAGTGATCTCCCTTCAAATCAATCAAACCACAAAACTGAATTTTATCTGCTTTGAAAATGAAAATTTTTTGCAATGCAAAATTAGCAACACAGCTTTCTATTTTAAACACCATGGTAGGAGGATGCTTTCAGGTGGATTAACAGCATGTTAATCATCTTAAAATTCAGATCCACTTATATCTAATAAAAGGCAAGAACTTTGGTAAAACTTCTACTCAGAAAGTCAGAATCATTTGCCAAAAAAATGTTTGGTTTATCTCTTTAGCACTAATCTACCCTAGGGAGAAATACAGAGAGATATAATTTCCCTACTCTAATCTCTCATGTAAATGTTGACAGAACTTCTTTCTTTTGAAATGTTCACTCTGAGGAAAGTTACAGGAAGTATAAGAGGATTATAAAATCTGGCAGATGACATTTGGCACAAAATGCTTGAAAACCAAAAGTATATATGACTGATGAAAAGATGTGACATCCTTAGATGCATCAGAAATGTAGAGAGAACAGGATGCATTGCATATAACAAATCAAAACCCTGTAGCTTTTCCCATGATTCAGAAACCAGTCATCTCAGCTGAAAAACATCCCAGGCACCAAAAATCCAGGACAAATCCATGTTGGATTTTAACAACTGAAATTCCTTAGTAATGGTTGATTATTTGTTAGAAAATCAGCTGTGGTCCAATTACAAGTCCTTGTGCAATTATTCTTGCAAAGAAAACCCAGCACAACATTTGACCATGAAGCCAGTGGTGTGTGGTGCTGGGTCTTCAGGAGCCAAGAACCACATGGCTACAAGGCTGAAACATTTTCTTACTCAAAATATTATTAAGGCACCTGTAACTGATGGTTCATGGTAATTTTGAACCTTTCATTGCATTTATTTTATGAATCATCATAGGATTTCATTCTTTTGAGTACGGGAGACATTACCCCAATGCAATTCTCCCCATAGCCTCACTGAGGAAGGAGAAGGAGAAGGTAACCTTAGAGCCACAGACAGACAGACAGACACTGGAATATCCCTAGCAAGCCTTGAGGACAGGAGGAAAGACGAGGCAGAGCGGTGCAGAGCTGGGCAAAAGGATACCATTCAGGTACCAGCATCTAATGATCCTGATGCTGTTGCTTAGTGGATAAGTTCAGAATCACTCATCCACTGTACATTGTTTTGTTGTCCATCACAACTGAAACAATTGTGTCAGCTTTGTTTATGCAAACAGAGTCCTCTAGCGGGAGGACAGCAAACACCAAACTGTTTCTGCAAGGATAGTTCAAATAGCTTAACACAAAACTCTCGTTCAGAGTTGTGAGAACTCACTGTACTCGGATGGCTAGTGGTGTGGCTTTTTTCAAGCCCCCATCCCTAGCTGGTACAGGATACCATACACAGAAACACTGTGCACTAGCTAAGCCTGGGATACAGGGGTTTGTGAAGCTGAGGGCTGTCACAGAGAATGGCGTCTGGGTATTGGTATCACAGAGCTGGGACCAAGGTCATTTATTCCAAAGAAGAGGCAGCACAGAGCCAGAAGAGTGCCATGTGTACATCATGGGTGCATACATATGATATGACAAGAGATACGTGAGGTTTGCTCAGCTTTCAGAAGCAGGGTGAGTTGGGATGTGGAGATACTGTGTGGATGAAGGCAATCTCACTGTGGTGCTGTACAGCCCCCCAATGACCAATGAAGTTTTAAAAACAACCTTGTCCTACTATGCAAAGATTTAAAGCATAAGCTCTTGACATTAATCTGTCACATTATCATAATCTTCAATATTAAATAGTTGGCATTTAACTTCAAACCTACAGGGATTCCCCAGAACTTCTTTCATCAGTAATAGCTAAAACATTCTCGAAACCGCTGGCACTGGTCTGGCATATCTAATATATACTGGGCCTGTTTCTTTACTGTATCAGTTTTATACCAGTGTAAAACTGATATAATAGAGATCAAAGCCTGCAGCTTCTGTGTTTGAACTGCCAAACCTTAGCTTTAGTACAAAAGAATACAAAGCAGTGTATCTGTTCCATATTTCTTGTCTTCTCTCCAGAAGCAAAATCATTTTGGATAGATGCCCCAGGGAGCAGAGAAGACCATATTTGTGATATTTATTGCATCTTGGATCAGAAGATTACAGTAATCTCACAATAAAATAAACCCCAAACAATAATAAATCTCCAATGTTTTAGCTGTGTGAAGAAATTCCCCCTCAGTGAAGACTTTCAAAAGAAAGAAGAGGTGATGGAGAGGTTAATTTGGAGGTAATTCTTCAGGGAATTTGATTCGTGACTGGGAGCAGCACTACTGAAGAAAATGCATTGTACTTCTCTGATGGAGTGTGAACTCAATCACTAGCAAAGGTCCTGTCAAGAAGCCTACAGCAGTGGTCCATGACTCCTAGGAAGCAGGTTGATGTGAGCATTGCACATGTGCAACAGCATGGCTCAGAAGGGTACTAAATGTTGCTTTGCCCTCTTCCATCACCACTTCTCTTAGCCCAAAACTGGCTTTTAAAATTACCTTCATGCCTCCTGCCAGCCCCAAACTTCAGTTTTCTCCTGGTTTCTAACAGAATATGCAAATACCGACTCAGATATGAATTCATTTCCCAAAGTCAAGTTTTATGAAAAACAGGCAGATGCTTAGTGAAGCCATTATTTTTCTTCATTCTTATTCACGCTGTAAAACAACAGCACACACAACTACAAGGGCCTCTCTCTCCCTCTGAACAAACATACACTGATACTTGAATGGTTGTGGTTAAACTGATGGGTGAGCTGGAAGTACAAAGTGCTGGCACAAATAAGGCTTTGGAGCTGCATTTCTCACAGCTGTTACATTTTCCATAGCAGGCATGAAATATACTCCTTGAAGACACTTCCTTTCTGAAATTGTTACTGGCTTTGAGAAAAACAACACGTTTTGAGGTTTCTTTGCACATTGTAAGGAAACACAAACAGGTTACAAACAGCATTTAAAAAATTCTCTGGCAGTCACCTTTAAAAACCTGCAATTTTCTGTAAAAGGACTCTGCTGTATTTTCTCCCATTAAATCCCTTCTGTTTCAGGTCTTCTCAGTGCTCTGTTTCTGCTGTATGTGAAAAGGTACCTTAGCAATAGAGTATCACGTAGGGGACAATTCTATGATGTGACATACTAATACAGTACAGTTTTAGGAATCATCTGAGCTGGAGTCAGATATTAGTTTATGTTTGATGATGTTCTTAAAAGGTGACATTGTTCTAAGAAGAAGAAAGAAACCAAATCCTTGAGTTACAAAAAATACCACAGGAAAAAAAAGTGGAGATATACTTTTTCATGGAGGTATACTTAAAAACTATGTTAAAGGACCCAGGATATGGAAGTTCTGTACTTGTATGTCTTTTCTGATAGATGTTCAAATCAAGATCTAGCTGAAGAAAATAAGCCTGCTATAAGAAAAGTCCCTTTCTACACTGAACTGTCTTCCTCAGCTACAACATTTTTGACTGCCTGTCATGCAGGTCTTCCTAAAATGTAAGTTTGCAAACAATGCTATCATTGGTAATGACTCCTATACATTCCAAATATGGTCATCTATGGTGCATTTATCTTCACATTTGTTATCTAGAAGTTGGTCATCTAGTTCAAACCAATTGTTCAGAGAACCTCTCCATCCAGCGGAGGGAGACAAGTATCTTCACCAGGCAAAGATATACATCTCCAGATGTGTGTTTGGCACCAATAAGAAGAACTGCCTTCTGGATGTACCTGTGTCAGACCACTAAATGTGAAAACAGCTTGCTTAGGAAATCTCAGCCTTTACGTGGCTGAAGGTTAATGGAATAAAGCTCACCACAAATGTACTATTGTACTGAGGACTCTGTCAGGCTTGGATTCATTCCACCTTTCTTTAGGTACACTTCCAAGGCACCTATGGGAGGAGTCATTTGCCTGTGGGACCTTCTATAGAGACTGGAGAATAACAGGCACATCCTGAGAGTGAGCCACACCACAGGGATGCCCAGAAGAACATGAAAAAGGAGTTCTCAAAGTCTATTTGGGTCACCCAAGATCTACTAAGAGACTACAACAGGAGCCAAGCACAAGCCTTTTCCATTTCAGGCAACCTGAACAAGCAGTTAACATTATGTGGGATGAATCCCAGCTTAAACCCCACTAAAGTGTGGATTTCCACATGTACAGTGCAGCACTAGCTGCCACATCATACTTTGCTGTAAGATAAACAATACCCAATAATAAGACAAATCCGTAGCTGTCTGAAATAGTAGCTCTTAGAGTGCTTTTTTATAGCACAGCATACCAGATGTTGACTTTATGGATGTGATAAACTCTTTTAAAATTGTAGTACAATGGGATTTCAGCTGTTAGCACAGATTCTGCTAAGTCATCTGCCCAAGGAGAAAATTTGTCCTTAATGACTATACTTCTGCTTATTTTTAAGTGGCAGCTTAAAAACATCAGCCAGCATGAAGCATTGGAGCCAAGTGGTCTCTTACTGTGTCTATTAATTTCAGTGTAGAGTCATTTTATCTTTGTATTTTTGCTATTCAGATGCTTGTGCACCATATTCCCCAGTATTTCTGCTTGCAGTAGTGTGGTACATGGAGATATGCAGAGATCATGTGTCAGACAAAAGCTGCTGAAGTGTTTCTGGACCAAAACTTGTCCTGGAAAGCGTAACAGTCAAGTATGCAAAGAAAGTGTCCAAACTAGCACACCAGGAGTCTGGCTAACCCTGTAACTGCAGCTCTCATGGTTTAGCATTCTTGTCCACCCCACAAACTCTGCTCACCTGTAACACCACTCTCAAGGGTAACAGACCCAGCTGAATGCAGAAATACCTTTATTTCACCAATCTCCACTAGTCCATGTGCTACCCTGAAGTGCAGCTCCTTGGTTATTTCTGCTATTGGTAGTTTAGCTGCTGTATCTCAGTTGTGTTGGATCATGGCACAGTAAAGTCAACACTGCTGCTAAACTAGGCTGGCCTCCACTGGGCAGAGACCCAAGTCCAGATAGTCCAGTCCTTCAGCTTATCTCTACAGACCTCATTTGGTAAAATCAGATATTCCCCCATCCTGTTCTCCTTCTTTCTTGTTCTTCTTTGACTGTATTTACTTCCCAAACTGCCCATACAGCCATACAGGAAGTGCTCACTGTAAAGCACACTCTGTTCATCCATTCCCTTCCACCACTAAGGTAAAAATAGGATTCTATTGACATCTGAGGGAAACATAAGCAAATAATATATAAAGAGAAATTATGAAGTAGTGTAATTAATATAAATGGACTAAAAGCTACTTTTCTCCCTACACATGGAGCAGAGGTTTCTGTGCTTCTAAACAATATTCTTACAATGTTCACATTTCCTATAAATTGACTTTGGGGTTCTCCCTGAGTCACAGTGGACATTTTCCCATCACCAGTGATTGTCAAGTGCTTTCCTACATTCTGATTTTCTTATGTGCTAAGATAACAATATAAAGGTAAGCTTACCTTACCCTGGAGGAACAGTAAAACCAAATTTATATCAGCATGTGGTGTTTAACTGCTGGGAGTTGAGGATATTGTACAGAGGAAGTTTACTGGAAAGTGCAGAGCTAAGGGATTTCTGCATATTAGTTATGACATCTCTGGGAATATTTAGATTTTGAATCAGAACTCAGCTGGGTTTCAGTGACATCAATTTTATCCCAAAAGGAATATTATCACATTGCAGGCAAATAGTGCTGGCTTGTTCCGACAAGAAAAACTTCATTTTTATAAAAAATGATGCGCTGACTAGGTGAACCTCTCTGCTGTGCTGAAAGATTGTATAATGTTTATGCAAAACCTGATTTTGAGGATACATAAAGACCTCAGAATAGGATGTGAGGGGGTGTGTATACATATACAGCTTTCATCCTCAAAACACTATGCAGTTAAAGGCAAGAAAAAATCTGGGATTCTTGTGCCCCAGTTAGCCTGTTAAGTGTTCACACTAATAGACATAGTAACTAGCCGAAAAAACAGCTCTTGGTGTTGAGATTGCTGTATATGGGAGTTAGAGATAAGCAGGATTTGTTACAGTGAAACTAGAACAAAGGTAGGTAAGTTGGTAGGTTGTCACGTACTAGTTTTGTTTCCAAATATCAGCTAAAAGCAATTCATCTCTATCTTGGAACAGAGGGAGCCACGAGTTAGGAAAAATAGTTTATTTATTCCACATTAAACAATTTAGATGGGTTTAGCAGCTTTAGTCTTCCTATGGCTTAAAGCAGAAAATTGGAGCCTGGCATAATACAGATACAGTTCTACTGATCTGTGTTTGTCTTCTATGTGAAATGCTGCCTACAGCAGAGCAAGCTGTTAGCCTGAATTTGAAGGGAAATTAGGTTTATTCAATTATGGTCTCTGTCGATCCTTCCCTAATAATTTTTGAACCAGATGGACAGTTTAAAATCAATCAATAAATAAACTCATAAATAATGACAAGGGGACTGAAGTCTCTGCAGTCTGAAGTTCCCAAAAGCTTACAGAAAAGAAGCGAATACAAAAAGAAGAAAGAATTAAATATTGCATCCCCAGTGGAGAAGTGAGCTCAAGTTACCTGTTGTGCCTGGCCTGCCAGGCAGCCCCTCAGCAGCAGTACATCCAGGGCATCAGCACCCTGGCAGCCCAGGATCCACCACAGTACACATGTCCTCTTCCCGTGTCCATGGGATGAAACTAAGGACAAAATGGGGGCAAAAAAAGGCTTACAGGAAATGAGAGGGGAATATTTTAAGAAAAGGCAGTGTTAGAGGCCATGAGGGAGACCAGTGTTCTCCTAGGTGAGGGTAGAGGGAATATGTAGCAATAGAGACAGAAATTGACAGGAGATTAGATTTAAATAGTTCTGTGGTTCATGTGGCTTCCTGCTTATTAAACATAATCACCCTTGTATCATACATAAGAGCTTCCACTGAACCCAACTTTTACAAAAAATGCAAAAAAAATGATATATGATATATATATACATATATACGTATGTATCTGTATGTATTTAGATCTTATTAACCCTGTTTTGTCTGAACATCAGGGACACAGATATTTCTGACGGCAACAAGAAAGGCACACTAGGTAAAGGGAAGAACAACAGTAAAACGTGAAAATTCTCTTTTCTACCGAAGATGAAATCTGGGACTGCATAATGAACATGGGCCGGCAGTATGTGCTTGCAGCCCAGAAAGCCAACCGTATCCTGGGCTGCATCAAAAGCAGCGTGACCAGCAGGTCAAAGGAGGTGATCCTGCCCCTCTACTCTGCTCTCATGGGACTTCACTTGGAGTATTGTGTGCAGTTCTGGTGTCCTCAACATCAAAAGGACATGGAACTGTTGGAACAAGTCCAGAGAAGGGCCACGAGGATGATCAGGGGACTGGAGAGCCTCCCGTATGAAGACAGGCTGAGGAAGTAGGCGCTGTTCAGCCTGGAGAAGAGAAGGCTGCGTGGAGACCTCATAGCAGCCTTCCAGTATCTGAAGGGACCTATAGGGAAGCTGGGGATGGACTCTTCATTAGGGACTGTAGTGATAGGACCAAGGGGTAACGGGTTAAAACTTAAACGGGAAGTTTAGGTTGGATATAAGAAGGAAATTCTTTCCTGTTAGCGTGGTGAGGCACTGGAATGGGTTGCCCAGGGAGGTTGTGAATGCTCCATCCCTGGCAGTGTTCAAGACCAGGTTGGACGAGGCCCTGGGTGACATGATTTAGCGTAAGGTGTCCCTGCCCACAGCAGGGGGGTTGGAACTAGATGATCTTAAGGTCCTTTCCAACCCCAACGATTCTATGATTCTATGATTCTATGATTTAGATTTGAAATTACTACTTGCAGCTTTTTTTTTTTTTTATAACTATTACCATGAGCATGAAAGCTCTTCCAGCAAATTCAAACTGACTCAAAAACACCTACGGTATCACCTGAGTCAAGAATTCCTTTATTTTTTGCATCATCTCAAGAAGACAAGCTTGAAAAATGTTCCACAGTGTAACAGATGAGTTTGCAGACCTACAAAGACCAGCTTGGCCATGCCAATTTGTTTTACTGCATCCCTTATTATTGTGCGCTATGTCTGACTGCCTTCATGTTAATGCTGTTTCTATAAGACAATGTATGTTCTATATTAAAATGTGTTATCATAGTATCACAGAATAAAACACTGACCAGTAACAGATGTCAAAAGAAAATGCTGGAAGGCCTGTAGTGAAGAATAATGGGGCAGACAATTCAGAGACAACCTGAATGCAGGAGTAAATATTCCCTTGTTTTCAGCACACAGTAGTGGCTTTATGCAATGTCATGCAGGCTTTATATTACTGGAGAAAATTCTGTCTAAATGTGGGGATATTATCTACATAAATACCAGGTTTTTTACATGCCTTACTTAGCCCTTGACCTGAATCTGACCATAAGTGCCATGGGTCAGTCTTGCATTAGCTGCTTCAGGTTTTCTTCTATTACTTTCATAAATACTGCCATATTGTCTTCTAATTGCATTGGAAGTTCAACCGTAAGCTTCTACTAATGCCTAAACTTTGCAGACTATAATAAAATAAGGACAGGCTATGTTCTCATCTCCTCCGCAATCTTGCCCATTTATTGACCTCCTTTAAGGCTAGAAGGCCTAGCCTACTAACTTAGACCAGGACAAGTTAAGCAAGATAAACTCCATTGGAAACTTCAGATCCCAAAGACATAAATAAAACTTTTTGCATTGATCTTTCTGGATAGTGGCTGGAGGCATTAAAAACCTTACCGTTTCCTGGCACCCCGGGTCTCCAGCAGGCTAATGGTGTGTATTTTCTCTTTTATCACTTGTCTTCCTGTATGCCTTGCCTAACTATAACTCAGACCCTGCGCCTTCTGTCTTTTGATCTCACTTTGATTGCTTTGCTCTTTTGCTGACTAGATTCTCACAGCTTACAGGGAGCTGTGACTGAGAAAGTGATTCAGAACTAGGCCCATCAAAATGCAATTTAGGAACAAATATAACCACCCCCACCATTGTATATGATTTTAAAAAGGTTACAGCTCAGAAGAAATTACTAACGTTTCTTTTGTACTGTAAAGATAACAAAATAACTTAAACACATTTCAGCTATCTGTATTTGAAAAAGAAATGCTTTTCTTGAATACAGATTAGCTGCCAAGATTTAAGAAATAAAATCACAGGTATTAGGAATGCTGAGTAGGAAACAATATGCCAGTCATGTTATATTACCCCATTCAGACACTAACCAAGAAACAGGTAGGAAGTTCTTTTCACTCTTGCATTTCTTATTCTAGAGTCATAGTTTTCTGATGCTCGGAAATTTTAACTTCTAGCTTCAGTTTTCCTGTGAAAAGACTACATGTGTTTGTCCTTGAGTCATCACTGCCAGCTGGCTGAACTGAATCTTCACCTTCTATGGCATTTACTTCTCTTGGCAAAAAACCTCACTGTATCCCTCACTATCATATCCCTCTCTGCTTTCGTTAACTTAAATACATCAGTCCCTTTTATTCTCTTGACAGAAACAGGTTCCCTGTTCTCCCAGTTCTCTCAGTACACTCACCTCACAGTACTGCAAGTAAAGACTCTGTTTCTAGGAATGGAAAACTGTAAAGGTGATATTTACACCAATAAAATATATATATATAGTACCAGCCCCTGACAGCACAAGTAAAGTCCAGGTAGATGCCATCAACTGCTCTACCCCTGTCCATCAGTCCTGCAGCCCCATCATAGAAGGCCACCAAATTGGTCAGGCAGGATTTCCCCTTAGTAAAGCCATGCTGGCTGTCACCAAGCACCTTGTTGTTTTTCATGTGCCTTAGCATGCCTTCCGGGAGAATCTGCTCCAAGATTTTGCCAGGCACAGAGGTGAGACTGACTGGTCTGTAATTCCCCGGGTCATCCATTTGCCCCTTCTTGAAAATGGGGCTTATATTTCCCTTTTTCCAGTCATCGGGAACTTCACCTGACTGCCATGATTTTTCAAATATGACGGACAGTGGCTTAGCAACTTCATTCGCCAGCTCCTTCAGGACCCACGGATGGATTTCATGATGTCCCATGGACTTGTGTATGTTCAGGTTCTTAAGATGGTCAATTGCTGAGGTGAGCAGCTCGAGAGAGGCCACCTTCAACACCGGAGCGGGGGGAGATCAGCGTCCAGGAGCCTCAACTCAGAGCGACAAGAGCCACCGGGGGAGCCTCGAGTCCTCGACAGGACCTGCCCAGGAGCCGGCAGCTCCGCTGAGGCGAGCAGGGACTCACAGGGGGGAGCCAGGAGCAGCGGCACCAGCCCTGACTGGGTAAAAACCTGCCCAGGGAGCGGGGAACAGAGCGGGTCGGGGCGGTTTGCGCGGGCAGGCGGGCGGGGTGGTGAGCACTCGGCGTGTGAGCAGGGCCCGGTCCGGGAGCTCTGCTCTGGCTGCCCCGGCGGTGGCAGCGTAGGCACCCAGACAGAGCCGATGGGAGGGGAGGCTGCAGTGCAGAGCTCGGGGTGCAGAGAGTGCCTGCACCGGTCTGGTGAGGGGAGGGTGCACAATGGGCAGGGCTGCACTCGGTGCTCCCTGGTGGAGGTCCTCCTGCAGCAGGGGCTGAGCTGCGGGATGCTGTTAATAGGCTGCGAGATGTCAGGGAAGCTGAGAGGAAGCAGGAATGCTTGCTCCCGGCCCAAACTGTGCAGGGGCCTCGAGCTTCACCTCTAGCTCATGAAGGAAAGAAGGAGGCCGTTAACCCGGGAAGCTGGGAATTAGTGACAAACAAAACAACAAAACAACGAAGGAAAAGGACAACCAAAAGCGAGGGGCTTCCCCCTAAATCCCCTGTCCCCACGCAGAACCGCTTTGCTGTCCTGCAGGGGCTAATGAGGAAGGGCACTCGAGCCAGAAACAGCCGGCTGATGCACTGCTAAAGAAGATCTCTACTGGTGCTGCTAGGAAAAAGCGGCGGGTCGTAGTAGTAGGGGACTCTACACTGAAAGGGACAAAAGCACTCGTCTGCCGTCCAGACCCTGTCTCAAGGGAGGTGTGTTGCCTACCGGGGGCACGGATCAGGGATGTGGCAGAAAGGCTGCCTGCTCTACTAAGTCCCACGGACTATTACCCACTCCTGGTGATACATGTGGGTGCTAGGGACATAGATAGTAGTAGCCTGGGAAACATAAAGAAGGACTACAGAGCCCTGGCGGAGGTGGTTAGGGGCTCTGGAGCTCAGGTGGTCTTTTCATCAATTCTCCAGGGTACAGGGGAGGACCTAAAAAAAGCTAGGAGGATTAGCCAGGTTAATAAATGGTTAAAAGGGTGGTGTCATAGTCAGGGGTTTGGGTGTCTTGAACACGGGACCCAAGCTTGTAGGCCAGGTCTAGTGGGGGCTGGTGGAGCTGCTCTGATAAAGAAGGGAAAGAGCAGTTTTGGTAGGAGGCTTGCCAGACTGGTCAAGAAAGCTTTACACTAGATGTACTGGGGGAGGGAGGCATCATTCCATTCCAACACACCCAGTCAGTTGCCAGAACCTATAGTAAATGCTCAGAGCAATGTAGAGATACTCCAGCTGCTCCAGCCAATGCGCCGGCTTCATTTGGAGCTCGGCTCAGATGCCTCTATACAAACACCCGTAGCATGGGGAACAAACAAGCAGAATTAGAGATGTGTGCACGTCTATGGGGGTATGATATAAGAGGCATCACAGAAACATGGTGGGATGGCTCCTATGACTGGAGTGTTGGAATGGAAGGTTACAGGCTCTTTAGGAAGGACAGGCCTGGCAGGCGGGGAGGGGGAGTTGCCCTTTATGTTAGGGATAGGCTGGAGAGTATGGAACTCTGTCTGGGGACAGGAGAGCAGTCCACAGAGAGTTTGTGGGTCAGGGTTAAAGGGAATATAGCTATGGGAGACATTACTGTGGGGAACTGTTACAGACCGCCTGATCAAGGAGAACCTGCGGATGAAGCACTCTATAGACAGACAGGAAAAGCCTCATGCTCACTGTCCCTTGTTCTCATGGGTGACTTCAACCACCCTGACACCTGTTGGAAGGACGGTACGGCCCGGCACAAGCAATCCAGGAGGTTCCTCGATTGTGTGGAAGACGACTTCCTTCTGCAAGTAATAGAGGAGCTGACAAGGAGAGGTGCCGTGCTTGACCTCGTGCTCACCAACAGGGAAGGGCTCGTTAGAAATGTGATGCTCCAGGGCAGCCTTGGATGCAGCGATCATGAGATGCTCGAATTTGAAATCCTCAGGACAGTGAGAAGAGCATGCAGCAAGCTCACTGCCCTGGACTTCAAAAGAGCAGACTTTGGCCTCCTCAGGAACCTGTTCCATGGGATATAGCCCTAGAGGGCAGAGGGGCCCAAGACTGTTGGTTGGTATTCAAGGATCACCTGCTGCAAGCTCAGGAGTGTTGCATCCCAACCAGAAGGAAGTGCAGCAGGAGGGCCAGGAGACCTGATTGGATGGATAAGGAGCTCCTGAGGAAAATTCAACTGAAAAAAGAGGCTTATAAAAGGTGGAAGCAAGGACAGGTGGCATGGGAAGAGTACAAGGATGTTGTCCAGGAAGCTAGGGACGAGGGTAGGAAAGCTAAGGCCCAGTTAGAATTAAACTTGGCTAGAGATGGGAAAGATAACACAAAGGGATTCTACAGGTACAAAGCAAATAAAAAACAGACTAGGGAGAATGTAGGCCCCCTCAGGAAGCTCTCAGGAGAACTGGCTACACAGGATCTGGAGAAGGCTGAGGTTCTGAATGACTTCTTTGCTTTGGTCTTCACTGCCAAAGGCTCTGACTGCACCACCCAAGTCTTGGAAAGCAGATGCAGGGACTGTGAGAATGAAGACCTTGCGCCCACTGTAGGTGAGGCACTGGTTCGAGACCAACTTAAAAATCTGAATGTGCACAAGTCCATGGGACCTGATGAGATCCATCCACGGGTCCTGAAGGAGCTGGCGAATGAAATTGCGAAGCCACTGTCCGTCATATTTGAGAAATCATGGCAGTCAGGTGAAGTTCCCAATGACTGGAAAAAGGGAAATATAAGCCCCATTTTCAAGAAGGGGCAAATGGGATGACCCGGGGAATTACAGACCAGTCAGTCTCACCTCTGTGCCTGGCAAAATCTTGGAGCAGATTCTCCCGGAAGGCATGCTAAGGCACATGAAAAACAACAAGGTGCTTGGTGACAGCCAGCATGGCTTCACTAAGGGGAAATCCTGCCTGACCAATTTGGTGGCCTTCTATGATGGGGCTACAGAACTGATGGACAGGGGTAGAGCAGTTGATGTCATCTACCTGGACTTGTGCAAAGCATTCGACACTGTCCCACACGACATCCTTGTCTCTAAATTGGAACGACATCAATTTGATGGATGGATCACTCGGTGGATAAAGAACTGGCTGGATGGCCACACACAAAGAGTTGTGGTCAATTGTTCAGTGTCCGGCTGGAGACCAGTAACGAGTGGTGTCCCTCAGGGATCGGGGTTGGGACTGGTCTTGTTCAACATCTTTGTCGCTGACATGGACAGTGGGATTGAGTGTGCCCTCAGCAAGTTTGCCGATGGCACCAAGCTGTGTGGTTCGGTTGATACCCTGGAGGGAAGGAATGCCATCCAGAGGGACCTTGACACACTTGCGAGGTGGGCTGATGCCAACCTTATGATGTTTAACCATGCCAAGTGCAAGGTCCTACACCTGGGTTGGAGCAATCCCAGGCACAGCTAAAGGTTGGGCAGAGAAGAGATTCAGAGCAGCCCTGTGGAGAAGGACTTGGGGGTGCTGGTTGATGAGAAAATTAACATGAGCTGGCAGTGTGTGCTCACAGCCCAGAAAGCCAACCGTATCCTGGGCTGCATCAAAAGCAGTGTGACCAGCAGTTCGAAGGAGGTGATCCTGCCCCTCTACTCTGCTCTTGTGAGACCTCACCTGGAGTATCGTGTGCAGTTCTGGTGTCCTCAACATCAAAAGGACATGGAACTGTTGGAACAAGTCCAGAGAAGGGCCACGAGGATGATCAGAGGACTGGAGAGCCTCCCGTATGAAGACAGGCTGAGGAAGTAGGGGCTGTTCAGCCTAGAGAAGAGAAGGCTGCGTGGAGACCTCATAGCAGCCTTCCAGTATCTGAAGGGGGCCTATAGAGATGCTGGAGATGGACTCTTCATTAGAGACTGTAGTGACAGGACAAGGGGTAACGGGTTAAAACTTAAACAGGGGAAGTTTAGGTTGGATATAAGAAGGAAATTCTTTCCTGTTAGGGTGGTGAGGCACTGGAATGGGTTGCCCAGGGAGGTTGTGAATGCTCCATCCCTGGCGGTGTTCAAGACCAGGTTGGACGAGGCCTTGGGTGATATGATTTAGCATAAGGTGTCCCTGCCCACGGCAGGGGGGTTGGAACTAGATGATCTTAAGGTCCTTTCCAACCCTAACAATTCTATGATTCTATGATTCACACTGCCAAAACCCTAGCCTGTTCCCTGCTACAGGTTTAGCCCATGCCATCCACCATCCCTCTGTACAACACACAGTTTGGGGGACAGAGAAGGTTATGGCCATTCCCAGTAGATGTTTTGGGATGAATCCTGGACTTCTCTTTTAGCCATGGCAGTTGGGAAGGCAGAATGCTATTTAAGTTTATGAGCCATTTATTTACTAATGTAGATATAGCCCCACAATTTCAAATGTTAATGAGCCTTCATTTACATTCTGTCAGTATTTCCACTAGAGATACTTTGATAGAGTCGATGACTGCATTTTCTGTTTTCATGGACACATTACATGGATGACATCACATCAATCGACCTTTTGCAGTCGAGGCCCTTAGAAGCTGCTTTTGTTTACACTGCCATTTAATTACAGCTGAACTAATTTCTGATCACTCATTTTAAAGCATTTTTCAATTACTACTTTTCAATAACATGGCAAAGCAAGTCTTAATATAGTACCATTTCTGACTGGGTCTGTGGTTGTTTGGTGTGCCAGATTCTTGTCAGATAACAGGCTCGGAAATCTCTAAATTTTACCATTTGTTCTCCAATCCACACCAGAATGACAGGCGAACACTTAAGTGAATTGCATCTATGTTTAAACTGAAACCTGAGGGGAGAACTCTGGCAAACTTCATTCCTTCACTTCAGGAAACTTTCTTTACCATCAAAAGGGATGGTAAACTTCTTTTTCTCTTTGTATCCCTTTTGCAGGCTCTTGCATTTAGCAATCTGTTCCACTCCAAACTGCCTTTAACATTTTTTTCTGAAGACGTGATTTCTAGTTACTTATTTCAGAACATTTTATGCTTTACAAAGATGATTGCTATTCACTTTGTCCCTGTTGTTTGTATAACATCTAGTTTCATATTCTGTGTTGGTTGTTCTAATTTTTCTCCTTTCTTTTGTGCAAATCCCTTATAATTTCTGTATAGATGCTTCAGTTGCTTTTTACTATTTAGATCCAAGTTTTCAGTCAGATGAGACACTGTCCTTTTTATATCTGTTTTTATTAATTCAAATACTTGCTTCTAGCTAGCAATGTTTTCCTACTCTTTAACTTATTCTTTTGTGTGTTTGTGTACTTTTTAATCAAGTTCTGTTTGATTTGTGCCGAAACCAGATGTCTTTTCCACTCCTCATAATTCCTCCCATTCTTCACTCATGTAACACTCCCAAAAGGCCAGTATCCTTGGTGCTCAGTACTGTTATCACAAATGTTTTCTAGGAGATGGATATCCTAAAACCTTTCTTTCACAGAGACAATCCATGGTTGCATTATATTTTTATGACTATGTCACAGAATTATAAGAAAGGTAAACTGCAGGAGCCCCTGCAGGTCAAGTCCAACCTTGCTGCTCAAGGCAGGGCTAGCTGCAGGGATAGACCATGAGGTATGGAAGTTGCAACAGCAGGAATAATCAAAGGCAAGAGAAGCGTGATATGAATGACCTCCTATTGAAGGCATATAGGGATTAGCAGTTCATCATGATCCGAACACATAAATAGGACACCCTGATGAGACACAAAGAACAGTTGAATAAACGCTAACAATTCATGGAGGTGAGATAGGATGACAAAACTCATCACTGAGATGCTCTAAAGGGGAAAAAAAGGCACATGCAAAAATCAGCACATAACTCCCAACCTAAGAAGAGACCAGGAGACAAGATGAGGTCTCAACAGCCAGTGTCCTTGTCCGTCAAACATGACTCAGGGACAGAATACCTGGATTCAAGCATTCTGACACCTGCATGCTGCACACACCAGCTGGGTATGCATGTCCTGGTACTTGTCTGT